>NC_091793.1:47035000-48285000 GCF_041296235.1 Equus asinus | reverse complement strand
AAATACATAGCAATAGCCTGCTCTCTAGCCAGCAGAATGCCTATATGGGAACAGTAGAACAAAAACACAAGCCATAAAATCCTTAAATTTTAAATCTTGAAAATCTTTACAGTCTCATCGTGAGAATCTCAGTTTGAAGCATTGCATGATGGTGAGCAAAAGAAGCTCCTTGAAGCTCCAGGTGCTGACCTCTCATAAGTCATGCCCTTTCCATAGGCTGTGCTGACTCCTGGGGTTTTCAATCGTGTATCCTCTCTTGATAAAGGCAAAACAAAGGGTTGGCTTGATAGTGTAAAATAAAAAAGGCAGATTTTTATGGTATTTTTTGTGCTTCTGTCCATGTTCTGTCTGTTCCCTGCATTTTGCAGAATTCAATGCATATACCCAGGCTTACAGTCAGCATGGGCTCATGGGTTAGAACTTGAGCTGTGATAGAAGTCAGGGAGAGAGGAAGCATCTTGCTGTCCCCATATTTAGCATTTTTTATGTCTTCATTTTCACACCAAATTCTTAATAATTTTGTCAGAAAGACTATGCACAGTCATAGTGTACTATAAGATTGTTACCGTGGCTTAGGTATTTTAAGTGTGCCTTTAAGTTATGTAATTTTCAGAAGCATTAGAAGGGGAAGCCTAGATGTAGATATACTTTCCTAGATTTAGTCTGTGTCTTAAAGAAATTACTTAAATCCGTGTGCTGAGTGAAGGAGAAAAGAAAGAAACCAATTACAGTTGGAGAAATCAAATGAAATATAATTACTAAAGTACTTTATTCTAACATCATATCCTGCTAAGAGTGTCATATTCATGCCCTGTAGAGAGAAAACTCATTTGCTGTAATTTAATATTGAAGGTTCTATTTCCATTGGTATGCATCAAGAGTCATACAGCTGACATATCACAAGAGTCTGCGAAAAGTTAACCTCTTTGGATAAGATGATTCTCTAAGGTCAGCTCTTTCTCCTGATTCCCAGAGTTTATGAGTGGTTCTGTCATCTGCCCTGGTGCTGAAGCAAGAGACACAGAAAGCAGCCCCAAGCCTGCCATTTTGCTAGACAGTTCATCTCTCCTTTCTCAAATCTGTCTTCCCCTCTCCGTCTCTGCCGACACTGCCCTTGTACAGGACCTCAGTATGACCCTACCATTGCTTGAGTTGTCTGCTTCCTTCTTAGTTCCATTTCCTGGGTTACTGCAGAGTGATATTTCTAAAATGTGAATCTGGTCGTATTACTCTCCTGAATGAAGTTCAAACTTGTCAGATGCCTCTTGCACCCAACGCTCCAAGAGTTTAAGAACTCCAAGAGCTCCTCTTGTACTCTACTCCACTGAAGTGTTCACAGATCAGCAAATACATTCATTCGTATAGGTATAACCCAGATACCCCAAGACCTCAACATACTGTGATGGCCAAATAAAGCCACATTTCCTTTAGTATACAAATTTCATTGACTGAACCTAACCGTTGACATATTCTCTGGGTTTCCCCCAAAGAATGGCTCCGTGTTCTGCAGAAGCATCTTGGTAGGTTCCTAGTCACCACAAGAAGCCTTTCTCTGTCCACGCTCGCTCGGTTCTAGGGCCCAGCATACCATGTTTGCCCTCCCTCCACTGCCCTTCTCCCAGCATGCTTTGCCCCACATTCCCTTCCTCAACTACTCTTTGCACAGGTGACACTAGTCTTTGGCTTTTAACTAAATGTTTTAGGATGCTGGAGTATAACCAAAGGTCATTTTAAGGAAGAGAAAAGCTTAACCAAAGTATTATCATCATTTCATTGGATTTTATCCTATGGATGAACATTTCACTTGTTTCTTTTTGTTTTTGTTTTTTCTCTCTAGCTGCTATTGTAAACAGTGCTGTAATGCTCTTTTTACATATTTCCTTAAACATTTTGTGTTTACTTCTCTAAGGTAAATTCCTAAAAATATGATTCCTGGGGCCCACCCGGTGGCGCAGCGGTTACATTCGCACATTCTGCTTCGGCGGCCCCAGGGTTCCCTGGTTCCAAGCCTCGGTGCAAATCTACACACCGCTTGTCAAGCCATGCTGTGGCAGGTGTCCCACATATAAAGTAGAGGAAGATGGGCATGGATGTTAGCTCAGGGCCAATCTTCCTCAGCAACAAGAGGAGGGTTGGTTAGCTCAGGGCTGATCTTCCTCAAAAAAAAAAAAAAAGATTGCTGAGTCAAAGAAGATGAACATTTTAAATTTTAATAGTTGCTATACTACCAGATTAGTTTTCAAAAAAGTTGCAGCAGTTTACATTCCTACCACTACAATTGCCAGATCTGAATAACATCCATCTTTCATATTATCATCAACAGGAAGAATAAACATTGCTATCTTGTTTCAAGTTGCATCTTTCTTACTACTGCAATAGCCTATCTTTTCATATGTTTATATAGAAATCATTTGTTTATCATCTTCTGTGAGGCTTGCCTGTCACATATCTTTTGCTCATTTTTATACTGAGTTTTCTTCTTCTTATCAAGATGTCAATCTTTTCCACTATGACATGTGAGTTTCCTGTCTTACTTAAGAAGACCTCTCTCACACTGTTTTGTTTTGTTTTTTTTAATTTTCAATTTTGTTTTTAATTTATATGGAATTTATTTCTTTTATGATTCAGGATGGAGTCTATATAGAGATCTTGTACTGCTATTAGGAAGAACACACTCTGTTTATAAGATATCATCTGGAAATATATATGTGATCAGTGAAAATGCAAGTTGTAGATTGATCACTGTAGCTCAACACTAGCAGCTTGTACACACACACAGGAGGGGGCGTGAAAGCATATGTATGAGAGAAGAAGTACCAACAAGCGCACATTGGTTTTCATGGGAAGGAAGAAATGGACATTATGAACCTTCCTTGGAAAAATACATTTGTGTTCCTTCAAGAGCCATGCTTCTCATGGGGCATCCCCAACTGGCCTACTGCCTTTATGGCTGCCACTATGCTTTAGAGATAATCCTGCCTTCTCCCAAAGGGTGTACTTGTGCAGTATTCTCTCCTATACAGAGGCCAGACCCAACTGCTCCCAGGCTCAAATGGAGGCTGAGGGGCTCCTTCTTCCATTCTGTCATTGCACCATCCCTTAGAGCATTAGCCTCTTCTGCATGGTCACAGCTGATTGCAGTCATGGCTATCTGATAATGTGTTGGAGAGCAAAAGAAAGGAAGTTCAGGGTAAGGGTTTCCTTTTATGCAAATTACACACATCCATTCTGCTCACATTTCATTGGTGAGAACTTAATTATGTGGCCAAACCTAGCCACAAGAGAAAGTGGGAAATATTTCATCTAGCCAGCAGCCATGTACCAAGGAAGAAGGGAAAACTGGACGGTACTAGGGGAGCAATCAGCAATCTCCACCATATTATTTATATTGTTTTCATTGTTTACTCTTACATTTCTATTTATAATAAGTCGTTTTGCATAGTTCGATGAAATAAAAATAGCATCCATGTTCTTGCTATGCCCACAATTAGAAATAAACTTATTTTTTTTTATCATGGATCCCTTATCAGGGGTCCTCCATCAAACAGCATCAAGTTGTATTTGCTACAACTGTAAAGAGACAAGCAAAACTTGGGTTTCCCTTGTTTTGAGAAACAAACTGGCAAAGTTAAATAAACGCATAACACATTCTTCCCTCTTTGGTTATATAAACAGTTATTTACAAACTAGTTTGAAATTTAATAGAGGTAATGTGGCAACATTTTTAAAGATATGGTGTATTCAGTATTGAAGTTATTGCTCTACTTCAGAGATCCGCTCATTGTCTCTTGGGATGAATGCAGGTAACTTGTTGCCTATTCAGGATGTCTGTGTGTGTGTGTGTGTGTCTGTGTGTGTACGCACATTTCTCTATCAGAGTCTATTTTACCTTAGAAGCATGTGGAATTCTTGCAAACTTAAGATGCACAGCTAAATTTCTTGTCATCGAGTCTGTAAGTGATATTTCAAATATTTTATTTTTATATTTCTTACCCCGGCTGAACTTGACCAAAAAAGAAGAAAAGCAATACAAAAAGTAAAACACAACCCTCCAGACCTCTCCAGACTTTTCCATCTCCTTTGTGCCTGAGAGTTGAAATTGCCAAGTTGAGTGAATGAAGCTGCACCTCCAATGAATTCCCAAATGTCTCATAGAGAACAGGGAAGAAGAGGCACTGAAATATTTTTATAACTCTTGCCTCAAACTTTTTTCTGTGTATTAAAAAAGTTGTCAGCTTATTTTTGAGTTTGTTTCTGTGAGGGTCTAGAAGGTACCAAGGGATTGGAACAGATGAGTTTATGCTCAGCTTGTGCTTGCTAAATCTCTGCAGAGGAAACTTCTCTCCTGCCCCTCTTCCCTGAACAACGGAAGAAGTAAATTAAGGTCTAGGAAATGCAGAGAACACTAATAAGCTCCCCCAAACTAGGGCAGTGGTAAGTAGGGGAAGGAGGAAGAGATATTTTTGAGAAATATTTAGGAGATCAAATGGGCAGTATTTGGTGATTCCTTAAGAGGGGCAAGGAAGGAAGGAGGAGAGAGGAGTTTGTAGCTAGGATGGCTAAGTGGATTCTGGCGCTTGTTTTTTAAATAGGGAATCTTGAAGGACAAGCATATCTGATGGGCAAGGTAATGCATTGAAGTTGGCTAATGGATATCCTGGATGCCTATCAGGCAACTGAATATGAGCCTGAAGATTAGAGGAGAGGGCAGGGCTGGAGATGCAGGATTGAAGGTGTTGAAAAAACCCAGAGAGAAGATGTACAATAGATGTTCTAAACCTATAGGCCTTGGAAAGATCTCAGGAGGTTTTGTGATTCCCAAACTTGACGTATTCATGCCAGTTAGAAAGGAAGTTTGCAAGGGTTACTAAGAAGAATTCTTCAAGAGGTGGGTTGATTGTGTGTGTGTATGTGGTGTCTGTGTCTGTGTGTATGCGTGTTTAAGCTAGAGCCTTCAGCATTGGCTGATGGATTTGATGTAGGGTGTAGGAGAAAAAAGTCAAGACGACTCTGTGTTTTTCGGCCTGAGCCACTTTCAGAAGGGTGGAGTTGCCGCGTCCTGAGATGGGGAAGACTCCGCAAGGAGCAAGTTTATTGAGTGAGCGAGCGAAGGACAGAAAGAATGAGTGATTTTTATAGAAACGCAGCTTTATAACTTTATCACAGCAACTCAACGAACGATCATGTGTTTCTAAGCCTTGCTAGACCACTGTAATGAACAAACTAATTTGCATTTAGTGGCTTCCCATTTGCATGTAAGCCATGTATTATAAAGCAGTTAGCCTTGCAAGTAGGTTAAATATGCCTCCAGGAAACCCTCTTCACAATATTAATTTGCTTTAACAAGCACTTTCTTCTTGGATGTTAGAAATGGAAATTTAAACTGAAAGAACACTGCCACCAGATCTGAAGTCAGAACCGATGATTTCTTACTGTTAGAAAAGTTTGACATCATGAGCATGCATGTGACTGAGAGAAAGACCTTGCAAATGTCACAGATGTACCCCTTTGAACCAACACAAATACGGTTGCTTTCATTCAATTTGCTTTGCAGATACCTCCCAGATTATTCAAGTATGCCTTCTACGTATCTAGGAGAGTGTAGAGTTTATAGTTTTTCGAGCCTCGGTTTGGAATAATATACTCTTTGCTACATTCAGGAAGTTTACCATAGGTATACACCAAAGGATGTGTGGTGTTATCGGTGTGAGAGAGATGAAGCCACCGTGAGGGGCAGCATGTAGGGGCTGCTTCATTCACTAAAGTCCTTAAGATGGCCTTCAGGCCCTGCATGATCTGTTCTCAAGTGGTCTTTGCCATCACATCTCACATTTCTCTTTCCTTTGCTCTCTGAGCACTGTCAGCCTGGTTTTCTATCAGAGTCGTCAACATGCCATGCTTAGTGCCAACTCAGGACTTTGAACTTCTCCCTCTACCTCCTTCATCTGTTAATTTGTACTTATTCATTTGATCTCAACTTGGCAATCATCAGGACGAACTTCTCTGAACTGCACTTGCTCCCTACACGTGGCTTCATATTTACAGTTCCTGTCATAGTTGATCTTTATTTAGTTGTATGATTATTTTGGTTGCTCATTTCCCTGAAAAGAGTATGGACTCCATGAGGACAGAGTCTAGGTTTGTGTAGTTCAACATCACATCCATTACAACAGCACAGTGTCTGTCCATGGTGAGCGCTTAATCAATAGTTGTTGAATGAATATATGAAGATAGGTGATCTGCCTGAAGCCACACACCTAACTAGAGGCAGAGCCAAAGTTTTGATTCAAGCTACTCGTCATCTAACGAGAAAGCAGGAGAGATGAGATTTAGTTTGCTTTGTCCTAGAAAGGATATAATGAAGTTATTTGCAAATAATTATTATGGGAAATTTGTTCTCTTCCAAACACACACACACACATGCAAGTGGTAGCTAAGCCTTATAAGACATAAATCAATTGTAGTACAATTGTACCTAATCCCTCCACTGTTCTCCAGGCTTTATCTTTCCCCTGGGCTCACAGCTGCTTTCTACCTATCTGCACATGGGGGTACCATGGGGCGTTCAAGGACAGCACGCCTTCGTTCATTTAACACGTAT
Organism: Equus asinus; assembly: GCF_041296235.1. Taxonomy (NCBI): domain Eukaryota; kingdom Metazoa; phylum Chordata; class Mammalia; order Perissodactyla; family Equidae; genus Equus; species Equus asinus. Next base: position 48,278,399 of record NC_091793.1, on the reverse strand, counting down.
TTATTGCATATCTGTTCGTCAGCAGCATTGCTGTAGGCATTAGGAACTAGCAGTAAATACAGTAAATAAAGTCCCTTCTATTTACAAAAAGGATTTTTATTCTGGTGGTGGGAAGTACATAAAAACATGAAATATCATTAAATGATGCATGTTATGAGGAAAACAAAGCATAAGCCATAAGAAAATAAGACATGGTCAGGGGGGCACATACTTTGGATAGGATAATCACTTATTAGCTTCTCTAAAAGGTGAGATGTAATCCGAGACTGAAATAGCAAGGAGCCAGCCCTGCAAAAATGTGGAGAGGAGCCGCTTATGTAAAGGCCTGAAGACAAGATGGAAGGAAGCTTGAAGCAGAAGGAAGGCCAAGGTGGAGGGAGCATATGAGTGAGAGAGGGAGGGCAAAAGCTGAAGTTGGAGGGCTAAGTAGGAAAGACTTAGGGAACGACTTTGATTTTATTTTAAGTACAGAAAGAAACCTCTTGGATGATTTAAGTGTGAGAATAAAATAATTTTATTTAAATTTTTCAAAGATGTCTGGGGCTACTGTGTGGAGAATGAATTATTGGGACAAGCTGGAAGCAGAGACAGTTAATCTGCCATTGCAGTAGTCCATGCGATGGAAGGTGATGGTTTGGTCCCAGGTAGAAATGGAACAAAATGGATGTATTCAGAATAACTGACTCCATCCTTCCATCCCAGAACATCTCTTCCTCCTGGATTCTTCATATTAGTTATTACATTTACCCTCCACTCAAGTGGCCAAGCTAATAATTTTAGAGTTCTCTTCACTTTTCTTTTCTTTTTCCTCCCCTCAACCAACAGATCACCAAATCCTATCAGATAGCGACCAAAAATGGCTTATGGTGATATTTCTTCTTCGTTTTTCATTTCAGCGCCTTCCTTGGGGTTCCATAATTCTTCACACGAAATTTTTAAGGGTTCTTTAACTGCTGTTTCTGCTTCAAATCTCAGGTCCTTCAAATCTACACTCTAATTCTGCCACAAGAGCTGCATCTTTATAAAACACGTTCCTTTCAAATTATTATTATAAATACTTTTGAATTTCTCATTGCTGATAATAATCCTTTCTCACACTTTTTTCTAGAAACAAAACCGTTTTTCTAACAAAAGTTTTATCAGAAACCAAATATGTAAATGATGAGCTCTTCTTAGCAAGGATGCCCATCTCCCCCTCCATGCATACAACCATAGTGCTACAAGGCGCTTCCTCTTACTACTTCCCAACCTCCTAGCACCACTTGCCATCCATGAACTCAACATACTCTAAAATTCCATGCATTTTACCCTTCTATTCCTTTGAAATTCCTCTGCCCGTACGCCCTGCTCTGTTCTTCTCCCTGGCCCCATGACCTCATCCTGGAAAATCTATATCAAGTATCACCTCTGCGTACTGCAGTGTAGGGCTAATCATAAAGAAGGTAGAAACAACCTCAATGCCACTGCGAAGACTTGTGAGATTAGGGTATGTCATACCCTTTTAATGAATTTAGAGTAAATTAGAGTATGTCACATCTTTGAATGAACGCTCAATGAAGATGCTATACTAAGAGATCCATTTCTATTGCTGAGATAGAGTGATTTTTCTTTATAATCATCAGGTTTTCTTAATACCAATCTTCCTATAAAGGTTTAATGCTTTTTTCATGCGTTTCTACTTTGCAAAAGAATGAAATATGACATATTTTCCTTTCCCAACTATTTCCCAGGGAGCTCCTAGTTTCTTGATTGAAAGCTTAATTTCATTCTTTTTTCTTACACAGTAGGTGTTATTCTTTGGCATTTATAGTAAAGATTTATAACACTAATGAAAATTTCCAAACTAAATAGAAACAACCCCATAGGCAAACAAATGAATATATTTAATTTTTGTCTCTAATAAAATTCTTACTATGCACAATATCCCCTCAGTCTCCTCACTTTGGATTTTAAATGTGCACTTGTAACTTAGAGCCAAAGTTTAAGCATATGCTGTTCAAATTTTCTTGAGCTACTATTAATATAGTTTACATTTTCCTAGAGCCCAAATTCCTCCAGCATTAGGAACGGAAAAGAAAAATCTTTGTGTTCTCTGCTCTCTGCACAGATGTTTATGTTTCCTTAGATGCCTCTTGAGAGTAAGGCAGATTAAGAGATTCTCCAAGGCCTATTATTGCGCTTCTTCAAATGAAGAATTCACAAAACAGAACTTATATTCCACCAATTAAAAGGAAATATATGTTGTTGATTTTCTTCCACCTTTGGGCTACCTTACCCTTACAAATATTGCATTTTCACCCTTGATCTAGTTTTTTTTTTTTTCCTTTAAGCAAGTAGCACCTGGAAGTTTACACATTACCACTGATGTTTTACAGCTGTTCTTTAGGTAACACATTGTAAAATAGTATCTTACATTTCTGTAGACTTTTACAATTTTGCAAATTGTTTGGATACCTACTCTATTACTTAGTCCTCATAATACCTAACAAGGAAAACAAGATCTGTTTTTGCCAAATTTTTGTTTTGTTTAGGAAACTGACTTTACAATGTTGAGTAATTTTTCCAAAGTCATATGGGTAGTAAATGTTAAAGTCGAGGTTAAAGTCCAGGTCTTCCTAATTCAGAACTGCTAATCCAGAACTCTTCCCACTTGCCATTTTGGAGATGGTTTTGGTCTATTTGTCTGAAAACGTTTCCTCCTCATTCAGGAGTGAGGTCTGAAGTCTTTGTTATTTTCTGAGGTCTTTATAATCTGAGCTCTTTTTGTTATTTTCAGCAAGAATGATCTGTATGAACAAAATGTAATTATATAGATAAAGCAGCTTGGAGAAAAAATACTATTGAAATGTTTCCTAAACTAAATAATGTGTGTGGAGCTATTCTACATTTTACTTCCCCCCCGCCCCCCACTAACAAATACTAGCAAGAATGGTCTGCAATCAAAATAATTTTTACACTTATAACACCTAATAAACACCAAGCTAACTATTATCAACCCTCTCCCAGAAAGTGAGCATGGCACTGCCAGCACATGCTAGATGCTTCTGATTGATTAGCAAATTATTTTATTATTGGATTGCTTTAGTGGCATTACAGTTCATGTTTTATAATCTTAGTTTTCTTTGTACTTCCATGGCTAGCTGAAAACAATATTGATCACATTTTTAATCAGTCTTCATTCAATAGGACTTGATAAATGAAAAGTAAATTTCTAAATCAAGTAAATTAAAATAACAGACATTTAGCATGATTGCTTGTGACATTATTTTGCATTCAAAGACAAAACGTCAGTAGAATATTTGGTGTGCTTAAATAATCTTGGACAGCAGTATTTTTAAATATCTAAGCATTATACTGTTTGTCAGCAATAGGACAATTATAAAGATATAAATAAAATATAAATTTTGGGTTTCTTCAAGTAGATATTGATTTATTTTCATTCTTAGAGCACATGAAGCAAGAAATGAAGGCTAAAGTAAGAATAATTTTATCGACCCCAAAGACATTTTATTGTGTTTCAGAAAAATCATCGAAAATTCATGTTAGTACAAACAGATTTTCTGTATTTCCCAATACCTCTGGCTCTTGTTCTCTTCATCTTTCAGTTAGCTTTATGCCCTTAAATTATAGTTATAGGATATTGTCAATCCAATCTATCCAAATGCTTGTGACAGACACTGTGAATCACTACCAGTGTTTCCCAAAATGGAAAAAAATCACTGTATTACCACCATAATAAATTGGAATAGTAGAGTGGAAAGAGAGGAAATCGAGTGGAGAGAATTTGGGTTGGGACCCAGAAGTACTGATTACTCATTGTGTTACCTTGAACAACTTACTTAATCCTTCAGGGTCCAGGTCTCCCTGACCAATTGCAAGGATCAAAAGAGACCATGTAAGTATATATGCTTGGAAAATTTTAAAAGTAGCAAACACATGTAAGGTACCTGTAGTATAATTAATGCAAGACAGACTTTGTGACTCATGGAGAGACTAAGCCTAAAGAAGATCTAGGGGCTTTGCAAACAATGTATATTGAACAAATGATTGCCCTGAAAATGAAAGAGATTTTAATGTTTAAGGTTAACAACCAGCTAAAGCTGTTTCACTCAAGAAATTGCGTGAAGAAAGCAGATAACAAATTCGTATTATGAAGATAATTTGATAATTCTAAAATATTGCAGTTGGCAGACAATAATCCATACATGACTAGCTTACATGTTGACATTAGTTCCTTGCAACTAGGTGCCCTTTGCTACTTTCAAGCCCTTAGAGCACATGTACCTGTGGGTGCATTTGTGCCCACCTGAGAAAAAGTTTGATTTTGGATAGAGAGCAAGGAAGGTAGGCACGTGAGTCCCTTATCCATCCTGTGAACATCAGTCCTGGCAGCGTGGGAGGCATGCTATTTTTTGCTTTTCTCTAAGTGAAGAAAGCAACAAACATCTGGGTCTGTGAAGTAGCAGGGCTTGGTACTCTAATTTGCTGCTTAATGATAAAGGGAGAAAATAGATGAAGGAAAGCAAATTCCTGCCTTCTCATTTTGTGGGGATGAAATTAGAGTTTATCTTGGCAAGAGGTAGAAGTGCTCTGCTGACAACATAATATTAAATTGAAATTTCCCTGAAATATAAGAAAGCGGTTGTGTCAAAATGCAAAACAGTCCTGTGTGTGATAAGTGTTCTTATAGGAAAAGCACTACAAACTTCTGATAAATAAACTGAGTTGTGTAGTGATTCTCAATTGTGAGCTAAACGTGGTGGAGTGCCGCCAAAAGTGGATAACATTCCAGGAGGATGTCAGAGTATCTCATGAGCTGTCTGTAGGCTTTTGTTTATGTTACTTATCTGTATTTGCTACTTCTTCTCTTCCCTTGAGTTTGAAAACACTTTGAGAGCAAGATCCACTTTCCTTTTAACTCCTCCTGTTACTTGGAATGGCATCATACACAGGATACGGGCTCCATAATTGCTGCTAACCAAGTCTTCATTAATATGCCACCCTCGAATTTTGAAGCCGACTCTTAAAACTGTCAACATTTCAATGACTGTTATAATAACAAAGACTTCTACTTCTGTCTGTACAGCAGAGCACAGAGATTCCCCCCTGTAGAGGGTAGAATAATGTTCTCCTTCTGAAATGCTGTTGGGCTTTCAAGAGGGAGATAAGAACCACTCTTCCAAAGAGGGGATGAGATTGGGAAGCAAAAAAGGAAAACAACTTCAAACTGGAGTGTGTGATTCTAAGTGGTGAGCCACCTGTAGAAGCAGGGTTATCCTGAGCATGGAGTCAATAGCAAGCAGCCCTGCCTTCCGGTTGATGAACCTTGTGCCGGCACCAATAAGGTGAAGCCAAGCCTGTAATTGAGTCAAGACCGTCAAAGAAGAACGTGTAGTTTCAGGTTGGCAGAGTTCCCTGGCCATTTGCAGAGGCAGATGCAAATCCTCTCTGGAGCAAAGCATCCCCCATTCAAGCCTGCTGGAATCCTCAGACTAAGATCAGGCAATTTGTTAAAGAAAACTCGAAGATCACTAAGACCACAAGGAAGGAACCACCATGAATGAAAGTCAGCAGAAACAAAACATTTAGGCCTCTAAAGACTGCAGATATTGAAATTCTCAGAAGCAGAATATAGAATCTATCAAAAACACGATAGAAACTAGACTTTTGGTGGTAAACACGATGCATTCTATACAGAAGTCAAAATATAAGGATATACACCTGAAACTTATAAAATGTTATAAACCAATGTAACCTCAATAAAATCAAAAAGAAGAATCTGTCAGAAACAGAATATTGTGTGAAATATTTAAGAAATAAATGATAGTTGAAAGGAAAAGAATTATTGAAATCTAAACTCAGTGGTTAGGTTAAAAGCAGATTAGTTACAAATAAGAGTATCAGTGACATTGAAGATATGTGTGAGCAAATTACCTAGGATGCCACAAAAAAAGAAAATGAAGACTATGAAAGAGAAGTTAAGACTAGAGAATACAATGAGAAGATCTAATATCTATCCGGAGCCCCAGAAGTAGAGAATAGTGAATATCCCAGAATTTTATAAGTTGGTTAGAAGATACGCAGCACAATATGTCTCAAATTGAGTAAATAGAAATCTACACCTGAGCCTAGCTAGCATGGTGATATTATAGAATACCAGAGACAAGATGATAATGTAAACACAGCCAGAAAAAAAGGAAAACTTACCTATGAAGAAATGCTAATTCGACCAAGAACACATAAAATCAACAGCAACCATGAAAGACACAGACAACGAAATAATCTCTCTAAGATGTTAAGAAAAAAAATTCTATAATTCCCTCTCTTAGCATCCAGGAATATCTTTCAACAATGATGGTAAAATAAAGACACATTAGATAATCAAAAATTGAAAGATATTACCATCAACAACATTTTACTAAAGAAATCTCAAAACATCTACTTCAGGAAGAATGGAAATTCCAGAAGGGGAAGCTAAAATCCAAAAAAGAATGGTGAGCAAAGGAAACAGCAAATGTGATAAGCATAAATAATCTAATGACAGTGGTGATTTTTGTGTGGTTAATGCTGGGGCATAGGATGCTATAGACATCTTATTCACGTGCCCTGACTCGACTTCAGCTGAAGGAGTATGACAGAAGGGAGCTTTTTCTCTGAGTACGTGGGACTCTCTTTTGACTCATGCTAGCAGAGGAGCCTAGTAGAGGCATGGTCTTACCATAGATTTGTAAAATATATAATCTAATCTATGACACATAGAATATGTTAACATATATGTAAGTAAACATGCATAATAATACACAGTTAAATTTATGCCTGTGAACACATCATGAAACTCTAAAACTGATAATTGCCAATAACTTCCATCTACCTGTGTGCTTCTTCCCTTTCCTGTCCCTGTGCCCCACACCCACACGAGATAATCACTATTTGAATCACCACACTGAATACTAAAATTTAGTTTGTAAATGCAAAATACTACTACTAGCTATCATGTTAAATATATAGTTGTTTAATTTACTTGATTTATAGGTTTATTGAATTCTACTGAGTGGACACCAAATAAAGATGTGATCAATATTGCTTTTAGCTAGCCATTGAAGTAACAAGGAAAATTAATATTATAAAACGTGAACTACGAGGCTGCTAGAGCAATCTAATAGTATAAGTAAGAATTGTGTTAATGATTAGAAACCTTTCAGGACTTGCTTTTGGTGCCGTGCTTGGTTTCTTGGTACGTGTTCCAGTAGCTTAAATAACAGCTGCCTTAGTGCTTAAAATTAGGTGTTAATGAGTGCAGATTATCTTTAAAAAATTAACGTTACTGAAAAAGTTTTCCTAACTGAAGCCCATTCTTACTAGTATTTGTTAATAAAATTGTTGTGTTGTTTTCTCCCTTGCTACCATCAGGATTATCTCAGTCACCTCAAAAGGCCCAGGTCTCATGGGTCATCCGTCATCCCCAAAATCTAATCCCCAGAAAACTGCATATCTATCTTTTGCCTGTGTCACCCATCACTCCACAGCTCTTGAAATATTTTACTAACTTTGGTCTCCCAAGAGAGCCTTCTTACCTGATAGCTGTTTTTTTCCACCTCCATGATCTCCTTTCACACATACCACTACCTGACTACCTTCTCCAGCTGTGGCAGCAAGTTCCCAAATGCCTCAGCCACACCCAGGGCCTACAATCCATGGAAGTCACCAGGGTTTCAATGTTCTTGACCACATGATCCTCATATCTCTCTTAATTTAGATTAAATTCCAAGGTCAATCATTATAATCACTCCCTTGCACATAGGTCAACTCCTTTGTTTCTTTTTGCCTCATCATACCTGTTTGGCCAAATCAACACCTAGTTACATCCACCTCTGCCTACTGCATATCTATCTTGAAGCTAAACATAGCTAGAGAAAAACACAACTCACTTTAACTCAATATCACTAACCTCAAGTGAACCCTCAGTGCTGGGTGGCAATCATACTGTAGTTTTCTAGTCTATTCTCTCTGACATTTTTCTACATAACTTCATACTTTACTGTCTCACCTGAAATTTCCAACATTTATTCTTCCATTGCCACATTCAACTGGTGATCTTGCTTCCTCTTTCATTGAGAATATAGAAGTAGTCAGAGAGAACTTCCACAAGCTTCCATCACGTCTAACCATCTATTAGCATCTGTGCTTTTAAATGCTACATTTTCTCCTATTATTATAGATAAACTATCCAAAATTCTAGCTCAATCCAACCTCTTTATGTCTTCACTAGGTGCCTCTGTTCTTGACTACTTAAGGACATTGCTCCTGCAGTTACTCTCTCTCCCCCTCTGGCTCTGCCTCTCCCTCTGTTTCTCTGTCTCTGTCTCCCTGTCTCTCTCCTGTATTAACAAATTTTTCCTCTTTACCAGATTTTTCCCATCAGCATTTAAACATGATATTATTTCTCCCAGAATGGAAAAACAAAAAGCTTCTCAAGCCCATTTCTGCCTCTAGCTACCTCTCCAATTTCCTCCTTCCTTTTATAGCAAAACTTTTCCTTTTGATTTAGACCTACTCCAAACAGGCTTGTTCTCCAGTGATGTCACCAAAACTGCTCTTGTCAAAACTGCTAGAACGACACTCAGTGATATTAAATCTGTTTGTGTTCAGTTCTGATTTTGCTTGTCCTATCAGTATCATTTGACACGGATGATGACTCATTCCTCCTGGAAACAATTTCTTCACCTGGTTTCCGGGACACCCTCCCTCTGCTACCTCTTAACTCTGGTCCCTCTGATCCTTCATCCCCTTGACTGGTTCCTTCCCATCCATCCAATCTCTTAACCTTGAAATTCTTCTCTTTTTTTGACCCGCTTCACTCTTCTCTGTATACTCCCTCTTTGAGAGGTCTCATCCTCTCTCTTAGCCTTTAAATGGCATGGATACACGGCTGGCTCCCAAATTTATATTTCCAGCTGAGATCTCTTCTTTGGACTCCAGCCTAATCTATCCACTGCCTACTTAGTATCTCCACTTGTAGAGACCCCTCCAACTACTAGTCCAAAACTGAGCTCCTGATTTTCCTCCCACACCTGCTCCTCCATGATCTTTTCCATTGCAGTAAATTGCTTCATTCTTCTAGTTGCATAAACGAACTTCCACTGCTACTATCTTGTCTAAGATATCACTGTCGCCACTGACCTGTAAAACTGAAATTGACTCCTTCTTCATTAGTCTGCTTTCAACACAGCATTCAAAGCATGTCAGATCATGTCACTCGTGTCTAGCTTACTCTTTCACCTCCTTTAGTTCTTCACTCAAATGCTATCTTCTCCTAGAGGGCATTCCATATCTCCCTATTTAATATTGTAAAGTAGGGTTCAGCAAGCTTTGGTTGTAACAGGCCAGACAGTAAATATTTTAGGCTTTGCAGCCACAAGCTTCTGTTGCAACTACTCAGGTATGCCATTGTAGCGTGAAAGAAGCAATAGACAATACATACATGATTGAGTATGGCTATGTTCCAATAAAACTTTATTTATGGGCATTGAATTTTGAGTTTTATGTAATTTTCATGTGTCATGATGTATTACTCTTCCTTTTGAGTGTTTTCAACTATTTAAAAATGTAGGTTTTTGATGGGCCCGCAGTGGGATGCATGTGATCCACAGACTGTAGCTTGTTGGTCTCTCTCTTCACAAACATTCCTTATATACCTTCTTTGCTGTATTTCTTACCTTATTATGTATCACAGTATAGGATGCTATATATTTTACTTACTTTTTGTGTTTAATATCTATCTGTGTCTTACAAATAGAATATAAGCTTCATGAAGCCTGGAATTTTTAACTGTTTTGTATACTGGGAAATCCCCCATGTAGGTGCTCAATAATTAGATGTTAAATGAATGAATGAACAAATTACATTTCAAAAGGAAATAAAGAAAATTGCTATCATGGCTATGATCATTGAAGAGCTCAAGTTTATTTTAGAAGTTATAGTCAGAGGACTGCAGGAGAGAGACCATTTTAACCATTTGCAGCCTACAAAAGGCTCCTTCAGCAACTTTCTTATTAAATTTTTCTTTGCAATAAATGTCCTTTTTATCCTCCCTAAATCTCATTTGTTTAGTAAGAGATACCTTAATGCGTTGATCCACCTTTTCTCGGGTCTGTCATGCTCTTCTGTTCTCTCATGGTTCTCTGGGTTCTGGAGTGAAATAGACCTAGAGACTAGCCACATGCACTCCTCCTTCTTTCTCTGCTGGAGGCTGCCCTTTGATGTGGCCACTGTAAGTTATCATGTTCACTTAGCATCCAGGACTTAATTTTCGAAGAATATTGCCTTTATAATTACCATTGAATTCCGACTTCTCTGGGATGAACCAAAGAAGTTAACACAGTTCTTAAATGTCTGTCTTTGACTGAAGTAAATAAAAGTGTTAAATTATAGGCATTAGAGCATAGCTTAATTTCTATGAGCCATTTCAAGATACTGAAATTGGATTTAATTATTATATGTAATGGACTTTAAGCATTTATGAGACAAACGGCCTACAATTTAATTAGATAGTGAAGTATTTATGAGATACTTTGTTTTAATAATCACTAATATGTAATAGCAGAAAATAATCTTGCCTCTAGTTTCTTACATGAAAGAGTCGAAAAGATGTGCCTTTCTTGTACTTCTAGAAAAGTCCTTTTTGTTTTGCTTGTTCAGACGTGAATCAAAAGTAGAGGTGACGTGTGACCAATCCCTGTAGTCAAATATCAGATCACTGTTAAGGTTGTTGATTGCCAATACAAAATTATGTTTTTCGAGTAGATGAAAATGTATTATTTTGTAATTTTGTAAAGATATTTGACATGTATCATATAATCTTGACGGTTCCCTAACATAGTAGTGAAGATGAGTTTATAAGGAATCAGAATAGGCGTATGAGAATTAATCATTGTGTCAGAAGTAATTTATTTTGTTCTACCTTCCTTTTCAAGTCTCGTTTTGGTTGTTATTTGTGAGTATGGACGAATAAGTATTCAATAAATATATCTGAGTCTAGCAGTTGCTTGGACTCCAGGTCTGTGCAATTGCTTTATTGATGACTAGCTTGCTTCCTTGTTTTATATTAACAGGATAGACCAAGGAGGGGAGGCAAGAAAGTAAGGGTGTAGCATTTTCAAAAATACAGTTGCTCTGAGAAGAGACAAGACATTGGTAGAGTAGGTCAAGGCCATACAAAATCTGTGTTTTATACAATTTTGGAAGCTATCGTGCAGAAAAATGTCATCAAGTCAGTCTTTAAAACCTTCCTATAATGTGCTGACTTTACACACTTTAAGTTAAGAGATGATTGGTGCAGTCTGGATGAGGCGATTTCAGATATGAATATTTCAGAAGTAAAGGCAGAATGTACAATTGAATGTAGAGATCTTGAGGGTGACATGTGGGCTTATACTATGTGACTGGCAGTTGCCATGAGTTTAGATACACCCAACCCATGTTTATTTCTACATTTTCAGCAGGTGTGACCCTTTGGCAAGTGTAATGGCTTGGAATCCAGCATGACTTTACCTTGATTGGTGTGTCCTGACGGAATATGTTCTAAAATGATGTGTGAAGACCTTGCATCATTATTTTTCCGAGTGTGTATCATCAAAGTCTTGGCCCTATAAAAGTGCAAATAGAATGCCATGCATCAGACAGTGTGTTTACGTTTTATTTTTAGTCCCTGGAAAGATTTATAGTTTCTGGAGGAATTGCTTTGCTCTTGCTCGCTCTGTTTGATCTGGTCATCCTCACTCAGAGCATTCGCAAAACTTTCCACTTGCTGTATGCATGAAGCCCATGGTGAATTCTCTCAGTGAAACGTGTTTCTTCATATTCACTCTGCAGGTGGACAGTTGCTGCCTTCTAATGTCATGTTCCAATGTGATTGCTCTGAATGACACTGTCACCCTTGCATTAATCCTGCTTGTTCACAGCATGGTCCCCATCTGCTTTGTGAGAGAAAAAAATTGTCTTGCCCATCTTTAGAGTGTCTGTGCCTAACCTAAATTTCATTTTAATCCACTGTTTTGAGGTGTCTGATATGCTCATTTCCATCATTTAAAAAAGTGAGTATTTTCACTAAGTCCTGTTTAGGAACAAATTTGTCATTTCCACAATATGCAAATTAGTATCTGTCAGTTGACCTCCATCAGATCAAAGCTTTTTATTGGCAAACATAGAAGTCAATTAGAGAAGTGATGCACATAAGATTTTTAAAATGTCCTGAATTTGATTGTTGTGGCATCTGTCGAGTGTTTAGTATCACTTTGATTTTGTCAATGTAATATATCTGTACTTCTTGCTGTATTGTATTTTTTTGATCAGTTGATCATTTACTTAACAAAAAGCCAGCAAAAAAACCCCACAAAACTATAGCTCTTTGCTTCTATCTTCCATGACATTTGAGTCCTTAAGCCCAAATGTCAACTTCCAATATATCTGTGAAATACATTTTAATAACAACATGATTATTCCAGTGACCTGTTTCAACTGCTCAGAATGAGCAGTCATTTTATTAGATATATTTAAACTCACACTTCACACATACACACTTGGATGGCCTGTACAGCTGGAAATCCTTCTGTGTAATATGATTATGATTGAGAAAGCATGTACGTGTTCCTCCCTCCCCTTCATGCTAAAAAGAAGTGTATAAAGTGTAGAGTGAATTCTGTTGCTTAAATCATATTTGGACTAGAAATAGGCAAGGAATTTGGTTCAAAGAAAAGGAGGAGATGCTGTGGGTTTTTGTAGCAGCTTCTAGATTAGTAAGGGCAGACAGCTCTGGGTGACGTAGACACTTAAATGATGTTTGTCTGTTGTGCAGATTCTTTTCTAAATTTCTTTCCTTCCATGTTTTCAACCTTCAATAAATTCTCTTTATTTTTATTCTTTTTCTACTCTAAGTGCACTTTGTCATCGTATATTTTCTCACTTATGTAGAACTTTTATTTAGAAGTTTTACTTCAAATGATGAGCTCCATGGTTATGACAAATCAAGGTAAGCAGTGTACTGATGGCATTTTATGAAAGCTGGGAGTGACACTTAGGTGGCCCGGCATCTAGGTTCTCCATTAGGATCCCATGAGAGTTGTTTCTGTGAAATCAAGGACAGCAGGAAAGCCTGTCTTTGAAAGAGAATGATCTTCAGTGAAGAATAATTTCTGAGATCATATTCTTAATTTAGCAGATGCACTTTAAAATCTGTTAGAAATAACTACCACCTTTGAAATGACTCTGTTACCATCACTGTTTGCTATCCCCCAAACCACAGCTGTTGGCATTTTGATTGCCATAGAAATGGATAGCACTCCACATTGTGGCAATCACACCCATCATAAAAGTTAAATGAACGTTCTTGTAGCACCCGCTGGGATAGTGCAGGTGTAGGAGAGAAGGATTGAGCCTACAGGATGAAATGTGTCGCTGACAAATTGCAACTACTCCCTTAATACAGCGTCGTGTCTTGCTTGTCACCTGTATCTGTTTTGTTTTATTCAAAGCTATTTCAAGAACACAAATACTGTGTTGAAACTGAGAATCAAGATGCATCATTTCTATTATCTGTCAGCATTTGCCTTACTATTGCTAGATTTCCTGTGTTGTTTTCCCTTGCTGTATGTACAATTTGGTAAATCTTTTCGCAAAGATACTTTATTCAAAATATGACTGTAGTCAAAATATGACTACAAAAAACTATCATTTCTGAGTTGAGAGTATTGCCTTACTTGTGGGGTTTTTTTCATAGAATTTTGTGAAATATCTTTTAGTTTGTTGTATTAATACTTCATTTTTAATAAGGACTTTGTTTTCCATTTTGATTTGTTCCCAGAAGGGTTACATCATGGCCATCATTATTGACATCCTAATCTCCAAACTAATTGAAATTCAGATTTTTCTCCATTAGAGTTTCTCTCCACTGTTGGCTCCTCTCCCGGCAGTTTGCTAAAAATACTTTTAAAAAGTAACAAATTCATTTTGCTGTGACCCACCAATTTCAAAAGTTTGTATAGCATTCTCATTTTGGAAAAATAAGAGACTTGAAGCAACCTGATAGTTCATCTGGTCCAATAGCCTCGTGCCTAAAGGAAGTAGTCTCCCTTCTCTCCACAACTCAGTCTTGGCATCTCCCTCATAGACGTGCCTGATTCTTCCTGGGAGTAGAAGCATTTGATTCATGCAGTGGATTATAAACTCCATGAGGGCAGTCATCCCTTCATCTGCGCAGTCCCCTATAGTGCTTAGAACAAGGCATGGATAACAGTTTCATAAGTATGAGGGGCATAAGTGAAATGGTGAATGTACATCTCCTCACAGTTTGTAGTAAATGCCAAGTATGCAATTCAAGTTAGCTAAAGCCACACACAGACTAAAAAAAATATATTGTTTTTGTTACCACTTATCTAGAGTATCTGGCAGCAACTTTGACATCTAGTAGGTGCTTAATAAATGTTTGTTAAATTACATTGAGATTGGGCTAGGATTTACCTCTCCTATGTCAGTTCTTTCTGCTAAACCATACAAATCGTTCTTTCAGCAGGCATTCATTGAGAGCTTCTTGCCTATGCCAGAGCCTGGCACTAGCGCTATAAAGACAGTTAAAATAAATTCCTTGTCTGTCTCACCCTCCAGCAAAGAGGACAGACACTTATAACAAGTAGCCATAGTTCATTGTGGTAAGTGCTGCAATTAATGTATGTAGACAGTACTATGGGAACATAGAGAAGCAAGCTATGAATAAGAGATTGCTCTAAACTCTTTTTAAAATGAGCAGAATTTTATTGAAAAGAGAATGGAGGAAGGACTTTGTCAGAGGAGCAGTTCGATAAGAAATGAATGCTCAGAATAGCACATGGCAGAAATAGAGGTTTCATGGGGCTCGTGCAGGATGTATATTAAGGGCTTATTTTGGGTGCCAAGTTGTAAAGGGTTTCTTAGTACCAGGCTGAAGAGTCTGTATTTTTTTTCTGTAGGCACAGGTTGACTCTCTAAAACTCCGTTTGTGTTCAGAAAAAGACAAATGGTCAAGTGGGAGACAGATTGGAGTAAGGAAGAAATTGAAGGTGGGGAGAACAGTAGGAGGCTGATAGAGTTTAGGAACGAGATGAGATGCTAAACTAGGCAGTGCCAGTAGAAATGGAGGGTGGTGAAGTGCGAGAGCACAGGAAACACTGTTCAAAGACAGAGACGCCGGCTGTAAAGAAAAGTCCATTCTGTGTGCTAGCTAGGAGCTGCCATCCTTCTCCCACATCTGCTGGTCCAGGATTCCCCATAGTTACTGTGAAGCAGTTTCGTGGATCCCACTGCCCCTTTGTCCAGCCCACCCTCTAGCTGCCAAGATTTCTGTCATCCTCCCACCCACACTGAAAGTAAGCCTATCTCAAGGATTTCCATTTTGCATATAACAAATTTTTCATTTTAGAAACAGTGGTTATCTGGTTGTCAGTCTTGGGAAAGTGACTGAGGAAGAAAACACCAGGCCAGACGGCCCTATGTAGCGGCTATTTTCAGGTAGTGGAAGCTCTGTGTAATTACCTTTCGAATATCACCATGTAAGTGACAAGTCTTACAAAACTTATGCTGACCAAATGTTAAAGAACAGTTGGATCACTGAAGACAAAATGCGAAAAGCTAATAAACTTATGACAATGTTATTAACCTCTCTAGTAATCAGGAAAAAGAATTTCAGCACAGAATAGGATTCTATTTTACAACTTTCAGTTTGCAAAAATTAAAAAGTCAGACAATACCAAGTGTTATAAAGGATATGGAATGAACGGACCCCTGTTACATTTTGATGCTAATGCATTTTGATACAACCACACTGAAGAGGAATTTGGTAATGTCTGGTAAAGCTGAAGATCCTCTCTGATCCAGCAATTCCACTCTTAGATACTCTCCCTTAAATATGTGTAGAGATAGTCACAAGAATACTGATGGCAACCGTCTCTTATAGAGTCTGTATATCTAACCTTCAGAGAATGGGTAGTCATTCAATGGAATTCATGTGAAAGAACTAAACCTTATAAATACCAACATGGACAAACCTGTAAAACAAAATGATGAGCAAAATATTCAAGGTCCTGGTGGGTGCTTGACAGGATGGCATCCCATGATGGACAAATTTATAAAATTAAAACTTATAGAAATATAAGGTTATGCATTTTTTATGGGTACACGAAAAAGTAAAAGTGTAATACCTACACTAGAATTATAAATACCAACTTCAGGATAGTGTTTCCTTGGGAGGATGGGGGTGAGTTCAGGAATAGGACAGTGAGAGATATTTGGAAGCTTCAGTTGTCTTTATAAAGTTTTATTTGTTAGGCAAGTACACAGTTTTTATTGTATTCTCTGAAATTTTTGTATGCCTCAAATATTTTTAATAAAAAACCTGCATATGACTTTACTCATGTGTCTATTCATTGATTTAATCTATCACCCATCAATCTGTGCAGCTACCCATTCATTTATTCTTCTTTTTTGTCAAAATAATTTTATTTAAATAATCCAAGAAAAGATGACTATGGATTAAACGAAGTTGGGGAATGGGGCAGAGTATAATTAGAAGACAGAATTACGGGAGATTTTGGGGTAAAGTTGCCAAGACTGAACAATCGGATGTATGCACATATGTGTGTAGGAGGAAGACAAGGAATCAAGGATAATTTATTCAGGTTTCTAGGTTAGCCTTGGACCATTCAGCACACGAGTGGAATAAAGGAGGAGGAGTGGTGTTGGAACTGAGGGAAATAAGGTATTTAACTTTGTCTCAGTCCATGCTAAACTTTTTTCCATAAGCCTGACAGATAATCTTAAAAACTTTAATTCAGAGGCTGGCCTGGTGGTATAGTGGTTAAGTTTGCACACTCTGCTTTGGCGGCCTGGGGCTTGCATGTTAGGATCCTAGGTGTGGACCTACACACCGCTCATTAAGCCATGCTGTGGTGGCGTCCCACATATAAAGTGGAGCAAGATTGACATGAATGTTAGCTCAGGGCCAGTCTTCCTCAAGCAAAAAGAGGAGGATTGGTAATAGTTGTCAGCCCAGGGCTGATCTTCCTCATCAAAAAAAAAAAAAACCTTTAATTCAGTAATTACTTATTAAACATCTACCATGTACAAGGTGCAATAAATATAAAGAGATCCCTTAAATTTATGCATAAATACTTTTTCCTGAATATGTTTCTTAAAAGTTTATACCATTACTTTTTTAAGCATCATGGTGCAGTTACTGCTCCGGGAAATTCAACTGGGTAAGCAATTTCAACTGAATACAGTTGAATGGCAGTGTGCAGCCTTCATTAAGTTATTTGGTAACTAATTGAAAAAGAATGAGGATCCATTAAAGTTTGCAGACTCATTTAAGTTTGCAAATTATATTCAGAAGGGAGATTAAAAGTGACTTCAGACATTCTTTCTTAAAAGTTATTTAGTTCATACAACAGTAAATATACAACTATATGGAGAATTTCAGCAACGCTTTGAATGAAATAAATATATTTATAAAATTAGATATATTGGGCAGTTATTTCTATCTTCATCTTTTTCATAGCTTCTCTTGCCTGTTGATTTACCTTCACATGAAGGAAGTGGTCCCAGGGACTAATGGGATACGGTGAACCCAATTACTCTGTGGGTTTCCAACTCTTGCTTAATCAGAACATTTCAACCAAGACCTTCTTTTCCTTTTCTAGGCTTCACCCAAATCCTCTGTTCAAAATTCTACATTTTAGTCCTGTTCCCAATAAAAACATGAATTCCCAATCCTAAATCCCCATATCGTCTTATTAATCCTCCTCCATAGATATCTTCTAAGACTATATAATAGGCGAAGGCCAGGAAAATGACTTTGTCTTCCAATCCTGTGTGCTCAGGAGACCCTGTGAGCTCAGCTGGGTTCCTGGAGCCTCAAGGGCATTAGACTAGAATCACACCTGCATAACCTTGCCCTTCCTCTCTGCTATCCCAATAGATAGCCCTTATTTTAATTTTGCTTATTTCCTCTGATGTTGGAGAAATAAGCCAAAAACCACAGTCAAGTATCAAGAAAGGCATAATTCCCTCGAGACTTGAAAAAGACATCATTTGTTGCCTCAGTATGGCTGCCAGTCAGCCCCTTTGATGTAAAGCATCTGTCCTCCTCAAGGAAACAAGAAAGGTCTGGTTCTCCTTTCTAGTCTGTGAAGTACAAAGCAGTTCATTTGTTGCACGGAGCCACAAGCCCCATGTTACTGAGTTGCAAGATGCTGACTGCCTTGTTAACATGCTGAAAATTTCATCAGCTGTCTTTAATAAAAGAGGATGTGTGTGAGGGAAGACATCAGCAGTTGTGGTTGGGTTTCTCTTCCCCAGCCCAAGAGTCACAGCTAGCACAGAGCAATGACACTAATATGTAATAGACAGCCAGTCGCCTAGACTTCTTGCATTTCAGTTACATAGCTAGGTAATCTTTAAGTCTGTTTAGAAACCTTTACAAGCTCTTATTTGGTTGTGAAAAGGGTTTTTATCCCCTCTCCTTCTGTCTAATAATATTTAGTCATTTATGGCTTCTGTTAAGAAAGTTTCCTTTGAACATTTACTACCTGAAATAACTGCATGGCCAAGAGAAGAATTCTGCTTTACAGAGGTTAGATGTTTGAACTGACATTCTTTGTGCTGTAGGAAGTCCATCCTTTTATAAGAAACTTCATCTCAAAAGTTATAAAATGATATAATCTAAGATCAGGAAATGACCTCTGGAACAATGCTTCTCAAATTTTAATGAGCCTACAAAGTACCTGGGGATCTTGTTAAAATTCATTTTCTGATTCAGTGGCTGGCACCTGAAATTCTGCGTTTCTGCCAAGCTCCCAGGTGATGCCGATGCTCCTCCTTGAACTACAGTTTGTGTAGCAAGGCTGGAAGAGCTGAAGGCATTCAGTCCAGCGGGCATCCAGCACGCTACCCCTAGCCACTTCTGTAGAGACGAGACACAACAGGCTTGAAAGATAAAGTCCTTGTCTTTGAAGAAAGAAAACAACCATATGGAAAAGTTAGTCTATATTTAGTTTTATTCGCAAATTTTTTAAAAGTACATGAAATTTTTTATGTCAAAATGTTGACACTTTGAGAGCAGTTATCTAAGGCAATGATACTTGTAACTTATGTCACTTTTGAGCATACCAGTATGTACATTTCATTAATTTCCATTGACTCAAATAAGAAGCTATAGTGATGTTTTAAAAGCATTACATAATGTATGTTTGTGGGTTTTAAAATAAAAAACTTCTTTTACTCTATTAAGATAGACACATTTAAACCAAAATGTTACATCTGAGCATAGGAATCTGTAGCTGCTTAAAAATATCAATGACATCCTTAAATATGCACATTTTTAGTTTACTTGGATTTTTACTCTTTAGGGAACACAATTAATGAGTATATGTGAGCTTCCATGAGATCTGTTATCCCACATTAACTTCATAATGTCAATTTTTGACTATTTTTGTTTAATGACTAACACCCTAGCGTGGATAATGCAAAATTAAAGTTATTCCAAAACACTATTATAATTAGCATTCAGAACTCATTTTGATAGCAGATTTAACTTCCTAATTGCATTTTCTTAGAATTATATTAAAATTGTTTCATCATTTGATGGCAGGGAGGTGACTCCGAAGTATTTGAAGAACAGAAGAACCCCAGGCTACAATTTAGTAACAATGATAAGGCCTATATATAGGCTTGGTCTACTTCACCACCTGTTTTCATATCCATCTCTTCTAGGTTTAACCTAAGAAAGACTACAAAGCTCGTAAAGATAGCGCCAGTTCGCAGATCCTCAGCATTTGTATTCAGGGGTCATTCAGGCACACTGACAAGGAGATTCTGCTTTCTGTTTTTGAGATGGGGAGATGGAAGGAAAAGAATAAGAAAAAGACAATTTTGTATTCTAATTTAATTTCAAAAGCAACCCTATGAAGCAAGTACTGTTATCGTCCCATTTCTAGAAGAAACTGAAGTCTCAAGCACTCACTCAACTTGTTCAAGTGCAGACATCTCTCGCTGGAGCTGTCATTGGAACCTAGGCGTGTGACTCTATGACCTCTGAGTGTTTTTAATAATCCCCTTGAGTTGCAATTATGGTTAGGCACAGACACTTTGATAATAAAGTGATTCAAGAAATAACGACTATCCCACAGGGCCATCTGGTTTCTCTCAGCCCGTCGCTGGGCCTCTTCTATTTCTGGTTAGTAAGGAATGGTCTCCAACTGTGATTCTCCCCCCTCGTTTCCTCTCTTCCCACTCAGGATGGCAGGAAGTCTGAACATTTTATCTACTTAGCATCTCCAGTGATTCAGGCTGTGAACACACTTCACCATCAGTTTAGTAGCTGTTTATTGATAGTTGTGCTAAACCCTGTGAGGAGACATAATTCAGAAGTGTGTCTGGGCATCAAGAAATTCAAGATGATAATGGATGGTATGATAACAAAGTTCTTTTAGGAAGACAGAGTAGGTGGTGTTATTTTAGGTTTCCAATGTGGAGCTATTCACTGCACATGTAATTTAGAGCTATGTTTGTTTGGATTGGTGTTTAAAATTAGAAACTGACCATCTGTATTTTTCTTGATAAGTACGGAGTCATCCTAACCAAAAGGTTTTTGAAGGTCAGGAATAGCTTATATTTGAAATATTATTTTTGGAAAAGAATAAAGGACATAGAAAAGTTGGAAAATAATGCCCAGTAGTTGAGGACTTAAGAAAATTTTGGTATGAATCTAGAGACAGATAGCCATTGAAACAAAAATTATAAAGTCGTATAGCAGTGTAAAAATCCCAAACATGCACGTGCTAAACCTCAGGCAAAATGAGTTGAGGAAAAGGGAACTTGACATTTTTAGAGTGTCTACTATGTGTGTGTACTGTGCAACATTTATTTATTTTCTCATTTTATGTTTCTAACAACATACAGGAAATCTGATGTTATTTCAATATTTCAAAAATGAAAGAATTGGGGCATAGATATGTTAGGGGACCTCGCTAAGGTCACAGTTGGTGTTTGAGCAAGAACTCAAATGCAGATCTCTTAAAATCCAAGTCTGATCATTTTTTCCAAGTTGGTTTATTCTGAACTATTCACCCCTCTCCCCAGCATTGCTTTTGGATCAGAAATAATTGTTTTTACAGTAAAGGGTAGAGTCACATGAATTAAGCTAAAAAATGTGTGAACTGTGAAACTACTAAATCATAAAAATAATTGTGAATTAGGCTGTATCACGGAGTTGCCAGGACAATTAATAGTTGGCATCATCTGTAAAATGAAAACATAATCTTAGTAATAAGCACTTTTAGTTTTATCTGATACTTGAAATATGCATTTATGTAACTGCCAAATATTAGCTGCTTGCTGTTAGGCAGAAAGTTACAGAGACAAGACAAGAGCAGAACAGCTCTTATGTGCAGATAGAAAGCAAAATATTTTTTCCTTGTAGAAGAACTTTTGTTGTTCTTAACTAATCACTGAGAATTTTGGGATGGAAACCCTTGCATTAATTAAGCTACTGCTACATAACATACTTTTTTTAAACTTTGTTTTTCACATGATAACTTTGCATTGCAATTATCACACATTACAGAAAATTCTGTTTGAGAATTATTTGACTACTTTTAAATAAATAATATAAAATTTATAAAGGTTACATATTTCTGTACCATATTTTATCTATTTTGATGTGTTTTTCCCTTGCTGTATTTATAGTAAATATTCACCATTAGAAGTTTAAAAACTGTTTGACTTAAAAATAAGGACGTTGTCTCATTAAACTACTTGGGTTAGGTTTGGAAAGGACTTTAGTGATTGTATTTGAATTTTTTTCAGAGATTTTACCCTGGAAACATCAGTAAAATTTTACAATGTATTTTACTTATTTATTTATGTTTGCATAAATGGCCTGGAATATTGCTAAGGAGAAGAAGAAAAGAGTGGGTGGACATAGATTTGTCAACTTTCACACTTAATTTTTTTATTTCTTGGCACCGAGTTGAAAAAAAATATTTAATTCTTTCCATCTGAAATTGTATCACGTTAAACTTTTTTTCTCAGAACATACAGTCTGGCTAAATTACGAAGTCTTCATATGTAACCTATGCTTTCTCATTAAAGAAGAAAACTATTTCTCTTGCTGCCTGCCTTATTTAAAGTACAAAGTACATAGCAGCTATTTGAAAACTTTTTTCCTTCCTAGTTATCTTTGTCTATTTGTATAAATTGCTAAATTGTTTCCATAAAATGCCTGCAGACATAAGGGAATCATTTGCATAAGTGGATGAAGATTTTTGTCTTCCATAAAGGAAAGCTTGAAATGGCCTCTTAATCGTTTTCCTTCCTCTCTCTGGTTCCAGTATCCGGCTGCTCTGATGAACCTGGGGGCCATTCTGCACCTCAACGGCCGACTCCAGAAGGCCGAGACCAACTACCTGCGGGCGCTGCGCCTCAAGCCGGATGACGTCATCACGCAGTCCAATCTCCGCAAACTGTGGAACATCATGGAAAAGCAAGGCTTAAAGACTTCCAAGACCTGACACACGAGGGCAATGCCTCCTCCTCCTCCCAATGTGAAAGCGGCTTCATTAATGAACAGAACTTCCCAGCAGTGCTATGATACAAGCTAGTTTGAACTTCAAGACCAAGGCAGAGGTCGCTGAGGTCACTGCCACTTCTGGGAGTATCCACTTTGCTGTTGGCACAGCCGTTAACACCAAAAAGGGGAACATGGGAAACCTCCAGAAGGATGGAATTGTTACCCATAGCCTGTAAACCAGAGCACTTAAAACAGAATCTTTTGGCATTCTTAAGGGGGGAGGGGGGCTACACTACAAGTTTTGTTGAGTTTTGAAAGCTGATTTGGAAACTATATTGTTCCTTAAACACTGTGAGAGGAAGTCAGAGTGTCTATTCAGCCATGGTAAACTATTAAGGTCAAGTGTTAATGGGGAGTGATTGAAGTGTAGCGTGAATCCCAGTGAGCTGGCCGGTTGTCCTGACGCTGCTGTCTTCCCTCTTTGGGGCAGCCTGCTTATCAATTTATGAAACTTTGAAAACTTTTTTTTTTAGTACTGTGTCAGGATTTTTCATAATCTACAGTTGTTTCCTGACTAGTGCACATAACATTTTATGGTCTGGATGTCAGTCTTCACTCTTTTGAGCATCATTTGTTTTTCATGTTCTGGAGAGGATATGCAGAGCAGAGCTACCCAACCACGTTTCACGCTGGTGTCGCAGGAGGGGCTGGGGAGGCCTTATATGTGTCAGGCAGGCATTTTTTATCTTAACGTCACCAACATTTTCCCCCAAAACTGCCTAGGAAAATTTATTGTATTCTTAGGCTTTTGAAATGGCCTTTATAAATGACTATTCCTGGTTAATGCACATGCTTATATAAGGATTAAATCAAAAAGAAGCTTAAAAGTGTTCCAGTTCCAATAACTAACCAGCAGCTTTTAGACAAAAGGGAAGGTGTTTTGTACTTCCCGGATGTTACTGTTGAAACAAATCAAGTCTGTGCAAAGGAGTATATAATAGACAGTTGCCAATGATTTTATATTTTGGAAATAGTTGGTATGAAATGCTAATCACGTTCTAATAGCTAAACAGCACTGCTGATAAGTTTTTTTGCTCTTCCCAAAAGACATCAAAAATCACTTATGTTAAGCGGCAATAGCATGAAGCATTAGCCTGTGTGTTTCTGGGTCTTATGCCAAGTGCTTTTCACAGTTGAAAACCATTTTTCACTAGCAAATTTGGATCTTATTTCATTACCTATTAGTAACCACTTCAATGAGCATTTCACAAGTGAAAGACTATAAATGAAGTAGAGAAAAACATTTATTGAACGTTTTTTAACTTGCAAACTTTGCTACTAAAAATTAACTTTATGAAACAATAGTCCGCTCTCAACTTCTTCATAGAGAAAGTAGCTACACAATAGTCTACATATTTATTTATTTATTATTCTACCGTAGCAAAGTAACAAGACGAAACTTGATTCATTAAGCCAGTTCTTGGCAACTGAAAATTTGCTTTTTCTCCTTTCCTTTCACACTCCATGTATATATGATCAGCGCCGCCATTAAAGGGAAGCTGGACATGCAAATGCATCATATTATGTTTTCTCCGTATTTTATATGTTTTGCTGCATAACTGAATACAGTGGGATAAAGAATTTAAAGTAGTGTTCCTATGTCATTAGTGTTTTTGTCAGAAGGACAGATGTAGTGAGAGATTTGTTGATGGCATTAATAAGAAGGCCCTCCTAATATGTATATTATTTCTTAAACACTTCATTGAAGGGCCAAAGTTAAATTATAACAAAATCACTGTGTTTTCAGGATGATATTTAACATTTAACAGCAACAAACCCATGGTCAAACGAAAAACATGGGTTGAAGTATATTTTTCATCTTCTAGTGCATTGGCAATTACAAAAATAAATAAATAAATAAGGAATTTAATATAAGGATATAGAGATGAATTCACTATCTAACATTTTTATTTATTTAAATAGTTATTGACCTATGATGACTTCCTAGTCTTAACATTTTATGTCTTTATTGTTATTGTTCTTCCTTTCAAACACTTGGTTCTTAATAGGTTCGCTGATTGCACAGTAGAGGCACTTCATGTCGACCCAGTTCCCAAGTAGCATTAATAATTGGGCCTGTGTCATAAAATGCATGGATCTTTAATAAGGAAATGTCCCTGACGCCTGTCACTACAGGGCTGGGCTTAGTAACTGACCACCTTGGGGGGAGGGCTGGGGGGCCTATAGAACATGGTCAAAAATGTCTCCGCTCAGGGATTTATGGTGGATTATTGCAGACAGTGCTAAAAATATAGAGCACAAGACAAGTTTACTAAATTAAAATTTTATTTTTTGAGAAACTGTTATTTGTATAAATTATCAAGATTTGTAGGCTTTCCTTTTGTAGAAATAATTGTTTTATGTGCCAGAGAATTTCAATTTTGTTTTCAACAATAAAGCATTGATAACAAATATGTCGTATAAGCCTTTTTAAATCTTCTGCAGTAACAACACTTACACTGTCTTGCATTTTACTAGAACTAGGAGAAAGTTTAAAAAGATAGAGCTTGAGAGTCAAATAGAGAGACATTGTGGCTAATGTATAAGCAATAATAATCATTAATTTGGTGGAGTTAATAATAAGGGTTGTCAATATCATCAGATTTGCCATGTTCAGAAAAGATGACACAGTTTTTATTTTGTTTTGTTTTATTGATGAACTATAGAAAAGTGTTAAAAAATTTCCTAAGGAGGGCCAGTTCCCTGCTTCATTGGTTGGTTGGTTTGTAAAAATGGCCACATTTAGAAGACCTGATTCTGTAGTTGTGGTCCTGGAGGAAAGTGCAACCCTATTCTGCTGAGACATAGGGGCAGCACATTCAGGAGAAATATAAGGAAACCTCAGGTCCTAGACAAGGTGCGAACTGACAGTCAGAGAATTCGATAGTCTTATTAAAATTTTTGTTATATAATAACATGATTATATATTGCCTAATTCTTTTATTACAGGATAAAACTTAGCTATAAATGTTTTATTTTATGCTAAACATCCTGTGGATGTGTGAGGTTATGTTTCAGCTTTACAGTTAGGGAAACCAGGTCTCAGAGGTATGAAATAACTTGTCCAGGTCACAAAGCTAGCAGGCAGCAAGGCTGTCCCCATGTTGTGCTGTGCTCACATGTCCTGTGTCATGTGAGCACTCTGGCACTGAACTCGAGTCTGGAGATGAGGTTTCTCACCCCCATTGGCATTTCTCTAGCTATTCCATCTTCTACAAATCACATTCTTTACCCCTCTCACTGCAGATGATCATGAAGATTAAGCAGGTCGTGATGGTCTGGCTGTTTATGTCCCCCCCAGATTCAAATGTTGAAAACCTAATTGCCCGTAGGTGGCAGTATTAGGAATTGGGGAAGTAGGAGAATGATTAGGTTGGGAGAGCAGAGCTGTCATGAATGGGATTAATGCCCTTATAAAAGAGGTTCCAGAGAACTCCCTCCCCGCTCCCAACTTGTGAGGAAACAGTGAGAAGTCTGCACCCCAGAAGAGGGCCCTTGTCTGACCACGCTGACTCCCTAATCTCAGACTTCCAGCCTCCAGAACTGTAAGAAAGAAATTTGTGGTTTATGAGCTACCCAGTCTGTGGTCTTTCATTGTAGCAGCCCAAACAGACGAAGACAGAGGTAACGCATGAAAAACATCTTAAAAACTTAGATTGTGAGAGCCAAAAGAGACTTCAGTGAACATGTAGCTAAATCCATCTACTTTCCACCCGAGGAACATTAGGCCCTCAAGTTCAGTGATTTAACCAAGATCACAAAACTAGTTAGTGCAGTTCCACAGTGGGCTGTAGAAGTGTCGGATATCAAGAGGTCTTGCTATAGGAAGTGATGGCATAATTGATTTTCTTTATAAATCAAGGTACAGTTTTAAGTTGGGTTGCAGCACTGTGCTCTGAAACCAGTGAAGGTACAGGCCGTGTATTTCTTTGTTGGCGTTGTTTCTCCAGCCTGACACATTGTTGTTGAGTAGAACGTAAATTACGCCATAAATGAAAATTGCATCTATTATTTGCTCATGATGAATTTGATATTTTTAAAAACCTAAATTCTAAAAATTTGAGAGTTGGGGATTCAATGACTCTCCTCATTTGATATTTTCACCTCGGTAATGACAGTTTTCACATAGTATACATTTCCAGTACAAAGAAAGGAAATGCATCTAACTTGGTTATTCTTTCTATTATATGGAACGTAACTGTGTTTCTGTGGATAATGTAAGAAGTATAATAATTCCAATTTGTATATACCTTTGGAATATGATTACTTAATTTAAATATTATTTCCATATTATAGAACTTGCTTCTGACTATTTAAAATTCAACTCACTTTAATGAAGGAGTGTTGCTAGAGAACTTGGCCAAAGCGTTGGAACCACCAAGCGCTGTAAGGAGAGAACAAGCTGAAATGGTAATGCAATTGTGCTAACTCCATTATGTGTAGGTTCGCAGTAGACAAAGATACATGTATACCAGGACTTTAACCTTCTCGCTGTGTCATTTTGGGTGGTCTTCCTGGAGGATGCCATCAGAGAACCCTTTGAGTTGGCTTTCATTCCATCTGCCATTTCACCACATATTGGCCTTTGTTGTTGCTGTTATTCCGTAGAGATTTGATTTGAGATGTATTTTTCCCCCTAGCGTACTCCTGAGATTTGAAGTTCTTGTTAATTTGAAATTTCTGTGAAGTTGTTCTTCTAAGTTTCCTGAAACATTCTCCCAACTTCTTACAACTGCTCTCTGATGTTATTTTGTTATTAATTATCTGCTTCCAAAGAGTGGAAAGAAGAGCTTTTGTTTAGCAAGAAAATCATTGGATCAAGTGAGAAAGTTATAAATATGCGAGACACCTTGATGAGGTCATTAAAAAATACCTGTAGGAATCTAAGAAGTTAATATATTTTCTAAAATGGTATTTAGGAAAAGTTTCTGGAGATTCCCAAAAGGAGAAAGTCAGAGTGGACAGACAAATGATAGACACATGGGAAATTAACTGTTAATTGCCATTAGCAATAATTAAAGTTATGTTGTAGAAGTGGAAAATTTGATCAGAACAGTTTGAGACTGTGTTTTTTTCAGTTGCTCAAGAATCTGCCAAGATTGGGCCACTGTATTGTAGGGGAAAAAAAGTATAACAAGTAAGAAATTGGATAATACAACCACAGGAGAGCCTGGAAAAATGTTCAGCCAATTTGAAGTCTAGACTAGAACTGGCTGTCTATTCTGATCTGAAATATATTTAATTTTTATCCTACTCCTTTGGATTTGACAGGAATATCACTCATTGAAGACAAAACTATCAGCCATTCTCTAGTTGGATGGAGAGAATAGAGTTCTATATTTCAAGTAATAGCTCAACACTTCTAGAAACACTTTTTCTAATAATTTTCTATCATGTCTCTTTCTTTTCCATCCTAGAAGGCTCAAAATGAAATAACTCCTTTGAGAACTTTCTCTCCGTAATACTATTGAGCAACTAGAGACTATAATGAGTTTTCAAATGTATTGAGAGAGAAATCAAGCAATTTAATTTGTTTCCAAAACTACTAAAAATATCATTAAAAAATTAAAATGCCTTTTTTCGGCTGGACACTTCTCTCGTATAGTGTAAAAGATCATTAGTTACCAGAAAACCAGAACTGTAGAGGGCAGAGAGGCGAGTGTATGTGCACAGGGAGTGGATGCAAGTGATTACCTTTGATTTTAATGTAGGCCCTTCTACTCTCATTAAGCCAGTAATGGCCATATTGACTCTAGGAATAATTAGTTTTTTAATTCTGCAGACACCAACTTATTGAATTACATAGAACCAATTAATAATCTCAATAGGTTTTCATATTTTTAATTCTTTTTGTGTTATTTTAAATTTTTTGTTGTGCTTAATGTCTGGATATTTTATGTTTCTTTTGCAATAGACTACTATTACGTAAAAGTGCCTTTTCCTATACTTTATGATGATAAGAGTTTGAGAGATTTCCCTGGAATGATGATGTTTCAAAGTTCATCTTTTTAAAAACTGTCTTATGCCTCCAAATATTTTGATGTTACTACATAATATTCTATTAAAGTTTAATCGAATAATTTTTCATTATGTGATTTGGAAAAGTAAATCCATGTTATATTTTGTTGTATCCCACTGGGTCTAACTCTCCCAATTACCCTGGTGATAGTACTTATAAAATGTGGATATACCAGCAAAGCCTATCTCTTTCTATTAAGTGAGTCAAGGAATTTCATTGGTTAATTTGCTGTCACTTCTGTTTATAAAACTAGTTATTGTTTCGACTTGTATTTATTCCAAAATTTTGCCCTGTGAGTGATGCTGAAGATGAGTCAGTCTGCTGCTATTTCTCAAGTGGCCACAAAGTGAAATCATAATCATATTGTCAACGTGAGAGAGGAGGAGAGAACATTAGATTTGACCTTTGCACTTCACAAATGAAGAAGCTGTGGTTTGGAGCTAAGCTTATACATTCACAGTGGATCCAGTGTAGCAGATAAAATGCTGAGGTACTAGGTGAGGTTGCATCCTGCACAGCTCAACACCAACCAGCCAGAGTTTGTGAAAGCATCTCTCCTTTGGAGTAGAGTGTAGGTGTCAAAAAAAAGGCTTGCCAGGAAAGATTTGATCATGGATTCTTTATGGATTGCATACATGGAAAATATTACTACTTGAAACTCCCATCTCACTACAATTCAGTTTGGGTCCCTGGTTTAAGACATGAAATCTTCATTTCAGGATAAATTTATGAATCATACTTAACCAAACACAACTGGTTTAAGTAAAAGTGATACACAGAAGCATTAGGGTAGATTAAACCATTTCCGAAGATCCTTTCCTGTCATCTGATGACACTACTTGGTTATTTCTTCTGACCTGGCCATGATGCAACTGTGATGAAATGTTCATTTGCCTATTGCAGCAGGTCCAATGTAGAAGATTCCAGTAGATATAACCAAATTGGATGTGCTCCTTCATGAAGAAATTGACTAGCTTCTTTTCTTTATTTTACCTGAAGCTATTCTGTGTGAAATTAAAGGTTGTTGGAACGTGGTAACTAGCTGAAAGCTCTTCATAGGCCAGAAAAACATTTTAAAGTATGAATAGCATGCCATTTTCCTATTGTAATAACAGGAAATGTATTTGCTACAAGCCTTTATGATTGTTGGCTAAGCTATTTGATTCCCTTTCACCAACCTTGTCCACCTTCTCTCTGTTATACATACACACATGCGCACACACATACATGCAGACACACACACACCCTCACTATGTGGCTGGGAAGTCTAGAACTAAACATGAGTGCAAACATAAGCATCTGTACATTTGATCCTGTAGGAGAGGAAGTCATTACGAGGAAGGAGGCGTAATTTGAAATGTTTTTGATTAGCGGAGGAAGTAAAGTGAGATCAAAGTTTTTGTCCTTAGGTGAGTGATTTCAATCCAGACGAGCAAGAGTCGAAAGGAGACGAGGGCAGACATTTCTTCAGATATTGTTATAAACACCTCGGCGCATCTCTTTTCACACTCCCCTCTGCCTGTCACAATCGGGCTCCTGCTGTGATTCATCCTGTCACTCCTTTATCCAGGGCACTTTCCTGTCCTGATTCTGAAGAAGAAACGCCAGTCAGATAAAGAGAAGATATGGCAATTGTGGATATGTGGCTCTCCATTTTCAGGATAAGAGAAATTGCCAAATTGACCTTTAAATATCTTGGTTTTAAATGTATTCCATCTTGGAGGCATTAGCCAAATGATCAAGCAATACAGAGTCTCTAATACTGGCAGCAACACTCAGTAATTCTGAGCACTGATGAGAATGAAGTGACCCCTGGAACACCCAATTGTATCACTTTTCTTCTCTGGCTCTAGCTCCCCAGGTGACGTTGTATCCTATTACATGGCAACTCCATTCAAATTGCTCCTTGGAATTTGGGGCCGGTGGGGCCCTTCCCATAGACATAAATCTGAATGGACAGAGTTTTATTTCATTCTTTCACTCTCAAGATTTTCCTGTTGCAATTATATTTTTTTGCATGCAGAGCATTTTATAGTTTTCAAAAGATTTCATATTTTTTATATTTAGCTCTTGAAAACAATTTGGCAAGTAGACAGCAGAAACATAATTATCCTCAAATCCAAATTCCACATGGGGAAGAGAAGCTCAGAATGGCCCTATGATTCGCCCAAGTTCACATTCACTAGGAAAGCGGGTCTTTCTCCCAATCTTATGACTTTAGTCTAAACCTTGGGCAGGCATTGAGGGGTATAGACCCAATCAATACACTAGGGGCGTCCTGCTCCCCTTCTTTATTCCCTTAGTCTCTGAGGGTCAGATAGGATTGAGGAGTGTTTCCATCTAAAAGACTCTGCTCCAAACTGGTGACCGATTCCAACTACATCCCTATGTGGTGAGCGGACTGAGGAAGGAGGAGAGGATCGCTCAACTGTAAGAATACATGGGCTCGCAAAAATACTTTAGCTTTTGTCCAACCACCTTGTTATGTTTCTTTTTTCGTCAGTACTGGGAGTTTGGTATTAATTGCTTCTATTTAAAATATTGTACCTTTTGAAGCTTTCTCTTGCAATCCAGGCATCAACTGAGCTCAGTCTGATGTTCGGCCACCGCATCTTCTGTGGGATGTTTGTGCTGTTCCCCAGCTTTTATGAACACCAGCCTCTCACATCCTGAGGCTCTGAGCCCCCGCTTCTGCTGTTCTCGCATGGCTTTTTCTTCTTTTTTGCTCTGCCACTCACCAGTTGCGAAACACAATTTCTTCTGATTTTCCCCAAAACCATTCACATAGGCCTTTGTGTGTGTGGCTGCCTTCAAAGGTTTGGGACGGTAGAGTGGTTTTAATCAAATAACTTAAAATTGAATATTGAACATCCTTGTCCTTAAAATTCCTCTAGCCGCCCCTGACAAGTGTAATTTCTCACTGGTTCCCTATCTCCACAGGCCTTTGATCCATCTCTTGGGGGGTGCTCTCTCCTGCGCTCACCCCAATCTCAAAACTCTTGTTACCTTCTTACGCAAAGGCCTCCAGACCTGTCCTACTGCATGGAAAGCAGATTATCCACGGGTTTTCCTAGAACAGAGTTTTAAAACTGGCAGTCTACAGGCTGAATTTAGTCTCCATATATGTTTTGAAAATGTGAACAAATATTTAGGAATCTAGAGTCTTCAAAAAATAAAAAACAAACGTGGGTTTCTGGCTTTTCTTGAAAGGTAAAGTATCTGGCAACTGGGGGCCACATCTCTGTAGGCAGCTGCTGTTCCATTCATAGAGGACTTCCCTCTCTTGTTGGTCACTGTCCTGGGCACTCCTGCTTCTGCCTGGCCTCCAGAGGGCTTGGGTACGAGGTTCCTGCTCTAATCAGACAGTTCCTCCCTGTACAGGTGACTCTGACATCTGCTATTAATATATATATATTTTTCTCCACTACATGGTCTTGTAAAAATGTATTGGAAATGTTCAATGATGATTACTTCTAATTTTAAAAATATTTGAAAATTTCTTTAGGATTAAAAATTCCATCATACTATTTTTTTTATTGAGTTCTTTCCACTTTTTGGATATTCTGAATAGTGCTGCTGTGAACATTTGTGTGCAAGTTTTTGTGTAAACACATTTTTTCAGTTCTTTTGGGTAGACACCTAGGAAT
Source organism: Equus asinus (assembly GCF_041296235.1). NCBI lineage: Eukaryota > Metazoa > Chordata > Mammalia > Perissodactyla > Equidae > Equus > Equus asinus. The sequence continues at coordinate 48,246,082 of NC_091793.1, read as the reverse complement.
GGAATTGCTAGGTCATATGGTAATTCTGTGTCTAATTTTTTGAGCAATTGCCAAATTGTTTTCCACAGTGGCTGCACCATTTTACATTCCCACCAGCAGTGTATACAGTTCCAATTTCTCCATATCCTCACCAACACTTAATATTTTCTTGGGTTTTTTTATTATAGTCGTCCTCGAGGGTGTGAAGTGGGTATCTCGTTGTGTATTTATTTGCATTTCCCTGAGGGCTAACATCATACCCTTTTTAAAATTTTTAATTTTAATAACAAAGTTTGCAAATAAATTGGAGAAATAATAGGCAATATTGTGAAACATTTTTTTTCTCTTTCTCTCCAGTAGCTTTAATGTTATTCACTAGTTCGGATAATGCCTGGCTTATAAAACTTAGCTCTTTGTAGATGTTTGACTAATGGATTTTTGCAGTTCATCATGTTGGACAAAAGACCCCCTCCATATGCACCAGATTGCCTCAGAACAGAGTTATTTTTCACATCCCTTGTCTTGCAACCTTATCCCATTCATCTACATTTGTACAAATAGTTTTAAATGCCTCCTACTGCAGAATTTAATTTTGATTGATGGAGACCCAATCTCCAATCTACAAAGCATGTGCCGCTGAGAGAACCAAAAATTGAGACGGATATTTAAGAACATGCCTATTCTAGTTCACCTTTTAACTTTAACTGGAGATAATGAATGAACACTGACAAAATAGTCCATATGCAAGAATTTTGCTTTTGAATTTGGTATAATTCAGTAGACTTTTTTTCCAATTAATAATAAACGTAACTTTTGAATCCATAAATACCTGATATACATAATTTGTAAGGTGATTGAAGTTAGTTTACTTAATCGCTTTCTGTGCAGAAGTCTATGCCAAACCCTATTAAAAATTTCATCAGTTTAGGAATTTCTTATCTGAAAGGTCTGTTTGCCCTCTCTCTCCCCATAATTGTCTTCGATAGAGTGACCTTGATTAATGGGCTGTTTCATTTTTCAGGATAGAGCTAACATTTTCCTTTTCCCAGCAATGCTAGCAAATTACTTGATTAATATCAAAAAGCTCTCATTCACACATAACCTTTGAATAAACAAGTTATGATGCTGTTGGCAACATGTTAAGAGGTATTCCTGTAAGTAGGCTATAAAGGAAATTGCCTTTGTAATTAAATGTATAAAGTGGGAGTCTGTTTTTCACTTGCTGCAAATCGTTTTTTTTTTCTTTCTTTCCCTTATAAGTGGAGAATGTATAATGAGATGGGGCCAAAGCAGAATGCAGAATATCTTTTTCTGTGCCAGGGTTCCATTTGCAATTCCCTCACCACTGGAAGCCCAGGAAGAAAATGGTGAAACATTCATGAAACTGGAACAGAGTTTCTAGTTCATAATTTTAGGGCTTTCTAGTTTTCTCTTAGAGTGCGGCATCAGGAGGTAATCAATCCCACATTGATTGAAAGATAGATACCTCTCCAAAAGACTTTCCTAATGTTAATTCCTTAAAAACCAGAATCTGGATACCAGCTGCTCTAATGAAGCAGAGAAAAGGCTTTTATGAATAAGCAATGATTCTAGATTAAAGTAGAAGAAAGAGAAAGAAACTATTATGTCCTGATCATACACTAAATACATTATGTAAGTCCTATTTTACGTAGAAAATTAAACCTACCCTTTATCACAGCATTGGTAGTTGCCTATCCAGTATTCATTTTTCTGTCTTTGTCATAGCTTGTTGCCCAGATTCAGCTGATGGGTTGTCATTGGTCCAAGCCAGAGGTCAGCAAACTAGGGGCTCGTGGACCAAACCAGGCCCGCCATCTGTTTTTATACGACCTACGAGCTCAGATTGGTTTATACATTTTTGAATGGTTGGAAAAAATCAAAAGAATAGTATTTCATAATATGTGAGAGTTATATCAAATTTCAGTGTCCATAAATAAAGTGTTATTGGAATACAGTAACACTCAATCGTTTATGTATTGTCTATGGTGGCTTTCGTGCTAGAATGGCAGGCTTGAGTGATTACAACAGAGACCGTATGGCCTCAAAGCCTAAAATATTTACTATCTGGCCTGTTACAGAAAAAGTTTGCCGGCCCCTGGTCTAAGCCAATCATGATACTCCTGTCTCTTGCTTTTCCAGGCTCCAATCCAGCTGGCAGTGCCCATGTGACAATGAAACACAAGCAGAGGTCTGCTGGGAAAAATTCTGGAAGGTCTTTGCTTTCTTCATTAAAAGGCTGGCATTTTAACTCCCCTTCAGGTCTTGAATATGAAAGTGAAATCTGGACATGAGAGCAGCCATCTTGCAACCATGGGATGATGAATATAAAAGTAAAAGTCAATACCCTAAAGGAAAGAAAAGGACCTCAGTTCCTGATAGAATTGCTAAGCAGCTGAACAAAGGCCAATACCTGCCAGACTTCCTGTTATGTGAGAAAAATTATCTTTGTCTGGAAGGCACTTTTCATTGGGCATTCAGTCACTTGCAGGCAAATGCCTTCCTTACTGACATAGCGTCCTCTTTCTTTCCATTAGGCACAGAACCTATTTGGTCTCAGTTGTATAAGAGTTGTGGGGGCTGGAGGACTCTTCCTGGTAGTCTTTCAATATACAATAAATAGGTAGCCATCTACTCTGTCCATAGGTAAAGGCACACTTGATTTCACTTATCTGTAACAAACTCACATCCTCAGATCGTTATCTTGATACCTGGGGAAATGGTTATGAACACAGTCTATTTCCCTTCATTACTACAAGTAGCTCCAGCAGAAGGTCATCTACACTGTTGTTGGTAGTGGCACCCTCCTCCTCCCCCACACCTCCCCCTGAGCTGAGTTAGACGCTCCACCACCGCTTCTCCCATAATGTTGAGGTTAGAATGTTATTGCACTCATTACACTATATTATGGGTATTATGTCAGAGTATGTACTCATCTCTGCATGTCTTAAGGACACCACGTATTATTCACCTCTGTTGCTCTAGCATCTATCACAGTGCCTCATACATTATAGGTGATGAAGGATGCATGGAAGGAAAGTAAGCAGCACAGTTGTAGATAAAAGAGTCCAATGTGGGACGTAATGAATATATTCTTTAATTTATCAGACATTTATTGAGTGCCTTTGATATGCTTTTTCTGAGTGATGGGAATAAGGTGATAAATAAAACTAACATCATTCTAAAAGTTAGAATTTATTGAGTACTTACTAAATGCCAGATACCAGTTTAAGCACTTTACAAGTATTGGCTTGTTTAATCCTAAAAACAATCCTATTGTCATTCTCATTTCAAGGATGAAAAACTTGAGGCACAGAGAGGGTAAGTAACTTGCCTCAAAGGGCACAGTTAAAAGTGGGTGAGTTAGGACTGAGATTCTTATCCAGTAGGTCTAGTTTCAGGATAGTACTTTCTTTCTCACTACCATACTTCCAAGCTGCTTCTCTGACACACTAAGTACAGGGAATACAGTGTGAAGAAAACTTCTCCCCTCCATCATGGGGTTCCAAAACATAAGAACATAAGATGCAGTTTGCATAATGGAGATATACGTCCAGGCTGCTGGATTTCAAGTCCTGGCTGCAGTCTGTACCATATAACTTTGAGTATGTTAACTAACCTCTCTGTGCCTCAGTTTCCTTATTAGTAAATTGGCGTCATAATAATATCTTACTCTAGGGTTCTCGTAAGGATTGCATGAGTTAATACATGTAAAGTACTTCAAACAGTGCCTGAAATATTTTAAGTGTAAAACAAGGGTTGGATGTTATTGCTGTTGTTGTTGATGGTTTTGTAGTTATTAAGTGGTAATAATAGCAGTGATACTGGCCCTGATATCAGTTCCCCTACATTACACTCAGCATATATAGGGGTAAACCCAAAAGCACCATCCCCTTCCCCTGCTTCTCTAAGTTACATTCATATGTAAACATGGGGTTTTTTAAACCTTTGTATCCCTGAACTTCACAGGGCAAATAAAAGTTACACGTTGTCAGAGCCCAGGTGGCCTCATGCTAATATTTTGGCCAGTTATGGGTCCTTTAAAGTTTTATTACAGGGAAACTGATATCCAGAGACCATCAAGAAGCTGAAGCTTCCTGGAGCCCAACTCCCTGGCTTCCTGGCACCAGAATTCACCATCCACCATGGAGGCAGACAACCAAGGACAGCCACCTGTGGATTCCCTTGTCTCACCATCCTCCTCTCTTCAAGCAGCCTCACAAGGCCAAATACAGGCTGATGGGAAAGTGCCACCTAGTAAGGCCATAGGCTTCCCCTCCCTACAAACAGGTGCATTCCTTGCAGCATTTAGAATCCCTTGCCTCCCATCTTTCAGGGAGAAGAGACAAATTTAATGGCTCACTCTCATCTCCCAGCTGATATCATCTGAAATGAAAACTCTTTCCTTGCCATAAGCCTGGCATTCCAGTTTCTATTTGGCTCCTCTTGTGTGGTGGGTAAAGAACCTATGTTTGTAGCCAGTAACAGCAATAGCTATTATTTACTATCCCTACACTCAGGGGACGTGTATTCAGACCATAAATGATGTCATAAATAATTGTATAATGACGCATAGTGGTTAAGTGTTAAGCAAGTATATTAATCGGGGTTCTCCAGAGAAATAGAACCAGAACTAATAGGAGTTACAGAAAGAGAGAGTTATTATAAGGCACTGACCCACAAGATGATGGAGGATGAGAAGCCCCAGGATCTGCTGGAGACCCAGGAGTGCCAATGGTACAAGATCCAGTCTGGTTTGAGTCCAAAGACAGGAGAAGACTGATGCCCCCACTGGAAGATGGGCTGAGAGAGAAAATGCTCCTTTACTCAGCCTTTTGTTCTGTTCAGGCTTTCAACTGATTGGATGAGGCCCACCCACTCTACTTTATCAGTCTACCAGTTGAAAGGTTGATCTCATCCAGATACACCCTCACAAACACAGAATAATATTAGCCAAATGTCTGGGTACCCTGTGGCCCAGTCATGTTGACACATAAAATGTCATAATTCCACTGGACAAGATATAACTATCCTGCAAATAACCACAAGTGCACTAACCCTTTCCCTTTCTTGGGTGACGTTTACTCTTCTCCTTGATATCTCATGACTTAAATACGATGAAGTAAGTTAACAATGCTTAAATACTATGATATGAAGTCAATATATCTTATGTTACATGATAAGGGAATAAGAAAGGGAAGAAAACAATGATATTTGATACACACACACACACATAAACATATCCATAACAAAATAAGGAAGAAATACTCACGGCAAATACAGTCCTTGTTTCTGTAACTGGTCATGCAGTTGTAGTTGGTATTTATAACTACCTTCTCCCACTACCCATTCTGTATTCCCTTTGCCTTCATTGAGTACCTCAGCTGGTCTTGATTCTTTACCTGGTGGGGTGACTCAAGCCATCATTCCTGAAGGGTCTGGGCCATTAGCAGTCCTGCCTGAATTGGGCTGTTGCAGTTTCCATTGACCTTAATCACAGGGCATGGTGATACTAAGCGATGCCCTAAGATATCTCCTATATTCCAGACATACCTTTCCTTACCTTCATTGTGGAGTAGTAGTCCAGTTCCCATTGGTAGTTGGGATCGATCACCCCAGTCCATACTTTAATTCTCTTCTTTGCCTGTTGATTCAGAGGCACAAGGAGTATAGTCATGCAGAAGTTGTACTTCCAGTTCAGTGGAATCATTGTTGTGTAAGCATTCCTTCCTCAGGAACTAAGATCTCTAGGCTGGTAAAGCATAAGGTTAGGAGAACAGGAAGCAAAAATTTTGCTAGTGGGTTGTTGGGGGTAATAATGAGTGGTGACTTTCCCATTTCAACCTGTTGATACTTGGACCCATAAATCTTGGCTATTAGAGAAAACAAACCATATATTACAGGCTGATTCTGAGCATATACAGCCTTCTGGAGACTCTAGTCCCAGCCCTGCAAGGTATTGCCGTCTACCTGTTGCTGTAACTCAGTCTTCAAAAGGCCAATCTACTGTCCTATCCAAGCAGCTGCTTCAGGATGGCGGGGAACATGGCAAGACCATTGAATTTTATGAGCATAGGCCCATGGCCACATTTCACCTGCTATGAAGTAACTTTCTTGATTGGAAGCAATATAAAACATAATACTGAATAAGACATTCTATAAGTCCACGGAGGATAGTTTTGGCAGAAATATTGCAGGGAAGGCAAATCCACAGCCCAAGTAAGTGTTCCAATAAGGGCAAAATACTGCCCTTTCTGTGATGGAAGAAGTCCAATGTAATCAACCTGCCAATGTGGCTGGTTGATCACCCTGGGGAATGGTGCCATATAGGGACTCAGTGATGGTCTCTGCTGCTGGCAGATCGGGCACTCAGCAATGGCCATAGCCAGCTCAGCCTTGGTAAGTAGAAATCCATGTTGCTGAGCTCGTGCATAATCTTCATGCTTGCCACCATGGCCACTTTGTTCATGAGGCTATTGGGTGATGACAGGGGTGGCTGGGGAAAGAGGCTGACTGGTACCCACAGAATAAGTCATCCTTTCCACTTGATTATTAAAATCTTCCTCTACTGAAGTCGCCCTTGGTGAGCATTTATATGGGACACAAATATGTTCACTTTTTTTGCCTGCTCAGAGGGCTATCCACATACCTCTTTCCCAAATGTCCTTGTGATCAATTTTCCAATCATTTTCCTTTCAAGTCCATGAACATTCAGCCAAAACATCAGGCACAGTCCATGAACTGGTATATAATTCATGCACTGACCATTTCTCCTTCCAAGTCAAGTGAACATCCAGGTACACTGTCCAAAATTCTGCCCAATGGGAGGATTTCCATTCATGACTGTCCTTCAGGGGGTCCCAGAGATGAGCTGTAGAGCTGCAACTGTCTCCTTTTGAGAGGTGCCTGCATATCACGCCAAACTATCTGTAAGCCAAGCCCAAGTCTTCTCTTCCTCTGTCAATTGATCATAGGGAACTCCCCATGAGGCCATGGGTGCAGGCTGGGAGAGAGAAGGCATTGCGGCAGGAGTGGAGACCAGGGGCATTTTGGAGATAAGATAAATGTTGCAATACCTTTCTACTCCTTTTCTCTTTGAATTCAAGATGATCCCTGATGCCTTTTCTCTTTGAATTCAAGATGATCCCTGACGCTGTGCTGTCAAGTGGTTAGCCACGTGTATTGTACCCATATCACCATTACTGCTCATATAAACAAGACTTTTACTTCACTTTAAGCTACATTCTTTACCCTCTTGTCTCCTGGATTTTTTAAAATTGTGTTTTGTGTTGTGTTAGTGTTTGCTTCCATGAGGAGACCATGTGATGGCGGAGAGGCATGGACAAAATCACCACTGCCATGGAGGAACACGTCTGATTAGTTGGGAGAACAGCCTTGTCTTGAGCAGTTCTCCGCTGGGCAGGGAGCAGGATTTTGAGACCTGGGGGCTAGGCCTGGTACCAGGAGAAGAATGGAGCCTCAAGGAGAAAGGAGCAGAAAGCCCCAGTCAAAATTTGACTGGGCGGACAGGCTCAGAGAGTCCACCTTACCCGGCCATCAAGTCCAAGCTCTGGAGGGAGACTCAAAAGCTGGAGAAAAGAACCCTGAGTCAGTACCTGAATCCAGCCAACCAATGGGCAAAACTGACCGAGCAAGTCAAGCTGCTGAAAACGTCCTTGGAGTGTCCCTGGTTACTTCCCGTGGCCACAGCCTGGCTGTACCTCTCCAGGACACACAGTGGACTGTGATGCTACCGAGTACTACGTAGAGGTAAATGTAGGGTGGAGAGGACAAGAAGAATCACCTGGGATTTAAAAATACCATGCTTTTCATAGCCCTAAACTATCTCATTTTGATTGTGCTTTTTCCATTTCTCTATAGAGCTACTTACACTTTCATTTATTCATTCACTCATCTCTTACTTATTCCACAAGGAATGAAGATGTTAAAGATCCTATGTAATGAAAAGAAATGATACAATGGAAATAGAAGTGGAGAATTATAAAACAGAAAACATGAATACAGATAGAAAATTAAGACAAAGTAAAAAAACAGGGAACCATATTTTTGTATATTTTCAGTATTAAATTAAAGCCATCAAGAAAAGTAGGACAGAAGCCCATAGCGGGCAATGAGGTAAAAATGAAGACTGAACCAGGTTTTCAGGAGCCCAAATGTCTCACTCCCACTCTGTCACCATCTTCAAACCAACGAGGAGCCTGTAGTCTCACTTTCCTCTTGCATAAAAGGACACATCATTGCTTAGTGAAAAGAGCCAAAGTTAAGAATCAGCAATCTCTAGGTCGTTCTCTGCCACTTGACCTTGGGAAATTTATTAAACCTTTCATAGCTTCAGTTTTTTTATCTGTTAAACTGAGCTAATGTGGAATTTAAACAATACATGTGTTGTACTTAGCAGAACACTCCATGACATTTGAAAATGTTCCCTAATAGGAGCTGTTTTAAAATAAAGTCTCAAAGGAAGTGATTTTTAGAGTCTCATATGGTTCAAAAATTCTGATTATTTAAATTGACTCATTTATCATGTGAACTTTTGATAACCGTTACTCTTTTATCAGTGTTTGCTTGAAGAATTTACCTCAGAATCACACAACTGACTGTATTCTCGGTGTAACCACTAGGGAATTCCAGTTAACTAAATGCAAACTGACAGGAAAACTCACTAGAAAAGTTTGTAAATCCTCATTAAAGAATGGGCTACAGATGAAAAGCTTTGCCTTGGTTTCAGATGAAACTAAGTTTGAGACAAAAAACTTAAACCAAAATACTCCAGTGTAAAGGAAAAAGACGTAAGAGCTCTCTAGGTTTTTCTCTCCTCATTCTATTTGGCAAAACAATAAAAATTCTAATAAAGAATTAATTGGAAAGCTACCTAGGATCACATGAATTTATGACAAAAGGATGACTTTTCCAGTGACTGTCATTGAAGTTTATAGGAAGAAACACAGAATACATTTCCTAGGGGAGATGCTGATTTTGGGGGGATGAGTGGGGAGTCCAGAGAGATGGGGTCTGCAATATATATTCTTGGTAGCTTCTTGGATGCTGCCAAAAGAATAGAAGAATTTGGGATGGGATAAAGACAAGATATACCATGTGTTGAAGACCTACTAAGTGGTCAAAACCGTGTCAGAACCTTCACTTAGTTTTCTCACTGGAAAGTAGTTTAAGTCTTTCTTATTTACCAGGAGGGAACTCAGATTAAAAGAATTACAAGGATTGAGTAACTGCCAGGGTTCAACTGTTGATAGATAAGCAGATAAATTGTGATTAGAAAATGAGTTTGTCTCCCTATAAAACTTATGCTCGTTCCCCTCTGCCAGCCTGAGAGAACATTTCTCTTGGGAAGCCAGCTGCAAACCTGTTTCCACCAGGCTTAGCTGCTATTTATCACCACCAAGGTAGCTGCCACCTTCACGATTGGGATACAAGGCATTTAGCTGACCTCACACAGGGAGGAGCACACATCTGTTCCTGTATCTCCTCAGGGCGGGTGACAAAGTGGGAAGCAGCAGTGCAGAAAACAGTCTGAGGCAGGGCACAAGGATGCCCATGGATGGCATCTTATCACTCCTTTTTCTCAACTTCTTTGCAGAGAAGGGAGAGGTTACTGACAATAATAATGTTAAAAATATCTTGTACACAAACAGTATTTCTATCATTCATAAACAACCTCCAAATATATATATATGGAATATATACACCTTACTTTTTTTATATGGATATAGATACATACATTATTTCATTAATCTTCAAGGCCATAATTTGTGATTACGAAGAGAATATTAAAACAGAGGGATCTAAAGTGCTAGAAGGTGGCAGACCCAAACACAAACCAAGTCCTAACTACTTTCCATTACAATCCCAGTACTCCCAGAAGATATCTGTCTGTTTAATATAATTTGCCAGTTTTGCAGAGGAATTGCACAGCTTACTTCCTATTTGAAATTAAAATCCTTTACTTCCTCAGAAGAAAGCTTCTATATACAAAACATAATGGCATGGCAATGAGCTCGCCTGACTAAATCAGCCATCCAGGCACGCTCTCAAATGTCCCCCTCCCTTCCTTCCCGTGGTGTCCAAAGTAAAGATCCACAGGAACAGTCGGAGACTGGGAGAAGAGAGAAATGGGAGGTTCAAAAAGGTTGAATAACATTTAAGAATAAACCCTTATGAATGGTGACATCTTGGTTTAGAAAAACTACCTTTTTGGGAGAGCCCCTAGGGTGGAGAGAAGTGACTCTGTTACTTAGAGACAGATCTGGAACTATGGTAATCTGCTCTTTTTCACTTTCTTGTCTTTCAAAATGTGTGAGCCTGCTCAAACGGCCCCCTGCCGAGTGAATGGCCATTGAAGAAAAACCGTAGATGGCATTCACTGGAGGTAGGAGATTCTGAGAATGTTTTTAGAGGAAGCTTCTCTGTTTCATGCTAATTATATTTGATCACCCAGATCTTGAGAGCAGTGTAAGGTATTCACAGGAGGTGGAATTAACGTGTACTAGCAGTTTGGTGTAAGAAATAATATCTATCTACCTTGTGTTTGCTGCCAACAGATGGGAAACAGTGCTGTGCAAATGTAATAGGAAAATCCCTTTTGGGGCTCTTGATGAATTCTGTAGTAAACATGGGATTTGAGTACAATGATTTTTTTCATTTTCATTTTTTTGGTGTGTGTGTGTAAGGAAGATTAGCCCTGAGCTATCATCTGTGCCAATCTTCCTCTATTTTGTGTGTGGGATGCCTCCACAGTACAGCTGATGAGTGGAGTAGGTCTGCTCCAAGGATCCGAACCTGCAAACCTAAGCCGCCAAAGCAGAGTGCATGGAATTTTAACCACTCCGCCATGAGACCAGCCCCATTTTTACTTTTTTATTGAAGAATATCAATAGCTAAAAAAATGAAGACCAACCCACTTCGTCACAGATATTCAAATCTATGGGAGCAAAGAAAAGAAACCATCTATGGCAATGATTCTGAACTAATACTGAAACTGAAACATTTCTTGATCTCAAATTATTTCTTTTAAGTCGACTTGGGAAACAACATAACCATATTTAATTTCTCAGAGCAGAATTGTTCAGTTCCAACCATCTGCTAAATTAAGCAGCAGTGATTATAATGAACTCTTACAACAGACCTGATACAAAAGGGGATAATAACTTTATGCAGAAAACAAAGTCCTGGGAGGAAATTGCAATCTTGAAGGTGAAGATCAGAATTAGGAGAACAGATTCTCCTGTGCCCTGGAACTCTCCGGGTGGTGAAGGCCAACGTGCAGCACCACGTTTCCTTAGTCTTTGCTTCATTTTAGGAGTAATGACCGCCAACTTCCATCAAACAACCAGTTTTCCAGATTCTTTCTTTTACCATGTCTCATCAGACCACTAGTTTTCTTTTTCTTTTTCCTGGTGCTAATGTCAATTTTGTTTCTTAATTCTTTATTGTGCCCTTTCTGTACAGGTGAAAGAATTTTTGGTATAACTTCTGACGAACATAAGAAGACCCAACAAATTAAATTAGCCAGTCTCCTAAGTACCAGTAGCCCAGAGAGATGTACTATTCATTAGTCTAGCCGTTTTCTTCCTTGGTCCTTGAATGAGTGGTCACTGTTTCTACAGTTTTCTAGCAGTGTTTATATATGTGTGCAGGTCCACACACATTTTTCATGAAACTAGTTGCCTCAGACTAGTATCATTGAGGTAAAATAATAACAATAATAATAATAATAATAATAATAATTTTGGCCTTGCCTGCCCTGGAATGTTGCCTATGTCTATTCTTCAGCCGGGGAACCTCTTTTCATAGCACAGGATCACATTATTAAATGTTAGCAGGGACTCTTCAGCAAAAAAGAAAAAAAAATTGTGTTTACACATAGCCCCAAGTTAACAGCAAATAAAATACCTTTGAAGTTCTTTCCCATCTAAATGCCAACAAAGCTAATATGGTAGTGGCACTAAGGCATCTGAAAGAGAACTAATTTATGTTTTTGATTTTCAAAGACATACTTCTAATTATGTTGCTGCCCCACTGACATAATATGAAAGGCCGATAAACGGGCGAGCTCCCTCCCCTTCCTGACGCACACACCCACCCCTGCGAAAGATATTATTTGTAAGAGTCTTCACAATAGTCTCACTCATGAAATGCCTTAACTGCACCTGGCAGTCTATGGAACAAAGAGGTCTGGAAATTGATTACAAGCACTAATTATTGTCATTGTATTTAGAGATGTGATTGACAGGGCAGATCCCAGTGAAAATGCAAATGGTTTCTCTTACTCTGGTAACATGCTCACAGATTAATTTACTAGAATTTAAAATTTTAAGATTACATAATGCAAATAATATTCAGTTTAGGAATCCTAGTGAGTTTAATAAACACAGGGCTCTTAAATGGGCTTCCTTCCTTTTATACCACTAACTGCACCTAAAGGAGTCAAAGCGAAGGTTTCTTCCTTTTTCTCTGATTAGCATATATCTTTAATGCCATTTTGTAGGGGTATTGGGATGATTCATTTAAAACAATATTGAACTTTGTAAGACCCAAAGACCTATGACAAAGTGTCTGCCCATCCATCCATCCATCCATCCACCCATCCTCTAAACATTTATTCATTCAACAAATGTTTCTTAAGCCACTACCATGTTTCTGGCACACAGTGAGCAAGAAAGATACAGTTTCTTCCCTCATGTGGTTTATATTCAAAATAGAAAAGGCAGAATATTGGCAAGCATGATTGGTCAGGTACTTTTGACAGACACTGTTAGGTTCAGTAAAGAGGCAAAAATTTCACTTGGACGTCGCTCCTGGTAATGTAGGATCCTAGGCACGTGGCCTCCTAGCCTTTCTAAAGGTTCCCGTGCTCTCGTGGCGACTCTGAGGCAGAAGTCTCCAGACCCTAGAGAGCAGGTGGGCCGGTCCAGCGTATGTCTCTGTGGTAACCAGGGAGGATAGGTGTCAGAACTTAGATGACAGCCAGGAGTGGCAAGAAGAGGGAAGTGTTTGGTGAAAATGCTGGCAGTGTGCCAAAGCCACACAAATGGCTATTATTTTGGCCAAAAGGTACAGTACTCCTCATGTGACAAATGTTAAATTGACTAGAATTCTGCTTGTGTAAATGGAAGATGCTGGAAATGATACTTTCACACTCAGTGAGGCTCTGTAGAGAAACAGCGAATGCACAGCAGCTGGGGAGGAGGAAATGGACGAAATACTGGTTCTGGACCTCGCTCATGTCTCTAGAGGCAACAGCCGTCTGGAGTTGTGCTTCTTCCCTGGGGCATTGCCAGGCACTGCTGGTAGGCTCACAAACTTCTATTCCCTCCCCACTTTGGGGATTCTCCCCCTCTCTCTCCCACCCTGTGGTCAGAAATGCTGCTCTGCAAGACAGCAATAAATTTGCAAGTAAACAGGCATTTACAATCTACTTCAGTGTTTACATACTAAAACTTGTCTTTCTGCCTTAGCTTTCTCAGTAGTTGGTCCTTGCTAAACTGGCTCTTTAACTTTGAGGCAATGTTTGCACTGTCTTGAAGAAGAGCCACGTTCACAGCCGAATGGGTCTTCTGCAAGTGAATGAATTCAATGAATTATTTACTGAAACTCTTGGGATATAACTGCTGTCCTGTCAATAACTTTAGCTTTTGAATGAATTATGGGGTCTAGGAAACTGGCCCCAAGGAATTTCTTAGGGGAGCAGGAAAGGAATATATTTTACACCAGCCTTGGGGTAAGAACATGAGAAGTGAGCGAGTCGATGGGTTTGAAGAGCTGTCTCTTCAGACTGCCTGTGTTTGAATTATCTTTGCCAGGTTTATATTCAAAAATGAAATTCTGGCAGTGAAATAATTAACTGAATTACTAAAACAGCTAGCCAAAATGTGGGAATTCAGTCAATTCAGTAATTTATGATCAGACAGACAAAAATAACTCATTTTATTGAAATCAAGTTTTGGGGGAGACATATTTCTAGATGTGTTTATTCAGCTCTGTACATGTATGTGGCAGAAATAGTATTTTCATAGGATGTGGAACATTTGTAGCAACTGCTAAGGTGTTGAAAACATGTTTTTATGAAGAGCCATGGATTGTTTGCAAAGCTTGACCTCTCTTTGCTTTAGATCTGCCCTTATTTAAAGATCTAACACGCTATACATTTCTATATGTTAGATGAAACTAATGACATATACCTATGATTTTCATGTCTGCTACTTAACATGTAATTGTGAAAATATTTTACTTATCTAGTCTGCATTTTGTGATCCAGTGACAAAATACCAAGTGTTTGCATGATAATGCAGCAATAAGACTAACAGTTCTTCTTTTCTGTGACTCTGCCCCCACCCACTCTGTGATGAGTTGACGCTTTCTCACAAGGGCTTGTAAACGGCAAGCTCTTGACTATGACATGACATTCTACCATTCTGGTCACTTCTCTGATTGTCCCAGTGAAGTCTCCTGCCCCTCAAATGTCTAGTGTTTGATTCCAGATCTGGTTGGTCCTGCTTGTGACTCAGACCATTGTGTGTCCAGGCTCTGTTCCATCCTACACCAACTATGACAACAGATGTAGAGAGCTGACTTATCATCCTGTACCACATGTACTTACATGGGCCACAAGGACTTGCTTCGTGCTCTCAGTGTTTTATAGATCTGTGGTAACGTGACTCTCGTCTTGTTATTATTTAAAAAAATTTCATCCCTCTTGCCCTAGACCCATAGGTCTATAGGGGGTTGAGAGCTAAACTGGAGGCTCCAGCAATCACACCTAGCACTATTCACAAATGTTTCTCTGACACGTTCATTCTCCAGTAACTATTTATTGAACAACTATGTGCTAGGCATCGTGGTGGGTGCTGGAAATAGTTTTGGACGGGAGAGATACAATTTCTACCCTAAAGGGGCGTGGAGTCTAATGGGGGCGATAGATACAAATAAGCAAATCAATTAATAAATTATTGTCTAAAGATAGATGTTGAGGAAACAATTACAAATGTAAGAGTTGTTGCAAAATGAGAAGTAAAGAGGTGCTGTGGGAAGTACAATTATGGAAAATTAATCTCAGAAGATCAGGGAAGGATTCCTGAGGAGGTAACGTGTAGGCTGAGATCTGAGAGATGAAAAGGAATTAAATAAGTAAATGGCTGTGGTAGAAATTGGGGAAAATGATACGGTGCCTTAAGCAAAGGGAAAGTATGCAAAGACCGTACACTCCCAGAGAGCAAACCCCATTTGAAGAGGTCAGACAAGAGCAGTAAGCCTTTTTCAGTGAGGCTAGAAAGCCCAAAGAAAACCAGCTTGAGTACTGCCTTGTAAGTCACAGGAAAAGGCTTGGACTTTGTTCCAAGATAATGAGAAACCATTGACGGCCTATTAAAAAATTTGAAATTATGAAATGTTCTAAAAGTACAAAATAGTGTAAAAAATCGTACATTAGACACCACTATAGTCATCATTGAGTCTAGTATTTTGCATTTGTTCACAGTTTTTGAAGAAATAAAATGTTTCCTTTCAGCTAAAATCTCAAACCCACATCCTTTCTGCCTTCCTCCCTCCCTTTCTGTCCAGATATCCACTGTCCTAAAGTTGGAGGCTATCATTCCTAAGCGATGAGCAAGCACCTAGTGAAGCTCCAAATGCGCGATCTCCATGACTTTGTGATTTGCCTTCTAGGTATCTATTTTAAAGGAACTCTCACACATGTGCACAAGAGACATTTTTAAGAAACTTAATCACAGCATTGTTCATCGCCGTGAAAAAATGTGACTAACATAATAGCCCTCCGTAGAGGGATGAATAAAGAAACCCTGGTTTAGTCATACAATGCAACCCTATTTGTCAGCTGAAAAAATGCCTTGGAGCTTATAACTGCAGAGGGTAAGATTAAAAATAAAATGTTTAGTTAAAAATGCTAGATCTAAAGGAATACGGAGTATATTTTTTCACATATGAAAAATTTAAACACATGAATAAAACAGTATCTGTTATTTACAAAAGCAGATATATGTAGTGAAAATGTGAAAACATTGAAGGTTTCTTAGCAGGGCGATATACAGTAGAAATTGCGTTTTAGAAGCTCAGTCTGGCTACAGTATTGAGATTGCAATCACAAGAGTGGACCAGTTAGGAAGCTGTTACAGTAGCACACTTGAACAACAATTGTCACTTCAATTAGGGAGAGAAGTAGACAGATTCTAGACCTGTTTAGAAGGTAGAACTTTTAGGATATGGTGTTTGGCTCCGAGAACGTGAGGAGTGGACAGGAGTCAAGAATGGCTGTGGAGCTCAATAGGTTTCCTGATTTGGGCAGTGGGAAGTTGAGAATTTTCACCTGATTGCTTCCATTGTCCCTGAGGTGGGAGGTGAGACCATCTGTGAGAGAAATGGAGAGGGGAGGGATTTAGAAGTTCTAGAAGGGCAGAGTTTGCAACAGTTGTTGTGGAGGACTGGAATGAATTCCAGAGAGCGAAACAACATAGGATTTCTCTCACTATTTAGTTCCAAGTTGAAGGTAGACAATTTGAATTCATTGTGGTGCTAATCTTCCTGGACCACCCTTGTGCATCTACACTCTATTCCTGTTGGATTAATTCTTTCACGAGAGTCTCCTCATTTCCTCCTACGGATGGACTACCCTTCCAGATGTACCACACATGTCTGAATTTGCAGTCAATATAAAACATAGGTCAACTTCAGGGAGCCCATGTTGTTTTCTGAAACTACATCCAGCATAGTTGAAAGAACCCTATACGATGGCAATATTCTAAGGCTTAGCTATTTCTAAGTGTGTTATAAGCTTTCATGGACTTCCAAATTTGTTGTTGTGTTTTTAGGCCCTGAAGGAAGAATTGATTTTTGTTTCTGTTTTTGTTTTTTGAGGAAGATTAGCCCTGAGCTAACATCTGCCACCAATCCTCCTCTTTTTTTGCTAAGGAAGACTGGCTCTGAGCTAATATCTGTGCCTATCTTCCTCTAGTTCGTATGTGGGATGCCTGCCATAGCATAGCTTAACAAGCAGTGCATAGGTCCACACCCAGGATCCAAACTGGCAAACTCCAGGCCATCAAAGAGGAACTTGCAGAATTGGGTTTTTTAAAACTCTTTATAAATGAAAATGTGAGACTAAAGAGTTCCATTTTTCATGGGCAATTTATATAGTCTGCGACACAGGTTTCATCAACGCTTTGCTAGAAATAAGGGACCTGTGGTGTGCCTCTTGAGTGTGGCAATGTTTATGTTGTACAAATTTTTATTGTTGTCATTTAGACATAGACTTAATATGGGAGAATGTAATAGGTATTCAGAAGTCTGAGAACACTGTGGAGTATTCCAGTATGGTTACTGTGGTCTGATTGACTCAGCAGCGTATTGACACACATTTGCTTTTCCATATATTCAAAGGAACCAATGTTTTCTTTTTAACAGTGACTTCATCTTCCATCATAAATATCTGTACTCTAAGTCCTGGTGAGAGAATTCCTTGGAAACCAAAAAACATTTAGTCATTTAGTGTTTATGTGGGTGTTTTTCTCTTTAATTTATGAAGTCCTTTGAGCGACTAAATTAAAAAGTGGTGTGTTAGTAATCCACGTTTGTGATTTTTGAGGAGAATTTATTTCATAAGCAAGTTTATAATTTAAATATGTTTGTGGTCTTCTGTGAAACTTTTAGTTATGTCTATGCCATGCAAACTAGTTGAACCATTTTTGCTGGATTTTGATCAGAAAGATAGAGCAGTAGAAGATCACCAGCTGTGGAGTTAGAAAACTTGGGTTCTGGTTCTAACTCTGATACTAACAGCTATAACCTTGAGTAATTCCTTGTCTGGGCCCCAGTTTCCTGACCTGTGAAAAGAGGAGTTTTATTAGGTGATTCCTAAAATATTTTCCAGATCTTAATCTCAATTTTAGGAGTTGACACAGCTGTTTGGCAGCATGAAAAAAACGTCAAACATTGTTAAGTTTATTAATTCTTATATGGTACAATTAAAAATGTGTATGTTCATGCCTGGGGTTTAAGTTCATAGTATTCATTCATTCATGAATACCTTTATTCAAGAGAGCATCAGAAATTTGGGGAACAACGATGAACAAGAAATATACCAGTCCTCAGGTGGTTCTCATGGTAGCGAGGAAGACAGACATGTCAGCTGATTTTGGGAATAAATAGGATAACTGATCCAGTAATAATATCTACATCTCCACCTTTTCGTCTTAGTATATACAGCTTGCTATGTAGAATCTCACTTGGCTGTCTGACAGCACATCAGACTTCACATATCTCAGATTGAGAAGTTGATTCCACTCTCTGCTCTCAAAACTTATTCCTCCTAATTTTTGTAATTAACACCACTATTCGCCTACTTGGTTAAGTAAAAATTTAGGAATATTTCCTGATTGCTGCCTCTTCTTCATTATCTCCACATCTAATCCATCAGCAAACCCTGATCAAATTACATTCAGAACTTTCAATTCCCGTGCCTACCACTCTAGTCCAAGCCACCATCACACCTTGCCTGGACCCCTGGAGGAACCTCCTTATTGCTCTCCCTACTTCCATTTTTGTCCCATTCTGACTTACTCCCAAAAAGCAGCCAAAAGCAATGTATTAAAAACTCAATCACAGGATCTCCGTTCTTGGAGGCTTCATTGACATCCTACTGTATCGCAAGTGAAATGCAGGTATTCGCACAATCTGCCCCTCCCCACATTGCCAGCTCATCACGGGAACTTACCTCTTGGTCATAAAGCTTCAATCACACCAGGGCAAGTTTTTATTCTTCAGATTTCAATTCCAAGATCCTCTTCTCAGAGATGACTTCTCTTACCATCTAAACAGATTGCATATAGAAACTTCTTTTTCTATTTCACTACCAACTGCTCTTTTTCCTTTAAAACACTTACCGCAACTCTTAATCTGATCATATTTTTATTTCCCTTATTTATTGTTTGACTCACCAACTAGAATGACATCTCCATCAGGGCAAGAAATTTGTTCATTTTATTGACAACATTTAGCATAGTCCTTATTTCATAACTCATTAAATGTTACTTGGAAAAAAATCCCAATTATGACTTTTTCTGTTTCGCAACCTGAAAATGTTGAGGAAATGGAGACAAAAGGCATTCCTTGACATTTCTTATCAATGATTTGTTTAAGACAGTTAACAATTATATAAACATTGGCATGATTAAAGTAATAATTTGTAATTTTTAGTATATCACATTCTTTGTTCTCTAAAACCATGCATCTATGAAGCAGCATAAAAAGGGAAACTCCTAAATGGACCAAGTCCAATTCTATTCTGGTACTTACTCATATAGCAAGTTGTGGAAGAGTTTTAATTAGTAATGTACCTAATGACTGCCTAACAATTTTCACACCATTCAACTTTTACTTTTCTACTCTTAAAAAAATAAACAATAATGTTATTCCTTCTGATTAATTTCTCTCTCATAAAAGCCTCAGTGCTAATGTGCTGGTAAATTGCCATGAATTTTGATGTGAAATAATTTACTTACTTTTGGTCTTTCCTGTTACATTGTGATCTTGTTTATTTTTACACGAGATCTAACATCACATCATGATGATAAATCTTATGTTTACGAATAATTGGTAAAGAGAAGGAAGGGGATATAAAAATAATAAGGAATACTTTTTCATTTATATAGTCATTTGGAATTAATAAAATCTTGTGGGTGATGCAAATGCAATTATTTAAGAAATCTGGCTATGGATACTTCAAATCTTGTAGTAAAGTAGAGCATATCTTTCATAATAGGTAATACAGTAGGCTATTTAGACTCTATTAATACAGAGCTGCCTCTTTTTTTGTGCTATTCTCACTTCCTGGAATATTCATAGTCCTCCTGTGAAGTCCCACTACATCTCCAGCATTCTTAGTATATAACAGAGTCTATCACATAATAGATGCCTAATAAAATTTTGTTGACCTGAAGTAAAATATTTCTCCAAATTATTAACTCGTACAGTGCTTATACTCTATGCCATGTGAATTATCAAAACAGATCTGCATTCTATTTCATATTATAAAAATAAGATAATCACTAATATCTTTAGTTATTCACAGTTAAACTATACTTTGTTTTTGGATGGGCAATACATGCACATGATATGAAGTCAAAAGCACAGAAGAACAGACAGTGAAGAACAAGTTTGTGTCTCACTTCTCTCCCCCAGCTGCTGTGTTCTTCTTTCCAGAGATTTCTCTTATCACCAGTTTCTTGCATGTCTCTAGAGGTATCTACAGAATTCAGGTGAGCATGCATATTCTTCTTCTTTGTACAAATAGGAGCTTTTTCTTTCATCATTTTTTAATATATCTTACATCTATAATAATATAGAGAGAGTTCTCTCATCCTTTTTGATTGCATAGTGTCCCAGTGAATGGGGATACCATATTGTATTAACTCATCTTATATTAATAGACATTTCAATGATTTTTAATATTTTATAAAACTGCATGTCTTAGTCAACTTCAGCTGCTGTAACAAAACGCTGCAGACTGAGTAGCTTATAAACAGCAGAAATTTATTTCTCACAGTTTTGAGGCTGGAAGTCCAAGATCAGGGTGCCAGCATGGTTGGGTGAGGGTCCTCTTCCGGGTTGCAAAATTCTCCTTGTATCCTCACATGGCAGAAGGGGCAAGGGAGCTCTCTTCAGCTTCTTTTATAAGGGCACTAATCCCATTAGCTAGGGCTCCATCCTCCTGACTTAATCACCCCCCAAAGGCCTCACCTCTGATTCCATCATCATGGGGGTTAGGTTTCAACATATGAATTTTGGGGGGACATATTCAGATCATAGCACTGCTGTCGTGAATATTTGTGTGAGTTTGCATGTGTCTATAATTTCACACATGCACATAATATTTGTACACAAAATATCTGAGGTAAAATTGCTATGTCAAAAGCTACATGCATTTTAAATTGAACACACAATGCCACAGATATTTAATGCCACCAATTTACATGTAGACTAGCAATATATAAGAATTCTTTTTTCTCTCTGTCATCAAGAAATTGTGGATCAAAATTTTGATACTTGCCAACTGAATAGTAATATTATTCTTTTTTAGACATTGATTTAGGCCTTCTACCCAATGCAATAAGACACGGATCAGAAACAAGAGGAAATAATTTGTATAATTCTTTTGAATTTCCTTTATAATCTGTCATACTCCTTGAGACATTTGTTGCTAATAATCTAAATTGTTTTCCCGTGATGGGAAAGATGCTGTGCAAACCTATCATATATTTTTACCTAGTTCCTCTTGTGAATAACAGCATATGTTTGTTAGTGTAAGAGCTTGGTAAATGCATGGCCATGGAACAAAGAAAATCTAACCCACAGAGGAATTTAATCCATTTTTTCCCCAATCTCTTTAGAATGACTTTCTCATCAACTAAAAGAATGTATCACATGTTGGTCACTATCACCAGATTTATACAAGATTCATACCTTGAGTGATGCAAATCTCTTAAAAATTGCAGTTCATTTCATATTTTATTTTTCTCTTCTATTTACTTTGCTATCACTGCATGATATGTTACTGACATAGTAAAATTCAGTGATATGTTTCTGTCTTAAACAGTTGTAGGGGAAGAAGATGTTTCCTCTACCCACTCTGGGTCCTTCTGCTGGCCAGGCTACAAATTAAATTCACATGAGACAGAATAACAGGAGAAAATCAAGCAAAGCTCTATAACATGTATACATGGGAGAGACCCAGAAAAACTGAGTAACTCCCCCAAATGGCTGAGGTCCTCATCTTAAATACCATCCTCAGCCAAAGGCAAAGGAAGATGTTGGGGGTGTGGCAAACAAAAGTTCAGCTATTATGTAGATTTAAGTCCTTGTCTTCCACATTGTTAAGAGTTTCTAGAGATAAGGTCATCCCTCCTTCTTCCAGGTACACAGAGGGAGACACCTTTACAGATGGAGATTTCCTTTACAAATGTAAATGTCTCTTAAAAAGAGTAAGTAAATTCTACTTTTCAGAGTTCCTCTCATGTCTGCAGTTTTTAAAAGTAACCAGTCCAAAATAATCCTCATGCCAAAGAGACATATCTTGGGGTGGCCAATTCCAGTCCCCCCACACAGTCATTTAAAAGCTCAACATTTGGGTGCCAGCCCCGTGGCCAAGTGGTTAAGTTTGCACGCTCCACTTCAGTGGTCCAGGGTTTTGGTGGTTCAGATCCTGGGCACGGACATGGCACCGCTCATCAGGTGACGTTGAGGCAGTGTCCCACATGCCACAGCTAGAGGGACCTGCAATTAGAATATACAACTATGTACTCAGGTGCTAATCTTTAAAAAAAAAAAAAACTCAACATTTGAAAAAGTTCATATGTGTACATATATTCTGCATTGAACTAATTTATAAATCTTACAAAAATCTTAGAAAATATTAATTTGTATTGAGGCCTGTTTAAAATCTCAAAAGACTGGAGAATACATGCATAATCTATCCCTTTTCTAAACATGCCCCTTTGGATTAATAGTTCCCTGTGACAGGCAAGCTATAAGAATCCTTTACAATTAGTACTTTATCAGATCTATACCACAAATACTTGTTTACTCGTATATTCAGTCATATTAATATTCATATATTCAATCACTTATTAACAACCACTCATTCTATTCCACTGAGCTGAGTCCTGTGGGATTTAAAGAGATTTTTAATGCTATATTGCTTATCTTTGGAGAGCTCACATTTTCAAGTGTTGGAAGGACATAGAGACCATGTCATTGCCTTTATTGGGAATTTTGTTTTTAACTCTGAGTTTCCTTTTAAAACTGAAATTAGTAGATAGATCTATATCTATATACAAAAATATCTATATTTACATATATTAAAAAATGGTAAAGTAATCGAAATTATTTTTTAATGTTTTAACATTACAGGAGTTTGTATTCATTGTAAGATACTAGAGAATAGAGAAGACCCCCAAAATAGGGAAAAAACCCACCCATTGCACTTTTAGTGAAAGGCAACCACTATTAATATCTTGGCATACTCTATTTCCTTTTAGTCTTTTACCTAGATATATTTTATTTTGTTAAGGTCATACTGTAACACAGTTTTATTGCTTTAATTTAATGTATAATAAATACTATCACAGTGCTTCTGAATAAATGTAAAATATTCTATCTGTAGTTACATCACAATTTACTTACTGTGATCCTATTTTTAAATACCTGGATTATTTCTACTCTATGTTAATATAAACCACACTGTGATCAATATTTTGTGGTATGTATCTTTGCATTTTTTTTCTATTGGGTAAAATTACTGGACCTCATTGTAGAGATATTTTTAAGCATTTTGACCTGTTTTGAAATAACATTACAAAAATCCAACAAGTTTTAATAATTGCTAAATTTACTGTGATTACTTCAGGCGTATTTTCTCATTACTCCTCTTTAGTAGGTATTATTATTGATCCTTTAAAACTCAGATATTGGAGAGCTCAAGCAACATGGTCAAGATCACATAGCTAGTTTGTTCCAGAACCGGGTTTCAAGCCTAGATTTTTCAGACCAAAGAATATACCATCTGTGTTAGCTCGCTTGGCTGCCGTAACAAAATACCACAGCCTTGGTGACTTGAGCAGCAGAAACGTATTTTCTCACCGTTCTGGAGTCTGGAAGTCCAAGATCGAGGTGTTGGTAGCTTGGCTTCTGAGGCCTCTCTCCCTGCCTTGCAGACGGCTGCCTTCTTGCTGTGTCCTCACATGGTCTTTCCTCTGTGCCTGCAGGTCTGTGTCCTATTCTCCTCTTCTTATAAGGGCACCAGTCATATTGGATTCGGACACACCCATAAGACCTCATTTTACCTTAATTATCTCCTTAAAGAGTCTGTCTCCAAACACAGTCACATGCTGAGGTACTGGAGAAAGGACATCAACATAGGAATTTTGGAGGGACACAATTCAGCCCATAATACCATCTTATAATAAATAATGCTTTCCTAAAGGAATAACCTACATTATACTCAATTGTGAAATACCGTTTCTTTTACAATATAAAATAAAAGAAAAAACTTTATTTTTTATTTCAAAAAATGTCTTTTGTTTTTAACTTTTCTGGAACTTCTAGACAAAACAATTTGACATAAAACAACAACGGAAAGAAGTGCAGCAAAAGGGAGAAAACAAAATTATTATCTGTAGATGGTATGACTATCCAATTAGAACCACATCCCATCCCAAAATGGCTGAAAATGTCTTCCAATATTGAGGTATTCTTTAAGATCTTGGATAAAAATAAATACTCAAAACCAATAAATCTTCCATTATTCATTAAAAGGATGTTGTTCCAACAGCAATAATTTCATTGTAAAAAATTTTATTATAAAATAGATCATACATACAGAAGAATGTGTGTAACATGATATATAGTTTAAAGTATAACAAAAACAAACACACGTACACTCCACATCAGCTTAAGAAATGGAACAAGCACGGTTCCCGAATGCCTCGTGTGTCCTTTCCTCCTCCAAGATATAATCAACATTCTGATGTATTTACTACCCATTTGCTTTTTTTCATAATTTTCTCACATCTGTGTGCATCTCTAAGCAATGAATTCTTTGTTTTGACTATTTTGGAATGTTATATAAGTGGAATGATTCTGTATTTGCTCGGCTGTGAGCAGTTTTTTCATTTGGCATTATGTTTTTGAGATTCATCAGGCTTTTTTGTATAGCCATAGTGTATTCATTTTTATTGCAATCTAGTATTCCATGACATGAAAATGCCACAGTTTATCCATTTTCTTGTCTAACGATGTTCAGTTTTGCTAATTTTTTAAAGTTACAATGCTACTGTCCACACTTGTGTCTTTTGGGGTACATATTCGAGTATCCTGGGGCAGCGGCTTTCAAACTGTTTTGACTCCAACCTTCAGTGAAGAATTCTTTTTTTTTTTTTTTGAGGAAGATTAGCTCTGAGCTAACTACTGCCAGTCCTCCTCCTTTTGCTGAGGAAGCCTGGCCCTGAGTCAACATCCATGCCCATCCTCCTCTTCTTTACTTGTGGGACTCCTACCACAGCATGGCATGCCAAACAGTGCCATGTCCACACCCAGGATCCGAAACAGCCAAGCCTGGGCTGCCGAGAAGCGGAACATGGGAACTTAACCACTGCACCACCAGGCCGGCCCCAAGAATTCATTTTACATTGTAGTTCAGTACACATGCAAACACCCATGCATGCGTATGATTGTACAACTAAAACAATATTTTTACAAAATAGTCTTACCTGCATGCACACTGATATTTTCTTTTCTTTTCTATTCTATATTTAAAAATGTTGGCTGTGGCCCAATACATTGATTTTATGGTGCCAAAGTATCTAATTTAAAAGCAGTAAAGAATAGTATGGAATTTTACTCCACATTAGTCTGTACTAATATGGTAAAACTTTCTTTAAATCCATTTTAATCATCTCTAATCTTTTCTCAAAGTGCCTCTTAAAATGGTAGATGTTACGTCATCCACCTTTCTGCTCTGTCTATCCAATTTTGCTAATTCTTTCTCTCATTTCTAGAGTTGGTCCACCAGTCTCTGACCTTTCAAAATGTTTCTCTTTGGGTATCTCTAGTCTTTTATTATGTAGAAATATCTAGCCTTAAGATCAATTCATCAGGAAACAGGAGGTTTCATACAACGTAGTTTCTAAAATTGAGGTATTCATCCACTAATGAATCCTGAAATCAATGTAGCGGATAACACCAGTGACTTTGCATTGAAATAGAATAGATCAGAAAATAAGTAAGTTTTGTTTTCTAAAACTGTTGCTGCAAGTGTGCCTATGTATAGTAACTTGCAATAAGATGTATTTTTAATTTTAAGTCTGAAACATAAATATTTTTTCATCATATTTCCTCAGTGGAAAAAAACAACTTTTGCTTTTGAAAGATTTTATTTTTCCTTTTTCTCCCCAAAGCTCCCCAGTACATAGTTGTGTATTTTTAGTTGTGGGTCCCTCTAGTTGTGGCATGTGGGATGCTGCCTCAGCATGGCTTGATGAGTGGTGCCATGTCTGCTCCCAGGATTTGAACTGGTGAAACCCTGGGCCGCCAAAGCAGAGTGCGCAAACTTAACCACTCGGCCATGGGGCCAGCCCCCAGGAAAAAAACTTCTTAATCTTCCTTACACTGGGTTGCACTATTTACTCTGACAAATGGTCTAACTGCTCCCCACTTTATCACTGAAACCTCCAAGGATGTTATTATGTGGTACAAACTGACCTTGGGACTCAGGCAAATCCTTTGGTATTAGAATTTCAATGGGACTGAGTGTAACAACTGCCCACTTTAGCTCTTAGCTCCACCTATGCCTTCAGTAGGGACCAGATGATATTTCTCAGAGTGACTTTCTGACAATGAAGGCTGGAAGGATTTCCATCTCCCAAAGGTTAGGTATACTGGATTACTTCTTAAACTTTTCCTGTCAGCCTTATGGTCTGGTTGTAGGTGAACAGTGCCTGGGTGAGCGTGGTGATCTTGTTGTATCATACTTCACCACATTTAATGCAGATTTGAGGGCCCTGGCTGGCTCTGAGGAGCCCTTGGACAGGGATTGGAAACTGATCCATCCTGGGAACCTCAGTGGTCAAGAAGCCAAACTCCTCTGGTCACAGAGGTAGGCCTACATCAGCTGGCTGCCCTGGGGCTGTGTGCACCCTATATTCCTTCAGGACAAGCACTGCCTTTTCTCCCTCTTCTTTCTGATTTGGCTTCACTGATCTGCAAGAGCTGTCCAGGCTTTGGGGAATCTGAAGCTTTTTCAGTTCCTTGTGCCAATGTGCTCATACATTGTTCATTCTGACTTGTTCCAGTCATTTCCAATTCTTCAAATTGCACTCCACACAGCCTTCCAAATCTTGCTACAAAAATCCTTCAGGGCAAACCCATCTCTAATGTTTACACATACTTATAAATATAAGAATCCAGTGCCAACAACATTTTTCACAGAAGTAGAACAAAGAATCCTAAAATTTATTTGAAGCAACAAAAGACCTCTAATAGCCAAAGGAATCCTGAGGAAAAAGAACAAAGCTGGAGGTATCACACTCCCTGATTTCAAATAATACTACAAAGCTATAGTAACTAAAATTGCATGGTGCTGGTACAAAAACAGACACACAGATCAATGGAACAGAACTGAGAGCCCAGAAATAAACCCACACGTTTATGGACAGCTAATCTTTGACAAGGGACCCAGGAGCATACAATGGAGAAAGGAGAGTCTCTTCAATAAGTGGTGTTGGGAAAACTGGACAGCCACATGAAAAGAACAAAAGTAAACCATTATCTTACACCATGCACAAAAATCAACTCAAAATGTATTAAAGACTTGAATGTAACACCCGAAACCATGAAACTTCTAGAAGAAAACATAGGCAGCACGCTCTTTGACATCAGTCTTAGCAGCATTTTCTCAAATACCATGTCTGACTGGGCAACGGAAACAAAAGAAACAATGAACAAATGGGACTACATCAAACTAAAAAGCTTCTGCACAGCAAAGGAAACCATCAACAAAACGACAACCTAACTATTGGGAGAAGCTATTTGCAAACCTTATATCAGATAAGGGGTTAATATCCAAAATATACAAAGAACTCATACGGCTCAACAACAGAAAAACCAACAACTCAATTGAAAAATGGGCAAAAGATCTGAACAGAGATTTCTCCAAAGAAGATAATACCGACAGCCAACAGGTACATGAAAAGGTGTTCAACATCATTAACTATCAGGGAAATGCAAATCAAAACTACAATGAGATACCATCTCACTGCAGTCTGAATGGCTATAATTAACAAGACAGGAAACAAGTGTTGGAGAGGATGTGGAGAGAAGGGAACCCTCGGACACTGCTGATGGGAGTGCAAACTGGTGCAGCCATTATGGAAAACAGTATGGAGTATCCTCAGAAAATTAAGAATAGACCTACCATATGATCTAGACTTTCCACTGCTGGGTGTTTATCCAAAGAACTTGAAGACACAAATGAATAAAGATACACGCACCCCTGTGTTCATCACAGCATTATTCACAATCACCAAGGCTTTGAAGCAACCTAGGTGCCCATCAAGGGATGAATGGATAAAGAAGGTGTCGTATATATACACGATGGAATACAGCTTAGCCATAAGAAATAGAAATCTGGCCATTTGTGACAACATGGATGGACCTTCAGGGAATTATGCTGAGTGAAATAAGTCAGAAGGAAAAAGTCAAATACCGTATGATCTCACTCATAAGTAGAAGATAAAAACAACGACAAACAAACACATAGCAACACAAACCGGATTGATGGTTACCAGAGGGGAAGATGGGAGGGAGGAGGGCAAAAGGGGTAATTAGGCTCACATGTGTGGTGATGGATTCTAATTAGTCTTTGGGTGGTGAACACGATGTAATCTACACTGAATTTGAAATATACTATAATGTACATCTGAAAGTTATATAATGTTATAATCCAATGTTACTGCTATAAAAATTAAAATTAAAAAAAAGGAAAGATGAAGAAAAAATCTAAAGATTTTTAAGCAAGTTGTTAGTGATTTGGTGTTTGATGCAAAGCCCTAATCCTCTTTCTCCCCGAAAATCTTTAATAAAATTTATATTACTTATTACTGCTAAAAAAATAAAAAAGAATCCACACATCTCTCCATCTTTTCTTAAGCTCTTTTGAATGAAGTGCAACGTTCTTCTATAGACATAGACTTTTGGGGCATTGAGTTCCCATATATTTATAGTACTGGAATCCTATAAACTCCTAGGTCATCTCTGTTACTCATCTATTTGTGAGGCTTGATATACCAATATAATACCCAGGGGCATGTTCCAATCATGACTCAGAAGGCAACAGCCCATGGATGTGTGTATTTTCAGGTTTCGGTGTTTTAAGCATGTAACATACTAAATATAAATGTTACATACCTAAAATAAATATTTGCCCAAGCCCCAGCATTTCTAGTCAGCCTGTGCCAGATAATAACAAACCAGAGATTTCAGTGATAAAGGTGGCTAAATTATTCTACAAAATAAAAGAGACATCAAAGGGAAAGATTTTGAAATGGCAAGGATGCTAGTGGAACAGTGTTTTTAACTAATTTGATAATATACCCCACAGCCTCCATGCATTTCTCTCTCCAAAGGATAATTTTTGTGCAGGCGAAGCAGAGCAAGGCTCTGAACCAGCTCAAACGTTTATGCTTCATACCCAGTGTCGTGCTGAGCCTGCACCTATTGACTCAAGAAAGCCAGCTGTGTGCAACTATTTCCAGGCTTGACTTCAGTGACATGATGTCAGCAACAACATTAAGGTTGAAATTGGCCATGGTAGGAGTATTTACACTTGCCATGAGAAATAGGCAAATGTATGTTACAAATCAGTGCTTTTCTGTTTTTTTGTTTTTGATAGCCTTTATTAAACACTTACCAGCACACATCTGCTTATACTTGATCTTTCTTTGATCTTTCTTTTCCAGGAAATAACATAATTTATTAAGACACATCATGTATGGAAAGGTTGAGTTAAACTGTAATTTCCAGTCGAGAATTTCGTGCGGATTCTCCTGAATTATTTCATTAGAGTAAGCTTTTATAGCATTGTGTGCATGTGTCCTTTCAATAGAAACAGCCAGTCTTAACTCTTCTACCTGTCAAAAGCTGAAGGAGTGATTGAGGAGGGTTTTCCACAATCTTATTCTAAATTTGATGTGGTCTGTCATCACACCTTGTCAGTTCAATATCCACTGACTTGCCCTTCAAAGTCATTACAAGGATGCAACTTTGACTCAATTCTAAGATTATAATTCAAACTGAGTTGCAACTGGGCTTGCATTTTAGGGCGAATATTTTAGACAGAAACCTTCAAGAGCTAATGTGAATATAAGTGGACCCACTTGGAAACCTCTGCTCTTGCCTTGGGTTACACTGAGACCAATCTACACATTCAAGGAAACAAACAAGTGAGAATACTGAAGTAAATTAAAACATTACACACATATACCTACCGCACGGAAAGCACAGATAAGTATTGTAGACCTTTATCAAGAGTTTGAGATTAGATCAGCAGTTCTCAAGTGAGGGTGATTTTGCACCTCAGGAGACATTTGACAATGTCCAGAGACATTTTTGGTTGTCACAACTAGAGGAGTGCTATTGTCTCTAGGAGCTGGCACCTGCTTCTAGACTCCGTAGAATGCATTCGAACGTCCTACAATGAGGAGCTATCCAGTCTCAAATGTGAATACCTTCAGATTGAGAAACCGTGGATTGGATGGAAATGGGGCTTACAAAAACTTTCTTAAGTCCATTTTAGCAACCTCTACTCTCTGTCTTTGGCAGCTGTCACATCTGTTTCCACAACTTAAATCTCCAGGCTACCCCACCCTTCCTCTCCTAGGCTACACTTCCTTTTCTTATTTGGAAGAATTTAGCAATGGTTTATTTCTCTTCTTGTGTTTTGTCTCTGCTACATTCTCCAAAATTATCTCTACTTGCCACTCTACTCAGCAGGGCATATGAGTTTCCTTAAGATCTGTTCTTCTTAAAGAGAGCTAAGGAAAAAGGATAGGGAGAATTGTAAATAATAAATGTGATTTTCTTCTCGCATACATGGAAGAGTTAAATTCATCTTAGAATACATGAGTAATATCTTTCTTCACTTTAAATTCATCTTTTTTGTTCAAGTTTGCCATGCTTTCTCCTTTGTTCTTTATTTGGGTAATTAAAAGGTAGGAGCTCAGCAGGTGGATTTTCCCCAGCTGTCAGAATTCCTGCTAAAATATGATTTAGAACACCTTAACTCAAAAGGGACCTGACAATTAAAGTGGTTTTTTAAAAAATTGCACAATGAAGGTGCTTCTTTGGAAAGTTTATTTTCTAGCCATTACTATACTTTGAAGTAGAATTACTAATTGTTATCCAACTATATTTCATTACAGTTAATTGGCTTCCAACATTTGAAAATGATTTACTCGCACTACTTCAGAAACTACTAATAGCAGCTCCTAAATCACAATCTTGACAGAACAGCCTCACGTTCTTTCCTGATTACAATGTCTTTGTGATTCCAAATTTAACAAGATGATTATGTCCTTGAATTTTGGTACTTTGCGAATTCTTTTAGGAGGAGTGATATGATGATGCTAAAAGAATCCTGTTTTTTAATTGGAATCTTAAATCTTCTTCCGTCCTAAACGATATTCCCAAAGTTTATTATCCAAAGAGCAATTGGCCCACTGGTCTGTGGGAAAAACCACACAGAGTTTCACAAGGGCATTCATACATGACCACATGAATGGATATAGAAGCACTTCAGAGATAAATTTGCTTCCTCCCAGACAGCTTCATCTGCAACTCATGGAAATCAAATGCAGTTAAACACAGCAAAATCACTGGAAACCTCAGGCATCTTCAAGAGAAAAATAAGTGAGCAGACATTTGGAAGTGGAGCAGTTACTGTCCTTCGTTAATAGAAACTGGACGGTCAGATTAAGCCATGGTTCTGCTATTATGTAATCCATAGGCAAAGCACTTTACTTTTCAGAACTTTTGTAGAGTGGGCACAATAGCTTGCCATGAATCTCTTACAGTGCTGTGTGAATGATTCAGGGAGCTCGTTATTCTCTTAATAAATATTTATTGAAAACCAAGCATGCAATAGATACTACAGTGGATAAAACAGATGTAGTGTGAACAGGAAGTCAAAGTATTTGCTCTTTTGTGACTGTTACTATCTAGAACTCTGCCATTCAAGGAGCACTAGTAGCATCTGCATTCCCTGGGAGCTTGTTAAAAATCCAGAATCTCAGGCCTTCCTCAGACCTACTGAATCAGAATCTGTATTTTAACAAGATCCCCAGGTGATGTTAATGTTTGATATGCATTGGTCCAGCAAGTATTATGAAGACTGATTCTGAAGTTAGGAAAGTGCCATGCAAATATTTTTTTTTTAAAGATTGGCACCTGAGCCAACATCTGTTTCCAATCCTCTTTTTTTTTCCTTCCCTCTTCCCAAAGCCCCCAGTACATGATTGCACACTCCAGCTGTGCCACACGGGACACCACCTTAGCAGGGCCCTCTCAAGTGGCACTATGTCAGTGCCCAGGATCTGAACTGGTGAAACCCCTGGCCACCCAAGCGGAGCGTGTGAACCCAACCACTCAGCCACCCACCGGCCCCCTATGAAAGATTTTTTTTTTTCTTCTTAGGAAGAATAGCCCTGAGCTAACATCTGCTGCCAATACCCCTATTTTTTGCTGAAGAAGATTGGCCCTAAGCTAACATCCGTGCCCATCTTCCTCTATTTTATATGTGGGATGCCTGCCACAGCATGACTTGATAAGCAGTGCATATGTCCTCACCTGGGATCAGAACCACTGAACCCCAGGCCGCTGAAGCGGAAGGTGTGAACTTAACCTCTGTCCCACCGGGCTGGCATCCCTATGCAAATATTTTTAAAAGGCCAGTTATTCATAAAACTAAGGAAAAGAAGACACAAATTGAATTTAAAATGCCAAAGGTATATATGCACATGTACTTACTTGTCAGATAATTTCTGTTAAAATTATAGGAAAAAGATAAGTTGTAATTATTATGTGTGTTACTGTTAGACATATTCATTTTAACACTAAAGGAATTCAAGAAAATTATTAGGAAAATATATGAGATTTCCAGATGAGACCATCCATTGAAGCTCACATAAAAGAAGGCAGGAGGGATGGAGTTACCTGGTTCAAATCAGTTTAACCATGGACTCATTCTTAGATCATTCTTGGAAAACATTATCTCATAGTACTTGTTCTTTGTGGAATGACAAATGAAAAACATGAAGAGAAAAAACTTCTTTCCTTTTGGGGAAGAAAATACAGCTAAGGCAGAAAATAAGAAACAGAGAGATGAGAAAGGAAATAACAGATATGACTTGAGACAAGAAATTGTCTGAAAGAGAAAGAATAAGTTAGAAAGTATATACTGCAACTTCTGTGGGTGCCCCAGACATCAAACAGAAGAGTATTATATATTTTAGGGCTTGATATTCCTGAATAGTCAGAACAACCACAGACTACTGTCAGTAATTTAGCAGAGACACTACGTCAAGGACAAAATCCACACCCACAACCTCGTACTCAACCAAATTGCATGCAATTGCTTATGACAAGTCCTTGTTGGAATCCTCTTATAATGGCAAACATCCTCACTATTCTAAACGGCGTCACGAAGGAAGAAAAAATAAAAGTCCTGAGCCTAAGGCACACATTTTCTATGAAAACAAACAAGAAAAACTTGAACAACTCTACGAGAAACTGTTGTTCATGTGCAAAGATGGTTATAAATTTATAGACATTATACGTATAAAATACACACTCTCAAGCATTGTTCCCTAAAAGGTAAATAAATAGATGATGGTGACATCTTTCATCACAGAGCAGTCAGTTTCAGTTTAAGGACTGAGAAGTTTCCAGAATTAACCCTCCTACTATTGATTCTAAGATTGCTAGAAGAACACAAGTACTGGAACACAGTAAAAGTGCTGTGCCAACAGCATAGGATTAAACACTTTCCAAATTCTGCTCCTCAGGCAGCACACTCTTCATTGATGGAGTGCTTAACAACAGAGGAGAACTGAATCCAGTTCACCTGTTCTCGGGGGGTATTTATAGTGTGAAACTAATAGAACTTCAATCCATCTATTCAGCAAATATTAATTTGGCCACTAATGTGTGCCAGTCATGGCAAAGTGAGCAAGTTTTCAATCAAATTGAAGATACAAAAATCATGAAAGCAACTGAATGACTATTAATCTTCCATGTGGAAACCAACCCAAGACATGTCTTAGGTCCTATAACTGGCCTCTGTAACATCCCCGTCACCAATGTTATCCCCTATTAGTCACCAATGGTGAGACCAGTTAATTCTAAGTATACTGTATGGTTGGACTGTCATATATACAACACTCACATGGAGTGTGGAGGTGAAAGCTACCTCAAATAGAAAAGGCATCAAAGGATTTAATAATATTGACCTTCAAGTCTTTTGGTGTCAACTGTAATGATTGTCATGACCGTTAATTCATAGAGTGAAGTAAATTGCAAAGTAGTTGCCTCACTGGCCCCAGAAAACAATTGACAAAGTAAGAAAAAAAAAGCATTGCACGCTATACTCCCTTTATGATATTGCTTGCCACATTTATTATAGGGTAAATTCCTGTTTTATTACTCAACTTCCCAGCTGTGAGCTCCTTGAAAGCAGGGATTGTGTTTGTATTTGTCACCATTCTACCTGTAGCAAGTAGCATAGTGCTTGACGTTTATTGATTTTAAACTTTTACTGAGCATGTATCATATGACATCTTTGTCCTAGACACTAGAGATGGCATAATTAACAAGAAAATTGTGGTCTCTGCTGTCTTGAATCTTACAAATTAGTGAAGAGGATGGATATTGATCAAATGATTTTATTTGAGATGAGGCTCTACTGCTATAGAAATGTGCTATAGGGCTCCCCACATGAGTGTGGGGTTAGGGAAATCTTTCTTTGAGGAAGTGATGCTAAGTGTGACCAAAACAATAAGCCAGTAGCTTGTTGATATGGAAGAAGAGATGTTCCTAGCAGAAGATAACACATACAAAGACCCTGAGCTTTGGAGGAGCTTAGCACAAAGAATAAAACCAAGGCTCATCTGACTGGGTCTTAGAGAACAAACATAAGGAGAGTAGCCCAGGATGAAACTGGGGTTTTTGGCTAGAGGTGAGTTTATGCAAGTCCTCAGGGTCATTTAAGGATTTTAGAATTTATGGTCAGGTCACAGTAACGTAAATAGAGTTTTAAGCCGGGGAGTGATATGATGTAGTTTTCATGCATCAAAAGATGAACTAAATTATCTCTTCAAGACTGGATTAGAGTGGACCAGACTGAATGGGGGAAGACGGGTGAGAAGACTCGCAATGGTGACAGTGAGAAAAGACAGGGAATTGGACGAGAATGATAACAGTGCACATCTCCAGATGCAAGGGCGCAAACAAGGGAGAAATTTAGGAAGTAGAATTTACAGGACGTGGTCATTGATGGTAGGAAAGATGAGAGGGAGAGAAAAGGCCAGGTCAGGGTCTTCAGATTCTAGTTGAGCAACCGAAGATGGTGGCTATCAAGAACTCCGTTTGAGATGTTTGTTTCCTGAAATAAAGCACCCCAGACAGTAAGTGAGGTGCTGCCCAGGACATCATACCTGGAAGTGCTGGATATAATATGAGAAATATTTTGTTAAGCATGTGGATGAACTGGTTTGAAAGCAAAGAAGTTCTTCAGAGGCCATGAACAAAAGGAAAGAATAAATCTGCAAGGTGTAAACCAGTTTTTGAGATTTGGCTATTTAGGTATATTGGCCAATCCCCAGATGCTGACAGCCTAGCTTTCTTTTTCTCTTTTTTTCTTTCTCCCTCTTTCTTTCTTTTCTTTTTTTTTACTCAAATATACACAAAAATTGAGAGAAATGTATAATGAACCCCATGAATCCATCATCCAGGAGGACCAATTAGCAACTCAGGACTCATTTGATTGTATTTATATCTCTATCCGCTATTCCCCCTCCAGACATGGGATTTTTTTGGAAGCAAATCAAGACATTATATGATTTCATCTGTAAATATTTTGGTTTTTTATTCTAAAAGATAAAGATTCTTGATTTAAACATAGCCATAATATCATTATCACACCTGAAAAATGAACTTAATTCTTTAATATCAAACAATATCCAGTCAGTGTTCAGATATTTTCAATGGTCTGACTTTTTTTCTGTGTTTTTTAAAATTAGAATCCAAATAAAATCCAAATTATCACTGATTGTATATCTTTTATAATGCATGGGGCTTATCTCACTCTCTTTTCCATTAATTTATTTGTTGGAGAAACCAGATTGCTAGTCTGGTAGGGTTTCCCATGTTCTGGAATCCGTAGAACCTAGATTTAAACGGCCACTTATTCAAAGTTCAGGAGACAAATCCTGGAGCAAAGAGAGCAGACGCTTGGCACAGACAACCTTGTGAAAAAGACAGGAAACTCAAAGAGTGACACCCTCAGTAGAGGAATTAAATAAATATTTTGAAAGGTAGTCAGAAGAGATATTTGCCTCTCTTGTCTTGAGGTGGAGAGAGGAAACCGGCAAAAGAAAAGCAAACACTCTGTGAGTGGATGCACTGTAAAGACAGTCGGAGACTTCCCACAGATAAACTTCCAGAATATGGGCTCACTGTCAAGAATCACCAAACGTACAAGGAAACAAATCTCATCAATGAGAGTCGTTAGAAACAATGAACTGCTGGTATGGAAATTATCATATACAGAATTTGAAGTATTTACTGTCTTAAAAATAGAGATACGTTGAAGTTATGAAGAAGGAAAAACTTATATCTGCTGTTAAATATAACCACCTTGTGAATTAGTACTCAGTTTTTTAAAATTAAATTTACATAGTGGTTATTGCTTGGGGTAGAATAAGAAATTTTTTAAATTACCAATTCTGATAGACCAATTTGACAAGTCTGATTTGCAAAAGAACCAATCGGAACTTTTAGAATTAAAAAAATTCATTTATTTTAGAAATAAAATTCAGAGACATAATAAACAACAATTAGACAAAGTTAGAAGAAGTGGTAAACAGGAGATAGATCTGAAGAAATTAGAGAAAATGTAGCCTAAACATTGAATGGAGAGAGATGTTCCACCACACAACTAATTAAAGTTTCAGAAGAAGATAAGAGGGGCAATGGAAGGAGTTATAATTAAAGAGATTAATGGCTCAAAATTTTCCAAAAATGATGAAAGACACCTAATCCCAGATTCAAGAAGCACTACCTCCCCCACAAAATCTCAAGAAAGGTAAATAAAAAAAATCCACACCTAGAACCGACATGGTGAAAATAC
Organism: Equus asinus; assembly: GCF_041296235.1. Taxonomy (NCBI): domain Eukaryota; kingdom Metazoa; phylum Chordata; class Mammalia; order Perissodactyla; family Equidae; genus Equus; species Equus asinus. The sequence continues at coordinate 48,209,088 of NC_091793.1, read as the reverse complement.
AGACTACCAGAGAAAAAGAACAGATCTTAAAAATAGGGAGAAAGAGAGATAACTTATAAGGGAACTGCAATTGGATTGACAGGTAATTTCTCAAGAACAACAAAGAATAATGTAATTGAGAAAGCCAGGCCAATTATCTTCAAAATGTTAAGAGAAAATTGTCATTCTAGAATCCTATTCCCAGCGAATTTTTTTTCAAGAAGGAAGATGAAATAAAGATGTTTTCAAAGAGTGAGAACCTTTATAAGAGTTCCTTCCTAAAGGAATATCTATGGAATGTATTTGAAGAATAAGAAAATTAATCTCAGAAGGAACATTGATATGCAAAGAGGATTGGTGAGCAAGGAAAATGATAAAGGCTGTGAGAAAATCTGAACAAACATTGTATAAAATAATAATGATGATACTTTATATTAGGGATTCATTACTAGAGAAATTCGTAAACGTACATCAGGAGACATTTACAAAAAGGCTCAAAATAGTCTTTTGAATAATAAAATCTACATACTTATAAATGCCCTGAAAAAAACCAAGTTGGGGCAAAAGGACAGAGAGTGACTTGGGGTGTATTGCTATTGAGGAGAGGGCTGCTTTCTATTAGGAGAGAAGGAAGCTCCCTCTGAAGAGGTGACCACTGGATGGTCTAAAAACCCTGACTATTTAAATCTGAAAACTAAAGACAGGACTCTGAGCTTAGAGTGATGCATAAATCACAAACTTATATGTTTGAGTAACCAACCAGTATTTCTCTTCCTCTAACAACTTAAGTACAACAGTGGATGGCATGGGATTTATTAAAAAGGGACCTATTAGTCTAAATTACAGATGTGGAAAATGGGACTGACATTTGGGAATCTTGCATTCTAGGGTGGACAAGTTATGCAATCTTCTCTGTCTTTGAATTTATCGATTATAAAAGATAGACTTGGATTAGATGTTGTCTAAGGTTCTTCCTAGCTCTAAAAGTGCAGGATGATATAAAGGACAATTTGGGATAATTTTTTTAAAGAAGTTATCAGAGTAAGCGAAATATGTATACATACGTGTAAAAACTTTTAAACTAGCTTGCAGCCATTTGACAACTGCTAAAACCACTAGTAAATAGCAATATGCCTGTTCATATACAAAACAAAATTTCTTTAAAACAATGGAAGTTTCATCAACGTACTTTGTATATTCAAATCACTGGTTCAGATATATGGGTTTTCATAAGCATACGGGTCAAGGTTCCATTATATGGTGGTTAAATGGATTTTCATATTTGTCATGCAATGGTCATTTGATACAGCCATATATTAATTTTCTATTAATGAGGATCTTCTAAGGGTAATGCAAAGATGATTTAGGTCCCTCTGAATTAGGCAGTAGTTTCTCAGATTCTCACAAACCCCTGGTTTTAGTATTAAACTCTGATAAGAGGAAAAATGGAAGACAATCTGGTTTTATTTATAGCTTGATTGCAATGTCGATTTTTAGATATGAACTAAGGAACTGGGCTATTTCTCCATAATTCCATCAGCCAGCTTATCTCATATAATCAACAAAACACAGCCTGGGTCAATTTTCAATTTACTAACTTACTAGTTACTAGAACAACGCAGCATTCTTTGCTTCCTATCGACTTTGAACATAATGAGATTAAACCTAACTTTTCAAGTGAACTGCATCTATGGATGGTCAACATATCACAATTCAGTCAGAAATGTACCAAAGCATCTACAGTACAGGTTTCCTCTCTTCCCTCCTACATTGAACTCAGTAAAGGAACCATTGTTCTCTGTTATCATTTCACTGTATCAAAAAAATACTTGAAGTTGGATTTTTTAAGGGAAGTTACTTGAAACAAACATATTCTATAAAATCTGATATGAGTGTGGCTTTAAAAAATAAGTTTGTGGCCAGGAACAGTTTCCAGGCTACAAATCAACAAGCTATATTTTATAATTTTAAATTTCGAAATTCTTTTTTTCTTTCACTTAAACATGTAGTCACTGTTTTACTCTGTCTGAAGTCAATACATACTTTGCTTAAATAGAGAAGTTGAACTATGTTTAAGTATGATTTCAGTTGTAGGAGTTAAAGTAAAAAGAAAAGACTGTGTCTTGGCTACAATATTTAACACTCTTTACATTTTTGGGAAATGAAAAATGATGAGCAGGTTGCAGGGTAATGTATGTATAAGAGGAAAGGTGAAGAGTTATTCTATTACTATGTTAATTAAGTAGAGTAAGATTAACATTTCACACAATCGTTTGTTTTAATAAATGCATTTAAGCCCATTCTACATGCCAGTGAGAAAGAATGTGCTTCAGATTCTGAAATGTTGTGGGACCCTGTAGTATTTTCAGCGTGTTTCATTGGAGATTTGTCCTGTAGGATGCTCTGGGAAAAGTAGGATTTCTTTGTCAAATCAGTTTGGAAATTTCTAAACATTATTTCCCTCTCTTAGAGAGTAACATACCTTCACATAGGAAAGGCTCCAAGAATTTCTGCTAAGAAAAAATCTGTTTAACTTTGCTTACCTGCTGTTTCCCTGCCATAGTTGTCTATGGATCTCTTTTTATTATGAATGTTGTTTTCATGCAACGTGTGTTGTCATTCTATGGAAGTAGCTTTCTGAGAAATACACTCTGGGGAAGATTTGAGTGATGACAGTAGGATGAGTCTCTCAGTTTTGTTTATAATAACAACAACTAATCATATAACAAGTAACAATAGCCGACATTTATTAAACACTTAGGTGTCAGATACTGCTCTAAGGTCTTTACATATATTAATTTGTTTAATGTTCAAAAAACTAGCATGAGTCTTTTTTTCCCATTTTAGAAATGAGGAAACTGGACCTCAGACTAGAGTAACTTGACAAAGATTCGCCACCTTCAAGAGTGGAGTCCAGACTTGAACCGAAGCAGTGTGGGTCCAGAAGCCACACGCTTCACTCCCGCATCTTAGCCCCTAGCATTGAAGGTCTCAGTTTACTTGTTTAGGAAAAAAGAGATTTGAATGGAACTATATCTCAGTTCCTCTTCTGCGTGTCAAATCCCACATTTGTCTGAAGAATGAAAAAAATATTTCAGCATAATTACTGATAGCATTTATGTACTGTTTTTAATTTAAAGTAACAAAACGTGATCTTTCTCATGAAACTACACTTAAGACCTGAAACAATTATTCGACTTTTTATAAACCCGTCTCATTTATTGATGTTAATCTAGGGCTGTTTTGTATTCATTTTACAAATTTGGACAAACACACACAGCATAATTTTCGGATTAAATTTCTGTCTGCAGTTTTATTTTGGGAGAGATGGTTCTGCATGAGATGCTTAAGTTTTTTTTCTGAGATTCTGTGATTAACTAAGCTGATAATGGAATCTAGTCTGACTTTAGAGACTCAGCATGAATAGATTAACTACAAAAGATATATTGTGGAAAGTATAATGTTTACTCTTAAAATTATCTGAGAAGCAAATAAATGAAAATTACAGCTATCTTTCATTAAGCATCCATTAAATACCAGGCACTATACAAGATTTATAAGTTTTACAATAGTCCTATGAGATAAGTATCAATATTTATAGGAATAAATATTAATGAGAAACTTAGGTTCAGGAAAATTAAATAAATTGCTCAATTATAGAATTATTAAGTAACACACCCAGGGTTCAAACTCAGAATTCTTTGAGTCCAAATCCTAGATTCCTTCGAATTTACCACTTCCCATGTAAAGCCAAAGGTTTCTAGAGCATAAAGCATTACTTTAATCAAAAACGTAAGGGCTTTAAGTCATAAACGTCTGTTTTTTATACTTATGAACCTCTTTCTATGTCAACAGTCAGAATATTTTATTGTTATGTACCGGATTTAGTTACAAGTATTTTTAAAGCGAGTGATAATTATCAAATTTTCACATTTTCTGTGAGTCGTAACACACAATTCTACAGAAGGGATTGCTTGCTTGGTTTGTCCACTCCTAGCAGCGGGAATCTGACTGCAGTAGCCAGGTGACATCCATCTCGCAAACCTCCTAGAGCAGAATTTATAACCAAAATCTTTGTGGATAATGATTTAGCTGTAAGTCAATGAAATCAATGAAATTTAGAAACGTTTTACTAGAAGATTTACTTAAGCAAAAGAACATACCACAATTATAATATAGAATTTGATATTTTTATAAACACCCTATTATTGTGTACTGAGGAAATGAGGAGACTCCCAGGTCGCTGTGACTAAGAGAACGAAGGCCCACACCATTTCGTCTCATGACGTGACTCTTATCCTTAATTAATGACTTCCAGCTTTACAACTCCCATCAATTTCCCCCTTGATAAGCCTCCAAAACAGTATCTAATTTGATATTATTTCTTTGACATTTTCCCTTGTTATCTTTCATAGGATTGTTGAACTCACCATATTCTAAAGTGGAAACATATTCCCTATCTACTCTTCCTTCAGGATTCCCTAATTTAGCACACAGTGACCTACCGAGTGGCTGAAGTCAGAAACTTGAGCATCATGCTTGATTCCTCATTCTCTCTGACTGTGTACATCCAATCCATTACCAATGCTTTTCTTTCTATCCTCTAAATAGCCTTCAAGTCTGCCTATTTCTCCTTGTCTCTATTCCTACCTCCTGAATCTAAGCTAACACATTTCTCTCATGAATGTCTTCAATGGCTTCCTAATTAGGCTCACTATATCTACTTCTGTCACCCCGACAATCCTTTCTCTGCAGTGTAGCTAGAGAGATCTTTTAAAAATATACATTTTTATCTTATCCCTCCTGTGTTTGAAACTCTTTAATATCTTTGCATTGCTCTTAGGATCATGTTCAAGTTTTCAAACATGGCCTATAGGGCTCTGAATAACATGATACCTGCCTTATCATGAAACACTTCGCACAGTCTCCTGCCTGTTCTACTCCAGCCATATTGATCTCCTTTCAGCTCCTGCTATACGCCAAATTCTTCTCTTCCCCGAGGTCATTTCTTATTAAGTTAGTTGTAGTTAAAGTCTGCTGTGTGACAGAAAGGCGAATAACACTGGCTTAAGTAAGAGTTTATTCCTCTCTTACGTCAAAGTTCGAGTAGGGTTTCCAGGGATATGTCGCTGGGACCCATGATTCTCCTATCTTCTTGTTCCACCATGAATGCCCTCAACCACATTGTCCATAGGGGCATCTCTGACCTAGGAGCAGGGTGGAAAAAAGGACAAAGCAGAAGAGGCAAAAGGTCTGTGTACTCTTTCTCTTAATGCTCCTAGAAGCTGTCATATAGTGTTTCTGTATCTGTACTACTTGTTCAGAGTTTAAATGGATGGCCACACTTGAATGCAAGGAAGGCTGGGAAATGTATCTTTACATTGGGTGCACATGTCCAGCTTTATCTTGGGTGCACATGGCCAGCTAAAAATTTGGGCTCAACAACTTTCTTTAATTGTTATCTCTTCTTCCTCTCCATGTTGTTGTGTCTGAATCTGCCACATGGAATATAGACAATCATCCTACCACCTGAGAAGAAAGTGTAGATGGACATGGAGAGACAATATAAGCATAAGCCAGAGATGCGCCAGCCCCTTCTCTCCTTCCACCATCGCAGGTAGCCCACCCTCTTTGCCTGGTAATTCTTATCCACCCTTTGGGTGAATTCCTTAAGGAATCCTTCCCTGACTGCCCCCTACCTCTACACATTTGACCCTCTTACTCTACCACTAATTAGGGGTCTAATAGTATCTTTTAATAGACTTTATTTTATTTTCTATTTTTGCTGAGGAAGATTTACCCTAAGCTAACATCTGTACCAATCTTGCTTATTTTTTTTTGTATGTGGGTCACCACCGCAGCACGGCTGCCGATGAGTGGCATAGGTTTGTGCCTGGGTACCAAACCTAGGCCACTGAAGTGGAGTGTGCCAAACTTAACCACTAGGCCATGGGGCTGGCCCTGAATAGACTTTATTTTTTAGAGCAGTTTTAACTTCACAGAAAAATTGAATGGAGAGTACAGAGTTCCTGTGTATTCCCTGCCCCAATATAGGCACAACTTCTTCCACTATCAACATCTCAAACCAGAGTGGTACATTTGTTACAAGCTGTGAACCTATACTGATATGTCATAATCACCCAAAGTCCATAGTTTACATTGGAGTCATGAGGGTTTACTCTTGGTGTTGTACATTCTGTGCATTTTGACAAATGTGTAATGACATGTATCCACCAAGGCATCATACAGAAACAAGTCTCACTGCCCTAAAAATCTGTGCTCTGACTATTCATTCCTCTCTCCCCCCAACCCCTGGAACTACTAATCTTTTTACTGTGTCCATAGTTTTGCCTTTTCTAGAACGTCATGTAGTTGAAATCATACAGCATATAGCCTTTTCAGGTTGGCTTCTTTCACTAAGTGAATGCATGTGAAGTTCCTCCGTGTCTTTTCATGGCTTGATATCTCATTTCTTTTCAGTGTTGAATAATATTTCATTTTCCGGATATGCTGCAGTTTATGCATTTATTCACCTACTGAAGGAAACTTTGGTTGCTTCCAAGTTTTAGCAATTATGGATAAAGCTTCTATAAATATCTGTGTGCAAGTTTTTATGTAGACATAGTTTTCAACTCGTTTGGCTAAATATCAAGGAGCGTGATTGCTGGATTGTATGGTAACATGTTTAGTTTTGTAAGAAACTGTCAAACTGTCTTTTAAAACTAGCTGCACCATTTTGCCTTCCATTCCTATTGCTGCACATCCTCATCAGTTTTTAGCACTGCCAATGTTTTGGATATTGGCCATTCTAAAAGTGTGTGGTGGTATCTCATTCTTTTAATTTGAATTTCCCTGATGACATATGATGTGGAGCATCTTTTCAAATGCTTTTTTGCTAGCTGTATATCTTCTCTGATGAAGTGTGTTCTGAAGTCTTTGGCCCATTTTTTAGACAAGATGTTTGTTTTCTTATTGCTGAATTTTGAGAATTCTTTATATATTTTGCATAATAGTCTTTCGTCAGATATGTCTTTTGCAAATATTTTTTCCCTGTTGCTCATCTTCTCATTCCATTGATGGTGACTTTTGCAGAGCAGAAGTTTTTAATTTTAATGAAGTCCAGCTTATCAATATTTCTTTCATAGATAATGCCTTTGGTGTTCTATCTAATAGTCATCTTCATAGGCAAAGTCATCAAGATTTTCTCCTATATTATCTTCCAGGAGTTTTATAATTTGTGTTTTACATTAAGTCTATGATCCATTTCGAGTTAACTTTTGTGAAGGTCTGTGTCTAAATTCACTTTCTTTTTGCATGTGGACGTCCAGTAGTTCCACCATCATTTGTTGAAGATGCTATCTTTGCTCCATTGTATTGCCTTTGTTCCTTTGTCAAAAATCAGTTGACTATATGTGAGTCTATTTCTGGGATTCCTTTTCTGTTCCATTAATCTATATGTCTATTATTTCATCAAATACCACACTGTCTTGATTACTGTAGATTTATAGTAAGTCTTGAAGTCAGGTAGTGTTGGTCCTCTGAGTTTATTCTCCTCCTTCAGATTGTGTTGGCTATTCTAAGTCTTTTATCTCTCCATATAAACTTCAGAACTAGTTTGTTGATGTCCACAAATGATTTTGGAATTTGCTGGAATTTTGATTGGGATTGCATTGAATCTGTAGATCAAGTTGGGAAGAACTGGCACCTTTACAATATTGAGTCTCCTATACATGAACATGGAATGTCTCTCCATTTATTTAGTTCTTTGATTTCTTTTATTAGAGTTTTGTAGTTTTCTTTACATAGATCTTGTACATATTTTGTTAGACCCAATAATATTTTTAAAAGTTTAGTCATTCAGTTCTTGCCCAAATTTTAAAAATGTCCAACTTTTCAGCTAGACTGTTAGCTACTGAGATCAAAGCCAGTGACTACGTTGTTTACTACTGTATCTCTAGTGACTCAAAATTAACACCTAAGAAATATTTGTTAAATAAATGAAATAATGAATGCCATATGTGCTGAAGTATATAGTGAATACTGGAGTTATCTCCCCAACGTCCATTCTACCCCAAAGGAATAGTCAAGTCTCATGGTATTTAATTACCCCTTTCCAATGATTTGTTCTGAAAAGGGTATGGCCATTCTGTCTCATGAAATGTTAAGAGAAGTGCTGGATGATTGTGGGGAAGATATTCTTACTGTGATGTTTTCCCTTCACAGGTATGTTGCTGGATCTGGGTCCAACCTGAAAATATGCAGCCATCTTACTAATAGACCCAGCATGAAGACAACATGAAGGATGGAAGGACAGAAAGAGTGAGAAAAAACAAATCCCAAAGTGATCCTTGAATAATGTAATTATGCTCCTGAATCAACCAATTTGGAGTCTGCTTTTCCTCTGGATGTCATATTATGTGAGATAATCAATATCTTAGCTATTTAAGCTAATTTTATTCTCTGTATTATGGGGAAAAGTTGGGAATTTCTAAATTCTTTTAGATTGAAAAGTTGCTGTTTGAGGTCTACTTAACTATCTCCAATTGGCTAGAAGCATAAAGATCCCAATAATGATCTGTTTAATAAATCCACCTTCTTACACCCACTTCTAGGAGCACACTGTGTGCTTCATTTCTGCTCTAGGCTGTCCTTGGACATATATCTTAACTGGATTCTGTTGGTAATTAAGTAAGTATTTTTGTTTATCCACATGTAATGCATATTTCCTATAAAAAAATCCAAGATATAATCCTCATCACCACCCTAAACTATTGGGGTACAAAAATAACGACCTTGGGCCAGCCCCAGTGGCCTAGTGGTTAAGTTTGGCTCATTTCACTTTGGTGGCCTGGGTTCAGTTCCTGGGTGCAGACCTATACCACTTGTCAGTGACCATGCTCACAAAAGAAAAAAATGGAGGAAGATTGGCACAGATATTAGCTCAGGGCTAATCTTCCTCAGAAATAACAAGAATAATAATAATGACCTCAAATTCAACCTTCATACAAAAAATATACAGTGTTTTAATGTCTCCTCACATAGCCTTTGTCTTTTTTACTTTTGACTATCAAATTGTTCTTACACAGACACATACACCCCACCTACTCTCTCTCTCTCACAAACATTCTTTTAAATTTCAACTATTATCTTTGTGCTTCCTGAATAACTTTGAAGTGAAAGGAATTTGAACTGTTAAGTAGATTAAAAGGTTAATTGCCTAATCTTGGTTTATTTCCTGAAAAGACTATTTTGACCTACACAAGTTCCCTGCGTGGAAGCCAGGAATCTTTTGAATATACTTAAATGAATCAGTCTTATCTCTAAGGTTAACTACTTTTACATAATGATTCTAATGTTCGTTCCTTGGCAACCAACATTTTTCTATCTTCTTAGGCTATGCTGTTTGGAAAATTATGTTCTCTAAATTTTGTCTCTATTAACAAATATATTGAGAAAATCTTTTGGAAAATGTCATAAATAATTGAATGAATTTAGTATATTTCCTTCTTTTCAAGATGCTTGTAGTCCTGGAAAAAAATAAAAATATCCGAAAATTTAAAGATATTTTAGAAAAGGTTCTATTTTCTATTTTCATTAAATACATATGGTGAAAAAGTGGCCCTTCAAAGGCGTTAGAAAAACACTTCATTTGCAATATCTTGCATAACAAAAACCTTTGCTATGTCCCAGTATAATTCTCTAAAGTGCTGGTGAAAAATTGCAATTATTCTGGGCATATGTTAACATTCAAGCATCTCACATTCAGTAACGGGAATTTGCAATGTTTCATGTCTTAAATTTCCCCAATGTGTTATTTGCTTGAATTTTCACACTTTGCTTACAAGATAAAAATAAAGCTAGTATTGATTTTATTGAGCTCTCTTACTTAGCTTTCATCCTAAATGATCATACTTTCATTTCTACACATTTGATATCTTTGATTCAGATTCAGGGATATTTAAAATATACTGTTTCTTAGGGATTTTAAAGCACTACACTTAAGAAGTGACATTTAAAAACTTTGCTAGTGATTCCACTCCTGTATAATTTTTCAAAATTTATAAAAGTAAAGAAAAACCTGTGGTAGGGCTGTCAGTGTTAATATCCTCATTTCATAAAATTACTTAATTTTATTTTATTTTTTTGAGGAAGATTGGCCCTGAGCTAACATCTGTGCCCATCTTTTACATTTTTTATGTGAGACGCCAGTGTGTCTTGATAAGAGGTGCATAGGTCTGTGCCCAGGATCTGAACTGGTGAACCCCGCCCGGGGGCTGCCAAAGTGGAGTGCATGAACTTAACTGCTACACCACTTGGCTGGCCTTTCACCAATTTTTTTTTCCTTTCACCAATTGAGAAGACAATGTCCTTAGTTAATGAATTTCAATTCCTTTTTTCTTTTAAAAATAATCGCCTTCATTTGGAAGAGACCTAAGTCAGTGTTTAGATCTTTGCATAAAGGGAAGGTGGGGGAAGAAAGCACTCAATGGGATTGTCAGGAAGGAAAGAAGACGAAAGCCAAAGTGATCAGGTCTCGAGGCATAAACACAGAGAGAAAGGAAGCAGTAAGAGACAACAGAGAAACATAAAAAATCAGAATAAAAATCACAAACAAAAATGCCTGTATTTCTGACACGGGAGGTTTGCCAACTAGGGTGGAAGTCATCTGCCGATGAGGTGGTGATTGAAGAGAAAGAGCAAATAGAGCTGCCTGAGTTCAGCTGGGAATCGTCATTACCCCATGAGGGTGTTTACATGGATTGTCTCTAAGGCTGATAAACTAACACGTGACCTGGCTGCCAGGAAGCACTGAGCAAACTGGGTCAATACCTCAGAGCAAGTCTAGGGAGAGAATTGCTTTATTCCCTGTTTCTTTGGTCTTTTAAAAAACTATGAAATATAAAATGCATACAAAAGATATATTAAGAGTGCAAAACAATGTTTCTCAAACCTAGTTATGCGTTAGAAACACTTGGAAAGCATTTGAAAATATTGGTACCCAGACACCTCAGGATAATTAAATCAGTGCCAGAGCATCAGTTTTTGTTTTACGTTTTTTTTTTTTTTTTTTTTTTTAGCTCTTTGGATGAGTCTAATGTGCAGCCTGGATTGAGAGCCACTGGTAAAAAGAATGATATAAGATTAATACCCATCACAAGCTTAGGGAACATAACATTACCAGTTTCTTTGAAGCCCTCTAGGTTTCTCTAACAGAATTACCAGCCTCCTCTCCCCACTCCAAACTTACAAATTCTTACATATTCTATATTTTGGTTTAGTCATTCCTTGCCCTTCTATCATATATCTCTAAGTATTTTAACTTTTAATTTTGTCCTCTTGGACCTTTTTATAAATGGAGCCACACTGAATGTATTCTTCTACAACTTATATTTCAATGAATTACCTTTTTATTTTATTTTTGCTGGGGAAGATTTGCCCTGAGCTAACACCTGTTGCCAGACTCTTCTTTTGCTTGAGAAAGATTTGCCCTGAGCTAACATCTGTGCCAGTCTTCCCCTATTTTGTATGTGGGTTGCTGCCACAGCATGGCTGACGAGTGGTATAGGTCTGTGCCCAGAATCTGAACCTGAGAACCAGACTGCTGAAGCGGAGTGTGCCAAACTTAGCCACTATGCCATGGGGACAGCCCCTGAATTACTTTTTGAGTTGAATCTATTTGATGCATACAGCTATTGTTCCTTCATTTTTATCATTGAGTACTTCTATTGTAGGAACATAAACCATTTTACTGTAATTCTTGAAGAACCTTCTGTAAACCAGGCCTATATTTTTTCTCATGGCCAATTGATCATACAGAAATCTTATAAAGCTGTTAAGTATGGACTAAGGGAGAAGGGGCAATGCAGCAGGATTAGGCACTCTAGGCATCTGAGCCAGATGTTCGTTCAACTTACTTGGGCTTTGAAGACTTGCTTTAGCTTGTTATCTTCTATGCCGTTTCCACTTGGTTGTGAATTGCTGCTTTACGTGCTCAACTAAGACTTGGTAGATCAGTTAAAAAACAGTTCATGACACATTTCAAGGTCTCCTGGTGCTCTCTGGTCAGATAGGCAGGCTCAGGAGCAAGCAGGCACTGTTTCTCTGTGAAAACAGCTGTCTCCAGAAGAGGCAATGGCTTTGCTTCTGTTGTGTGGGGGTTTGCAATGCGATTCCCCTATTTGAGCTGGCCAGAGGGTCTGCACAGTGCCCTCCTTGCCCTGGACAGTTTAAATATTACTAGGCTTGCTGAGTCATAACATCCAATTGATAGTACTAATTTTACTGTGCTCACACCTGCTACAGAGTCTTCTCTTGCTTTAAGCCCCACGACACTCAGGCTTAGAGTTACTTGTTTGATGAGTCTGAGCAGAACACTCACATGTGTGACCTTTGCCTTCAAAATTCAAAGATGCCCATTAAGTATTATGCTTCTTCTTCAGGGTTAGGTGGAGCTAGGTATAACACTTTTTCTTTCAAGGGGGTACCCCAGCACTCTCTAGGCCACTGAACCCCTAGAAACTTCACCAGATGCTGAACCCAAGAAATATTACAGGGTTTATCTCCTTCTGGTATTGACAGTTTCCCAAGGTACACGCCACATCCTCCTCAACAGATCCAATTGGCAAGATAACAACAATGTAGTGAACCAGCGTGCAGTGAGAAAATGAACCTGCTCTCTTTGGGCTCATTATGGCAGAGTGTGAAAATTGAAATAGCTTTGAGGCAATGCAGTGAAGATGTGCTGGGCCTGAGGTAGGCTCTATTAAATGTCCTCATGTCCACACTTCCAGAATTCCAGAAATTCTCTTCCTCTTGTAAGTTCCCTCCAGCATTCTGTACTAAGAAAGCTTAAGCTTGAGCTCATTTTAAAGGATAAAATCTTAAAGGAATCTGTTATTTGTCACAGGGCATATATTGTAGGGGGCATTCAGAGCTGAAAGGCAATAAATTGAAAAGTGACACGGCAGGAATTAAACAACAAAAGAGGCAGAAATACTTAGACAGTTGATGTCGGCCAATCTCTGTTATCCACCACTCTGCCACTAGTACGATGAGCTCATGCATGAAATAGCAATGGCGAGAGGGATGGCGTTTGTGTGGGCTCCCGTTCACTACGGGTGATTAAATGTTTTACCTACCAGCAAAAGAGATCAGGGTTGTACCTCAGTATGGTACCATGCCTTGAGGAGACCAAATAGTTCCTTGGTAGGAAATTGAGTACATCAAATTCCTTACATCTTGGAAGTCCGTGATTTGTCTGGAATTGCCACGTATTCCAGATATGTGTTTGTCTTACTTGCCTGCAGAGCCTTAGCCAGCATCACTCTATGAGGGTTTGCAGTTGTTTGATTCACTGACAAGGTATGTGATATAACATGCCTGGTCCCAAGAGCCTCTCTAAAGCAAAGGAAGTGCCACAGTGAGCTCATGACTTGGGCTCCACGGGTACTATCACCTCCCATACCACCCAGAGGCCACTGGCCTGATAGAGCAATGGAATGGATTTTTAAAGGTACAACCAAAGTGCCTGCTTGGAGATGGTACTCTGCAAAGATAGGGCACCATCCTCCAGGACACGGCATCTACCCTAATTAGCATCCATGTAAAGTGGTCTATCTTGAGTAGTTAGAATACTAGAACTAGAACCAAGGACTGGTAATAGGAGTGGCTTCATTTACCATCACTCTTGGTGATATACATGGGGATTTTATATTTCCTGAACCTGCAACTGTAAGAAAGCCTGGTTCCCAGAGGAGGAATGCCTCCATCAGGAGACACAGCCAGATTCTCGTGAAATTTTATTCCATGGTTGCTGCCTGATCACTTTGCGTTCTTCATTCCAAGAGACCCAAAGGCAAGACAAGGAGTCACTAGATTGGCAAGGGTAATTGACTCTAATTCTTAAGAGCAGATAGAGTTTCTGTCACACAATGAAGATAGAAAAGAATATACTTAGAACACAAATGATCTGATTTTGTTTTCTTTGCCCAGTTTTGATGGTAAATGGATAAGGGCAGCAGCCATGGCCAAAGAAAAATTCGGTGAACAGAGGCTTAGAATTGGTGTTTGTGTGACCATACCATGTAAACCGCCTGTACCAGTAGAGGTGCTAGCCAAGGGTGAATCTAAAATGATCAGTAGAGGAGAGAGACAATGAACAGCAATTATATCTCCAAGAACAACATTGACTGTTGCCAACTCACAGCTGAGTTCCTGCTTGGCATGGCCATCGGCCAAAGCAAGCTGCTTTGCCCAAGTTTATGGCTCCTCCCCAGAGGCAACTACATTCAAGGACAGGTCAATGTGGAGGAATGCCCAGCTCCCTTGCCTGGGTTTGGGACAGCTCTGAGGGACCATCCCAGCTCCAGAGCTCCTACAGAATTGACTAAGGCCTCTCTTGCAACTGCTTCTCAGTTTTACTTCTCCCTCTGATCACTCATGCTTCACTCCTTAACAGCGTTTTTCTGAGAGCTCTCACTAATAAATCTCCTGGATGCAGATCTTTTCCTCAGAGTCTGTGCCCCCCTCTCCCTGCATGCGGTTTTGATTCTAAGTTGCTAGATGTCTGCCTCCTCAGCTTTGGAGGACTGCAGGCAATTCCGCTATGCCCTTCAGAGATCTCAGCCAGCTCTCCAGTCTCCTACTTTACATGGCTGCAAAAATACGGCAACTTCCTCGAAGGCAGAGCAGTGTGTTTGAGTTAGGTCACTTCCACAAGACTTCTGGGGGTTTCACTTTGCCTTCTGGAAGCTTTTGGCCTAGTCCCCTAGCTTCCTGTACAGCACCAAATCTTAGCAAATATGCTGTGAGGAAGAGCGTTGGTGCATTTGAAATGCCTCAGGTTTCCAGTTTGTCACACGAGTCCTGCAGAATCGCTGGGAGTTTGGCTAGTGTCTCATTTCCATAGCCCAGGCTCTGACTGATGTGGCCAGATCCTCAGCAAGCACCGAGAATCAGAAAATACCCATAGGGGAAAGAAAGATAAAAATCTTTGCTCACATACAAGAGTTTTTCTTCTTTCTGGAATTTTAGTTTGCTGCTTCTGAAGTTCTCTGATGCTTTGAAAATATGATATTTCTAATTTATCTGGCTTTGTCCAGTTTTGTAGCAACAGTGCATTCCTGTCCTGACCTCTTCTAAAACAGAAGTTCCCTTGTCATTAGTTTTTATTCCATCAATTGTACATTGTTATTGTTTGGTAAAGTCAAGCTTTCAATGATTTACTCATTTGTTTACCATTTTCTATCCTCACAAGTCATTTTTACATCTTAGCTTTTCTTCATGGATCAATTTCTCTCTTCTTAAAGCACATTCTTTAGAAGTTTCTTTAATGAGCATTTGTTGGTGGTAACACTCTTAGTAAATATTTGCATAAAAATGTCTTTAATTCACCCCAATTCCTGAAATATGGTTTAATTGGGTATATGCTGAAAGCTATTTTGTCTCTCTACTTTGAAAGTTTAGTCAAACTGTCTCTTGCCTTCCATTATTGAGAAATACATGGGTGGTCTAAAAGCAAGTCCTTTGTAGGTGTTCTGTCCTTTCTGTTGGGCTCTTAAAATATGTATATACTTTTTAATTTCTTTTTTTTTAAGATTGGCAACTGAGCTAACATCTGTTGCCACTCTTTCTTTTTCTTTTCCTTCTTCTTCCCAAAGCCTCCAGTACATAGTTGTATATTCTAGCTGTAGGTCCTTCCAATTCTGCTGTGTGAGACGCCGCCTCAGTATGGCTTGATGAGCAGTGCTAGGTCCGCACCCAGGATCTGAACCAGCGAAACTCTGGGCCACCTAAGCAGAGCACGAACTTAACCACTCGGCCACGGAGTCAGCCCCTAAAATATATTTTTTTTAATATTTGACATTCTTCAGTTTCCCTGGATGGGTCTGACTGTAGATTTATTTATTTATTTTGTTATGCTTGGGATGTTTTCCCCGTCCTGAATCTAGAATAGGAAACTTTTATCAATTCTGGAAATTTCTGTCATTATATATGAATATTCCTTCTCCCTCCTTCTCTCTAGCTCTCCTTCTAGAAGTCCAGTTTAGTGTTTACTGTATTGTCTCACTGCATCTTCTCAATCTTTTACTCTCATGTCTGTATGTTGCTTCTTCCTTTCCCCAAGTTTTATTTGGGATAATTTCTTCTGACCTACCCACCAGTTTACTAGTTCTCATTAATTATGTCTATTCTGCTGTTAAGTCCATTTCTAGAATTTCTGTTTGGTTCTGTTTCTAAACACCGATGTCAAATTTTATAAGCATATTTTACAATATCTGATTCTATCTTATAAATTTCTTAACTTTCTCTTATATTTTCCATATTTTTCTCTCTTTGCTACATTCTAAATATTATTTTCATATCTTTCAATTTGTTTATTCTCTTCTCAGAATTTAATTAGTGTCTAATCTGGAGTTTCTGCACTGTTATTACATTTTTATTTCTAGAAATTATATTTGGTTCTCTCCAAAAGTGCATGGTAAAGTTAGAGACTCTGTTATTCTTTAGTTATAATTTTAATATAGCATTTATATAAACATTTATAATCTCTCTGTGATAATTCTAATATTTGCAGCTTTTGCATTTTCTGCTTCTGCAGTTGTTTCTGCTTTCTTTTGCATAGTGTTTTGTTTCCATCTGTGTTTTGTTATTTTTATTTATAATATAACCCTGGATCGTATATTTCAGAATATGTCATCCTAGATTTAAAGTTTATTTCCAGAGGGAAAATTTGCATTTCATATACAATATACCTGGGGACTTTAACAATTTGGGGCCACTCTAAACTAATTTTTTCTTGGCCTTTTTTCACCACATCTATAAGTAATAATTCTAGCATCACATTCTATTGAGGGCAGATATTCCTGTTATTTCTTTCTGTAGAGCCAGTTTTTATTTTCCTGGTTCAATTATTGTAACGATCAAGATGATTTGACCAATAATATATAGCTAAAATAACCCCGCAAACTTCAATGGCTTAAGAAAATGAAGGTTTATTTTCCTTACGCCAAGTCTGATTTGGAGTGGGCCATCCTCCCACATTTTTTAACTTCGTTGTGTGGAAGACATTACCTCTGGGGAGCCAACTATGCAAATGGAGTATGTCATTTCCACCCACGTCCTACTGGCTGGAATGCTGTCAGACAGTCCTAAACAAACTGCAAGGGAGCCTGGGAAATGGAGTCTTCCTCTGTGTCCAGGAAGAGGAAGAATTATGATGAGCATATAATATTGTTTCTGTCCACCAAGGCTGAAAGCCTGTCGGGTGTACAGCAGTATGTGGAGGTCTCCATTCTGACTTCCCAGCTTGCACAGGACCTAGGCTTTTTTTTAATGCTGCCCTAAATCAGGCTTGTGGTCAGTTAAAATCTAACCCTCAGACTGCCAGTTTTAGTGCTTCAGGGCTGTATGCGTTTGTACTTTGTTGACAATTCTGGCCTCGGAGAATTTTCCTTATTTTTTTTGCCAGCTCCTCCTCAATAAATTTTTTAGTAGTTTTCGTTTGAATGTGCATTTTGTCTACTATTCTTAGGCATTCTGTAACAGGAGGATTTCTTGGGACAACTAGTCTGACATATTGCTGAAAATGGAAGTCAACCTCAGTCTTTCTGAGAGGTCATTGTGACCCCAACTAGAAGCCCCACGCTGTGGTTTCCCATGTTGAAGAAGAAACTAGGTGGCTTCCTCATTTCAAAAAAGTCTGAATTGTTAGGGCTACCAGATAGCTGCTCCTGTTTTCTAATATTACATGTCTCTCTCAATTTTATATTTGATATGAGAAAGCCAGGTTATTTCCAGACCAAGTTATTTGACTTGTTTCCAAGGAGCTGTCGTTATCCGACTTTCATTTAGACCGGTACTGTAGTAGCTTTTCCTTTCAAGATATCCTTCAGGAAATTATAGGGGCATTCAATCTGTGGGAAAGAAGAACTGATTTTGATAACACAAAATAAATTCATAATCATCCACATTCCAATTAAAACTAGGTTATATAAATGACCTCAAATATTAAATTATAGTTAGAGTATTAGCATTTCTTTATTTATATAAAATTTAATAAAGCTCCCTTGTCAGTAAAAGTAGGCTGAAGACTTAAGAATTAAGACGAGTGGCCCAATCCAAGATTATTTATTGTGAGCTATCATAGTTATAGATCACAAGCTAATCTAAATGCAATGTTTAATTACATATAAAAATATTTTGTATTTTCTTCAGAGCAATGATTAATATAGCATAATCGATTTTAAGTTCAATGGCTATTAACCAGGGCTATATATTCTTATATAGGCTTGAACAAATTTCTGGTGTAAAAAATGAATTACAATGACTTTTGAAAATTTTTGCAAACCTTAAGACAACATGAAATTAGGTTCTATTTAGGAATTTAAACCTATGTTAGTTTTAATTAATTCAGTGTCTTGTGTTTTTGTTATACTATTTGCATTTCTAAAAGAATCTCAATTTGGGAAAATTGCTTTAGCTGCTATTTTCTTTTCTATTTTTATGAACTGACTTTGGGAGCTTCAGCGTAAGTGTTTGATATAGAGTAGAATCAGTACCATGTAGGCAGACCTAAAACTTTTTCCAACTTTTTTTTCTCAGATCATATCTTTCACTTCTTCAAATGAATAGGTTAATATTCCCTGTTAAAAATGTTTTCTATATTGCTTCCTTTAAATATTTTACATTTCTTCTAATAACTAAGAAAAGTTGATGTTATGATCTTAATTTATCTAAACTTACCTATTGTAGTCTCAAATTGTCAAATTCGTGACATGTACACCAATACCATAGCCAGTTTAGTTATAGAAGGCAATTATTGCTTTATAAATATTACCATTCTTGAAGCTTGCACTTGTCTTTGAGATTTGACAGATAATATTCCCTTGTTTCCCTCATTTTTTTTCCATGACAGTATGGATTGTTTCATAGATAAGACACTGCAGTTTATAAACAGCACCTGTGAGTCGAATTAAAAGGGAGTATGTATGAGTGTTTGCAATAAAAAAGAAGTCCTGTTCTGCGGCCATTGTGCAGTTTTTCTCTCAAAGACTGTTACTACTCTATTCACAATTCCAGCAGGGTTTCCAACCTCTATCAAATAAGTCATAGTTATTACAAAGAGAAAAGAATATCCGCTAAAGAAAGAGAAACTGGCAATAGCTGCGTAAAGAATATAAGCACCATTTGGGCAGCAGAGACAGAGGAAGGCAGAGGATTTGAGGAAAGGATGATGACCCTTGAATTGGAGAGGTTAGGATAGATCCAAGGAGGTGGTAGGACTGACTTGAAAATAGTCTGTGATAGTTACTCTTTCTTTCTTCTTTTCTATGTTAAGCCCTAAGGTTCTAGACATTTTATGGGTGATTGTTTTTCTTTTTTAGGAGGACTATTTTACTAGGCTAAGTTGGCAAAGGAAACTTTTATTCATACATCAAACACCTAGAAGAACGCATTCTATAATTCAAGTAGGTAGATTTTTATGTCTTGAAGGAAATCTTGTCGGTGGATCCTGCTGAGCTTCTTTCACCAGAGGAATTTCTATATACCCCAAATTTCATAAATAATATTTGGGTGTTCTTGGAATTTATGCATTGAGCCCTGGTTAGTACCTCTGCTTAATATATTATAATAATTGAGTACCAACTGAATCAAGTTTCAAAGTCTTAAGAAAGAAAAAGTAGACTACAGTGAAAGTGAATGATTCGACAACTTGAGTAGTTTCTGCCACCTTTTCTGTGTCTTTTTGTAGCTTTATGTCTCTTTGTTGTTCAGATTTGAAGTATTAAAAACCATACTCCATGTACTATATAACCAAGATGAAATAAAGTATTCAGGGAACTAGCTAGGTTACCGAGTTCACTGGTCTAAGGGGATGAGTTGTCTAAGGGAGAGGAGTTAAGAGAAGGAGGCTGGAGATGGTTTCCAGAGATCCACGATAACCAGCTTCTGAGAGCTGTGTGTATTAGCCTGCTCAGGCTGCCGTAACAAAAGACCACAAACTGGATGGTTGAAAAAACAGAAATTTATTTTCTCACGGTTCTGGAGGCCAGAAGCCCAAGCTCAAGATTCCAGCTGATTTGTTTCTGGTGAAGACTTTCTTCCTGGCTTGCAGACAGCTGCTTTCTTGAGATATCCCAACATGGCCCTTCCTCTGTGTGTGCACAGGGAAAGAGAGAGCTCTCTGCTGTCTCTTCTTGTAAAGACATTAATCCTATTGGAGCAGGGCCCTATCATATGACCTCATTTAGCCTTAATTACTTCCTTAGAGGCTCCATTTCCAAATGCAGCCACACTGAAGGTTAGGACTTTAGCATATGATTTTGAGGGGGGAGGGCACAATTCACTTTGTGACACTGTGTGTCTCATAGTAAGCTTATAAGCCAATAAGGAGTAGCCAAGAGTGTTTCTCAAATCCAATTTCCCAGCCACCTCTGTTCAACTAATCCGGCCAGATGCATATTCAGAGGTTCCCCTCACATACTTACTAAAACAATCGCTAGGAATTGGGCAAAAATCTCAGTTTTAAATAAGGTCAGGTGATTTCTTTGCCCCCTGAGTACTGAGAATCACTAACTTAAAATAATTAGAAAGAGTTGCTGTGAGGGGTAATCAGTACTTTCCATCAGAAAGAGTATTTGATTGAGCACTTATTATAAGCTCCTACTGTGTGTAAATGCAAGCTTGACAAATACTCTTTCTAATAAATACTTTTGTTGCACCCAAACAACAAAAACGGTGTTCTTGTCCTCTGATAATTTGCTGTCAAGTTTTGCAGTGGATGCTCCAGAGTCTTGTCACTTGGGCCCATTTTAAGAAAAGAAACAAAAAAACATCCTTGCTCTTTGCTGCTGCAGTTGGCATAGTTTCCAAGGAGTGATTTATTAGAATTTAATGAAAGATTTTGAGGAAGGCAACAAATTTCTCACTGTGTAAAAGAACACCAATGAATGATTTAAAAACACAGCTTTCCTTTGAATTGTAAAGATCCATCTCAAATCGCCAAATTTACATGAGGGGAAGATGAAGGGAAGATTGTCTATTATTTGGTGGATTGATTATCGCACTGTCAGATGTCCAGGGGCAAAAATCAAGCAGGAGAAACAAGTTGCTATTTGCAAAGTGTTAAAACAACAGCCAGATTGTTTCTTCTTCACTTACTGCGCACAGTATGGGCTGGCACCACTGTGGTAGCTTAGAGATCTCAAATGCTGTCAGGAAAAACAAACCCAGCCCTCCAGACAGAATAGAAGGGTGAAAAAGCAAGCAAGGAGGAAGACCGAGAATTTATCTGTCGTTAACAAAAGAATGATGTATTTGCTAACAGAGGGGTGGAAACTTCTCTGTGAGGGGGGAGTGATCCCAGGAAATGTCGGCTTTCTTCCATTTTGCTGTCTTTGTTCCTGAGTGTAGCATAAATGTTGATTTAATTAGCAGTGAATCCCTTTAAGATGTAAAATTTCCTTTAAGACCCAAAAGGCTTATAGCCTACATGATGATGTTGACTTGAAGAGTTCATATGTTCCTTAGATGTGTATTGAAAGATGTGTCTTAGGAAGCTTTTTCAGTGAAAACTGATGGATGAAAAGAGAAAGAAAAAAGACATTCTCTTTTGTTACACTAAACTAGTGTTAAGCTATTTACCTTAAATAGTATGCTGCAGGGCAAACATGTGTTGTGGTAAACAGTCTCTCTCTCTTTCTCCCCATTTCCTACCCATAAGAAATATTAAATCACTGGAAATTTCCTTTTGAAGTGGTTGTAATATTAATCACCAATACTATATAGACAATTTCAGCATAAAAACAGGTTTAAATTGTTAAAGATATTCTGGTCACGGTGGCTGGAAAGATAAATTTTCTCCCAAAATTGAGTCAAGTCAGTTTTACTGAAACTATACGTTTTTTGACTGAATTGACCAAAAGATTAATTTTGTTCCTTCTCTTGTTTGATTGCTTTTTGCATTTCTTTGTTTTCTTTTCTTACTCAGTGAAGGTCAGATTTTATCTGGATCCTTTTCAGAGCATTTTCAGGGGGAGGGGTTGGTGGTAAGGACCTGCCTATCCTCTCAGTGAAGAATGTTCCAGGTGATTTGCCCCTTTGGAGAGTTAGCATGTCATGTGGTTTTAACTTGAAAACTAGAGATGGGAAAAGGGTTGCTACTACTTAGACATATTAACTGTGAATACTTACATAGGAATTTCTCCATGAGAGACTCTTTTGCTCACTAATAAATTATTCAGGAAATAGAAGGAACCACATTAAAGAATTTTAGCCACAGGATGACTAATCTAGACGGTGGGATAATTCTTTATATCTGTACACCATTTGGACAGTTAGAAAGGGTTCTTGTGAACTCATAAAAGATGACAGAGAGACAAAAATGGGAAGATGAATGTAAAATTAATACTAGTTTACAAGTTCAAATGCCAATACTGATTGTGTTACCACAAATGTAAGATTTTAAGCTTAAGTACTTAGAAAAGTCGTATAGTTGGATTTTTGTGACTAAATGCACACTCTTCAGTCTTTTTCAACCACTAAATCAATTAGGTCACAATAAAGGCAGTCAGATCAGAGAAGGGAAATAACTAAAATTATTTTGTTATTTTAACATGAATGCATACTTTATTGTTTTAGCACAATTGTCTTGAAACAAGTTTATCACAGATTTTTGTGTCTTCATGTTCCACACATCATTTCTGATTATGCTTTTGACTAGTAAGTAGATGTTCAAAAAACAGTTCTTCAAATAATGAGTGAATGAATGAATGAAGCCTTCTTAAACATCCTAAGAAGAAAAATATATATACATAACACTATATATGCCTGATATGTACTACATTGTATATTATGTATTTATTACATTATATGTCACATATATGTTTGCTAGTGTCTAGTGATTTGAATTGACTTTGTATTTTTGTGTCTGTTTACTCATTTACATTTCTGTCATTTATGGACACAAATAAAACATAAGTCCTTCTGATTACCTATCTTCTTAAGAACTTTGATTCTCATTATGTTCTGTTCTTTCGTCTATCCCAAAATTCATTCTTTCATTGCTAACTTTTCACTCAACTCTTTCTATTGCTCCCATGCATGTTTCACTTCTTTACAGAAAACTTTTGACGTCTTTTCTCCTCCTTGATTTAATTTCCTTTGTCCACTGGGGACACTTGGTCTGTGAAGTCATTTCAACTAAATGCAGTACATTCTCCCACATGTCCACATTTTTCAGATTTCCTATACCTTTAGATCAATTCAGCATTCTTTAAGTATTTTTGAATGACTGTAAGGAGATTATTATTCTTCCATCTCTCTGTAAAACCCATTCTTTATTCCAGGCTAATGGAGTCCAGCTATACTGTCCTACTTCTTAAAATGGCTCTCTTCTAACTTCATTATTTCCGCATATTCATCATAAATTTTTGGCTACTTGCCTTAATTTCTTTGTCCTTCTCCCTGTTCAATATTCCTATTACTGGTCCACTTGATACCCTAGCATCAGAGTTTATTTCATTTCAAACCAATGTAAGCTATGTTCTACTCATTATATGGTCAGACCACAGACTTTCATATCATCTGGAACTCTGAAACAGATGGAATTCCAAACTTCCCCAATCCCTTCCATGACTAAAACTTCTACACTCCTCATCAGAGTCCTACCTTTATCATCTTATGACA
This sequence comes from Equus asinus, assembly GCF_041296235.1. Taxonomy (NCBI): domain Eukaryota; kingdom Metazoa; phylum Chordata; class Mammalia; order Perissodactyla; family Equidae; genus Equus; species Equus asinus. The sequence goes on along the minus strand of NC_091793.1, from coordinate 48,185,421 downwards.
AATGCCTCACCGCACATTATAGCCACATTAACTCCTAAAAACTTGCAATATTTTTCCTTAGAACACTCATCACTATTAACAATTATTTATTTATTTGTTTGCTTAATAACCTTATTTCTCTCTGTAGAACGGAAACTGTTGGATGTTCCAAGGAAAAAGAAGAGTTTTGTCTTGTTCACTAATCATTCCCCAAAGTTTATAACAATGCACAATGTAGAGTTCGCATTTGATAGTATTTGTTGAACTGATGAGTGATAAAATAATTCCAGTGTTCAGGGAGTTTTTTTTTTTTCTTAAAAAACTATTGTACATCAGGTTAACTGTGTCTTTCAGTCATATCTACATCTGCTTTTGTTGATAGAAGTGGATTCAGGCTTAGTCTCTATGGTGAGAATGACTTTATGATGTGACTAAAAGATTGTTTCCCCAAGAGCATCTCAGAAGTGTACATGTTTCAGTGTGAAAGTTTCTTTTAGAGTATGTTTACAAATATGAGCTATAGTAAATGGGGCGTATTGTCTTTCTGATTGAGTGACACTTTTATAGTCCTGTCTACTCTTTGATCACCTTCAGTAGGAAGGCTGCAAACATTAAAGAGCCAAAAGAACCACGCTTTTAGTTCTTTACAACCAAGGTATGATTTGGGAAGTGGTGTATATGTTACAGAAAATTTTGGAACAAAGGCTAGATAAGTGCGATATGAAACTTCTTTTGCATTTCATCCAGAAGCAAGAACAACCTCTAACTCATTTACTTGGGGTCATCTAAATAGGTTGCTTTATTTCCTTCCCTTTGCATAGGAGGATGTACCTTTCCTTAAAAAAAAAGCATAATTCCCATTGTAAAATGAGAGTTAAGCGATGATATGAGCTTCCAGGAAGCGCTGGTATGACTCGTTTATGAAGAATTATGTCGAACGTAACTGAGAGCTCCAGAACGTCAGGGACAGCACTATGTTAATCCCTGAGTCCCTTCAAAAGCAAAACACTGTGCCTGACATTTGGGAGACAGTAGTGCTTGTAAGATGATCAGTCTGATTTTCACTCTTGAGATCTGGTATTTAACATGCATTTTTATTCATTTTCTCACAATTAGTTTTTGCTTTTTTGTTTGTCTTTCATTGTTGTTAAAGTCACTTGTTGTATGATGAATTATCATTTAATTATGATACAAAAATTATGTAGCTGTAAATTCACAGTCTCATAGGAAGAACATCTTGAAACCAGAATTTTAGGGCTGGTTGGGTCGTTAGAGATCAGCCAGTCCAACCATTTTATCTTACAGATGGACAGGCACGTCCCTGAGAGGTAAATTGACTTGCCTGGGATTTTCCAGCTTTTTAAATTTCACTAGAATCTAGGTCACTCAGTGCTGGGTTATTTCCATTATATTAGATGATTGTGCACCAGAAAGTACACTCAGAGAGTAATAAACCTATGTTGTACAACATTCTCTGAGGCATTGATTCCCAAACGTTTTTGATGACACATTCTAGTGAGTCAACAACTTTGAGAATTCTCTTGACATCTCTAAAATTGCTTATTAATTAGTTACTAAATTGCTATATGTAATTTACATAATAGACATTTAAAAGAATAGTATAAAGAGTAATAACACTTCAAAATAATTTTATTTTCATTAACGGTACAATTGTCCTTTTCTGCTTTCACCCAAAATTGTTATTAATAAAATTTCAGAAAAGACGGTACATTTGAATGTGCTTTACTACTTTTGAAAATCTTGGTTTAAATATCATTTGATAAAGTAATTTAAAAGTCAGACTTAGAGTTTAGTTTATTTTCGTTCTTGGTTTCATTGGCTGTCATAGAAGTAGGAGATTTAAATGGAAGAAATATAAGGTACAAACTTTCAGTTATAAGATGAATAAGTTCTGGGGATCTAATGTACAGCATGGTTAACTAACAATACTGTATTATATTGTTGAAAGTTGCTAAGAGAGTAGATTTTAAATGTTCTCACCACACGTACACACACAGCAATGGAGGTGTTAACTAACCTTATTATGTATCAAAATATACGTGTATCAAATCATCATGTTGTACACTGTAAACTTACATAAAGTTATATGCCAACTATATCTCAATAAAGCTGGAAAAATAAAAAAGCATGTAAAAATATGAAAAAAATTTTTTCATTTTTCAATTTTTCATATTCATGCAGTTAATACAATATAATGTTCACTTTTAAATTTCATTCACCAATTATGCAAAATTTGTAGATGGAATTCATCTTGTAAATTCACATCTCCTCTAGGAGTCAATAATTTATTCTTGTAAACAAAATCTAGATTTGAACAAATGGCGTAATTATCTAACACATTTCCTTTGAATGAAAGTGTACAGACATAAGTTTTGTTTTTTTTTTTTTTTTTTTTTTTTGAGGAAGGTTAGCCCTGAGCTAACATCCACCACCAATCCTCCTCTTGTTGCTGAGGAAGATTGGCCCTGAGCCCTGTGCCCATCTCTCTCTGTTTTACATGTGGGACATGCGACACAGCATGGCTTGATAGCAGTGCGTTGGTCTGTGCCCAGGCCAGTGATGCCCGGGCTGCTGAAGTAGAGTGCATGAACTTAACCTCTATGCCACTGGGTCGGCCCCTCTGCAGTTTTCTTATTGTTCAATTTTATCCCTTCCCTATATCATCAATCCATGTTTTTCACAGAAATATTCTATAGTTATTTACCCATTTAATGAGGATTAGTTTACTTGAAACTGGATAATATAATACATAAATCTCCTTCCTGGTTACTAGTTCACTGAAATATGGTGGTCTATGTTGAAAGCAAATGAATTGACTGAATGAGACCTCTATGTGAAATTCTCTGTCGTGGAACTTCCACTCTTTCTTTGGGACAGCAATCTTACAGGACATGAAGCTATCTGAATTAGATATATAGACTGAGTAAGACGTCAATATGAAATCGTATTAATGGTAAAGTTTACCAGTAAATATTGATTTTTCTCATTCTTTTAGTTAAAAATATAAGTAGAGATTCTAATATTTTTATTGTCACCCTAATAGATCATTTTCATACACAAGAGAGTACCTTCACTCCTGTTTAGCGACTACCATCATTTATGGTGCTACGTGTTTAGTTTGCCTAATCTGAAAACCAGAATCAAGCCTGTCGTAGTCTAGAGAGAGTTTGCGGACTAGATACATATCCAGATACAACTAAGGTATATCTTTATCTTGGTTCAGCCTAGAATTCTCTTTGGGAGTTGTCTAAATTTTGCTGATGCTTTGAGTGTCTTACTTTGATCTGTGCTAGGGTACTATTTTCTTGTATTGCAATTTAGTTGCTATTTACAAAAAAATAAAATTTTCTGTCATCTGTGATTGTTCAGATTTTAAGTTTCGTTGATACTTATGATGCACTTCATACAATATAGTTAACAAAATTCCCAGTTCTAGTTATTTCTTACTTAAGAAATTGCTTTCTTTCATTTTGATTATTTTGGAGTTATTCTCATTCTCTCTGCTGTGAATGCTCTGTGAGCTGCTCGAGATTATGTGATGTGAAAGGTGATTAACTCAGATTGGATGAAATGCAAATGACATGACACGCCCAGTGTAACTCTACTATATATACGTGTCCTACTGTCATTTAGGATAAATTTTTAACATTAAATGTATTACTTTAAAAAATTGGAGTTGTATATATTTTCTATTTTCCTTTACATAAAACTGAAAGACATTATACTAAACCTTTGAGTAGAAGAGATCTTAAATGTGATGCTGTAAATATCTTCTGGGTATCTGCTTCAACTGTATCATAGTAAATTGTGTTAGTATTCTAGAGAGAGGATTTCTACCCTGCACCATATACACAAATAAACTCAAATCAAAACAAAGACTTAAATGTAAGCAGTAAAACTATAAAACTCTTAGAAAAAAACATAGGTGTAAATCTTTATGACCTTGGATTAGGCAATGGTGTGTTAGATATGACACCTGGAGCATGAACAATTAAAGAAAAAAGTAGATAAATTGGACTTCCTAAAGTAAAACCTTGTGCTTCAAAGGACACCTTCAAGAAAGTGAAAAGACAGCCCACAGAGTGGGTGAAAATATTTTCAAATCATATATCTGATAAGGGTCTGGTACCCAGAATATATGGAGAGCTTTACTACTAAACAGTAAAAAAAAATTAAAAAATGGATAAAACATTCGAATAGAAGTTTTTTCCCAAGAAGATATGCTAATATCCAATAAGCACATGAAAAGATGCTCAACATTCTTAGTCATTAGGGACATGCAAATCAAAACCTCAAAACCACAGTGAAATATCAATTCACACCTAATAGGAAGGCTATAATATACAAAAAAAGGAAAAATAGCAACCATTGGTGAAGATGTAGAGAAATTGGAACCCTCATACATGGTGGGAATGTAAACTAGTGCAGTATCTTTGGAAAACAATTTGGCAAATCCTCAGAAAGTTAAGTGTAGAGTTATCATTTGACTCAGCAATTTTGCTCCTGGGTATATACCAAGAGACTTGCAAACAAATGTTCACACAAATACTTAAATACAATAATCATAGCAGTATTATTTATGACAGTTAAAAAGTAGAAGCAACCCAAATGTTCATCAACTGATAAATGAATAAACAAAAGGTGGTCCATCCATACAATGGAATAGTATTCATCAATTAAAAGGAATGAAGTACTGATACATGCTACGACGTGGGTGAACATTGAGAACTGATGAAAACTATTACTTGTTTCTCCAGGACAAAACATTTCCAAATACAGACACAGACATTTTACCACAAATTTCTGGGCATTTACAAGCCTCTTCTAACACAGTCATGAAATTCTAAGCCTCATTGACCCGAAGGTAAGAATCCCTAGTCTGCAAGATGCTGGATAAAACGATTTGATTAGAAATAATGGTTTGGCATCCATCTTTATAGTAGCTACAAAGTTTGAGTATTAATAACAACCAAAACAACTACAACAACACAACAACAAAAGTCAACATTTATCGCTAATTTATTCTATGCCTGGCACTGTACTTTACAAGCATTTTCTCATTTAATTATCTCTACATCACAGATGTCTCTGAGCTCCAAAGCACATACTTCTGCTATCCTCTCTGTAAAATGATGATTGTCAAAACCACCCTTCCTACCTCATGAGTTAGCTGTGAAATATATCACGTGGGCAAAGGATTGGAGTAGAAGTGAGGAGTTCTTGGTACCAGTTCAAGCTAATTCTACTATTCAATGCTTTATATGACTTTGAGTCATTATCTTAGGTTCATGGACATCAATTGCTTTGTCTATAAAACAGAAGTGCGGATAGAGTAGATTATTCTTTTAATTTCCTTACAAGCTTTTATATGTTGTTATTCTATTTTAACTTAAATTTGTGTTTGTGTGTGTGTATATGCATACACACATAGATGATATTTAAAGTAAGAGATTGGTATTATTGTTAAAATACATCTAATAAATATATTGTTTTCAAGTCAAACTGCTTTTCAGAGGATATTTTGGTGAGGGATACTAAAAATATCCAGCCTGCGTGGGCTCCAGGGTCAGGGTCTTGTGACGATTAGATATGGTAGGAGTTCAAGATGAGAAAGGAAGTAGCTGTTTGTTGCCCTGGTTAAGTTAATTCTTATACAACAAATGTTTTCCCTGAGGTGAGAAACAATTAGTGCTAACTATTTGCTTTAGCACCAGAGAAACTCTGCAAAAGGATTAGCCGGAAAGCTTCAAGAGAAGATCAAGTGACTTTTGAATATATTTGTAGAATAAAAGCAAATTTGAATCTGAGCTATTCCCATAAAGTCTTCCTTTCTAAGAGAAAATTTGGCCTCGCTAGGGTTTTTGTACCTTCTTCTATCTGAAATTTTCTTAAGCTGTATGTTGAGGCAAAGACGAAATATCTAGCTAGAAATTTGAGTCCTCTCTATGAACCTTCTATTGGAGCAATCAGAAAGTGGAATTAATGCCTAAAGAGTAAAAGTCTCTCTAAAGTACATTTCTTTCCTCTGACAGCTGGGGGGCAGAAGTGCTCTGGCGATCCAGTTGCACCCAATCAGGCCTTTTGCTGCTGAGATAATGGTTACGCGGTCAGAAATGGAGAAAGACGTCTCTGGAAGGTTGAAGAGCACCAGCCAAGAAAGTGTCCAGAGAAAATACGAAGTTGAAGAAATGGGAAGAATACAAAGAGGTGATGGAAAAAGACGAATAGAGATGAGGAACACTGGTAGTTCTCACTTAGGAAGTACTCTGTGTCTTGCACAGATTGAGGGAATAGTACAGTATTGTAGAAAATGTTAAATAGAAGATGTTATAAGCATAGTCTTTTTCTCTTTTGTTTGCAAAGAAAATAGTTTTCTAGTTTTAATATATCCTTGTTTTTGAAATAGGAAAGCTTAAATGGAATGACCTTTGTTTGATAAACTACGACTTCCTCTTCCAGACCCATAGTTTCACTTTCTCCCGACTTTCCCCTCTCCTGCTCCTGTAGGATTGACCACGGTTCCTTTACGCTTCTATTATACTGTGTATATTTCTATATTCTGTGTATATCTCTAGAATACCACATGTCACATTATACTAGAAATCATTTGCTTACTTATAGGCTTCCTCTAACAGAATATGAGGCTCTTGAGGAGGATCACGTTTATTTCGCCTGGCTTAGGTCCGGCATATTGTATTCAACCAGTTTACCAAATGATTTAATGAAAATTTATAACCCATGGTCTTTAAGTTTTAGGAGCTAAAATATTGATAGTGACCATGACTTGATTTTGTCATCTATTCCAAAGGATACTTTCATGTTGATTCTGCCGCTACCCAAATTTCAGGCCTTCTGGACATCAAGGCTCTAGGATTTCATCCTCTTTGGAGGCTGAGGTAGCAGAAGCTTATATAGTCGAGAGAATAGGATGACAATAAAAGTATGTATTTCAGGATTTTACAAAAATACGAAAGAAACAAAGTAAAGAGACAAGCAAAGTCCCAGCAGGAGTAGGCTGAGGATAGCCTGTTGGGAGGAAGGGGTGACACACAGATCCTAACTCGGAAATAGCACAATGCTGCCTGACATGAGAGTGTTAAAAATGGGTCACCAACTGTCCTTACCATTCCCACTGCTCTTTGCCTGCCTTATGTGTCAAGGCCAGTGGCCGTGGAAGGAGACTTCATAAACAGTCAGAGAAAGATCATTGTTGACCTGGGTCACAGTGGTTCTTGTAGCTCAGAAATAATAAAAATCAAACCATAGGAGGATGGAGGAGAGAGCTAATCAAAAGAAAGTAAAAAAGCATTCCACTTGAAAACTTTAGTGAAAAGGAGAGAAATGTAGGAGAGTAGGTCTAGAAAATGATTTTCTTAGAACTGAGGACATGCTTTCAAGTTGAAAGTCCCATAAAGAGACTCATACATTCAGTAAAATGTGAGTAGGGGGATGAATAATCAAACTAAAACTACAGATGATAAGCTGATATATGAGACTGTCATGAAAGTCAAGATAGAAAAAAAGGACAAATTTGGAAATTAATTTTTTCAGAAAAAGATGATCTTTTATTTAAGATTAAACATTCTTTTGTGATAACTAAGACCTGTATCAGTGGTTATCAACTTTATCAGCAGTAAGTATTGCTTTCATTTGTCCATTCGTCCACTGAACATACATTTTGAAAAAGATTGCTAACTCAGTTACATTCATTAATAGTAACCCATGTCTCATTAAATATTATAATGAAAGACAATTGCCAATCAGAGCTCTCATGAGCATGAAATAAGAAGTGAAACCACACCGATTTATTAAGAATTCAACCAAGAACAAAGAAAATTTAAATTCTGGTTAGCTTGTGCACATTGTGATCGTAGATAAGCACACATTTTATTAAGCATTTACAAGTTATTGAAAATAGCTTCAAATATTCATTGCTTCCTCTTTGCAGAGTTTCTCAATAGTGGCGCTACTGACACTTGTGGTTAGATAATTCTTTGTTGTGGGCAGCTGTCCTGTGCATTTTAGGATACAAAGCAGCATCCCTGGCCTCTACCACTAGATGCCAGCTGCACCTCCCTAGCGGTGACAATCAAAAGTAACTCCAGACATTTCCAAATGTCCCCTGGGGTGCAAAACTAGCCCGAGTTGAAACTTGATACAGAGAGGTCTGGGGTCCTGGTTTGAGGACCACACACCTAAAGGAATCACACAGTGAGAGAAATAAATAATACATAGAACCAAACAATGCATCCACAAGGAGAAATAGAGGAGACTGCAAGATGGAACTATCCATCTTCTTTCACAGAAAGCCAACAGTGGGTGCGAGGAGAATTGCAAAGCTGGGCTGTCATCTTTCTGGTCTCTAAACAGGAGCGCATTCTACATAGCATCAAGTGACATAAACTCAAAGTAAGACCACACACATAGGAAAGTAGCCCAGATGTCTCTTTGAGATCCTCTAAACTGACTGTTTAATTCAGAAAGAAAGAAGCAATTCTAAAGAAAAAAGTAGGAGACTGGACCCATCAGTTTAGACTGTTTCTAATTCGGTGGACAGTGCTGCCGATCACAGATTTGCAATAAGAGGTTGATAAGAGGTTACAAGCCCTTCAGTCTTGTTAGGAACAAACCTTAAATTACCTGATGTGCTGTCCAACTGTTACAAAACGCCTTTTGTAGCGGAATTTTGGAGATTTTTTTTGTTTCTCTCACTTTCTGAATTTAGGTGTTGAATTCTAATCAAAATCTTTCCTCCCACATGGTTCCGTTATACAATATGGATATTGTTTGCCGATTTTCAAAACTTTAGCTGCTATTATGGTGATTGGACAGACTTAATGATCATCAATGCCCAGATTTATGTTTTACCACAATTTTCTGCAGATTTAAGATTTAAGTCATAAGACTTGGTCTAAGAAAAGCTATGAATTAACATTGAATTGAAATTTTTTTTGTAATTACTGTCATTCTATCAGCCGAAGAGTGAGTCACTGGGGGGCGGCCCCAGCTGGGTTTGAATGTGGAGCAGCCCGTTGTCACCAATGGAAGAACTGGCTTGAGCAACACATTACCTGGGACAGAGGAACTAAAAGTGATCTTGGACTATGTGATTGAGTCATTGGTTTTTGAGCTAGATTGAGGGAACCTGGTTATTGTCCAAGAAGAATGAACTCAAGGCTCCGACACCACAATTCTCACATACAGGACTGAGGAGGAAGAGGAGAACATGGTTAGTTTAGCTCCACCGAAGTCTCCTTCTACACAGTAAAGGGAAAGTTATTATAATGTTACTAGCTAAGTAGTTTACTGTTAATGCTACTGCTATTAACTACTATTATTACTATTTCTGCTACTAGTATCACTACTAATAATAAGAGCAACAGCATATTGGATCAATTTAGGAGCATCTACTCTGTGCTGATGCTTGACATTTAAAATCATTATTTCAAATCCTCACAACAACCTGCAAAGTGGTATTATCTCTGATGTAGAGATGAGGGAACTGAATTTTAGAGAAATTATTTTCCTCAGGTCAAATTTTGTGAAGTTTTTGAGCCTGGGTTGAACAGGTTTGATTACCTCCAAACCCTGTGGTTTTTGGTTTTGTTTTTTGATGTATCGTACAGGATTCATAGGAAGCTCCTGTGATGAAGACAAGGAGGGAGGTAAGAAGAATAACAAAGAAAAGCTGGCCGCTACACTTGCCATTTCACGGAGGGCCTCTCACGCAGGCCTTCTCTTTCATGGCAGAGGATCAGCGAGATTCTGATTCTCTGAACCTCCTGCCCAGCTGAATATCTGGGTGGAGAAGTTATGTTCTTGTCCTTGCTTATTTCTACATGTCATATGCCCTTGCTTCTAAGTGCATTCACTCTTGGTGATGAGGTCATACATATATTTCAACTTTGTGGTGTTTTATTTATGTTTGAGAGACCAACTGTCTGTTATCCACTGCTTGGTTCCTGTCCATGCTTAGAGACTGAAATGACTGCATCCATTAATTAGAAAGATGGGGATTTTGAACATGTTCTATTCAGTACTAAATGTAAAATTTGGAGTCCCAATGGAAAATGACAGTCATCCTCCACCTCAGGAGGTGCAAATTTCTATTTTTAAGTATACTCTTTGCCCCATCACAGCATGAGGGAATATTCACTTTTGAAGAGAATGAGAATCATAAGCATTCTTTTTCTAATAAACGTTTTCCTCTCTAAAGCAGAAAGGTTGTCTAAATGATAAATCCAACAGGGCCATGATTTTAGTGAAATTAGTCAAGAATAAAATCTTCTGAGATAATTAGCAATAACTTTTTGCTGCTGTGTATATTTATGCATGATTTTTTTCTGATGATTTGGAAGCCAAGGCCAATTAATATTCATTTAAAAATATTCAAACTCACAGCTTCTTATGTCTGCCTTTTATAATGTTCAGCATTTCTTATTTTGGTAAATGTACAACCCTGTATACACATATATATTTTTATATTTATCTTAGTTTTTGACTTATATCCATGAAGAACGTAAAAGGCACTATACAGAGGTGGCAAAGAAGAATACGCCTGTAAACTCTCATTTATTTAGCAATGTCTGGGAAATGGCTACAATGTCCCCAGTTAGGTGCTGTGGACAGCAAAAGTCACTTGGTTCCTGTCCTCGTTGGACATAGGTTGGGGGAGGAGCATATATGTGCATTTCTTTGGATTTGCTTTTTCTTTTCTCTCCCTCCTTTTCTCAAATACTCTGAAAGAGCAGAGGACTCAGAGTCAGACTGAACTATATTAAACCTAGCTAGTTTTGATCTCACTTTCAACCTCAGCTTTCCCATTTGTAAAATGAGGTGATCACACCTTCTCCACAGGCAAGTTGTCAGATACAAGAAATACTGTATGTAAATAGCCCAGCACAGTCCCTGACAGAGGTGCTTAACGTTAGCTTTTATCACCACCATCCCTGTTTCTTTCTAACATCTACCTCCCTGCCATTGCACACTATCCTCCAGTGTGCAACAAGAGTTGTTGTCTTGTTGTCTTGTCTGTGAAGTCTTAGGAGACAAAGTACCTATGGATTCTAGAGCTGTGGATTCTAGTACTGAGATCCAAAGACTTTGGATTAGGAAACTGAGAGGCTTAGCTTAAAGGTTTGAAACAGGGAGCTCAGAGGCTCACATAGCTGGGAATTGAGGGCCCCCAGCACTATGAGACATTTAGTTTCATCACTTTATAGGGGGATAGTTTTCCATCCAAGTTTTAAAGACATCAGTAAGTTGAAGTCAGCATTAAGCAAAAGCATAGCTAATGGGAAAGAAGAAAAACCACTAATCACAAGAAAAGAAAACCATTATATGACTAATGTCAAAGCTTTTTCCCAAAAGCTTCCCACCACCCCCCCGACTAGGTTTCTGGATGTTGTAGTAGACATCAGAAAAGCACAATATTTAGCACATAGTTGATGTTCAATATATATTTGCTGAACAAGCAAATAAGTGAAAAAAAAAAAGAATAAAAATACCCTGCCCTTGATAAAATAAAATTGTGCAAAGCTCTCTAGAAATAGCAATTTACAAGAGGTAGGCGAATCAGTTTAACAGTTTTGAATTTTATTGATATTGGTAAGAATTAGGAATTTTTATTAAGTCTGCTTGAGTCTTTTGGAAGATACATGTTGGTTTTCAGAGCTGTCAGCCCAAGAATACATAGACACGTTGTTAGTGCTGTCCAATCAATTCCAACTCCTTGGGACCCTGCGTATAGCAGAGTGGAATACTGCCCGGTCTTTTTGAGACATCTTCTCATCTTCCAGTGCTATATCAGACAATGCTCCACTGCTATTAATAGGGTTTTCATGGTCAATTTTCATAAGTGGGTGGCCAGGTCCTTCTTCCTAGCCTGTCTTAGTCTGGAAGCTCTACTGAAACCTGTTCACCATGGGTGACTCTGTTGGTATTTGAAATATGGGTGACATAGCTTTCAGCATCACAGCAACATGCAGCCACTACGTTATGACAACTGACAGAGGGGTGGTGTGTTTCCCTGACTGGGAGATGAACCTGGGCTGTGGTAGTGAGATCTCCAAATCTTAAACGCTAGACCACCAGGGCTGGCACATAGGCACATAAGTAGTAACTTGTCTATAGATAAAAAATGTAACTACTTTACTCAATTAAAATTTTTCAGATACATTGTCCCAAATGCAGAATTCTTATCTATGATGACAATGAAATACCTAAATGAACTAAAAAGATTTCATTCTATTATCTTGCAGGCCTTGTTGTTTGGCAGCATTAATCAGAAAAATGTGTTACCTTGAAAAGAGAAGCATTATCCATTGGCTTAGGAAGTTCTCCAATCATAATTAATTCATTCAAAGCTTTTTAAATGTTATGTTGAGTTGTCATTCAGTTTGTGATATAACATTTCTTATTGAATATTATTGTAGTTAAAACTCTTTTTCTTATGAAAGATAAATGTGAAATGGTCAATGGCTTCATGTCCCTCATCCCATGACCTCATATAACCATGAAGTTCAGATAATGTTTAATTTAGTTTTATAATGATTTAGAAAATGATAAGTGTTTAAGCAAAGACATTTCAAATTATAGATGTCTAGGAGCCTACAGAACGTGTTCTGTAAACCTGCATTTCCGGAACTAGAAAATTGAAGAACAGGAAGAATAAGTGTGTGGCTCCAGGTTATTCACCTTGATTGGCAAACCACTGTTTTGTCTGTGAAGTCATGATGCTTTATCCTTAGGGTTACTTCTCTTTCAGATAAACAAGGTTATGCAAGTTTACACATACTCTTAACTTTGACCTTGTCCTATTTACTTGTTTTTATTTAGTACATTTACTTTCTCTTTGTTAGTTAGTTGGTCCGCACGTTTTTGCATGACTTATGAACATCCTTACAAGGAATATTTTAAAGAAGAAACTGTGAAACACAGAGAGTTATTTGGGAGAAGAGCCAACATCTGATAGCCATCAGTTGATTGGTTGTTAACAACAGTGAACAATGCTTTATTCCATCCCTAATAACCATTCCTTAGACTCTCCTCTGTTCTTCCCTGAAATACCATACAACACTAACGCAATGATAAGATGGCATTGTTTTTGTGTGCATTTATTCTTAAAATTCTCCCGATGTATTTAATTTATTATTGAGGTTTTCACTTTCCTTAATAGCCATTGAATAGAAATACAAACACTTTTATTTCCATTGATGTGTACAGATATAGATATCTGTATAATCTTTCTATATGCAGCCCTCCTTTAGAGAAACAGCGGGGCAAACAGGTGTTAGATAAAATGACTTATGTGTCTGATAACCAAAGAAGTCAAGCAATGGGGAAATGGGAGATAAACATTAGGAGCACTTACTTTATTTGGGTAAAATTGAGCCTCTTGGTCTGTTTGCAGTGCCTGACAATTTTGCTCATAATGGTAATAGATGGAAACTCAGTTTATCTTTGTTAGAAAAAGTCACTTCTCTAAGTAATGTAAATGGCAAATTGTGGTAGAGCAATAAAATATAACAGAGAAACATTAAATTGTTTCTTGTCTTTTTTACAAACAATAAAATTCCATGACAGTATTGTTTCTCTGTTCCCTATCACTGTGTCTAGAGAGAGGTCTTATTTATTTATTATTTTTGATGAGGAAGATTGGCCCTGAGCTAACATCTGTGCCAATCGTCTTTTATTTTGTATATGGGACACCGCCACAGCATGGCTTGTTGAGCACCTGGGATCCAAACCCGTGAACCTCAGGCAGCCAAAGCAGATCAAGTGAACTTAACCACTATGCCACTGGGCTGTCCCTGAGAGGTCTTATTTTGACATTTTTTGTTTGATTGTTTATTTAGGAGTTTTGGAAATGTGTTCTTCCTTTTGAAAAAAAGTCTGTGTAACACAGTGCCCACCATTTGAATGTTCGTGGCTTCAATTTCCTCATCTGTAAAATTGAGTTTGTATTTAGATATTTCTAAGGTCACTTGCAGTTTTAAAAGTCAGATTCTATTGCTTAGTTATACCACGTGAAACATTTCCTCCCTGTTGCAATGGATGTATTTGTATGTATGTGTTCAAAAGTCCTATCCACATAGTACCGAGTCATTTATTCAAATCTGAGCAAGTACACACGGCTTGCCTGACAATTTGCATGCACTGGGGACTTGATATAAATCAAGGTTAGGCAAAATGTAGTCCTGGGGCTAAATGTGGGATGCTGCTTATTTTTGTAAATAAAGATTTTTAGAATATAGCCACATCGTTTTGTCTACGGCTGTTTACACACTACAGTGCAGAGTTGACCAACTGTGAGAGTGCATATTGCCCACAAAACCTAAAATATTTATTATCTGGCCTTTTACAGAAAAAGTGTGCAAAGCAAAAACATATTTTTATACATATACTCATTTAATTGAATCTGTTGCAGATTTTTATTGATTGTAATATAATTAGGATTTCTGTTAGTGGTGATGTTCTTGGGTATGTGTGTATGTGTGTGTATTTGGTCTTTCTGGCAGTAAATGGTACCTTTGTTTTTTTTTCACTTTTTAATCTATTGTTCTGTTCCATGCTAATAGTTTAATTGATTTTACGTTAAGTAAACAACTAATAACTGGTCATTTCACTTAAAAGCCAATAATTTATGGATAACAATCCTGATACTATTTATAGACGACTGTGAAATATTTTGAATAAAACTTCTATTTTTGTGCATGGAAACACTGTGAGTGGATTGAAAAGCCATTTTCAAGGTCTGTGTAACTCTAGTAAGTTGCACTAGAATATCTCCTTTCTGTGAAAATCAGAGGACAATATGCAAGTAATAATTTGTCATAAATTATTTTAAATTTGATATTTATGGTATTTCCGGTAGATTGAAAAGTAAATCTTGTTTGATAAAACAGTGGATTTTTAGGCTGCTTTTCTTCTTTCTAAAATGGGCTTTTCGTTTAAGGGCCATTTTCAGTTTTCCACATTGTGTGGGGAGGTGCAGGGAGGATGTGGAAAAGAGAAAAAATTGCAGGAACCGTGACAGTCTGAGGCACACGAGGAGAAGGCTCTGCTTTAGTTAACATTTAGTCTGATGGTTGCTTAAGCTTCGCAGTCCTCCTCATCTCCTCAGGAAATTAGACTTCATACAATTTTTACATTTGACTCTATTATATAAGAGGATGATTAATGAAGATGACATTTACCCTGATTGTTGTGCTCTTTAAAATGATATTCTCCATGAAGAGCTTGCGTTTCTAGGCTCCAGATGGAGATGACATTCTTCAGGGAAGAAATACAGTTGAACTCTGTTTCACTAACCACATTTTCAGGTACAGATTCCTATCGTAGTGCTTCTTGTCAGACTCATCAGAAGACATATATTTTCTTTGAAGTACAGCGCTCGTACAGCGCTCGTCAGTTGCAGTGCCCTGAATCACATGACCTTATTCTCTTTTTTTTAAAGTCAATTGAAGATGCTAATGTTCTGCCTTAAATTAAATTGAATTATTTGAAAAATTCCAGGAAACTTGTTGGAGAAGCTTCAAAGTCTTCAACTGTGGCTTAAATTGGTGAGTCGAGACATGAATATCTAAAAGCAGACAGGGTTTACCTCCCACAAAGCTCCCTTTTGGGTCACACAAGCAGGAGGACTAACCAACTGCTCTCATCTTTCAGAGATTCTGACATCCTTGTCCCTTGGAAGTGGCATTCAGCCATTTTTGCTAGTTAGCATCAGACAACAAAAACCTTAGATCTGTTCTGGAGTTATTGGAAGCTAAATGGGCAGGAAATAGTGCCAATCTAATTGCAGTGTGATTTTATCAATACAGAAGGCAACAGGGATTTTGTATCATGGGGCAAAGTAGTCTAGAAAAAGGAGAACTTGTCTTAATTTCTTCCCTGGACAAACTGATGTCCTGGTTGCTGGGCCTGGACTAGATTTATTTGTTAATTGATTAGTTATTAATTGAGCTCCTCAGACACATCAACCACTGTATTTGTTCTCACAGAGCTCAGAGTCTAAGGGAGCCCCAGAGACCTGGTCTGAGTCCCTGTGTGGGCAGGAGAGACCCACAGAACTGGCTTGAGGACCCCAGAATATGACATCAGTGGAACCTAAAAGGTAGCATGGAGGGGACAAATCTGAAAATGAAATGTGAGGCAGATAGTCCAAATGAGGCATCATTCCAGAAAAATAAAGCTGAGGGGCAGAATCTAGGTATGAGGTCACAAGACTATACCAGAACTATTGGGCAGACATGAAAGCCTTCGGTTTGGTCATAGGATGGAGAGCTGGGACAGCGGCTGGGCAGGGGACAGTGTTCAGAGCACTGAGATGTCCAAGCAGAACTCACTTTCTCGTTCACGTTGGAATAGTCCCGAAAAGAGCCTCTGAAATAAAGAGCAGACTCAATTACAGAAAACTTTAAGGAAATGGTTCTATTACTTTTAAGTAAGTCTTTGTTTTAATATCTCAAGTTAGGACATCAAAGTTATTGCCCAATAGTGATCCGTTAGGAATTGTTTTAAAGAATAGATGCCATGAATTTGTAATTAAAACACAATATGTTTTCATATTCCTTATTGCTTCTAAAGTACTTTAAAATAGTTTTTGCCCACTCAGGTAAAAAGTTTTCCTTGCAATTGCATTTAGACTATTGCTTAGTTAAGTCTTTCTCTAGGGGTTGTGAAAAATCATCTTTCTTTCTTTAATGCTATAACTACATGATCACAGACCTCAGGTTACCAGAGTTCAAAATGAACCTTCCTTAGAAACATTTGTTTGTCATTCTAATTTAGAAGAAATGGCAAATTTTTCTTTCTATTCATTGTTAGCTGCCACCAAGACCAGCAGGAACTTATGTATCAAAATAAATTTAGGAAGATCCTGCTCTGAATGTTGTGGGTCTGCTGAGAATATAAAGGGGGTCAAAGAGGAGACCTGTCTCCTGAAGGAGATGAATGCATTTCCTCAAATATATTTTCATATTTCTAGGATGTGGATGAGTCTTTGATTATAAAAGAATTTTGCTAGACACGATTAAAATTTCTTTTGTCCCTTAGAGTTGCCATTTAACTGATGATGTGCCTTGTAATTGAAGGTATTTGGGAAATAGGAAAACATGTGACTTTTAAGATTCTTTGCCATTTCTCATATTTCAGAATTATCTGCTCTTTTGCATCTATCCAATTTCAACCATAAGTCTGATAAGTTTTCCCTTCTAACCCTAGTAAAGTAATCTGCTTCAACTCATCTCTTCTTTTGGCCATTTTAAAAACACTTTTACTTGTCAACTTTACTGCCATTCAATTCCTTTCCTGGTTCTGACAAGAACCGTTTATTATTTTCCTAAAGCTCTTCAGTCCATCCTTGAGCCTTCACTGTCAAAAGATGTCCTTTTGGTCTTGATAGAATAAAATAGGCTTGTTGAACTTTTCTCCCAGTATCCACCACGTCAAACGATACCTTTACCAGTTTTCATTTCATTATCCCTATCTAAGAAAATGATCTTTTCATCCACTCCCATCTCTTCTGTGGCTTTCCCCTATTATTGACTCCCTCTTTCTATAACATCTTCCACTTTCTCCACATTGATTCCTTCTCTTCAGATTTTGACCGTAACTGACTCTTTTCTCATAGCACAAAATTACACAAAATAAATTTTAAAAAAGAAAAAAAATGCCCTTGCCCTATATTTGTTCACAAGTTTGTTTTCCTTCTATTTACCACCAACCTGTAAAAAAAGATTAAATTCACTATCACTGCTGCCCACCTCAGTCCCTTAGTCATTCCTCAATGTACAGAAGTCTGAATTTACCTTTTGGTTCAAATTGTTCCCGGTGGTCAACAATGCTCCCCTGGTTACAACATCTAATGATCTTTTCTCAAAATTTATCCTTTTGACATGTGCAAAACTTATACTAAGGACCTCCCTCAGGCCATTGCTACTCTATCGTCTCTTATTAGTTTATTCTCAGCATCCTCAACATACTATTTTGAATCTATTCTTAACTGTTGGTATCTCCCAGGTTTCCATGTCATTCTTCATCTCTTTTTTCTTTATAATTTCTTTCACTTTAACGTCTTCACTTAAACTCTGACATGCCGATTGCTACTAAAAATATCTCTCTCCACTTCCTGCATATCTTTATTTAGATGGGTACCTCAAACTCAGAATGTCCCATCTTACTTTCAAAACTGACTTTGTTCCATATATCCGGGAACCAACTTGAACACTGCTAGTTATCATCAATTCCTCCCACCCCATTACCAAGTCAATATGTCAAATCACCAGCAAGCCCTCCTAATTCTACCTTAGAAATGTTTTTTCCTAATCTATACTCTTTCCATTCTTATTACCAAATCTTTAGTGCATTTTTTTCATCGTCATCTAAAAACATATTCAGACTCCTTAGCCTGTCTCAAAGCTGTTCAAATGTTATTTCTAACTGAACTTTTCAGTGTATTCTCCTTATATTTCCTCCCTATTCCTGCCACTGTGGCTCATATATCATCTCCTGAATAATAATTTAAGTGATAAAATAATGAAAAGCTTCCTGCTTTTATACTTTTGATCATTTTGTTTCTTGTGCTTGAAATGCCTATCTCTCCTTCTCAGCCTGGTAAAATTCTACTCATTCATAAATCCCAAAACAAGTGTCCTCTTCTTTATGAAAAACTTCCCTACTTTTGTTCTCAGGCAGGAATAAGTCCTCCCTTTTCCATGTCTCAGTTGTGGCTCTTGTTTTAAAGTAACAGAAACTTAGTCACATTAGATTAAAGAGAGAAAGATTCATAAGAAAAGAAAAGATGAAAATGTGCTTCACATATATTAACCATTTGTATTAGTTATCTATTGCTGTGTAACAAATTAACCCAAAACTTAATGACTTGAACATATATTTATTATGTCACAATTTCTGTGGGGCAGAATCCTGGGCATGCCTTTGCTGGGTCTTGTATGACATAGTCTCTCAAAAGGCTGCAACTAAGAAGTCAGCCCAGGGTTTGCAGTTTTATCTGAAGATCTGAATGGATTTTCTTGAATCCTTAATCTCTTGACAAATTCTCTTCTAAGTTCAGTTCCAAACTCTCAGTTCCTTGAGGGCTGTTGGAATGAGGGCCTCAGTTCCTTGCTGCCTGTTGCCTTGAAGGTTGCCTCAGTTCCTTCCCAAGCAGGCTTCTCCAGCATGGCAGCTGGCTTCATCCCAGCCAGCAGGAGAGAGTCCAATCACGAGACAGAAATGGCAATCTTTTATAGCCTAGTCGTGAAAGTGCCATCTCATCATCCTTCATTACTCTGTTGGTTAGAAGCAAGTCACTAGGTTTAGCCCACATGCAAAGGGAGAGCATTACACATGGATGTGAATACAGGAGGTGAAGATCATGTGGTACCATCTTAAAAGCCTGTCTACCACAGACTGTCCATCATTCAACACTCACAGCAATCCTATAAGGTAGGTAACAATAGTATCATTTTATTTGCCACAGGGGAAACTTAGCACTGAGAGCTTAAGTAACTTGCTTATGGTCATACAGCTAATAATTCAAACACAGGCGATCTGCCCCAAGAATCCTTGTGTTTAATCACCTTGCACTCTCAGGAAAAGAAGAAACCAGTGTAACTCTGGGAACAGCAGCAGCATCTCTGGGGAAGCAGCAGTAAGGAAGGCAGTGTTTCATTCTAGTATTTCACTAACAACATCACTCAGCTCCCAACTTTCTGTGTTTATACCTCTCAGTCCCTATTCTTACGAGAAAGTCCCTCTCAGCTCACCAGCCAGTGAGTAACCTCCTCTGGGTCTGATTTCTGCCTTTGATATAACGAATCATGGCCAAGAACGTAAGTTCATCTAGGACGGCAAATCTTGAGGATTTCCGGCAGAAGGGTATTTCACAGAGAAGTTGAACGTGGGCTGAGAAGATAGGTTTGGGTCATGCCCTGAGAGTAGAATTCACCAAATCATCCTATGTCACAAGGAGTTGCTAATATGCCTGTCTCCAAAGCTGTTTGCAGGTAAGACTGACCAGGCCTCCTTTATCTCTTCATTCGCAAATCTCTGGTTCAATGGAATTGAGTCTCATTGAGATTTTTCTGGGTAGATTAACTTTCTTTCCAAATGCTTTTGATCCTCATAGAACTGACAGTCTTAAGAGTGATAGAACTTGAACAATCTGAGTAACAATGCTACTACTGCTGGCGACAAGGACTACAAATAAAGGAAAGGCATGATCTTTTTCTAGGGTCTTTCATTAAAGTTTGGTGCTGTTGTCTTTGATATATACTTGTGTTATTGAGGCTTAACACAAAGAGTGGTCTCATTCGGTGATATTGACAAGTGCTCACACTGAGAAGTAATGGAAACACAGCAGTAATGGCATCTCACTCTTTCTCCAACTTGGAATATTGTCCCTTTACCACCTTTATATTTGGAATGTTTACATAGACTACAGAACTACCTCCTCCTTGCTGCCTGTAGTGGTCATTCAACACAGATTTATAAAATTTGCGTCATATATGAGTGAAAAGGATGGATATTAATGGCGCTGTGAATATGATGGCTTCTGCTCCAACAGAACTCTGCCTACTGGGGAAAGCATCTTGGTAAACAGATATAAAACCATTGGTAAATGTATGGGTTATTTATAGGAGGAACAATCAGGAGTAGTCTCTCTTTCCTTGAAGGCCTCTAGTATTTGTCTGTATTAGTTATAGAAGTACTTGCCTTCTATTACATCTTTTAGTTATTTTTGTATTTGCCTCATTTCTTATATTAGTAGTAAATTCCTGAAGAGCATGTAACTGAATGAGATTGTTTCCTTCACATCTCGGTTCAAGGGTCTCTTTCTAGTAAGGCTTCTCTGACTCCCCCTTCATATACCTTATGCTCCCAAAGCATCTGGCTACATCTCCATCTGCTTCTCTAGACAACAAATTCTTTTTTTATTGAAATAAAATTGACATATAACGTTACGTTACTTTCAGATGTACAACATAATGATTCAACATTTGTATATATTGCAAGATGATCACCACAATGAGTCTAGTGAAGATCCATCACCACACATATTTACACAATTTTTTTCTTGTGATGAGAACTTTTAAAATTTATTTTCTCAGCAACTTTCAAATATATAATACAGTATTATTAACTATAGTCACCATGCTCTACATTACATCCCTATGACTTACTTATTTTATAACTGGAAGTTTGTACCTTTTACTCCTTTCAGCCACTTCACCAACCCCCCACCCCCCACCTCTGGCAAATACCAGTCTGTTCTCTGTATCTATGAGCAATTTTTATAAGATTCCAAATATAAGTGTGGTCACTTATTTGTCTTTCTCTGTCCAACTTATTTCACTTAGCAAAATACCCTCAAGGTCCATCCATGATGGCACAAATGGCAAGATTTCGTTCTTTTTTATGGCCAAATAATATTCCATTGTGAATATATATACCACATTTTCTTCATCAATTCATCCGTCAATGGACACTTAGGTTGTTTCCATATCTTGGCTATTATAAATAATGCTGCAATGAACATGGGGGTGCTTATATTTTTTTGAATTGGTGTTTTATTTTCTTTGGGTAAATCCCAGAAGTGGAATTGCTGGATCGTATGGTCAGTTATTTTCAAATTTTTGATAAACCATCATACTGATTTTCATAGTGGCTGCACCAATTTATATTCCTAGCAACAGTGCACAAGTGGTCCCTTTTCTCCACATCTTCATCAATGCTTGTTATTTCTTGTCTTTTTGATAATAGCCATTCTAAGAGGTATGAGGTGATAACTTATTGTGATTTTTGATCTGTTTTTCCCTGATGGTTATTGATGTTGAGCATCTTTTCACATACCTGTTGGCTATCTGTATGTCTTATTTGGAAAAATGTCTCTTCAGATCCTCTGCCCATTTTTCAACTGGATTTAATATTTAATTGGATTGTTTGGGGGTTTTTTTGCTATTAAGTTGTATGAGTTCTTATGTATTTTGGGTATTAACCTTTAGTGACATATAGGATTTGCAAATATTTTCTCCCATTCTGTAGATTGCTTTTTCATTTCTTGATAGAGACTATAAATTCTTAATGGAAAAGAATTAGATTTCTTATATGTATAATACTAAAAATTCTGGCACTGTACTATGTCCTGGCTACTGAAAATGTGATTTTTGGACTGGCCACATTGGTAACACCTCTATGTTTGTTAGAAAAGCAGGATCTTAGGATCCACCTTAGACCTATTGAATCAGAATATATATTTTATCAATATCTCCAAATGAGTGTGTACACATAAGATTTAAGTAACATTTTGCTGAGGGACATAGTGTATCATATCCCAGGATTTTTCAAATATAATTGAAAACTCATCAATAATCAGCATCATTTCATTTGGGTTAGGGTGATGGTTTGGTGATGGTGGTGACGGTAGTAGTGATGGTAGTTTATGAGTTTGTAAAAAGTCTTGGCCTCCTCTCAGCATCTACTCAAAAAGATAGTGTTTACATTTCTGTATTTTTAACAAGTTCTCCAAGGGATTCTTCTAGAAATTTGGGAAGATCTGGGTGGAGTGTCCAACCTCTGGAGCCAGAATCCCTGTTTCTTCCTTTATAATATGGGATAATGACACGACCCATCTATTTGACTTGTAGAGCTGCTAGAAGGGTTATGTGAGATAATATATGCACAGTGCTTAGCACATTGCCTGGTGCCTAGTAATCATACGGTAACGTTAGTTGCTTATAGCTGTAACACATACCTGGTGCTCAACAAAGGCAAGTCTACCTTATAAAGTTGCTGATAATGGTAGCCACGCAGTAACTATTATTTTCACTTCCTTTATTTTCTTCTTATTTACTCCTTTTCCCAAAATATATTGTGTGATTTTTTTTTTTCCTCTGCTTCCTGTGTTTCTTCCCTGAGGCTTTCCTTTTTTTGTATCCCTTGCAATATCCTTCATAGTGTTTAGCATAAAGAAGTTCCTTGATAAATTTGGTTACGTGGAACATTTGCTGACTTTAGTCAGAAGAGATATAAAAGAGCAGCAGGGCCAAGAAAGACAATAATGTGACCTTGAGAGAAGTGTGAGGAAAACAATAAGGAGCATGACTTTGTAGCCAGTTTGAAGTGGGAGCCACAATTCACCAGGCCCTGAGAGTCAGCCATGTCAAATGAACTCAGCCTTTTCAGAGCCACCTAGTCATGGAAACTAACAATCTGGACTAATCTCAAAAGTTTCTGACTTCAGTATGCCTCCAAATACCTTTTTCCTAAATTATTTCTGAAGATTACATATTTTAGATTCTCAAGCTTTCATTTCATTCGTAAAAAGTTAATTGTTAGAAAAGTCAAGGTTTCCAAATGGAAAGAAGTTGTAAGCACAGAGAAAGCAAAATGCAAAATATGTTTTGATAGAGCTTAGAAAGCAATTTTACTAGAGCAGAAGGTTCAGATTTGAGAGTGGATTGGTTTAAAATATGCTGGCTTATATTGTGTCCTTATTTAAAACATTTGAATAGGTGAATCTTGCATTTGTAAGAAAATCTGAACCCTGCTCTATGCTAACAAGGCCTTACCCACAGGCGCCTGCCTATCTCTGACCTCACGTCTCAGCACCAATTCCCTGGTTTGCTGCTCCACCCAGATCTCCTTTCCAGTCCTTGACCACACCATATGGAAGTTACTCAATAAATACTTGTTGAATTGGCTGATTGAACGGATGAATGAATGAATGATAAATGCATGAATGAATAGTACGTTAAATGAAGGAAGAGTGTTCCAATTTATTTTTCCTTTAACTAATTCTCGGGTGACTGAATTTGAATAAAATTAAAAATAAAAGCATTTGCTAGTATAAATACTAACATTGATAGAGTCAGAAAGCTTTGCCCATAGCAATAGGTCATTTACCCTGTACATCCGGGTTCCTTTTCTATGAACCTGAGCCTCAATTTCTCATTCTATAAAATAAATCTGTATTTAATCAGTTTTCTTCCGAAAGAAACATTTGCTTATATCAGTTATTCTTTGGTATTTTAGACTGAAACCTCAGCTTAATTTTTAAGAGTGACTAAATCTGTACCTAACTGCATTTCAATTGGATATTTCTTATTAATTTGGGTCAAAAGGGAAAAATATCTTCTTTTGTTCTAATTAAACTTATGGACTGGTGGTCTAGTGGTTAAGATTCGGTGCTCTCACCACAGTGGGCCAGGTTCCTTTCCTGGTCAGGCACACACCCATCTGTAGGCTGTCACACGGTGGCAGGTGTGTGTTGCTGTGATGCTGAAACTACACCACAGGCATTTCAAATACCAGCAGAGTCACCCATGGTGCACAGGTTTCAGCAGAGCTTCCAGACTAAGACTAGAAGGAAGGAACTGACCACCCACTATCAAAAAATTTGTCTAAGAAAACCCTAGCAAGAGCAGAGGAGCACTGTGTGATCTAGTGCCGGAAGGGGAGAGGATGGCGCGAAAGACCGGGCAGGGCTGTGCTCTGCTGTCCACTGGGCACTAGGAGTTGGAACTGACTCCACAGCACTAACAAAAAAAATTTTATGGAAGGTTTGAATTGACAATTGAAAAGTTACTATTGTGTTCTTTATTTTTTTAAATTAACAACCTCTACATTGGTAGCCTCAAATATGTTTAAACATGGAGACTTAAGTCGCCAAAAAGGTCTGAGTTCAGCTTTGAATGAATCCAGAAATAACACAAGCAGATATTTTACAATAGCCAGTTTTGTTTGACTGCCTTTTCTTTTCACCTTATAATTAATCCTTCTAGGAGATGACCTGGTTTGGTAACAAGGTAAATAAAAATAATCTTTATGCTTGTCGGACCAGCTGTTTATAAACAGATGATTATGTAAACAAAAGAGAATGTGCATTGCTGAAGTTGAAGCTAACTGTGGTGTCAGACTCTAGAACTTACTTTTCACCGAAGGCAGCTGACCCATGGCAAGGGTGTTTTTAGCCAAAGAAAACTCTACCTACAGAAAATGTTCACATGTCACTGAAAACTTTTTTGTGCTCTGTTCTGTAGTTGGACACCACAAACACAAATTAGACTCTGCAAACCAGATGTTCTTACTCTGTGGTAACATTTAAGTGGTCTGTGGATGAGTGTTTGAGGGGCCTGGAAACCTCTGAAATTGTATACTAAATTTTGGTATAATGAGAATACGCATTTTCTTGGAAGAGAATCTATAATTATTATCAAATTCTCCAATATCTCTAGAATTGCTTCTGCGTCAAATGTGGTTACCTTGACTATATTCCTCACTAAACTCTAAACAAGGCCAAATATAAGATTTACTCACTATTGAAACCCTGGTACCAAGCTCAGTATTTAGTACTGAGAAGGCACTCAATGTTGATGAATAAGTGAATAAATGAATGTATGGCTGAGAGAATAAACAGACTGACTGTAACATCTGTTGCTAGCATCTTGTGACTTGTTGTGATGTTTAGTCCCTTAGACTCAACATTTTCCTTGGTTTGGGGGAGGGATTGTCCCCGGATTGTGTTTGCTGTAAGTATTTCATGTCAGAGTTCATTTAATGTGGTGTTTATCCTCCTAAAAATTTATATACCAGAGCTGAGATAAGAATAACTTAGCACATTGCATAATAAAACCATTTAAATTCTTCTCATGAGAATTAACAAAGCTGATAACATTTTGCAAAGACATCTTCCCTCCAAAATTATTTTATATTTTTACCATGCAATCCAATGTTAAATTGACATCTGATTTGTTGTTTATTATATCACTTAAGGTAGTTTACATGTGGGTCATTATTCAGAGCTCGGGGATCTGGTCCTCTCCTCCTCTATGACACGTTTGCAAAACACATGATGAAAACATGTGCCATACAATTATAGCAAAATATTCCCAACATTCATTATCTGATTGATACCCCATGAATTTAATGAAGATTTGATAAGGGGACTAATTGGGAACCAAAGTGCATTCTTGTGTTTATCTCTATATTGCAACTCATAAATACTTGTAAAACAGCATTGGATACCAAACTATTTTGCCAGTTCAGCAAAACCTTTGTGAGTGTGATGAGAGAAGTGTACGTGTGTGTAGAGGAAAGAAGGTGGTTCAGAGCAAACATTTCTGATTAGAACCAGGTTTTCTTTCCAGACTTGGAGACATTTTGGTGGCACATCAATTTCTTTATGCTGAAGGGGTAGTAATGGATTCTGGTTTGCCGTATTCCACTCAGGTAAGGAGATAAACCCGTTCCAAAAGAGGTCCCTGGTCGTGTGCAGACACTAATGGGGAACTGGGTATACAGAATTTCTTAGCCTAAGTATACACTAAGATTTATAAGTAAATTCACATCTTAGGGCTAAACAATCTGCCACGTCTCTTATACTTATGGAGGAAAAACCAGAAACACAGCCATGCCCCATTCACAGAGAAAGGAAGGAACCATGGCTGAAGGATTAGATATTTTCTCTCAAGCTATTTTTGGATCAAACTAAATTATTACTTTCAGCCACAGAAGATGTATTTTTCTTTTTAAGCCATTGGTATAAGACATTTTAGTACAATAATACAGTTGTGTTTTCATTTATTTAAAATAACACACAAAAAAATGTCAACCAAGGTTATTCAAATATGTTAAAGCATCTGTCATGAGTAGATTATGCTATTTCTCCCTCTTTGTTTCTATTATCTGTTCTATCAAGGGCCAATAAAACGAGATCTAAACCTTTGTTTTTAGACAAGATGAATGCTTTGAATATAGAAAATGCCTTCCTAAGATTTAGTGGACATTAGTGGATTTTTAAAAACTATTTTTGAAAGTATTTGTGGTGAGGCATGCTGGTTCTTTGTCATAATTTGTTGGTTTGAAATCTCAATGTGAATACAAAAGCTAAGCCAAAAGAATAAGAAGATGGGGAGACACACAAAAGCTGCTCTGCTGGGGTGTATGGAGTCAGACAGTTGGCCCAGCAGTCATGACAAAGGAATTCAAATCAAAGGAAAGCTACACCGAGCTGAAATCTACAACCAGCTTGGTGCGTATGAATCAGCTCCACTTTTCAATTTTCTCATGGGCAGGGACTTTGAGCTCAGGGAAAAATCTTAGACTTAAACAATTCTTCCCTTTAATTTATGAAAGAGCAAATTTAGATCAGATAATATTATGGACACTGTCATTTGTCCAGTCAAGGTCATGTACCTATTTAGGGTCTGAGCTACAACTGGAATCCTGAATTCTTTCCATCTTTACCACAATGCAGTGCTTCCTGTGAAAATTCTCTTCTGTCTAAATCTATATCTTTATGCCTATGGGAAAACACATGAAGAGAGTCCTCAGAAAAGTCTTCCCTGACATCGTTGACTGTATTAGTTGTCTATTGTGTGTAACACAGTATCCCCAAACATAGTTAAAACAACAAATATTTATTATCTCAAAGTTTCTGTGGGTTAGAAATCCCGGTGCAAACTAGTTGGGTCCTCCAGCTCAAGGATACCGCGAGGCTGCAGTCGAGGTGTTGACCAGGGCTATCATCTCAAGGCTCAGTTAGGGGAGGATCTGCTTCCACATTCACACTCACAGTTTGGGTGGGATTCAGTTCCTCACAGGCTGTTGCTCCGAGGCTGCCTCCATTCCTTGCTATGTGCCAGTTCCTTGCCTTGCCACAGGGCTGCTCATGACATGGCATGGCAGGAAGAGGGCAAGCAAGAGACAATTATTGTCTTTTAAACCTAATCTTGCTATATTCTCTTTAGCAGAGGCAAGCCACTAGATCCAGCTCACATATCAGGATGTGAATACTAGAAGGTAGGGATCACTGGGGGCCGTTTTAGATGCTGCCTACCACATTGACAAAATTCCACTGCTCTATGCTCCTAGAGATCAGGATAACTCCCTTGGTAGGACTTCAATGATTGCAATATTACATGAGTAGAAGCATGGAGTGAGGGGAAGCAATAGGTTGTGGCCTCCTTCCTATTGTTCTCATTTGTTTGATTTTTCATTAATGGCTGTCTAGTCCCTTAACTATGAGCGCCATGAAGACCAATGCCACATCCTGCTAATTTCTGTCACCCTCCCGATCCCCCAACCCTCACGTTATTCCATTTCCAGGACCTCTCAGAGTTAATAGTACTAATAGGAATATAATAAATATTTTATGAATAAGTGATTTGATTGCCTCCAGAAAATGTTAGCCTTGCCTACAGATCTCTGTTGGAGGAAGAAATCTGTAGAAAATCAAAAGCCAAAATAAATAAAGGCAGTCCCATAACTTGTTAGAACACTTTGATGCCTGGTTTCTTTACAACCAGATACCCCATGTAACATATATCCACATACCAAACATCATTATAAGCATAAAATTTATGCTTAAAGAGCAAGCAGACTCTCTGGAGCAAAGATAGACTGTGATTTAATCACTCATTCACCCACTAATCAATCAGTGCAGAGATTTCGAAGATATGTGTTTTGAGGCTCAGTCAATGCTTTATGTAGTTCACAGTTAAAAGGAACAAAATATTCCCTGATGTAAGAGAATTTATCTAATCATGAATTAAGACTAATATATGAAAAGGCAATTAATGTTGAGTATCTATTTTAAGGGTAAAACAAATGGGAAGGACAAAAAGAGGTTAAAGAAGAAAGAGAATGTTCCGTTGAACTGATCCAGGAAGTCTTTATAGAGTTTCCGGTAGTTCATCTGTATCTTGAAGGATGGCCAGCGTTTAGATGCCTGAGGGCAGGGGAGCAAGAGCACTTTTTGCAGAAAATACTGTGGGTAGCAAAGGGGCTGATATAGGGAAGCTCAATACATTTTAGAGGAATAATGAGAAGAAACAATGCTTAAAGGAGATGTGGTAGTGTTAAGTTTCTTGTTATTGGTTTTATTTTAAAAGGCAGAAACATAATGATCATGACAATTTGTTTTCTTGAAGACCTTTAACTCTGGCCTGTCTCTAAGATTCAAGGGATAATAAGGCCAATGCTAGGTAAATTTTGGAAGAAATGCCTAGACCCGTAGTATGTTTCTGAATTCCGGTTGCGTTGAATTATCCTCTGTATTATCCCACTAAAGATCTTTCGATTCAAGATTACTTTCTTTTACTCTTATTTCTCAGATTTCTGTTATTTGAGAAAGCAGATAAAACAAATTCAGACGGACATGTGAATGACTGAGATTCCTGGAACTCTCCTGAGGTACTTAAATTAAACACACACACACACACACAAACACTCCAGGAAGGGAGTTAATGCTGTTTACTACTTTGGGAAAATGAAAGCTTACCTCGCATTATGCAGGTTTGGGAAGGAAGTCAGTCTGCATGCATCCACCTCCTTTAGATATTTAGTTTCCTCAAAGAGACCTCATTAGTTTCTGCCCAGTCCACACATCACACCAGCTCCATTCAATTGAAACCCAGTGTGCTTTCTTCACTTCAACTTTTACGGGCCCTTATTCTGACTCAGAGCCTGGACTGGACTCGTTTGTTAACAAATTGGGGTGTGGTGTGTTGGAGGGTATATTAGTTGACTGGCGCTGCCGCAACAGAACACCACAGACTGAGTGGCTTCAACAACAAATACTGATTTTCTCATGGTTCTGGAGGCTGGAAGTCCAGGATGAATGTGCCAGCAGGATGGGTTTCTCCTGAGACCATTCTCCTCGGCCTGCACATAGCTGTCTTCCCACTGTGTCCTCATGTGTCCTTTTCTCTGGGTGCGTGCATCCTTGACAGCTCTTCACCTTCTCACAAGACACCAGTCATATCAGATTAGGGCCCCACCCTTATGACCTCATGTAACTTCATTACCTCTTTAAAGGCCCTGTCTCCAAATCTGGTCACCATAGGGTTAGGGTTTCAACAGATGAATTTTGGAGAGACACAATTCAGTCCATAACACATGGATACCTTTCACTGGGTAACTTCACAAAGAAGAATTTTAAGGTTATGCTGTGTGGCAGCCTTAATAAGTAAAGAGTCAAGGCCCAAAGTATTTCAGTTCAATCAACATTTATTGAGCACTTGTTGGAGACCGACTACTAGACCAGCCCTAAAACATTCAAAAGCAGTGAAGACACTCTCATACCTCTTGCTTCTTCAATCTAACAGATGAAACAGAAGTCTACATACATAATTACAAGGTGTGATGATTAATTTTATGTGTCAATTTAGCTGGACCACAGTACCCAGATATTTGGTCAGACATGATTCTGGATGTTTCTGTGAAGGTGTTTTTTGTGGATGAGATTAACATTTAGATCAGTTAATGTTGGCTGAAGGTAAACGTTTTCAGTAAAGCGGATTGCCCTCTGTAATGCGGGTGGGACTTATCCACTTACTTGAAGGTCTTAATAGAAGAAAGATTGCCTTCCCTGAGCAAGAGGGAAATCTGCCAGCAGCTTTCAGACTTGAACTACAACACTGACTTCTATCTCGGTCTCCAGCCTGCTGGCCCACCTTGCAGATTTTGGACTTGCAGCCTCCATTAATCATGTAGGCCAATTCCTTAAAATCTCTCTCTCTCTCTATATATATATACACACACATCCTACTGGCTCGCTTCCTCTGGAAATCCCTGACTAATACGCCAGGTCAATGTTAATAACAGAGTGTACCCTGTTCCTTCAGTCACCTGTTCTCCCCTCCGTGGGCTTCACCTGTTCAGAGTGTGTCTCCTTTGGGATGGAGGAACAGATGCAAGGAGCTGGAATGTTGGTTTAATTGAACTTGGTTCAAACCACTAGCCAGAATCAGCCTCTGTGGCCTGGTTTACATACTATGTGTTTTGATTTTATGGTCAGCAATTTACGACTTTTCAAAAATGAGAATAAAGTAGATGACCAAACTATTCTTCCTTCTGATCTGATTGGACTGACTATAGCGCAGAGACTTCTCTGTATGAGAGTTGAATGGGAATTGTGCACACAGATATTGTGTGGCACTACTGGTGCAATACAGTGCAAGACTGGGCCAGGGGTGTGCACTAGGCTGTGTGCAATTTTATTTCTAAGAGTAGCATGAAGCTCTGTATCTCCAGAGCTTGTTTTTGGTAAGTCACTAATTTACAGTCTTTTCTATTTAGCCTCCTAACCTTGCTTGAAGGGGATCAGCGATAAGCATTATTAACTCCTTAGTGGCATCTAGGGACACTAAAATGCAAGGAAGAAGGTGACCTGCCATCCATCACGCTGCTGGCCTTGAAGAGGACGCCACTGCACAAAGCTTTCTTCTCCTGCATTTATCCTTTGAATTGCTGGAGTCTGAAGGGTCCTTCTTTTCTTCTGTTGGAAATCTCATGGTTGTAACTTGTGGTATATAAATAGAGAAAAAAATATTTCTTAATGAGCCTATAAATGAATGTTATATTTTTCATTCCTGAAGTGGCAAAATCAACCAGTGGAGGACCATTTTGACTTCAAACAAAATTAAAAAGGGAGTTTGACGGTTCATATTATTATGATGTTTATTTCTCCACTTTGTTGGCATAGAGCACCACACGCTCCAGGGAGCTGAAGAAAGGGTAAGCCTTATCTAGTGAGTGTTTATAGGAGGCAAGATGCAAAAAGTCATGTTTTTACTCCTGTAAAGGAAATATGTAACTATTAACCACCAAATGTTTTCTTTCACCTCACCAAAAGCATGACAAATATATTGTAGTTTAGTATTTTAGCTTTTTACCACTGTCTGTAGGAGGATTGCCTTCAAGAAAACTTGAAAATGTTTTTATTTTCTTTTGCATCCCAGAGTCCTAGCTCTGAGGCCATCCTGCCAGATCCTCATTTTGCTTATGAGAAAACAGATTCAGGGAGGTGAAGTGACTTGCCATTTATCATGCAGTTGTTTTTATTTTATTTTATTTTTATATGTGTGCATTTGTGACTAAAGATAAAGCTGTTCATTTCCAGCAGAGTGAAAAGATTCCAGACATGAAAACACAATAATGTTTGCTACCCTTTGTACTATTTCACTCAGACGTTGCCTGTTACAAATCTGATAAATTAAATAAAAAGTAATTGGTCGAGCCTAGTGTTGGAGTTGACTACTGTTCTAACCAAACTGATGGTGCATTGAATCAAAGCCAGTGGTTGAAATGGGCATCGGGGAATACAAGGCCTGGAGTGTGTTTTTCCTTTAACAGTGTTCTTTCGTTATTGAGGGAGTAAAGTTGGCTCCCGAGCCTCCATCCTGTCTTCTCAGACTATTGTACATGAGATAAGAGCAAGGACTTCGGTGTCAAGCAAACCAAAGTTTTAGTTCTTTCTCTTTTATTTTCCTTCTATGTCACTTTGAAGGAGTGTACTAACTTTCGGTAGAATGGTAACTACCTTACAGGGCTTGGCAGAGGTTAAATGATGTGGTGCCTTTTCAAGTTCTTCTGAGGATAGCTTCTGTTATCTTGTGATTATTATTGTTAATAATTGTCATTATTGACTAGTATTGATTTTTATCCTTATCCATTATCATGGAGAATTCTAGAATAGGAAAATGAGATTGGAAGTTTATAAAATTTAAATCATCATGTGCTAAATGGCATGTAAACCACAACTTTCTATGAGTCTTGACCAAATAGCCTCCCCCATTGCTCCAGTAATGTCCTATATGTAACACATATGCAGCCAACAAGATTTTGTGTGCAGAACATATAAAACATTGTTACAAACAAAAAAGAAAATGAGAACAACCTGAAAAATAGGCAAAAGATATTACATCTGTTATAATCGCTTTTAGCTAGCCAGAAAGTCTGAAAATAGTAGACAGAAATTTACTTCTTCTCACATACAGGAGTGACAAGGTAATCAAGGTTATCATGAATTCAAATGCTGGTTGGTAATTCAACTATCACTAGGAGTCCATGGTCCCTTTCACACGTTGCTCTGCCATCTTCCACATGTGACTTCCTAGTGTCCAAGATGGTCATTCCTGCTCCAGGGATGATATCCATATTTAAACCCACAAGAAGGGGAAAAGGAAAAGACATGGGCAAGCTCCCTTACTCTATGGTCATTTGCCAGAAGTCACACTCCATATTTCTGCTTACATTTCTTTGGTCAGAACCTTGATACTTGACCACACCATACTTCTATCAAGACTTGGAAATAAAATCTTTACTTTGGGTAGCCGTGTGCCCAACTACAAATAGAGTTCTATTGCGAGAGAAGACAACTATTGGATGTAACCTAGGAGGCTCTGCCAAAGACATAAACAAGATCTTCACCAAAGAAAAAACACTAAAGGGTAATACATATTTTAAAAGATGCTTGGCCTCTTCAAAAATCAGGAATTGTAAATGAAACTAAATAGACATATCATTTCACACATATTAGATTGGCAAAAACTTAGAAGTCTGAAGAGTTTATGCAACTACAGAGCAATATAAATTTTTATAACAGTACTTGTGGAAGTGCGTAACTTGGCAAAATCAATTGGCAAGCAATTTGGCAATATCTAAAATAGCTAAAGACATATATATACTTTTCAACCAAGCATATCCATTTTTAGGT
Organism: Equus asinus; assembly: GCF_041296235.1. Lineage (NCBI taxonomy): Eukaryota > Metazoa > Chordata > Mammalia > Perissodactyla > Equidae > Equus > Equus asinus. The sequence continues at coordinate 48,151,916 of NC_091793.1, read as the reverse complement.
CTATTACCTAAAAATATCCTGGTGTGTGCTCAAGAAAACGTATTTAAGAATGACATTGCAATATGCAACATACGTACATATTTTATATACATATATATGTAAACTCATCCTCTTGATAATGAAATTTAGTTTACTTCTACTTAGTCTCTATATAGAGACTATAGTAGTGTCTCTCTTCCTGTGTCTGTCTCTCTCTTTCTATGTACACATCTCTCCATACATACATACATATATATGCAAAATATATAAAGAGATGTATATATACAAATATACATACGTATTCTAATATATAAATTTGTTATGTGTATATATATAGAGAGACATGCATATGTGTATATATATAGAGACAGAGATGGACTCTAGTATAGTCTCTGTATAGAGAGACTAATATAAATAAGTAGAAATAATCTAAATGTAATTATGAGTAGAATGAATAAGTCTATTGTGGTATATTCATAAATAGAATATATATATCATTGAAAGTAAATTAACTAGAGCTGAATATATCAATGAGTACATCTCCTAAATAATACTGAGTGGAAAAAGGAGTTGTAAAAGGATGCATATATTGTGATACAATTTATATTAGGTTTACAAAGACACAACATACCAGATATTACTTACAGATATACACTGAGGTAATAAAAGCATTTAAAGATACATGAGAATGAGAAATACCAAATGTAAGCTAGTGCTTGCCACCATCCAGAGCAGGAGAGGAATGAGTTGAGGAAGACATAGTAACTTCAATTTTATTTGTAATGTTTTATTTCCTAAGCTGAGTAGTGTGTATGTGAGAATTTAATATATCTTCCTTATACTTTTGTGTGATTGAACTATTTCATAATAATAAAAAAATCAAAAATGGGTAACTTCAGGACAATCATAACGAGGATAACAGATACAGGAAGATGAGGAAAGGAATGACAAGACTATCTACCTACCAGGACATCTGCTTAGTTAGAAGAAACCAGGGGAGTAGTGAAGTGTGAGGTCATTGAGAGGATAAACATCTGTTTCTCTTTTCCTGTTTGAGAGCCACAGATTCTTGCTTCTGGTTGTCCTTAAAGTCCTGAGCAAAGCAGTGATTACAACAGCAAGCACCATTTACGAGGTTCCTAACATAGCGTATTCCTCAAGGCAGTATCTAATACTTAACAACGTGGTTACTATATATGATATCTGCTCTCCCTTCTTGGGGAGGGGGATTGGTTGGAAATGTGTAGGGTTGTTGTTTGGTTATTACATTGAGGGAGGAACAACACTGTCATTTAATGGGTAGGGACCAGGGAAGCCATATGTACCACAGCTCAGTCCTGGACAGAATGCCGAAGGGCTCCTCTGGGAGGCTGGGGGGAATACTGCTAAAACTACCCTTCACCTCATACAAGAGGGGTATGTGTGTGTACATGTGTGTATGAATCACAAGAAATTTATCACCTTAGAACTTTATTTCCTCTCAGAATGACAGGTATATAAAGGAATAAAGAAAAAACTCCATAAACTCAAGGAAATTATTCCACTCCCTTCTGTGCTAAAGATATGTACAACTAAATTTTCTAGACTGGTTTCGCATAGAATTTGTTCATCCTGACTTCCTGTTCCAGCCCTGTAAGCTTGTAGTTTCTAGAGAGCTAATTTTCACTCTCGCTTGTTCAAAAGAAAAACACAGGAAAATATATCAAGGAAGAATATCCACATAAACTATGGATTTATCAAAACCACGTAGATCTGATTTTAGGCTTATTAACCCCTCAATGACCCTTTAAATTTGCTGCCATTCTAGCCTTTTATATAACAAATGATCTTGTGATAACAACATTTAGACCAAGTGTTTAAAAAACACTCTTTGAAGTAAGCAAGAGATATTTGATTTGGAAACTTTATCTCCTAAGTGTTGCCATGAAGTGAGATCTGTATGGTCTGAGGCCATTATTGATGCCAGAGAACTTTAAATCTGCAGACAGAGCAATTTGCATTCACTGTGACTGCTGCCACAGAGGCCGATTCTTAAATTATTTATGCAAAGAAGTCAATTGTTCTGTTCTTCATCTGAAACTATGCCAATTGCATGCTTAACAAGGGTAAACTTTTCACTGAAAATTCAGTTTCTTTTTCAAGCTCATACTTTTTATCTTGTCGCTAACTGTTCACACTCAGGAAGACGAGTCACGATCGCAAAGCAGAATACTTTGCCCAGACTCTGCAGAGAGTTATAACCTAACAGGTTTATACTTTAGTCAGTAGGCTATTAATGCTTCTTGAAGTTATACTGCTGCATAAACAGGTTTGGGGCACTATTATTTTTGCACAGCAGAATATATTCTCAGTCAAAAAAATTGGGGGTTAAAAGACTGTCAACCAAAATCTGTTTGCTGTAAAACTAATGAACTTTACGTGCCAAAGAAAACTCAGCCATATCAGAGTGGGATTTGGTTTACTAAGAAAATTAAAGAGAACATAACCCAAGTGGTTTATAAGAAACACAAAATTTCAGAAAATCAGAATCATTTTGAACATTAATCACAAAGCCCGAAGCAAACCAACACATTCAACATTCATGCTTGCTGGGGATTGTGCTGTGTGGTTTTTACATAAATTGTCTCGTTTATTGCCAGCCACCCTCTTTGTGGTAGGCATGGCTGTCCAGACTCAGACAGGAGCAAAGGCTCAGTCATAGCCAATAATTAATTCCTCACAGAGCAGAACTGAATCTCTGAAGTTTCATTTTGGGACATGGGCTTTTGGCACCTAACCTGAGAAATTTTCATTCCAAGGTTTTTTGCAGTACAAGAAAGAAGGTTAATATCTTCTTTTGCATTTCTTAGTATCATTAACAGCATATTCACTGGCCCCAACAGGTATTTTTCTTTGGTTACTCAAACTGGAAGTGTGGTTAGCTCTTTATCATAAACTGCATGAGCTCTCAACCACATGGCTTTGCCTAAGCCCACACCAGGAAGCCAAATTCTCTAACCAGAAGGAGTCTCCTTGGGTCTGATTGAGCAGGCCTAGCTTCATTCTTTTCTCTTGTTCTCTTCCTATGCCAGTACCAAACTGTTTTTATTTCTTCAACTTTAGAGTACACTGAAGTTGCACTTTGAAGTAAAGCTACCTACTTTCACCTTCTCTCTATTTTCTTTCTTTCCTTCTGAATATCCTAGGTTGCTTTTGCTCATTTTATTCGTCTATGTTAAATTGAGTATTTTTCTAGTTCTAAAAGCAAATATGTAAACAAATATACCTTAGGTTTATAACTGATATTGCATTAAATTAATACTAATTTGGGGGAGAATTGGCTTTTTTATTATAGACTTTCTCATCCAAGAACATAATATTTCTAATTGTTCAATGTTGCATCTTATCTTTCAATAAGACTTTATAGATTTTTTCATTTTTGCAAATCAAATATTTAATATCATTTGCATTTCTAAATTGGTTGTTGCCATTAGGAATAAGTTTTGTTAATGTGTATACCATGATCTTTATTCTTTTATAAAATACAGTCTTTTTGCTAGAGACTCAGAGGAACATAGAAGAAGGAAGAATTTAGTGAGGGAACTGACCTAGGCTTCCAGATATCATGAACGGTAGGATATTTCAATGCAGAGACTTTGGTCATGAGTGTTACATATTTTCAAGAAGTGAAGGAAACTGAGAACTTAGAAAATTGGAATAGGATTGGACATCCAGAGAGCAGTTTCCATAATGTGTCAAATTGCACGTGACTTCATCGTTTGTTTTAAAAAATTCTATGAGAATCCTTAAAGTGGAATGGGAAGCTGGAGAATGGCAGCTGGAGAGGAAGCAGTACAAAATGAAGGGTTTTCTCTTTTGGGCGTGTTTCTAGGCAGAAGGGAGTAGATCAGTGGAGAGATGAGATTGAAGGTAGGGATGAGAGAGAATAGTTGGGGGGAGCAAGTGTTTGAAGGATAAATTGCAGGCAAAATTTCTGGAATTATGCTTCCTGGGTATAAAATACTTTAATTTATATTAGGGATATCATCCTCTTACTTAGTCCAAAACTGTAAATTATTTGACTTCAATTTTAAACTTGATTCTTCCAATTGGAAAATTCATCAGTCATATGTGTATTAGAGTCTTATATTAACATAGTTATTATCTCTCGACTTCTTCAAATTGATTCCAATGATGTTTTTAAAGAAAAAAAGTTCATGCAGGTAATTATATCTCAGATACAGAATGCCAAATAATACTTTGACCATATTTTGCATTTTCTAGCAAGTTGCTTCAATGTCATGTAGGATGTTTCTCTTAAATTTTAGGCCATCATCTTCACTTAGATGAGATTTACCATGTGCCAAGAAGTGTTCTAGTGCATTTATGTGTACTATCTCATTTAAATTTCACAGCAATACCATAAGGAAGATGATGTTACTATCCTTGTTTTATAGATGGGAAAACTGAAACACCAAACAGTTAAGTAACATGGCCGAGCTTCATAGCTGGTAAGTGGCAGAGCTGATATCTGAACTGCTAAAGTCTGGCTCCAGCTAATGTGCTTTTAACCCATAGAATTATGGACTCATTGTAACTTTGAAAATGTAACAAACTATAAAAAGTACATCTAAAATGTAAAAATAAAAGAAAAAATATGCATGGTAAGATGGGACAAACATTTGGAATTTTGGGGTAGATTGGAAGATTATTCACTAAATGCAGGCATAGTGCATGACTAGCTCTCCAGTTCATGTTTTTCTTGTAGAAAACCTTTTGATTTGTAACGATCAACTTAGTAGAGAATACAACATATTTTGGCCAATGAAAAACTTATGTGTACACATCAAAAACGCAGTACAATGTTATAACACAATAATGTGTGGGCATTGTGTAGGATGTACCTGTATTCCAATTTTTCTTCCTGTAGGGCTCCCCTCTGTGGTGTCCCAATCCTGTGGGAGGATTTTTTGTGCCAGCCCTACCCAACACAGGAGTGGTCGTGCGACTTTCTTCAGCCAATGAAATATGGATGGAAATGTCCTGTGTAAGCTGCAGGCAGAAGCTTTAAGTGTCTGTATGAGGTTTTCCATGTTTTGTTTCTCTCTGCCAAAGATCTTCAGTCTTCCAGATAGAGGCCTTTGTCCTGGAAAGAGACAACATTCCGCTGAGCCTAACAATCCTTGACAAATACATAGCTTGAGTGAAAAATAGCCTTTACTCTCAAACTCACTGAGTTTTTGGGTAATGTTGTCTAACTTATTCTAGCTGATTTTGACTGATAAAGAGTTTATAATTTGTTGGTGTTATTGTTTTGCCTTAAAAATGCTTTTTCTGTCATTACTGAGAATATTTTTGACTCTAACTTTGCTGCCCCAGTTTCTGAGAGTATTTGAATCTTTTCTCAGACCATTAAACAGGTTTTTAACCCACAACCAATACTGTCAAGATGATAAAATATCCTGAAGGGATATTGTTTTTCATTTCTAGTATCTTGTATTCTTACTTTGCCAAAGAGACTTCAGAATGATCTACTTCATTTCCATATTAGTTTCTGATGAGATATAGTTCATAGTTGATAAAGTTTTGTATAAAAATGAGTACATTCACACGTCTTGTTTTATTCCCTAGCTCAATAACTTGATTTGTGTCACTTTATTCCCAGAAACAAACATTTTTGGTGAATGAATAAACTTGAACCAGTGTGTTTAGACACGAACTTTAGATCATTTCTGGGCAGTTAATAAATACTTGAGCACCAGCTGTCTATCCATTGTTTAGAGGAATCATCATTAACTGAGTGTACAAAATTCTTTGATAGCAAGTTATTCCCAATTCCAAATGTTGGCGCTTATAATTTTGACTTGATGCTCAAATTTGAAACTATCTTGTTTTCTCTGACTTAAAATGTGTGACAGGTTTATATTGATTAGCAGTCCATGTGCACTGCCCTTGACATACCTAAGTGCGCTGAAGGACTGGCTATCTTTTGGAGGTGCCTGATATGGACATCCCAAGAGAATTTTGCATATGCTAAAGTGATTACATTTCAGACCTCAAAACTCTAATCTGGGTGAAAAACTTCCCAGGTTTTTTGGTTGTAGTGTAGGAAAAGAACAACAATTAAGATTAATGATGTGGGTATAGAGATAGATAGGGAGAGAGATAGGTAGGTAGATAGACAGATAGATAGATAGTTGACGCTGTTGTTTATTTCAAATGGATGTATATTGCCCTGTTAAAAATTTCCAGTTAGGACTATCAGTTTAGAGCTACTTAGGATATTTGTCTTGGTTTTTACTTTAGGTAAGATAAGACAGTGATGAAAACTTGTGATTATAAACGCAGTGACAGAAACACACTTTCAATCTGAGGACCATATTTTTAGTAATGACTCCCTACTTTTTACTCTTGTAGACTCTATGCTGTCTATTGTTCTTATTTTTATATATTAGAAGAAAATAACACTTGTATTCTATATGCAATATCTTTTCACTTTAAACAATCATGAAATGTTAGAGCTAGGAGGGTTAGTACTGATCTAGCCAAATTCCCTGTAAAACTGAGACACTGAGTGACTTGAGTCTCTCATAGCTAATTACGGGCAGAACTAAGAGGACTGGCTCTCAGTCCAGTGCTCTTTCTCCTTTGCTAATAACCTGTGCATCTGCATAGGCTGAGAAATTTAAGAATAATAAATTTTTGTTTGCATTTGGTGTGCACTGGAGGAGCATTTTGAGGGGAAAGCAGGATACACAGGGAAATAGAAAATTTGTTCTTGTGCTTGATTTTCAATGAAAAAACCAATTTGGCAGACAGACATAAGAAATCATCTCATACATATGTAAATATGACATAGGAAGGACAGAAGGGACAGGGTCAGGAGGGTCAGGGTTATCTCTTCGTCACAAAACTGCAGTGATTTGAGAGAAAATACAACTGGCATGCAAATATCTGTGTTTAGGGCTGCCTTTCCCAAAATATTAGAATGTACACAGATTAGAAAGAAGCAATTCAGGCTAGATGTGTCATATTTCATCAGAAAGAGTAAAAGACTAGGAAAATTTAAAGTACTTCTAAGCCCTTAAGGTATATATTTTTAAAGCCAGAATACAAAACCATAGGAATCTTTGAATTTAGAATGGGTCTAGATGTACAGTGAAATGCTATTTGTCTTATCTGAATGCTTGGCTAAATGGCTCCATCTAGACAGTTATAAGTTGGCTTGTTTCCTAATCTCTAGCATTGGAATAAAAATAGACACTTTCTGTACTTTCCAGAGCCCTTGGGATGTCAGGATGAGCTAATGTCTGAGGTGGTTATGAAAAAGGTAAAATACATGTAAATTTTAAGCCAGTGTTTTGTAAATAACTGAGTATGGATACTTTGTTTCTTCTATAAGAGCTCACAGTGGCTCTATCAGAAGTAGAAAGTGACATTCGCAGGTTATTTACAGTTTATTTTGGTAAAGGCAATTTTTATCCACTGCATAGCACTTGACAAGAAAACTAAAAGCTATCTCTGTTATATGCTGTGTTTTTTGGTTACATATTTTGCATAAATTTATAAATATTTTTGTAAAATATTTTAATATGGTGAGAGAACAAACTAAAGTCTCATTAGTTAAATTTAGTAAGAAAACATTTCTTATAAATCAGTGGTCTCATTTTATCCACTGAAAACAGAAGAGAAGAAGGTATAAAATAGCGATTGGTGTCCATTTAAGGGTGGGAGTTGGGGATAACATTTGTAGCCAGTTTTTATAAATTTATAGGGATGAATATCACTGTTAGATGTGGTCTTCCTAGAGTCAAATGCTGCTTTAACAATTTGTTTTTAGTTGTTTTTCTTTGATTATTAATAACCTCCCTCATTTGGGAGTGTTTGTATTTTATAACCCAGTGTATCAATACCATCTATAATATCAAATTAGGAAAATGTTTGGATCAGATCTTATAAACTTTTATGATGTTCTCTTGAGATATGTTCATGAGAGAAAAACAACGTAATAGCAAACCTACTGATGATATAAAAATGTAAATTCTTCCAGTTGTTATGTGGCTAGGAAACAAGCACTAATGTATTACTATTTCTTCTACTTCTGAGACACTGACTGATATGAATGGAAACTTCTCTATAACCTGGTCATAGCATTTTGAATAGGCATTTAAAAAGTTAAAATTGGTATTTTCTGTATAGAACAGTAAAAATAGACAAAAGTATTTGACTATGCAAAAAATTATTTATTAAACCATGATAGTTTTCATAAAGTAGATGAATATATAATACATATGATGGGTATATATAATATATTATGAGTGCCATTTTATTTATTTTTTTATTTTTTTAAGATTTTATTTTTTTCCTTTTTCTCACCAAAGCGCCCCGGTACATAGTTGTATATTCTTCATTGTGGGTCCCTCTAGTTGTGGCATGTGGGACGCCGCCTCAGCATGGCTTGATGAGCAGTGCCACGTCCGTGCCCAGGATTCGAACTGATGAAACACTGGGCCGCCTGCAGCGGAGCGCATGAACTTAACCACTCAGCCACGGGGCCGGCCCCATGAGTTCCATTTTAATTAGGATATTTTGATTTGTTTTTTGTAAGTAGAGCTACTAATTAAATATGAATTATGTATATCTATTTCTCTCTCTCTCTCCACACACACATATACATATATGTATACACATACATAATATTGTAGGGAAAAAATTCTTCATTTTTTAGCAATCTACTATTAAATGCTCTTTGTTTATTTACTTCTCCATCTACTCATTTTGAGCATTAATTAATCTATTCATTCAACATATATTCATGAAACATAAATGTATGCTCTATAATTTCTCAATTTCTTTCATTTTGATTTTACTGAATCTTTTAATTAAAAACATCTTATCTCCCCATCTATTCATGTCTATATCACTTTCCAAATCACTGATACTTCTGAATTCTAATTAAGATAACATATTGAATTCTCGTATATTTATTCCTGCTGGGTCCTGGCAAATCAGAAGGTTTGTTTTCTTTTGAAGATTCACCTTGAGCTAACATCTGTGCCAATCTTCCTCTACTTTGTATGTGGGATGCCTCCACAGCATGGCTGATGAGTGGAGTAAGGAGTCCACACCAAGGATCTGGACTCATGAACTCTGGGCACCAAAGCGGAGCATGCAGAACTTTAACCACTTGGCCACGGGCTGGCCCCCAAATAAAATATTTTTATGGGTGGTGGGTTGGGGAGATCAAACTCAATACAGAATTTGTATATTTTTTCTGGAGAGAAAAACTCAAGCTATATAGTATTCATCCACTGTGTTACATGGCAGTTTCCTAATGAACCCTACTACCAAATAGTCATTTCACAATTTAATTTAGTACTGATGTCTTTCATGAAAAATATACATTTTAAAATTACATGCATATATGTAGTAATCCCCAAAAGATAGTACCTGCATATTTCATTTTCTATTCTACTTTTTTTTTTACAGATTTTCGGTAGAAATTTGATTCTTTGTAATGCCCTAAGAACTTCTGCTGACAAATTAGTATGCTATCAAGGTCACTCATTGTAGGCCATTCCTCCACCCCTTTTTCGAAGGCCTGTTATATATCATTTATTTTATAATTAGTGCTGTTGAATGGATTCTTCTTTCAAAAGGCAGTAAATTCCAGACACATTTCTGTTCTGAAAATAGTAGACAGGCTTATTGAGATGACTGTGAAAATATCCATGAAAAATTCAGCTTTTAAATATTGTTGAGGTGCCTCAAATTTTCTAGGAGATGGGTCCAGAAAGGACTGAGAGAATCATGGAATTTAAAAGGTATGATTAATTGAAATTCTAGTAGGAGTCAGCAGGGTTGAGTGTCATTCATCACACTGATTTGATATGAGAGATGTGAGACTTCAAGGTTAGGCAAGGTGAGCTGTGAAAAGCAATGCTTTTCTTTATTCTCTTCTGAATGGTGATTGTCAACCCATAGAGTCAAAAGAAAAGAAAAAAAGCCTTTATAGAGGCTACACTCTCTGATACCAAATCCTGTCTTTGGTTCATCTTTTAAATCTATTTGTATTCTTCTTCTTATTTTATTTAAATGCTTTTGAACTTTATGGCAAGAAAAAACAGGATTAGAGAAAACATTATTTAAATATCTTAAAGTCATGGTAATTCGATAAAAGGATACATGTAAATTTGTTAAATCACACTGCCATACCGTTTATCGAATTGAAAGGAAACCTGATGTGGTTGTTGGTGTCTTGGTAGGTCAAGGAGTAACATAACTCTTTCCACTTGTTTTTGGAAGCACTTGAGGAACAGACATAAGAGTTGTGTCTGGAAATCATATTTGCAAAAATGTGGCTTTGTCTGTAGCAAAGAAGGCCTGTTATTACTTCATGCGTGAATTCAAGCTACCAAGAAAGTTACAGGCATTACTAAAAAGCCACTGACCTCCTGTCTGGGGACCTGACTGTATAAAATTTAGGGTAAGGAGGGGCAGAGCATCTGTGCTTCCTGTAGCCAGCTGCCTCTCATAAAGACAAGGGAGAGATGAAGGAGCACTCTGGGCTCCTTCTTTTGAACTCATCAAATACACGCGTGATTCCTCCTCCCTGCAGAAGAGTAAATAAAGAGGCAAGACAAGACCAGGAATTTTACTGCAGCAAATGTGCCCCTTTGTTATTTTAAAGTCTTGGTGACCTGGAACGAATTCAAGCCCGATAACAATTGAATGGTGTGTTATATTGTGTTAGGTAATTAGCGTCATGGAAGATTATTAAATTAATTTGTCACAAGAGATTTAGAATTAACTTCGGTTAATATAATAGGTATAGCAAAGTGGAATTTCAAAAATTTGGAATTTGCGAGCTGATTTTCCTTTGCTTTATCTTTTGGGGGAGAATAAAATATTAGCTTTAATAAATCTTAATGTGGAGGGAAAATTTACACAAAGAAAAAAATCCAAACATTTCAGGTGCTATAATTCCACCTAATACTAGTCTCTTTACGTCTTACGACTAGGCTCTATTTCCAAAACAATTGGACTGATGTTTCAAGTGTGTGTTTATTATGAGACACCTATAAGATGAAATGTTCAATGTATTTCTTGCTTGTTTTTATTGTTAAATACCAGAAAAAAGTCTCTGCCCTCAAAGAACTTACCTTTTGGTAGGAAGGGCACATAATAAGCATAAGTACATGTATGAAGTAGTGACAAGTGTTGCGAGTAAAATTAAGTACTGAGTTGTGAGGACCAGAAGCTGGTAGGAGGTGCTATTCTAGGTAGTTGGATGGACAAGTCCTTTCCAAGGTAGAGGCTTAGAGCAAAGACCTGAGTAAAGTCATGTGAATGTCTTTATGGAGGTGATACCAGCTCAACACATGGTTGACATAAGGGAGGCCATATTGTAAAAAGAGAGACTGTTTAGTAACTTTGAATGACTTCGGACTAACTAACCCAGCTGGATATGCATCCTCCAGGAGATCCACCTGCTCTGTAGATTTTATGACCCCTGCTTGTGCATGTACCTCCCAGCTGTGATAAGACGATAGCCTCATTCTTTTGAGTTCCTTAGGAATGTGATGATCCTGGAACAGCGAGTCTATGGTGATGGCCATCATCAATGACAAATGAAAGATCTGGTGTGGTGACTCCTGGGCCAACATTCCCAACCCCTCCCCTATAACCCACCGGCCTATATAAGTGCTTTAAGATTCTGTGACCCCCTTAAGATGGTTCTTTTGGACATTAGTCAGACAACTTCCCTCTTGCTGGCAAGCTGTAATAAAATGCCCTTTCTCTGCCACCATCTTGCCTCTTGACGATTGGCTTCTGTCTCACGGTGAGCAGATTGTGCTCTTTGTGTGGTAACAGAGGAGCATTCTAGACTAAGGGATGAGGAAGTACAGAGGCACCGCGTGAGTGTCGAGCAGGCTGAGTGTGCTCAAAAATCAGCAAAAAGCCTGTGTGGGTGGCATGGAATGAGGAAGAGGAAATGCAGAGGTAATTATGTTAGATAGTAGCCAAGGGCTAGCTCAGCTAGGGCATCGTAAGGACTTTGGACTTTATTCTCCCAGTAGGAAGAAGTTATTAGAAGGTTTTGAACTCTACTGACCTGATTTAAATTTAGCGATATCATTCTGGCTGCTGAATTGAGACTAGAATTTTGGAAGGTATGAGAGGAAGCAGGGAGAAAGTTCATTCATTCCAAATATTTATTTCGTGTCTATTGTATGCCTGCTTTAGGAACTGAAGATACATTAGTGAATAAAAAAGAAAAAGTCCCTGCTTTCATGAAGCTTATGTAGAATAAATATATGATCTATTAAGTGTGATTATGTAGAAAAATAACATATGGTATAGAGATGGAATGTGGTGGTGAAGGTGTGTGGGCTATTTTATATGAAGGATTGGGAGAATGTTCCAAATAAGGTATCTTTTAAGCAAAGACCAGATGGAAATAAAGCTACTTCGAGGAAGAAAGTTTGAGAATGAGGAAGCAGCAAGTGCAAAGGCTCTAAGACGGAGCTGGATTGGAGTAAAGGAAAGTGAAGTGGTTGAATGACATCAGAAGGAGAATGAGGGGAGAGGTGGTGTAGAGTCTATTGGCCATGGATTTTATGTTGAGTGACATGAGAAACTATTGGAGGCTTTTGAACAGAAGAATGACATGTTCTGATTCACATTGAAATGGTAGAGGAGGAAGACTAGGTGGTTGGAAGCAAGGATGTTTTGGAAGATGGAGATTGATGCCAGTCCAACTCACTTCAAGAAGGGACTCACTGCCCAGCTGGGAGGTGTATGGTTAACTGACAGCCCTCGGTTGTAAGGTTCATCAGGGTTCTGCCTCAGTTTTTTGGTGAGGTCACACTCTTCTTGGAGTGGCCCCAGCCAATCACTGAGCAAGGTGGTGGCCTAAGGGCCTAGCCACTTCCACCCAGTGTGGGACTCCTCTAACGGGGAATCTTTGCTTCAGAGGCTCCTGTTGGGCTAGCAGAGACTTTCTCAAGTCGGCATCACTGTCCAACAGCAAGCTCTGCCCATCCTGCTTTTTTCTTTTCCTTTTCACAAGTGTTATCCCCCAACATACTTTCTGCACATCTAATTCCATCTCAGTGTCTGCTGCCTGGAGAACCCAATCCGAAACAGACGGAAAAAAGGACCAGAGGTCCTAATGTTGGAAAATAATTGATGAAAATGGGATTACTAGAAAGAGTGAACCAGTCTTGAAGCCAACAGCAGGTAAAGAGCAGATAAACTCCACATAAAGTCAAAAGTACCATCCAGGGTCATTAGAAACTGTTTCTTTATTTTCTGTGAAATACAGTTATTCAATCTCAATGAATAGAAATTCTACTGGAGTCATTTATTATAAGTTTTAATTTGCTTAAGTCCTGGGATTTCTTCTCTGTGTGTTCAAAATATGAAGTGACTCCACTACTTGACTGTTTAGAACTCACTAGTGCTGACGGTGTAACAGGTAAAGCCAGCATTTGTCTTCTTTGGTGTGTAAATTTTAAATATTTAAAAAATACTAATAACTATAATGAGTATGTGTAACATTATTAAGTGCTTACTATATGCAAGCTCTGTACTATGGCCTTAAAGGTATTAATTCATTTACTCCTCCCAACAGTACTATAAGTACTATTATACCAATTTTGCAGATAAGAACATGAGGACATAGTAAACTGTAGAACAGTTTATTGGGATCAGGGACCAAAACAACCTGACTCATAATCTTATTGGCTCATGTAGTGGGAATCTAGGGGATGGTGCCCAGCACAGCTGAATTCAGGCTCTTCAAAGAGGTCATATAACCTTTAATTTCTTCTCTCTTATTCCCCCTGTGTTGGATTCATTCTCAGCGTGCCTCTTCCCCGACACTCCCACCTCTCAAACCTTTCCCATGGTATATCTAGTAGCTTTAGACTCACATTCTTATAGCTTGTTAACCTCAGTGGAGACTTTCTCTTTCCCAACTTAGGATAACCTGGGATAAATGCTCTCTCTGAACTGGTTGCTGGAACCAGTGGAATGGAATTCACTGATTAGCCAAATCTAGGTCACGGAGGGAGTAGTATTGGTTCCACTTAACCCTCATGGACTAAAAGTGGAGGAGGGATTGCTTCTTAAAGGAAATATGAGGTGTTCTTATTACTGGAAGGAGGTCTGGATGTAAGGCAAGACAAAAATTGCTGTTGACTACTTTCAGTACTCTCATGAGATTGTTTATAGGTTCCAAGGACATCTAACCCAGCCAGAGGAAAGATCATTGAAGGTTGATCAGGAATAAGAGTCAGCAATATTTATATTATTATAGGCAGATGATTGGTGCTGTTTGAGCAAAATTATCACAATTTTCACTTGTTCTTCCTAATACTTTTTAGTCATCTCCTGAACATGTGCCAATGTTCAAGGTTTTGCTTATTTTGCTTTACCAAATTGTGCTCCGTTTTTGTTTTATTTACCTGCAACTTGCCCTTATATAATGATGCCATTAGAGGAAGAATTGTCAGTGGTGTTTGGAATAAATAACAACTATAATTTGATGCATGGGGAGACTGTTCTCAAAGGTTAAATAATTCATTCCAGGAGTCACATGAGCTGAGATGAAAATAGAAACTCTGTTTTGACTTCTTATTTTGCCTGTTCTTCCCTATTCTTATTTTCCATTCAGTGACTAATTTTTCTCTAGGGAAAAGTTGAACATTTTTTTTTATTGTGAGGAAGATTGGCCCTGAGCTAACATCTCTTGCCAATCTTCCTCTTTTTGCTTGAGGAAGATTGTTGCTGAGCTAACATCTATGCCAATCTTCCTCTATTTTATGTGGGATGCCGCCACAGTGTGGCTTCATGAGCAGTGCTGGGTCAGAACCTGTGAACTCCCAGCTGCCACAGTGAACTTAATCACTACGCCACCAGGCCAGCCCCAAAAAGTTGAAATTTGATTTACTAATATGAATGATCAAGATACCATTAGAAATCTAAACTGGGATACAAAACACCTGGTTCTGTTTGACTCTAGGCATAGCTTTTCACATCAGTATATATCTGTGAAACGCTGTAATGTGGCATCGTTGCTGTAGCCTACCATAGTTATCATGAAAGGTTGTTTTAGAATTATTTTTTATGGAAAATTTCATACACACAAGTCCTGATTATATTATAATGAAATCCAATTTACATATCACTTAACTTCAAAAATAGTCAACTCATGGCTATTTCCATCTTTGTGCTTTATAAAAGTAAGACTTTCTTAGTAATAGTAATACTGATAGAAATGTTTTGAAATACAGTAAGCCTAGTGTCAGAAAACCATTTAGGTAGCTATTATGTTAGTCCAAGTGAGGACCTGAATTTAAGTAAATGAGAGATTAGATTTAAAATCTCTGCATGTAAAAGATACAGGATCAACATAATTTGGCCATTGGTTGAATGAGTGATGTTCTAAAGTGTTCTGACAAGGAAATTATTGGTGTCATTTTCTTCTTCAGTTTAAACATCACTGGTGTGCTGCTATACATTCTTGTAGTACTGAAAAACTCCCCTTTGTAATACTTCAAATCATGATTACGTATTTATGTGATTTTCTGATTAAAATCTGTTACAAAATTTTGTAGAATGAAAAAATGAATTTAATTTTTGCCCGATTTCCTGGTTTTTGAAAGGGGAAGCAGAACACATAGAAATGTGTCTGACATAAAATAGAAATTTAATAAGTGTGCTTTTGGAAACAAGTAACTGTATTGTCCAAAAAATACTTTACAAGCAATTCTTTAATTTTTTTTTAAGTTTTACTTACTCCTAGAGATTGGTTGGGTATGTTTGTAGTAAGAATATATTAGAATATTGCATTTGCCAATTATACCTCAAAAAGCAAAAAAAGGGATAATACAAAAGAATAAGACTGTAAAAGTACAAATTAAAGAGTGAAGAGCCCAAAAATAAAAAGAGAATCAAGCAGGTAGACAACCGTCTCCCGTGGTTGGTTTAGTTACGCTCCTGCTCCAAGTTGGAGGGCTGAGCTGGTTTTATTATTCTATGATCCTGTGAGTTAAAGATCTATTTTCATTAAATGCAGGATATATATAATTAGTATTCAGTGACTCAGAAGGTTAACTTCCAACAGTATTTGGTTTAACACTTAGATATCACAAAGAGACAAGATAAGCATGGCTTTAATATCTAAAATTTTTGTTGGAGTCCATATTGGCATTTCAAATACAACAAACCATGAAAAGTGACTCTTCTCCTACTCTAACTCCACCGCTTGTAACAACATCGGGGAGGAAGAGAGAAATCCTGTGCTTTGATGGTCAAAATGTAGTGTCTACATAAATTGAGCTCTTACAGGATCGCATTATGGGAGTTGATGCTTAGAAAAACACATCGGGGTAGATAAAGCGCAACCTTATCTTTTCACCTTAGACATTTCCTAATTGCCATTGTGAGAAATGCTCTCCCTCCCCATCCTCCCACCCCTACAACTTGAAGAAATGTAGAACCTCCAGTAACATGTTTGATCACCAAACTGCCAAAAATCGGAGTGCAACACTGTTTATATACAAATCTGATTAGTATACTTTGGAGAGTATCCACCTCTTCGGTTCTACTCTGAGAACAGCTGGGGCTCTAATGTGAGACTGTTTTATTTTTCAAAAGCTAAACCTCTTCTGGAAGCTGTTCTCTTTTTAATGAAGTGAGCCATCAGGATGGAGAAGAATCTCTTGCTTGTCTTGCAACTAGTATACATGGATAACTGATTTCCTGATGTGATGTACATAACGCACTTGTGAGATCATGTTTTTCTCCAAACTATGAGCAATGATTTATTTCGGACTTTAAAATACCATCTGTATTGTCTTTCTCTTAATTTAATTTAAATTTTAATTTAATTTAAGTTGTGTTAAGATTTTATGAGAGTCCTTTTCCTCTGGACACTCTGCTCCCTCTGATTTGGTTGTTTTGTGTGCTTTTTGGCATCCAGGGAAAGGCAACTTGGGTGCATCATGAAAGGAATCCTTTTAGGTTAGCAGTTTCACCCGGTGTAGAATCCTTTTCCAATTCCAAGAAATTAAAAACTCTAAGATTTCCTATATCTTAAAAACTTTTCGGAAAGTTGTAAGAATAATGACCACATAGCAATGTGATTCCGCTTTTATATTTGCAAACATTAACAAAAAGAGCCATATAATGACAGACTTTCAGTTTGGTTAAATATACTATTTTTAATTAAGAAACTGGAGCTCTGGGAGAGACACAAGCTTTTATTTATTCACTCCCTTATTATTTAATTTAATAAGTATTTGTTATCTATACGTATGTCCCTATGTAAAGAAGCTAAAACTTAAAGTATGGATAAAATTTATTCATACTTTATGCCCTGCGTATACCATAATTAAGTATAAATGTGATTGAGTGTCATAACAATCAAGGATTTGTTTTGGGGCTTAAAGAGAATCCCTAAAAACTGGAAGCCAATTGACTTTATGAAGCACTGTGTCAATAAAGTTTCTGTGATGATTTGATGAGAAAAGCAATGAGTACCATAAGCACACTGGACTCAAAAAAACCTGTGACAGTACCATATTCAGCTTGTCAGCAGCTGTCTTATCACATTCTATTTCTGTATAGTTTCATTACCTAAAGAAGTGATTGACATTCAATCAATGTTTGTTAAATGAGTGAATGAAGCAGTAAATTACCATTGTCAACCATAAATCCTCATCAGAAAAATTTTCATTAGATGGTATTTGTATTTTGGATAGATCTCTTGCCCAAAATTAAAGAATCAAGTTGACAGGCAACCAATTAATGTCTTAAATACATCTTTCTACTTTAAAATTCAAAATTGGGGATGTAGTGTCAGGAATTTAACTTGATCTATGACATTAAGTGATATTTTCAACTGAATTTTAATGGTTATGTGGTCTTTTCCATACTTCATTTATAAGTTTGTTTTGGCTTTAGAGTTATATAAGAGTTAGTATAAAATATTTATAGGTAGCTATGGTTGTTATATATTGTTCTCCTAGAAGGCATGAGAAAACTAACCTATGTAGACTTACCTTTGGAGGCCACTGCAGATTGTAAAGGGCAAAACGTGACATTTATTGTGATTGCATGAGTGGACTGGCATAGCCTTTAGAGGTGGGAGTGAGGATAGAGAAAACTCAATAAATCATTTTATTGTTTACACGGTCTACCTTTGCTTCCTGAAAAACACTGGAAAATTCCTTTTTTACTTTCTAGTTTTCAGAGGTTGCATAGACTGAGAACAGTAGAGAGTATTTTTCCTTATTGTTTGATTATGATCAGAAATATCAATTGGGAAATGGAGATTGAAAGCTTTAGGAGTAGAACTTAAAGACAAAAGTACTCCAAAACACACTACAGGAATCCAAAGAGTATGTTTGAGCACCAAATATGAGCCTGCCACGATTATAGGCACTTGGATCCAGCAGTGTAGACAACAAAGCCCCTGACCTTGTGAGTTGATATTCCTTCTACTTGAGGACAGAGAGAAGAGGGGAAAGAATACTGCAATGGTATTTGCAATTGTAGTGCCCACTCAGATGCTAGTTAGTTTTTTGACGTTGGTAGACATTTTGCCTTTCTTGCTTGTCCATAAAATGTGATAAAATTGGATATTTTATTTTGAAACAATTTCAAACTTACAGAAAAGTTCTAAGAACAGTACAGAAAATTCCCATAAAATGTTCATTCATGAAATAGCTTCCCCAACTGTTACAATAATGTCCTTTATAGCAAAAGTTTCCTATCACAAAGGATCATAAGTTGAATGTTGTTGTCATGTTTCTTCACTTCTCTTATATCTGAAACAGTTCCTCATTCTTTCCTTGACCTTCATGACCTTAAGACATTTGAAGATTGCAGGCTTGTTATTTTGTAGAATTTGGCCTTGTCTAGCGTTTCCTTTTATTAGACTCAGGTGATAAATGTCATAGTAGTGATTCCATGCCCTTTGCACTGCATTCCATCAAATGGCACTTTGGGTTGTTTTATCCCGTCACTGGTTATCTTAACTTTGATCACTCGAGTAAGATGATGCCTTCCAGATTGCTCCACTGTAAAGCTGCTCTTTTCTCTTTTATAATTAGTATGTATTTTTGGGAGAGATACTTTATACTACATAAATATCCCATTCTTCATTCAATTTTCACCCACTAGTTTTGTTGATATTTCTTGCCTGAAATAATTATTATGATTATGGCTGAAAAATGGTAATTTTCAAATTGGATCATTTCTTCTACATTTATTAGGTGTCATTTTACTGTATGGAAAACCTTACTCTATTTCTTTATATCAGTGTAGACTTATGGATTCCAATTTTATTCAGTGGGATATCATCTCCTATTTTCACTAAGTCTTTTGATACGGAATTGTCCCAGATTTTGCCTGTGGGGACCTGCTTCAAGTTGGCTGCTGTGTCTGTCTGATACAGTTCCATCATTCTTTGTGCATTACCTTAATTTCTGGCATAACACATTCCAGGCTTATTCTGTCATTTTTTTGCCTTAGTCCTAGAATTAGCTATTTAATCCAAGGAGCCCTGGTAGGTGTTAGTGATGTGAATGCTGATTGCTATCGGGATATCATTGTTCCCAGACCCTCTCAGTGTCCAGAGCTAGTGGATATATCTATATATCATCTAGATTTCCCCCTTTTAATATTTGTAACTTCTTTCTCTTTCAGTGAGAAAGCTCAAGTTATTTGTTTATTTGTTCAATTTCCTGATCCCAGTGGGCTGCTCTCCCATTTGGGAGCCTCCCTTGCCTCAACCTGCCAGGCCTTTCTCCTTCCTTGATTGGGATGGTTTAAAGGCTCTTTGTCTGAATTATTAAGGAAGGAAAGAAAGGAGGAAGCAAGAAAGGAGACTGTTAAGTTTGAACAAGGAAAATAGTGGTAACATAGGTTATTTTAAAACTAGAGTAAAACTATGATGTTTGATAATTTATCAGGGTAATATACTGATGCTGGATTAAAAATGTGCTATCTTCTTGATAAAGTAAAATACAGAATATATTTTCAGTTCCCTATGAGTACCTTTAGCTGCCTTGTCCCTTAAAATCTAACATTCTTCTTTAATGCCAATGCTAGTGACTTTGGGCTCCACATTTGCTGTTGACACTGTTTTTCAGTCTTCGAAGGGGAAGGGAATGAATACATGGATTTCTTGATTTCATTTGGCTAACTACTGGGGGATGGGCTGTCCAATTTTCTGAAAAAAAGATGAGCATTTTTAATTAAAAAATATGAATAAATTAAAAATAACTCTGTAAGAAGAATCCAGAAACTCCCAATAGCTTATGAGCCTTGAAATAAGTTAAAAACGGAAATGTCCTGACATTCTTATTTTGAAAGGTTGCGCTTAAAAATAAAACTGCCCACAAACTTTGATTAGACATTGAACCAAAACATTACAAAAACGAAGAGAGTGAGAATAAATAAGTCTGAAAAAGAGAGCAATGCTGAGGGACAGGCAATTTTCTCCCAAGAAAAGAACAGTGAGTGGGGGCTAAATGTATTTCAGAGGGCACTATGGTTAGATAATGCTCTGGGGAGGGGAACTGGCATATTTAGTGAGTGTTCTGACTAACGAAACAACCACAACTTGAAAACCTTGCTCCCTTGATTTCCTCAGCTCTTATTCATTCCTCTAATCTTTCTAACACCTGGAAACACACCACTTTTGACTCAGAGGGGCATTTCATTTTCACAGTTTTTCCACGGCCATTTCTAAATTTTAAAATTCTCGTTCTTATTTTAAAAGAAGCTAGTTTTCAAATACATAATGAGTTTCTCTGGCTGTTTTCCGGGATCTCTGCTCCTGATTTCCCCCTCTGCCATGATGAAGGTGTATCACAGACTTGTTCCTGCACTGGCTGATGGGGATCAAGTTTCCTGAGTGAGAAAATTTATTCAGTCATTGACCAGCTGCTTTTAGAGCACCTACTATGTGCAATGTCCCCATTTGACAACACTGTCTCATAAAACATACCTGTAGTCACAGAAATGATTAGAAAATACATAATAACTATAGTATCCCAGAATTCTCCTTGTTGATTTGGCTATTTTAATAAGGTTCTTAGTTGCAAGTAGCTGAAACTAATTCTGTTTAACTTAAGTAGAGAAGAAAGAATCATGGAAAGAATTAGTGGAAAGTCTGGAAAACCCGGTTGAAGATATCAGCAGGACACGAGTGTGGCTCAGCTGCAGGAAAGAGCCAGCCTCCGGATGGAGCTGGTCTGGGGAGTGGATAGCTCATACAGAGAACTGGGTTAGGTAAGGAAGCAATAGTGTGATTTCTAAGTGTCCAGGTAACCAACAGTCCCAGGTTGCCTGGGATAATCATGGTTTTAGCCCTGAAAGTCCCACGTTACAGGAAACTCCTTAGTCCCAGGTTTGTCACCCTTGCAGTAACATTTGGCTGAAATTCTATCTTTGTCCAAGAATGAGATTTAAGTATTTCAATTAAAATCATACAAAAATATGCTTCATAGTCAATATATAAAACCCTGAAACTGAGGAGTAAATTCTGCTAAAATAGCAATTTAGCGAGTACTTTGACATTACTTGCCACTGTAGTTGTTAGGCTTATTGATCTATGATTCTATGTAGGCACAGCCGCAGTTCAGTTTATATAAAATTTCTCCACATACTTTGTGATCCATATTAAGCTCCCCATTCACCTAACAACTTCAGTCTTCCTTGGCATCTTCCTTCTACTACAACTCTTTGTTCACTCACGATGGAAGACATTACACTGTCTCCAATTTGTGGGCTAATGTCTTCTGATGAGTGCTCTGCTACATGAGAACAAGAGTTCTCCCTACATGATCTCATTTACTTCTGACAACAACTCCATGAGGTATTACGGTGTCAGCATTTTGCAGATAAAGCAATTGACTCAGAGAGGTTTAGCTACTTGCTTTGGTTACACATCTAGTAAACAGCAGAGCCCAAAATTGAATGAATATTTGTTTGACTCCAGAGTGCATGCTTAAACAACTTCATCTGAATTGTCTCCCTGTGGTCACTGACGTTTTTTTCAACTGTGTTATCATTTCAGAGGGATAATAACCCCCTCGAGGGCAAGTCATATCTGCTACAATAGTCGTATGTTGGATAGAGCAGTGATTCTCAAGCCAAGGGAGCTTTTAAAAGTATTGGTACCTAGGCTTTCACCACAGAAATTCTGATTTGGTTTGTTCGGTGTGGGCACTGGCCATTTCATGCATTTTTTAAAAAAACCTTACCCTGTGATTCCTTTTTTTTTTTTGAGGAAGATTAGCCCTGAGCTAACTGCTGTCAATCCTCCTCTTTTTGCTGAGGAAGACTGGCCCTGAGCTAACATCCATGCTTATCTTCCTCTACTTTCTTTGTGGGATGCCTACCACAGCATGGCTTGCCGAGTGGTGCCATGTCCGCACCCAGGATCCGAACCGGTGAACCCCGGGCTGCTGAAGCAGAACGTGTGCACTTAACTGCTGTGCCATCAGGCTGGCCCCTGATTCTTATGTACAGTCAGACTTGAGAAGCCACTAATATAGTATATTAACTAGTATCTCTCTAACCCTGGGGCTATGAACCATTGAGAACAAGGAGCTGATCCTCGGGAAGTTGAGGCAGGCTTAAAGGATCAGGTAGGTATCTGAGTAAACTTGTGAGACTTAATTTTGATATTCAAGCTAAATGAAGACATACATAGACATCAGGGCTTACATAAACTGCTGACCCAAAGCCACATGGACAGGCAAAAATGAAGCTTATCAAGTTCCTCATCTCAATAGAAGGACTCAGAATAGTCAGATAAAAGCGTTAATAACTTAAAAATTTAAGGCTCAAATTACACTTAAACATATACATGTATTATGGAAGATTTAAATATAATTGAACAAACAGCATTTGATTAGATCAAGTTTTTTCTGAAGAATGAGGATCTTATTTTTCTATCAACACCAGCACTGCAATTATTTCAACTGTTTTCACATCTTATCACATCCATTCCCTTCGGCATCCACTGTTTAAATAAAAATGCACAGAACCATTGAAACAAAGCAACTTATTAGCCAACCGCTATGTTACTCCTTTAAATTAGACATCTTCTCTTAATGAAATTGCATTATATCCGATCAATGAGTGAGCACAGTGCAAATCACATCCCTGACTTTGATTTCCAAAAATCCAATTCCAGTTTTGAACTCTTCCCGGGTAAAAGTGACTACCAAGATACAGAACAGGGAGAGGCTTCCAAGTCTAGACAGCTGGGAACTGGGAGAGAAATCAAAATTCCAGGCAGACACTTGGGTGATATACAGGCACTGAAATATAAAGCAGGATAAACAGCCAGAAAAGCAGCCACAATAACCTGAAGATGTTTTATAACTCAGACCCTCCATCCTAGGACAGTAGCATTTCTGGAATCCTGTTAAGGCAGGACCTGATTCTTAGTTTAGCTAGTTTTGATTGTCAGGTTGAGTACTTGAGTGCTGTGGTCTGAGAGGCAGTAGGAGGGAAGTGATTTTTGACAGCATAATGGATGACTCCAAATCCTTTTTTATTGAATTATGTCACAGTTAAAGATAGGGCCATTATACTCTTTTGAAACAATTAACCAACTTACGCTAAATTATCTGAGTAACTGTTGATGCAAAATGGCTCTTAGCAGTAAAAAAAAAAGCACATTGAATTTTCGAAAATTTCCCTTCTGGATTTGAAATGACCACATTAAAAATCTGAATTGAAAATACTTTCTAGTATAGGACTACATATATCACTTTATAGGAAAAGCACAAACACAGTGTGAAAGCAGATGTGGTACTTCGGAATAGCACCAACGGGGTAATATAGTTGTTAAATTGGCCCCAAACACCAGCACGTATATTAAAAAAAAAAAAAGTTGACAGGGAAAACATATCTCTCAGGAGTGTAGGCTAGACCATCTGTCAAAGGGAGAATTGAAACCATATTTCCATTAGACGTGGTCATTGATCATTTGGTGAAGATTTCTGTAGACAAATTGCATAGACTATGTCATCTTCCACTATCTTATCTTACACGTACAGACCTCAGACATTCTTCAAGGAAAGGCAATTTCGTGCTCAGAATTTGAGCAGGATTGTTAAAAATGTGATTCCAGGAAAGGAGCTCTATAGACATCAGTTGGAGAAAAAGTAGTTGGAGAAAACAGACAGAGGTTGTATGCTGGATCAGGCCATTAGTAAATCAGCTGTAGGACTCTACGGCTAAAGCCCAGAAGTAGCGCCCATTAAAAGAAAGTTAAGAACTTGATTTATTTATTTGATAGATAAGGGGAAAAGAGAAATAACCTATAAATGAATTAACTGGGAAATGAAGAAAGATCTGATATATATATATATTTTTTTTGGTTTGGGAACCCGTAAGAGATAAACATTGCTCCATTAATAGAAATACCTTGAATCATATAATGGCCTTTTCAGACATAAATATGAGCACAGGTAATATATTAATAGCATTATTGTCCTCGAACATGGACAGTGAGAGACAGAAAATGTATCTCTCTCTTCTCAGAAAATGGATTAGCGGCTCATTTCCATAGTAAGTTTGAGGTAATTGTTGGAACAAATGACATAAGTCCTAGCACTTTGTACATTTTGAATCTCCTATATGTATAATATTATTAACATCTCATAGGTTTGTGTACAGATCAAATACGAAATATTGTTTATACTCATCATTATTAACCTGTGATTACCGTTTAACTTCCCCGGTGGATATATTTTGCTGTCTCCCTTAGAAGATACAAACTCCTTAAAGGTGTGGATTATATGATACATATTCCATATATCTTTTACTGCACTTAACACAGTGCTATGCAGCTAATTGATACACACAATTATTTGTCCATAATCCCTAGTATGCAAGTGAATAATATATGTGAGAGCCTAAAAGAATTTTAAGTATTCAAGAAATATAAATTATGATGTAATTATTAGTTAATCCTATTAATTCACCCCTTCTGCTATAGCCAATACCCCTGAGTTATTAGTAAATGAAAGAGAATATGCCGTTCTTTGGGAGCAGTACACAAACATTTCTTTTTTCTTTCTCTTGCTATCAATATTCACAGATAATATAAAGCACTTGACAAATGTCAAGTTTTAAAACAAAGGTTTTATTTGTCCTGAATAGTTGTCTCAAAAATATTTGAAAAACATTCCAGGCCTATATCCCACTATCAGTGGACTTGCAGGACAACATATATGAAGAAGAGCAACTTTTTCTTTTTGGCGAGGAAGATTGGCCCTAAGCTAACATCTGTTGCCAATCTTCCTCCTTTTGCTTGAAGAAGAGTGGCCCTGAGCTAACATCTGTGCCAATCTTCCTCTATTTATACATGGGACGCTGCCACAGCCTGGCTTCATGAGTGGTGTGTAGGTCCACGCCTGGGATCCAAACTCTTGAACCCCCAGCTGCCTTAGGGGAGTGCATGAACTTAACTATTACACCACTGGGCCAGCCCTAGAAAAGCAACTTTTTACCTGAAAACCATATAGTTTGCTAACTGCTGATCCTCACTGAGAGTGGGCACAAGTCTATTCTTTGGTGGGTCTTCACCCTGAGCAATTAACATTAACCCACGTCTGTGTGCACAAGAGCAAGAAGGACTGGTGGACTGAATAAGGCAGGAGGTAAGGGTGGGGGTGGGATGAGATCAGAGAGGAAGAAAAGGCAACAGTTACAGCATCTTCCTCTGATTTCTGGCCAGGTGCCCTCTTCCTCTGTCTACCTTTCTGGGATGTGACTGACAGGGTTTTAACTGCATTACAAATGTTTTTAATTTTTGCCATATGAAGAAGAATCTTAGAGATCAACGTTTCCCGGTTGGCTCTCTGTGATCAGTCTTGCCTGTGTATATTCATCATGCCTCATGCCTTGTTGTGTTAGCTCAGAAAAGAAGATAAGGGAAATACATTTGGGGTCAAACACAACGCTAATTTAGAAACACTTGCTTGGTCATAACTTTGACCTGGAGTGTCAGTGTAGGAGGTTTCAAATTATTCAAAGTCAAATATTTTAACTCGTGAGATTATTTTCACAAATCCTGTAGCATGGCTTGCTTCCTCATTCCAGTCTACATAAATTTTTAGCCTTCTACAGACACATGAAGAATATCAGTTTTCAAAATGCTCATATTTTTCAGAGGATGAAAACCTGGACAATCACAGTGTCAAGTACTCTTGTCACTGGCATTTTCTATTTAATTGTCAATTGGTCTTTTTTCTTCATTTTTGAGCACTTGGGAAATGGGCAAGCTGATCTTAAAAAAATCATTAAATAAAGCTTCCAACATGCATCGACCTTTCCTACATTTGCTTCAGCACAAACTTTAATAATTCTAAAAGCCCTTTGACAATGAAATCGTTTCCATTGTTCCAAAATTTTATAATTAACTATAGATCTCAGTGATTAAGTGGAGTATTTTTAAAGTTTGTTCTGATTATAAGATTACCTCTTTCTGTGAAATAAACTCAGAAACAGTTAATACTCCTCCTCAAAATGCTTAATTTCTTCCCATCTTATTACAAAGAACACATTTCTAATTATCTTCAAAAATTCCTTTTAGCTCATTAACTCTATTCCTTAACTCCCACCACTGACTTTTAGATAAAATCTTATTTCCTAACACATCTTTCTAACATACAATAATGCCAGAGTATCATGCTAATGCCTCTTTCAAGCTCAAAGCTATATTTTACATGGAAATGGTTTTCTAGTCCTTGTTGAGAATGACTTCCTTATAGTTTTAATCAAATCTGACTCAAAGAATAGAATCTCCCTGATGATTAGTTAATACGGTTAAGATGAGTGAGAGTCCATCTGCAGGAAATGTAATTTGAATTTCATTTACATTTTCATCCAGCTACTTGAACTTTACAGAGTGATTCCAAGAAAATTTAAAGAGGCAAGGATGTAAAGTTTTCAAAAATAACCTAATGGAGGAGAGTCACTCATTTAGATATTAAAAACCAAAATCAGGGTTCCAGCCCCGTGGCTTAGTGGTTAAGTTCGCACCCTCCACTTTGTCGGCCCATGGTTTCACCGGCTCAGATCCTGGGTGTGGACATGGCACCGGTCATCAGGCCATGCTGAGGCGGTGTCCCACACAGCACAACCAGAAGGATCTACAACTAGAATATACAGCTGTGTACTGGAGGACTTTGGAGAAGAAGAAGAAAAACAAAAAGAGAGAAGACTGGCAACAGATGTTAGCTCAGGTGCCAATCTTTAAGGAAAAAAACCCCAAACCAAAAACACAATCATTTCACTTACATTTCAGAGCGCTCCTGAACTCTCCTGAAAACAATATAACTTGTTAACTCTCGATCCTGACTAAGAGTGGACACAAGTATAATCTTGGAAAGGAGGATTTCCACTTGTCCTTTCCAAGACTAATCCTCCCACTTGTTTTCCTAGGAACCGTGTTCTATGGATTCCTCCTCTTTCTCCTTTTCTTCCTCTGCTTCTTTTTCCTTTGCATCAATATGTGAGTAGGAATGGCTCTCTTATTACAAAACTAAATAAACTAAGAAAAGCTCCTTTCTAAGTAAAGAAAGGAAAACAAAGCATTATTATTATGATTTCCATTATAAAAATGCCAACGCTAAAGGTATATATTCACGCAGTCAATCCAAACAGCATTTCGCTGAATGAACAAAGACTGCCTGTCAGGGCCTTTCTCTCTGGGAGAAGTCCCTTCCACTGCTCAGGCAAATGGAGCACATTTTGAAAGGCTAGATCCTGAGGATAGAAGAAAGCAATAAAACATGACTAGGAAGAGCCTTTTTCTCATGCTGTTACTAACATCCATCAAAAACCTAGAGTCTTTTTTAATACTACTTTCAATCTGAGTCCTTCCCATCAGACAAAATTACTTATGACTTCATTCACGAAAACAGGCTGCTGGTTTCCCGTCAGTAAGTGGCAACGTGCTTTTGCCAATCCAACCAACAAGTCAGGCTATTTTACATCTGCTATAAAATGCACTTTCAGTCAGTGAAATCATTTTTAGGTCTAAGGCAAGAGAAGAAAGCTTAAAGTAGACAGGCACTAACTATATTTAATCCACCTTGTATACTGGGCCATCCCAATGGAATCAGACTGAAGGATTTCCCTCACTAAGCCTTCCTTCACCATTTCGAATGAAGCTATGAAGTATGTTTATTATGAACTTTTGAACTGTCTGAAATTATTCTGCCCACTGAAACATTGCCTCGAAAATGCTTTTTTCAACTAGTGACATGACAGCTAGAGCTGTTGTGCTCTGTATCATTCAGCTGGAAGGTATTACTCTGAGAATTACATTTACTAGCATTAGCCCCGGTTCCCTGAAAATGGGTAAGCTGCATGGTGAATAATTAATATCGGCAGAGTCATTATAAACCTCTGTAGACAGCCTCTATCATACACTACTGGAGTGCATCCCAAGTACAAGCAGCTTTGATTTGATTCATTGTCCATTCCAGGTTTGTTTTTCTTTTACTCGCCTGCCCTCTATGCAAGACATCATATAAATAAAATTACTGTTTCTGGCTTGAATCATCGCTAGACTTGAGTTAGTGGTTGCATGAAGGCTAATTTAAACAACAGGCAGGGCCACTGCCTTATACAGACGACAGGAAAGAACTCTATCTATGACCATCCTTGGCAGTAATGCTATGTCCAATTAAAATGAATCATATTCACATTATATGTAAAATATATCATACTAAGGTAAACTAAGAATTTGCTCTCATAGAGTCAAAAACGAAAGAAAGCTTCAAAGGTCATTAGCCTGTCCTCTGGCTTTCTGCAGGCTACAATTAAAAGGTCCTCGGGAATTATCTGCCAAGTCCTTAAACTTATTCAGACAAGTAGGCACCACAGTCTCTTTCTGTAAGTCATTACCAGGTCTGCCAGCCTTTACAGTCAGTAAGGTCTGCTTGCTATTTAACCCAGCCATGAAAATAGTCTCTGGCCTCAGTACAGTGGTCCCAGCAAAAGATAGGCGGTGGATCTAATTTTAAAAACGGGATGGGAATAAAACAGTTTAATTTTTTCTCTCTCTACTTTCCAGAACTTTTCCTTTTGGTTTTCTTGGTAAATCAGCCTTTTTGAAAAGCCTCAGCCCATTAAGCTGGTGAGACAGACTCTTATTACAATATGGAAGTTTGGCTGGACCTAACTGTGCCCTAAATCAAAATATATTCCCTGAAGAAGAGCACACAGTGAAAAGCAGGCAGCCTGTAACATGAGCCCGTGTCCTATGGCCTAGATACAACAACATAGTAATTTACATTTACTGAGAGTTTACTATGTATTAGGCATCAGTTTAAGACCCTCCAATGTATTAACTCCTCACAATATCCTATGAAATTACTCTTCCCATTTGATAAGCGAGAGCCTGCAGTCCTGAAGAGGTCAGTAACTTGCCCACCAGTCACCCACTAGTCAGTGGCAGAACTTGGGTCTGAACTGAGACATTTTGGAGTCAGAGTCTGTATTTAACCCCAACAAAGTGAATATCATTTGATAATTAAGAGTTTACATATTTCCAAGCTTTTGGGGTAAAAAACTGAGATAAGCATAAAGTGGAGAAGGTCATAGTAAATATTAAGAATTTGTGAAGGAAAATAATGAATTGCTTTCACATTTCTGATAGAATTATGAGAGATCTTGTGATTTGGTGGGAAGCCACTTTCATGTAGAGGCAGGAGAATTCTAAGGAGTATTTCTGGCAAACTATAGTTTGCTGTTTATTTTAATTATCATGATTCCTGAGTGAGGGAGTTGATAGAAATGGGCAATTCCAAGGTAAAGTTTTAAATATGATGATGAAACCTTGTGGTTTGGAAGAGGGAGATCCCAACAGGGAGTGACTCATTCTTGAATTTAATAACCCCTCTACTCCCTAATCCCGTCAATGGTTTACTTTACAGTGTTTCCAAACTTTTTTATTTATCTGTTTGTTTCTCAAGTCAGCAATCGTTTTACTATTTCCATGAAAATATGATTTCAAACTTTCTCCATTCTCCTCAGACCCCTGACCCTCCATCTCTGTCTTTAATTTTGGCGATGGCCGGATAACCTATTTTAATGAGAACACCATTCTCTTCCTCATCACTGAAATGACAAACACGCTCATATTCTCAGACTTTCACTCGTCCTTTCCAAGACTAATCCATCCACTTGTTTTCCTAGGAACCACGTTCTATGGATTCCTCCTCTCTTTCTCCTTTTCTTCCCCTTCTTTTTCCTTTGCATCAATATGTGAGTAGCACTGTCTCTCTTATTATAAAACTAAATAAACTAAGCAAAATAAAATAACATTATTCCTTGGCCGGCTGTCTACTTCCAGCCTCCTCCCTTTTTCTCTTTGAATGCAACTTTGTTGAAAGTGTTATCTACTTACTTTCTCAGCTTGTTAACTTCCTAATACATTTCTTCTTTAATGTTGTTTGGTTTCTGTCCTGCATTGTTGCATCAATATTTCTATTGTCACAATTACCACCTCTGTTTTAGAAAATGCAACAATTGTTTTTCAGTTGCCTTTTGGCATCATTTACTACTGTTGAGTATGACCTTCCTGAAACACTCTATTCCCTGGACTTTCATGACACCACACTGACTTGGTTGCTCTTTACTTCTTCACTCTTACCCAGTTTCCCTATATGTTAAGGATAAAGTAAATTTTATGCTCCATTCTCTTCTCTCTTGAGGGAGAATTGCCCACCAACCCCCCCAAAAAATTTTGCATCCAACCCCATGACTCTAATTTACAGCTATATGCTAATGATTTCCAAATAAATAATTTCAATCAGATATTTCTCATTAGCATCAGACCTACTCATTCAACTTTCTATAGGACAATGCATGTAGCTATTCTGCTGACTCTGCAAAGTTAAGACACGACAGATGAAACTCACAGTTTTCCTCTGCAGTTCTCTCTTCTCCCTATGTTTTCTGCCTCAGTGAATGGCAAATCCTTTACTCAGTTGCCCAACCATCAGCCTGGGTGTTATTCTTGACTCCTCTCCTCTTCATCCCTCACATTCCTTCAGTCTCAGTGTCCTGGTTCTTTAGTGTCCCACAGATCTCTCAAACCAGTCATCTTTTCTCCATAGCTCTGACCCAAGCTCAGGGTACTACCATCTCTCGCCTGGATTCCTGCAATAGTACCCTCATTCATTTCTCAACCTTAAATGTTATCCCATCCCATTTTCTGGATTGTGTCTTTCCAAAAGGCATACCTGATCATGTCATGCTTCTGCTTAACACTCTTTAGGGGCAGCTCGCTGTTCAAATGCATTAACAAAACTTAGAAACCACATCCTAATGGAGGCCCTCCTCAGTTCTCCAGCTTTGCCTTACGCCAGAATGAAGTGCTTTTAATTTCTTGAACTCATCATATTTCTTTGAACTCCGGCTTTTCATCGTTGTTTTCTTGTTCTTGAACTTTCATTTCTCCAAACTTCTTTTACAAATGTTTTAGATCAGCTTTTCCTGGTGCAACTTTTCCTCAACTGCTAAATCTGGTTTAGGCATTGTTGCTATGGATTTTCAGCAGCATCTAAGCCTTCCCTCATCAGAAGTTGTTTCCCCCCGCCCCACACTTTTTATTTATAGTTATGCCATTTTAATTATAAGCTTAATGAAGACAGGAAACATTTTCTTCTTTGTTACAAATTCAGGATCTAGTACGTTTTCAGGCAATTTGTACTTAAGTTTACTGATTGACTCCAAAACAAAATAATAAAAGCAACTTCATCTTTGGACAATAATGTCTGTTATTATAGGAAATATGTATATCCCTTGCTATATGTGTTTTTAAAATTAGTTTAGTGATAATTTGCAATATGATAGGTGAATTTGGACTGTCATCATTTGAAACTCCACATTATGTGCCATCAAAATTCCTATGATCCCATGATTCCAAAGTTAAAGTCTCACCACGGTTGAGGTGGGAATTTTCAGAAGTCATTTAATTTTAGGCATTTGGGTGATCTTGAAAATATGTCTGGGTCCCTGGGAGAAGGACATTAAGGCAGTTGGGCTGCTGTCCATTCACTTCTTTTCCCCAGGGAAAAAAACAGAGTCAGGTGACCTGGCCTAACTGTTTTGTCAACTGGCCTTCCAGGTAAACAGACTAATGATATTTGCTAGGAAGAAGAGCACTTATATCTGAAATGTCTTTGGGAGGATACCACTGGCAAAGAATTACCTGTAGGAAATGGAACCCCAGATCTAGAAGGTACAGCTCCCTGGAGAATGCTATGTCAGCCATGCAATTCTCTGGGGTATAAAATGAAGATATTTTATAATTGAAACCTGATTGAAACATCTCTAGTTATATGAAGAACCCAAGAACCTCATTTAGAGACCACACATCTGTTCTGGACCAATAAAACCCAAATCTGATGCAGGAAGGAAGGACGTAAGCAACTGCTTTCAATATCCTGAACCTCCAGCTGCTTCTCTTTTTGATATTATTTCATATGGACAGATCTCTGATTCTTATAAGTCTGATTTGGCAATCTGATACTATGTGGTAGCTTGGACTCAACACTTCCTTAGTCTAATTTAATGGTTTTCTACTGATATTTGTAATAGAGAGTAAGATTTTTATCAAGATAGCCGGATTCGTGGCTCTTCTTTCTCTCTCTAAATTTGCTTAAGCAGAGAAATTTAGTTTTCCCATTTGATTGTATAATATTTGAAGAACATTCAAGCTCAGCCTTACAATCCATTACTAGCCCTAACAATTAGTCTGTGCACTTTAAGAAGATTTAAAGTGCATTAATAAGTTTTATTTCAAAAAGCATGTATATTCTTTCAGAGAACAATGCTGAGGACAAAAATGGGTAATTGCTAAACTGAGTATTACAGATGGATAATTTCATTAGATACTTTAATCGGATATCTGTGGATAAAGACTCCATCACACATTGTACTTGGCCTTATAACATCGAAAAGCTAAGTATCCATTTATTACAAATGGACTGTGGTGACATTAGCTGTTCTGGGAGTTCCTGGAAATATGGTTATTCTATCTACCTCTTAAGGGAAACAATTGATATTTACTGCCTCAGAGACTCTGATGAGTGGATGGAGGAAGAGATGGAAGGGAGGAGCAGGAGCGAGTTATGAGAACAAGATGTATTGCCATGTTTGTGGCGAAGGCAGATTGAATACAATGAGTCTCAGAAGATAGCATATAAATCAGGATATTCTGACATAATAATATAGGAGAGGTCTTTTAATGGAACTGATTTCATAGTCTTGGTGAGTCATAAAAAGCCTATTTGAAAAACTGCAATATTAATTAGACATCTGCCAAGTTTTTCTTGTTGACATTTGCTGGAGGACTAAAACTTTCCTGAAATCTGTTTTTTTGAAGACATTTTCTCAGCTAATCACAAAAGGTTTTTTATCAGAGTATTCAGTGTGAACCCTTTAAACAAAAAATACGAACACTCTGACAAGGAAGGTGAAATGTGGCCCAGTTCCCTCTTGGAATTTCTTGTCTGTTAAAGAAGCCAGGAGAGGTTTCAACTCAATCAAAATGTTGTAATTTCAAAATAGCCAAATTGCTATAAGTACTTCGAAAGTTCTTGTGACAGTCTCTAAAATTTTGCTTTGTAACAATAAAAATGGAATTTGAATCTTACAGAAATAACTTCTAAGAAATTAGCAAGCAAGGGTGGAAAGAAACATGTTTGCTCAATTCAACACAACACAGAAAAATTTATGCTAAATGCATTAAGTTTTGAGAAGTGTGAAAATTCCATTTTTGCTATCGCTTCAGCAGAATTTTTTCATTCATTGGTTTTTAGAAAATGAACAAATTGGACTTTTCTGAATTATACTCAAGGAATGATCTCATGAATGAGAGTCCTGTGAAGGGAATTTTTCTCTGCCCACTCACAAGCAATTACCATTTTATTTTAGCAGCATGTTTTGATTTGTTCCTATGTGTGTGTACAACATATTCAGAGATGGTGAAAGATATGCCTTAGAGTAATTTAAGAAAATTCTCTGAATTTAAGATTTTTTTTTTACCTCCAACCAAAATGCTGGAGAAGTTAGTGGGTAAAATTCATGTGGTTTGGGATACAAGTGAATCCTGAAATGCAACAATGTAGCTGTTCAGTTCCTATTCCTTCTTTTTATGACTTTAGTCTAAAAGACATGGCAACCCTTTAATCCTCTCAGAATGATGCCCAGGCAGGTAATTAAAATGAATGAAGGGAGCCAGTGATAGACAAAGGATGAGCTCCAAGTGGTATCTAAAGGGCGCAGTGTCTACTCAGCTCCAGGTGATGGTGGCCGTGCAGGAGTGCAGAACCAGTAGGGTCAAATCTTCTGATTGAAAAGCTTTTGTGAATCACTACTGATATGTGAATTCAATCAAATTTAAATGTTGGCCAGACAAATCATAAGTGTAGATTAGTTGTGGTCCAAGAACTGCCAGTTTCCACATCAAATATAGGGAGTCTATATTCTATGTCCCTACCAAGCTAAAGATACCCTAAAATGTATAAACCTAAACTTAATTACATTGTCTTCTTGAAGTAATATCTTTACTGAATTGTATTGAATGTTGTGTATTTGGTTCTTATTGAGAATTGTTACATAAAACAACACTAAAGATTATACCTGAATATGCTACAAATAGACATGGTCTATTAGGTGTTAAATTTCACTTGTGTAAGGACTCAAAACAAATTCATTCTAGAATTTAATACCAGTAAAAATGTTTTTAACATAATGAGCATTACCTAATACGTAATCTCCTTTAAGAATGAGCAAATACACAAAAAAGAAATTACACTTAAAATTCAGTCTCAATCATGGTAACTATATGAGTTTAGGAGAGTGTGCATTTGCATTTTTCTCCGTGTACAGGATTTTAGATTTCTCGTTTTCTCTTAAAAGCTTAGTGTGTGTGTTTCCATGTGCATGTTTGTGTACAAATGAGAGTGTGTGTCTGTGTTTGTGCTTTATTTTAAGTCCTTTAAGTCATTCTTGCAAGGTGGGATGCAATTTTAAGTAGAAATTAAAAAAAAAACAGTTTGTAATCTTTCTGTAACAGTATCTGTGAAATGTTGATACTTTATCACATTTTTGACATCTGAATAAGAACCTATATAGTGATAAAATTGGAAAGTGGTCAAACTGTTTTTTAAGTGCCCTCCCCTTTCTTAACTAATCTACAATCATTTATTGAGAGATGATAATGGTTTAATATTATTCCTCTAGAAGGGCTTATATTTTAACAAGTACATTTACTTCCCAAACCTGAAGAAATATGAAACAGAGGTAACAGTATATACCATTAGAGAAGATATATGCAGTGTTTATGTAGGCGTATATATATATATACACAAACACTGGTTTTACTCCATCTTGTTACCTAAATAGCTTCCCTCTTTAGATAGAGGATTGTTGAGGATAATTGTGTTG
The DNA here is from genome assembly GCF_041296235.1 of Equus asinus. NCBI lineage: Eukaryota > Metazoa > Chordata > Mammalia > Perissodactyla > Equidae > Equus > Equus asinus. Next base: position 48,116,447 of record NC_091793.1, on the reverse strand, counting down.
GGCAACTATAGCCAGAAAATAAATCTACCAAGAAAATTTTGGAAGTTTTGGATTGTACTTGTTTTAAAATAAGCTTTCTCTGATTATTTAAATTCATGAGGTAAAACTTTTTCATCGGGATCCTATTTGGGGGGCAATGTTGTATTTGATTGCAGATGGGCTTAAACTTTCTGGTTGAGAACAGCTTCTACATCTTTTCAATCTTTGTATTCTTTGTACTTTAAGCATAAGAACAGCCATATTGTGTGTTTTCTATGAAGGCTTGTTGAACTCTATTAAAGGCACACTCTATTTAAATAATTTTAAAAACATATTGACATCAGAAAAGTATTTTATGCATTTTGAGCTAAGCCCAACACAAATTTTATTGTTAAACTTTAATTATTTCATGTTAGGAACAAAGTTTTCTGAATGGTTATAGACTAATTGCCCCCTTCCTATATTTTGATCAATGGAATTGATAAATATTGTATTAAATTTTCATATTTAATATGGGCAATACAGGTTAATTACTGAGATGTTCCTAATGGATAAGGAGCATGCTATAAATTGGTCTCGAAAAATATTAAGGCATTGCGTATTTCCAAACTTGTATCCAAATGTACATTTAAATACATTTAAAGCTCTTTTATTTATGTTACTTATTTCTGCAAAAGCTTCTACTGGGATCAGCTGATCTTCTGACTTTTCATTGACTCCAGAAGGAACATTTTCATTCAGTGATTCAGAGAAAATGCTTTTCCTGGTAATGCTAATCTAGCGTAGTGAGATAGGGCTGGTTTTTTTTTCAATCAGTCTAAAAGAAGCTTTATATTCTCTGAGGTTTTGTCCCTATCTTGAGTGAATAATGGAATAAAGGATGGAGTTCAGCATCTCCCTCCCTTCTTTCCTCTGCCAATGCCTAACCTTCACAGGAGAAAAATATGCATTTAGGGACAAAGCTCAGTAATTATAACTTTGCATTACTTCTCAGAAAATTAAGGTAAATTATATTTTTAGATTTCCAAATGGCTTTGAATTTGAATATTCCTAGAGAATTGGTGGAGTGCATGTTAATTAATTTATCCCAATGCTATTTGTAATCGAGACCCTCTCTTTGTGAGAATTTGCATGGCTCTCTCATCAGTTTGCCTCACTGCTGAGCCTCTCGCATATCGTTACACATTGTTTGAAGAATATTGCACGTTCAGTTCTCTATTCAATTCCATGTTTCTCTGCCAAGTCTCATCTGGGCATCTGACATATCACAAGCAGCCACATGACTGTGCAGACTAATAGCTAATGACTAATTACTTTTTCTCTTCATTCAGTTTAAAGAACATTTCTATGGTAAAAATATGCTACTGTTGTCGGAATGTCGCAACATATTGCATGGGGAAAGGGAACTAATGCGGGGATTCATCATTAATATCTGGGGATTGATCATTTGCCAGTTAAACTAAATTAAGAACTGGCTGATGAGTTTGGAATTTATTGTTTATTTGGAGTTCTGCGCTGTGCAGGTCTAGTATTTACAAACATACATATATAGATAAAACATTTGAATTTCCATGTGGTATAGTGAAAGAATTAAATTGTTCATTGAAGACCTGTATTTCATTTCAGCTTTGCTATTATTTACACACTATCTTTCAGACCTTAACAAACTCTCTTGAGCTCCACAAGCTTTTGCTTGCTCAGTTGTGCCAGCCTTCCTTCATAGAACTGACACAAGATTCAAGTGGGATAATATATATCAAATTATTTTATAGTCTGAAAAATAGTATATAAATGTCAGTGCATTTGCCACTGTGTTGTTAATTGTTACTTATTTGATTCTCTAAATGTTCTGTGAGATAATCAAAGAAGATTCATTCATTTATTCAACAAATAATTATTGATCACCCGCAATTTTTTACATTCTGATGGTTCAACAGGGATTAAGTTAACAGGGCCTCCTATCTTTCTAGAGTTCCTATCCAGTGCCGGAAACAGATAATATCTAGTTAACCCAGCCCTATGTGAAGATCATTTCAGTCCGCTGTGCATGTAATGATGAGAATAAAACAGGGTGATGTGTTAGTGACTGCTTAAGATGTGAATTCAGAATGTTCACTCTGAAGAGTGGAGGTTAGCTGAGATTTGAGTAATGAGCAAGAACAAGTTACATGAAGAACTGGAATGAGAACATTTCAATAAAGGAAAGGCCTTGATTGGCAGAGGAATAGAAAGAAGTCTTTTGGTGCTGAACATAGTGAGTTAGGGGGAGTATGGAAGGAAATCTTCGATGTCACTTCCTCTGTGAAATCTTCCTTGTACCCCAGATCCTAGACCTTCTTGAGGATCCCTGCTGTGCATTCCCACTAAAAACTCTAGTTCGTCTATAAAATCACACTTAATTGTAATTGCTAGTTTAATTGTCTGTTATTCTCATTAGACTCTGAGCTGGGAAAAAGCTAGGAATATTTTTTCTTTCTCATCATCATATCCCTAGCACCCAGATCAAATTAGCTCCTAGTGGATGCAGAAAATTATTTGATGAAATGGAAAGAGTATGCAATCAGTTAACACAGTATTGTCAAGCTCAGCTAGCGTCATCATCTTCAGAATACATAGTTCAGTCTTCTTTCCACTACTCCTTCCTACTTTCAGTAGGAGGAAGTGTTATCGATCTTAAAGGTGTGACAAATATCTTCTATTTTCTAACAATGTAGACTAGTGAGGATATACAATTATGTGTTAGTGAAATGCTGGAAATAAAGGTAAATGCTTTTCCAGTTAGAGTGGCATTTGTGAACTTGAGTGGGATGAAATAAAACAGATTCAAAGGGATTGTGTGAATTAATATCTATCAATAAGAGTGGGTGCTTTTATGTTACATGAATTAATGTACACAGCATCACTTAGTGACAAGTACGCTAATTTTTAAAACAAAGAGCAGAGTGCTGAGTCATTCATTTGTGATCGTAAAGCTGCAAGTTGCCCGTGTAAGTTTCAAACCTAGGTTTGCAGACTTCAGTAATATTCCTATTTTCACCCCGCTTGTGTACACTGTCCTTTGCATTGCATAATACTATATGCTGTTACTGAACCATTATCAAAAGGTCACACATTTTGTGTCTTTTTTGTAAGATTACAGATGCGTAGACATTGATTTATTCACTTCCACTCTCTTGCTGGGTTCCCTGTTCAGCTTTTAAGATGCATGTGGCAAGATAACTGGGTCCAGAGACCTTGGGAGGATTTTAGCCATTAAACAAACAACTTAAGTGGAAGTTGACCCTATCGTTAGACTTACTAACATCAAGTTCTCGTTAAAGAAAATGTGGAAGACAAATTTAAAGTGCACATGGATGGAGATGAAGGTTAGCTTCTCTAATTCTTCAAAGAAGAAATAGTGCTGAGATTTTGAAATAAATGCAGAAAGTGATATGCAACTAATTTGTTTTGTTTTCTGGTTCCTGCGAGACCATCAGTTTAATGTTAATCCTTTAATAATACACTAGTAAATATAATTACTTATTATATTTAATAATTTAATAAATAATTTTATTTTAATAATCACCTCTCAACTCCTTTTTTTTGGTGCATGTTCACTGTAACAGATTTGAATAAGTAGGAAAAATACAAAAATAAAAACATTTTTCTTGTTACACTAGTTCCAACTGTTTAATTACAAATGGTTTTCACTTCTGCATTATCTTTATTTATAGGGAATTCTTTTCTCTATGGCCAGTTAGAAGGAAAATTGGTTTTGGAGGATAAGTCTTGAAATTTGGAGAAACACAGATATGGAATTCAGAGCTATGAAATACAGTTAATATTATAAGTTACTTTCATTAGGGTTTAGAAACTAAAATGAAGATACATAATAGCTAATGTTAACAATATGTATGAAACATTTTTAATAAAATATTTTACTGCTATCTTTCTTGATAATGAGATCTATCAAAGTAATTATCATAGCATGGTAACCAATTTGGTCTTTAAGGTTTTTAGAAAAGTTATTTTACTTGGAAATAATTAATGTAACATTATATATGCAATGTAATAGCAATTCAGGATTATTGAAATTCTTCTGGATAATAAGTTATGCTATCAAATAACTGATATTATGATACAATATAAAAAGTTTTTCTAAGAAGTTCTACTAAAGATACTTTCAACCAAAATTTATGAATCACAAATAATGAGACGGGAGGAAAGATGAAAGTTCTAACCGTCTTGGATTTGAGACAGAGAAATTATACAATAAACATCAAAGAGATTGAGCACACTTACTGAATGGGATTTTTCCAATTCACATTGCTGACTATACTTCAAGAGACAACCACAAAGTATTTTTCCTAATTTAAATTATAGTCACGACTTATCAGCTTCTTGATGATTTTGTTTAAAGTTAACTACAAGAGAGGAAAAAAAAAAGAATGACCGGAGAATTTAATAACGTCAAGAAAAACGTGTGCAGTAAAATTCAACATAGAAGATGTTTAACTTTTTTTGTAGCTAAGTGCACAGATTTTCTGATTTTTCGACCATAAGGCCTGGATGTTCTATGTGGTATATCCTCTATCTAATAAACACAGATCTTCATTTTTTTTCTCATCTTATCTAGGGCAATTTAGATGAAATAGAGGTGGAGTTATTACTTGAAATAAGCAAGCTCATTGTCCAAGTTATTGAGCTTAGCTGTCTCAGGCCTTGTCAATTAGACCCTGTTCTCAGACTTAACAGCCTTGTCCCCTGTTCTATTCCATCTTGCCTCTTGTCTCTGTGTCTATGTCTTCCCTGAAACCGTGGTTACAGGCCAGAGATATCCTTTCTGCTGTTATTAAACCACAGATCCTCACTGACTGGCCAAGTGTACCTGTGAGGGTTAATTTTATGTCAACTTGACTCTGCTAAGGAATGCCCAGATAACTGGTAAAATATTATTTCTGGTTGTGTCTGTGGGGATATTTCCAGAAGAGATTAGCATTTGAATCAGCAGAATTAGTAAAGAAATTGCCCTCCCTAATGCAGATGGGCATGATCCAATCCACTGAGGGCCCAAATAGAACAAAAAGATGGAAGAATGGTGAATTTGATCTCACTACTTGAGCTGGGACATCCATCTTCTCCTGCCTTTGGGCATCAGCCCTCTTGGTTCTCAGGCTTTGGACTTGGAATGAATTGCATCACTAGCTTTTCTAGTTTTTCAGGTTGCAGACATCAGATCCTGGGAGTTCTTGTACTCTGTTAGAGTGTGAGCCAAATCCTATCATAAATCTCCTTATATATATATATACACAGTAATATATATATACAGTCATGTGTCGCTAATTATTTCCTTAGGCAATTTCATGGTATGAATATAGTAGAGTGTTTTTACATAAACCTAGATGGTGTAGCTACTACACACCTAGGCTATATGGTACTAATCTTACGCGACCACGGTATATGTGGTCCATCATTGACCAAAACATTGTTGTGTGGCACATGACTGTATTTATATCTGTATGTATCTAAATATATCCTATTGGTTCTGTTTCTCTAGAGAACTCTGACTAATACAGCACCTGGATCCAATCCTGGGCTCTTCCCCAAGGAAGAGATGAGGCAGAGGACACTGATGTCACTTTACAACAGCAAAAACCTACTGGCAAATGCTCAACAACTTCCTCTCTAAAAACCAAAGTCCTGATTTGTAGTATTCACCAGTTTCTGTGGTGTAAATGCTCCCTTCATGGCTGATTTCAGACATCATTTGATGCATAATTTGGAAGAGATATGCAGTAATCCTTCATTATATTGTTTCCATTCTACAGATATAATCGATGTAAATAAACTCAAGACCACAGAAAATAGGAAGATGCAGCAAAGTAGGAAGTGGTGAGATATGCATGTTTATTACCTTTATTTTAAATATAATTTATTTAAGTGTAAGTTTATATATTTTAATGTCTAATAATTGCCTTATTACCAGCTTGCACAGTTCCTGAAAATTTAAGAAACCACTCTCATAAATCTTTACAAACTGGCTCTGATACACAACTGGGGGAGGGGGGAATGGTAGGAATATTATCTGGGAGGCTGTTGCCTTAATCTAGACACAGAGTAATGAGAACTTGGACCATAGGGTGACTGAAACATGGAAATGGAGGAAAGCTCAGGAGCTAAGGCAAGAGAGGATCAAGAAACCACTCATGGGAAGGGAGGTACCTTTGAGAGAAAGTAGCACATTTTAAGAGATGATAGGGTGTAATCAAATCAAAGACAAGATCTGGAATTGGGAAGAAAGTTGGAAAGTTTATTTGGTTTGTATCAAAGTGCCATTAAATTTTTAAGAGTCTTGGGAGAAAGATAACATAAAATTGAAGATAATGGTTTCAGGAGAGAGTCAAGGCTAACCATTTAGTCATATTGGGAGTCAAGGCTATGAGAGTGGAGTCAGTGAATATAAACCAGTCTCTCAGAACAATGCATATATTTCAATGAAGGAGAGATTTGAATTTATTTTAAGGAAAAAAGGGAAAGAAATCAATAAAGAGAGCAATGTTAAGTTACCTCTGTAATAGAGTAGTATAATTTGCTGTGTATTGAATCCAATTTTTCTATTACGAACTCAGCAGATAAAAATCGGTGCTAAAATGAACCCTTTTGAAAGTGATGTTGTTTCATTTGAAAATGCAATAACTAATAAGAACTTCTTATTAAAAAGGACAAGATTAATGCCCAGAGAGATTGGAAAAGTTGGTCTAGTGAGCACAATTTTTTTCTCTTCCTCTTTTTTCTTTCTGCTTGAAAAATATCTCTTTAGGCTCACCAGGTTAAAGGGGGCTCAATTAAATTTACTGGCTGTTAATTTATAATCTGTTCAGTACCACACTATTTCTTTCTTAAGAGAGCCCTGATATCTTAACTGGTTTTGAGATTTAAGAGAATTAAAAAAGAGCTCAGAGCTGCAGAGTTATTTATTGACCAGCACTTCAAAAACAAAATGCAATTTCTTCTGGTACCCTATCATTGAGGAGCCCTGGAGGCCTGGTATGTTGTGAAGTCGTCTGTCTTCTTTCAAAGACTGATACTCCATATCGTCCATGATTGAGCAAGAAAGTGACGGCAGGTGTGTTGTAAACTTACAGATCAAAAGAAGCTCAGTGGTGTAAATTACATCATTTTGAAGTTTACATCTACTGCTGATCCCTTTGGAAATCTAATTATACTTAGAAACTCCCTTCCATCATACAAATGCTCTTTTCAAGGAAAAGATGACATGGCTTTACAAAATAGAAATGTCTATAGTAGGCTATAACAAAGGGAAAAAAATTATCTTTATTCTAACTCCATGTTTAAGGGCGTAAGTCTCTGCTGGGACTACTGAATATTCCATGCTCAAATGAGTTTGTCCTTTTTGCCCACTATGAATTGGGGGGCACAGCATAGAGCAGGGGCTGCATACAGTTAGATTCCGTTAGAATGAGGAAAAAGATGGGTGATTTAGCAATTAACGTCAAGAAATTGCTGATTGAGATATTTGTGTCTCTTTTTCCTTCCTTTATGTGATGATTTTTATTTAAAAGTGATGTAGTGAAGTTCTAATTGATGCATACCTTTGTGGCAAGTGTGTTAAAAAGGAAGGGCAACTAGTTATGTGCTGATTTCTGACATGAAAAGGAAGTGGTAGGAGGGTTTGGGGGCTGTACCCTCAAAAATCTTAACGGGTCATTCTTACAAGCTGTGGGGAGGGACACAGCAGGCACACTGGGCAGGTTAGGGAATATGGTGGGCAGCTTCTAAGATGTGTCCCAATGATGCCCACCCCCTGATCTTCATGTTCATGTGTAACCCCCTCCCCTTTTCTATGGGCTGGACCCAGTGACTTGCTTTTAGTAAACAGACTATGGCAAAAATGATGAGATGTCACTTTAGAGACTGGGCTACGAAAGGATTCTGCCTTCTGTCTAATTTGTCCTCTCTTACTCTCACTTGCTTTCTCTGGCCATCGCCAGCTGTCATGTATGAACTACCCTACCAAGTGGTCCATATGACAAGAAGCTGAGGATGGCCTCTGATTAACATATTAGTGAGCTTGGGAGCAGATTCTCTCCTGGTCAAGTCTTGAGATAACTGCAGCCCCAGTTGACACCTGGACTGTAGACTATGAGACACCCTGAGCCAAAGGACTCACCTAGGTTGCCCCCAGACACCTTACTCACAGAAACTAAGAATACTAAATTTTTTTAAAGTCACTAAATTTTGGTGTAATTTGTTACATACAACAGATAACTAATACTGAGACGATCCCCTTTTTATTTATCTCATACCTGCACAAATAGGCACCCAGTGATTATATATTGAACCAAATTAAGTCTACAAGACTGATTGTATCAATCAGGGGCAAGGTGAGAAATAGATGGTACCTCAAAGAGTTTAAAGACAGTTTAGTGAAGGAACTATTTACAAAGGAGTGGGAAAGGTTATGGGAACAAAGAAAAGATGGCGAAACACTAAGAAACTAGCCTTGGTGGGTTGCTATTAACACCAGTAGGCCTGAAGGAGTTGGAAGAGGAAACAGTCATTATGTCCAATCCCACATACTCTTCTGAAAATTTGTCTATAATACTTCTTCATTGAGATGTAAGGTCTATGATGTTTGCTCTTCTGAAGTCTGGAGAGCTGTGACTACAACACAAATGATGCTATGTGATTTCCAAGGTTAGGTTACAAAAGGCGATACAATTTCTGTCTGGTTCTCTTGGTACTTTCACTCTTGGGACCCAGCCACTGTGCTAAAGAGAAGCAGGCTGAGAGGACTACTCAGCTGCAAGCACGAGCTGTTTCTTATAGAAAAGAAAGGAAGACTCAGAAGGGGAAGTCAGGAGTCCAGAAGGTGGAACCAGGAGCTTGGAGGGAAAAGGCAAGAGCCACAGAAAACAACTCTTAGGCAGTAGGACTTGGTTTAATCAAGAAACATGCTAGATTTCAAAATTGTGATGGCATAATGCTTACAATATGTCTCTTATTTCACTCCTTTTAATGAAAGTGTCTGTAGCAATCGTTTTACGGATATCCTACCATTGAGTATTGGGTGTGTGTAGGACAGATAACTTTCGTTCACAAGTTTTCAGATTGAGAAAAATGGTATTGAAGGAGCTGCACCCAAGTATCACATTTAAAGAGCTCCATCTGCACTTGAACCTAATTTAGATAAGATCCTTAACTTGAAGTTCATTCTATAATTGGATTAGACTTGGGGATTTTGGAGGGGATCAAGAGTACATTTTGCATGTGAATATATGAATTTAGGCAGCCAGAGGGCAGATAGCAAGAAATTGTATAATTCACATGCTTTTCTTACACTGTATCCTTAGCACTCCTCCCACTGAGAAGTAGGGGAATCTATGTTCTCTCCCCCTTTAATTTGGGTGCACTTGTGATTACAGCAGAAGTCATGTGCACCTCGCTTCTGAGTCCAGGTTATAAAAGGCAAGAAAGTTGCTGCCTGGTCCTTTTGAGACTGATGCTCTTAGAATTCAGGCAAAATTGCCCTAGTCAAGGTTGAAGGCTGCTGCCTGCATTTCCTATCAGATATATGAGTTAACAAACTTTCAGATGATTTCAGCTCCCAGACATTTTGTTAGCTCCAGTTTTCCATTTTGTTACTTTGAGTTTTCCTAGCTAAGCCACCAGATATTGGGACAAAAATAAAAAAGGAAGAAGAAAAAAGAAAACTGTCCTGGCTCTGCCCTTTCTGAATGCCTGACCAACAGATTCTGTGAATGTAATAAAAGGGTTGTTTTACACATTAAGATTGGGGAGGTTTGTTTTGTAGCTGTAGTAACTGGAATACCCTGTTTCCATTCATAGCCCAATAACCCAATTCTATAATAGACTGATTTCTGAGGTATCCAAAAGTAAAGACCTTAGAAATTTCAGCAACTTCACAATCCTTGGTCATTCTTTAACTATTTGTCTCCTCATTCTCAATTACTAGATGGCTAATTATCAAGATCATCATCTTAATTACTTTATTCTCACCCCTTCGTCAATTAATTAGTTTGGTGGGACTGCTAGACTGCCACAATCACATTCACCTTAAGTCTATAAGGATTGTAGCATAGCTTGATGAACTCCACGTGCCTAGGGCTTTAAAGACACCATCGATGCTCCCATGTCTTTATTAATCATATCTGTATGTATGTATGTATGTATGTATGTACCTGTATGAGGGAGAGAGAGACTCCATTAAGGAGTAGAGGACATGTAGATGAACACTTATAGCAAAAAAAAAAATAATGGTGAGGAACCAGAAGACCTGCATTTAGTTTGTAGCTCTGCTTTGAAGACGTTCAAGAGTACACAGAAATGCAGAGGTAGTACAAACATTAGATGGGGGTGGTAAAGTAAGTGTCCTTTTAATGACTTTTCCAACCTTAAGGTATGTTGCACAGTATTCCGCTTGAAAGAACTAAGATTCACCTCAAACAAGAAGTCAGTTTATAAAAATAATGCTATGTCTTTTCTGAGAACCTTCAAATAGGCCTCTTCCTTTGCAAAACTCACTAAAATAATCTAGCCTTCATCAGCATAGCAATGCTCATGAGGGACGGCAAGAGGAGCCACGGACTCCACGTGATTGGGTATTGCCTATTGTCCCAGAGTCAAAGAAAGATTTTTATAACTCTCAGAAATGTGATAGAACTGTACATTAAATAAGCTATATAAATTACAAGTCATATCTCATTTTTCTACTTGTTCAGTGACAGTGTAAAAATCATAAATTCCTTTTATTTACTACCTAGAGAAAAAAAGAGTGATGAATGCCATTTCATGAAGAGATGTTCACTATTGTATCAGTGTTTTCCTGTGTCTTGAGCAATAGTTTAGGGTTTATATTTGCTCTTCTTTGCAGAATGGGAACTTTCTCTTTCTACCTTAAGGATGCTGCCTGTTGGTTAGAGCAACTCTGCATTATCATTCTCTGGACCAAGGCATAAGCTTTAGTTTGTTCAAAACACAGGTAGTTCAAAATATAGGTTTGTTCAAAAGCTAGGTGGGAGAAGCCCAGTTGTGTCTGTTGCTCTGAGAGTCAGATTTTTTTCCCCTCTAAATTCTAGTCAATGTGCAATGACTGAACATAATATTCTACACTTCATTTCATCTTCCTCTCTAGTGGGAGATCCTGCTTGAGTTGAAGCTGATTTAACTTACAATATTTAGAAGGCCTGCAGAAATTTTACAAGGGGGATCTATTTGTAGGAATGCTGAAGGAACCTCCCAGGACAGTGTCTCATGCTCAAGAAAGATAGAATCAAGAAAACTGAGCTTACTCAGGGCACAGAGAGGAACTGATATTGAGCCATTACTCTTTCAATCTCAAATATCAGAGACTCAGAGACTCATTTCCAACCAGACTTTCTCATCTCTCAGTTAGACTCGGTTGTGTGCTGGAGCTGACTGGTACCAGTGCATGAGAACTAATTGTTAAATTTTTAGGAATTTTGTGAGCTGGTGGATAAGCCATCAGTAGCTTGAAATTGGCCACAGTGGGAGGTTTTATACAACAGAACTTGATGAACATGCTACTCCTTTCCTCCTCCCATAGCAGACTGTTAAACCTTTACCAGAACACCACTGGCTAGACTTGACTTCTAACTTGCCTTATTGCATCCATATTTGAACTCTCTTTCCAACTTGATTTATTACCACAATAGTCGTGGTGATGATTTTAAGAAATTAGATTATTTTGTCATTAATGATTATTAGTCATTCCACTGCTTCAAACTATCCAATGACTTCTCATTATGCTTTTGTGATAGCGTAGCACTATGTCAACTTACTTGGAACTGTGTCTCTCAGAATTCTCTTTGTGGGGACCTGGATTTGGCCACTCCAAGATATGTCTCTTTGGCATGATGATTATTTGAGGCTCGCTACTTTGCAGACAGAAAAGCAACTGAAAAGTAGAATTTACTTACCCTTTTGCAAGAGACATTTACATTGTAATGGAACTCTCCATCTGTGAAGATCTCTCCCTCCTCCCAGGAAGAAGGGGAGATGACCTTGTCTCTAGAACCTCTTCATCAATGGGGAAGTCAAGGACTTAAATCTGCATTTGTTTATCATGCTTGTCTGGTAACCTCCTGTAACTGACTTCCCTCCCCTTCCCAAAGTTGGCATTCCTTTAAGGATTAAGCATCTTTCCTTAGGCTAGGAACCGATTGCTGCGCTCAGCTGTAACCACCCAGCTTGAGACACTAGACTTGCCTCCTGCTATGCCCTCCAAGATAGCAGACCCACTACCTGCTGTGTCCATTAAGCGCTGTGCCGACAGGGCAATCTTGTGACTGTTGTGGGAGGGACATTTCAACCATATGTGAAATATCCTGTTTGGGGGTATATAACCCCTCTGTATACCTCACTTCTTCAGTGCTCTTTCTTCCTTCGGGAAGAAAGGCCCCGGGCCATGGTCCTCATAAAGCTTTGTTTAATTTTCTCTTGCTGTTCTGTCTCATGTGAATTTAATTTGTTCTCCGGCCAGATGAACCCACATTAGGTAGAGGAAATGTCTTCCTCCCCTACACTCCCCTACATCTTTCCTATATGGTTCTGGGTTAGCATTGGCCACAAGGGAAATTTGTGGGAGACTTGGAAGATAGAAGTGAAGCAGCAGCCATATTTATGCTCAGAAGGTCAATGTAGAGACAGATTCTGGTGCCACAGCTTAATCAGCTCATCCTTGTACTTTCTAGCTCATCCTTGCTCATGCTCATGAGTTCTAGTTTGTCCTTTTTTACCATGACTCTATGCCCATCTTGTCTTCTTTCAAATGCCTGCTCTAATGACCTCAAGCTTAGTGCTAGACAAAGAAGCAACAGTTAGACAAACTGTTTACCAGCTCACACAATTGCATTAAGATCCCTTTTGCTGTATCATTCCTAGTGGTTCTGGTTCTCTGAAGCTTTTTCTGTTCTCTGACCTTCTTTCTGTTCCTAGTACACACAATAGTTCTTATCACATTAGGACTTTGGGATAGCTTCTCCCTCTGCCTGATCTGGCTGACGCCTTCTTTCCTTGGGTTCTCAGTTCAAATGTTGTCTTCCAACAGAGATTTTACCTCGCCCCCCAATTTACAGTCTGGGTTGAAGCCTGCTGTAATTTTTGCAAAGCCCTGGTCACTCTATGATATCTTTCTTTTATTGTTTTGATTGTTTATTATCTTTCTTCTCCAAGCAAACTCTAAATGCCTTGGGAGAACAGATATATCTGACCTTGCCAAGAGTAGATACCTCATAAATATTTGTTCAACACATGTTAATAACTTCTGCATTGTTGTTTTACATTGTATGGAAAACAGAATAAAGGTAATTTTGATGATAAGAATTCTTGGGAAAGCACAATATTTCGTAGTAAAAATGGCTTGATGACCACGTGGGGCAAAGGGGGTAAAGGGAAAGATGAATGAGGGGAGTTGAGAGAAAAGGGAAAATAGTGTTATGTTGTACACTGCATTCTCTGAGATTCCTACCTATGGCTTCTGTAGAGGAGGAAGACATTTCCTCTACCATCTCTGGATTCGTCTGGCCGGAGAACGAATTAAATTCACATGAGACAGAATAGCAAGAGAAAATTAAACAAAGCTTTATGAGGACCGTGGCCCGGGGCCTTTCTTCCCAAAGGTTCCCAATCAGTTCCTAGCCTAAGGAAAGATGCTTAATCGTTAAGGAAATGTCAACGTTGGGAGGGGGAGGGAAGTTGCACCTTTATCTTAAGGCCATTTGTTCTTGCCATAGTAAATGTTTAAAGCAGATATACAATGCATGCTCAATGGCCACAATCAGGCTCTTTTGGGAAAAAAAGCAAAGTCAGGCCGAATTAGGTTTACACCAAATGGCTTCCTCATGTACTCCAATATATCCTATTGCTTGCCATTTCTATTTGTCAATGTATCCATGGCTGAAACCACCACTTAAATAAATATCATATCCAGCTAGAGACAAAGGAGGATGTTGGGGGTGGGGGGGGGGGCAGTTACAGGAGGTTACCAGACAAGCACAATAAACAAATGCAGATTTAAGTCCTTACCTTCCGCATTGATTAAGAGTTTCTAGAGATAAGGTCATCTTCCTGGTAGAGAGGGAGATATCTTTACAGATGGAGAGTTCCTTTACAATGTAAATGTCTCTTACAAAGAGCAAGCAAATTCTACTTTTCACTTGCTTTCCTGTCTGCAAAGTAACGAGCCTCAAATAATCATCATGCCAAAGAGACATATCTTGGGGTGGCCGAGACCAGTCCCCACACTTCATTAAAGATTAACTCATTGAAATTGATCATAGACAATTTTTTGTCTTAACTCGAGAGTGAGTTTTACATCCTTGTAAACTTAGAAGCAAAAAAAAAAAAAAAAAAAGGACATATTTGAGCCCAGAATCAGAGGGAATCACAGGAACCTAAACCTCTGGATATTAAAAAATTAACTGCAACACTTCTTGACTTACCAGGGGCGCAGATCTGGAAGCATGGAGGGAATCGTAGTCACCTGTCCTGTGGCAGGGAGACTCCAACTAACGTGTGCATCTCAGAAGGCAGGAGGGAGCTCTAGCTTAGTAGTTAAGTGTTGTCTTTAGATCCAAATTTGGATCCATATTTTCTCCACTACTTACTCATTCTGTGACCTTCACTATCAAGTTATTTATACTTTCTATGCCTTCATTTCCCCATCTGGACTTTAGAGCTAATAACAGTATTTAATCTCATAGGTTTATTGTGATGGTTAAATAAGAAAAACATTTAAAGCACCTAGAATATTGCCTAATGCGTATTAGTTAATCATTGTGTTAGTACATACTTTAATCTGGATTAGTATACATGTCTTTTTCTCCAATCAGAATACATGTTTCTTGAAGTTGGAAATTACATATTATATGTCTGTGTTCTTTGTACTTAACTCAGATCTGTTTCTATAAGAGCCAGGCAACTCTTAATTAAATGATATAATTTAAAATCAACTTGACTGGTATTAACATATAATCACTATATCATAGTTTGTAATTAGTTATTATGTCAACAAACTATTTTCACATATATCATGAAGAAATATGCTGTGCATCTGATAAAATTAAGTGCTAAAGATTTTGAACCATAAAAATTCCTTTTCTGGCGTGATGCAGGCAATGACATTTTTTCAAAATTTTAAACATCTTAATTATTATCCTTTTAAAAAAAGATTGATAATACCTGTACATGTTACAAAATTCAGAAGATACAAAAGACCTTAAAGTGAAACATCAGCTTTCCTTCCTTACTGATTTCCATATCTTAGCTTCTTTCTTCTGACTATGCAACCATGGTTACTTACTGGAGGTAATCTGTGCCTCAGAGGAGTATACAGACAATGATTGCAAACCACAGGCTTTTTACTTCCCTGACTCAAACAATGACCACTCGACTTTGGAGGTACAATCAGTGTCTACGCATCCACCCTGATGACTCCTTCAAAGGAGGAATAGCCAGATAAAGGCGTCCGAGGTCTTCTTGCTCTGCTCTAAACACAAGGACAAACCCAAAAACATCAACAAAAAAACTACTCAACATTAAATCCACCTGCTTTTTATGTGAGCTTTCCAGTTAAACGATCGAGAAGAATTTCTATAATTTCTTGAAGATGGAACTAAAAAACCTGAGGTTAATCCATTACGAATATTAATAATTATGCATTGTCATTTAATTGTTTCCATGCAATATGTTACCATATGTGAAACGGAAATATTGTAAAGAGTAAATTAAAGAATGCAAGCTAATTATAATGAGCTAGATCAAGTTTTTCTGTGGGGGCTTCTATATATTGTGGAAGGGTACTTCATCACACCATCTGAGCTGTTTTCTATATAAACTTTTATATTTCATTAATGTGTCTTTTACTGAAAATTATTCATCTGAATAGGAATTTTAATTCCTCTATTTTTTTGATATAAAAGAGTTGCATGCATATTGTAAAAATTTTGCAAAGTCCTGAAAAATATTACTGGCAATCTCATCATCCATTAGCTACCATTAACATTTTTTTTACTGTAAGAATATATATAAAAATATATACAAATTAAAAATGAGATCATTCTGTACGTGTTGTGTTGTTTCTTGCTTTTTGCCATTTAACATTCTAAGAGTGTGTGAATATGTATCAAATAGGAATTCACATGAGTGATACACACACACGAACATACTCCTATTACAAATTTTTTAAAACATCATTTTAATGACTACATTCACCTGAGATGTTGTTTCACTTGATGAAAATCTTGGCTTTTGGAGTCTAACACATCTGGATTCACATTGTGGCTTCACAATCTCCGAGCTGTATGATTTTGGACAAGTTATCCAATTCCTGAGATAATAATGGTTCATCTTTATTGAATGTGTGTTATTTACCTCCTTGATCTAAGTGCTTCACATATATTAAATAAATTTTCCTCTTTTGACAATGAAAGAATCTGAGGCATAGATAAATTACTAATTGCTTGAATATCTAGAGTTAGAAAACGGTGATACCAGGATCATATTTCAGGCAGTTGGCCTCCATAGCCTGTGCTCTTAACAACTGCGTTACACAGTACTAAAATAGCTTACCTCTCAGAGGGAGTATAAGGATGAAATGAGATTAGATAATACTTAATCAATAGTTTGCTTTTTTAAAAAGAATTTAATTGTGGTAAAATACACATAACATAAAATTCACCATCTTAATCATTTTTAAGTGCACAGCTTAGTGGTATTTAGTATATTTACGTTGTTTTGCAAACATCACCGCCATCCATTTCCAGGACTCTTTTCACCTCGCAAAACCTAAACTCTGTACCTATTTAACAGTAACTCCCTGTTTTACTCTGTGCCCCCAGCCCCTGGCAACCACTATTATACTTTCCATCTCCATGAATTTAACTGCTCTAGGTATCTTATATAAGTAGAATCACACAGTACTTGTCTTTTCATGACTGGCTTATTGTACTTTGCATAATGTCCTCAAGGTTCATCCACATTGTAGTGTGTGTTAGAATTCTTTCCTTTTTAAGGCTGAATGATATTCTATTTCATATATACACTACATTTTTTTAACCCATTCATCTGCTGATAGACACTTGGGTTGTTTCCTCCTTTTGGATGATGCGAATAGTGCTGTTATGCATATGGATGTACAAATATTTCCTCAAGACCCTAGAATTTCTGGCTCACATGGTAATTTTATTTTTAATTTCTTGAGGAACTGTCATACTGTTTTCTATAATGGTTGTACCATTTTACATTCCTGCCAACAATGTGCAAGTGTTCCAATTTCTCCATATCCTCACCAATTTTCTGGTTGTTTTTTTTAATAGTAGGCATCCAAATGACTATGAGGTGGTATCTCATTGTGGTTTTGATTTGCATTTCCCTAATGATTAGTGATGTTGTGCATCTATTCTTGTGTTTATTGGCCATTTGTATATCTTCTTTGGAGAAATGGCTATTCAAGTCCTCTCCCTATTTTTTAATTAGGTTATTTGCTTGTTCTATTATTGAGTTGTGGGAATTTTTTATACATTCTGGACATTAACTCTTTCATATATGTGACTTGCAAATATTTTCTTTTCAGGAAAAATATTTTCTGTTTGGTCTTTTCAGGAAAGACTCTCCTTTCCTTATTGAATAGTCTTGGCACCCTCGTTGAAAATCATTTGACTATGTGGGAGTTTATTTCTGGGCTCTTGTTCTGTTCCATTAGTTTACATATCTGTCTTTATGCCAGTATTACACTGCTCTGATGACTATAGCTTTGTAATAAGTTTTGAAATCAGGAAATGTGAGACCTTCAACTATTTCGTTTTTTTCAAGACTGTTTTGGCTATTCAGGGTCCCTTTAGAATCCATATAAATTTTAGGATAGAGTTTTCTACTTCTGCTAAACATGCCACTGGGATTTTGATAGGAATTATGTTAAATCTGTAGGTTGCTTTGGGTGGTATTGATATCTAGGGTATTAAGTCTGCCAATTCATGCACGTGAATGTCTTTCCATTTATTCCATCTTCTTTAAATTCTTGCAGCAACATTTTATGGTTTTCAGTGTACAAGTCTTTTATCGCCTTGCTTAATTTTATTCTTATTTTATTTTTTTGATGCTATTGTAAATGCATCTTCTTAATTTTTGTTTAGGATGGTTCCTTGTCAGTGTAAAGAAATGTGATTAATTCTTGTATGTTGACTTTATATCCTTTAACTTTGCTGGATTTATTTATTAATAGTTCACAAATTTTATTATTTTTATGCACAATGAAAATTTATTTAATAATTTTTCTGATTTTTAAATAAATATTCCTAAAATAAAATTTTTTTAATAAATAATGTTGAAATCAATATCATTGCAAATATATCTCTCACTTCATCTTTAGGACAAATTCCTAGATGTGAAATTATTTAAGCATGTAATCTGAAGATGTTTATGACTTGTTTACTACTGACAATTTTTTGTGTGTGTCTGTGAGGAAGATTTGCCTAGAGCTAACATCCATTGCCAATCCTCCTCTTTTTGTTGCTTGAGGAAGATTAGTCGTCAGCTAACATCTGGGCCAATCTTCCTCCACTTTGTATGTGGGATGTCTCCACAGCATGGCTGACAAGTGGAGCAGGTCTGCACTGGGGATCTGAATCCATGAACCTGGGCCGCCAAAGCAGAACATGTGGAACTTTAACCACTTGGCCATGGGACCGGCCTCCCAAATAATTTTTCAGAAACGTTTGTTAACAGATAATTTTCAGGGTGGCCTAGTGCACTCTACTTTGATGACCCAGGTTTGGTTCCCGAGTGTAGACCTACACTGTTCTGTTAGCAGCCATGCTGTGCTGGAGGCCCACATACTAAAAAATAGGGGAAGATTGGCAGAGATGTTAGCTCAGGGTGAATCTTCCTCAGGAAACAAACAAGATAATTTTCAGAAAAAGATAAAATCATGACTTTCACACAGATGTAAAATGAATATGTGTTAAATAATTTATTTTATTTATAAGAAATGAGGGATTAGGCAAATGTTATTACCATTTCAAAGGAAAAGTCAAAATAGCACAAATTTATGTGGAGTAAAGGAATGTCTAGATGAATAGAAAATGGAGACAACATTGGTTTTTCATGGAGGAGGTAAGCCAATCACAATTACTAGCACAGAGGATGGTATTTACATATATATCTATACTGGCTACCTACAGCTTACAAAGAGCTGCAAAATAACTTCAAGACAATGACAGGGTTAGCATATGATAATCTAGAGGAATGTTCTACAGAGGATACAGTTTTCCACTGAAACGTAAAATGTTTTCTACAGGTTATACCAATTTACACTTCCAATCACAGTTTACATTAGATCCTGACTCACCTTCCTCTCCCAACATTAAATATTATCATTTAAAAAATCTGCTAACTTAACAGAAGAAAAGATGTTATATAATTATCAACTTAGTTTGCATTTATTTTTAATGGCTTCTATAAGAGTGGTTAAAGATTTTCATAGAAAAAACCCTTAAAATACAAATTAAATTCTGAAACTGTTGTTGCATAGCTCTTCATCTCACTTTCTAAAAGAAAGATAACAAGAGACATAAATTTAGAAAAGAATTATTTTGAACAGTACTACATCTGTTCAAAGGCAAGTGGCTGAGAAATTTTTAAAGATAAAATTAAATATTATAAATATCAAACATCCATTTGCACCTGGAGTTTTAAAAAACAGTACAATGCCAATTTGATTACCCTCAGGATTCTCTCTTGATAATCAGAATCCATTTCCCTTTCAGATTCTACTTTATTCTGGAAAGTGTGCTCATTGCAGAAGTAGGCAAAGAATATTGGGTATTTAATGAACGAAAAGCTTTGTAAACCCATTATTAAGAAATGGCTGTAACACAAGCCTCTTTTATGACTGTGTACTCCTATTATATATCCTGAGTTTGTTAGAGGGGAAAAGCTTTCCCTGGAATTTTAATCTTTCCTTTGCTATTTTTAAGTGGTGGGACCTTTGGTTAAGTCATTGGACCTTTCTCTTTATTGGTACAAATGGTTGCCATATTTCTATGTGGGACTATTTGAGAATCACATTAGTCAATGTATGTGAAAGCATATACAAAAATAGTGCTTTAAAGAGATAAGAGAAAAATTTTAAATGTACTACTTTTCTCAATTCTTTTTTCTAACCTCTTCTCCTTTTCCCATGCAATAGCCTCTCCAGCCTGCCATCCTTCCCTCAGTGCCATTCAAGCAGTAATGAGGGAACGATGGCTTTCTCTTCACTATCTTCATATAGGAACACTAAAGAGCCAACAAAAAAGCTCTTGGCTTTTGAGCTCTTAAGAAGATTGCTGGAAAGCTCTAGAAAAGGCCTTTCACAGAGTCCTGGTGTTCAATTGTATGGAGATGCCACTATCTGCTGGGAGAAGATATGTTTGTTGGCCCAGTTTTAGTTCCAAAACGTTTGCTTTAAACTTCTAGCACCAAATCCTAGAGAACCCAGAGCTTAGAATATACTCCATAAACCTTAGAACGGGAAACATTTCAAGGGTATAAAAGACCCCCTTTTCCATTAAAAAATGATAATCAGAGGAAAAGTAACTGGAGTTTATTGGCAACGGGTTTTAAGAAAAGATGGGGCGTCCCATTTTCTATGTTAAATTCTGGAGAGAAGTAGGATGACAAAAAGTGTAATGGGGGAGCCAACTTCTTTAGCACACAGAACTATTGTCTGGCTAATCTTGGTGTGACCTGGACATGAGGAAGCCTTGTTTAGAAGGCCAGAATCTAGCGTGTCTGAGAGCACCATTATAGAATCCTACTCCACATCCCATTGCTACCCTTCAGAGGGGTCCAGGAATGGCTAGGAGGGCTGGATGCCTGGAAGAAACCTCACAATACCCTTGTTTCTGAGAACTGGAGCTTATGTGGCTACAGCAAACATACATATTTTCAGCCACGGCAGATGCCTTAACCCAACACACAGGATAACAGAAAGCAACTCAGCAGAGGCCAGAAATGGCAGAATACCATCCTGGGTTAAATGTAGAATATAGCACATACAAATGGACAATGACCAGACAGTGTATAAAAATAGATCTCTGATCCACAACCTCTGCAGCCAGCAATCCAGGAAGCCAAACCACAACCTCAGTAGCAATCAGCCCCAAAAAGGTTAAGACTTGGGTCAATAATGACCAGCTTCCCTAATTTTCACACCCTGCCCCCCACTTCCAACCTAGGAAGAAGCCAAATAATGCTCCCCTAACAAATCACACAGGACACTCGCTTCTAGTTAGCCCACCTGCAGCTTCCCCATGCCAACAATGTCCAATCACAGCAAACCTGAAGCCTTCCTTTTTTCAACTATAAAGCTTTCCACTCAGGTCTGTCTTTGAGTCTGACAATTGTGCATGATGATAGCTGACTCCTTTGCTAGAGCAAACTCTGAATAAATAGTCTTTGCTAGTTCTTATTTGGGTAGTCTTCATTGATTTCCACAATGTATGTTCCTCTCCTGATGCAAGAAATTGATATAGGCTTATTCCAAATCTAGATGCCATCTGGGGAAAAGGCAAGATGAAGGAGTGCTGGGAGAACCCTAAAGTGACTAAAAAGCCATAAAAACATAGTTTTAAACCAAATGAGACTGAAGAATTTTTTTCATTTGTAAGATTAAATTTTCTAAAATCAGGCAGAAATGGGAGATTATGAGCTAAGATAAGTTTAGATGCAAAAGAAATAGATTTTATATTTGCTATTTTTTTTTGGAATTTTCAACGATATAAACTGTATGGCCCCACACAATAATTTTCTGGAGAAAATATTATTATTGGATTTTACCGCCTTGCATAACTTGTGCTAAACAATAAAGATATGGCATTCATTCTTTCATTCATCAAAAATTTTTTGAGATTTTACCATCTTCTGGATACCATAGATAAAAAAATGAATAAAACAGATATCAGGTGGACTAGTGTCTCTAGTGGGGACATTGCCTAGTGGGGTCACTATGCATTTATGACGGAGGAGTGAACACAATGATATGTGCTAATAGTATTATTTATGTCAGAGGTTGGTTACTCCAGACCTCATAGCTATTAGAAGAAATGGAGGGTTCCCTCTGTCCAAGGGGACAACCACAGCTCTGCTCTTAAATTTCTAGGCATTTCCAATATTTAATGTTTTTAGAAAGCTAACACTTTTCTCATGAAGTCATCTCAGTGGGTTCTATGCAACAGGATATCTGAAATTTTTGGTTACAAATATCTTACTAGAATAGCTCAGCATTTAAGTTGTCAGTCAATTCGGCTCACTATCTTTTTGACAGTGGATTTAAGATGAAAAGCAATCTCAGGAGTTATATTATTTTCTGAACCTACTGTATTTAATCAAAGGTAGCAGTCTAAAATAATTAGGAAACAGATATGTAATTTACATAAAAGCTGCTAAAGCAGATGTTTTTTAATGTGCAATTTATTTCCTATGGAGCAATGAGAAATTTAAATTTAAAATTTGGAGAATTATGCTCCTTCTTACGCCTACTTCAAGCTCACTTTACCAGGTGCTGTGGACTGCCTTTCTCTTAAAACACTTTTATTTTCTCCTTGACTAGATCCATGTCTTTCCCTGTGATGTCACTCTTTAGAATGGAAGATGATGAAGGGATATGAGATGTCAGATTTCAATATAAGTATCGTATCCTATAGGGATTGAAAATAAGGGTTAAAATAATATAAAATTCTGTATGTTTAAATGTGTTTCATCTGTTTGAATACCTAATGTATGCCAGGCACTGTGCCAGATCCTGAGGGAATACAAGTATGAACGCCCTAGCCGCTATTCCCAGGAACTTATCGATGTACAGAAGAGAAAAAACAGGAACTTACAGGTGTATGGGAGAGAAAAAACAGCAGTGGTTCTATTTTTATATTTAACTTTCAAAAAATGTTTTGCACATATATCATTAGACATTCTAAGGTATTTGATGTCTTTTGATGCTATGGTAAAAAGATATTTAAAATTCTATTTTCTATTTATTGTTGGTATATAGAAATACAATTGATTATTTTATATTGACCTTGTACACAAAGACTTTGTTAAATTCACCTGTTTATTCTGTAGACTCTTTCGAAATAAAATTTCTGTAGATTCTTTTAAATCACGTTATCTGTGAATAATGACATTTTATTTCTTCCTTTCTGATCCTATGCCTTTTATTTCTTTCTATTATCTTATTGCACTAGTTAGGAATTTTAGTACAATATCAAATAGAGTTGATAGTGGTTGGTATCTTTATTAGTTCCCGATCTCAAGGGAAAGTTTGCAATATTTCACCATTGAGCATAGGTTTCTTGTAGTTATTTTTTTCCTTTTTGAATGCATTATTTATCAGATTAAGAACAATTTATAGTCTTCTTAAACTTGGAACAGTCTAGAAATATTAAGCAGAAAGGATTGTAATAATCTACTTAGAAAATACTGTGCTTAAGTAATACTGTTTAAAAAATTGTTGCATGCACTAGAGGAGCTGGATCCAGTGGGAGCTATTGATTTCAAGACCACATTGCAATGTGTCTAACACGGGGATCAGGAGGCTGGTGCTGCACCGTCATAAACCCCCCTTAATCCTCATGTCTCTACTACCTTACTTCCTAGGAGAACCTGCAGCAGAATGATGGTTTCTGCCTTATTTCTGCCTTCTAAATGAGTCCTGAGTACTTCTAGTCGGCAGAAGCAAATTTACATCTAGATTCTAGGGCTGTAAGTAGAGGTGAAAATGCCCAATTCTGCAGTATAGAAGACATGCAGAGGGAGGTAGAAAATGTGCAGGTAAACACCATTGACCAATGGATAGTATCCAGCATGGTCTATTTCTTTGACTTTTCAGCATTCATCCACATACGCTCCTTTATCTACTCTAAATCTTCAGAACAGCAAAATCAGTAATCAAGTGCTCTTGATTAACGCAATGAAACTTTCCCTTGTACAAAGGACGATGCATTTACCCCTTCCTACACAGAGCACATCAGTCATTGTATCTCTCTACCATTGTATCAGAGTGGGTAATGTTCATTACCTCTGCAGTTTATTTACTGTCTTACCTTGGTATCTTTAACAAAAGGAGAAAATTATAAAGTTACCTATCATTACCATATCTAATACAATGTATATGTATATAGAAGAACGTTTTTGTGTGAATGAAACTGTAGGTAGTTATTTCCATCCTCATTTTTATAACTGGTCATGAGGCTGTAATTGGGTTCCTTTTCCATGACTCATTCTATGAACCATTTATTATTAGCTAATACCTTAGATAGTTTTGGTTATTTTCCCTGGTGTGGGGACACTTCTCTGCATTCCTCTTGTATCTGAGCTCTTTCTGATCTACATTGGATTGCTGTAGTCTCTTGTTAGCTTTTAATACTGGTCATGGCAAATTTAGGAAGTGTCAAATATAAACTGTCCCATGACTCCCCATTTTGTGACAGTAATGTTTTTTCTTTATGATATTCAGAATTGAACCCACCAGGCACTACAGTCATCTCCTTTTCTTGGTCATTGATTTGTTGGCACGTGGATCTCAAAATGACAAGGCAGCGGTCTCAAATTCTAGTTCAGTGGAATAATTGCTAAGTCCCCGGGAGATAGTCAGATTTCTGAAACCTCAAGCTTAACCTGCCCGGAGTCCTGTAGACAGGAAACAGAATTGCTTGCTGGCCTTATTGGGTGCAATAGTGAGAAGTAGTACTCTTATTTCTACCTCTTAATTTTAAGTTCCACGTATTCTTGCTGAGTCAATAACTCTATCATAAATTGATAACTACTTCAGAGCAAATTGCAGCATATAGGAAAGCACCCAACCGCACAAGGGGTTATCTCCCAGTTGCTGTAACTGATTAATCAGTAAGATCTTGAACCCCAACTGCTCTGGGGTGTTGAGGTGTATGTTACCACCATGAGTCTTTAGGGCATCAGCCTATTGGCATACTTGCCATAAGTATGACATAGTCCCAGGGTCAGATGCAATCTTTTGTAGGAAACCATGAAGATGAATAAGGCATTCATTAAATCCTTGGTTGTTGATAGTGGCAAGAGCCTGGCGGGCTGGCGAGGCAAATCCACACCTAGAATATTTTTATTTCGATGAGGACAAATTGTTACATCCTCTGTGAGATTTTTTTCTCTTTTTCCCAAGCCTGTAATATGTTGTCTTTGTCATGATATTTAGGGTACTTCTTGATCATTAGATCCAATGAGCAAGACATTATCAATGTAGCTAATCAGTAAGGTGATAGTAGTCCCCGAGGACTAAATTATGACAAAGCTCAAGAGAGTGGACATAGTTCTGAGATAAGACAGTGGAAGTGTCCCGCGGTCTCGGCCAGGTGAAAGTAAACTGATTCTGATATTCTATGTTTATTGAGATAGGGAAGAAAACATTTTTTCTGATACGTAGCTGCCTGCCAGGCTCCCAGGGCTGTTTTGAGTAAAGAGACTAAACCTGAAATAGGAGCAGCTAAAATTGGAGTCACGAAATGGTTAAGTTTGTTAAAATGGATTGTAATTCTGTTTATGAAAATTGATTGGAACTCTCAAAGATCCATCCGTCCTCTGACAGGCCAAACAAGTGAGTTAAATATAGATATGCTAGAAATCATCTGCATCTTCTAAGATGCTGTCATTCATAGGGACACTATATTTGATTTCATTGTGGATTCTATACTTTTAAAAAAATATGTATTTTGGTAGAAAGTGGCACTTCCGTGGACTTATATCTGGCTCTTCTAATTGCAATGGCTCACACTCAATGGATCAGAGAGTCAAGACGGTAAACCTTCCAATTGCTGAGCAGGTCTACTCCAACCAAGCACTCAGGTATTGGGGAAAAATTATGGGGTGGTTTTCAGAGTCACGTAATCTGTTATGAAGAGAAATGAGTTTCAAAACTGCTTTAATCACCTGACCCACGTAGTTTGCTAGACTGACCAGTGATGCCACATTATTTGTGGTGGAGTTACTGAATTCTTCCTCTTGTGTAGCCAGAATCACTTTTATTCAAGGGTGATATGCAATGGCAGAGAAACAAGATTTGGATAAAGGGCTAAGATTGTTCAAAGGTGAAATCTAATGAGGCCTCACCTTCCTAAACCTAGACTTTTTGTCTGTTTGTTTGTTCAGATCATACAACCCTCCTCCCCTTTTTTAAATGCTACCCATCTGTTTCGGTCTTAGAAATTCTGTTCTAGTTTTCTATTATCGCACAACAGATTGCCACAAACTTAGCCATTTGAAACAACACACATCAATTATTTTACAGTTTCATGGGTTAGGAGTCTGGGCACAGTTTAGGTGAGTATGGTGTACCATACCTATACTGTAGTATAAGTCAGAGTGTGTACATATATTTTTGTAATGGGAATGATGTCACATAACCTTAGTTACGTAATGTGTAATCATCAAAGAGACATCCATTACCTTTGCCATACTCTATTGGTTGGAAGCAAGTCACAGGCCCCACCCACACTCAAGGGGAAGGGACTACACAAAGCCCTGAACACCAGGAAGTGAGAATTATTTGGGTCACCTCAGGGTCTGTCTGACACAGACCCCAACTTGAATTAGCCATCACCAAAGATCAGGGTAGATCATATTTATTTTGTGATCACTCCGTAAAGATGGGATGGACATCTTCCCAATTAATAGGTAAGATGTTGAGTCTGATAAGGTTCTACACACCAAGAGAATTTGAGAGAAATTTTATTATTCACACAAGGGACTCCTGGTGAGAGCAGAGCAGGTACAAGCAGGTCCAGTTTGGTCAGTGTTTGTGTGGTTTGAACTTCCTCTGGCACCAAAGGAGGGAGCACCAGGCTTTCTTGTCGCATGCCTAGATGTAGGACAGAAAGGAAACAGAAAGGGAGGGCTTAAAAGCTGTTGGCAGTCAAACGTCAAAAAGTGCAGTCATACTCTTTATCATAGTACCATGTAACAGTAACTGCCTTTCCTTGTCTCTGTAATAGATTCCTTTTTACAGTAACCACACTTGCCTTGTCTCTGAGGGTTAAGCACTGCTGTTGTCATTCTGGGATTCCATCACACCCATCAGAATCAGGGAGCCCATTTCAATGGCAGCGTCTCACCTCATGAAGGTCTGTTCTACAGAGGACAGCCAACTCTGCAGTTTCCAAGCAAGTTGATGCTTCCCTCCCCGATGCATGTCTCGATGCTTTGATAAAGGAAGTGTTCTGAGCCATCTAGAGGACGAATGACTAGGTCTTATACAGTAAATCCATATCACCAATCTTATCTTTCTAAGTTTTTGAATTCTTTCCTCTGTTTTACCAAAGAAGTTCTAGAACCTCAATTATTAATCCAAGGCCATGGATGAATTCAAGTTTCATGCAGCCATTTGAACAAATGTTAGAAGTATGCTCAATTCCTCTAATATATTCAACCCAGAATTCCTGATAAGTGTCTAACAGTATATATATCTTTGGCCTGATCTAAATTTATGTTCTTCCTTTCCTGGACTAGCATCCTTTGAATCCATTTCCACATATTTTATCCAAGCATCTATTGATGAATATTAGTAAAATAATGTAGCTCTTTTAGTTTATATGTTTTAGGACAAAATTCGACTCTAGATTGAGGCAAATATTCTAAGGATGTCATAGCAATTGTAGTAATGTATTAAATATATACAGACAATACAGTGACAATGTATAACAGAGGAAGAGTGGGGACATTGAATTGGACAACACCAAGTACATGAAACCTTTTTTTGCTAAAGTGCCTAGTTAATATCTGAGAAGAAGATTAGGAATTCAGTGTTTTCCATACGTATCGGACCATGGAAACTGCTTTTCTCTGACCAATTTGTAAAACCTTGGGAACAACAAAGTAGTGAAAACAGCAGAGCTCTATGTGTAAGTAGACCCATATTTTAACCTCGCCTAGTCACTAAATATCTGTTTGATTTTGGATAAGTCACTCTACTTCAATATGCTTCTTTTATTCAATCTATAAATTGAGGAGTTTGGATACATAGATTCTGAAGTGCACACCCACTTAAAATTACATAACTAGAATGTTTCTTAAGCAGTAATAAAATTATTCACCACACGTCTTGATTTTCATCTATAGGAAGTCTTTTTCCAATTAAATATTTTAATAATAGCAATGAAGAAGGACAAAAAGACCTGATACTTTGATATGTTTTTTAATATATGTAAGGGTCAGGAAAATCTTTCCACATTTGGGGATAATTTAATTATATGCAACTGAGGGCAAGTAAAAACCTGAGTTATTTTTTCTCAAGGCTTTACTGGCTTAATATTTGACCTGTTTATACTCTCATACAATTTAATCCATATGCTAGAATCAAATACTTAAAATCAGTAAAATGATTGGTAAGAATTGGTTGAAGCCTTAAAGCTCTTTGAATTCTTTTTTATCAGCTAAAATTTTCTTCCCCTTAGATACTGAAGAGTATATTTTTGTCAAAATTAAATCAACATAACATATTTCCAGTTACTTGGCTTAGGAAATAAGACCCTTAAGTGATTCTGAGTAGACTCTTATAAATTCCTTTATTTTCCTTGCTTGCTTATCAGAATAGGCATTTCTTTTTACAAACCACTCAATAAAACTAGTGGGAAAAAGTCCTTCTCTGATTAATCTAGAATGAGAGAGTCTTCAACTTATTAAGGAACTTAGAGACTGGTGAGGATAATGGACTCCCGCTAAAGATAAGGAATGTAAGGTCTAAAGAAAGTAAATGAGATTCCAGGTCACTCAGCTCGTTAGCGGAAAAGTTAGAACTAGAATCGAAGTGTCTTTGCCATGGTTTTGTAAATACTGCCTATTACAGAAAAATAATCCCTCTGCTATTAAAATATCCTGTTTCTCCCTATAACTTCCTTTTTGGGTTTAATTGAAAACTAGAGATTTCAACACAGAAGCTTTCTTATTCTTAAGTTTATTTGTGAGTGTTTTAAAATAAGTGCCACATTAATGTTTAACAGTTGCTTTTATATTTTTTACATTATATTATGTATTCACAAATTTTAAAGAACAAATACAGTTTCTATAGTGCCCTTCTTCCCATCACTTAAACTTTGCATCGTCTGCATTATCACAGGAATTGTAGAGATATGGTTACTATGCATATACATATGTATATTTACACAGACACACTATATGTATAAATACTATATATTTACTATAGATATATAGATATATTTATTTTATTACTATGAAATCCTTGATTCTTACTACCAGCTTTGGTTTATATCTACTGTGATCTGAGGGAAAAGAAAAATCATTATGCGCCTCCTGAGTTTTGGCAAAGCTTGCCGCCTTCTGAAAGCACAAGTGTGAACAGGAAAGGCGTGCTAAGAGGGAGTGTTTGTTTCCAACTCCCTTGATGTTTGTAAAACATCTATCTTAAGAGCTGGAATTTATTCAGGAAAGGAAATGGCTCTAACTGGTTTCATAAGTACAGACAAAAGAGTAGACTGAAGAAATGCACTTAACCTCTAAGGGAGCAGGTTGGAGGGACTATTCTTGTGAAATTTTCTTTTAGTAACTCCAAATTTGGTTACTACCCCTAATGCTTTCTTCCTTGTAGTGTGTTGGTAAATAAGCAAATTGGACCCAGGAGGCACGCAATGGTTTTCCCTTGGTCCATTTTTTTTTTTTTTAACAAACAAGCCATCTGATATGGAAATGAACTTTTTTTTTGGGAGGAAGATTGGCCGTGAGCTCACATCCATTGCCAATCTTCCTCTTTTTGCTTGAGGAAGATTGTTGCTGAGCTAACATCTGTGCCAATCTCCCTCTATTTTGTATGTGAGGCGTCACCATAGCTTGGCTTGAAGAGTGGTGTGTAGGTCCTTGCCTAGGATCTGAACCTGCAAACCCTGGGCAGCCAAAGTGGAGCACGTGAAGTTAACCACTACTCCACTGGGCCAGACATTTTAAGAGACAAGATTTCTGATTTCATTGGGAGTCAGATTGGATGATTCAGAGAAAACATTACTCTGGATATCTTTCTTTGAACTTATCTTTTCAGATCTAGTGAAAGGAGGTGTCAGCCCAGGCCAAATGTTATTTTGTTAGTATTAGGATCAAAATCAGAGCACGGGTAGTCATAGTTTCCATTTATCTTTGGGACTGAATCTGGGCAGAAAAGAGTGTTTGTGACACTGAAGCACCTAGTTGGGAATACCCACCCATCTAAATATACCACTGCTTTCTTAAGTCCACTGTGTAATTTTCAAGTGAGACTGAGTGAAAGGACCTCAATTACAATTTCAAAAGTGCAGTGCAAACACTTCCTGAGGTGTTTGTTAGAATGCATCTTCCTAAGCTACATGACAGATCTGTTTAACCAGAATCAATGGCGTTAAGACCCAAGAATCTGCATATTTAAAAAGGATTGCTGGTTTTGCCGTACTTCCTAAAGTTTGTGAACACCTGCCTAAATGTTTGTTCTGGCGTGCTTTTAAGAAGAGTTTTTCGAAAGTCCCCCTCCTTTCTTTAAGAAATTATTACTTTCCTTAGTTCCCAATTTTTATGAAGGTGTTTTGTTCTCCTTCTATATTGTGATCATCTTGAAATCAGTGTAGACTGATGCTGACTTCCCACCTGATGTGTTGAGTAGTGATAATGCTGTTGATAATGATTATGAATACTCTATGTAAAATTTTATACGAAAGCTTTTTCTTTTTTATTTTTTCCTGGAGCTTTTTTCTATAAGGAGCTGGAGATGAAGTTAAAGATCAAGTATGACAACTTGACAAGCGAGAAATTGAAAATATTGTTTCTAATAAAAATAAACATATTGAAATAATCATTAGGAGAAATTGTTTATAGGACAGCACTATTTTTGTCACTACGTTAAGAACCAGTTCATTTTTTAATAGATCTTCATCTTTTCTCTTTTAAATAAGGTAGCTAAACTCCACAAACTTAGAACTTGAATCCAAAGTTAGCATAGCTCTGTGAATGAACATCTGTTGAGGAGAAGTCAGCTACCTTTGAGAAAGTAAACATTATATTTGAATTTTGACAAATTAATGTGAATTCCCAATACTGTCAAGCTTAACTACAGATAGCTTAGATTATTTTGAGATTACTTCTATCTATAGGTTCTGAGGACTTTCTTTGAACCAAGAAACATGGATAAAGGAAGAGAAAGTGAGGGGGAGAAACAGTCATATCCTTTGTGGCTTGAGTATAAAATATTGAAGCGTTAATGAGAAGGCATTTATCTCAGTATTGGTAGGTGACAATTCATCTTGAAGTAAATCTTGCAAGTTTTGTTTCTCCACTCTTCATAACAGATCTGATAGCAAAAAATTCTTTTAATTATCATCATTGATTAGTTCTGGGGCCAAAAGAAATGGAAGTACCTGGCCATTGTCCATTGTTTCCCAAACTCGCGTACCTTCAATCAGCTGGGGTACATGTTAAAAATAGATTTCTAGTTTGCTCCCCTTCAGGTTCTGATTGGTCCATGATGGGACTTCAGGGAATCTGGATTTTTCTCTTAGTTAAGTCATTCTTACGATCAGGTAACTTTGGAAACATTGTTCTATTCTACTTTCTTCCTTGTCGAAATTGTCCTTTTTTTTAAAAAAATGTAGGATTACACTTCGAAATTGCCTAATTCTTATAATTCTCATTTCAGCTTTCTCCTTCTTCAACTTATTGAGCTAGTTTGCTGTGAATGTAAATCAGGAGGTCTGGTTCTATTCCCGTTTCTGCCACTTAACACAGAGAAAGGCAAATCATATAACTGGCTTTGATTTCCTTCGTCTTATTCCTCAAACATTTCTTTATTGTCTCTTATATGCTGGACATTTATCAAAGGAAGGAACCAGGGCAGATGATCTCAGATTCTTTTCAGCTCAAAGATTATATTTATAAAACTTACTTTTTTTTATCCTTAGAGTCAGTTCTTAAGATATTATGGACTTCAGCGTTTCTTTTATATTGGCAGGATGTGCCATAACACACTCTTGGCTTTTGACCTGCAATTTATTTCAATTATTCTTACGTCTAAATAGTCCAGTAACCTTGAGTGGAATTACTCCTATACATAGGTTATCTTTTGGACTGCAAATGCTTTGTATATCACATAATCCCTGGCTGGATACACTAGTTTTAAGATATCAATATTTTGGTAAAATGTTCTTTAGCAGCTGGAAGGATCCTTAGGTATGATCCAGTTTCTGTCAGTGACAAAATAAAGGGTAGAACCTGGATTCACAGAATTTCACAGCCCTGCCTTTGT
The DNA here is from genome assembly GCF_041296235.1 of Equus asinus. NCBI lineage: Eukaryota > Metazoa > Chordata > Mammalia > Perissodactyla > Equidae > Equus > Equus asinus. The sequence goes on along the minus strand of NC_091793.1, from coordinate 48,084,151 downwards.
TGTGCAGTAATTTTATTATTTAAAATAAAAGCAACTTAGTCTCAAGATTTGGCCATGTTGGAAGTGACAATAAAGAAATAATCAATAGACTGCATCTTCAGAAGTTTTCTTTATAAGAAGCAATCTTCTGATGTGTTTATCAGCAAGAAAATAAATGCTTTTTGATCACCAAATTTGATTTTTTTACTTCACAATCTTCCCAATTCAACGTTTTACAGGATGTTTTTTGAGAGTCTTCTCTGTGCCAAAGGTATTGGGATGCAAGAGAGCAAAGCACAGATAACCCCCTCAAACCCCATTCTTACAGGGCTTGCACTCTGCTGGGGAAGTCAGGCAATGAAACAAAAATGAAGGAAACTACGCAGTGTGTTAGAAATGATATAGTGTGTGAGACAGAAGTGAGCAGAAGAGGCGGGTGGGGAGTGCTTGGAGGTAGTTAGGTGAGGTGCTAGTGGCAGTGGATGGTCTCACTGAGAAAATCTCTTCAGTAAAGACTGAAGGAGGTGAGGGTTTGAGCTACAAGCGCTGTCTGTGGGCATGTACAGGGTTTGAGGTCAGAGAACTAATGGGTCAGATCATGTAGGATGTTGTAGGCCACTGTAAGGATTCCAGCATTTATGCTGAGGGACATGGAAACCCGCTGGAGGGTTTAGTGCAGCTCCCACTAAAGCTTGCTAGTCCGTTAATAAGGTCGCGGAGGCTATCCTATTACCTGGTCCTCCAGGGTTTCTTTGCCCCAGCCTCTGCCCTGCATGACCCTGTTGTGCCTTTGGGTAAAATGTGATGCTGGCTAATGACAAAACTTTACAGGATGATTTCAGCCATGTCATGATGATGAAGTGAAGTGACAGTGGTAAAACTGGTGACGTTACTAAATCAGAGATTTTCCCTTAGCATAAATAACCGATAAGGCCTTATATGCCTATATGTATGTAGATGGTTCCTGACTTAACAGTGGTTTGACTTCTGATTTTTTGACTTCATGATGGTGCTAAAGCGATATGCATTCAGTAGAAACCGTACTTCGAATTTTGAATTTTGATCCTTTCCCAGGGAGGGGACAGGCGCGAGATACTTTCTTGTGATGCTGGGCCCCAGTGGCTCCCAGTCAGCCATGTGATCAAGCCGGTGAAAAACATACACTACAACCATTCCGCACCTATACAACCGTGCTGTTTCTCAATTTCAGTACAGTATTCCATAACTTCCATGAGGTTTTCAACACTCTGTTATAAATACGCTTTGTGTTAGATGCTTTTGCCCAACTGTAGGCTAAAGTAGGCACTCTGAGCACGTTTAAAGTAGGCGAGGCTGAGTTATGGTGTTTAGTAGGTTAAGTGTAACTAAATGCATTTTCGACTTACCACATTTTCAATTTGAGGTGAGTTTATGGGGACGTAACCCCAGTATAAGTGGAGGAAGATCTGTCTTTATATATCTTTGAATTTATTTTTATTTTGATGGCTCTATTAGGTTGCCACAAATAAAGATGCATATTTTTGTACTTATGTTTTGCTTGTATTTGGTTGTATTTTTGATTAGGAAATGAGAAGATAAAAGAAGAAATGAAAGTTTAAGCTAAACCTACAGTTTAATTAAATAAAAACATTCACTTGCATTGTATATTTTAAATAAATATTTGAACATTTTAGTGACTACTGGATTGAGTTTTGAATGTTTTTACTATGTGATGTTAATAATGATAGATAATTCAATCAGACTGATTCAGAGAATTTTTAATCTTAAATACTAGCAGAAATTTAAGAAGATATTTTATTGCATCTATGATATTCAAGCTAAGGATAAAAACATTCAATTAGAATTGAAGTTTTTCTGTTATTTTTAAAAATATTGTAACTACAACTTAACTCCTTAGTAAGCATTTGCCAAAGCATATTAAATTTAACATAAGCTACTGGATCTATTTAAAAATCTGTAGAGTAATAAAACTTTAATATATTTTCCAACATGAAAAGCAAAATCTTATTTCTACACAAAGTTTAATAAAAAGGAGTCTTAGATTGTACAGAATGAAATAATTTCATTACCCCATTTCTTTCATTTTTACTAGGAAAATCTTATATAGGTTTGAATAATGACATTTAATTAGGAAAAAAATATTCTTTGTGAAACCATGTCTTTATTTATGAACATTCTCTGTACTAAAACATATAATAAGGTATATGATGCTATTTTTAAATTAAAGCAAGCATCCAGAGAAACTTAGAAAGTTTCTAGGCTTCATTTCCATTGTTTGGCTTTACAGAAAAATAGCTTTTCTTTCATCTTTTTTTTCCTATTGACATTAACCCCTCTTGTTTTCAGCTTAAATGTTTTCATCCATTTGGATACCAAAACTAGATATAGGGCATATCAATTAGCAGAGCTCATCAGTAAGGTAAACTGAGTAAACTGTGTATACATAGACACAGTCATTTTCTAGGAATACATCTTGTTCCACAAATATTGTCTGATCCCACCATATGTTGTTTTAAACGCAAAGCACATTTTCCTGTCTGATATTTCCTAATCTTTCTACAACAAAGTCAAATGCTTCCAATTTTTATAGACTTCAGAGAATCTTGTTCAGAAACACCCAGTAATCTATTTTTACGTTATTTTGCAGTACAGCAAGATTACCTCACCATCGTTAACAGATGTTCTCATCTTCCCAACAGTTTGCTGTATGTCATCAGACACAAAGATGCAAAGAAATGTAGTAAGAAACGTATATTTTTTTTCTCTTGTAACATTTATCACAATCAATATTGTATTGGAGCAATGCTAATACGACTGTGGTCCTTTGAGGCTGGACGTGTTTGTAGTTTAGCAGTGGTGCTCTGAGCCAGGGCCAGGATATATTCATGGAAACACTTAACGATAATATTGCTTCAGTAGAGGCAGTAACGGTATAAACAGGGCGAAGGAAATACCAGGATTGCAACAGATGCAATTGATTATATGCCTTGGGGAATATTCCACTCATTTATTTTAAGTCCAGTCCATGTAAATCAAAAGATCATGATGTTGTCAGTAAGACATATCACAGACATCGTAATATGCTATGACAGGGCTCCTGCTTTACTGACACAGCAGATCATGCCTTTGGACACAGGAAGCCATCAGAAGCATAGCTCTTGCACTGTCAACCAGAGAAAATAATCTGACTTAAGCATCTGAATCACTACAAACTGTGATATGGCTTGTTCCAAAAACAAAAGGTAATAGGGCCGCTTTAGGTAGAGCTAACTTATACATTTGAACTTGGTCTTAAATCTCTCACTAAGGAAACTTCATAATTTTCAATAATACTTATAGTTGTCAATCTAAACTAGAGTAGTACATTTTAGGCACCAAAATAGGCAACTCTGGAAAATAACTCTAAAATCAGAATTTCAAATGACATATTCTTCTGGAAAGATGTTTTGAGAAGTCTCTTCATGAAAACCAAGTATCTTTTCCTTGTTCCTTTCCAGTCATTAATTAGCTATTTTCAGTGTTAAAATTTTCTCTTCCTCTGCCAGAGTTATAGCGTTGTACCAGAGTAGGAAAGCTATGCAACATTTCTCTAAAAGATGCAGGGATCACACAGAGATTAGGAAAAATAATTTGCATTTCTTTTATCTCTTAGTGATTGAAAAATCCAGCATATCCCAGATTCACCTTGAAAGCATGAGAATGGCCAAGTTGTTCTTTGAAAGCTGAGGCTTACGAGAAATTGCTAAGCATTTTAATAGAGGAAGGAATTGGAAGTCTTATAATTAATGCTAATGTATGGCCTCACTCCTATGAAATTGCACATTGCATGCACATTAATTACAATTAGCATTCCTTCAATGAATAGCAAAGGAAATCATAATGATTTGTTACTTATTATACAATGCTATCACACAGTGTTTTGTAAAGAATGGGCTTAACTTGTTCAATAGATAATAAAAGGATGTTAAATTCCAGTATTATGACTCCTTTCACTAGATAGTTCATAAAATAAGCAAGCAGCGAACGAGTTAGCTTCAACTCCGCTCCTTGAAAAAAAGTCACAGTGTAGGAATTTAACTTGTGACTTTGAAAAGAAACCTATTATTTTCTTTAAAGCGGAAAGTAGAATGCAATCATATTTTTATTGTTACTTGTGCTACATTTGATCTGAAGACACAACATAAGCTCTCATTCAGTCTTGCAACAACTTGGGAATCGTGGAGATAAAAGTTTGGAACTTTTTGCCTATGTTACTAATATATTTACTTCTGCTCATATGCAACCATATTGATATTTATATTATATTTTTATCAGTTATGAATCATCGTCTATAAATTCAGACAGGCAAGAAATGTCATACACCTATCCCCACACACATATACTCACCCACACATGATTATATCAGACCTGGAACTTATAGGAAATAAAATTCCAGTCATTTGATTACTGGGGGCACCCGCCTTCTTGGTGTTGTACAAAAACCTGGCGAAACGAAGATAGCCTTCTAACCTTCCATCTATCAGTGTAGCTGCTGATATACTCTTTGTTAAAGCTTGGAGGTTAATTATTTCTGTTGCTTTTATCCCAAATATGGACATGGGCATCTTTTCGAAGTCCATAATTCCATGTGATGGGTCCAACCTCTCCGAATGCAGCCCACAGCTGAAATCCTGCCACATAATGGGGTGCTGCCGGGGACTGTAAATGTGTTCCCACTATTCTCAGGATCCAGAGATTTTCAACACCCTTAGTGCTGAGGACTCTCAGCATTTGCCCTCTTATTTTGCTTGTCCCTGCCCCTGTCAAAAGTATTCTTCTTCCTCTTTACTCTCTCATTATCTTCTCATCCTTGAAATCTAGTTTTCAAAACACAAAAGCCTGAGAAGGGAATCTGCAATCAATTAATGCTTTGAGTTCTGCAACCAAAACCTCTTCTGAGATAAAGAGGCAAAAAGACCTGGATGCCTTCTGGGAATGTGAGGATGGAAAAATACAGTGAGAATAGAACATGAATTAATAGCTCAATAAATTACCTTGATTCTTTGCATGAAAATTCCACCTGGAATAGTTAATGTATCAGTACTCATAGTTCATTTTGGAATTATACATTCAAAAGAAGAAGTGCAATACATACAAAGGGGAAAATGTGTGTTGGTTCAATCATTTCCAATCCAGAGATTTTGTGTCTGATTCATAGAGAAACCTCAGCAGGCATGTGATCCACACAGGAGGTGTAGTTGTGCTGTTTCTAGTACATACGTGAGTATTTCCAGAAGAACTGTACCTTTCAAAATCCTAAATTTATCAGTGAGTTCGTGGCTACTGAAGCACGTATTATGAAATCTGGTAAATAGTCCACCATCCAACTTCCATTGTATTCAGACATCTGTTAAAAAATTCTTCCTTTGAGACAAATTTGGTTTCACAGAGTATGTAAAACTTAGTTGCCAGTTTGATCTGACTTCACTTATACTGCCGTTCGCTAATGTGGCCACATTTTCACTCCTTAAAATAAAAATATTCAAAGCACCAGATTGAGACTGCACAAAGGGGGTTGGAATAAATGACTGCCTGAGGGTGTTGTCAGTTCAGCAGAGGTGTGCTAGCAGTGATGCTAATAGCTAACATGTATGTGGTGCTTGCTAGGTCCCAGGATGGTTTTAAGGACTTTGTAAGTGTTAACTATTTCAGTCCTCCTACAACTCAGTGAGGCTGCTTCTGTTATTATTATCCCCACTTGACAGGTAAGAGAACTGAGGCAGAGACTCTCAGTGTTTGTCCACGTTCATATTGCTGATCGGAAGCTGATTGGGATTTGAGCCCCAAAGATTGACTCCTCTTAACCACTGCACTTAACACCGTATTTCATAGGATGGAAGGAGGACACCATCACCTTCGTTTCCACCTTTCCCCAGCCCAACTCATATAAAATATAAATTTCTGCTTTAAAAACACAGTAAATTAGTAAGTTTATGCTTATCAAAGAAAATAGTATGTAAAAGTATATAAAATAATAATTTGCACTTGGTGCTTATATATAATATATATATCTAATATTTAGCATCTATTTGTGTTGTGTAAAATTAAAGTCATAAGTAAGTACAATGTTGAGGTCCATTTTTCATTTAACTTTTTATCATGAGAGCTCAATATGTTGTATTAAGGACTTGAGAAGTCCTTAAAGTATAAGCTTATGCTATAAAATATATTTACATGAAGTTTTAGATTGTTCCCATATTTTCAAAATTCTAAAGATGGTGAAAACATTCTTATGCTCATTTCCTTAAAACACACTGTCCAAAGGGAATCTATGGGATAAATCCTATAAACATATAAAAGGTCTTGCAACACTTTGCCAGATTGTCTCGGCAACCTGGTGAGCTCTATTCCCACAAATAGTGCACTGGTGCCCTGCACCGTAAGCTCAACAGCACTGGATATTGCCTTCGCATTTCTTTGTTCCTAGTGAGGGAAAAAAATTTATTATATGTTACAGAGTTGTTTTAATTTCTTCTGTGAACCTCTATTTTCCTTGGCATAGGAGGTAAACATATTTTTCTTGTTGTTTTCCAAGTATGATTTCCACGGTAAGAATAAGCAACCTTTGATTTTCCCATATGTTATGAATATTTTTTCCTAGTTTGTTGTTTGTCTTTATTTTGCTTAACATGATTTTTAAATAGAAGTTTAAAAATATAGTTTAAATACATTGAAATTTGCCTTTGTAGTTGCTTCCTTTATTTTTGTGTTGAGAATAGCTACTCTCGTTTTAATGCTGGAGAAATAATCAACTTACTATCTTCTCTGGTTATTTTTGGTTGAATCTTTTAATTTTTTCATGGTGTAACCGATCTGGAACTTATTTTGGCAAAAATTAATACTGAACTAATTTGCATATAATGACATCTTAATACTATCAAAATTTCTAATTGGTTTATCAGTGCTTTCTTTTGTTTCTTAATGTTTTGTTTTTTTAATATGAAGTCTACAATTTCATTTCAATTTTGTCTTAAAATATTATGTGTCTTGGATGCTGTTTTGAATAAAATCTATTGATTTTCCAACTTTTTAAATTCTAGAATATAAGTAAGATATGAATTCTGTACATATACATGTATGTTACATATTGCATATATATCATATATACACACATATATATGTAATTGGTTAGCTTATTGAAATATCTAACCAATTTTAATAGTTTTTCATTCTACTGTTGCGTGTTATACCAAAGCTATAGGTTATACAAAAGCATGGTCATAACCATCTGAAAAACTGGTTTTATCTTCTTCCTTTCTAAACGTTACATGTCATTGTTTTGTTTAATAGCATACATAGAACTTCTGGAACAATATTAAATAGTAATAAAATAGATATCGTTTTCTTATTTCACATTTTAACTGTTCACTTTTAAAGTAGAATATTGGCTGCCATTGAGATGATGTACTCAGAAATATTTATTAGGCACCTAATATGGGCCAGATACTCTTGGAGAGTCTAGAGAAATAGGCAGAGAATAAATAAGATAAATAAGTAGATTTATTGTTAGTCAATGATAAATGTTAAGGATGAAAAGTTACCTAGGCAATAGAGTTAGGCATTTGGGTGGTTTGATTTTACATAGGATGGCCAGGGAAGAACTCACTGAGAATACAACTTTTGAGTAAAGACCTTAACAATGTCAAGGAGCAAGTCATGTTGATATCTGGGTAAAGATTATTCCTGGCAGAGGACACAGTAAATGTAAAGGCCCAGAGGTAGGAGATTGTCTGGCATGTTTGAAGACTAATATGATCTTCCAAGATCTGAAGCTAATGAGGCAAGAGGCCATGTAGGCTTAGAGGTCATAACAAGCACTTTGGTTTTTATTCTGAGTGAGGTGGGAAGTTACTAAGAAAGTGTTCTTGAAAGAACCTTAATTGAGAGATTTTTTTTTTTAATTAGAAAGAGATATTGAATCTTCTTTAACATGAAAGATTTTATTAAGGGAATTTGCACAAAAGGCTCAAGCATTTTCTGTATCTGCAAAGGAAAAGTAAAAACAAAAATGGAAGTGAACTTTAAGTGGGTTATTACACATGAAAGAACTTTCACCACAAGAAAGGGCATCACACTTTGGGGAAAACCGTACGTTTGCCTTAAGGATTATTATGAGATTTTAAAAAAATGACATGTAAAATATGTTAACGATTCTTATTAAAGTTATTTGAATATGTTATCATATAGCAAGAGCATTACCATAAGAGTATAGATAATATTTGTAAGAAATGTAAGTTTGACTTTTAAAATGGAATTAAACTTTATTAATCGTGTTATACCTCTTTAAATTTTCAGTCATTTAATTTTAGGATATTTTCTCAATGGTTATTTTAGCCTCACAGCAAACCTGGCTCTGCTTGGGGGTAAATTCTAGGTACTTTCTGTTTTTTAATAGACTTTATTTCTTGGAGCAATTTTAGATTCACAGTAAAACTGAGCAGAAAGTACAGAGATTTCTTCTATACCACCTGCCCCTGCACATGCATAGTCTTCCTCATTATCAGCATCCCCCACCAGAATGGCGTATTTGTTACAATTGTTGAACCGACATTGACACATCATTATCTCTCAAAGCCCATAGTTTACATTAGGATTCACTCTTGGTGTTGTACATTTTATGGGTTTAGACAAAAGTATAATGACATATCCATCATTATGGTATCATACAGCATAGTTTCACTGCCTTCAAAATCTTTTGTGCCCACCGATTCATCCCTCCTTTCCTCCTAACTCCTGTCAATCACTGATCTTTTTTACTGTCTCCACAGTTTTCCTTTTCCAGAATGTCACATAGTTGAAATCATTCAGTATGTAGACTTTTCAGATTGGTTTCTTTTGCTTAGTAATATCCATTTAAAGTTCCTCCACGTCTTCTCATGGTTAATAGCTCATTTCTTTTAAGCACTGAATAATATTTCATTGTCTGGATGTACCACAGTTTATTTAGCCATTCCATTCACCTGTTGAAGGGCACCTTGGTTACTTCCAAGTTTTGGCAATTATGAATAAGCTGGTATAAACATCTGTGTGCAGGTTTTTGTGTAGACATAAGAGTTCACCACCTTTGGCTAAATACCTAGAAGTGCTATTGCTGGACTGCATGGTAAGAGTGTGGTTAGTTTTGCAAGAAACCATCAAACTGTCTTCCAAAGTGTCTGTACCATTTTGCAATCCCAGCAGCAGTAAATGACAGGTTCGGTGGCTCTACATCCTCTCAAGCGTTTGGTGTTGTCAGTGTTTTGGATTTTGGTTATTCTAATAGATGTGTAGTGATATCTCATTATATTTTAATTTGTATTTCCCTGACAACATATGATGTGGAACATCTTTTTGTATGCTTATTTACCATCTGACTGTCTGTTTTTGTGAAATATCTGTAATATTTGACCCACTTTTCAACTGGCTTGTTTTTCTTATTGTTGAGTTTCAAGAGTTCTTTTTATATTTTGGATAACTATCCTTTATTAGCTGCATCTTTCAGAAATATTTTCTCCAAATCTGTGGCTTGCCTTTTCATTCTCTCAACAGTATTTTTTGCAAAGCAGAAATTTTTAATTTTAATAAAGTCCAGCTTACTAATTCTTTCTTTCATAGATTGATGCGGTATCTAAAAAATCATTGCCAAACCTAAGGTCATCTAGGTTTTCTTCTTTATTATCTTCTTGGAATTTTATAGTTTTGCATTTTACACTTAGGTCTATGATCCATTTTGAGTTAATTTTTGGGAAGAGTGTAAGGTCTGTGTCTACATTCATTCATTCATTTTTTTTTTGCTTGGATGTGGATGTCCCGTTGTCCTGCTCCATTTGTTGAAAGGACTATTTTTTCTTCACTGTATTGCCTTCAGTCCTTTGTCTAAGATCAGTTGACCATATTTATGGCCGTCTATTTCTGGGCTCTCTGTTATGTTCTATTGATCCATTTGTCTATTCTTTTGCCAATACCACTCTGTCTTGGTTACTGCAGCTCTTGAAGTCAGATAGTGCCAGAACTCCAACTTTGTTCTTCTCCTTCAATATTGTGTTGGCTATTCTGGGTAATCCTAGGTACTGTTAAACATTAAAATGTAGGCAGGGATCTAGTATTTAACACTAAAAATTGTGTGTGATAAATCAGGACTATACTACTCCTGTTTTTGAAATCTGCCCTTACATTGTAATATATGAATCCAAGAGAGAGAATATAACAAGATTTTCTATTTTGAATGCATGTAATTATGCTAAATTCTCTGTGTCTCTTGGAGATGGTAAGAGAGGAACGATAACAGTGATAGTAGGTGTGTGTGTGTCAATGTGTAAAGTCACTTGGGCAAAAACAATGTCTGCATTCATTGGATGCCCACAAAATGCCTGGGCTACGTTGCAACCAACTTCACAAAGAAACGTTTCAGGACTAGTTGGAATAAATGAAAATCAGTAAACTGACTTCTAGAATATCACGTTAGTAGTTTTCTTGGGTACCACAGCATTCTAGCTAGTGGTACCCAGGTTGAACTGGATCAGTGGTTTGTAAAGGTGACTGCTCACTTTCTGAAGTTCTGCCCTTGAACTGGATTTTATTTTAAGTGTTTTACCATTCAGTCATTCTAATTGAGTCACTTACTTTCTAGAAACAAATGAAGTGAGAGAAGTCTGTTTTTATTAGCTTTTATGTGACATAAAATACGATAAGGGCTACCACATTATCTCACTCTAATGTGGAAGGGCTTTTGCTGAAAGCTAGTTTAAGCTGAAAGTGACAAGAGGGCTTTATCTCTTGGTCTCTTATCTCACACCAGATAAGAAATGTCTTCAGTTATGCAGGTGTCCAGCAGTTTCTTGCAGAGAAAGAGATCTGAGATAAACAACGTTCTCTTACTATGAGCCTAAAAGGATAAAGAAATAATCGTATTTTTCCAGTTGCAAAAATACTAAAACGAAAACAAACGAGATTATCAGAAACAGGAGAACATTCAGCAAAATTATGTTTATTAATCGATTCAAACATTTCAGATATTAATTGTGTTTGTTCTTGTTAATTCAAGGTGACCAGCCCCGTCTATGAAAGCCTAGTTCTTGTACCCTAGAAGACGTTCACTGAGCTGTGCTTTAATGTTTAACGAAAGTTGACATCTTGTGAAATTCTGTTGCTCTATTTGCTTTCTGAATAGTTTGAGGTTATTTTCCACATGTCCACTTAAGGTTGTGGACTTTAGAGTACCATATAAGACATTTTCTTTACAATTTTTGTACAATTTACAAAAGTCCTATCAACAAAAAAGACTTTCTGAGATATACAGTTATATAACCCATCATATTTTTCTCCTTTCACTTCGAGTATCAAGGAGCTTAAACACAAAAACGAAGCCCAGTTTTATATACCCTGTTATTGCTTATATATTAGAATTCTTTTCAAGTCTTGACTTTCTCTCTAGTAGTTTTTGGTTTTAATTCTTTAAGTTGATTTCTATTTTCTTGTGTTAACTGTCCCACATTTGTGTTTGTGAGTAAAGGTTGTGTATAAATGGATGAATAAATGTTGCCTATCAAAGCTTTCTAACTTCTTTAGAAACTTTTCAAAAGTTTGCTGTTCTTAGTCAATAAGTCCGTCACAGAAATTAAACTCACTGGAGACAGACAAATAATCAGTCAGAATTCAGAACAAAAAATTAAGTCAGGGGACTATGCCAAGTTAAAACTGAAGCATCTCAACACTTCAAATCAGCTCTGAAAGAAGCTACAACTTGATATTACCAACCATTTCAAAGTTTCTTTTAGAATTATATTTTCTAGTAAATTAGTGTATGATAAGGCACAGAATAATGACTTCCCATAGGCTGACACTTGGAAATGCACAATAACCACTCTTATATCCTTTGCATTTTTTACACTAAAGGAATGCCATTATAAATGTCTTTCCATGTTGGATTTTAAAATAATCAATATAATTTTAACATCCAAAACTTGTATATATTTTAATAATTTCCCCCCAAAATAGTAATTCTGCTTTCCCTTGTAAAACACCATTTTTTACAAGATCTTTCAATGAGGGCTTTATTTGAACATTGTGTGCAGTTTAAATCATACATTTCAGGAAATAAGAAAAAAGTGTAGAGAGATTTAACATGATTGGAGGGTGAGAAAATTATTTTTAGGCTAATAATCTAAAGGAATTGCTGTTACTTATTCTGGAGAGGTAAATCAAAAGGGATAAATTAAGAACTCTCTTTGAATACAAAAACGCTATTTGTAAGGTGACATCTCTTGCTCATCAGTTCTTCATCTTCCCAGGTATGGACTGAAGGAAGAAACAGACCATATTTGTTAAGGAAGGACGAATGCACAGAGAAAATGTCTTTCCCAGTAAGACAGAGCAAATATTGACATAGGTTACCAAGGGTTTCTAGGTTGTTGTGAATTCTTAATCCCTAGAGAGTCACTAAATTTTGATAGACAACTCTGTGATTTGAATAACTTAGACAGTGGTGCTTGGTACTGAATCTCGAGAAGAGATGAAAGTTGTAGTGTTTTTCTAATGTATGGTTTAATGATTTTATTGAAGCAGACATAACATATTCAAAGAGGTATAGTTTCTTCTCCCTAAATTAAGCATAGAGACAGATAAAAAGCTTCTAAAAGTTTAGTTTATTACAAACTGTCATCTAATATCCTTTTAAAAATCTCTATTTGCCTCCAGTGGGCTCCTATATCACGTTGCCCATGCATCTATTGAAGTACTTAATATGTTGCATTGCGTTATATATTTCTTTCGTTAGATAGTAATTTTTTGACAGCTAAGATCATGGTGAAAACTATTCACATTCCCAGAACTTAGCACAATGCTGCACATGCTGCTTGAAATTAAGATGTGTTAGAGGAACTGAGAAAGGAAGAAAGCAGATCAGAAAGAAGAAATTCACTTTCCAGCCCATGTATTAAAAAGCTGATCCTGTAATTTTGGCCTGTAGCCGTAAGGTGGCAGAAGTGTGCCAGTATCAAAAAATTCATTCATTCATTCTTCTATTCATTCATCTGATCATCTTATACACTATCAGGAGACTTTCTTTTCTTTTCCTCCAGGGCCATGACCTTTCTGGAGTCTTGCTGACTAGAGAAAGCAGTGAATAATCAGAAAATCATCTCATACAATACGTGTTTGTTGATTGAGCAACTGCAATCTTAGCAAGGTGAAAGTGTATTGATGCTAAAATGGAGCATTCTCTGACAAATTTTCTCTCACATTCCTGCTTTTTTTAGTTTCCATATATACTTTTCTTTCGCTGAAAGCCCTAATTTCAAGTTAAAGTATTCCAATTTAGCTGAAAAGACTCCTGCGCTTTCCATGTTCCTCTGATCTAAAATTTATGTAAATTTTCTCTTGGTGGGGAGACAAATAAAACTTCCCTTATCATAAAAATAGCTATTGTTCACTGTGACCCCACAGGATATCATTTTAGCATTATTATATTTTATTATACATATTATTATATTACTATTATTATTATTCCAGCATCTGGTAAAGAGTATAAGTAGGAAATATGCAGTAAATATGTTAAATAATTGAATAAATAAGGGTTCCCTTACCAAGCTTCACACTTGTTTTTCCCCTAACCCTCCGTTCTACGCAATGACTCAGAAATAGTTTTCTTCAAGTGAGAATATTCTTGCAGCAGATAGTGTTGGTTACAAACCTCTCTTTCTTCTTTGAACTTCAGTTTTGTCCAGGTGTCAGGATGCTTTGTGTTTCAGGGGAGTGTGAGACGGAGAGGGAACCGGTCACGGTAATTCAACCCCCTTGTCAGTGGTTGAGTTAGGAGTGTGCGTGTGATACGATGCAAAATGAGAGAATGCTGTCAGGAGTTTACTGGAAGTGTTTTTCTTGCCTTTGAAAAGCAAAGCAAGGATAGGATTTGTGTTTTTCTGCTGCTGCCCGTTTCAGCGGGAGGATCTGATAGTTGGAGCTGTTTCAACATCACGAGAATGGCAGAGCAGAAGATGGAAGAACTTGATGACTTTGCCGTTTTCTAATAGCCTTTGAAATTTCCCTATTCCTTATATTGTGGGAGATGACTTAATCTGAACAATGACCTTATCTGCCATTTGCTCACTTCAGTTTATTATGAATTTTCCTGTACAACCAAATATGGGTACAGCTGTATCGGAGAAGCTTCCTCCTCCTACCTGGCCATTTGCCGGGGATTTCTACGGCAGATGGCGAGGAGCCAGACGTCACTCACTTCAAGCAGCTTAAGCTGCTTCTTACAAGTCCAGGACGCACTTTGAAAAACTACTCATCCACCTGTGTTAGGTCAAGATGGTGACACAAAATCTCTGGTTTGCTGGTAAAAATTTAACAAATGGTTCCCCTAAAACAAAAAAGCATGTCATTATAAATATATATACATAAATTTATTATAAATGTTACAGATATAAAGGATGTGTAGCACACAACTTACAAATAATAATAAAATATACAATATTCTTTATTGTAGGTTCCATACAGCCAATTGATTCTCACATAATGCTTTGTTCCGTTTTTGCCAAATTTGTGTATCCATAGTCAAGCTCTAGTTGCAAGTGATGAATGATTGTATTTCCAACATGACTATTGGTTGATATTTTCATTTGCGTCAAGAATAAGATGAAATGAAACTACAAAGACATATGTTGGAACTTCATTCTATTGTCGGTGACGTGACCAACGTCTTTGCTGAATCAGATAAAAGTTTTCAAATACTGGAAGAATATTTCCTCAATATTTTGTGCTATTCACGATGTAACAGATATAGCCACGATATATTTTAAGTTTACTCTGCTCTATTAACATTTTCTCCATCACTCAAGTTTAGACAATAAATAAAACAATCAATCAAGCCTTGATTTGTTAATTACTGTGGTGTAAATATTGTTCCTATGGCTGACTTTAAGCTACTGACCTGATGTCAAAGAACAAGAAATTGGGAAGAGGTGTACGCTGGCACACTAGAATATAATATTTCCCCTATATAGAGCCAAGAGAGGTAGATAATATCAAAAGAAAATTATTTGTAAGATATGCTAAAATAATTAGGAATTGATGAGGTTTGAGTATTTAATGCATACAAAATTTACTGAATTGTAAATTTATATAATTTAATTTTTAATAATGGCTGTTTTTAACAAGCAGCTTGCAAAATTCCTGAAAATTAAATAATCAGTTCTCATGAGCTGGTATGGGCCAACTCCAGCATGCTGCTGCACCATATGGTTCATCACAGACATTAGTGATTCGATTTCCTGGTAAGTTTAGCTAGATTTGAGTAACAAATTATTTAGAACCTCCTGTTTCAATCAGATGTACTTGTTTTAAGGCAAACAATTATACTGGCAGATTGTTTTTATTTTTTCCTCTCAAGAGTTAATTCCAGTATAGACCGGATATAGTACTTGAGAACCAAAATATAATTATGAGTGCCATATCCCCAAATTTACCTATTAGATTGAAATATTATGACTTCTATTATAAGTAACAATTGAACTCCCCTTCAAAGAATATATGGTCAATCAAAATGTGGGAATAGAGCATTTATTATTTGGGCATTTACTTATTATTTTATTTTGTTTATTATTTTGAGGGTTAAAATTTGGCAAATTATTTTTGCACGATGTTGGAATAAACATGTCTTACCTAAATTATGTTGTGGTAAGCCTGAAACTTCAAATAATTTTACAATTTTTGTTTACAGACCAATTCAGCCTTTTTGTTAAATCTGATGAAAGTAATTTGTGAAATCTGATGTGAGAGTAATTTTCTTTCTATTCAGTTATGATAAATTTAATGACTCGATTAATACAGCCATGACTTTTCAGATTTACTTAAATCAGGGAACAAAATTAAGAGGTTGGAAAGTGTTATCAACAGTTTTATAATAGTCTTATAATTTGTCTTCTTCCAATTTATGTTCAGAGAAAACAGCTTGTTTTCATTCTCATCTGTTTGTATTCCTGTAGGGAATTCCTGATATTTATAAAGCATTCCTTTTGGGGGATATTTTCTCAAAGTCTTGATTGCATGCACCATTTCTTTGGTTGTTTTATTATAAATCAATGGAAAGAAAAGAACTATAGAGATAATCTTTCCTTCTTTAAATTTTGTATTAAATAAAAGATGATTTATTTTTGAACCCGAGAGACCAGCTGGTATAAAAAAACCAGAAACATAAATTTGGAATTAGATAAAGCAATGTCTAATTCTGCTCCAAGCTCTTGAGAAGTACATGTAAATTAAATAGAGTATCATTGAAATTGAGCCCTCTCTTATCTCAGTAGGGTCGGGAAGCAGAGAAATAGTTCTTATTTCCTTTGCTCCAGACTGGGATCTAGCTCAATTTTGCCCACTCTAGCTCACTGACTGTGTTTACAGACACATTATGGCCGAATGCATGAGCAAATACTTATATGGATTATTAAATAGGAGAAAAAATAGTTTGGCTGTACTGTCACAAATTTATCACAATTGCTGTGGATATAATCTTGGGCAATTTGACACAAGTGTCTGGGCAATTCAAAAACAATCTTTTCCATTACCTAATTATTCACATAATTGAGAAAAATGGGGCTATTATGCTGACCTCTATATTTAAAGCTGACCTTTCACTTTTTTGATATTTGCAAAGACTTAACTTGAGAAATTATTTTTAAAACTAATTTGATACATGTTTTCTCTACTTATTATCTTTATAAATATATAAAATAGGTCTTTTTTTCGAAGAATGTTTCTGCTTCTAGTATTCTGTAGTAAAATCATTATAAAATGGGTATATTTCCTCAGTAATAGTTTATTAATATGTCAATTTGAGAAACCTTTAAATATAAACTCTAAGATTCAAAAGTTTCATTTGCAAGTACTTCTACTCATTATTAATTATAACATAGAAGGGCAATGCATAATGAAAATGCTGATTTTTTTAAAAAAAATTTAATAATTTTAAAGCCTTTTTTTCCTTCAAAATAATTTCTCTAGAATATGTCCTGATCAAAAGAATATACATCCTGGACATATTTTCACTTGTCAAGCCTATGATAAATGATGTTCATGAAATTTTTTATAATTTCCAGGCATTTAAAAGGAAAATTTTATTTACCAATACAGATTATTTGCCACATAATGAAATGGTGGAATCTGATACACTGGAGGATCACCCACACATCCAGCATAA
The DNA here is from genome assembly GCF_041296235.1 of Equus asinus. Lineage (NCBI taxonomy): Eukaryota > Metazoa > Chordata > Mammalia > Perissodactyla > Equidae > Equus > Equus asinus. The sequence goes on along the minus strand of NC_091793.1, from coordinate 48,066,957 downwards.
AGGAGGAAGACACTTTTAGAAATAAGTTCTGGAAAATTTTCTTTTCTTACTGATAGGTTGATACGAAATAGACCAAAAGCAGACTTGATGGCTAGGCAAACAATCCAAGATATTCAGTTAAAGAAGCTGCCTTTCTCCTTTTCCTCTCATTAAAAAGACAGAAGACTATAACATGGTCAGATTTTATTTAACTTCTTGGTTAACAGATATTAATTAAATCTACTCAAGTGAGCATCGGATTTCTAGAGCATATCTGTCTATTCAACTATATACAAAAGTCATATTAACTTTACACAAAGTTAAAAGAGATGTGAAGACATCCAAGCTCAAGAGATGAAGATACCTTTCCTTTAAAATGATCTTGACTTTCATTTCGTGTGCTTGTCTTGATACAACTCTGGGGTTCCAAGGAAGAGGCTCATTCTTAGTTTACCTAAACATTGTTTAAGTCCCAAAGTAACAGCCATATATAGTAAGGATCCATCAGCAAGCAAGAAGGATTGGAATCTTCACGCTAAACCAACATTGTTGGAATACAATTACATACCATACTTGTTTGGGACATAGAATGGGACTTCATTCAGAATCTGGACTGGAACATTGAATAAATGCAGGGGCCACTATTTATGCTGTTGTGCCCTTTATTTATTTATATTTTGGAGGAAGACTGGCCCTGAGCTAACATCATGCCCATCTTCTTCTATGGGACGCCTGTCACAGCATGGCTTGACAAGCGGTGTGTGGGTCTGCATCCAGTATCCTAACTGGCAAACCCCGGACAGCCAAAGTGGACCGTGTGAACTTAATCGCTGTGCCACTGGGCTGGCCCCCGTTGTGCCCTTTAGAGAGCTCACCATTTATATAGTAGCCCATGCGAACACCTCTCCCAATAACTGGAGTTGTGCAAAGCATCGCCCTGTACATTACCCGTAAGTCTAATACACAGTTATTTTGTCTCCTCAGAATAGCAGCTGTCACTTTCTCCTCTTACACTACAACCCATCCATGGTGATTAAGAGCATACATATGGAGTGTATGTGATGATTAATTTTATATGCCAACTTGACTGGGCTAAGGGACGTTCAGATAGCTGGTAAAACATCATTTCTGGATGTGTCTGTGAGAGTGTTTCCAGAAGATATTAGCATTTGAATCAGTAGACTAAATAAAGAAGATCCACTTTCACCAATGTGGGTGGCATCATCCAATTTGTTGAGGGCCTGAATAGAACAGATAGGTAGAGGGAGGATGACTTCTCTCTCTTCTTGAGCTGGAATGTCCATCTTCTCCTGCCAGTGGACATTGGAACTCCTGGTTCTCAGGCCTTTGGACTCAGACTGAATTATATCACCAACTTTCCTGGTTTTCCAGCTTGCAGATGGCAGACTGTGGAACTTCTTGGCCTCCATAACCACATGAGCCAATTCCTATAATCAAGCTCCGTTATATATATCTCTATCTATCCTGTTGGTTCTGCTTCTCTGGAGAACCCAGACTAATACAGGCTTAGACTGCCTGGCTTCACATTTTTACATGTTTATTTATATTTTTGTAATTACTGCATGTTTATATAGTGATTACTATGCCAGACAATATCTTAACCACATTTACAAATATCAACTCATTTGGTCCTCATAACAACAGAGTCAATATTCAAACATAGGCAGTCTATCTCAGAGCCCATGTCCTCAACCCATTTTCAGCTTACAGATATTGGGAAAGATCCACAATTTTTCTAAAATGCAGATAAAAATGGTATCTTTCTCATATTTTTTTTGGAGAAGAATGAATTACTACATGTTAAGTACTTAAAGCAGTGCCTGGCACTTAGTAAGTAGCAAATGTCAGCATTCCTCCCCCACCACTTCCACTCTTCCACCCTTCTTCTAATCCTCCATCATAATGGTGACTTAGTTACTCTCTGGCTGTTATCAACAACCTTGTCCATTTCTTTTTTCTTTATGTGATTTTTGTTTTTCTTTTTTTCTTTTCTAAAACCTACTGGCTCTCTCTCTAAGTCTTACATTCAAATTCCCTGACAAAGAGAATCCCATTGATTCTACTGGTCAATATCAATCTATACAAGCTTGCTAGCTTTTGAGTCTGGTGCCCAACCCTGGGCCAATAATCTGTGGCAAGAAAAAGAGTCATCAAATAGCTTTTCTTAAAACAGGAACAAATGCATAATATATTCTTCTGCTCTTCTTGAATAAGAAGGCGTATTGTGTGCTACATTTTTAACTGTGCCAAACTTACACTCCTTTCATTGTAAATATGCTTAATTCATCAGTTTATCTAATTGTGTAGCTTGCTTGAGATCTGGCCAAAATATGCTCAGCAGTAAAAGTCTAATCCGCCTCAACACGTAATTTCCTCATTTTCACAGATTGCTCTGGCCTATTTGCAAAAAAGCAAGCCTGATATTATTTTAAATTAGATTCTTGGCTTTTTTAGTTGAATAAATTTATTATTTATATTAACTTAGGATGTGTAGAAAGTAACTTTTTATACTGTCAAATAGTATTTACCACTTATATGCATTGGTTTTGTTCCCTAAAGTAATGTATACCTTTGCAAATAGAGCAGAGTCCTCTCTGAGTCAAAACTGTCATCCAGAGTTGGGAGTGGGTGATCAAATGGTAGGGCAAATGGTGCCCAGGCTTTTATTTGGATGCATTGGTTTGAATTGGAGAAAGGAAACTGGAAAAGGTAAGCTCCTGATGATAGAGACTGAGGGGGTGAGTATTTTCTATCACAACCCTGAGGCCTGGATATGCGTCTTATTAAAACAGAGATTGAAGCCAGAAGCCGAAGATTCTAATTTTTCTAAGAGATTCTCTGAGGCAGGGACACAAACTGTATGGCCTTAGTGGACAGGTGATGAAAGATGACACAGAGCTTTAAAAAATAGGGCATTCTCCCCAGATCGCAGGGGACGGAATAGACTTGACCCAGTAAGGATGAAAGTGCATTCAGTTCCATTTTTGTCATCTCTTTCCTTGGAACCTCTGGGGAGAAATGGGAGACCTGAAATGATAATCAGAGTTGTTCCAGAATAGACCAGTGGAAGGAGCTCCTGGGAGTCATCATCTTCAAGGGGTAGACATTAATGAGGGGATTTATCTAGTACATGCAAGGTCATCAAACATGTGTCTGGAAGGAATAACATACTGAGGCAAAATAGAGTGTCAATGAACACATTTGAGACACCCCTAAGGACGAGGGGCATGGTAAGGTAGGGATGAGACTGGAGATATAGCACTGGACCGGTAGTAGCAATGTACAATTGAAATGTGAGTTATTATTGTTCATGTGACTTATTTTGAATCCAAAGGATGGTTGAACTTGAGAAAATATTAGTTACATATTGGTTTCAACTAGGATATTTCTTGACCACACTGAAAAGTGCATAGTTTACAAAAGGGAGAGATTATAAGCTTAAGGCATGAACAGTGAAATAAATTCTGAGGCTGGGGAATATGTAAGGGAACTGTTTGTTTTTCGCTATATTATATGCCCCTGTCTGATTTTTCTTTCCTTAGTATTGGATAGATTTAAAAATCATATAATCAACTTTTTAAAGCTTCCTATTAATATTGTTTGTTTATAACACACATAGAGTAAAAAACTTAATTCACATATCTAACATTTATTAAATATCTAAATAGCTGGTAAAAAAAAAGACAAACTAAATATAAGCTTTTATATTATACGAATTCTGATCACAATTCTGTTTTGCACATATTGAGCTAGATCCTTTGTGGTACAGAAAAACAAAGACAATATTTGATGAGTACCATTATTTCTGGTACACTCCAAGATTCACTCTCCTTGTTTCACTTAATCAGTTAAGATATGTAGACTCCTAGGATTTTAAGTTAATGTAAATTAAAGCAGAGAACAGTTGGGTGGAGAGAACTTTGATGATGATGATGATGATGATGATATTTGACCACCCTACAGAAATTAAGCAAAGTTTCAATTAATGAATTACCATGATTTTTTCAGTCTCTTCTCAATTCTTCCTCCTTCCATAGTAACTACCAGATTCACAAAAAAGGATGAGGGTTGAGTAGAAGGAAATATCTTAGGAATATGCTGTTTCAGACTTCACCTAGTATCTAAATAGGTTTCAGATTCTTTCTTTTCCAATGGCCTTGTCCATTTTTTTCATTTTTGAAACACGACAAGAGTTGGTATCCTATGCCATACCTCTATAATATGAAACACATAGGGAAAAGCATTCTTCACCTCTTCCAGTAACCTTATGGGCTTATCTCTACACTATGCAGTCAAGTCAGATCTTAGCTTGGAGATAAAGTAGTGGTTCTGGGAACTTTACGAAAAAATACAATGTCCTGGGCACAACCTAGATCAATTAGAATCAGAGTCTCTGGAGGCAGGACCTAAACATCAACAGTTTAAAAAGTCCCTGGTAATTCCAAAGTGCAGCAAGGTAGAGACCCACACAGCTATGGAAATATGATGGTCTGAGCAGGTACCACTTTGCTTCTTGGATTATCTATAATTCCATAGCTGACCAACCCTGCTTCTGATTCAGGCAGACTATGTTTAAATATGTTAATAAGAGTTCCTCACTTGACAGTCATTCAGAATTCTTAAGGAGGCTGTATATATCTCTGTATTGATTTAAGTAGAGTTGATTTGTAGGTCTATCCTACATTCTGATCCTAAGAAGAAAACCTTATTTTCTTTGGGGATAGTTGTTGAGTGGGGAGGGAGGGTGCATGTCACCAGTTGTAGAAAAATATAGAAACATGATAATAATAAAAGTACAACACACAGGCATTATTTTCAAATAACTAATATTAAAATAGTACCTAAAACATACTAGGCTCTCATTAAATTTTAATTCCTTTACCTCCCAGCAATAGAATTGGTTGAATAAATTTTAGCAAGAAAGAAATTTGCCTGGTATTTGTCTCAATAGAGCTCTTCACGTTGCTATAAAAATACTTGACATTTGCAATTTCACAGGGAAATATTAGGGTTTTCTAGAACTTTCAAAAATTGGCTGGTTTGTGCAAACAAGAGGGAAGATCTCAGTTAGATTACCTGTGATCTTTTTTACCTGGTCATCCTAAAAGACATAGACCTGTGGACACATCTCTGCCACTCAGGTGAGTGGCTCTGCAGACATTATTTCCCATCACGGAAGAGAAACTGTGATCCATTTTCCCACTAATGAGGGCCTGCATATCCTTTCTTTGCTCTTGGAACTTTCAGGATTTAATTTTCTTTTGATTTTTGAGATAATGTAGCCTAATAGAAATTTTTATTAATAAATTCAGAAACTAGATGGAAAAGGGTATAATAATGAATTGTTTGAAAATTCTCTGAAGTTTATGGAAAATCCCCCCCACAGTTTATACAGTTCAAAAGCTGTTTAAACTTCTATTCAATTTCCAAACCTTTCTACGCAGGGGGCATTTTAATTTTTATATTTAATAGACTTTATAGCTTATCTTCAAACAAAATTGGCTTTGAGGCACTTTATGCTGCTGCTTCGGAAATATCCTTTCATATGTGTCGACTTTGATGTTTAATTATTACAAAGCAATCATAATACAAATAAATTATGTTGATGTTTTCTTGAATTGTTTATCTGTTACTTTCATTGCAGTTCATTTTAGTTCAATTATCATATTTCAATTTTTAGTTATAATATGTGCTTTTTATGACTGTCGCTGTTTTGAGAGATATATTTTATCACTTAATTGGAAAAGGTTCAGGGTGCTTTTTAATGTTTTTTTAAATTCTTAATTTGAATTATTCAAATATATGAGGAATGTAGAAGTTAATGCTGCAAATTATCAGACATCTCATTTCATCCTAGATTTAATAATAATATTTCATTTAACTGAAAAACCCAGAGCTATGCTCACTTCAAGCAAGGCTTGATCTAGTGTCTAGTAATGTCACCAAGAGCCAGATTTCTTTCTGTCACTCTGTTTTTCTTGGATTTGAATTCATTGTAAGGTCGTGTTCCTTTGTGGCTCCAAGACAGTTATCAGCTACTCCTGGGGCCACATATTTCCTTAAGCATGTCCATGAGCATTCTGTACAGTGGCTTTAAGAATCACTATGAATGTTCAGTTTAGGTCACATGACTAATCTAAGCCACTCACCATGCACCTAGATATGAAACATACTGATTAGTTTTGCCTAGGTCATGAGCTATATCCCTGGTTCCAGTGATAGAATCGACTTCCTTGGAACCTTATTGTACCCTGTATTTGTGATCTATCGCTGTATTTAAAAAACAACTCCCCCCTCCCCAAACCTTCAAAACTTAGTGGCTTGAAACAACCACATTTACAATTTCACTGTTTCCATGGGTCAAGAATATGGGCATGTTTTAGGCGGATCCTCTGTTGCATGGCTTCTCACAAGCTGCAATCAAGGTGTCATTTGGGACTATAGTCTTCTCAAAGCTCAACTGGGAAAACATCTGCTTCCACACTTGCTTGTGGTTGTTGGCAGAAGTCAGTTCCTCATGCATTATTGGATTGAAGGCATCTCTCGGTTCCTCACCACATAGGCCTCTGCAACATGGCAGCTTACTTCATCAAAGCATAGAGAAAGAATGCCAGGAAGACAGATGCCATAGTATTTTTATAACCTAATCACACAAGTGTCGTTCCATCACTTGTGGCATTCTATTTATTAGAAGCAGGTTTCAAGGTCCAGCACACATGTGAGGGGAGGGTATTATCCAAAGGCATGGATACCAAGAGGCAGCTACCATCGGGAACCGATTCAGAAGCTGCCTACCATACTCTCTAAGTTCATTTTGGCTGCCTAGATCTTTCTTTTACTTATGACTGATGAATAATTTTGAAGTTATGTACACTCATATACTCAGTTTATGCTTACTTGCGTTAAAATCTTGGCTATGTGATGCCCTTTTAGGTAAAATATTTCTCTCCTTTTTATCAGGCGTTGCCTAAGATAAACAATCAAGTGCAACAAGATGAAAGGTAAAAAATTACTGAAAGCAGTAGTCCTGGAAAATGGATTTTACTTAATTTGGTAGTGTATAAATTTTAAATTCCTAGCTGTAGGTACCTAAAGGCATTTTAGATCCCAGGTATATATCCTAAAAATTGGACTTGTTCTTTTAATCAATTTAGGACATTTGTTATAGCAAAATAAATGATTGATCTCCAAAGGAAAGTAACCTTGACATCTATCAATCATCTCTGAGCTGGAGTCAATTCTGGCAATATAGATAAGAAAATATTTCTTCTTTAGCACTTACTTATTTACCAGTAGTTGAAGTTTAAAGTCTGCATCTCCATTAGAGAAGTGAGGTAGAATATTTGAGTCCTATAAACCTCCCAAGCCATATCAAAGGAAATACTGTAATGATTTCATAAATAAATAAAACCATGCGGCAATACCAGTTTCCTACTTCCTGTGTTCTCTGACTTTTCCTGGGGCTGATTTTCGCTGGGGACATCGAGGTATGTGAACTACTCAAATTAAAAAGAACAAAACAAACTCAGTATCATGGGAGAGCTCAGAACCACTCTGTTGGAAGCTTAGGCATGCCTTCTTAGAGATACGGCTGAGAGGATGAAGTCGTTGACCTGAAAGTTGTCAGTTCTAATTCTAGCTTTAGCTCTGATTTCTACTGTGACTTGGGCAAACTATACACTCTCTGCAAATACATTTTGTCATTTATAAAAGGAAGATGCTAAAGCATCAGCTCTTCCTGCCATGGCTTATGGAACCCTTCTGAATAAATATGAGTGTTCCAAATGAGTTATCCCATTGCCTTCAAGGCAGCACTGAGATTTACAAGTACCTGTGTTTTCTTCCAGTTTATGTTCTATCTGGAATTAATAAATTTAGATTAAATTTTTATATAAATGAAAATTTTCAACCTCTCATTTGCTGGTTACTTTCAGTAATATTTGCTAAACATTAATTACGTGTAAGGGTTTTTCAAATTCTTTATATTGGCTTACATTCTAGTGATGAAGAAAAAAAGTGTCTAAGAAAGAAAGGCAATTCAAAGCAGTGATTCTTAGACTTATGAGATGGTTGTGAATAAGGAACCACAAGAGGAAAATTTTTCATAACTAGGGCAATGAAGGAAGGCTTCCAAATGGAAGCCACATTTGTTGTGTGACCTAAAGGATAGCTCAGAGTTTATATTGTGGAGATAGTGGGTCAGAAATTTTACTTCAGAGGGAAAAACAGGAGCGAAATATGGATGGCAGAAATGCACAATCAGTATGAACAACCAAACAGCTCCATTTGACTCGACTTGCAGAAGAGATGTATGCAATGAAGTGCGAATGGTTGAAGTTACTAAGTGGGCTTGGAGTCAGACTCTGGAAATCTTTGAAAGCCAGATGAAGGAGTTTTCATGTTATTTTGTTAGATGAGGGAGTTGTTAGGGGTTCTGGGTGATGCTGTTGAAAGGGGAGAGGCAGAGTTAGGAGGTTGGTGTAATAGTCTAGAAGTGGGCTACTACAATAAGTATGGTTTTCTTTACAAGCAGTTGCTCAGTAGAAAAAAATGGAATGACTATATCAAAAGCAACTTTCAGACTTAAGCAGCTGACATCACTTGAAATTATTTCCTCATTAAATTTATGTCTAATAGATAAACTCCAGCTTTCAAACTACATTTTTTCCTTTTAGGAAAACTCAATTCTTTGGGAAACAATATAATTTTTTTGGTTGTTTCTTATGTCTTCCTTTCTCCTGCCACAGGATTTTTTTTGTTCAAGTAAGAGCTCTTGTTCTTTCAGCCAAAGAAGATTTCTTTTCTGTTTCTTTTTTCTTTTTCCCATCAGGCAGTAAATTTATAATCTTGTGTTTGTGACATCGTGTCTGTTTCCATGGGAATGTATGTAATGGAGCGTATTTAGCATATGGACTTGATCCAGCTAAAAATATTTGTAACAGCCTGAAATGTGAGGCTGTATAAGGCCATGGATGTTGGCTCTGCCTCTGTGTTGTGGTCTTAATTGAAAATGTCAGCTTTCTGTGAAAGTTAGAAAGCAATTAATATGGCACAGAAGGGGACAACTCTGCAGATGTGACTTCTCTGCCACCTGAACTAGGTTGTTTAATTTGTTCCTAAGGATACTTAGGAGAGTTTGTGTGTTACTAACTATAGGTAAGTGAGAAGACTCTTCAGGATTCCTGTTACAGAAGTGTGATTTGAATTGCAGTAGAAAAAGAAGTGAGGAATACCAGCATGGAGAAGATGTAGCGTTTTCCTTCTGTTAAAAAACTATTGCCTTCAAATTCTTAAGCACATGTAAATGTTACAGAGACATAGGGATGCCCTGTAGACTGAGAATAACATTCTCTATCATGAACAGTATTCGTTTGGGGGCCAAACTAGTCCCTCTAAAAATGAATTTTTTTCGTGCTGTGAGACATTTACATGATATACCAAATTTTGGACCAGAATAGGATTTAAATACTTTGTATATGTAGTTCCAGTAATTATCCTTCTGAATATCTTTGAGAATTTTTTTCATTTTTATTTTTTCCCAGCTTTATTGAGATATAACTGACATATTGTGAAGTTTAAGATGTACAATGTGATAATTTAATATACTTATTTACTGAGAAATGATTATCACACTAGGCTTAGTTAACGTCTCTATCACCTTACATAATTACTATTTCTTTTTTCCAGTAAGAACATTAAAGATCTACTCTATTAGCAACTTTCAAGTATATAATACAATATTGTTAACTATAGTCACCATTCTGTACATTAGATCCCCAGAACATATTCATCTTGCAACTGGAATTTTGTATTCTTTGACCAAAATCTCATCATTTCCCCCACTCCTTAGCCCCTGGAAACCACCATTCTACTCTCTGTTTTGATGAGTTTGGCTTTTTTAGATTTCACATAAGTGATATCACACAGTATGTGTCTTTCTGTTATGTATTTCACTTAGCATAATGCTGTCAAGATCCATCCATATTTTTACAAATGGCAGTATTTTCTTCTTTCTCATGGCTAAATAATATTCCATTGTGTATGTGTGTGTATATATATATATATCACATCTTCTTTATCTATTCATCTGTAGAGGGACACTTAGGTAGTTTCCATGTCTTGACTATTGTGAATAATGCTTCAGTGAACATGAAAGTACAGAAGTCTCTTCAAGATCTTGATTTCAATTCTTTTTGGATAAATACCCAGAAGTGGGATTGCTGGGTCTTGGGTAGTTTTAGTTCTCATTTTTTGAGGAAGCTCCATACTGTTTTCCATAGTGGCTGCACCAGTTTACATTCCTACTGACAGCATACAAGAGTTCCCTTCTCCATATCCTTGTCAACACTTGTTATCTCTTGTTTTTTTTTTTTAAATATTGGCACCTGAGCTAACATCTGTTGCCAGTCTTCTTCTTTTTTCTTCCCAAAGGCCCCCAGTACATAGTTGTATATTCTAGTTGTAGGTCCTTCTGTTTGTGCTATGTGGGATGCCACCTCAGCATGGCTTGATGAGGGGTGCTAGGTCTGCGCCCGGATCCAAAGTGGCAAAACTCTGGGCCACCAAAGTGGAGCGCTCGAACTTAACCACTCAGCTACGGGGATGGCCCCTCTCTTGTCTTTTTGATGATAGCCATTTTAACAGATGTGAGCTGATATTTCATTGTGGTTTTGATTTGCATTTTCCTTATGATTAGTGATGTTGTACATCTTTCCATGTACCTGTTGGCTATTTGTATGTCTTCTTTGGGAAAATGTTTCTCTGCTCATTTTTTAATTGGATTGTTTGTTTTTTGCTGTTGAGCTCTATGAGTTCTTCATATATTTTGTATATTAGCCCCTTATCAGATATATAGTTTGAAAATATTTTCTCCCATTTTGTAGGCTGTGTTTTCATTTTGTTGATTGTTTCTTTTGCTGTGTAGAAGCTTTTTAATTTGATGTAGTCCCACTTATTTCTTTTTGCTTTGTTGCTTGTGCTTTTGGTATCATATCTAAAAAATTATTGCCAACATCAACGTCAAGTTTTTCCCTGTGTTTTCCTCTAGGAATTTTATAGTTTCAGGTTATATGTTTAAGTCTTTAATCCATTTCGAGTTAATTTTTGTGTATAGTGTAATTTTGTGTATAGTGTAGTGTAGGGGTCCAATTTCATTCTTCTGCATGTGATTATTAAGTTTTTCCAACACCGTTTATTGAAGAGATTATCCTTTTCCCAGTGAGTATTCTTGGCACTCTTGTCAAATATGTGTTGACTCATGAGTTGTATGTGGGAGGATTTATTTCTAGGCTGTCAATTCTGTTTCTTTGGTCTATGTATCTATTCTTATGACTATACCATACTGTTTTGATTTCTCTTGCTTTGTAATATAGTTTGAAATCAGGAAGTGTGATGCCTCCAGCTTTGTTCTTCTTTCTCAAGATTTCTTTAGTTGTTTGGGGTCTTTTGTGGTTTCACACAAATTTTAGGATTGTTTTTTCTATTTCTGTGAAAAATGACATTGGAATTTTGATAGGGATTGCCTTGAATCTGTATATGGCTCTTGGTGGTATGGACATTTTAACAACATTAATTATTCTCATCCATGAACTTAAGATATCTTTCCATTTATTTGTGTCTTCTTCAATCTCTTTCATCAAAGTCTTATAGTTTTCAGTGTACGGATCTTTTACCTCCTTGGTTAAATTTATTCCTATTTGTTTTTGATGCTATCATAAATGGATTTCTTTATTTATTTTTCAAATATTTCATTGTTAGTCTATAGAAACACAACGAATTTCAGTATGTGGATTTTATATGCTCCAACTTTACTGAATTCGTTTATTTTTAACAGTTTTTTGATGGAGTCTTTAGGATTTTCTATATATAAGATCATATCATCTGCAAACAGACAATTTAATTTCTTTCCAATTTGGATGCCTTTTATTTCTTTTCTTGCCTAATTACTCTGGCTAGGACTTCCAATCCTATGTTGAATAGTAGTGGTGAGAAGAGGTACTCACATTTTATTCCTGATTTTAGAGGAAAAGCTTTCAACATTTCACCATTGACTATGATCTGAACTGTGGGCTGGTCATATATGACCTTTATTATGTTGAGATATATTCCTTCTATATCCAATTTGTTGAGAGTTTTTACTATGAAAGGATGTGTATTTTTCAAATGATTTTTCTGCTTCTATTGAGATGATTATATGATTTTCATCTTTCATTTTGTTAATTTGGTGTATCACATTTATTGATTTATGTATGTTGAACCATCCTTGCAACCCAGTGACAAATAATGCTTGATCATGGTGTATAACCCTTTTAATGTGCTGTTGAATCCAGATTGTTAATTTTTTGTTGAAAGTTTTGGCATCTATATTCATCAGGGATTTTGGTTTGTAGTTTTCTTTTCTTGTAGTATCCTTATTGGGGTTTGGTATCAGGATAATGCTGGCTTTGTAAAATGAGTTTGGAAGCAGTCCCTCCTCCTAAATTTTTTGGAATATTTGAGAAGGATTGGCATTAATTTTTCTTTCAATGTTTGGTAGAATTCACCAGGGAAACCATCTTGTCCTAGACTTATCTTTGTTGGGAGGTTTTTGATGACAGACTAAATTGCCTTACTTGTTACTGGTGTTTTGTGCTGATCTCACCCTATCAATAACCAATGTTGTGGAGGGACCAGCCCTTGTGGTTCTTATTATGATTGGAAGATGCTCTTTAACAATAACCATCAGGAAACTTTGAAAAAAAAGTTTATTTCTTAGAGGAACTTGAAATTACATAGCATACTTGGGGGCATACAGCGAGGTCATGGGTAGAGAAAGAGAAAAAGCACTCCAGCCTGGGGTTCTGCTTTTATTGGGGATGAGGGTGGGGGTATAGGGTTTCAGAGCTCACCCTTTATTGATGAATTTAAAACATAAAAGTGAGAATTTAAAGCATGAAAAGAAAAAACATAAGTGGCCCAAATAGTCAGTTATCGAAATCAACCAAGATCTCTAAGACAAAGGAGCCTCAGCTTGGGGAGGTGGCCTGGCTCTTTATCTAGTCATGAGGCTGGCAATGTGTTTATTTGAGATGGTCATTTTTGAAGGAGCTGCCTCTTTGAACTGGATACCTCAGAAATCAAAGCTGAAGTCAGAGACTTGCATTGCAAAAAGAAAAAACCAACTGTCAAGGTTTATACTATAATTGGTCTATTCAGATTTTCTATTTCTTCATGCTTCAATATTGATATGTTGTATGTTTCTAGGAATTTATCTATTTTTTTCTAGGTTATCCAATTTGTTAGACTACAATTGTTCACAGTAGACTCTTAAGATCTTTTGTGTTTCTCTGGTATGTCTTAATACCCCCTTTTTCAATTTATGATTTTACTTATTTGAGTCTTCTCTCTCTCTCTCTCTCTTTTTTTGGTAAGTCTAGCTAAAGGTTTGTCTATTTGTTTATCTTTTCAAAAAACCAGCTCTTAGTTTCATTGATCTTCTCTATTGTTTTTCTGGTCTCTATTTTATTTATTCAGCAATGATGTTTGTAATTTCCTTCCTTCCACTAACCTTGGGCTTAGTTTGTTCTTCATTTTCTAGTTCCTTTAAGTGAAATTAGGTTGCTTATTGAAATCTTTCTTTGTTTCTTAACATAGGCATGTCTCACTGTAAACTTTCCTCTTTGAACTGCTATTGCTGCATCCCATATGTTTTGGTATTTTGTGCTTCCATTTGCATTTGTTTCAAGATATTTTTGATTTCCCTTTTGATTTCTTCTTTGATGCATTTGTTGTTCAGGAATGTTCTGTTTAATTTTCACATGTGTGTGAATTTTCCAGTTTTCTTTCTGTTACTGATTTCTGGTTTCATACTACTTGGGTCAGAAAAGATACTTGGTATGATTTCAATCTTCTTAAATTTGCTAAGACTTGTTTTGTGACCTATGATATGATATACATATCCCCGGGATGTGATATACATATACCCTATGATATGATATACTCTGGAGAATGTGCACTTAGAAGAATGTGTATTCTGTTGTCTTTGGATAGAATGTTCTGTATATGTCTGTTAGGTTCATTTTGTATATTTCAAGTCTAATGTTTTCTTATTGATTTTCTGTCTTGATGATCTATCCATTGTTGAAAGTAGGGTATTTGAGTTCCCTACTATCACTGTATTGTTGTTTACTTCTCCCTACAGATTTGTAAGTATGTATTTAATATTTTAGGTGCTCTGATGTTTGGTCCATATATATTTATAAATGTTATATATCCTCTTGGTGAATGACCCCTTTATCATTATATAATGACCTTCTTTGTCTCTTGTAACAGTTTTTAGCTTAACCTCTATTTTGTCTGATATAAGTATAGCTACTCCAGGTTTCTTTTGTTTCCACTTGCATGGAATATCTTTTTCCATCCCTTCACTTTGAGCCTGTGTACATTTAAAGCTGAAGTTAGTCCCTTGTAGGCAGCATGTAGTTGGGTCTTGTTTCTTTTTATCCATCTAGCCACTGTATGCTTTTTGATTGGATAATTTAAATCATTTGCATTTCAAGTAATTTTTGAGAGGTAAGGACTTACTAATGTCATCTCATTAGTTGTTTTCTAGTTCCTTTGTTCCTGTCTTCCTCTCTTGCTGCTTTCCTTTGTGAATTGATAACTTTCCATTCTTGTATGCTTTGATTTTCTTCTCTTTATCTTTTGTATACCTACTGTGGGTTTTTGCTTTGTGGTTACCATGAGGCTTACATAAAATATTATATCACTATAATAGTCTATTTACAACTGACAACTTTGATCAAACACAAAATGTTAACACTTTTACTCCTCCCACCTTTATGTTTTTGATGTCACAATTTACTTCTTTTTATATTGTGTAATCATTAACAAGTTATTGTAGCTATAGTTACTTTTAGTAAAGGGCTTTTGTCCTTATCAAAGATTTTTGGTCCTTTAGTATTTATACTAGAGTTATGTATTTAATACTCCACCATATTACAGTATTAGAGCTCTCTGAATTTGACTATAAACTTACCTTTACAAGTTTGTTATATATTTTCATGTTATTAATTAACATCCTTTAATTTCACATGGAATAACTCCTTTTAAGGTTTCTTATAACAAAAGTCTAATGATGAGGAACTCCATCAACTTTTGTTTGTCTAGAAGTCTTTTTCTCTCCATCACTTCTGAAGGACAACTTTGCTAAATACAGTATTCTTGGTTGGTAGTTTTTTTCTTTCAGCACTTTGAATATATCATCACACTCTTTCCTGGCTTGTAAAGTTTCTGCTGGGAAATCTGCTGATGGTTTTCAGGGGGTTCTCTTGTTAGTTACAAGCTTCTATTCTCTCATTGCTTTTAAGATACTCTCTTTTTCCTTGATTTTTGACAGTTTTATTATAATGTGTCTTGGAAAAGACCTTTTAAGTTGAGTTTATTTGGTGACATATGAGCTTAATGAATGTAGATATCCAAATGTCTCCTCAATTTTGGGAGTTCTCAGCCATTATTTTTTAAAATAAGTTCTCGGCCCCCTTCTCCCTCTCTTCTCCTTCTTGGGCTGCAATAATTAGAAAATCATGTCTTTTGATGAGATCCCATAGATCACATAGTCTTTCATCACTCTTTTTCATTCTTTTTTCTTTGTTCTCCTCTGAACTTAACTTCAAATGTCCTGTCCTCTAACTCATAGATTTTTTATTGCACTTGATCTATTGCATCTATGTCTTGTTGATGTTCTCTAGTGCATTTTAAATTTCATTTATTGTATTATTCAGCTCCAGAATTTCTGTTTGGTTCTGTTTTATGATTTCCATCTTTTTGTTAAATTTCTCATTTTTTTCATGTCTTATTTTCCAGATTTCATTGAATTATCTTTCCGTGTTTTCTTATAGCTCATTGAGCTTCCTTAAAATAGGTATTTTGGGTTTTTTTTTATTACTGTATTTTATTTATTTATTGAGATAACAGTGCTTTACAATATATAGATTTCAGATGTACATCATTATAATTCGACTTCTGTATACACTACATTATGTTCTCCACCAAAACTTTAGTGTCCATCCATCACTATACATTTGACCTCCTTTACCTTTTTCACACCTCCTTCCCCTCTGGTAATCACCAATCTGTTCTCTGTATATATGACTTTGTTTCTTTGCTTATTTGTTGTTTTTCTATTTTTTATCTTCCACATATGAGTCACATTATACAGTATCTGTCTTTCTCTACCTGACTTATTTCACTTAGCATAATGCCCTCAAAGTCCATCCATGTTGTCACAAATGGCAATATTTTATCTTTTTTTAATGGCTGAGTCATATACCACTGTATATATATACATCATATCTTCTTTATCCATTCCTTTGTCAATGGGTACTTAAGTTGTTTCCATGAATTGGCTATTGTAAATAATGCTGCAATGAACATAGTGGTGCATATATCTTTTTGAATTAGTGTGTTTGTATTCTTTGGATAATTACCCAGAAATCGCATAGCTGGAGCATATGGGAATTCTATTCTTAATTTCCTGAGGAATCTCCATACTGTTTCCATAATGGCTGCACCAATTTATATTCTCACCAGCAGTGTACAAGAGTTCCTTCTACTCTAATCCTCTTCAACACTTGTTATTGCTTGTCTTTTTAATTATAGCCATTCAGACAGTTGTGAGGTGATATCTCATTGTAGTTTTTATTTGTATTTCCCTAATTAGTGGTGTTGAAGATCTTTTCATGTGCCTGTTGACCATTTGTATATCTTCCTTGAAAAAATGTCTGTTCAGATCCTCTGCCCATTTTTTAATCAGGTTGTTGTTGAGTTGGTTGAACTATTCATGTATTTTGAATATTAACCCCTTATGAAGTGTATGATTTGCAAATATTTCCTCCCAATTGTTAGGTTGTCTTTTCATTTTTTTCATGATTTCCCTTGCTGTTCAGAAGCTTTTTAGTCTAATGTAGTTCCATTTGTTAATTTTTGCTTTTGCTTTCCTTGCCTGAGGAGACATGGTATTCAAAAAGATCCTTCTAAGACTGATGTCAAAGAGTATAGAACCCACGTTTTCTTCTAGGAGTCTTATAGTTTCAGGTCTTACATTCAAGTTTTTAATCCATTTTGAGTTAATTTTTATGTATGGTGAAAGATGGTTGTTTATTTTCATTCTTTTGCGTGTGGCTGTCCAGTTTTTCAAACACCATTTATTGCAGAGACATTTCTTTCTCCATTGTATGTTCTTGCCTCCTTTGTTGAAATTAGCTGTCCACAGATGTATGGATTTATTTCTGGGCTCTCAGTTCTGTTCCATTGATCTGTGTGTCTGTTTTTGTGCTAGCACTATGGTGTTTTGATTACTATAGCTTTGTAGCATGTTTTGAAATCTCAGAGTGTGATACTTCCAGCTACGTTTTGTTTTTTCCTCAGGATTGCTTTGGCTATTCAGAGTCTTTTGTTATACTATATAAACTTTAGGATTACTTGCTCTATTTCTGTGCAAAATGTCATTGTGACTTTGAAAGGGATTGCACTGAATCTGTAGATTGCTTTAGAAAGTATGAACATTTTAACTATGTTAATTCTTCCAATCCATGAGAACAGAATATCTTTCCATTACTTTGTATCTTCTTTGATTTCTTTCAATGTGTTGTAGTTTTTAGCATACAGGTCTTTGACCTCATTGGTTAAATTTATTCCAAGTTAATTTATTCTTTTTGTTGCAACTGTAAAGGAGCTTGTTTTCTTAATTTCTCTTTCTGCTAGTCTGTTGTTAATGTATAGAAATGCAACTGATTTTTTCAAGTTGACTTTGTACCCTGCAACTTTGCTGTAGTTGTTGATCATTTTGATTATTTCTAATAGTTTTCCAATGGATTCTTTAGGGTTTTCTATATATAAAGTCATGTCACCTGCAAACAGTGAGAGTTTCAATTCTTCGTTGCCAATTTGGATACCCTTTATTTCTTTTTTTTTTGCCTAATTTCTCTGGCCAAAACCTCCGGTACTATGTTGAATAAGAGTGGCAAGAGTGGGAACGTTTGTCTTGTTCCTGTTCTCAGAGGGATGGCTTTCAGTTTTTCCCTGTTGAGTATGATGTTGGCTGTGGTTTTGTCATATATGGCCTTTATTATGTTGAGGTACCTTCCTTCTATACCTATTTTATTGAGAGTTTTTATCATAAATAGATGCTGGATCTTGTCCAATGCTTTCTCTTCCTCTATTGAGATGACCGTGTGATTTTTATTCCCCATTTTGTTAGTGTGGTATATCACATTGATTGATTTGTGGATGTTGAATCATCCCTGGGTCCCTGATATAAATACCAATTGATCATAGTGTATGATCATTTTGATATATTGCTGTATTTGGCTTGCCAATATTTTGATGGGGGTTTTGCGATCCATGTTCATCAGTGAAGTTGGCATGTAATTTTCCTTCTTTGTATTGTCCTTGTTTGGCTTTGAGATCAGGGTGATGTTGGCCTCACAAAATGTGTTAGGAAGTGTTCTGTCTTCCTCAATTTTTTGGAATACCTTGATTAGGATATGTATTAAATCTTTTTTGAATGTTTGCTAGAATTCTTCAGAGGAGCCACCTTGTCCTGGACTTTTAGTTTTGGGGAGGTTTTAGATTATTGTTTCAATCTCTTTACTTGTGATTGGTCTGTTCAGATTCTCTGCTCCTTCTCTGTTCAGTTTTGGGAGGTTGTATGAGTCTCAGAATTTATCCATTTCTTCCAGATT
Source organism: Equus asinus (assembly GCF_041296235.1). Taxonomy (NCBI): domain Eukaryota; kingdom Metazoa; phylum Chordata; class Mammalia; order Perissodactyla; family Equidae; genus Equus; species Equus asinus. The sequence continues at coordinate 48,048,235 of NC_091793.1, read as the reverse complement.
GTTCAAATTCTTGGGACATAGTTTCTCATACTATTCTCTTATAATCTTTTGTATTTCTGTGGTATTCATTGTAATTTCTCCCTTTCATTTCTAATTGTGTTTATTTGTGCCTTCTCTCTTTTTCCCTTGGTGAGTATGGCTAAGGGTTTGTCAATTTTATCTTCTCAAAGAACCAGCTCTTAGTTTCATTGATCCTTTCTACTATTTTGTTTTTGTTTCAATTTCATTTATTTCTGCTCTAATTTTCATTACTTCCCTCCTTCTGCTGACTTTGGGCTTTGTTTGTTCTTTTTCTAGTTCTGTTAGGTGTAATCTAAGATTGCTTGTTTGAGATTTTTCTTGTTTGTTAAGGTGGGACTGTATTGCTATAGATTTCCCTTATAGGACCACTTTTGCTGCATCTCATATGAGTAGGTATGGTGTATTTTCATTTTCATTTGTCTCCAGATATGTTTTGATTTCTGCTTTAATTTCTTCAATGATCCATTGGTTGTTCAGTAGCCTGTTGTTTAGTCTCCACATATCTGTCACTTTCCCAGCTTTTTTCTTGGAGTCGATTTCTGTGTTTCATAGCATTATGGTCAGAAAAGATGCTTTATATGATTTTAATCTTCTTAAATTTATTGAGGCTTGCCTTGTTTCCCAACATATGGTCTATCTTTGAGAATACTCCGTGTGCACTTGAGAAGAATGTGTATTCTGCTAATTTTGGATGGATTGTTCTATAGATATCTATTAAGTCCATGTGGTCTTGTTTTTCAGTTAGTTCCACTATTTGCTTGTTGAATTTCTGTTTGGATGATTTATCCTTTGATGAAAGTGGGGCGTTAAGGTCCCCTACTATTATTATGTTGCAGTTAATACTTCTTTTTAGGCCAATTAAGAGTTACTTTATGTACTTTGGTGCTCCTGTGTTAGATGCATTTATATTTATGTTATATCCTATTTGTGGAGTGTCCCTTTTATTATTACATACTGCCCCTCTTTATCTCTCATTGTCCTTTTCATTTTGAAGTCTACTTTGTCTGATATAAGTATGGCAACACCTCCTTTCTTGTGTTTGCCATTAGCTTGGAGTACTGTCTTCAATCCCTCCACTCTGAGCCTGTGTTTGTTTTTAGAGCTAGATGTTTCCTTGAGGCAGTGTATTGTTGGTTCTTGTTTTTTAATCCCTACTGCCACTCTGTGTCTTTTGATTGAGGAATTCAATCCATTTACATTTAGAGTGATTATTTCTATATGAGGGCTTAATGCTGCCATTTTATCACTTGTTTTCTGGTTGTTCTGTATTTCCCTTTATTCTCACCCTGTGTATTTTGGACTGCCAATTCTGTTTAGTGGCTCTCTATAATAGTTTTATTACTTTTCTCTCTATTTATCATTTTGTCTCTTTTCTGATGTTTTCTTTAGTGGTTACTGTGAGGTTTGTATTAAAGATCTCATAGATGAGATAGTCCATTTTCTGATAGCCTCGTATTCCCTTAGTCTCAGCGGGTTCCATCCCTTTCTTCTTCCCCTTCTAAGTTATTGGTGTCACAACTTATTCCACTTTGTGCTGTGGGTTTGTGGTTAAAATGAAGTGATTATATTTATTCTTGATGTTTTCCTTTCCTTTATCTTTAAGGTTATAATTAAGTGTTTGCTAATCTTCCCTGATAGAGAGCTGCAATTTTATGATTTTGTCTGCCTATTTATCTCCTTGCTGGAGGCTTTGTAAATCCTTTCTTTCTTTTATTCAGGTATAAGGGCATTCTTGATTACATCTTGTAAGTAAGGGCTTGTGGTGATGAACTCCCTCAGCTTTTGTTTATCTGCGAAACTTTTTGCTTCTCTATCATATCTGAAGGATATTTTCACTGGATAGAGTATTCTTGGCTGTGAAAGCTTATGTCTTTCAGAATTTTGAATATATAATTCCTCTCTCTTCTAGCCTGTAAGCTTTCTGCTGAGAAATTCACTGAAAGCCTGATAGGGATTCCTTTTTAGGTTATTTTCTTCTGCCCTTCTGCCTGTAATATTTTTTCCTTGTCATTGATTTTTGCCATTTGTTTGACTACTATACTTTGGAGAAGGTCTTCTTACATTAATGTAATTACAAGTTCTATTAGCTTCTTTTACTTGTAATTCCTGCCTCTTCTCCAGGCTTGGGAATTTCTTGGCTATTATTTCTTTGAACAGCTATGTGTTCCTTTTTTCCCTCTCTTCTCTCTCTGGAACACCTATAATCCTTATGTTGCATTTCTTAATTGAGTCAGATATTTCTTGGAGAGTTCCTTCATTTCTTTTTAGTCTTAGTTCTCTCTCTCCTCCATCTGAAGCATTTCTATATCCCTATCCTCTGAATTGCTAATTCTATCCTCCATAATATCAGTTCAGTTATTTAAGGACTCTAGATTTTAAAAAAATCTCAATCACAGTGTTTTTCATCTCCAAAATTTCTGATTGATGTTTCTTTATAGTTTAAATCTTTTTTGTGAAGAATTCCCTCTGTTCATTAATTTTATTCCTGATTTCATTGAACTGTCTTTCTGAGTTCTCTTGTAACTCATTGAGATTTTTGTTATGATAGCTATTTTGAATTCTCTGTCATTTGATTGTAGATTTCTGTGCCTTCAGGATTGATTTCTGGGGTGTTTGTCTTTTTCCTTCTGGGGTATTAATATACTTCTTCATAAACTATTTAATGGGGTGTATTTGTGCCTTTGCGTAGTGATAGTATCTGGTTGCAGATTCTATCTTCTGCCTCTGGGGGGCTGCAGGAGCTGTATATTCTGAGCCTGCTGTGATCCCCACTAGCTGTGCCTGTCCGAGCTTGAGCCACTCCTTGGGACTGCAGTTGCCCTATGGGCTCTCTGCTGGACAATAAAATGATCAGGCAGGGGCTCAGATTTTCTGCTGTTTGCTCCCATAGTCCTGCTGAGATGTGCTCCACACTTCAGGGCCACAGTGGTACTTGGGGGTTCACAGCAGCCAGGAACTTCTTCACCTAGGTTCTCAGATCTGCTTCTGCTTTCTCCTAGGTTGCACCATCCATTGTGCCTGCTGGGCAGTGCCTCCCCACTGGGTCCCAGCCTAAGCAACTCCTTGGGACCATGGTGGCATTGTGGGCTCTCCCACCAGATGAGAAAGCAATTACATGGGGGGTCAGGGCTGCCATCACCTGTTCCCACCCTTGTGGCTGCAGAGGTGCTATGGGTTCTCCAGCTGAGAAAGCAGTCACACGTGTGTACAGCGCTGCCTGGGGGCTGAAGACTGCTGACCTATCTCCACCACCTCCCTGGGGTAGTCCATCTCCCTTTCAGATGTATAGTTGCACAGGTCTCTCACGCCTTCTGATGTGCTGTGTGGGTATCCTCTTCTGATCAATGATTGTACATTTAGTTGTAGTTCAAAGGGGAAGAGACAAAGGGAAAAGCTCACTCTGCCACTTTGCTGACGTCACTCCTACATTCCAGTTTTCTCTCTTTTTCATGTTTCATGTCTCTGCTTTGAATTTTGATTTTGTGGTTACCCTGAGGTTTATATAAAATTACTCATAGATAAGATAGTTTTTTTCTGCTGATAGCATCTTATCTTCATTTGCCAGATATATTTCATCCTTTTCTTCTTCCCCTTCTATGTTTTTGTTGTTGCAAATTATTTCGTTTTGTGTCGTGAGTTTGTTACCAAATTGAAGTGGCTATCGTTAGTTTTTAATGCTTCCTTTTTCTTTAACTTTTATGTTATAATTAAGTGTTTACCAGCCTATTCTGATGTAGAGTTGCAGTTTTCTGATTTAGTCTGTCTATTCATCACCTTTCTCAAAGTTTTATATACCTTTGCCTTTTTGTTTCTGGTAGGAGAACTCTTTTCAACATTTCTTATAGGGCAGGTCTAGTGGCAATAAACTCCCTCAGCCTTTGTTTGTCTTGGAAAGCCTTTGCTTCTCCTTCATATCTGAAGAATAATTTTCTGGATAGAGTATTTTTGCCTGGCAGTTTTTGTCTTTCAATATTTTGAGTATATAATTCCACTCTTTCCTGGCCTGTAGCTTTTCTGCTGAGAAGTCTGATAACCTAGTTGGGGTTCCCTTGCAGGATTTTTTCCTCCTGGGTGACTTTAATATTCTCTTTTCCTCATTGACTTTTGACAGTCTTATTGCCATATGTTTTGGAGAAGGTATTTTTGCATTGAAATACTTTGGTGTCCTATTCATTTCATGGATTTGTATATCCAGTTTCTTACCCATTTTTTTCAAAGTTCTCACCTGTTATTTCTTTAAATAAGCTCTCTGTTCCCTTGTTTTTCTCTTCTCTCTCTGGGATACCCATTATACTTATTTTGCCCTTTTTAATGGAATAAGATAGTTCTCATGGAATTTCTACCTTTAAAAAATATCTTAGTTCTATCTCCTCTTCTACATGCATAATTTCTAGATTTCTATCATTGAACTAATTCTCTCTTCCATATGGTTTACTCTATTTCCAATGCTTTCTACTTTATCCTTCATCTGAATTTTTGAGTTCTTCAGGTCCAGAATTTCTGTTTGGTTCTTTTTTAGAGTTTCATACTCTTTGGTACAGTACTCTTTCTGTTCATTAATTTTATTCCTAAACTTGTTGAACTGCTTTTCTGAATTTTCTTTTAACTCATTGAGTTTATTCATGACAGCTATTTTGAATTCTTTGGCAGTTGGATCACAATCTTCCATGACTTGATGTTTGGTTTCTGGACAATTGATACTTTCTTTTTGTGATACTGTGTTACTGTGTCTATTTGTGGTGCTTGATGAACTATTCCTCTGCTGGTACATTTGTTGTAACAAACACTTTTCTAATTTAGGTACAGCTTTGCTTGCTTTAATCCTAACTATTCAACTAGTTGGTGATTAGAAGCTTTTCTTTTGTTTTTCAGTAGGTGGTGCTACAGCACCAGTTTTTGGTTTCTCTTTCCTGAGCTGCCTCTGGCTATACTGGAGGATCAGCACATTCCACCCCCTACTACCTTTAGTAACCGATAGTAACTTTAGTAACTGATGTTTTACTGGTGTCACTGGTCACTAGCTTCTTCACCAGGAGCACAGAGTTGGGGGATGAAGTTTCCGTGTTAGGGATCACCTGGGTGGTGGCAGGTAGAGAGTGTGAGGAGGGAGCCACATTCACAAGCCACCACCTCAGATGTTGCCTGGTTCCTTGTGGCTAATGACACTGCTGTGGTCAGGAGGCCTGAGTTATGTGCTTGCCTTTGTTGCTTCTACCAGGCTCTGAGCCATGGTGGGGCTTCAGGATCATATGGCTCCATCTCTGCTGTTGTTCCACTCCCTGTAGTGACAGTCACTGCTGTGGCTGTGAAGCCAGAGTCATGTGCACACCTCTGTTGCTGCTGCCAGGTTCTCTGGGGCTGAGGGTGGCTGGCTTATGGATCATAGGCCCTGCCTCCACTGTTCCCCCAGTTCACCTCCTCTATGTGCTCCAATCCAACCACCTTTCTATGTACTGATATGTGGATCTCTCCAGCATCCTTGCGTGTTGGGCAGTGTAGCCTTTGTTGAGCTATGCATATTTTGCTCATTGTAGATCAAATAGAGTAACAAAGGGAGTGTCGCATGCTGCCAGGATGATCAAAACAAGCAGAATTGTTTTTTAGGTAAACTTCAAATCTCTGTGTTTTTGCAGTCAGTTACTGGTGGAGTATTGTGAACTTTTGGTGGTGTCATGTTTCTTTGAGTTTTCATGTTCCTTGAAATCTTGCATTGCTGTCTTCACGTTTGAAGTTGCAGTCATCCCTTACAGTCTTTACTACCTGACTCTGGAAGCAAAATACCTTCCATCAGCCCTGCTAGGGCTGCTGTGGCTTCCTCAGACCTCCTATACATATGCCTGCTCTATGCTTCTCTTTCCCTCTTGTGGCAAAATTCTTAAGCTTATATACCTTCTCAACCCTGCAGTGCACAAGGTTGTGTGCTGACAGCCTTTTTTGCCTTCCTAAGGGCAAACATAAAGCTCAAATTTGTCATCTCTCCATAGCCCACAGATTCTGGGTGGCTTTCTGCATGTGCCCATTAGCTGTCTATCAAAACTTACTTTTACGACTGCTGCAGCTCACATAGAGAGCTGGCCACAGGGTGGGGTGTGTGGATGAGGTACATGGAGCACTAGGGGTCCCCATTGGCTAGTTGAGGGGACCTGTGGGTGAGGCATCCCAAGCAGTTTGTGGGTGGACTTCTGAATGGAGACCTTGATATGGGTTAGTAGGATTGATGTTCCTTTAATGTCTTCTGAGAGTTCCATCTGTTGCTGCTCTCCAAGCCTCCTCCTGCCCCCAGTCACTCAGCTCATGACTTACTACCCTGGATCATGCCAGAGAGAAATGGCAGTGACTCATACAGCTGGGGAATCCAGGTGCTAGCTCACACACTTTTGTTTTCCCCTACAGGAGAAATCTTAATCTGAGAAGGTCTCTCTTGTCATTGAGCTGTGCCACCTTGGGGGAGGGGTGATGCAAGCAGAGTCAAACTGTTCCTCTTACCCTCTTCAATGCATCCAAACTTGTATTTGTTTTTCTTCAATTGTGTTCTAGAACTTTTCTGCTGGAAAGCTGTACTTCCACAAAGAATCTTTCATGGAGGATTGATTAAGACAGTGTTCTCCAAAAGGGTTCCTGGACTGCAGCAAGAATAAATTAGAGTACAGCCAGCACTTCCCTGTGTATTCATCATGGCATCTTACTTTGACATTCTTCAGAGAGTAATGGCCACTGTTTCACCTCTGCCTTGCAGATATCAAGCAAAATCCTCTTCTGGCCAACCCTCCTATGGAGCTACAGAGTGAAGGAGATTCTGGAAAACAATTCTCCACTTAACAAAGACAGATAGTAGGAGATACCACAATGAGTATGTGCCATATTGGGACTCCTCCTTCAACCTGGATAAGAATGAAGAATACATGGAATTGATCTACAGCTGGGACAGAGCTTCAGTCAATCAACAGCCCTTATAAACATGAACAAGAAATAAACACTTGGTGCAGTAAGTCTCTGAGATGTTGTGGTTGTTTGTTATTACAGCACACTTGATGAATAGTGAAATTGATGTTGGAAATGAGGAGCTGCCTAAACCAAAAGCCAAAAGTATGTATCAATTCTTTTGTTATTGGCTAAGGAGGAAACAGGAATCTGGAGAAAGAGTGACCCATGTTTTCAATGATATTTCATAAAATGCACAATGGATAACTTGGAAGACAAATAATGACATAATAAAATTGAGGCTTTGAGTGAACATATTTTGAAAAAGAATGTCCCTAGTGAGACCTGGTTCTTACCTATCAGCTGCATTTAATAAGGTTCTTTGAGAAAGACATGAGCTCATAAGATGATTGAACTTTCAAGGCTTGCAGATTGGGAAATAGAACTATTTTTTATAATATTTGAAATAGGACATAAATAATTTATTTAAACCACAAAATATGATTAATATTGAGATTAAGACAGCCTCAGAGCAAAAAAGAAATAAAAATCATGGAGAGGCCATCCTACCTTTTATTAAATCTTTTGAAAGAATAGGTATGGTCCCTAGAAACATTCTCTGAGTTAGACAAACGACTCAGTAAAAGAGAATAAGAATTGTCTCATGAAAGTAAATAAAGTAACTGTAATTAAGCTGAGAGAGAGAGGAAGAGGGGTATTTCAAAAAGAATTGTAAGTGTAAGTATAAAAATTCTATTGGTATAGGGATCTTAACAGAATCGGATAGACAGTGAGCCAATGAAGTTTTTGAGAGAGCTGTATGGCCAAAAGCAGTATCAGCCTGGATTGAGACCTGTGATTGAGGTGTTAAACAACATTTAAAGTTCAGGATAAAAGTGAGAAGTCATCAGAAAGGCAAAACAATTCTAAATGTTTATGAACCTAACAACAGAGCTACAAAATACATGAAGAAAAACCAGAAAGAACCAAGAGGAGATAGAGAAAATTTACAAATTTTTTCATAGTTGAAACATTATAGTTGAAGAATTAATTCAACATAGTTGAAGAATTAATTTTATTTTATTTTATTTATTTTTTTTTAAAGATTTTATTTTTTCCTTTTTCTCCCCAAAGCCCCCCGTACGTAGTTGTTTTGTATATTCTTCGTTGTGGGTCCTTCTAGTTGTGGCATGTGGGACGCTGCCTCAGTGTGGTCTGACGAGCAGTGCCATGTCCGTGCCCAGGATTCGAACCAACGAAACACTGGGCCGCCTGCAGCGGAGCGCGCGAACTTAACCACTCGGCCACGGGGCAAGCCCTTGAAGAATTAATTTTAACCCTCATTCAGTAACTGATTGAACAGTAAACACAAAATTAGTATTAGTATAGAAGATCTGAATGATACTATCAAACAACTTGACCCAATTGACATTTAACAAACACTTCCAACAATAGCGTAATATACATTCTTTGTTAGTATATGGGGAACATTCACCAAGATAAAACATATGCCAGACAATAAAATCACTCTGAATAAATTTCAGAGCATTGAAATCTTACAGAATATATGTTTTCACCACAAGAGAATCAAATCAGAGATTAAAAATTTAAATTTATTAAAAATATCCAACTATTTGAAAATAAAGTACACTTCTGAGTAATCCATGTGTCAAAGCAGAAATCATCAGGAGCATTACTACACAAAATTTCAAAGTTAAATAGTAAAGAAAATCAAAATTTGTGGGATGCACTAATTCAATATTTATAGGAAAATTTGTAACTTTTAATGTCTTTATTGGAAAAATAAAAGAATTTAAAATGAAGGATCTATGTATTTACTTTGGGGGCAAGAAAAAAAGTAAATTAAATTCAGTGTAAAGGAAATGAATAAATAACAATAAGAGTAGTAGTCAATATGATAGAAATCATATAAATCATAGAGAACATTTATAAAGTAAAAACTTGATTGTTGGAAAATAAACAAAATTGATAAAACTGTAACAAAACAAATCAAGAAAAATGAGAGAACACAAATAATATCAGGGAAGAAGAAAGGAACATCACTATAGCTTCTATAGACAATTAAAAGATAATAGGAGAATATAATGAACAACTCTATGTCAATCAATTTCATATGTTAGATGAAATGGACACATTCTTTGAAGAACACAACTCACTAAAACTGATTGCTAAAGAAATATAACAGAAAATTGTCTTTTTACATACCCGCAACTAAGAAAGGGAAAATCAAATAAAAATACAGAAGCATTTCCAGTACAATAAAATATGTCAGATTAGGTTAAACAAAAGAGAAGCAAGACTTGTAAACTAATACCTACTAAGCATTGCTGACAGAAATGAAAGAAAATGTAAATAAAGGAAAAAAATGTACCAAATTCGTGGATTAGAAAACTCAACATTATCAAGATGTCCACTCCCTCTAAATTCAGCTGAAGATTCAAGGCAATAACAATCAAAATTCCAGAAAAATCTTGTTGTCCTTCTGGTACAAATTTAAATGATAATTTTAAATTTACTTGAAAATACCAAAAACCTAGAATAGCTAAAACAATTTTTAGAAAGAAAAGAAAAGTTGGAGTACTCTTCCTGCCTGACTACCAGAATTGCTCTATAGAAAAACGTGTAAATTGATGAAATAGGAGAGTGATTCCAGAAATAGACCCATACATACATTATTAGTTAATTTTCAACAAAGTTACCAAGGTAATTCTTTAGGAGAAATGATAATTTTTATCATGTTGTGCTGAGACAACTGGATATCTGCGGGAAAAAAAAAACTTGACCTAATGCTTTACACAGAACACGTTTGCTATTGGTTATAGACAGAAACGTAAAAGCAAAATATATAATATTTCTACAAAAAAACATAGTAGGGATTCTTTATGGCCTTGGAGCAGTTAGATTTCTTAGGTCACATAAAACACTAAACATTTAAAAAAACGATAAATTGGGCTTCCTCAAAATTAAACATCTATTCTTCAAAAAACATCCTTCTATTTACATTATAGCATTCTATTTATATTGTTTATAATATATGTATTATATTTATATATTATTTTTAATAGCCCAAACTTAAAACAACCCAAATTTTAATCAACAAAGGACTTGGTAAACAAATTGTGTTATATAGTGGAATACTACTCAGCAATATAAGGGATGAACAGCTGGTACAATACAGGTATGTCAGAATGTGGATGAATCTCTAAAACACGTGTAGGGACAGAAACCAGACACAAAGAATATATACTATGATGAGGGTTGCCAATATTTTCCTGTAAAGATTGTAAATATTTTATGTTTTCTGAGCCATATGGTCTCTGTCACAACTACTCAGCTTTGCTATTGTAGCATGAAATCAATGATAGGCAAGATGCAAATGAATGAGTGTGACTGCATTCTAATGAAACTTCATTTTCAAAAATAGGTGTCAAACTGGATTTGGCTCATGAGCTATAGTTGGCCAACCTCTGCTGTATGATATTATTTATATGAAGCTCTAGAACGGGCAAAACTAATCCATAATCATAGAATTCAAAATAGCAGCACTCTAAGGTGGGGGTAGGGTGGTAAATTGATTGCTAAGGAGCAGGAGAGAATTGTATGGTGTAAAGTAAATGTCCGTATCTCGATTGGAGTGATGGTTACACACAGTATACATTTGTCAAAGTTCATTAACTTATGTAGAAAGGAGAGCATGTGCAGAGGTGTGGAGACAAGAAATAACATGGAGAGTGAAGACAATCCCCCAAAAATTAGCATCACTGGAGCACTAAGTAGAAGACATAGAAAGTAAGGGTCTAAATTTAGGAATATTAGGTAAGATTAGGGAACTACTCATGTGACCTGGAGACTTTGAAGTAGTGAATAGTATAAATTATATACTATATTAGTGTATATATGCACCATATTATATATCATATTAGTGACCATTTTAATTTTTTCTTTTTTTTCTTTTTGAGGAAGAGTGGCCCTGTGCTAACATCTGCACCCATCTTCCTCTATTTAATATGCGGGGCACCTGCCACAGCATGGCTTGATAAGCAGTGCATAGGTCTGCACCCAGGATCTGAACCACAAACCCCAGGCCACTGGAATGGAACATGCAAACTTAATTGGCATGCCACCAGGCCGGCCCCTCACTTTAATTTTTCAGGTTTAATTTCAGACTTCTGCTTTAGTTAGGTCTGTAACTGGATATTAAATTAGGATTCAATGTTAGTTTCTAGAAGACATAAGGCAACTTTTGCCAAATATCTCCACTTTCCCAAGCAAGGATAGAATACTCAACAGGGCTTGAAAAGGAGGGGTGATCCAAAATATGTTTTGTAATTCTCAGCCCTTCACCAACATCCAGTATATTATAAAGTTGGCATAGAAGTGACCAAACTTGGGGGGGGGAAATTTCTGTGGAAAGAGTTCCTAGAATGCCGTTGACCCCTACCTCCAGCTGAAGAGGATGTTTCCTCCTCACCTAAGCCTAGAGGGGCATCAAGGAAACAGACAAGCTGAAGAACCTCACCTGTGTCTCCAGTAATTTGTGAGCTGCAAAGAAGACAGTTTCCTACCCACACCTGAGAAAACCAGAGGCAAGAGACTGTGGCTGAGCAGCGGCTCTGATGGTGGAGAAATGAGATACAGTAGCTTTGGGAATATGTTGTATGAGCAGAGTTATTTCAGGCCAAGGATAATCCTGTGTTTTCCAGGAAAAAAAGGTGAGCTTTTGTTCAAGAGGAATGAGGCGATCCCAAAATAGAATGTCTTTATAAAGTTGCTTAACCACCCTGTATTCACCCACAGGAAGCAGAGCCTGGGCCAAGGCAACTGCTGGTGAGAGTCTCCAGCAATGGAAGGGCTCTCAAGACCCTGTAAATAAGCTTGAGTGAAAAAGAAGAGTTTTTTTCATTAACAAGCTTAGAGGAAACCAATACCACATTACATCTGGGCAGTCAAAGGAGATTTTCCTGTCCTTCACATCTTCTTGCCTCGCTTCAATCCTGAAAGACCTAGACATGGCCCATGGAGTGGGGAAGTAGAACTGGAAGCCTCCGATGGGAGAAGGAAGAAACTGACCACATCGCTTTTTCTACTGGGTCATCCAGCCTGAAAGTAGGCCCAATTAGAAAACGCAAGACATTTAGAATAGAGGCAATTTTTTAAATTGCGTATATGGATTTGTGAACCTCCTGCAAAAGCTTTGCCCACTTCCAAGTAACTATGGCCTATAGGTGGGGAATCACCTTTTTGGAGAATCTGTACTTTAGTTGAATCCAAAGCACTGCCTTTCCAGTCATTTTTAAAATAAATCAGAATGCTTTGAGCTCTCTTGCCTCTCCAGCCTTATTTCCTACGATGCCTTGTCATTTCTTGGATGTATCAGAACCATTCAAGCCCTCCTACAGCTCTACTCTTATCTCTCTTGCTGTTCTGTTAAATCCGTCTTTAGATCCTGTTAAACAGTTCTTTGCTGTTCCCTGGACTCATCTTGTACTCACATGTTTTTGCCCTTTTGTCGTTACTGTCGTTACTGTCGGGGCTCTGTTGAAGCACTTTCCTCCCATCTCTACCCTTTGAAACCCCACCCATCCTTCAAGTCCTATCTCAAATGCTACCTCCTTTATAATCATTTCCTTATTCAGTCAGAATTTATTTCTCCCTTCTTTGAAACCTTATCAAATTATGGTTTATATTATTTAATGTGTTATGAAAAATATTATTTGTTACATTTTAATTAACATGCTCTGTGTTGTACTGTAACTATTTTACTAGTGCTTTAGTTCTTTATTTTTGATTAGTAAACTAATACATATATGCATGCTTTTTCATCCCTGAAAAACTGTTTTTATTAAAAATTAAAAATTCCAATAATAGTAAAAACTGTAAATCTTCCTTAGCTTAGGCATTGACCCTTATTGCCATTTCCACTCCACAAGGCAATAGTGTTCAAAATTTAACATTTATCCTCAGTTTCCATGTTTGTTAAATAGTGTCTCATAGTCACAAGGTTGCTATGAGGATTAATTAAGATAGTTTATGAAAACATGTAACACAGTACCTGGCACACAGTGGTTACTCAATATTAGTTATTTTTATTAGTATGCTTACATTATTGTTAACATCTTTTCAGATTGTTCTCTATGCATTTATAAATCTTTATATCTCAGGCACATTTTTATGTATATGCACATAATATTCTTTCCAAAAATATAAAAATACACACAGCTGACATACTCCTGGATAAATTCCCATGCCAAACTTGGAGGTTTACAGTTGTGATTCTTTGCTGTAAAAAATCTTAGATTAAATTTACTTTTGTATTTTTCTTTGTGTTTAAATATTTCTAAAGGCTAGGTTTTTTGTTTTGAAATTGCCATGTTGAAAGTTGTAAATACTTTAAATTTTGATAGTACTGTGAAACACTCCCCTATTGAAACCTATTTCATCACACCTCCACCAGCATTGGATTGTCCTTCTTTTTTGACCATTGTAGGGAAAAAGGATATCCCATTAGTGTTTCAATTTACAATTCTCTGATCACTGACAAGTCTGAGTATCTTTAAATATTATTTGTTTTCTATATATTTATTTTTCTGTTAATTGCCTCTCTGTTTAATTTTACCAATTTTATAGATAGGGTTGCTGTCTTATTATATCTGAAGTATTCTCCCACATTATCTAGTACAGATATGGATTAGCACCATCTTGTTAAGTTTCATAAAAAAAAATCTCCTTGGGATTTTGATTATAATTAGGTGCCTTTATAGAATATAATGAGGAGAATTAACTTTTTAATAATATTGAGTTTTGCTATCTGTGATTCAGAGATTCTCTACTACTCACTTATGTTTTTATTTCAACAATTAACACAGTGCCAGGAATATTCTCTGGCATTCTTGTTTACTTGAGTTGAATGGAGTAATATATGTCCTGGCTCCTGCATGTGTATGTAGGTTTATTTCTAATTTGGAAAAATCAGTTACTTGAATGCTTTTCTCTTTTCTTGAAAAGGCAGGAGAATGAGAAGATAGTAAATTTTAAATGTTGAAATTAATTCTTTTTTAGGGCTTATACATTTTCCTCCAAAAAAGAATAGGGGAAAATATAAATTTGGTAAGTATGAGTATGAGAAAACTTTATTAGTGTAACAATTTTAACTTTGGCATGATTGAAATTGAAATACGGCTGCTGCTTCTAAATCATTTGCACAATACATCATTTGTATAATAACAAGACCCAGTGACTCAATCTGGCTGTGTACTACAGAAATGTAATGTTCTGATTTCTCCTTTCGGTTATATATGTGTGTAACAAACTTAAGACTAAATTGAATAAATGTGATAAAACTCTGCATATAAAAATTATTTCATCTAACCCTGTCCCATTAGGAAAACATGAATATCATTATAGTGACATCTGTACACTTTGAAAGTCTCCTCTCCTTGAGTTTTGATAACTACTAGGGAAACATTTATAATGATAGTTAACTGCTTCCCATATTTTTTGTGGAAGGTGAAAAATCTAATCACAGGATATGGCATAAACGATTTTGAATTGACAACTGGAAGAATTTCCTTCAAAAGACCTTACAAATATAGTATTTGGGGACACAAGTTTTCCCAGATCAATTTTATTGGGATCCTCATAAACCAAACAATTAGATCAGAGCAGTAGGATAAATCTTTTCATAAATACCTTCACAGTTTGGGTGTATTTGTTAACTGGCCCTTCTTTGTCAGGTCAACGCTTTAATAAAGCTTGGATAGTTAGAGGATGGGAAATTTCAAAAATGCATAAAAGCTGCATCATACTAACTTAGAATCTGGAATGATTTAAAATATTTCCTTTGATATGATTCCCAAATTCTATATAAAAGTAAAGTAATAATGCAGAAATGAAACACAGTGTGGCATGTCGAGAACTTTTATAACTAGCCTGCCTTTGAAACTGAGTGAAATGAGTAAGAGATCAAAGCTTTAATGACTGCTGTTTTTCTCTCTCATTTCTCTTTTTTCCTTTGGAAAGGATGGTGTTCAATGGGGAAACTAGAACAAGCTACACTTCAAAACGAAATCATGTATTTAGTCATGTATATAATATCGGTCATCTTACAGTGAAGATTCATAGGTGCTGGGAAATAGAATTTAATTTCTTTTCATTTTTATTTTTATTGCATTTGCAAAGTAGTTCGGAAACAGTTGGCTAGGCCTGTGCTGAAAAAAAGCAGCAGTGGAGCAATTCTGAATACAATAACAATGAACCATATTATTAAACGACATAGTATGAAAGGATATTCTCCAGCTGAATATACTGAATCTGCAAGAAAGTATTGCTACATGTTACAATAGAGCAAAACTTTATCAAATACCTTTCTTCCCGTGGGTATAAAATTTCCTTCATTTTAACCAAGCAGATAGTGTGTTTAGGAGGAGGAGGAGATGGAAATGGGTCATCCCAAAGAAAGCAAAATAAAAATTCAAACTGATTTGGCTTTGTAAAATATTCTTAATTTTGATTTTTGTAATAAGTTTATCTTCCTATATGTCTTTTCAGGGAGGTCATTTATTTATTTATTTATTTTGAGGAAGATTAGCCCTGAGCTAGTATCTGCCACCAATCCTCCTCTTTTTACAGAGGAAGACCGGCCCTGAGCTAACATCTGTGCCCATCTTCCTCCACTTCATATGTGGGACGCCTGCCACAGCATGGCTTGCCAAGAGGTGCGTAGGTCTGCCCTGGGATCTGAACCAGGGGCCAACATATGGGAACCGGAGAACTTAACCCCTGCACCCTGAGGTCATTTCTGACGAGATTGCATTGTTTGGACATGGTCAAACCAAAATACTTAATTACTCACAGTGATCAAATTAAGATTCTTGACTAGGCGGCCTCCTTCGTGAAGCCGCTCTCTCAGGTCTACAGCTGAAACCAGTTACTTTTATGTCTGTTAAAGACTCTCAAATTTGAGCATGCATCAGAATCACCTGGAGAGCTTGTTAAAATACAAAAGGCGGGCCCTACCCCTGAGTGATTTAGTAGATGAGGGGTAGAGCCCAGTAATTTGAGTAGCCAACGGTTCCCAAGGTGATGCTGACAAGAGTCGCTCTGAGGACCATTGGTTTCTTTACCTTGCTTGGCTTCTAGTATCTGCTTTCTCCTCTCTTCAAACCTGAAGGTATCTTCCTCTGAAACTAATGGTTTGGAATTTCTTCATATTTTCATTTTCAAGACCAGTGGAAATCTAAACAGGATGTATACTAACCCAGTGCTCAGGAAGTCAACACCAAGTTCACCACACTTCTAAACTTTGCTGAACTTGTGCTCCAGTTCTGAAGGTAACTTTAAAATTCTTAATCCTTTCAAGTGTACCAGCCTTCTTCCTTTACAATCTTCTTAGTGTCTCTTTGTTCCAAGGAATAGTCTCCTAATACATCTCCTGCTTCCATTCTCTTCTAATAGATTTTATGAGTTTTACCCAGATGAATTTTCCAAAACTTGCTTTGCCTACACTACTCCTTCCTGAATGATTAAGTGAAATAACATATATGTTTTTAAAATGTTAATATATCATTTAAGTTGTTATTATTGTGCTTAAAGTCCTTCAATTGCTCCCAGTGCCTAGAAATATTTCCCACCTGTTGATGGATAAGCTAGGAAGGTAATATTTTTTTCCAGTGTGTTCGCTCCTTTGCCATATATCTCATATGTCTTGTAGTTTTTGCTCAGTTTCTCTCCCAAACCCCCACATTCCACATCAAGGAATTTAGATTATTTACTTATTGACAGTGGAAATAGGTTATGGAAATGTGGGTGAAAAACACACATGTCCTTCTCCAAAACACACATCCAAATCCTGGAAGTGAAATTTAAGTCTCTCTCTATTTCGCCTTTTACCTTGCAAATTCTCTTCTTCTGTGAATTCTCCTCTCTGGAGAGGCGGGGTTTGTGTTCTCCACTACACATACCGCTAAATCACTGTACACCACCTTTCGGCTGCATGAAGTTCACTCAAGTTTCATTCCTTAGTTTACCTAAGTTCCACCCTTCCTTGAAACTACTCCATAGTCCTGTACCCTGTAGACACTGTGGAGTTTTTTCTGAGCCTCTCCAAATTTTTAAGATGTCTCCCTCCGCAGCACCCCTGCGGTCCTCTCATGCCTTCCTTCGGGACTTAGCACCTTAAATTTTCCTCTTTATTCTTTGAACGCAGTCAAGTGAAACTTTGTACCCCATACACGTTAGAGCTTCTATGACAGCTATTGTAGTTGATGGGTCTTTACAAATAATGTTTGGTAATGACTTTAAAAAAATATTCTAAGAAAATGAAGCAGTGATGACTCAGCATCGTCTTGAAATACAGAATTAGAACTAAAATTTTAGGCTTTTGAATTTAAAGTTGGTCCTCCCTTGGTGCTGTAGTAATTTTGAAATAGAAGAAGGCTAAAAGAATAGCCTGTGCCAGTATTGTTTTATTGTCTCAGGAAAATGGGTGAGTATTAATGTGGTTTGACCATCCACATATCAAACTGGTGCTGTATGACACGGGCTTGGTGTCTTACTACAACCTGCCTCATGACCTTTTCAGGCTTATATTGCAGAACTTACAATTTAGGAATATATTTTTTGAATTTCTTGTAATACAATGAAGAGTTTTACTTGAGGTATGCCTATGGTTTCTCATTTTATCTCACTTCTGATTGGTAAACTGCTAATTATATTATTTTAAATGATTATTTTTAGTGTTCTGAACTATTTATATATCATCAGAACACAAGCAAGCTAATACATATTTAGTCAATTTAATTTAAACTCATGAGTAAATTTTAAGATCTTAATGAATTCTACTTTTCCTTCTCAAGTTTGCATTTTTTTTTCCAATTTATGGTTGACCACTTCTATTTTTTATTAGTCTTTTCACTATACAATTTATTGATTTTGTGATGGTAAGAATGAGGTGGTTGCATAAATGTGGATGATTATTTTACTATCTTTACCTCATTAAACTGTAATGAGAATTGAGAAATAAATGAGAGAAAAATTGGGCAACGCTCTAATAGAGTGTATCTTTGGAGGCATCCATCTTGGCAAACGGTGTAACTAGTTTGACTGACTTGACCAGTCAGATTAGTTGGTCAAAGAAAGGAGCAAATTTCAGAAAGGGCTGGTTTGAGTAGTTTTTCTTGGTAGTTAAACCCATCTGCAAAGCTGTGAAGCACAAATCTCTACTAATGTAGCACCTTCAGGAATATGTGAACTCTGTGGCAGCAAGATTGCATTTAGGAATTTCATTTGTATGTCAAGGGAAGTAAGAAGATCAATAGTTAGCACTCTCTGGTGTTCTCTCTCTTTCCCTCTCTCCCCTCGCCCCTCTCAAAAATGTTCAGCATTGTTTGTAAAAAGGCTGCAACTTTGGTACAAACCAGCATGATCAGTCTAAATTACTGGCCTGATTTTCGTTCTTTCAGAATCTTGAACATTCTGAAGGAGTATGTGTCACTCATAATCGGAGCTCTTAGTCCCATAAGGGGACTAAGAAAATGACAAAGATAGCACTGCCAAATATAGCTCACAATCCGGCATTTTAGAACCTCCTCTTCTCATAAAGTCAGCCATAAGCAGAGAATATTTCACCAGTAGTATCTTTCACAATATTGCATTTCCTTAGATATAAACAGAAATCCTTAAAGCCTTTATGATTTCACTGTGTCACATGTGTTTGATTGTCTAAGTAGACTATTATATGTCAATGTTACTACTTTAACCTGTTGTGTCCCTTGAGCTCTGCCTATCCCATTCACCACGACTGCACCTTTTCAGCAAAAGTTGCTAGGCACTGTATAAAAGGAATGTCCAACACATGGCCAATGTTCATGGACTTAACTTTTATGCAGCATCTTTTATGTGGTTCTGGCATGCTAAACTCAGCTTACTAGATTCACTGACACACGCAAGGTGGCATTGGTTCAAGTTCAAACAAGGTTCCAGTTGGCCCATTTCCCATAAACCCTTTCTAAGTAATTCCCTACTCCCTACCCAAGCTGTCCTGGTGTTTTCTATGTGGCTGCCATATTTATTAACATGAAACAAAAGTATAGGCAAGGGGAAACTGGAGAAAACTCTGGAAAAGTATAGGGAAGGAGAAAAACAGGGTTATAGGGCTATAGGATTTTTTGTCCTTTTGGTGAATGCTTATTTATTTAGCAATAAATAGAAGGATTTAGAACATACAATATTTTGTTATTTTCAGATTCTAAAGTTCTATGATTCTATGACCTCATATATTGTGAAAAGTGTTCTGAATATTAAAAACTTAGTTTTGTGAACAAATTTATTCAAGCAAAGAGAAGGATTGACTCATGAATATAAAAAGAATGACCTGCGAACACAAATGGAATTTTATTTTTCAAGAAGGCTTAAATTCTTAGTTTGAAAATTCAAGTCACTTTTGGTCTTGTTGAATAAATGTATTCCAATTGACTGTAAAGTGAACACATCTAAATATTGATTTATTCTCATATATAATGGATGCATTAGTTATCTATAAGGATAAACACATAATAAATATTTACAAAACACTTGTTTATCTTTCCAAATGAGTTTCATTACAAAAGATGGAAAAGAATATTAATACAGAAAATATTTCCCAAGGGATATCTCTAAAAATTTATATTAAAAAAAAATTGACTCATTGACCTTTCAGATCTACAAGGTACCCATGTGAATCTGATTTCTTGCTTGGAGTCATACTTCCTTACCTCCTACATTTGTCCCTTCTCCCTCTGTATTAGTCAGGTTGTCTGTCCTAACAAAATACCATAGACTGGATGGCTTAAACAACAAATACTTATTTTCTCAGTTTTTGAGGCTAAAAGTCCAGGACTAAGGTTCTGGCTCATTTGGTTTCTGGTGGAGGCTCTGGTCCAGGATTGTTGAGGGCCAACTTCTCTCTGTGTCCTCATATGGTCCTTCTAAGTGTGTGGGAATGGGGGCAGGGGGAGAGAAAGAGATCTCTAGTGTCCCTTCTTATAAG
This sequence comes from Equus asinus, assembly GCF_041296235.1. Classification (NCBI taxonomy): domain Eukaryota; kingdom Metazoa; phylum Chordata; class Mammalia; order Perissodactyla; family Equidae; genus Equus; species Equus asinus. Next base: position 48,028,248 of record NC_091793.1, on the reverse strand, counting down.
AACACTAATCCTATTGGATCAGGGCCCCACCCTTATGACCTCGTTTAACTTTAATTAGTTCCTTATGACACCGTCTCTAAATACAGTCACATGGACTGTTCAGGCTTCAACAATAGAATTTTAGGAGGACACAAATCTTCAATCTATAACACCCTGTTATTTCCCTTTTCTCATATAATAGGTCTTCCTCTTATGCCCTGTGACCACCTAATTTCCCTTTGCAGGTATAGGTCATATATTTCTTCCTTCCTGGTTTTCCCACTGTGGAATTGCAGTGGGCTGCAACTCACACTCCAAATGTATAGTGCTGCTTTAGATGGCACCTTCAATGCCCTTGACATTCTTAGGAGCATAGTTTCACTTTCTTATAGAATCTCCTTATTTTTCCTATTCCCCATTTTCCTATGGTTGGAGAGAGAGCTCCTCTATGCATTTAGTAAGAAGAATGATGGACACTTCCTCCCTGAAGGTGTCCAGGTCTTAATCTCAAGAATCTGTGAATATGTTACACGACAATAGGGAACTAAATTGCAGATGAAATTAAGGTTGTTCATCAGCTGATTTTTAAATTAGATTATCCTGAGTTATCTGGCTAGGGCCCATGTAATCAGAAGATACCTTTAAAGTAGAAGAGGGAAGCAGAAGAGAAGGTCAGAGTCAGAGATGTGAAGATGCTCTGCTGCTGGCTTTGGAAATGGAGGAAAGAACCACAGAAGTGCAGGTGACCTCTAGAAGCTGGAAAAGGCAAGGAAATCTATTATCCTTTAAAGACTCCAGAAGGAATATAGCCTTGTCGAGACCTTGGTTTTAGCCCGGTGATATCCATATCAAACTTCAGACCTCTACATCTGTAAGATAATAAATTCTTTTGTACAAGCCAACAAGCTGTGGTAATATTGAAACCAGCAAACAGCCATTGACGATTAAGTAGCTAGTAACTTAAGTTTTTTTTCCTTTTTCCAGTTACTGATTATAGCTTTTAGTTGTTCACTTGCCCGTTGTTAACTGTGCTGTTTAGGTAATATGCTATCTGACTTCCACTAGGTTCTTATAGATAACATCTCCCTGGCATGTGGGTTACCATGGTAATGCATGTTTGACCTGTTTTCCAGGAATTAGAACCCATTGTCCACTTCTGACCGGTTGAGACCACAAACTCATCAACTGGGCCCATGCAGATGTCCCATAAGTGACCTTTTGATGTCATGAGGCTAAAAACTCCACCCTCAGATCATGCTACCACCAACATTTTGTGAACATACGTCCTATGAAGAGACATGAATTCTGACTACACTTGTGCAGATCATTAATTACCCCACCTCTCCTTACCTCCAATCATCTAACTCCACATTTCAGACCACTTTGCTCCCCTACCCTATAAATATCCCTGAGTCCTCATTTTCAGGGAGTTGGATTTGAGACTCATTCTCCCATTTCCTCTCTTGTTTGCTTTGTGATTAAACTCTCTCTCTGCTGCAATCTCATCATCTTGATGTCTGGTTTTCTGGGTGACAGGCAAAAAAGAATCTTGTTTGGTAACACTATTTACAAAAACAATAGGAAATGAGCACAGTGGGAAACTCAGCAGGCCAGTAGATATAGTTGTTAAATGATCAAGTCCCTGATTACTGTGATTCTGGATGGGAGCAGTTTCTTAATCTCTAATTCCTAAACACAGAATTTCCCAGAAATGTCTCTCGTAAGAGCCATATCCCATCCTAGAAGGCAACCAGTCTTCTTTTTAAGTCTCATACCTGGTTGTTGACTATCCCTGGTGGTCAAGAGAATCCCCTTTCTCCTTCCCAGAAGCTCCCTGCTCTTTGGTATAACAACATGACATACATGTAATTATTGCTTTAGGTGAGAATTCTCGTGTGGTTCTGGGACCATCCTCATGAAAATAACTTGGGTGCTCCACCTAAGACTTAATGAATCGGTATCTCTGGAGTTTGAGCTCTGGAGTCAACATATTTAATGAGCATTTCAAGTGATTTTAATATACACTAGCTTTTGGGATAAATTGCTCTAATTTATCACAATGTGGATAAGAATAGTTTTCACAGATTTCTTAGATGCTAAAATATTATGTTTAACAATAAAATAATTCTACATGAATATATACCTAGAAAAAAGTATTTAGTTCTAACTTCCAAATGATTGTAAACTAGTGACCACATGTTTCTGAGAAACTTTTTCCATCAAGCTTACGGCTTTACACAATATCGTACACATTACCTGCCTAAGGGCAGTTTCCCTTTCTGGCATTTTCAGGAAAGCCAACAATTTTCACATTTACCTTGAGCTTCCCTTGTACTTTCATTGTTGCCTTATATTCTATCATGTCATTCCTATACTTCTTCCTTTCTCCTTTGGAGTATAGGCCCTGAAGCATAATGTGAGTCTCAGTTCTTTTTTTTTTTTTCAACCTTTTTTATGGTTAAGAATATCCAGTTCCTTAGTCCAGGGGACCACAAACTCTGGCCCACTGCCTGTTTTTGTAAGTAAACTTCTATTGAAACACAGCCACACTCATTCGTTTATGCATTGCCTTTGGCTGCTTTATTGACATAACCACAGAATCGAGTAATTGTGACGGGGACTTTATGGCTCACGCGGCCTAAAATATTTATTATCTGGCCCTTTACAGAAAAAGTGTCCAAACCCTGCCTTAGCGCAATATCAATTCCTCTTCCTAAAATTTATTTCTTGCCTATTTTTTTTTGCACCCAAATCTGTGATATATTTTGTATTCTTGGACAACAAGATGGCTATATTTTATATTTTGAAAATTCTAGGATTGCAAGGTGGTTCAGCAAAATAAACTTTGATTCAGCTAGCACAGAGAATTTTTAGCTCTGTCATTTATTGGCTGTGTGAAATTCTGCCATTTACTGGCTGTTCAAATCCTCTGAGCATCAGTTCTCTCCTGTGAGCACTCGCTAAATGAGTTAATGCATATGAACTCTTTAGCACATTCCCTTTGAAAGTGGTTTACCTTTGTGAATTACCTTTGTTAAATTATCCTTTGTTAAATGGAGTCCTGGGGTGTTGGAAACTGAGCCTCAGTTTAACAAAAGATCACAAGAGAACTGAAATAGAGAAGTTTGTTACTCACAGGTCCTAGGGGAGGTACATGGAACACCTCAAGGTGCCAGGTAGGGAGGTCCAGGCAGGATGCAGACAGAAAGTGCAGCAGGACCTAGGGCGCATGCCTTTATTAGGGTCTGTGGGTAGAGTGCTTTGGGGTTCCTGGGCTAAGGATGGATTGGGCTACTCAAAAAGAGTGGAGTTTTGATAAGCTTCTGGGGGATCTTATCTAAAGGAGGCCACAAAAGGAAGGCCCTGGGAGGTGGGGGAAACTGTTTATCACAAGGACCGTTGGGGACGTCATATCAGGAAATCAAATTTATTTGTGGCTCTGCAGGCTGTTATCTAGGGCATGTGCTCCAGGGAGGGGCAAGTCTCAGTTCAAGGCCCTGCAGGCCACTTGGCCACACAAAGTGGAGCTTAGGCAGCAATATTAGACAGTAGTTTAGCTAAACCCGCAACATTTACTTTCGTTATTTTTAATGACTTATGTGTTAAAGTGAAAGTGCATAATAAATGTGTCAAGCCTACTTTAAAATGATAATTTTCTTTCTATTTACCTTAGTATTCATGTATGTGCTATGTATTTTCTGCTATATATTTTCTGTATTACAGATATAGTAATAACTTAGGCTCTGATGTCAGTCCTACAAGATACTGTGAACTTAGGCAAATTAGCTACTCCTCTGAGCCTTATTTTCCTAATTTATGATAGAGATCATTTTGAATGAGCATAATAGGGTTTTATGCTGTTTATTTTATATAAAGAATGGATAGTGCTTAGCACAATACTAAATAATTAGTGGTTATAAGTGATCAATAATTTTTGGTCATTATAACTATTACAAGGATTTTTTTATTAACCAAATATTTATTGAAGGTTTATTATTGGTAAGAATGAACTATTGACTAGAAACTGTACATCCTTGCAATATCAAAATGAACAAGATGTATCCTTTCTCCTCAATGAACTCACAATCTAGTAAGGGGTGTGTGTGCGTGTGTGTGTGTATAAAGAGTTACCACGTGCTATGATAAGTTCTAGACATAGTAAAGACACCTGAGAGTCACAGTTGAGGCCGAGTCGAGGCCCAGTGCATGGAAGAGTTAATTCTGCTTGTTTTGGAGATGGTCAAGGGAGGGTTCCAGAGGAGATGAACTTACTTTGAATCTTCAAGTGTAAGTAAAGGTTTATGCTAATTGAATATTTAGGAAAAGAATGATTTAAGTTGGGGCTCTAGTGTCTGCAAAGCAAAGAGCAACATACTAAAGTTAAGGAAATGCAAGGCCTTTCAGTTGGTTGTAGTGTAAGTGACACCTGGGGAGTGACGCTGGAGATAAGAACTGAGGCCAGCTCATGGAAAATCTCTTCAGATACACAAGAATTTAGATTTTTATCCTGTAGCTGAGGTACATTGAAAGGTATTTAAAATTTCCTCTATCGAATTTTACAATGAGGTGTTTTTAAAAGGAGTTTCAGAGTCGTGTTAGAATTTCTCATGAGGGCACTGCTGCCACAAGAGCTGCAATTACGTTTTTGGCATTCTACATGTTCAACCTGAAATTTACAACAAACCTTCTAAATAAGCATTATTTCCCTCTTTGAAGGCTCAGATGAGCCAAAGACATAATTAAGTGAAGGAGTAAGGATACATACTCAGATGATTTATTTTCAATTACCTATTTTTGTCACCACACGTGGTACTTTTTCTAAGAATAGTCTGTCTGAAGTTTGTAGGACAGAAAAGAGATGAGAAGGGGGAAGGATCTGGACAGGGAGAAATGTTGACATGATAATGTCATGAGAAAGAATGAGGCTTTCTCCTCCTTTCCCATCTCCCCTTCTGTGTCTTCTTCCTTCCTTCACAGTCAGTACAGCAGCCAAAGACATGGGGAAGGAGAGAGGGTTGCGGAGCCACATGAAGAATCAGTTTAGAGTTGAGGAGCCCCCTGGGGCCATGAGACAGCAGGCCTGGAAGAGGAGGACATGGGGCCAGCTGGGGCTGCTGCAGAGGTGGCAACAGGAGAAGAGAGTTTGTGCGTCAGGAGACGGGTTACATAAGACAAATAAATTGAACAAATGAATAAATAGATTGACTTAAGTTTTTCAGAGCTGGATGAGATATAATCATGGATGTGAAGAAGACTTGAAAGAACTCTTAGATAATGATATGAGGCATCAGTGTGAACTCATAGTATGTAGACGCGTTACATATGTATGTGTAATTATATAGATGTAATACCTATGTTTCCTAATTCTTAAAGGGCCTAGAAACAATAATGCCTCAGGGGCAATGAGTGTCTCCAGTGCCCAGGATTTACTTTCTAAAAATTATCCTCCATTAAAGGAGAAATGGCTGATTCTGAGAAGGGGGCAGGGAAGGTCAAAGATGCGCTTTAAACATCTTGTTCAAAAAAGTAAGTCCTCAAAAATAAGGAAGATGTCCCAAAAGGACAAAATAACCAGCTTGAAAGGACTCCCAATGGACAAATAGAGAATGACTTGAGTATAAAAAATAATAGTAATGGGTTACCACCCACTTAATAAAAAAAAAAAAATCTATTAAATTTTTTTGAGGAACATTAGCCCTGAGCTAACTACTGCCAGTCCTCCTCTCTTTTGCTGAGAAAGCCTGGCCCTGAGCTAACATCGTGCTCATCTTCCTCTACTTTATACGTTGGATGCCTACCACAGCATGGCATGCCAAGCGGTGCCATGTCCGCACTCGGGATCCAAACTGGCGAACCTTGCGCTGCTGAGAAGCGGAACGTGCAAACTTAACCACTGTGCCACCGGGCCGGCCTGAATCTGTCAATTTTATACTAGCATACATTAATGAGTAAACCAGTGAGTAAGTAAATGGCAGAGAAATGGTAAGGTATTCATCACCGAGTTCTAATGAATGTTGGAAATAGAAAATCACCATTTGACAGCCATCAGATGAGTTTGATTCAGTTGGAAATTGTCCATGGATGCGAAAGCTGGTAGGTAGAGTTTAAGGAATAGGATAATTACTATAATCTTGGAATACCTCTTCACCAAATACTAATCAATTATCAACAGAAAAATTGTTAATTTAAAGTGGAGAAAGCTGTTAGACACCACCAAGACCAGGTCATCAAAATTGACATCACTAGTGTTGGGACAGGTGGACATACAGTGCCCCCGATGTGCTGCACCACAAAGGGCAAAGCACTATTTCTGTTGTTTTCCTGTGAAGAATGCGTGGTGTGAGTCTGGTGATGAGGACCCTTTGGATGGGCGCAGGCTAAAAACTATCCTACAGACTATAAGGCCTGTTCTCTCCAAAGCTGCAGGAACAAAGAAGACTAGAGAATTGTTTCGGATTGGAGTAGTCTGTAATACATGAAAATGAAATGTAACCATATTTCTAGGATATTAGACTAGAAGGAAAATTGAGAGCTTTTGAGGTGTTTTGATTTTCTATTTCTGGGCCAAATGGTACCCCATAACTTAGTGATAGAAGGCAATAACTATTGTATTATATCTCATGATTTTTTTAGGTCAGGAATTTGGGCCAGTTCTACCTTAACAATTCTTCTATTAAATATGGTATTGAACATTGGTAGGTGGGCAATTACATTTCTAGAGACCTGGTAAGGATAGTTGGAAGGCTGGGCTCAGCTAAGACTGTAAAAAGGAGTGCTTAGCTGTCGCTACTCCAGCATAGTGGTCTCAAGGAATCAGACATATGGCAGCTCAGGGCTCCATGCATTATATTGGTAAGCAACGATTAATGTCAGCAAGGATTAAAGGGGAGAGGAATTAGACACCGCATCTTGATGGGAGAAATAGTAAGGTTATCACAGCCATATTTGATCTACTGCAGTGAGACAGTAAGGAAATTTGGAATGGGATCTGAGCAGCTGGTGATGTTATATCAGTGGTGAATACCTGATTTTGAGGGTTATAGGCTAGTTATGTAGACATAGGTTCTAGTTTTAGAGAAACACACTGGAATGTTTGGAGTATTTAGGGATAATGAGGCATCATGTCTGAAGCTTGCTCTCAAAAGGTTCTGAAAAGAACGAAGAAATATGTGTGTGCATATAAATACACATGCATATATACATATTGTGTATGTGTACATATATATATGTATGTATATATATGGAGAGAGGGGGCTCAATGGGGCAAATGTGGTAAAATGTTAACAATTGGGTATTCTTGTTGAAGGGGATATGGGAGTTCTGGCTACTTTTATATATGTTTGAAATTATTTCAAAATATAAAGTATTTAAATTTAAAATAAAGGGAAAAAATGATGGGGTCTGAAGTAAGGCAGCTGCAAGGACATGAAGAGAAGAGAGTGAACTGATGATAAGTAAGAGTCTAGTGGCCAAATGGACGTTAGAGTGAGAGAGATGGTTTGCTTGGAACATTGTCATAAGCACAGAAGTTCCGCTGGCTGCTCATTTACAGAGAGAAGCAAACAAGTGAAGCTTGCCAATAACGCCGTAGCTCTAACATTCTACTTTGTCTTTTAATGACCACCCTGAAAAACAAAAGATCAGCCAAGCTTAATTTTACAAAGCATTGAGACTATTTAAACAGAGTCAGATTTACTCAAATGTATAATGGATTCTTTAGTTCAGAACAAAATCTGTGGCTCTTCTTTATTTGATGGAAACATTCTTCTTCTACGTAAGCATATTCCAAATGGATAAATAGACTAAGTGTGAGTAATGCGGTTTATTTTGTGCTTATTAAACACTTTCACAAGAGAAGAAATTCTTCCATAATAAAAGTATATCATTTAAATGGAAATAAAGTATGTGTGTGTGTGTATATACATATATATATATATATATTTGTGAAAAAATATATATATATCTGTGAGGAAGATTGGCCCTGAGCTAACATCTGTTGCCAATCCTCTTCTTTTGGCTTGAGGAAGGTGGTCGCTGAGCTAACATCTGTGGCAATCCTCTTCTATTTTCTGTGGCACGCTGCCTCAGCATGGCTTGACAAGTGGTGCTATGTCCACACCTAGGATCCAAACCTGTGAACCCTGGGATGCCAAAGCGGAGTGTGAGAACTTAGCCACTGTGCCACCAGGTGGCCCTGGAAATAAAGTGTATTTTAGGATTAAAACCATCTTATTTATTGTATCAAATGTAGTACAGGATGAGTGTGGGGTGCACTCCCTATGAACTGCTCAATGTCAAAAAGAAAAAGGTATGGTCCAATGGGTTTTATTTATCTTTTAAAGTAACTTGTGTTTATTAATTTAATTAATTAATTTATTTAGAGGAAGATTAAACCTGAGCTAACAGCTGCTGCCAATCCTCCTCTTTTTGCGGAGTAAGACTGGCCCTGAGCTAACATCTGTGCCCATCTTCCCCTACTTTATATGTGGGTCACCTAACGCAGCATGGCTTGCCGAGTGGTGCCATATCCACACCCGGGATCCGAACTGGTGAACCCTAGGCCACCGAAGCGGAGCATGCGAACTTAACCACTGAGCCACCAGGCCAGCCCCCCATTTACTTTTTAAATTGAAATATAGCTGACACTATATTAGTTTCAGGTGTACAACAGTGATTCAACATTTCTATACATTACAAAATGATCACCATACCAAGTTTAGTAACCATCTGTTATCATACAAAGTTATTACAATATTATTGACTATCTTCCCTATGCTGTATATTACATCCCCATGCCTTATTTATTTTATAACTGGAAGTTTGTACCTCTTAATCCCCTTTGCCTATTTCACTTACCCACCACCTCCCCCACCTCTTCTCTGGCAACCGCCAGTTTGTTCTCTGTATCTATGAGTGTGTTTCTGTTTTGTATTTTAGATTCCACATAGAAGTGAAATCATATAGTATTTTTTTTCTCTGACTTATTTTACTTGGCATAATATCCTCTATGGCCATTTGTGTTGTCACAGATGGCAAGATTTTATCTTTTTGTGGCTGAGTAGTACTCCATTGTAGATATATACCACATCTTCTTTATCCATTCATCTATCAATGGGCACTTAGATTGCTTCCATATCTTAGCTATTGTAAATAATGCTGTAATGAACATAGGGGTGCATGTATCTTTTCAAATTAGTCTTTTTGTTTTCCTTGGATAAATACCCAAAAGTGGAATTGCTGGATCATATAGTAGTTCTGTTTTTAATTTTTTGAGGATCCTCCATACTGTTTTCCATAGTGGCTGCATCAATTTACATTCCCACCAATAGGGCACACAGATTCCCTTTCTCCACATCCTTGCCAACACTTATTTGCTGTCTTTTTGATGAAAGCCATTCTGACAGGTGTGTGGTGATATCTCATTGTGGTTTTGATTTGCATTTCCCTAATGATTAGTGATGTTAAGCATCTTTTCTTATGCCTGTTAGCCATCTGTATGTCTTTGGAAAAAGTCTATTGAAGCCATCTGACCATTTTTTAATTGAATTTTTTTTTTTTACTATTGAGTTGTACGTGTTCTTTATATATTTTAGTTACTAACCCCTTATCAGATACATCGTTTGCAAATATGTTCTCCCATTCAGTAGATTGCCTTTTCATTTTGTTGATGATTTCCTTTGCTGTGTAAAAGCTTTTAGGTTGATGTGGTCCCATTTGTTTATTTTTGCTTTTGTTTGCCTTGCCTGAGAAGACAGATCCAAAAACATATTGCTAAGATTGGTGTCAAAGTGTTTACTGCCTATATTTTCTTCTAGGATTCTTATGGTTTCAGGTCTTAGATTTAAGTCTTTAGTTCATTTTAAATTTATTTTTGTGTATAGTGTAAAGAAGTGATCCAGTTTCATTCTTTTGCATTTAACTGTTTAGTTTTCCCAGCTCCATTTATTGGAGAGACTGTCTTTTCTCCACTGTGTATTCTTGCCTCTTTTGTCTTAGATTAATTGATCATATAAGTGTAGGTTCTTTCTGGGGTCTCGATTCTTATCCGTTGATCTGTGTGTCTGTTTTTGTGCCAATAACATACTAGTTTGACTACAGTAGCTTTGTGGTATAGTTTGAAATCAGGAAGCATAATACCTCCAGCTTTGCTCTTCTATCTCAAGATTGTTTTGGTTGTTTCAGGTCTTTTATGGTTCTGTACAAAGTTTAGGATTATTTGTTCTAGTTCTGTGGAAAATGTCCTTGGTATTTTGACAGGTATTGCACTGAGTCTGTAGATTGCTTTGGGCGGCATGGACATTTTAACAATACTAATTCTTACAATGCATGAGCACGGTATATCTTTACATTTGTTTGTGTCATCTTCAATTTCCTCATCAATGTATTATAGTTTCAGAGCACAGGTCTTTCCCCAACTGGTTAAATTTATTCCTAGGTATTTTTATTCTTTTTTGGTGCAACTGTAAATGAGATGGTTTTCTTAATTTCTTTTTCTGATCATTATTAGTGTATAGAAACACAACAAATTTTTGTATATTTTGTATCCTGCAACTTTACTGAATTCATTGATTAGTTCTAATAGTTTTTTGGTAGAGTCTTCAGGATTATCTATATATAGTATCATGTCATCTGCAGACATTGATAGTTTTACTTCTTCCTTCCTGATTTGGATGACTTTTCTATTTCTTGTCTGATTGCTGTGGCTAGGATTTCAATACTATGCTGAACAAGAGTGGCAAGAGTGGCATTCTTGTCTTGTTCCCAATTATAGAGGAAATGCTTTCAGCTTTTCACTGTTATGTATGATGTTAGCTGTGGGTTTGTCATATACGGCATTTGTTGTGTTGAGGTATGCTCCCTCTGTACCCACTTTGTTGAGAGTATTTATCATAAATGGATGTTGAATTTTGTCAAAAGCTTTTTCTGCATCTACTGAGATGATCATATGATTTTTGTTCATTTTAATGTGGTATATCATGTTGATTTGCGGATAGTGAATCATCCTTGCATCCCTGGGATAAATCCCACTTGGTCATGGTGTATGATCCTTTAATGTATTGTTGAATTTGGTTTGCTAATATTTTGTTGAGGATTTTTGCATCCATGTTTGTCAGAGATATCAGCCTGTAATTGTATTTTTTGTTGTAGTGTCTTTGGTTTTTGTACAAGGCTATCCTAGCCTTGTAGAAGGAGTTTGGAGGCACTCCTTCCTCTTCAATTTTTTGGACTAGATTGAGAAGGATATATGTTAACTCTTTAAATCTTTGGCAGAATTCACCAGTTAGGCTGTCTGGTTCTTGACTTGTTTGTTGGGAGATTTTTGATTACTGAGTCACTTTCATTACTAGTAGTCAGTCTGTTCAGATTTTCTATTTGTTTTTGCTTTAGTCTTGGAAGGTTGTATGTTTCTAGGAATTCATCTATTTCTTCTAACTTGTCCAATTTGTTGGCATATAATTGTTCACAGTAATCTTTTATGATCCTTTGTATTTCTGTGGTGGTGTAAATTCTTTCATTTCTGATTTTATTTAGGCCCTCTCTTTTTTTTTCTTGATGAGTCTGGCTAAAAGTTTGTAAATTTTGTTTATTTTTTCAAGGAACCAGCTCTTAGTTTCCTTGATCTTTTGTATTTTTTTATTCTCTATTTCTTTTATTTTTTTCTTTGCTCTTTATTATTTCCTTCCTTATATTAACTTTGGGTTTTGTTTGTTCTTCTTTTTCTAGTTTCTTTAGACATAAGGTTAAATTGTTTGTTTGAGATTCTCCTTGTTTCCTGAGGTGGGCCTGTATCACTATAAGCTTCCCTCTTAGAACTGCTTTTACCACATCCCATAGATTTTTGAACAATGTGTTTCCTTTTTCATTTGTCTTAAGGTATGTTTTGGTTTCTTCAGTGACCCATTCGTTGTTTAGTAGCATGTTGTTTAGATTCCATGTTTGTGTTTTCTCCTTGTAATTGATTCCTAGTATCATACTGTTGTGGTGAGAAAAATGCATGATAAAATTTCATCTTCTTAAATTTATTGACATTTGTTTTGTGGCTTGACATAGTATCGATCTTGGATCATGTTCCATGTGCACCTGAAAAGAGTGTGTTTTCTGTTGTTTTTGGATGTAATGTTCTGTATATATCTATTAAGTCTATCTGGTCTAATGTGTCATTTAAAGCCAATGTTGCCTTATTGATTTTCTATCTGGATGGTCAATCGGTTGAAGTAAGTGGGGTGTTAAAATCCCCCACTATTATTGTGTTATCATCAATTTCTCCTTTTATGTCTGTTAATATTTTCTTGATATACTTAGCTGCTCCTATGCTGGATACATAGATATTGACAAGGGTTATATCCTCTTGTTGGATTGATCCCTTTATCATTATGTAATGCCCTTCTTTGTCTCTTGTTACAGTCTATGTTTTAAAATATATTTGTTTGATAAAAGCATTGCTCCCCAGCTTTATTTTCATTGCACATGCATGGAATATCTGTCTCCATCCCCTCACTTTCAGTCTCTGTGTGTCTTTAGATCTGAAGTGAGTCTCTTGTAGGCAGCATATATGTGGGTCTTGTTTTTTTTTATCCCTTCAACCACTCTGTCTTTTGAGTGGAACATTTAGTCCATTTGCATTTAAAGTAGTTGTTGATAATTATATCCTTATTACCATTTTGTTAATTGTTTTCTGGTTGTTATTGTAGTTATGTTTATTTCTTCTCTTGCTTTCTTTCCTTGTAATTTGATGACTTTCTTAAGTGATATCTTTGTATTCTTCTGTGTATCTATTATAGGTTTGTGGTTTTTGGTTACCATGAGGTTCTTATAACACCCTATGTGTATAGCTGTCTATTTTAAGTTGATGCTGGCTTAAGTTTGAGCATATTCTAAAAACATACATTTTTACTCCCCTCTCATGTTTTACGTTTTTGATATCTTATTTTACATATTTTTATTTTGTGTGTCCCTCGACTACTTGTTATAGATATAGCTGATTTTACTAATTTTGTCTTTTAACCTTCGTACTAGCTATATATGTACTTGATCAACTACCTTTACCATGTTTGCCTTTACCAGTGAGAGTTTTTCTTTCATAATTTTTTGTATTTCTGGTTCTAGTCTTTTCCAGTCAAAGAAGTCCCTTTAACATTCCTTGTGAGGTCACTTTAATGGTAATTAACTCCTTTATATTTTGCTTGCCTGGAAAACTCTATTGCTCCTTCAATTCTGAGCAATAACCTTGCTGGATAGACTATTCTTGTTTCTACATTTTTTTCCTCTTAGCACTTTAAATATGTTGTGCTGTTCCCTTTTGGTCTGTAAAATTTCTCTTGAAAAGTCAGCTGATAGTCTTATGGGGGCTCCTTTGTGTGCAATTAGTTGTTTTTCTTTGTTGCTTTTAAGATTCTCTCTTTATCTTTAAATTTTGATAATTATAATGTGTCTTGGTGTGGGTCTCCTTGAGTTTGTCTTGTTTGGGACTCTGTATTTCCTGAACTTGGATGTCTGTTTCCTTTCAGAGGTTGGAGATGTTTTCAGCAATTATCTTTTTAAATAGGTTTTCTGTACCATTCTCTCTCTTCTGCTTCTGGGGTCCCTCTAATGCAAATGTTAGTATGCTTGATGTTGTCCCAGAGGTCCCTTAAACTCCCATTATCTTTTTCTTTTTACTGTTCGTATTGGGTGATTTCTGGTACCTTGTCTTCCAGATTGCTGATGCTTTTTTTGGATCATCTAATCTGCTTGTTGGTCCCCTCTAGGGTTATCTCTAGTGTATTTTTCATTTGTTATTGTATTCTTCAGCTCTGACTGGGTCATTTTTATATTTTCTATCTCTTTGTTGGAGTTCTCACTGTGCTTTTTCATTCTTCTCCTGAGTTTGGTGAATGCCCTTATGACCATTTCTTTGACCTCTTCATCTGGCAGGTTGCTTATCTCAATTCTTTTTTAGTTCTTTATCTGAAGTTTTGTCTTGTTATTTCATTTGGAACATATTCCTTTATCTCCTCATTTTGCCTAACTCTCTGGGTTTGTTTCTATGTATTATGTAGGTCAGCTACATCTCCTAGTCTTGAAAGAGTGGGCTTATGTAAAAGGTGTCCTGTGGGGTCCAGTGGCATGATCCTCCTTGGTTGCCAGAGCCAAGATCTTCAGGGATATCTCCCACATGGGCTGTGTGTTCCCTCCTATTGTGGCTGGGCCACGATTGCTGCAGGAATACTGGTGTGTGGGGCTGGCTCATGTTGTGGCTACCTCAAAGTCTGGCCACAACAGTTGTGGGTGGCTGGTGGCTGGGGCAGGCCTCTGGTGCAATTGTCTGCAAGGCCCAGTTGCAAGAGCTTTGAGCACTCTGGTGATCAGGGCTGCCCTCCCAGGGTGGGAACTGCTTTGGGGGAATACTGGTCCTGGCCAAGGTCACCCACTGGGTGAGGTGGGGTGGGGGTCACTTTGGAGGGGATCTGGTGTTGGCTGGGGCTGCCTGCTGATTGTGGCAGAGCAGGGGACTGAAAAGCAATGAGTTTTAAAGCAAGGAATCTGGGGACAGTGTTGTAGAGAAGTTCAAATATATGTATAAATAAAACCATTTTAAGTGAACTATATATGTGGTCACAATATTTTCAAACCTTAAAGTAAATAACCCAATTGTTTTCAGTATCTCTGCTGAGAATATAATGCTGACATCTGTCTCCATGGGAGGTGCTGACATTTTGCTGAAACCTTATAAGAAGAGAAATCCTGCTGTGTATAGGAAATGCTGTTTCACTGAAAATGAGAAATCAGAATTCAAATATGCTGTAAAGGAAGTTCTTATCAGTTTTATTAACCTGTAGTAATTTTAACTCTATGTTCTTAAGAATATAGATATGTAATTTTATTTTGTAGGTTAAAACATAGGTGGAATTATGATAGGAATTAATTATTTAGATGAATTTCCATGAGTCAGGCTAGTTATAGAAAACAACAAAAAATCGTAATTTTTTTCTAAATTTGAATTATAACATGAATCATCTCAGGTGCTTCATAAAGCACTTAACCTATATCCAACAGCAATAGTAAGTCTGGCTAGTGATATAACACATTGCTCCAGTTTGTGTGCCCACGTACACACTTGTGTCTTCAACCAGGGAAGAAACGTGGACATGTAGACAAGATGGGAATGAACTGAAGATGAGGAAAAGTGATTTTAATTGGGAATTGGAAAACCTTATCATAAAGTTCAGCTCTTTTAATTCATTTTATTTTGCATATATATATATATATATATATATATGTAGGCTTATATACGTCTTATAAGATTTCTTATATTGATACTTAAGGTAAGGACTATACACTAGTCTTTTGTATCTTACTCGATAATAGTTACTTAGGAAGCACTTAAATGACTTAAAAATAGAATATTAGATAATCATGTCTGTATTAGTTATCCATTGTTGGATACCAAATTATCCCAAAACCTAGAAGCTTAAAACAACAAACATTTATTATTTCAGTTTCTGAGGTCAGGAAGCTATGCACAGCTTAGCTATGTGCCTCTGACTTAGAATCTTTCACACTGCTGCAATCAGGGGATGGGCTGGGGCTGCAGACATCCCAGTAGGGGAAGCTCCAAACTCACTCACATGGCTGTTGGCAGGTCTCACTTCTGTCTATTTGTTGGGAGGAGACCTCAGTTGTTTGCCATGAAGGCCTCTGCACAGGGATACTCACAACATTGCAGGATGTTTTCCCCAGAGTCAGGTCTTTGTGTATATGTGTGTGTGTGTGTGTGTGTGTGTGACAGGGACAGAGAGACTGAAGTCCAAGTCTTCATAATCTAATCTTCTAAGTGACATCTAATCATTTTTGTAGTATTTGTTAGAAGCAATTCTCTAGGACCAGTGCACACTCAAAGGAATGACATTGTACAAGGACATGAATACCAGGAGGTGAGAGTCACTGGGAGCCATCTCAGAAGCCTACCACAATGACGGTAAAAGTTCCCTGGTCACCCCGTATAATGAATTTCTTCCTGTGCAGCTTTCTACTAGGTTCTAGTCTATTACCAAGTTAAGCTATTGCCTCTTTTCTCCCTGCTTCTCTTCTTGGCCCTCTTTTGTCCAGTTTTCACCCATTCCCAAAATTCATGGTTTAAATTGATGGTCATTAAACTGAGAATTCCAAAGAGGTACACAGGCAATTTCTAGATCTTCAACTTCCTTATGTTCTCTTTCCTAGAATTACTCTGCCTGAGATATTCCCACAATAGCACATTTCCCTTACAAAAGAATGGCCATCCCAATCCTGTCTCTTTTGTAGACCCCTAGTCTTGCTATGGAGCATTGCTCCTGTGCATAAAAACCTCTGGGACACAAGCAAGGGGCTGGTATCCTTTAAGGGTTAATCAAGGTATCCTAAAGCCTAAGTGTTTCCTTATTTTTCTCTTCTTTGTGTATATTTCTTTTTCAAAGGTGAAGCATGATTTTTGCAAATTGGATATTTTGGTCTTTGGAGGTATTCTGAATTCAGATATATGGTAGTATATCGTCTTTGATATAATGACAACTTTCTTTTTCAATAATTTGTCTCCATATTTTCACCTTGATCCCCATCTCCACCATTTTCCAAAAAAACACATTTTTTTCCTAGATGGAACAGTCCTTGAGAACAAAAATTACTAACTGCTAAAAGTGGCATTTTCGAGTGGCATTCTTCTCAGCTATTGTAGTATTCTTTTAGTATTCTTCTCATCTCTCGGATGTATAATTAGCTGGAAATAAAAACGGCCACAAAAAGCAGAAGCAGAATAGATTAGTGATGCTAATTTTTTAAAATAAAAGTGTTTTCTGGGGCTACAAAAATGATTCAGATATGTTGGATAAATGACAAAGATAAAACTTGAATGTTTTTTCTTCCAGACAATGTGTATTATTTAAAAAAATGTAGCACAAACTGATTTTATCAAATCATACCATAGAATGCATTCAATTACAGTCAAACTTCATCTTCTTTCCTTCTACACGATGTTTAATATTTTATGCCTCCTTTTAACGAATTTAGCTACTGGACTCAATATTTTCAGCACATTATACTTTTGTATGTTTTTAACCAAACCAAACCAAACAAAAAACCAACATCCCGACTAATCAATAGGGAAACAGCAGACTTGAACAATAACATAGACAAATTGGACCTAATTCACATATATAGAACATTTCACTCAACAGCAGCAGAACAACATTCTTCTCAAATACATGTGGATCTTTCTCCAGGATAGATCATGTGTTAGGACACAGTGAATCTTAACGAAGTTAAGAATTTAAGAAGATTGAAATCATACCAAGTAGCCTTTTTGAACACAGTGGATTGAAACTAGAAATCAATAGTAAAAGGAAACTGGAAAATTCACAAATTTGTGGAAACTAAATAACTCACTCTTGAACTCCCCCATTGGGTCAAAGAAAATATCAAGGAAATTGGAAAATACCTTGAGGCAAACAAAAATGAAAACACAATATAAAAAAACATATAGGATACAGCAAAAGTAGTACTAAGAGGAAAGTTTGTGATAAATGCCTACAAAGAAAAAAAAAAAGGAAAGACCTCAAACCACATAACTTTACACCCCAAGGAAACTGAAAAAGAGCAACGAAGCCCAAAGTTATCATATGAGAAGGAAGGAAACAATAAAGATTAGAGGAGAAATAAACAAAATAAAAGTAGAAAAATAACAGAAAAAGTCAATGAAACTAAGAGCTACTCTTTTGAAAAGATAAATGAAATTGTCAAACCATTAGTTAAAGAAAAAACACTTAAAATCAGAAATGAAAGAGGAAACATTACAGCTAATACTACAGAAATAAAAATGACTACTACGAACAATTATATACCAACAACTTAGATATCCTAGAAGAAATGGATAAGTTTCTAGAAATATACAAACTACCAAGAGTCACGAATAAATAGAAAGTATGGACAGACGTAAAAGTGATTTAGAAATTGAATCAGTTATCAAAAGCCTCCCAACAAAGAAAAGCCTGGATGACTTCACTGGTGAATTCTAGCAAACATTTAAAGAAGAATTGACGCCAATCCTTCTCAAACTCTTCCCAAAAAATGGAAGAAGAAGGAACCATTCCAACTTATTTTATGAGGTCAGTATTACCCTAATACCAATGCCAGAAAAAGACACCACAAGAAAAGAAAACTTCAGGCCAATATCCCCGAGGAAAATAGACACAAAAATTAATCACACACCATGACCAAGAGAGATTTATCCCTGGGATGCAAAGTTGGTTCAACATATGAAAATCAATTAATGTGATATACCACTTTAACAGAATATGGGGTAACATCACATCATTTCAGTGGATGCCAGAAAAGCATTTGAAAAAATTCAACACCTTTTCATGATAAAAACTGTCAAGCTAGGAATGGAAGGAAATTACCTCACCATAATAAAGGCCACACCTGAAAAATCCAACCACTAACATCATACTCAATGCTGAAAAGCTGAAAGCTTTTCCTCTAAGATCAGGAACAAGACAAGGATGCCCACTCTTACCACTTCTATTCAACATAGGACTAGAAGTCCTAATCAGAGCAATTAAACAAGGAGAAGAAATAAAAAACAGCTAAATTAGAAAGGAAGAAGTAAAATTGTCCCTGTTTCCAAATGATGTCATCTTATATAGAAAACCCTAAAGACTCTATAGAAAAATTGTTAGAACTAATAAATTGAGTAAAGTTTCAGGATACAAAATCAACATACAAAAATCATTGCATTTCTATACACTAACAACAAACTATCTGAAAAGGAAATTAGGAAACAACTCCATTTATAAAATCATCAAAAAGACTAAAATACTTAGGAACAAACTTAGCCAAGGAGCTGAAAATATATATACTAAAAACCACAAAACATTGATGAAAGAAATTAAAGAAGACACAAACAACTGGAAAGGCATCCTTTTGCCCATGGTTTGGAAGACTTAATAATATCGTTATAAAGGTATACCACCCAAGGCGATCTATGGATTCAGTGAAATCCCTCTCAAAATCTCAGTGGATTATTTTTACAGAAAAACAATTCCATAACTCTTTGTAGAACCACAGAAGATCATGAATAGCCAAATCAATCTTAAGAAAGAAGAATAAAACTGAAGGCATCTCTTGGGGCCAGCCCATGGCAGAGTGGTTAAAGTTCCGCATGCTCCACTTGGGTGGCTTGAGTTTGCCGGTTTAGATCCCAGGTATGGACGTACTCCACTCACCAGCCATGCTGTGGAGACATCCCACATACAAAAAATAGAGGAAGATTGGCACATATGTTAGCTCAGGGTGAATCTTCCTCAAGCAAAAAATAAAAAGAGGAAGACTGGCAACAGATGTTAGCTCAGGGCGAATCATCCTCACTAAAACAAAAACAACAAAAAACCAAAAGACTGAAGGCATCACAATTTGTGATTTCAAACTATGTTACAAAGCTATAGTAATCAAAACAGTATGGTACTGGCATAAAGACAGCCATATAGACCAATGTAACAGAATAGAGTGCGCGGAAATAAACCCAAGTATGTAAGGCCAATTGATCTTCAATAAGGGTACCAAGAATACACAATGTAGAAAGGATTGTCTCTTCAATAATTATATTGAGAAAACTGGAAAATCACATGCAGCAGAATGAAATTGGACTCTTATGCCATAAACAAATCCACTCAAAATGGATTAAAGACTTAAATGGAAGACCTGAAAATGTAAAACTCCTAGAAGAAAACTTGGAGAAAAGCTTCTAGACTTTGGTCTTGGTAATGATTTCATGATTATAACTCCAAAAGCACAGGCAACAAAAACAAATTGGGACTGTGTCAAACTAAAAAGCTTCTCCACAGCAATGGAAACAATGGAGTGAAAAGCGAGAAATGGGAGAAAATAGTTGCAAACCATATATAAGGAGTTAATACCCAAAATTTACGAAGAAATCTGACAACTCCATAGCAAAAACTTTAATAACCAGATTTAAACATGGCCATGGATCTGAAAATTTCTCCAAAGAAGACATACAAATGGCCAAAAAGCTCAGTGTCACTAATCATCTGGGAAATGCAAATGAAAAACACAATGGGATATAATCTCACGCCTCTCAGGATGTCTATTACAAAAACAAAAAAGTTCTTGGTGAGGATGTGGAGAAATTGGAACCCATGTACACTGTTGGTGGTAATTTAAAATCACTGATGGTACAGCTTCTATAGAAAACAGTATTGAAGTGTCCTCAAAAAATTAAAAATAGAAACTACCACATGATCCAGCTATCCCATCTCTATTTATTCAAAGGAATTAAATTCAGAATCCCCAAAGGTATTAGTACTCCCATGTTCATAACAGCACTATTCACAATAGCCAAGAGCTGGAAACAAGTTAAATGTTCATGGACAGATTAACAGATGAAGCAAATGTGGTCTATACATGTAAAGGATCATTTAGCCTTAAAAAGGAAGGAATTCTGACACGTGCTACAAGGACATTATGCTAAGATAAACAGGTCACAGAAAGACAAATACTGCAGATTTCAATTTTTATGAAATATATAAAATGGTCAAATTCATGGAATCAAAGGGTGAAATGGTGGTTGCCAGGGCCTGGGTGGAGGGGTAATTGGAAAGTTACTAATCAAGGTGCATAGAGTTTTAGTTAAGCAAGATGAATTAACACTAGAGATCTGTGTACAACATTGCATTTATAGCCAACAACAATGTATTGTACACTTACATTTTAAGAGAGTAGATCTCATGTTAAGCATTCTTGCTACAATAAAATAAAATAAAAAATAGAAGAGTACAGCTATGACATAGAATAAAATTAATAGTTAATTTTTGTTCCTGTTTCTTATTTAATCACTCATAAAAGCTGAACTCCAGAGTTTGGGGGAATATATGCATGTGCAAACAAATATATACCCCAAAGAAATTCCTCATCTCGTAGATAACTTTTAATATTAGCTGCTCATTGTATTGACTTACTATAAAATACTAAGAAACAGCATATTGATGTATTTTTATGAATTATAAAAATAAACTAACTGCATTAGATATATAACACTTTTGACATGATGCCTTTTAGTAATATATCTTATCTAGCTGACTGTTTCTTATTATCTTGGTGTATTTTGTAAAATTCATTAAATTAGAGTTGAAAAGTGAAGTTCGAATATTTTTTTCTGTTGTAAAATAAGATTTGACTGACTGATTTGACAATGTGGACTGGTTTTGCCAACTAGCTTATATGGTAAATATTTATTAAAAATGAACTAAATCTAAAGAGGCAAGGTTTTGGTTAAAATGTATTTAAATTATATTAAAAATAAGAGGTCATACACAATGCCTGTTTCCTCCCTCAATTGTAAATTTATCACGGGTAAGTTGCATTTGTCACGTTACTATACTCATTGCTTAGTGTGTTATGCAGTACTTACTAAGTATTTAATAAATGTTTAATGTTAGAAATTTGGATACTTGAATATTGCAGAGTGGGAGAATGTTTTCTTTTTAATTAGAGGTCAAATTAGGACAAAAAGCTCCTCATGTTGGATTCTTTTTATATCACTTTGCTGTGTAGGGATCTATGGCCTGAATCAATTTTCTCTTGAAATTAATAAACTTTACTTTTTTAGAGCAGTTTTAGGTTCGCCGCAGTGACACCCTGAATCACTTTTAACCACCTGAGAATCTATGGCACAGCTGGGTTTTGAATCAGTTTCATTGAACCCCCACACCTGTGTTCATGCCGCTACAATACTTTGTCACTAGTGTAAACAGCAAGAGCACTAGTGGGACAGAGAGAGGATTCACTCACAGCGTCTACTCATGGTGGACCTCTCAGATCAACTGCTGTTTCAAAAGGCAGCTATACTATAACTTTTTCTATCTAGCTTTGTTTCTTAGTAAAGTTAGTCCACTCATTCTGTGAGAACTTTGAATTCTGCATATGGTTTCTGTTGATATATCTGCCAAATTCTAGTTAAATCTTTCATTTATTGCTGGATGGTCTCCTTCAGGGAAGGAATCAGGTCTTATTTCTTTATCTCTAGTGCATAGCACAATGTCTGGCACACTGAAACTATTAATACTTATTAACTTTAATAAGTATCTTCTATGTGTCAGACATTTCAATAAGTATTTAATGTGCTGTAGCCTGTATTCCTCAAAACAACCATATATAAATGCTGCTCAATCTATTTTAGAGATAAGAAAATAGAAACCAGAAAATTTAATTGATTTCCACCAGGTCATGTATATAACTAAGCAGGTATATCCAATAAACTCTATAAATGCTGTATCTAAAGCTCGAAGATTATCAAAGTGTATGAAATGTGAAAAAATGTCAAAAATATAAAACACTTCAAAATTAAAATGAATGTTTAAATAACTAAATTTAACAGCCTCATTAAGTGTTATATTAGTATTCATAAAATTTCATTTAAAAAGAATTTATGGTTAGATTTCTCACTTCACACAATAATTACTGAGAAATTATAACCAATTGTAAATTAATTATTCATAGTCAAAGGGATCAAAAACTTATTTTGAAACTTCAAAATTTTACAGACAATATACTTAATATGGCAAGTTCTAAGTTTTGCATATATTTGATATGATATGAAGGAAGTATATTACAAATGTGAGAATGCCCAGTACCTACCAAGCCCTCAAATATGGCACTGAAGCAAGTGGTGGACTGGTATCTACATTTTCAGTTTTCCTTTCTGCTTTCTGCGACTATTGTATTTGGTAATTGATACTAAGTATTTTGATAATGAAAAATATATGGAAATTACTATCAAAAATACATTTTTTTCTTATGTAAATATTTACTAAGAACATTTACTCCAGTTGTCCTGTTTATAGCAAAGTGTTCTTGGTCTTGAAAGTGTGAATATATAAGACTTGATTATACTTCAAATACATTTAATGAGAATATTACTTTGCATTTTTACTTCCTGTGTTTTTAACATTTAACTTTCTACTCAGGCATCTATTTAACTATTAAATTTTGTTATTAAAATGTCTGTCCATATATTGAGCCAGTTTATCTAGTAAATACAGCTATTAACCTTTATTTGAATTGCCTAGCAATATAGATTACATTATAGTACCAATAATTTCCCTTTTTTACCACTTTATTGAGATATATTTCATATGCTATAAAATTCACCCATTAAATTAAACAGTTGGTTGGTTTTTGTTGTGTTCACAGAGTTTGCAGCCATCACCGTTTTAGCCAAATAGAAACTCTCTATACATTAGTGACTCCCAATCTCATCCTCTCCCACTCTCTGGCAACCACTCATCTACTTTCTGTCTGCATGAATTTTGCCTGTTCTACATATTTTGTGTGAGTAGAATCATATAATATCTCGTCTTTTGTGAATGGCTTCTTTCACTTAGTGTAATATTTCCAAGGTTCATCCACGTTGTAGTATGTATCACTACTTCATTCTTTTTATTACTGAATATTTCATTGCATGAAATAATATTTCGTATACCACATTTTGTTTATCCTTTCAGTAGTCAATGGACATGGAGCTTATTTTCATTTTTGACTATTATGAATAATACTCCTATGAACACTTGTGTATAAGTTTTGGTGGAAATAGCTTTGCATTTCTCTTTAGTATGTATCTAGGAGTGAAATTGCTATATCATATCATAACTCTATGTCTAATTTTTTGAGGACCTGCCAAAATGGCTGCACTATTTTACATTTCCACCAGCACTATATGCAGGTTTCAATTTCTCTACATCCTCACCAACATTTGTTATTGTCTGTCTTTTTCATTTCAGCCATCCTAGTGGGTATGAAGTGGTATCTTGTCTTGATTTTAATTTGCATTTCCCTAGTGACTAATGATGTTGAGCATCTTTTTGTGTAATTATTGGCCTTGCGTAGATCTTCTTTGGACAAATATCTATTCAAATACTTTGCCCTTTTTAAAATTGGGTTACTTGTCTTTTTAGTGTTGAATTATAAGCAATTTAAAAAATATATTCTGGATTAATGTCCTTTGTCACATATATGACTAGTGAATATTTTTTCCATTCTATGAGTTGTCTTTTCATATTCTTGATGGTACCCTTTGCACAAAAGTTTTTATTTTAATCATGCCCAATTTGTCTATTTTCTTTCACTGCTTATGCTTTCATGGTATCATATCTAAGAAGCCATTGCCTAATCCAAGGTCACAAATATACTCCTGTTTTCTTTTAAGAGTTTTATAATTTTAGCTGTTACATCTGTTAGTTATTTTGAATTAATATTTATGTATGGTGTAAGGTAGGTTTCCAAATTCATTCTGTTGCATGTGAACATTCATTTGTCCCAGCATCATTTATGGACAAGACTAATCCTTTCTCATTGAATTAATTGTCTTTGAACCCTTGTCAAATATCAATTTATTATAAATTGAGGGTTTATTTCTAGACTTTCAAATCTTTTGCATTGATCTCTGTAACTATCTTTATGCCAGAGCCACCCTGTCTTGATTATCGTAGATTTATGGTATGTTTTGAAATAAGGAAGAGTGAGCCCTCCAAATTTGTTCTTTTGAAGACTATTTTGGCTATTTACCTTTCCTTGCATTTCCATTTGAATTTTAGAATTAGCCTGTCATTCTGAAAAAAAGCAAAATGGGAGAATTGCTTTTAATCTGTAGGTCAATTTGGATAGTATTGCCATCTTAACAGTATAAAGTTATTGGATGTCTTTCCATTTATTTAGACCTTCTTTAATTTTTTCAACAATATTTTATGGTTTTCAGTAGGAAAGTCTTACAGTTCTTTTAAATTTGTTCCTAGATATTTTATTCTTCCTGCTGCTTTTATAAATGGGGTTTAAAAATAAACCCCATTGGATTATTCATTACAGTTGTATATTTAAATTCAACTGATTTTTGTATATTGATCTTTTACCTTGCCCTATTACTGAACTCATATATTATTTCTAACAGTTTTTTTAGTGTATTCCTTAGGATTTTCTATATTTAAGATCATGTCATCTGCAAATAGAGATAGTTTGACTTCTTTTCCAATCTGAATGCCTTTTATTTCTTTTTCTTGCCTAATAGTCTTGGCTACATCTCAAGGATAATGTTTAATGGAAGTCGTGAGAGTAGATCTTTGTGTCTTTGTGTCTTGATCTTAGGCACAAAGCATTCAGTCCTTTTTAGTTATGTATGGTTTTGCTGTGGGTTTTTTTTTTGTAGAAGCTCTTTATTACATTGAGGAAGTTTTTCCTATTCTTAGTTTGCTAAGGGTTAGTTTTGTGTTTTTAAATTATAAAAGGATACTGGGTTTTGTCAAAAGCTTTTTCTGTGTCTATTGAGATGAGCATGTGATTTTTGTTTTTTATTAACATTTTGTATTACACTGATTTTTAGGATGTTAAAACAATCTTGCATTCCTGCAATCAATCCCAGTTAGTCCTGGTGAATAATCCTTTGTAGATATTGTTGGAATCAGTTTGCTAGTACCTTTTGTGTGGGTTTTTGAATTTATATACTTAAGGAAGATTGATCTATAGAGTCCTTTCCTTGTAATGCATTTGTTTACTGTTACTATCAGGGTAATACGGGTCTCATAATATGAAGTTAGATGTGTTCCCTCCCCTTTCATTTTTGAGGAAGAGTCTGTGAAGGATTGGTAATAATTCTTAAATGTTTGATATAATTCACCAATGTGGTCATCTGGACCTGTACTTTATTGGTTGGATGTTTTAAAATTACTCATTCAATCTCTTTGCTTTTTATAGGTCTATTTAGACTATCTATTTCTTTTGGAGTCAGTTTTGGAGTCAGTTTTGAAATGTATCCATTTCATCTAAGTTACCTTATTTTTATGAGATGTCCTTACTTTCATTCTTGATTCAATACTTTGAACCCTTTGTTTTTTTCTTGGTTATTTTTGCTATTTTTTTATCTTTTCAAAGAACCAAATTTTTATTTATTTATTCTCTATTGTTTTTATTTTCTCTATATCATTTATTTCTGTTCTGACCTTTATTATTCCCTTCTTTCTGCTTGATTTGGGCTTATTTTGTTCTTCTTTTTCTATTTTCTTAAAATGGAAGATTAGTTTATTCATTTAAAAAAATATATGCATTTATAGCTATATATTTCCCTCTGAGAACTGCTTTAGCCACCCATAAAGTTTGATATGTTGTATTTTCACTTTTATTCATCTGAAAGAATATTCTAATTTCACTTGTATTTTTTCCCTTGATGCATTGATAATTTAGAAATGTGTTGCCAGATTTTCTTCTGTTGTTGAGTTTGTAACTTAATTGCATTGTTGTTGGAGAAAATAATTTGTATCATTTCAGTCCTCTTAAATTTATCGAGGCTTGTTTTATATCCTTGCATGTGATCTATCTTGGAGGATGTCTCATGTGTTCTTGAGAAGAATGTGTACTCTGATGTTGGACGGAGCAGTCTATACATGTCTGTTTGGGCTAGTTGATTTATAGCTGTTGTTCAAGGTTTCTATTTATTTCTCGATTGTCTTTCTAGTTCTATATAACATAAAAAGAGAGGCTTTGAAATCTTTGACTGTCAAATTGGCAATTTCTGTCATTAATTATTTTGGTTTTGTTCCATATATTTTGGGACTCTGTTTGGTGCATATATTTTTAACAATATAGCTTCCTGATAGATTGAACCTATGATCATTATGAAATGTTCTTCTTTGCGTTTAATAACAATTTTTGTTTTAATGGTTATTTTGCCCAAAAGTAGAACAGTCACTGCCATTTGCCATTTGTTTTCTGTCTTTTCCCTTCTCTGTTTCTCAATTCCTGCTTTTTTTTATGTTAAATAGATATTTTCTAGTGTATCTTTTAAATTTATTTGGTATTTCTTTTATGATTTCTTATTCCTGATTGTCTTGGGTTACATAAGTAGCATCTTAAAACAACCTAGTTTGGATTAATAGTAATTTATTTTCAATAATATAGAAAAACTTTGCTCTAATTTCCCTCTCCCTCTTTGTGCTATTTTCATATGCATTGCATCATTACAAGTTATAAATCCATCAATACAGTTTTAAAATTATTGACTTACGCAGTTATCCTTTAAAATAGAAAGAGACACAATCAAAAAACAGGTTTATATTGACTTTCATAGAAACTTTGTAGTTTTACTGCTATTGTTTATTTCTTTGTATGAATTTGAATCACCACCAAATGCCCTTCTGTTTCAGCTTGAAGGTCTCCCTTTAGTATTTCTTATCAAGCGCATTTATTAGCAAAAAGTTTTATATTTTTGTTTTTCTGGAAATTTCTTAATATCTGCTTCATTTTTGAAGGAGAGTATAGCTGGATATAGAATTCTTGGTTGATAGTCTTTCTTTCAAAAATGAGAACATGTCATCCTACTATCCTCTCATTTCAATAGTTTCTGGTGAGAAGTCAGCTGTTAATCTTAATGATGATCCCTTGTATGTGATAAATTATTATCCTTTTGCTGCTTTCAAGATTTTTCCCTTTTTCTTTGAATTTCTGCAGTTTGCCTAAGATGTATCTAGGTGTGGATCTCATTCACTTTATTCTATTGCATTTCTTGAATCAATAAACTAATATTTCTCATCCAATTTGTGAAGTCTTTGGCCATTATTAGTTCAAATATGTTTTCTACCCTTATGACTTCTCCTTCTGAGACTCTCATTAGGTGTATGTTGGTACACTTGATGGTGTCCCACAGGTCTCGGAGGCTTTGTACATTGTTCATTTTTCTTTGATTCTGCTCCTCAGACTGAAAAATCTATATTAATCACTCTCCAGGTTCAGAGAGTCTTTTTCTGCTAGCTCAAATCTTTTGTTGAGCCCCACCAGTGAACTTTTCATTTCAGTTATTGTAATTTCAACTACAGAATTTCTATATTTTATAACTTACATCACTATTTATTGATATTGATATTCTCTATTATGATGAGCTATCATAGTCACATACATTTCTTTAATTATTTAGGCATGGTTTGCTTTATTTTTTAAACAGATATAATAGCTGAGAATAGACTTTGTCTACTAATTCCAGTATCTGGGCTCCTCTGTGGGACATTTTCTGTCATCTACTTGTTCCCCCAGTGCATGTGGCAAACTTTACTGTTTGTTTGCATGTCTTATAATTTTTTGTTGAAAACTGGACATTTAAAAAAGTCACAACTCTGGTATGAGATGTCTACACTCTCTAGCGTTTTTTGTTCTTGCTATTTTTCTTTGGCCTTGCTCCTTATTGGTTAGCCACCTTGCTGAAATACAAAAGCTACTGAATTAGTCCCTATGGTATGTAGACACTGAGTTTTCCACCAGCTTTTTAAGTTCTTTTTATTTTTAAGCCTGCTTTCTAAAGGTCACACTTGTGTCAGTAAAATTTAGTGGTCTGTCAATGATTGGGCAGATTTTCTTAAATGCATTGCTTAAATGTTTCCTATCCTTTGCCAAGGGGATTTGTGTGAGAAGGTTCATCTCAAATTTCACACATTTTATGAGGCAGTATGAGCTTGCACTTTATGATTGTGCAGGCCTCAACATGAACCATAGGTGAATAGCCAGTGCCTTCTCCCATCCCGGGTCTTTCTTGAGGATGTGGACATTCTTATAGAAACTCCAGAATATGTCCTGCTGGAGATTTTCAAAGTTCCCTAGTTATGTAGTCCTCCAGGATTTCTTTTTAAATTCCTAGCCAGGCTCCTGTTTTCCCCAAGTAAGATCACAGCCTCAGAATTTGCCAGCAGTTTGATATTGTTTGGGTAATGCCCTGGGAGGAGTGGGGTTGCATTACCTCCTCCCCCAATAAATGAATGGAAGAATGAATGGAATCTCCATTATCTCTTTAGAATGAGGATTGGTAATTAATGGTTCACATGTTCCTTTCACATGCATTAAGTTCATGAGATTCTAATTATGTTATTGAAGCAACTGGACACATAGCTTTCCAGGTGCTGTTCTAGGGACTTGATACCTGAATAGAGATAACATTTATTCAAGAATGTTAATTATGTATCATATGTTCAACACAGTACTTGCCCAAGGATACAGAAAGTACATATATATAAATTTTGTGTTTTTTATTGAAAATTTACATTACTTACTTTTCAAATATTAAACTGTTCCAAATTAGTCTTCATCTAGCTCACAATCTAATAAACAGGAAGGGATAGTCAGGGGAATGAACAGAGTTGGCCAGAAATGTCAGGGTTTTAACTTACATTTATTACTCTTAGTAAAGCTGAAATTCAGATGCAATAATTATGTTATTCACCGTTCTTAAAAAAAACCCTCTAGATTTCTGTAGTCTTTCTTTAGAATATAAGCTCCAGGAGTTCAGAGACCATGTCTGCCATTGTCATCAGTGCCTCTCATATGCTCAAGCAGAGTTTGTGCTTGGTGTATATCTTATTCAGTAGATGAATTCTGTCTTAGAGCTGTCTGTTTTAAGCAGCTACAGTAATTTTTTTTCTCATATGAAAGCTTGTAAAACAGAGTAAATCAGCATAATGTAGAAGACTACTGAAGGCTTCTTTCTTAGAATATTTGCCACAACTTAGTGTGCACATCTTCTTTCTTTTCCATCCCATATTTTTCAGTGGTCATTAATTTTTTTGTGTGTATAGGCCACTTCAATTGAATGATATAAGTGGACCCTTTCCCCAGGATGGGAGAGGAGGAATACATCTATATCCCTTTCTCTCTCCTATAGTTTTTTGCTGAAAGGAGAGGGCATTAGTTCAATAACCCATTAAGACAGTATCTGTCTATTAAGGCTAGTTTTGCTATAGTAATGGAAGTTTTGAACCCATTAAAACAAGCAAGGCTTATCTTTTATTCATACTGTGTTCAGTGCTTATAAATAAGTCACAGCTCTAGTTTCTGTGCCTTTTCACTCCAGGCTTCAGTGGAAGGAGCTGTCTCTTTCTAGAACGCACTGTTCATGTGGCAGATGCAAAATAGGATATGTTTGCAAATGGCATAGTTCATATCCAGTCACTCATCATTGGCTAGAACAAGTCACATGGGCAAACCTTATGTTGTTATGGAGCAGGGAAGTACAATTCTCCCATGGGAAGGGATACCACTGGGTATACAGCTATGCCTGATTTTGGCAGTCCTCCCGAAGGGAGGGGCAGCAATAATAGAGGTTACTACAAAGTCTATCCATGGTCCTAGAGTAAGAACTAAACTATTTCACTATTTCCCCTGTGCGTATTAGTCAAGGTTCTCCAGAGAAACAGAACTAATAGGGTGTACGTGTTTGTGTATTTTTTAAGGAATTGGCTCATGTGATTATGGAGGCTGGCATGTCCAAAATCTGCTATTCAAGTCCAAATGTCATCAGGTTGAAGACTTAGGAAAGAGCCCTTATTGCAGTTCAAGTGCAAAGGCTATCTGCTAGCATATCTCCTCTTGCTTGGAAGAAGTCAGTCTTTTTATTCTACTCAAGTCTTCAACTCATTGGCTGAGGCCCCACACAGTATGGAGGGCAATCTGTTTTATTCAAAGTTCATCAATTTATATATTAATATCATCTAAAGACACCCTTACAGAAACATTGAGAATAATGTTTGACCGCATATCTGGGCACTGAGGCCCAAACAAATTGACACACAAGATCAGCTATCACACTATGTATGTAGTTATCCTACATCATTTATTTTTCTATATTATATCATGAGCAGAAGTCAGCCTTCCCAAAAGATTTATGGGGAATTTACATCAGTTATGACATTATGCTCAGCACTGGAAGAGACTCAAGATAATGACATCATCCTTTCTGTTTCATATGGACAGAGTCTCTAGTGTTTTATTCCTGCTGCATTCCTAGTACCTAGAACAGTTCTTAGTGACATGGAACATGCTCATAAACATTTGGTTAATGGAAAAAAAATCAAGAAAACTAGCTGGAATATCTCAAGGAGCATACAAGTAGCTGTAAAAGAAACTGGACTATATTAATTGTCAAAATAAAAAGTCAACCATATTCTAAAGAAAGTAAAAAAAGAAAGAGTATATAATTAGAATTTCAGAGATCAGTAATATTTGAGATACTCTGAAAGACATTTAGATAGAAGTTGAATTAGATAAAGAAGAAAATTGAAGGACTATTAAGTACTACTTGCTTAAGAAAGTAGTTGTAAGGATATTCACTATAGCATTATGGATAAGCATTTTGAAATGACTAAACATCCACCAATAAGAAGATGAATAAACTATGATATATCCATTCTGGGGATTCCGATGTAAGAACTGAGAAGAAAGAAGTAGTATGATAGATCTTTAAGACATTGTTTGTAAGTTAAAAAAAACCCTACATAACAACATTGTGTATTTTCTATGGGTGCATGTGTGGATGTAAACACACAGAAATACATACAATAGAGGATCTACATAAAAATAATGGTTGCATGTGAGGGGTGGAATTGACAAAGTTGTGAAGGGGACTTCAGCTTTTTCTGTGACACTTCAATTTTTTATAAGAAAATTATACTCGTATAGTATATATTTAAAAGAGCGTGCCCAAGGAAAACTGGTAACTGGAATAGTAAGAAAAATAATGTTAATCCAGTATGGGCCTTGTAAAAGAGAAAAAGAACCTATAAATTTAAAGCTCTCAGGCTGTTATTAGAGACAGTCTCTAATGTCACTTTGTAGTGAGTGTTGTTAAAAAATGCCATGCGAGGGGCTGGCCAGGTGGCGCAGCAGTTAAGTTGGCATGTTCAGCTTTGGCGGCCTGGATTCCCCGGTTTGGGTACCGGGTGCGGACATGGCACTGCTTGGCAAGCCAAGCTGTGGCAGGCGTCCCACATATAAAGTAGAGCAAGATGGGCACAGATGTTAGCTCAGCGACAGTCTTCCCCAGCAAAAGGAAAAAAAGGAAGATTGGCAGCAGATGTTAGCTCAGGGCTAATCTTCCTCAAAAAAAAAAAAAATGCCATGCAAAAGGAAGATCACTGAATCAAAATTAAATAAAAGCAAATTTCAAATAGTGGAAAGAAAGATATGGTAAATTATTGGCACATGGAATGTAAATTTCTGGATTCTAATTAGGCAGAGTAATTGACTAGTTCAATTAGTTGTTATGGTGGTTTGGAAGGAGGAATACTAATTTAGAGTATTCAGGCTAAGTCAAAGAACTACAGATGCCCTTTTTTGGCACATGTAATTGAAAAATCACACAAAAAAGAATTATGAGAGGAAAAACAAACATTTGTTCCATTGTCTGCCAGGTTTTGACCTAGAAAGAACTGCTGGGATTCATGAAACAATTTCAACCCTTTCTTGGAAACATGTTAAATACAATGTTTTAAATATATAGAGCATTATTCTTAAACACAACCTAGGGCAGTAATAATATGTTCAAAGGTACTATATATATTAAAATCAAAACACATGCAGTAGAATCTAGCTTCCTAGAAAGGAGTTGAACATTTATTACATGAGATACAAAATAGAGTATCATAATTTCTCCTTCCTTTTGTTTTTATGGAGAGTGTTATACTCATGAAATAGGCAGGAGAATGTAGAGATGATAGGGGATAATTTAATAGAATCACAAAATCTCAGAATCCTAATGATGATCTAACATACATTGCGCCTCCTTTGCTCTCCCTCTCCTTTGCATCCGTCCATCTTCTTGGACACTGAGTTAATCGCACTGTATGCTTGAATAGCTCTGGTCTTGGGGAACTTGCTCTCGGTAGTGATAGTTCTGTCTTTGAATAATCTCTGTTGTCAAAAACAATTCATTTATTTAGTTTCCCCATGCCTTGGTTTTTACTGAGGAAACTGTGGAATGTTCTTCCTTTTCTTTCTTGAAATATCGTTTTATAAGTTTTGTATGAATAACGTTAAGTAAGGATATGTAAAAATAATTTTAAGTCCCTATTGACATATTAAATGTAAATAATTCTCTAGAATTAGATATGTTTTATCTAGTGTAAAGAAATGGAAACAATAAGCCGGTAAAATCTATGATAAAGGATAAGAATGCTGAGAGCATAAATATGACTTCTGGTGGGAAGTGAACCTGGTTTTCGTAAACGGAAATCATGCTTGACTCTTGCAGATCTTTGAGTGAGTAACTAAAATAATGGATTAGTGAGGGCTAGGGAATATACGTTATTTAGACTTCATTTAGATTTTGGCAGAGTTCCTCATCAAAGGCTATTTTCTAAGTTTGTGAATTACTGTAAAATTGAGGTGGGGACAGGGAGGAGTTGTTTAGTCATGGATAACAAATTAGCTTAGTGACAGAAAACAAAGATGAACAGGCACTTTCCTAAAAGGATAAAAATAAACAGTAGAGTTCTCATCAGATGCTGCTGGGTCCAGATTTATTTAACCAAATCTGGGAAATGTGCAATACCACAAAAACTCCCTAACTCCATATGTTCTGGAGGTCCTCTGCATAGCAAAATGCCAGTTTAATGGGTGTACAGCTGCAGAAAGAGCTCCTGAGGCAAGGAGTGTATAGAGAAGTTGCATATGGCTTTACATATGAGCAAGGTTAAAGAAAAATAAACTCTGCATGTGTTTACAAGAGAGCAGGCCACAAACTAGTTTTATGATTTAGGAATGGAATTTGAATTCCTCCATGGAGAAACAATGGTATTGTTCTGTAGTCAATGTGGTCATCATGACTGTGGGCATTTTCTGTTTTATTTCCATTACTCTTTCTGAAGAGGTGTTTACATATGTCTCTCATAAACCCTATTTCCTCCTAAAATGTTATAGGAGTTTTCATTTTCACTACCTTAATGACACAGTCACAGAGCTTAAGACTAATAATTTATGTGATCATGGAAAAAGATGAGGGGAGATATATGAGGATAAACTGATAGGAATCAACGGCAGCCATAAACATTATGTATAAAATGCAAACTTATATTCTGGGCCCCTGAACTCTTCTTGAAGCTTGAAAAAAATTGTTTAGGAAATTGACAAGTAAATTTGTATAGCTCAATATTGTAATTAGCACAGGTAAAAATAGTGAGTTGAGAAACTGTTTTATCCAGACGGTAGGGCAAGGAGCTAGGGATGTTGTAGATTTGATCATTCAAGCTTTGATTGATGTTACAAAGAAAAACTATGCCTTTTACTAAATTTCCTTGAGTGTAGGTTAGACACATAGGGACAACTATTTTAAAAAATTACATAGAAGCTGCTAAGAGAGAAGGATAGAAAGGCTGTGTATTAAAACAGGGAGTTTTGCAGTAGCCTCCATGTGAAAAAATTATGTAATTTCCATATGTGTTATGACCTGCATATAATATTATACTTTCAGGGTAAGAATATACTAGACTCATTTTGAATTTGGAAAAATCAATGCTATGATTTTAAAGCTTCTACTGATTGTTGTTACAGAAAATTCTAGCAATGATTCCATTTGCTATTACATATAGGTGCCATAGCATAGCTTAGAAGGTTTATCCAAAGTAGTGTACTGGGTTGGCTAGTGGCCCCCCATTCATATTTTTTCAGAACTTCAAAATGTGATCATATTTGAAAATAGAGTTGTTGTAGACGTAATTAGTTAAGATGAGGCCACAGTGGAGTCAGATGGACCCTTTATCCAATATGACTGCGTCCTTATGAAAAGAGGGGAAGAGACACAAAGAAATGCACACAGAGGGAAGAACACCATGTAACAACAGAGGCAGAGATGGAAGTGATGAATCTGCAAACCAAAGAACCCCAAGGATTGCCAGCAACCACCAGAATCTAGAAAGGGGCAAGGAAGAATCTTTCCCTAGAACCTTCAGAGAGAGTATGGCCTTGCTGGCACCTTGATTTCAGACTTTCGGCCTCCAGAACTTTGAGAGGAGAAATCCTGTTGTTTTAAGCCACCCAGTTTTTGGACTTAATTTCCTGGGGCTGCTGTAACAAATACAGGTGGCTAGTGGTGGAGTCTAACTTCCCTCTGTGGAATACTGTAGTGATGTTTCCATTGTTACCTGGGGTGTTCAGGTGTGTTTTCCTCTTTACTGTAGACCTTGACTATTAAAGACTCTGAAAACTAAAAATAAATGCTTTTCTTTGAGAAATATATGGTGTGTGAGAGACAGAGGGAGAGAGAGGGAGACAAGGCAGGAGGGAGAGGGAGACAGTTTCTGGAAGGAGACTAGGTTGATTGCCAAAGTCCATCTTTCTCTATCCCTCTTTTGTTGCTCTAGACCAAACAATGTACTTTTGGATATGTACTACTTACTATGACCCACATATAGCCTGGTGAGATAGGAGGATAAACACCAAATTGAACAGTGTAAAGGATGTAGTTTACTTAAAAGGCAGTAGATATTTGCACTAGGCATATTGGAAGATATAACAAGAATAGATGAGAGGCGCACAAGGTCAAGAAAATGGAATATGTTTACAGTATGATTCTCCTTTGAAGGATTTAATATTTTTGAATGCCTTTCCTTTGGACTAAGGCAACTACAGAATCCAGTCTACCATTTTTTTCATTTTCATAACTATGTGGTGGTTTTGTGGCAGTAGAGGAAAATCTGTCCTGTTCTACACTAACCCTCAGAAGAATTTTCACCATTACTGATGGATATCTTAGTCTACGCTTCCATATTTAGCCAGTAAAGAAATGCAGACCTTAAGAGTAGATGTGAATTATGTTGTCCACATATACTAGTGGTGGATGACACTTTAGAAGGGGAAAGCTGATATATGAATTAAAAATGACTCATCCTTTTATTTATTCAAATATTTATTGAGTGTCTACTATATGCCAGACATTGTTCTTGGCCCCGAAGATACAGTGGCAACAACACAGACAAGATAATTTCCTTTAGCAACTTATAGTGCCATTAAAATAGCTCATTAAAATTTGCCAAAATGGATGATTTCAAAATGTCTTTTTAAGAGTAGTCTTTAGGGAGAATGAAGAAAAATGTTTTATGTGTCTATCAGAAATTTCTTGATTGGCACAAGTCCAAACATTGTGTTAGATCCTGGAGACAGAAAACAAATTTAATTAAGAATTTATTGACTAGTAGAAGGATAATTATATGTACACAACTAAATGCATTTCAATGGTTTATGTACCATGATAGAAACATACTGGGTTTAATAGGGCACAAAAGCAGGAATGGAACTTTACAGAATGGGCTGGAATTTCCTGAAGTGTTTCATAGAAGGCGTGACACTTGACTTGAAAATACGAACAGAGAAAAGAAAGCAAAGAAAATAGGTTGGTGAAATACAAAAGGTAGCACATTCATATTCTCTTCTTTTGACATCTATATTATTGCCCTTCCACCTTTGTTCTGACAACAAATTTTCCATACTACAGCCAGAGCAAATTTTTCTAATTGCAAATCTGATTATATGAATGGCTTCCGTTACCCTTAGGATAAAGCCCCAATTCCTTGTTAACACTTCCACAGCCCTGTGAAGTCTACAGTTGAAGATATTTCTGTATCTAGGTTGTAGTTCTCTCTAGTTACTCTCAACCCTTGAGTAAAGTCTTTACTCAACCTTTGTGTGGAGAAATGCTAATACATAAAATACAGCTATGCAGTTGCATAAAGCAAAATTCCAAATAAATTTTTCCCTGAAATACCTAAATAATGAAGCAGGAAGATTTACATTTTTAAGTTTTAATTATCCAGATAATTACTTCAATTCTCCATTTGATTCGGGAAACTTTTATACACAGTATTGGTTTGATTTGTTATAAAATTTTAGGTTTGAATTTTTCCACGTGATTGGTTTCTGTTCCCTAAACTAGACTGGTCACCATCTGATCCACCATTATTATCATTCAGAGCAAGGCCTTAACATTTATCTTGGCTTGATATTATTCATTCTTAGATATGGCTTTTGTTTTAAGATTTTTCAAGGCAGCTTATGGGATGATTATATTCTTGATGATAGGTTTTGTTAGACAAACACAAGCTTTCTTTTCTCAAGGCAATTTTCTGGTGTGTTTTGCTGTTAGGAGACCAATAACCTTTCTGTATATTTTTGCATACATTTTGATATTTTTCTTGCTGTTTAGCTTTAGTCCATGCTCGGAAAATTTTGACCCCTGACTCTGTTACCATTGTGGAAAAAATTGTTCAAATCCCTCTACTAGCAGGGTAGATGATCCAAGAAAAAGAAAATATATACAAGCTGTAAGAAAAACAAATTCCCAATCAATGTTTTTTGCCACAGTTACTAAAAAGTCTGAGAGGCTATATTTATATGAACTTTACTGAAGAGAAATATTTCACTAAAAATATGACTATATGCAGGACTTTGTGTGTGGGTTGACGATTAAAATCCATTTAAAATTGGAAAGGATCTCATCTTACATTTTAAAATCAGCATTTAGGTATTCATATAGTTGAGTAAGTATTAGTCAGAACACGTTGTAAA
This sequence comes from Equus asinus, assembly GCF_041296235.1. Taxonomy (NCBI): domain Eukaryota; kingdom Metazoa; phylum Chordata; class Mammalia; order Perissodactyla; family Equidae; genus Equus; species Equus asinus. The sequence continues at coordinate 47,990,886 of NC_091793.1, read as the reverse complement.
TATAGGCTGTAAATATGTCTGTTTTTGTTGTTGCATTTTGTAGAGAAAATTTAGACTTTAGCTATGCAAGCACAATTCCTTTTGAAGTTACTAAGAACTTCACTTATGCACCAAAGGCTAGAATATCTCATTAAATTTGCATTACTTAAAAGCCAAGGATTGAACTTATATTCAATGATTTTTATGTAAACCAGACTATTCTTACATCTCCTTTTGGTGTGATACACATTTGTTTACTTTTTTTTAACATACAGTAAGTAACTTTTTGGGTAGAAACTACCAAGACTGTTCTAGGCTTTAAATACTGAAAAATAGTGTTGGATTTCATTTTATGCCAGGAACTAGCATAGGAAGGTTGAGGTTTATAATTCTGAAAGGAAAACATAATTTGTCCTTGGTGTCTTCTCTTTTCTCTATTTGTGTTCCTTTTTAGTTACAACACTATAATTTCAAAATATTTTGCTTTCTTATATTGATATGTTTTTAAATATACATGTAATGAATATTATTTTTACCTTAAAATACAGAAAGTCATAAAATTTTGCATGGAATTTAAAATCCAAGTCCATTTCTTTCTATGCTGAGTAACAAATTACCATGAACGTGATGACTTAAAACATCACACATTTATTGTGTCACAGTTTCAGTGGGTTAGAAGCCCGGGCATGGTTTAGTGAGTTTTCATCTGGAGGCCCTACTAAGAAAGGATCTGCTTCCAAACTCCCTCAAGTTGTTGGCAAAATTTATTTCCTTGTGACTATAGTATTCATGTTAGCTTGTGTGGTTTAAAACCAATGACAGAGAGAAAGACAGAAAGGGAGTGCCTGTGATTCTAGAGCAAATTGGCTAGCAAGACTGATCTTGCTTATGATGTAATCAGAGAAGTGACACTCCATCACCTTTCTATATAATTTTACGTAATCATGGGAATGACATGCCACACATTCGTCATATATCTTTGGTTAGAAGGAAGTCATATTCAAGGGAATAAATACCAGCGATGAAATCAGGGGGACCACCTTGAAGTTTATCTACCACACCACATCAATTATATTGACTACATTAAGGAAAAACAAATAGGGGCCAGCCCCATGGCTAAGTGGTTGAGTTTGTGTGCTCTGCTTCAGCAGTCTGGGGTTCATCAGTTTGGATCCTGGGCACGGACCTGCACGCCACTCATCAGGCCATGCTGTGGTGGCATGCCACATAGAATAACTAGAATGACTTGCAACTAGGATATACAACTATGTACTGGGGCTTTGGGGAGAGAAAAAAAAAGAGAAAGATTGGCAACAGATATTAGCTCAGGACCAACCTTCTTCAGCAAAAGAAAAATAATAGCTTGGCTTTATGCATTGAGATATCTATCTTTACTTTCCATTTCAGTTTTTCATCATAGTCACAATTGTATGATACATACACCCTAAATTTATAAACTAAGGAAGAAATAGTAAATGATATTAGATTTTACTGCCTCTTCTATAGAAGATTGATTTCAATGATGCTACAAAGAAAAAGTAGTACTTCCATATTTTGTTCCCTCGATGTCTTTATATTTTTACATAGACCTTTATTATAAATTTAAGTAGATGTTCATGGTAAAATATTGAGACATTAGAGACAAGTATAAAATAAAAAGGATGCCATTAAGTGAAAAATCATAAAAGGGATCACTATTCATCACTATTGAAGCAATTTTCTATATATAAGCAAGTCTGTGTAAATGTACACATACATAGGTTTTTAAAATTTTTTAAAATGGCACTATGGTATACTTTTATTTCTAGAACTTTATTTTATGCCGAATGTCTGTCTATAAAAATATCTATAGCTGATTCTTATTTTCTTTAATAGCTGTTTAGTATTCCTTTTAAGTATGTGTTCTAGTTGTCATAATTAAAATTCTCCACAGAGATGACTTTTTCTATTTGTGTGCTAAAATACCATCTATTTAGTTTGGCTTCTTTTGGTTTTTAAAATGTAATAAAACCCAATAAACATCAACTTAAACAGAAAAGGAAATTTATTTGCTATCATAGCTCAAAAATATGAGGAGTACAACCAACTTTGAGTGTGATTGGCTCCATGGTCTCAATTAATGTAATTTGTAACTGATTTTTCTCCATTTTTTGGCTTGGCTTCCCTCTGGGCTGATTTTCTCGTTAGGCTGGTTCTCCTTTTATGATGGCAGAATGGCTGCCAGCAGCTTCAGACTTATAGCCTTTTCCCAGGAAACCAGCAGAAAAGAGAGACACTCTCTTCTGTTTCCCTTAAGTAAGAGTGATAGGAATAACTCTCTTTGGGTCTCATTGGTTCATAAGCCTTTCTTTTAACCAATTGTTGGCATCATTGGAGGCGACATTCTGATTGTTGAAGTTTGGGTCACGTGTTACTCTTGAAGCATGGGGTATCAGTCCTACTGAAAGAACACAGACTAAGAGTGGGAGATGAGTAGATGTAAAAGGAAAAAAAAATGTATACTGTTTCTTTGTGGATATCATCATGAACTTGTGTACTTTATTTGCTAGGTAAATTTTTAGAAGTACAAATGCTGAGTCAAAGTATATATCATTTCAACTTTTCCTGGATATTTCCAAATTTTCCTCCACAATGAATATTTCAATTTATACTTCAGATAATAGTGCACACTGATGTCCATTCTAGGCTTCATCAAACAATCTTTTTCAAATATGTGAAAAATGGAATCCCATTGTTGTTCCAATGGGCATTTTTAAATAATGTCTGTAGCCCTGCAAGCTGGATTTTGAAAAAGGAGAGATACACAAGATCTAATTGCGATTATCCATGGACTAATGGAGTGCTCCCTAGAATTTTAGAAGAAGGTTAGTCTGTGTTTTATAGACAACAGTAAAGCCTTTGAGTGTGTAGATCATGAAAAGCCATGGGCTGCTCTCAAAGGAATGGGTATGCTTCAGTACTTGAGTGTCCTGGTGCATAATCTGTATTGTGGAAGAGAAGCCACTGTCAGCACAGAATAGGAAGAGATAGAATGGTTTTCTACAGGCAATGATGTCAGACAAGGGTACATTTTATCTCCCTATCTGTTTAATCTGAATACAGAACATATTATATGAAAAACTGGGCTATGCTCAGATGAAAGAGGAGTGAAAATTGGTGAAAAATATAGCAACAATCTAAGATACGCAGATGACACCATTTTGCTGGCAGAAAGCAGCAATGACTGGAAATGACTTCTGATGAAAGTGAAAGAAGAAAGTGCCAAAGCAGGACTGTGTTTGAACATCAAGAAGACAAAAATCATGACTACAGAAGAACTACACAAATTTAACATAGACAATGAAGACACTGAAATTGTTAAAGATTTTGTTTACCTTGGTTCAGTCATCAATTCAAATGGAGACTGCAGCCAAGAAATCAAGAGAAGACTGAGACTTGGAAGGGCAGCAATGAAAGAATTGGGGAATATCATCAAGTGTAAGAAAATGTCATTAGAGACTCAGGCCAAGATTACCCAAACCCTCGTATTCCCAAATACTATGTACAAGTGTGAAAGCTGGAGAGTGAAGAAGGCGGACAGGGAAAAAAATGGGTTCATTTGAAATATGGCATTGAAAGAGAGCTCTACGGATACCCTAGGCTGCCAGAAAGGCAAACGGGTGGGTCCTAGAGCAAATTAAGCCTGAGGAATTACCGGAGGCAAAAATGATAAAACTGAGGCTGTCCTACTTTGGGTACGTCATGAAAAGGCAGGATTCTTTGGAAAAAGACAATAATGCTGGGAAAAGTAGAAGACAGCAGGAAAAGAGGAAGAGCAAATATGAGATGAATTGACTCCATAAAGGAAGCCACAAGCATGAGTCTAAGGAGCTGAGTAGGGTTGTTGAGGACAGAACATTGTGGACATCATTCATTCATAACATCGCCAGGAGTTGGAACGAATTTGATGACATGTAACAATGATAGGTGTGCATGGGTTTTTTTCCCTATTTATATTTATCATGTGTGTTTCTTGTACTGTGACCTCCCTTCATATATGGTTTTCCAATTGTACGAAAGGAAGTAACAGTACAGAAGTGCTAAGAATAAGCTTAAATATTTCTCAATTTTATTAAACTCAAAGATAACTTTACCCATGCAAGAGTGAGATTTATGGCTTAGTAACAAGAGGAGGCAACGAGGGACTAGAGAGAAGGAAGGAAGTTATTTCCAGGGGCACTTATTTTTTTTTTAACATGACATCTAGCTCCTACTAATATATTACTTTATTAAATAAGGAAAACTAAATATTAGAATAGAGTGATATAGTCTTATGGTCTGAGCATACCTGATAAGTCACTCAGAGGCTTGATGTAAGTTTTTCAGGGCATGGCAAGGGGTGAGTGTAGCCAATGTTTTCAGACAGCCTAGAGGAAGACAGGTCACGCAATGGACATGAAGCTAAGCATTCAGTCCTTTTGAAGACCGGGAACTCTGAGACCTCTCTCAGGATAGGAGATGGTCAAAGGCAAACTTCAAAGTAAACATAGAGGAAAACAAAGAGTAAAAATACCCTGTGATCTAAAGCCTACCACATTGTTTGGAAAGCTCAAGTATGCAGAGGTCAAGAGAAAGCATTGCAATTTCAACAGTAACAACAACAGTAACAGAGAACTTTTGCCCCAATAAGTTTTGCAGGCCTTTAAACTACAACATTGATGTCTCTGAAAGATCAGATGTGGTCTGAACCCGTGATGCTGCAAAAAAACCCAGAAGCCCCTAATTAAAATGGCTTCTTTCTTGAAGACGAAAGTAAAGAATAAAAGAAAAGTGATGTGTAAACATATCTGGCAGCTCATAGCTAAAACGTTTTATGTTTAGTAAGAGTGAATTTAGGATTAAAAATAAGAGCATAGTTATATAACAGGTAAATTATTCTTCACATGTACATCTATATTAAGTATCAATGAATGATTAAATTATATAGTTAAAGCAATAATTCACATTTTTTCCTATAATTAAAGGAAAAACAACCACCATTTGTATCTTTAAGCGGGGGTTTTAAGTCCATTCAAAAACAATTTCTTGATTCAACAATTAATTATTGCCCCTCTACTGCATGCCAGACCTTGTATCTGTCACTGAGTTTACAATGATATTAAAAAAAAACCCCACACATAAATATACCCTGATTAATAGAATTCTCAGTCCTCTGGGGGACACTGACTATAAACAAAAAAAAAATCAAGCAAAGTAATAAATGAGTAATTGTAAATTGTGAAGCACTGTGAAGAAAGTTATTAACATTTATTGAGCATTGACATTACAGTGCCAGAACCAGGTGAGTGTTTACTTATTAACTAATTTAATCTTCTCAATAATCTATGAGTTAGGTACTAACTCATATTTGTTATTTGTGCTTTAAAAATGAGGAAACAGGTACAAAAAGGTCAAGTGAGTCGTCCAGTGTTCTGTGGTAGGAAGAGGGAAAGCAGGGATGTGTGTTCTGGTAAAGCCTGTACTCTTAATGCTTAAGCTTATATGACCCGAGAACATTGGTAGAGAATAATGGCATAGACAAAGTGGTTAGGGAAAGTGTCGTTGATGAGGTGACATTTAAATTGAGACTTGAAGGATGTGACAGCACCAACCATGTTCAGAACCTGGATAACAGAGTCATTTCAGGTAGCATAAAAAACATGTCTTATGTCCCTAAGTTTGGAGGAAAATTGGCATATTATAGGAGATGAAATGGTGCTAATAGTAACTAAGAGGATATATAAGATTGGAGACATAGCAAAGAGTCATACTTTGCAAGGACTTGTAGGCCAACACTGGGTGATTGGATTTGAAGTGCAATGGGGAAATGTTAGAGGATTTTACAAAGAAGCCTGACTTGATCTGGTTCCTGTTTCACTGGCTGCTATGTAACAGTAAAATGGAGGAAGACCACATGAAAAGCAGAGACAACAGTGAGAAGGCGAAGAACCCTGGAAAGGGTTTTGACAAAGGTGATTGGGAGATGAGATGAACAAAATTAGACATATTCAAGATATATTTTTGAGGCAGAAATCATGCGATATACTGGCAGGTTGAATGTGGGTGGCAAGGAAGAGGAAGGAATTTAGGACTGCTTCCAATTTTTTAGTATAACACCTATATGGTTTCACTTTCAGCAATTTGAGTATATTATGGTACCTTATATCTTAGGAAAGACCAGGATAGAACAATCTACAGAAGGCCAGGAGAGAAGAGTTTGGTTTACTTAATTTGAGAAGCATGTGAAACATTCAGTTAAATATAATACATAGGAAATTGGATATGAGTGCCTGGAATCCAAGGAGAAGTCTGAGTAGGAAGTACAATTTTGGAGTCGTCAGCATAGAGATATTTAAGACTACGGGAATAAGTACAACATCCAGGTAGAGGGCACAATACCCAACCCAGAGAAACTCAGCAATGGGAGATGGTAGAGAAGGAATAACTAGTAGAGGAGAACTGCCCCCTCACCCCGCAAGTGAGAATACGTATCACAGAAAAGAGTATCTTAGGTATTGGTCATTAGGGTCAAACGGTTTTGAGACACCACATAAGCTGAGAATACAATAATCGCGGTAAATTCTTGATACCTAAGCAGCAACTATCTTATATTGAGCATTTCATGCCATAAATTACAAACCAACAGGTGGTAGATTAGGTCATAGCCTTGAGTTCACATGCTTCAATTTATTTAATAGCTAGTTGGTTATTATCTGATATATATTTCATTTCTTTTTCCTGTAATACACTGTAATGTTTGCTTTCTAAAAATGAATAAAGAAACAAAATATAAAAACAATGACACATTTGTGATCGATGTAAACTAATGCTATCAAAATATCTATCATTGAAGAAAGAGTATAAGACAGCAAATATTTGGAACCCTTTTGAGAAGTGACCAACGAATTGACTTCGAGACTGAGGATTCATATTCAAGAATGATACTGATGGGATCAAACCAAAAGGGCCAGCACTTTCTGAGCTAATTGTTTAGAACTAGATTTTTGCTCCAGCTTCTATAAATTGGAAGATGGATGATGTGAGAATTTGTAATTTGTAATTTAAAACTTCATGAACCATGAAAGTTTCTGGCGACTTTGGTCAGTCAGTTGATTTACTAGAAATGATGAGACCACCATAAACCATAAACTTTCTATTTTCCCACCGCCATGGCAATGAAATAGAGGAGAAAAACATGCAAATTGCTCTTTTATGGTTTTTTTATTTTGCTTTCCTAATTACTTCTAGGCTCGCTGATTCAGATTTCTATAACATGTTTAATTATGATGAAGTCTTGGCTTAAGAAAAGAAAAGTTGTTTAGTTAGAACTTCATAATTGGCAATGAAACATTTAACCAAAGTGCCAGCTCTCAGATTTGTCATATGTTGTTTTTCATTTGGAATATGAGAACAGCATCATGGAGACTTGCAGAATTTGATATTGGGATCTTAAAAATGTTAGTAAGAAGATTTGTAAAATAATTCCAAACAAAACCAAGCATTATGCATAACTTGTAAAGTTGCAAAACACGGACAAAATACTGAATGCATTTGGACAAGACAATAAATTGTAATACAATAAATCATAAAATATCAGAACAGCAATGGATTATACAGATTCTACTCTGTTTTAATTGGAGAGACAATGTGATTTGTGTTGCAGAATCAGCCATTTGTGAAACATCAGCTGTTAAATTAAGAGCTTTCAAGTCTGTAAAGTAAGGGGAATCTAAGGGGAATTCTTTTGAAAAACTGAATTGCCTAGCACATAGCACATGTGGCCTTAAAACATGTTTGATTTTGGAATTTTTTTCTCATAGTGGTCTCAAGAATGTTAATGAGGAATTAGCATCCCAGACAATGTTCTCACAGCTAATATTTGAAATAACTATTTTTCTTCATTTAAAAAATTATTGTATATTAAAAAAATAAGGACTTAGGTTCTGAGAAGAAATGATTCTGATGAGAAGTTCTATTGTTTCAATAGGGGCCATAGTAAGATTAAAAGAGCTGCTTCAGATTTCTTGTAAAGTTTGTCCTCCAAAGATTTACCAAAACTAAGGTTTCGAATGCTTTAGGTGTAAATTACACTTTGGTCTTTTCGTGTTTACTCTTTTGAGATTAAAGATGCTATAAATTCCTTATAATTCTTCTTTTTTAAGGAGAATTCTATTCCTCACACCATGCCGATTTCTGAAACTTTAATCCTGCTTCTGAGGAGGGTTATGTTAACATCCTGATCACTTGGTGTTTGCTGCAGATGATTACAGCACAATTCAAGGTTCAAAGTAACTTGTGGCATTTTTATTCTCTTCCTCTCTCCCTTCCTCTTTCTCTTTCTCCCTGCTTCATTCTTCTCCCTTCTTTCCTTTCTTCCTTTTTGTTTTAAACGGAGAACAGATCCCATAGCTGGCATCAGAACTAGCTTATAAGGAGATACTTCAGTGTTTCTTATTTATCTATTTTTTTGAGGTAACATTGGTTTATATTATATAAATTTCAGATGTACATCATTACATTTCAACTTCTATAGAGACTACATTGTATACACCACCAAAAGTCTAGTTGTCATCTGACACTGTACACATGTGCCCCTTTAGCATTTTGCCCTCTTCCCATCCCCCATCCCTCTGGTAACCACCAATCTATTCTCTGTAGCAATGTGTTTATCTTCCACATGAGTGAAATTATGTGGTATTTGTCTTTCTCTGTCTGACTTATTTCACTTAGCATAATGCCCTCAAGGTCCATCCATGTTGTTGCAAACGGCAAGATTTCGTTTTTTTAGTGGCTGCATATTATTCCATCACATACATGTACCAAATGTTTTTTTATCCTTTCGTCTGATCATGGGCACTTGGTTTGTTTATAAGTCTTGGTTATTGTGAATAATATTGGGATGAACATGGGAGTGGGTATATCTTTTTGAATTAGTGTTTTTGTGTTCTTTGGATAAATACCCAGAAGTGGAATAGCTGGATCATATAGTAGTTCTATTCCTAACTTTCTGAGGAGTCTTCATATTGTTTTCTGTAGTGGCTATACCACTTTATATTTCTACCAGCAGTGTATGAGGGTTCCTTTTTCTCTACAACCTCTCCAACACTTGTTGCTTCTTGTCTTTTTAGTAATAGCCATTCTGAGGGGTGTGAGGTGATATCTCATTGTGGTTTTGATGTGCATTTCTCTAATAATTAGTGATGTTGAACATCTTTTCTTGTGCCTGTTGGCCATCTGTGTATCTTTTTTGGAAAAAGGTTCAGATCCTCTGCCTGTTGTTTTAATCGGATTGTTTGGTTTTTGTTCTTGTTGAGTTGTATGAGTTCTTCACATATTTTGAATGTTAACCCCTTATTGGATATATGATTTGCAAATATCTTCTTCCGATTGATAGGTTGTATTTTTGTTTTGTTGGTGGTTTCCTTTGCTGTGCGGAAGCTTTTTAGTTTGATGTAGTCGCCTTTGTTTATTTTTGCTTTTGTTTCTCTTGTCTGAAGAGACATAATTCAAAACCATACTGCTAAGACCAATATCAAGGAGTGCACTGCATATGTTTTCTTCTAGTTTTATGGTTTTAAATCTTACATTCAAGTCTTCAATCTATTTTGAGTTAATTTTTGTGTATGGTATAAGATAATGGTATACTTTCTTTCTTTTGCATGTGGCTGTCTGGTTTTTCGAACACGATTTATTGAAGGGACTTTCCTTTCTCCATTGTATGTTCTTGGCTTCTTTGTTGAAAATTAGCTGTTTATAATGTGTGGATTTACTTCTGGGCTCTCAGTTCTGTTTCACTGATCTGTTTATTTCTGAGCTCTCTGTATCTGTTTTTCTGCCAGTACCATACTATTTTGATTCTATACCTTTGTAGTATATTTTAAAATCAGGAAGTATGACACCTCCAGCTTTGTTCTTTTTTTCTCAGAATCCCTTTGGCTATCCAGGGTCTTTTGTTGTTCCATATAAGTTTTATGATTCTTTGTTCTATTTTGTTAAAAAATGTTGCTGGGATTCTGATAGGAATTGCATTGAATCTGTAGATTGCTTTAGGTAATACATACATTTTAGCTATATTAATTCTTCCAATCAATGAACATGAAATATCTTTCCATTTCTTTGTATCTTCTTCAATGTCTTTCAATAATGTCTTACAGTTTTCATATACAGGTCTTCCACCTCCTTGGTTAAATTTATTCCTAAGTATTTTATTCTTTTTGTTGTGATTGTCATTGACATTGTATTCTTGATTTCTCTTTCAGATAGTTCATTGTTAATGTACATAATGCAACTGATTTTTGTATGTTGATTTTGTACTCTCCAGCTTTATTGTATTTGTTAATTATTTCTAACAGTTTTTGGTGGATTCTTTTGTGTTTTCTGTATTTAAAATTATGTCATCCACAGATAGTGACAGTTTTAATTCTTACTTTCCATTTTGGATCGCTTTTATTTCTTTTTTGCCTAATTGCTCTGGCTAGTACTTCCAATACTATGTTAAACATGAATGTCGAGAGTGGGCATCCTTGTCTTGTTTCTATTCTTAGAGGGATAACTTTCAGTTTTCCACCATTGAGTATGATGTTAGTTGTAGGTTTGTCACATATGGTCTTTATTATATTGAGGTACTTACCTTCCATACACATTTTATTGAGAGTTTTTATGATAAATGGATTCTGAATCTTGTCAAATGATTTCTCTGCATCTATTGAGATGATCATGTGATTTTTATTTTTCATGTGTTACTGTGGTGTATCACGTTGATTGATTTGTAGATGTTGAACCATCCTTACATCCCTGGAATAATTCTCACTCAATGGTGGTGTATTATCCTTTTAATGTATTGTTGTATTCAATTTGCTAATATTTGAGGATTTTTGCATTTATGTTTGTCAATGCTATTTGCCTGCAAAATTCCGTTTTTGTGTCGTCCTCATCTGGTTTTGTTATCAAGGTAATGTTGCCTTTGTGAAATAAGTTAGGAAGCTTCCTCTCATCTTCAATTTTTGGAAGAGTTTGAGAAGGATAGGTATTGAATCTTCCTTGAATGTTTTGCAGAATTCTCCAGAGAAGCTGTCTGGTTTTGGACTTTTGTTTTTTTTGCAAGGTTTTTGATTGCTGTTTTGATCACTTTACTAGTGATTGGTTTATTTGGATTCTCTATTTCTTCTTAATTCATTTTTAGGAGGTTGCATGATTCTAAGAATTAATCCATTTGTTCTAGGTTATCCAATTTGTTGGCCTGTAGCTTCATAGTATTCTCTTATAATACCTTGTATTTCTGTGGTATCCATTGTAATTGCTCCTTTTTAATTTCTGATTTTATTTACTTGAGTCTTCTCTCTTTTTTTCCTACTGAGTCTAGAAAAGGATTTGCCAATTTTGTATATCTTTTCAAAGAACCAGCCATTGTTTTTTTTGTATTGTTTTTATAGTCTCAATCTTATTTATTTCTGGTCTAATTTTTATTATTTCCTTCCTTCTCCTGACTTTGGGCTTTGTTCATTTTTTTTGTAGTTCTTTTAGGCAGAATGTTAGATTGTTTGAGATTTTTCTTGTTTCTTGAGGGAGGCTTGTGTTACTGTATACTTCCATCTTAGTGCAGCTTTTGCTGCATCCCATAGACTTTGGTATGCTGTGTTTTCATTTTTATCCAGGTATTTTTAAATTTCTCCATTGATCAAATAGTTGTTCAGTAGCATGTTGTTTAGTTGCAACATATTTGTCACTTTCCCAGCTTTTTTCTTGTAGCTGATTTCAAGTTTCATACCATTGTGGTTGGAAAAGATTCTTGATATGATTTCAATCTTCTTAAATTTATTGAGGCTTATTTTCTTTCCCAACATATGGTCTATCTTTGAGAATGTTCCCTGTGCACTTGAGAAGAATGTATATCCTGTTGCTTTTGAATGGAATGTTCAATATGTATATATCTATTAAGTCCATCTGGTCCAGTGTTTCATTTAAAGCCAATATTTTCTTTTTGACACTCTGTCTGGATAACTTATCCATTGATTTAAGTGAGGTACAAAAGTGACCTACTATCATTGTGTTGCTGTTAATTTCTCCTTTTAGGTCTGTTAATATTTGCTTTATATACTTTGGTGCTTCTATGTTATGTGCATGTATATAATAAATGTTATATCTTCTTGATGAATTGTCTCCTTTGTCATTATGCAATGTCCATCTTTATCTCTTATTATATTTTTTGTCTTGAAGTCTCTTTTGTCTGATATACATCCAGCTACACTCACTTTCTTTTGATTGCCATTTGCTTGGAGTATTGTCTTCCATCCCTTCACTCTGAGCCTATGTTTGTCTTTAGAGCTGAGATGTGTTTTCTGGAGGCAGCATATTGTTGGGTCTTTTTTTTTTTTTTTTTAACCTATCCAACCTCTCTGTACCTATTTATTGATGAATTCAATCCATTTCCATTTAGGGTGATTATTGATTTATAAGGGCTTAATACTTCCATTTTATTTTTTGTTTTCTTGTTGCTCTATATTTCCATTATTTTTTCTTATGTTTTTGTCTGCAATTTCAGTTTGGTTTTCTGTGATGTTTCTCAGTTTCCTTTCATTTTATATTTCATAACTCTGCTCTGAATTTTTGTTTCATGGTCACCCTGAGGTTTGTATAAAAGATTTCATAGATGACTTATTTCTTTTTCTGTTCATAGCTTCTTATCTTCATTTATCTATGCAGGTTCTGTCTTTTTCCTCTTTCTCTTCTATGTGCTTATTGTCACAAATTATCCCTTTTTGTATTGTGAATTTGTTACCAAATTGAAGTACTTACAGTTTTTTTTAATGCTTTCTTTTACCTTTATGTTAAAGGTTTACTAACCTAGTCTGTTGGTGAGCTGCAATTTCCTGGTTCTATCTGTCTGTTTATCATCTTATTTAAAGCTTTGTTTACCTTTTCCTTTTATTTTAAGTAGGACACTTTTTTCAAGATTTCTTGTAAAGCAGGTCTTGTGGCGATGAACTTCCTCAGGTTTCTTTAGTCTGGGAAAGCCTTTATTCCGCCTTCATATTTCAAAGACAACTTTACTGGATAGAGTATTCTTGGCTGAAAGTTTTTGTCTTTCAATATTTTGAATATATCATTTTACTCTCTCCTGGCCTGTAGAGTTTCTACTGAGTAATTTTCTCAAAGTCTATTTGTTTTTGGTACATTATTGTTTCTTTCCTCTCTGGCTGCCCTTAATATTCTTTCTTTTTCCTTGACTTTTGATAGTTTTAATATAATGTGCCTTGGAGAAGGTCTTTTGCATCGAGATAATTAGATGTTCTCTTAGTTTCATGTGCTTTTATATCTGGTTCCTTTCTCAGGTTTAGGAAGTTCTCAGCTATTATTTATTAAATAAGCTTTCTGCTCCTTTATCCTTTCTTCTTTTGGGATATGTGTTATCCTTATGTTGCTTTTCATAATTGAGTCAGTTATCTCTTGAAGAATTTCTTCATTTTGTAAAAATCTTATTTCTTTTTCTTCTTTCACCTGAATCATTTCTGGATTTCTATCTTTGAACTCATTAATTCTACCTTCCATATGTTCTACTCTATTTCTGTTACTTTCTACTTTATTAGTCATCTCATTTATTGAGTTTTTCAGCTTCAGAATTTGTTTGGTTTTTTTTTTTTTTAAAGATTTTATTTTTTTCCTTTTTCTCCCCAAAGCCCCCCGCCGTTACATAGTTGTATATTCTTCGTTGTGGGTCCTTCTAGTTGTGGCATGTGGGATGCTGCCTCAGCATGGTTTGATGAGCAGTGCCATGTCCGCGCCCAGGATTCGAACCAACGAAACACTGGGCCGCCTGCAGCGGAGCGCGTGAACTTAACCACTCAGCCACGGGGCCAGCCCCTCTGTTTGGTTGTTTTTAAGAGTTTAAGTCTCTTTGGTGAAGTACTCTTCTGTTCATTAATTTTATTCCTGAGCTCATTGAACTGTCTCTCTGACTTTTCTTTTAGCTAATTGAATTTCTTCATAACAGCAATTTTGAATTCTGTCAGTTAGATTGTAATCTGTGATTTCAAGTTTGGTTTCTGGAGAACTGTCACTTTCTTTTTGTGACACCGTGTTACTCGAGTTTTTCATGGTGCTTGATGAGTTGTTCCTCTGCTAATGCATTTTGTGATAGTAAAATACCCTTCTTATTTGGGTAAGGCTTTGTTTACTTTGATTTTGAGCTACTTCTGATTGTATTTGAGAGCCTGTGCTTTCCATCCTCCACTGCCTTTGCCTGAGGTATCATCACTGCCCTTGTCCCACTGTTTATGCCTCTGAGGTAGCTGGTACTTTGCTCCTTATGGTGTCACTGCAGTCATGGGCATCTCTACCAGGGTCACCAGCCTGGCAAGCACCTCGGCTGCTTCTGGGGTTGCCTGGGTCACAAGTTACCCCACTGTGGCAGCAGTAGGTAGGGGGTGTGTCAGGAACTCAGGCCATGAGCACCTCTACCATATTTAGCATTGTTGAGTCTGCATGCACCACTGCCATGGATCGGGGGGCTGGAGTTGTGGTGCCACTGAAGCTGGGGGGAACCAGTGCTGTGGGCTCTGCTGTTGCTATTACCAGGCTTTCTGCAGCCTTAGGCACTGCTGACTTGTGCACCACCTGTGCTGCTGTTCCTGGATTTTCTGGGGGTGATGGCATTGCTGCTGCTGGAGGTGCTTGATTTTCAGGTGTCACTGCCACTGCTGAGTGGGCCAGGGTCATGGCCCCCACCAACACTGCCATGAGGGGAGGAACACCTGGGTTGCAGGCACTCTATGGTTCCTGGAACCTCTGGTCTTAGGTGCCAGCACAATTTCTAGAACTTCAGGTTGCAGGCACTGTTGCCACTCTTGGGGGAAGTAGGGTCTTATGTGCAGCCCCCACTACTGTGTGGGCCTATATCATAGGCACTGCCACTGGGGGAGGGGGATGGGGCTGGGTTGTGGGCACTGCTATGGTTCCAGAAGCCTCTGTTCATGAGCACTGCTGCTGCTGTCAGGGGTACTAGAGTCATGGGTACAGCTTTCACTGCTCGGAGGGCCTCAGATGAAGGCACCACTGCTAGGGGAGAGGGAGGGCTAGATCACAGGTACTGCTGTGGTTCCTGGAGTCTCCAGTCACAGGTTCAGCAGCAGGTCCTGGAGCCTCTAGGAGTTTGGGCTGCCTCAGCACCCAGGGCCTCAGCTCACAGGCATTATCACAGTTCCTGGAACCTCTTATTGCAGGCAGCAGCTATAGTTGCTGGAGCCTCCAGTCTCAGGAGATGCTGCCACTGCTCCCCTGGGTGCATGGCTTCCATGAGGTCCAGTCTACCCACGTTCAGATATATAGATGTATAGATCTCTCAGGTGTTCTGATGTGCTGTGCAGAGAATCCTTTGTTGGTCTATGGATATCACACTGGTTGTAACTTAGAGGGGAGAGACAAAAGGCGCAACTCACTTTGCCGTGATGCTGATGTCACTCTGTTCAATGTTTCTGATTACATATTGATAATAAAGGCAGATTAGATTTTTTTAAAAAGAAACTAAGTATTAAGGCACACATCAGAATTGGCAGATGTTTAGTTCTTGTTAAAAAAAGGTTGTGAATTAGTGTTTTTTCTCTAAAACATAAACTAATCTATTTGACTCCTGGTATTTCTTAAATACATCTCTTCTGCAAGCACTCTCATAAGTTGCTGACACAGGAGACATTTCACAAGAGATGATATCTTTGGTCTTGCATTGACCAAGATGCAAAGTTCTAGATGGAGCATCTTATCCTCTTTGTGAAAGGCCTATGGTTCAAAAACTAAGAGCTGTTCATGAAGTAATTTAATTGTAAAGATAAATCCAAATATGATTAAGAATAACAATATTTTAGGTTTACACCATAAAGGTTTGTAATGTTAGTTGTTTTAGAAAATCTAGGTTGTATTTTTTGGAAAATTGTGCATGTTCAACTTATTTTAAGAGTTAGTGGTTATGTTCTTCTATTCTCAGAGTTTGTATGTAGGTGGTAAATCTTAAATATGTTAATTCCTTTCCTTCCTATTGAATTTTTAATCTTTTTTTATTTGTTATACTATCTTAATGGTTCATTGTTATTCCTTGAATTTATTTATTTATCCTCTAATGAATGTAACCTGTTATATGACAAAAATATGGAATGGTCTTGTCATTTATGTGGCCTTTAGGATTATGATAAATATTAAATGATAATAGATTTTATTTATAAAACAGATATATGTAAAACCTAACATTAATTACAACAAATAGATACCACAATTTTATTTTAAAGGAAGCTGATGACTTTTAAATATGCCATTTTATGCTATATTGTTACGTAAAAAAGACAGAAAATGACTCCTTGTTGTTTATAATTCAAAATCTATAATTAAAAATCATTCCAAGCATGGCTGATCTTGAAAAAGTCAAGAATCTTGAACATGGTACTATCCTTTATTTTGGATATAAAAAGCTTCTAAAAATATGTGGATTTAACAGTTTTAAGTTCATGTTTCTTTAAATCTAAATGATTGACATTAAAGTATAATTTTATAATAACAAAAATAATTGTAAAAGACACATGTTTATTCTTAGAGATTCATTGCTTAATAATTTGCACAAATATATATATATATTTTGGTGAAATGCAATCATGCGTTAGATATCCTGCTCATGCTGACTTAATGAATTCCCAGGTGACTACCTTGATAAAATAAATTATATATTTCTAAAACAGTGATTATTTTTAAGTAACTTAGAAGTGAAAATGAATTTAAAAAATCCTACAAATAATAGTACAGATATTAAATGATTCAAAACCTGGTTCGTTTAAAAGACCCATAACTAAAACCAACTAATTGTTTGTTTGATTAATCAAATATAAAAGAAATGAGAAACCTTAGGAATGAGAAAGAAAGTGTAACTACCAAACACAGAAAAGATAAAAAGAGTTAGAAGAGGCTACTACAGGCAAATCTATTCTTTAACCTAGAAGAAATGGATGATTGCCCAGAAAGTACAAAAGGCGAAACTTGACCAAGAAGATATAGAACACTTCCTAAATTAGCCTGGAAGATAATGAAAAAGTAATTTACCATCAACCATCAACAAAATAACTAGGTAGGTTTACTGCTGAGTTTTACCTAACTTTAAAAGACAGAGAACTTCATATGTGCACACACATATGTTTATTTTTTGTGTACAAGTTGTGTATGGTTATTCCAACAAGAGAATAATATAGAATGATTCATACTGGTAAACTTTTAGAAGAGGGATTATGCGACAAGAGGGAGAGAAGAAAATATGAACATCTTAACATATAAAAGATCAAGGTAATTTCAGATGGTTATAAAACAAACGCCAAACAAAAAGGGGAGGAAGGTAACATGGCATTCAAAGTACTGTGGCTTCTAATGGCATGTGTTTATATATATATATGAGTTATATATATGTAAGATGTATGTGAACAAAAGAGACGAAAGAAGGAAGGAAGAAAGAAGTAAACAAAAATATGACTGCAGCAACGCCTCTTTTCCCAGGTGCAGCTCACTTGTGATTTTCTCTTTCACGGTGGCAAGAAAGAATAGCAAAGGATTTCTTGTGGAAAGTGATCTCCAGATGTAAAAAGTCTGAGGATCACTTAGATACTTGAACTAGTCACATTTTATCTTTGAGCAGGGGACCCTCACCTGTTCAAAAAGGTACCGGAGGTCATCCACGTCCTCTCTCTGTTCTAATGTTCCCTGATGTTCACTCCTGTCTCACAGTTTGCTGCAAGGTGGACAGTGGGGATGAGAACATACGATTCATGCATGTCCCATTACCCTTAATGTTGTAGCTCTAGTGACACAACCCTTTATCTCATTTGATGGCTTTCATCCTTTTAAAATTTTGATATCTTTAAATCTTCACTGATAATCATGCACAATCTGAGAAAACAGCCAGTGTGCATTTAAAAACTAAAATAATGTCTCAAGGAAATCAACCATCAGAATTTCTTAAATTGTAACATACTTTTAGCACAGGGTTGCAT
The DNA here is from genome assembly GCF_041296235.1 of Equus asinus. NCBI lineage: Eukaryota > Metazoa > Chordata > Mammalia > Perissodactyla > Equidae > Equus > Equus asinus. The sequence goes on along the minus strand of NC_091793.1, from coordinate 47,972,875 downwards.
TATAGTTTATAACTTGTGAAAGACCAGCAAAATCACTTATAAGTAAAGATAATGAAATTTATTTTATACCTGAAGAAAAAGAGATCACTGACACTTGGGATCATGGTCTCAAAATTGTCAACTATATGAATATTTTGAAAATGCATTTTGATTTGAGAATGAAAAAATTCTTTACTTTCGAGAACATATGATGAAATAAAAAAACTAAGAAGAAAGCAAGTAACTTGCAAATATTTTTATTTAATATTAAGAGATTTTTATGATATGAGTGGTGGTTTGATTTGTCTCTTGAGAGTTAACAGTGTTATAAAATAATTTAGACACAATCGACTTTTCCTAGTATTTTGTACTTTTTTTTCCTTCACAATTGATTGTTCGGTTGAGAAGATTAGACCAACTGGCACTTGATTGACGGCAAAGTTTTGGATAACCACTGATTTTAATGTTTTCTTAATAGTTAGCAGTACTTTCATTTCCCTATTTCTGTGAAGCTCAAATTAATAATTTTAGATTTTAATAAGATAGTTTTATATCTTAATAGCTGGTCCTTTATAAATATTCATTACATGCCAGGCATTGATCTAAGAACCTTACCTGTATTCATTCATTTAATTCTGACACAACTGTATGAGTTATTGCTCATGTTACAGACAAGGAGACTGAAGCACAGAAAAGTGAAGTAACTTGCTAATAAATTACAGAGCTGGAATTAACACCCAGCCAGAATTGGGCCTTAACTTATACTGTCTCTTGTCAAAACAATGCCAAAATTCCATAAATTATTTAAATACACATGCATTTCTCTGAAAAATGATCACAGTACTTATATTCAGATGTAGATTAGTAGACAGAATCATCATTTAACAACTTGGGATGTTTATCATCTGACTTATAAGAGTCAGAATTCTGGGGGTTTTTTCCAAGGTATTAAGGCATTAGATGATATAATGTTAAGAAGTAGGCATCTGAACAAGAGACAGATGATTCCAGCATACAAAAAAGTCCAGGGCTGCTTATAGACCATATTTTAGAACTCTGTTAGAATGATAAAAAAAAGTTCACAAGTTTTCAAGTCAACAGATTAATTAAATTTAGAACTCTTCACTAAAAATTTGAATAGAGCCTTTTTAACAAGGCTCTTTGTATGTTGGGGTGCTGAATAAAATAAGACTTTTACGGATTTCAACTAGATCTTTTTTCTAAGATTTTAAGTATTCTCATTCTGTCTATCTCTCAGCAACAGACCATTTCATAGACGAATTCTAGTACATCACAAGAAACCATGAATAATAATTATCATTGTCATTTTGCATTTATAGAGCACATTTTCTCTGAAAGTCTGTGTATGTGTGTGTGTGACATGCATAGCACTTTGTAGACAGTTAGTGCCTAAAGTAAAAATAAATTAGCTACGTCTTTCAAAAAAGTCTTCATAGCTAATAAAGCAAGGAGAAAACAAAAATTAATCCAACAGTTGAATTCCTGTTGAGGACAGAAATATCATTAAGGGAAAACCTTGAGGTACTCTTGTGACATGGCAGTTATGGGAATAGATGACTTGGAATTTCTAGTGACAATCCCAAGAGAGAGGGGCTAAGATGGTAGAGCGAATAAAGGAGTCAGAGAGAGTGCAATGTTGTTGAAGGCTAAGAGGATAGTATGAACACCCCTAACGCCTGGGTGGGAATGGCCAATGTCATTTGGAACAGGGATGACCATCCTTGAGTTTGAAGTAGCTGCAATATAACTCCTGTTTCTTCACTGTGAATAACCAGTCTTTACAATTACATAAAACTGTTGGGGGCAGGAGGAGAACGTTAGGAGTGCATTTGAAGAAAATGAAGGAAATGGGCTCTTTTTTTCGTTGAGGAGGAAAAAAAATCAGAAGCCAAATATAAGTAATGTTAAAATTTAGCAGAAGCAGTGAATTAGGGAAAACTGACTTGAAGAAACATAAACTCTAATGATTCTCAGGAAATGGCATGAGGAAAAGGAAAGATTCTTGGCTCTCCTGTTATGGATGGGACATGGGCATCTTTTAATGAAAGAATATGTGTTCTATTTACACTTGAAGGGGAAGAATGATATTATAGGACTAGGTGGATGTGGGAACATCTGGGTGAAATTATTCTTGTAAGTTTCTCTTTTCTTTAACTACAATTTTATATTTGATGAAAAATACTGTACCCAAACAGACCCATTTGGTAAAGTTCAGTTTGAACTTATCATTTGTTTGTTTTAAAATAAGATTGCAATTTTTAAGTACCTATATTGACAATTAGACTTTAAAAGTGTTAGCCAATGATCTCGCCTCTGCCCCCCTCTCTGAACTTGCCTAGTACCTTTCTCCCAATTGGCTGCTTTTTCTCAAGCTGGTTGCCACAACATTCTAAACTAATTCCCATCCCCATGGATACATTTCTACTGTACCTTCTACCTGGAGAGCTCAAATCCTAATTCCTTAGAGAGACTTGACCTGAGGCAGGCAATCTAAAATAGAGCTACCTTCTACTTACCCAGCCATCTGGGGTCTCTCCATCATATGACTTTGTTTTATCACCATCTGAAATTACCTGGATTTTTCATGTGTTAGCTTGCTTGTTGCTCATCTCCCAGTACTTGTACGTAGGCTCCTTCATGGTGCAGGACTCTGAACTGTGCCGTTTAGGACTGTATCTCCAGCACCTGAAATCGTGAACACATAAAATACATATTTGTGAAATGAATAAATAAATCAGAGAGGGTATATATTAACAAAGAGCATAATTATAAATTTTAAAATATATAAGAAAGTAATTTATATGTAAAGGCCAGCACAAATTGTATGCTTACATAATATAAAAAAATTGTTACAATCATGTTTATACCATGGCTTGCTTCAAAACTTCTTCAGAACTGTTCAAAAGTAAATGGTAGTTAGGTCATACATGTTTGTGATAATTTCTAAATTAGAGAAGCTTGGAGTGGTAGTATTTGATGTCTGTCTGTGGAAAGCAGACTAGCCCCTCTGATATTGTCCACTCCCTAATCACTGGAACCTATGAATGTTATAGTTCATGTTAGAAGGGATTTGCAAATGTAATTAAGGCTATGGATTTTAAAAGAGGGAGATTATTCTGCATTGTCTGGGTGGGTCCAACTTAATCACATAAGCCTTAAAAGCAGAGTTTTCTCTGGCTTGACTCAGAGAGATACAGTGGAAGAGAAGGCAGGAAAACTGCTGCAGAAGAGAAGTTAGAGAGATTCCGAGTGAGAAGGATTCAATGCACCATTGCTGGTTCTGAGATATAAGTGGGCCAATGGCAGGGACCAGAGAGAGGCCTCTAGGAGATAAAGACACCCTAGCTGGCAGTCAGCAAGGAAGCAGAAACCTTTTTCCTGCAGTGCAAGGAACTGAATTCTGCCAACAAACTAAATATTTGATGTGCCTCCAAAAATCTGCCTCTAGAAAGGGACACAGCCCTGCCAACATCTTGATTTGGTTCTTGTGAGACCTGGATCAGAGGAACCAGCTGAGCCACATTGTGCCCAGACTTCTAACCCATGGAAAGTGTCAAATAATAAAAGGATGATATGTAAATTGCTAAATTTGTGATAATTTGTTATGGCAACAGAAAACTAATACAATGTCTAATAATAATCATTAGAATAACAAGTAATGTAACTATGCTAAAGATTTTATGAGCATTTAATTTTTATGATAATTCATGAGGTAGTGTACTTGATCCATTTTGAGAAGTCTGTTTAACCCAAACTTCTTCTCTCGTCTTTGAGAATCGCCCATCTTCACTCACACATAGGAGTGAGCGACAGTGTTAGTGTTTTGTGATCTCATTGCTCTGGCCTAAAGCAGACCAATCGTGAACACTTGGCCTAAGATGGGTCCAGTAGATTCTATCCCCTTGAGTTTGGAATTGTGATTGGGAGATGTTACTTTCTTGAACATGGGGTGTGTAAAATTAGAGATTGTGGAGTGTCATTTACATGGAGATGAAAGATAGAATAATGAAGATACACAGAGGTGAGAGAGAGATTTAAAAAGTGACTTCTTAGGTAATATCAGAGAAAAGAAACTTAGTATACTTGGAGAGGGTCAATGACAAATTACACAAGACTAGCTGAGACCTCAATTAGGCGGCTCACTGCAAAGCTCAGAAGTATGACCACCTGCTAGATTATTTAATGACAAATGGTAGCCAAAAAACTTGAAACCTTGTAACCTCTTTCATCTGAGTATTTCTGATAGCTTAATAATATGAAGTCATTTGTTTTTACTCTATTAGAATGACACAGTTAAGTGGTAGTGAATAATCAACTTAATTTGAAATTAATTGGCCTAAAATACTAAAAGACTGAATATATTCTAGCATTCTTGATTTTGTCCTGTTATTTTTCAGGATTCTTTGGTGATATATTGGTGGGATAGCCAGGATCAAGGTCTGACACTAAACCTGTAGTTTTGGAGCTTGGGTTGAGCATATAGTGAGAATAGGTGTGGCAATGTGAGTGGTTTGCTTGAACAGAGAAGTTTATTTACACACACAGACATTCTTCTGGGGGTGGGTGGGGTGGATTCCACAATCTACAGGGCATCCACATTTGTACTTCTATAGTACAGAACTACATATATAGAAGTATAGTTCTATAGTTACCTATAGTATTTATAGGTAAAATCATTGGCAGAGAGATTCCAAGATAAAGAAATGAAGTAGGAAGACAAAAATCATGGGTAATCTTGATAGATGTGCTGGAGCTGTTTCTACCCTCTCATTGCAAGCCAACAGCATATGTCTTTCCCAACTCTGCATTCAGTGATGACACATTGGTAGTGATAACTGGTCATTGTAGGAATATTTACAGAAATTGACATATACTACAAATCATCATGTTCTCCTTTTCTTGCCCCTCCTCCCCAAGAGAGCTGATTGTTAAACGTTTACTTGCTGTATTAGTCAGAGTTCTCCAGAGAAACAGAACCAATATGATATAAATAATAATATATATAATCATATATAATCTTGTTTATATGAGATTTATTGTGAGGAATTGGCTTATGCAATTATGAGAAGTCCCATGACCTGTTCTCTGCAAGCTTGAGGCGGGAAAGCCGGTGGTATAATTGTAGTCCAAACTCAAAGGCCTGAAAACCAGGAGTGCCAATGCCTGGGGGCTGGAGAACATAGATATCCCAGCTCAAGAAGAGAGCAAATTTGCCCTTCTTTCATCTTTTTGTTTTACTCAGGCCTTCCATGGATTGGATGATACCCACCCCAATTGGTGAGGGCGATCTTCTTTACTCAGTTGACCAATTCTAATACTACTGTCTTCTGGAAACACCCTCACAGACACACTCAGAAGTATTGTTTTTACTGGCTCTCTGGGCATCCCTTAGTCCAACCAATTTGATGCAAAAAATTAACCATGATACACTGTACATCACACCTACCTGGTACCTGTAATCCAGGTAGACTAATGGTGATCTTCTGAGAAGGTTTTTCCCAGGTGACATTGTTACTGCCCTGGGCCCCAGGGTTCAGAGGCAGACTTGCTGATAGAAGAGTAGGCGTCTGATAAAGCAAGTCAGCCTCAGTTAGTGGGTTGTGAGAATGAGAACTGATAACCAGTGTGTTATGAGAAATTCTTGTAAGACAACTGGGGAAGGATGACTTGAGAACCCTATCATCAGAATGGAGCACCACAGTGTGGGTGGTAGAGGAGAGGGTAGTCAATATGGGCAGATTCTGCACGGGTCTCAGAGCTTGTGCTATCCCACTGTCCCAGGGGAATGATGATTTGCTGCTAAACTTTGCCTTATGTACTATTCAGAAAAGGTGTGGAGAAATTAAATAAACCTGCAGAGATGAAAAAACACATAACAAGTTATATCTGTGTGATTTTAAATCTCCCTCTCTATTGTTTCAGTGGCCCCCCTAAAGACCTTTTTCTCTCTCATCCCTCAGCCTAGAGCTGCAGCTACGAGTCACTATTCAGAAGCAGAAACTAAGAATCAGAAAGAAATGAAAGAAATGCCAGAGAGACTCAGGTGAAAGTTTGTCTATGAGTCTTAAGTTGGAGGTGCCACTTATATAGGAGAAAAAGAACTAGAGGAACCTCTGTCTTCGAAGTGCGTGTGCAAGGCAAGAGTAGGTCATGATGACCTTTGGACATCCCATTGCCTGAAGGTCTAGGCACCACCAGTCATCCGAATAGAGTGTGAGGACTTGGACAATTTGTGTCTACATGGTGGCGTGAACAGAAAGCCTGTGCTTAACTATAGAGTCAGCTGAGAAATCTCTGAGCTGGGTCAGCACTCTCATTAGTTTTAGGGGCCTTCCATGGCGCACAGATAGAATGTTGCCATGAGTCAGATAGAAGTAGTTAACCCGGTCTCTTTTTTCATTGTCTTTGTAGGAGATTTAACCATCTGCCCACCTTTCGATGTAGTAAATCCTGAGTGAAACCTGAAATAATTCACAGGCATAATGGTACCTCTAAGCTAGAATTAAATCTCTCTCTCCTGCTTCTTAGCACCAGGTTGGTAGAGGAATAATGAATAGGAGTAAATATCAACTTCAGACTCATATTTTTGGTGTAGGAATGATGACCAGCTGTGAATACAATCTGTGGAAAGTGAAAAACTTCATTAAAATCATATTAGACATGGGTACTTAGGAAGGCTGCACCAAAGTGACTGGCTTCTATGTAATTAGTTATCCATTTTGTGTGTTAGCCTATTGACAGAGAGTTTGTTGGGAACTAGTCTGGAGTCCAATAAAAGTGATCAGTTTTGCTTCCTGATGCATCATTTAAAGAGAGAGCCTGATGGCAGATAACGTGAAGGAGTTGGAAAATCCTGTCAGCCTGATGAGTGCATCTCAGCATCGGGATTCTTATTTCCTCTTTTACTGGAAGAAATCATAATTAAAAGTTTGGGTTGTTTTCAGGGAATCCTACCTCAGCATCAGGTCAGGGACCTTTTGAACTGTGACCCAGATGTCTTACTGAATTGCTGCTAGATAAAGAAGTATGAGAGTCAGAAAACTGTGCTTGAGCACTCCAGGCCAAATCAAAACAAGTTGGTGACCGTGGGAGAATGTATAAATGCTTTCAAGTGGGCATTTGGGTGAGTAGAGAGCTGGAGGGCAGTTCTAGCTAATTTCTTAATCACTTCCCAGAATGCTAGGGGAAAAATATCTTTACAGTCTGAAAATTTATGGAATCTGGAAACAAGTTCAAATAATTTTTGGATCAGTTTCAGGCTCAAGCTTTTCCAAGTAAATTTCTGTGTATAAGTGTAATTATAGTATGATTGCTCTCCCTCTTCCCCACAACTTCTCTTAGTTATTAAAGCTGATCAAGGAAGGAGAGGAAGCAGAAGCTGAGAAAGGGTAAAAAAATATTCCCAAGAAGGGAACATGGGCAATGACACTGGCCAAGGTCCAAATCTACTAGTGCCAATGAGAATATATCAAAACAGATATATCTTGTATTAGTAATGTTACAGGCCTTCAGATAGCCCAGAGCAAATACTTGAGATAGACCACCGTGATTGGTTATCATGGATCCAGGCAGTGAAGCAAGATGGTGACAGGGAGGAAACTGTGGTCTCCAATAGCAGTATTAGTTCTTCAAACACATGGGCGATATCTCCAGGTTTAGACTTTGGCTTTATTTTGTTTTATTTTCTCTTTTCTTCTCTTTGCCTCTCTTCTCTCTCTCTCTCTCTCTCTTTCTTTCTTTCTTTCCTCTAAGGTTCTGGAGCCTATCGATGTCTAGGTAATCGTACCATTTAATTGGAATTTCCTTAGCAGATAGTAGCAGTGTCAGTAGGTAGATACTGCTACACTTACATGTGCAGGCTAGAAAGACTCTGGATGTCCTTTCTTTTCACGTTCTGTGTACTAATACAAAATAGGCAAACAAGCTTGTCATTACTTCCTGTTTCTTTCTCATCATGGGTGACACCTAGAGTATTTCCTATATCAAACCCTAAAAACTTATTTGAGAGCCTCTTCAATATGTACAGAGTGGAAAGAAAGTCCATGGGAGAAATTCCAAACCAGAATAAATGGCTTCTCTTTCCATGGGGGAAATAAAGATGGAATTGAAAGAACTTAGGAAATTTTGGGAGAACTTTAGGGATGTTGCATTGTCTGCAATCAAGAAGTTGAAGAAGCACGTTGAAAATTTGCAATGTAGCAGTAGAATCTCTGTATCCTATAGCATATATATATGTCTCACATTCTGTATTCAAGATGCCTTGGACTCTTAACTTGGGAACCAGTGGCTAATGCTGGATGTAAGTGATTTTTAGCAGATACCCAATGGCTAGTGAGGAGAAACAAACAAGCAAACAACAACTCCTATCACCATTACCAACAAAACTGCCTCATATGATTTATTCATATTAATTTTATTAATTTTAATTTGGAGATATGAATTTCCTTGAAGTATTATTTTATTTAAATAACATGATGTTTTCAATAGTATACTAAAAATAGCAGAGCAAAGCTGTTACAAGTACTAGCTTCCTCATGGTGTACAGGTTCAAGGTGTTTATTCCACACTTCTATGAAATACAGGGTTGATAGTATCTACGCATTTGTTTAGCACCAACTTTGAAAAATATGCATCATCACTGATTGGACTTGATCTACTAATTGCAGAAATTACCAACATTTTGAGGGTTAGTGGCTACTAAGGGAGCTTTGAGGACTATCACTTTGAACTCAAAGTGATTTGATGACTTACCTCGCAATTGTGAAAAGAAGGCCCAGTTGCATCGAAGAAAGAAGATAGTGCATTCAAAGCCTGCAGATCTTTTTGAATCTTGGGAATAAATGGAAGAAGATGCTGACAGGCATTTAAAGTACTGGAAAATTATCTTTTGAATCCTCTGGTGTTAGCTTCCCTGGCCCTTACTAACTCGCTATTGTTATAGATGGCAATCTCAAGAAAGCAGAGAAGTTGCTCTCCATCGAGATAAGGCTGCAAAGTGGCTTCCATTAGTTGCTAATTATGATCAGTCTGAGATTGAGACTCAGTTCTCTACTTGTAAATTAGAATTCTTGACCCTAATGAAGGGACTTATAGACTGATTTTAGAAGTTTATGGATTGGACTACCTTTTAAGGAATGAACTTACAATAATTCCCTTATATATAGCATCTGTGTCAATTCAGATGCTAAGGTTCAGTGATGAATGGCCATAAAAGCAACTTTAATTTCAATATTCATTACAGGTCATGTCTTAGCAAACAAGTTCATATGCCATTTTATTTGTCTCATGGATAGGAAAGGGGTGTCGGGTAAATGTATACTCATAATAAAGAGTATACTTATACTCTTATTCTCAGCAAAGAGAAAAAGAGGTACTCATGATGGAAGAGACATGGCCAGAAGCAGTCCCCCAATAGATGTCAATTAAATGGGAAGTTGAAAGATGGATCTTTTATTTCTGGGACCAGAGAGATAGTGGATGCTGTTTCACCACTGAGCTGTCAACGAGTGAAGACTAACAACCACCAATGGCTATGCAGTGTCTGCCTAGTCATTATCTTCCATTCCTGATTGACATATTATTTCTGGACCACATCTTATCCAATGATCTCAACAAAGTAAGCTCAATGGACACAGCATGTTTTGTTGAGATTGGAAAGCCTCAACACTACCTGAGAAAGTTGGATTGAACAGAATCAAGTGGAGGTAGGTGCTCTATGAGTTAAGGCAGCAGTACATATGGAGCTCCTGGTACAGCCTCCTTATCACAAGCAATTGTTTTCAAACAAGTGAACAATCCAATTCCAGAATACTCTCCTAAGTTTCAGTGGGTTTTTCTTTTGTGTGTGAGGAAGATTTACCCTAAGCTAACTTCCGTTGCCAATTCTCTTTTTGTTTTTGCTTGAGGAGGATTAGCCCTGAGCTGACATCTGTGCCAATCTTCCCCTAATTTGTACATGGAATGCCTCCACAGCATGGCTGACAAGTGGAGTAGGTCTGCATCCCAGATCCAAACCTGTGAACTCCGGGCCGCCAAATCAGAGCATGCAGGACTTTAATCACTTGGCCAAGGGGCTGGGCTCCCAAGGTTCAGTTTTATATAACCATTTCTAGTATCAATTTTCCTAGCTTAGATCCTCTAGAAAACAGAGTCTAAAACAAGGATTAAAGTACTGATTAGTATTTGGGAAATTTAAGTCCAGAGTACTGACAGTAAGGAAAAGAGAAGGTCAAGTCAATAAAGAGAAGATAGTATGATTACCTCTAGGCAACTGCTTCATAATGAGCTGGAGGGAGAGACAGCAGGCCACTCACTATGCATATTTGCTTGGCAGTCAGAACTTCTTGTAGTCAGAACTTGGAGTAGTCATCAGGAGAGTAAATCCCCTCTCATCTCCTGTGGTCATCATTTTCTCTTTCTCCCTCCCAAAGAGAAATTCCCTGCCCTTCCTAGTAAAATCAGAAAGCCAGATCTTATAACCCATGGCGTGATGTTTTATCAAAGTCCAGAGTGTTTGATATGAGAAGGAAGAAGGAGGCAGATGAGGGAAGCTGAGAGTTTAAACAGAGGTTGTATCCCATTATGAGGCCATAAACATATCGAGTTATCTGAATGCCCCCAGATCCCACAGACATTTGACAACTTTGCATCCAATTGTCCTAGGCCGTTTTAATTTGTTTATTTTTTGGTGAGGAAGATTCACCCTGAGCTAACATCTGTTGCCGATTATCCTCTTTTTTTTTGGCTTGAAGATTAGCCCTGAGCTAACATCTGTGCCACACTTCCTCTGTTTTGTGTGTGGCTGATGGGTGGAGTAGGCCCACACCTAGGATCTGACCTGCAAAGCTGGGCCACTGAAGCTGAGTGTGTGGAACTTTAAACACTTGCCACAGGGTCGGCCCCCATAGGCTGTTTTTATGCTGGCTTAGGAATCTGTTAGTTGTAATGGCTTCTGCCCAGAGAAGATCAGTTGTTCCTTAGAGTATAAAGATTTGATGCTTATGCACCAATTTAAGCATAATTATGAATCAACAATAAAGATAAGCAGTATAGTTAGACTTCTTGTTTCAATATTCAGTTTCTTAACATGAAGGGGACAGAAAGACAGTACAATGAAGTGGGTAAGGACAGGAGATCTGGTATCACACAGATTTAAGTTTGCATGTTGGCACAGTTTTTCCTTTGCACTTTTGTGCCTCAGTTTCTTCATATGTGTAATGAATCTAGACAAGAGAGTTTTGGTGAGGGTTAGCATAGTGCCTAGCTCATGTGAGTGTTAGACTTATTTTTAAGGAAATAATCTAATCCCACTCTGATGAAGGATCCTTTTATTCATTTCCAGTCTCAATTGTTCTTCAAAATTCTGACATTTAAAAATATCTCCCAAACTTACAGTTGTCCATTAGGAGCCAAATTATATTTTGCAGTAAGCAGATATTATTGTACCCGTCAATGTTTAAAATATAATTTGCACTGACTCTACTTTGGTTTTCTATGAAAGACTTTCTTCCCTTAGATATATTTTGTAAAATACTGACTTCCTGCTCTTAACTTACTGACCACAGAAATGATTTCTGTCTGCTGACTCCATTTTCTGTCTCAGAGGGGCAAAAGGAAGGCTTTTATTTTTGCTCTTTTGTCAAGAAAGAGATTTGTTTGGAGTCCATAAGCAGAAAACAGGTCTCCTATGGAGCAGCATCAGTGTATTTCCAAGGGCACAAATTTGAGTGTTCCCAAGGTAGCAATAGCTAGGGAATGTTACTGTTTAAGCTTGACATTAGGTCTACTACCCTAAGAAGACCAAGTAAAACCAAGGTTTTAATCAATGAGGATCCTAATAACAGTCTATATAGCAAGATTTCAAAGTAAAATGCCCCAGGACCAAGACAGGAGCCTATGTGAATGAAGCTGGAAACAAACATTCTTTTCTCTTTACTGTGAGAAAAATAGCAGAGTGACTATGATGGCAGATGGCAACTGATACTCAGTGAAAGACGTTGAGCATCCCCTGTAGAACTGGCCAGTGTGACCTTCTTAGCAGGAAAAGTGGAAAAGGTGTTGCCCTGGGGGAAAATGTGCCTGGCATTGCCAGATGTTCACACTTTTCAAGACAAGGCAAGCAACCAAGCAAACAAAAAACTAGAAGTCTATCTTTTTATGAGAAATCTATATTTTTATGTGAAACAGCTATTTGTAGAGAAAGTAACTAACAATTCACGATGGATTAAAAAATCTGATGGTCCTACAACTGTGTGGACCAAGAAAAGTCACCTACAGTTCATTTCTGGTCAGCAGTTAGTATGTTTATGGCTAGTAGAGAAGGTTAATAATTGAGGCAGATCTGGCATCTTCTATGAAACCTTCAGTAACCATCACTATATTTTTAAAAATCTATGTTAAATTTGTTTTGTTATTAATTTGGCATGGTTTACCTCCTGTGTTTCAATAGATATATTGAGGCATAATTGTCATAAAACAAACTGCATATATTTCAAGGATATAATTTGTTAAATTTTGTCATGCATACAGCTATGAAGACATTGCTACAATCAAGATAATTAATATACCCCTCAGAAAGTTTCTCCATTCATCTTTGTAATCCCTCCCTCCTGTGCTTCCTCTCTCTCACATCCCTATCCCCTGGCAGCCATTGATCTGCTTTGCTTTCTGTCCTTATGATATAATAATAATCCCTTAGTATCTTTTTAATATCTACCATTCCTGTAGTGATGTCACATCTCTTGTTCCTGAAGTTGGGAAACTCTGTCTTTTCTCTGTACTTCCTGATCAGTGTAGCAAGAGGTTTATCAATTTTATTGATATTTTCAAAGAACCAGCTTCTAGTTTCATTGAATTATTTTTTCTCTTCAGTTTTTCTTTTTTCTATTTCCTTAATTCCTTCTCTTTATTATTTCCATTTTCCTGCTGATGTGGGGCTTAATTTGATTTCTAGTATTTTAAGGTAGAAACTAAGGTTGATTTGAAATTTCCTTCTTTTATAACACAGACACAGTGCTAGAAATTTCTCACTAAACAGGGCTTTAGTGACATCCCACAAATTTTGGTATACTGTGTTGTTATTTTCATTCAGCTCAAAAACCTTCTAATTTCCCTTTTGATTTCTTCTTTGACACATGAGTTATTTAAGAATGTGTTATTTAGTTTCCAAATGTTTGGGAGTATCCAGATGTCATCCTGTTGCTGATTTCTAGTTTAATTCCATTGTAGTCAGAGAACACATTTTGTAATAATGAATTCTTTTACATTTTTGAGATTTTTGAGACTTTTTTTTACAGCCCAGAATATTATCTCTAATGTTAAAATGTTCTGTGTGCACTTGAAAAGAATGTGTCTACTGCTGTTTGTGGGTGGAACATTCTGTAAATATCATTGAAGTCCAGTTGGTTGATAATGCTGTTGAAATCCAGTGTGTTTTTACAGGTTTTTTGTCTACTTGTTCTATCATTTTTTGAGAGAGAGGTATTGAAACCTCCAACTATAATTCAGGAATTATTTTTTTCTCCTTGCAGTTCTCGTTGTTGCTTCATGTGTCTCAGAGCTCTGTTACTGGGTGCATCAATATTTAGTATTGTTATGCAGTTTTCTGAACTGACTCCTTTATCATTATGGAATGACTTTCTTTATTCCTGATGATTTATATTCTGAGCTATGATCTACTAGTCTGATATTAACATTGAGACTGTACCTGGATTACTGTTATCATGTTATATCTTAATCCATTCTTACATCTTTAACCTATGTTTTTAAGTTTCTTATATAAATATAGAAATCATTATTTTTGAAGAGAATTTCTTATAGTTAGATCTTTCACTTTTATCCAATCTGAAAATCTCTACTCTTTATTTGAAGATGTTTAGACTACTTACTTTCATGTGAAGATGATATGATTAGGGTTTTTTTTCATTTTATAACATTTTTAGTTAACCCACAAAAATCTCAAATATTATTAGTTTAAAATATTATTCACATCAAAATCAGAAATAAGGTATATAATTTTTTTTCATAATGATCTTCAAAATCCAGTGACTATTTCACAATTGCAACACATGCAATTAGAAAGTTAAGTTTGATCAGCTACACTAAATCTATATCTAGATTTCATAGGTCTTACAGTTATAAGAGAAGACTCAGACAATCAAGTTGCCCAAACATAATTTGAAGTCTTCCAATAACTTAATCAAGTAGTAGGTTTTATTTTCATTTATTTTATTTTATTTTTTTATTTTTTTTCTGCTTTATCTCCCAAAATCCCCCTGGTCCATAGTTGTATATCTTAGTTGCAGATCCTTCTAGTTGTGGCATGTGGGATGCTGCCTCAGCATAGCTTGATGAGCGGTGCCATGTCCGTGCCCAGGATCTGAACCAGCGAAACCCTGGGCCACTGCAGCAGAGCGCGTGAACTTAACCACTCGGCCACGGGGCCGGCCCCTCATTTATTTTATTTTTTAAATAAAAATTGTATGTATTTAAGGTGTACAACATGATAATTTGATATATATATATAAACATAGTAAAATGATTACTTTAGTCAAGCTGATTAACATATATTATCCTCACATGGTTACCACTTTTTTGTGTGTGATGAGAACACCTGAAATCTACTGTCAGCAGACTTCTAGGATTTAGCTCAGTATTAACTATAGTTATCATGCTGTAGGTTAGATATCTAGAATTATTCATCCTATATAACTGCAACTTTGTACCCCTTGACCACTATATTCCCATTTCTCCCACCTCCCTGTTCCTTGTAACTACCATTCTCTTCTCTGCTCCTACATACTCAACATTTTAGATTTCACATATAAATAAGATCATGCAGTTTTTTCTTTCTGTGTCTGGCTTATTTCACTTAGGGTAATGTCTTTCAGGTTCATTCATGTTGTTGAAAACGGCAGGATCTTCTTTTTTAAGGCTGAATAATATTCCATTATATATATACACCATATATATATACCTATACACCTATACACACACACACACACACACACACACACACCACAATTTATCCATTTATCTATCAAAGGAAACTTGGCTTGTTTCTATATCTTGGTTATTGGGAATAATGCTGCAATGAACACAGGAATGCAGATACCTCTTCAAGGCACTAATTTCATTTCATTTGGGTATGTACCCAGAAGAGAGATTTCTGGATCATATGGTAGTTTCATTTTTAGTTTGTTGAGGAACATCTATACTGTTTCTCGTGTCTGTACCAATTTATGTTTCTACCACCAGTGCAGGAGGGTTCCCTTTCCTCTACATTCTCCCCTGGTTTTTTCTTTATAATAGCCATTCTGGCAGGCATGAGATGGTATCATCTCATCATGATTTTGATTTGCATTTCCCTGATGACTAGCAACATTGAGCATTTTTTTCATATACCTGTTGGCCATTTGTGTGTCATTTTTGGAGAAATGCTATTTAGGTCCTTAGCCCATTTTTTAATCATGTTGTTTGTTTTTTTGCTATTGAGTTATATGTGTTCTTTATATATTTTGGAAATGACCTCTTATCAGATACGTTGTTTGCAAATCTTTTTTCCCATTTCTTAAGTTGCCTTTTCACTTTGCAGGTAGTTTCTTTTGCTGTGAAGAAGATTTTGAGTTTAATTTTCTTTTGTTGCCTCTTCTTTTGGTGTCATATCTAAAAAATCATTGTCAAGGCCAATGTCAAGGAGTTTTTCCCCTATGTTTTCTTCTATGGGATTTAAGGCTTCAGGTCTTACTTGTAAGTCTTTAATCCATTTTGAGTTGACTTTTGTGTATGGCATAAGATAAAGGTCCAATTTCATTGTTTTGCACGTGATTATCCAGTTTCCCAGCACCATTTATCGAAGAGACTATTCTTTCCACATTGTGTCTTCTTAGTCCCTTTGTCAAAAATTAGTTACTGAATATGCTTGGGTTTATTTCTGGACTCCTTATTCTGTTCTGTTGGTGTATATGTTTTTGTGCCCATACCATACTATTTTGATTACTATAGCTTTGTAATATAATTTGTAATCAGGAAGTGTAATGCCTCCATCTCTTTTCTTTCTTAAGATTGCTTTGACTGTTTGGGGTCTTTTGTGGTTCTGTACAAATTTTAGAATTATTTTTCTATTTCTGTGAAAAATGCCATTGGAATTTTGATAGGAATTGCATTGAATCTGTATACCACTTTGGATAGTATGGACATTTTAATATTAATTCTTCCCATCCATGAGCAGTGATATCTATTTGTTTGTGTCCTCTTCAGTATTTTCAACGGTGTTTTATTATTTTCAGTGTGAATCTTTCACATGCTTGGTTAAAATTATTTCCAAGTATTTTATTCTTTTTGATCTTGTCAGAAATGAGATTATTTTCTTGGTTTCCTTTTTGGATAGATGATTATTGGTGTAAAGAAATGCAAGTGATTTTTGTGTGTTGATTTTGTATCTTGCAACTTTACAGAATTTATTATATCTAACAGATTTTTTCTGTTGAGTGTTTAGGGTTTTCTACATACAAGATCATGTTATCTGAAAACAGAAATAATTTTACTTCTCCTTGTCTGATTTGGATTCCTTTCATTTCTTTTTCTTGTCTGATTGCTCTTTTTAGGACTTCCAGTAGTGTCTTAAATGCAAGTGGCAAGACCAGGCATTCTTGCCTTGTACTGGTTCTTAGAGGAAAAACTGAAAATTTTCCCCATTGATTATAATGTTAGCTGTGAGCTTTTCATAAATGGACTCTATTGTGTTGAGTAAGTTTTCTTGTCTCTATTTTTTGAGAGTTTTTATTGTGAATGAATGTTGAACTTTGTCAGATGCTTTTTTCTGCACCTATTGAGATGATCATGTGGTTTTTGTCTTTCATTCTTTTAATGTCATGTATCACATTGATCGATTTGCTTATGTTAAACGAAGCTTGCATCTCAGGGATAAATCCCACTTGCTCATGGTATATAATCTTTTTAATGTGTTGTTGAATTTTATTTGCTAGTATTTGGTTGAGAATTTTTGCATCCATGTTTATGAGAGATATGGCCTGTAGTTTTCTTGTCTTATGTCTTTGTCTAGCTTTGATCTCAGGTTGATGCTGGCTTTCATAAAACAAGTTTGGAAATAATCCCTCTATGTCTCATTTTTCTGTCATTGTTTTCAAGTTTTTTCTTTGTCTTTAGTTTTTATAAGTTTGATTATGGTGTATCTTAGTATGGATTTTTTTTTGGTTTATCTTGCTTGGGGTTTACTCAGCTTCTTGCATCTGTAGGCTTATATATTTTGCCAAATTTGCAAAGTTTTGTCATTATTTCTTTGAATACTTTTCCAATTCTGCCCTGTTTTTTTTTTTTTTTTAAAGATTTTATTTTTTCCTTTTTCTCCCCAAAGCCCCCTGGTACATAGTTGTGTATTCTCCATTGTGGGTTCTTCTAGTTGTGGCATGTGGGACGCTGCCTCAGCGTGGTCTGATGAGCAGTGCCATGTCCGCGCCCAGGATTCGAACTAACGAAACACTGGGCCGCCTGCAGCGGAGCGCACGAACTTAACCACTCGGCCACGGGGCCAGTCCCTCTGCCCTGTTTTTTTGTTACTCTGGTAGCACAAACGTTAGATCTCTCATGGTAGTCCCATAGGTCCCTGAGGTTCTGTATAGAGTCATGTGTCACTTAACAACAGGGATACTTTCTGAGAAAAGCATCACTAGGTGATTTCATCATTGTGCGAACACCATAAAGTGTACTTATACAAACCTAGATGGTATAGCCTGCTACACACCTGGGCTGTATGGTACGAATCTTATGGGACCACCATCATATATGTGGTTTATTGTTGACTGAAACATCATTCAGTTTTCTCTTTGTTGTTCATATTAGATAATTTCTATATTCAAATTATTGATTCTTTATCCTCTTAATTCTATTATTGATCTCATCCACAAAGTTTTTTGTTTATTATAGTTTTCTTCTGTCTCTATTTTTTGAGAGTTTTTATTATGAATGAATGTTGAACTTTGTCAGATGCTTTTTGCTGCACCTATTGAGATGTAGTTTTCAGTTTTCAGTTCTACAATTATTTGCATTTTGTATCTTCTATTTTTTCTATTTTTTGCTGTTACTTTTTATTTCATTAATGAAAATTTCTATTTTTTCATTTGTTTTTAAACATGTTTGTATTTGCTCATCGAAGTATTTTTATCATGACTGCTTTAAATCTTTGTCAGATAATTCTAAATTATCTGTTATATTGCTGTTGGCATCTTTTGATTTGTTTTTTTTGTTTTTTGTTTTTTTTTGCTGAGGAAGACTTGTCCTGAGCTAACATCTGTGCCAATCTTCCTCTATTTTGTATGTGAGTCACTGCCAGAGCATGGCTGCCAATGAGGGGTGTAGGCCTGTGAGCCAGAACTGAACCCAGGCCACTGAAGCTGAGTGCACTGAACTTAACCACTAGGCCACAGCACCAGCCTCTTTTGATTTGTCTTTTTTTCATTCAAGTTGAAGTTTTCCTGCTTCTTGGTATAACAAATAATTTTTCAGATAGAACTGGGATGTTTTGTTTGTTATGTTATGAGTATCTGGGTCCTGTTTAAAACTTTCATTTTAGCTGACTTTCTCTGACTTCACTTCAGCAGGCAGCAGGCGGACAATCACTTCATTACTGCAAGGAGGGACTGAAAGTAAAGGTTCCCTCCACAGCCTCTACTGACACAAAAGAGAATGTTGCCTCTTTATTGCTGGGTGGGAGTAGGAGTTCTAGTTCCCCACTGGGACTCTCCTGCTATCATTCTGGCTGGAGGGACGGGAATTTCTTGTTACTGCTCCTCTGGTGGCTTTCATTGACACTACATGGGGGAAGGCTTCTTACCACCTAAAATAGATAAAAGTCCAGGCTTCCTACTTGGACGTCTCTGATCCCACCCTGGCAGTGGTGGGGGGCTGGGATAACTCACCACAGCCTGGCTAGCTTGGAAGTCTAGACTCTGCAGTCAGCCATTCCTGGAGTCAGTGGATACGTGGGTACTGTTTGTTTTCTGTGGTGTTTGGCTGGAGTAGAGAAGTCATTGTCTAAAGCTTTTCTGTCTTGCTAGGCTGTCCCTATGCCTGTCCTATCATTAGAGCACACAGGTTTTCTTTGGGGCTGTGTGTGTGTGTGTATGTGCACACACAACTAAGCATCTTTGTCATATGATGTTCAGTGTCTTTAAAATCACTCTTTCCTGTATCTTGCCCATTTTTCATGTGGTTTTAGGCATGGAGAGTAAATCTGGTCCCTGACACTCCAAATTGGCTGGAAGCATAAATCTACTTTTCTTTTTCCAAAAATAAAAACTTTCTACACAAATATTCTTTCTGTGGATAGCTGGCTTTTGTAGCATCACATTTGCATTACTATAAGGCAAAAAGAAAACCCAGGGAACTCACTGCCATGTCATTGCTTGGGTCACTAGTTCCCTGCCCAGTCTGCCTTCTCCTCTCTACCTTTCAAAGATTTTTATATTTGTTTTACCTATAACATTCAGAGTTTTTAGTTGTAGTTAGCAAAGAAATAGGGAAAAATACTTCTTCTCCATCTTCCTTGAGTCAGAAGCCTATTTTTTAAGTAAATTTACGTAATGAAAAAAATCATATATTTGCCAACATAATTAGTGTTTCTAGTGCTGTTCAATGTATTGTTTAGGTACAGACATTATGAATTTCACCTTGTTGGGTGCTGGTGTTTTTTTTTAGTCCTAGAAGTATCATTGAGCTTAGTTTTGGGGCATAGTTGAATTATTTGGAAAATTGATACATTTAGGTCTTGCTTCTAAGATTAGGTAGAACCAGAGCAGTGTTTAGTTTATGGCTAATTATTTATTCCCCACTACTGAGACAAGATCTTTCTGAGTATTCTCCCCAATGGCTTCTGAATTAGACATCATTCTGGCTAAGGAACATGCACTATTCTTGGGCCTGTGTGTGTTCTGAGTACTGTTTCCTATAATCCTTTTGAGTGGTTCTTTCCTGGCTTTGGGTAACTTCTTCGCATATATGTGTCACTCAGTACCTCTTTGAATATTCAGCAGGGGCATTCTGCAGATCTCGGGGGATTTTATTCGGTGCAACTCTCTCCTCACCAATACTCTGCTCTGTGAATTCTAGCCACGTTGGTCTACCTGGCTCTCAGCTCCATTTCTCAATTCATGAAGACTGTTGGATTCCATATGGAGTCCCTCTCTGTGATGTGGCCTGGAAAGTCTCTGAGGACAGTATGTGGGTGCAATCCCCAGGCTCACCTTGTTTGTTGCTTATCTCTCAGAGATTATTGTTCTGTCATTTACTATTCAATGTCCTTAAAACTACTGTTTCCTATATTTTGTTTATTTTTCATGTGGTTTTAGGCAGAAGGGTAAATATAGTCCCTGACACTCCAAATTGGTCAGAGGCATAAATCCAACCTTATTTTTTTTTAATATGTCTTTCTACATAATGTTCTTTTTTACCTTGACTCTATACACTTTGTGCGAAAGTGATTATTTCTAACAAATTGTCTTGTATATAGTATATGTAGATCAGTATATATTTGATGCTGACCCTGAATATTAGGGAATATTTATTTATTGACCATTCGAATAAATGTTATTTAAATAATGCTATATTGAAATGCTGGTCTATTCTTCTATTTGTTCTTTTATTATTAACCTTCCCCCTAACTAAGATAATTTTATATTATTTGACTGCTAACATGTTTTGAGAGTTTATTATGCTCAAAATATAAAATATGCTGCAAAATTTCAAGTATAATGAAAGAACTGTATTGACTGATCCTAGGGCAGTTACGTATCTGTCATCCTTCATAAAGCTTTGAGAATTCACCCTTCTGTGACTTTTTCAAGTTTTATTTTCTAGTTTTTATGTGAAAAATAATAATGTGGCCTTATATAAACTTTTATAATTCAATTATTAGGATTTAAGTTTGAGATTTTTCCCTATTATTTTTCTAGGAATGCTAGTTCTTTATTTCTTTTTCTTATTTACTTTGATTCCTCCCTTCTCTTCTTTTTTCTTCTCCCCTCCCCCAACTTGTTACTTTAGCGTCCCTTCCAAATGCTAATATTCTATAATTCTCAGAAATCTGAGAAACTTGTAAAACTGACAGTTTGGTTATCATCATTTCTGAAAAAGGACTTAAAATTTGTTAACTTCCAGAAAATTAATGCTGGAAATATACTTTGATCCTTCTAAATTAAGCTAGCTTTAATTTGTAACATAAATCAGAGTAGATACATTTTAATTATTTTACATTTTTAAACAGTTTTATGACACATTCTTACCACTCCTCATGAGATGGATAGTTTACTATTTTCCTTTACCAGGTACAGAGACCTAGGCTAAGGAAGTTCAGGCAAGGGTGGCTCCAACTCAAGAGCTCATCCTCAACTCCCTGCTAAATAATGCTGCTTCTGTTATAGGCAAGTGGTTATAAGCAAGGCTACATCTGGCCCTTCTTTGAAAGAAAATAAGTAAGGGAGATATGGACAGAATTAAGGAATTGGTTGAGAGAAAAGATAAAGAAGAAGGAAGGAATAGAGGAAAAATCACAGAACTATTGACCTACTTTCCTTCTTCTGACTGAAAAGAATTTCTGAAAGGAGACATGCATTCATGAGAGAGGAACCACAGGGGAAAAGCTATTCTTTGGATGATCTTCTATGTTATTGTCCAAACTTGAACACTTTTCATAGAGAAAGGGGACATATTTAATATTTACTTTGGTACAACAAGCATAAATTATAACTCTCTCAGTTAACTCAAGATGCATAGTCACTATTAATAACAACCAGAAAGGGTTTGGTTTAAATGAATGAAAGAGGCAGATTTGGTTGTCACTATGGGGCTTCTTTCATAATATTCCAAAAGGGATTCTCTGTTGATAGGAGATTTAGGTGTAAATAATATTGGGAAGCCAAGATAGGGGTTCTTTCTTTCCTTTTCCCCTCTTTCTTTTAATAAACAAATAAACAATTATGGAACACTTATCATTGGAAAGTCAGTGGAAAAGACATAGGTTAATAACTGGTGCTACTGTGTGTTCCAGTCATATGAGGACTAAAGTGTGATGAAGGATTTTGAAAATTATTAGGGCGTTGGTGACATATGAGAGGCTGATCAAATTATTTTATGAATCTTTTATGAGAAAAGCTATATTTGGCTCCTGATTTTTATTGCTTGACTTTCTGTGTCAATCACATTAATTGGAAATATCTCAGATTTTTTTTACTCACTTTTCATGTTATATACAATCTCTTTTAGGAGAAAAGAAAATCTACTTCCTGTGAATGTCACAAGAGTTAATGAGTTAGTTAATGAGTTAATGTCAAAAGAATTAATGGCTAAGCCAATATTGTGTTATAAGAATAGACCAACAGATAATTAGTCAAGGCTATAACCATTATTTTTACTCTCTTAGAAGATAACTAACAGGTTAGAAATCAGTCATGTTCAAATATATGGTATCTAATATTACCTAGTGTCCTCTAGATCCTTTGGCATCATTCATAAGGAATCCTTTACCTCATCTCAAATTTGTTGTTGTTGTTGAGGAAGATAAGCCCTGAGCTAAAATCTTTTGCCAATCTTTCTCTTTTTGCTTGAGGAAGATTGTCCCTGAGCTAACATCTATGCCAATCTTCCTCTGTTTTTTGTATGTAGGATGCTGCCACAGCATGGCTTGATGAGCAGTGCATAGGTCTGTGCCCATGATCTGAACTCATGAACCCCAGGCCACTGAAGGGGAGCATCTGAACTTAATCACTATGTCACCAGGAAGACCTCAAATATTTATGATTTTAAACTGAATTTATATAACACCACCCTACTGTAGCATCTTTTCAAAGTAAAGAGCAGAAT
Source organism: Equus asinus (assembly GCF_041296235.1). Lineage (NCBI taxonomy): Eukaryota > Metazoa > Chordata > Mammalia > Perissodactyla > Equidae > Equus > Equus asinus. Next base: position 47,950,003 of record NC_091793.1, on the reverse strand, counting down.
GGAGGCCATTTCCTCATATATTTAAAAAATAAATATAAAATTTCTGATGTTAGACCAAATTAAATAGATAATCATTTCAACACTCCATTTTGTTATATAGATATAGATGTACTTAAAGGTACTATTCTGCATCAAACAGACTTGAATAATGTTTGGAAAAAAGAATGAACTAGAAAGCTGGATGACGCAAGCAATGTAGACAGCCAACCTGAAATTTTAAGCTTAAAACCTCTATTTTTTCTCAATAGCAAGGTTTGGGAATTGATTACCTGGATAATTGTCTCAACTCTCTTTTTAATTTGGTCCTATTCATACAATGCCTCAATGTCAAAGAATCTGTACATTTCACTTAAAACTAGAGTACATTGAACAATGTATTAATCCAATAATCAAGGATCATGAGCACCATAAACTAACTCTTGCCACATATACGAAAAGAACATTAAAAATATTTCAACAGTTGGGAACTTCAGTAGAAGTTGCCAAAATCTTGAATATTAAACACACATGCATGCACACACATACACAGAGCTTGAGGGACTATATGAAAAGAGTATTGGGAGATTTTTTTTAAACACTCTGAAGAGCTATTGTGTAAACAAAGCTAGTTCTTGCTTTCAGAAAATCAAAAGCGCAAAGGTTTAGGGGAGAAATGTGGAAATAAAGTTGGAAAAAAGCACTTTGGGTGAATTATATTTAAATTAGCATTATATTTTTCTCATTATCTAAAATCTATTTTTTTTTGTTTCAAATTTTAAGATTTTTGGATATTCAAAACTACTATAAAACTGCAATAGACTTCCATGAAAGTTGTCCATTTCTGTGTAAAAATCTACCCCAAACTTAATGGTTTAAAACAACAGGGATTTATTTCTGTGGATTATGTGGGATGAATGAGAGCTTCATCCATTGGTTTCTGCTAAGCTCAATAATGAAATTGCACTCAGCTAAGGATTGGCTGGGCTACAAGGTGCAGGATGGCCTAACTCCCATCTCTTAGTTGGTGCTAACTGTAGACAGGGGCATCTAATTATCCTCTGCAAGGCCTCTAATACTCCAGTAAACTAGATGTGGTTTCTTCATAGAATTGTGGTTTCAGAATTCCAAAAGAGCAGAAGCAGAAGCTTCAAAGTCTCTTCAAACCTAGACTTGCAAGTATAGAATGTCAATTCTGCTGCATTATATTGGCCAAAGCAAGTTGCAAGGCTTGGAAAAATTCAGAGTTGGGAAATAGAATCCACCACTTGATCAAAGGAGCTGCAAAGAATTTTTGGCCATATTTAATCTACCACATTTTAAAAACTTCTAACATGGTAAAAATAAATATAATTCACAAATTAAAGCTTTTTGAGGTCCTCAGTAGTTTTTAAGTGTCTCAGGAGTCCTGAGACCAAAATATTAGAGAGTTTCTATTCTGGGTCAAATGACATAAGATACACAGATACCAGCTTTATCTCAAGCTCTATCCATTGCTGGGGAAGATATTTTCAGGCAGTACAGGACTGATATCTATTTACATAAGAGGTTTAGGCATTTCTTGGGAGGAAATTTACTCCAAAGAGAAAACCAGGTATAACAGGCTTGGCTCTGTAATGCAGTATCAGGGTTACTGGGATAGAATGATTTTGCACGGAACATAGTGTTTTTCGTTTGGATTTCTCACAGCTGAGCAGCTCATATACTGACGTCTAGACTTTAGAAGTAAAGAAAGAGCTTTAAATAAAAACTGAAAGAAATTTTCTATGAAACCTCTAAATAATTAGAAGCATGGTTCAGAGCTTGAGTTTTGGAGTCAAATATAAATGTAAAAATCAGGTCTCCCACTTACTGAATGACCTTGAACAATTTGCCCAACGATTTTAGCTTCAGTTTTTAATTTTTAAATAATATTAGATAAGATGATTTAGCATAGTGCCTAACACATTGAGTACTAAATGAGTGATACCTGTTATTAAACGTTCTTTTGGAGCTTCTCTCACAGTGTAATACAAATGGATGCTCTCTACTATTTTTTTGTGTGTGTCACAATATCTGGAGCAGGTAGTGCCTGCAGGGTTTGATACTACCCACTGGGAGTAGTAGCTGTTTCCTGGGATAATTGGCACACACTGGAGCTGGTGTTGATGATCAGTGGACTCAAAGGCATACAGAGGAAAGAGTGGTGCCTAGAAGAGATCAACAGTGCTGATGAGAACAGTAGTACCTGAAGGATTTACAGTGTAGCCAGAGGAATTCTCTGCAGAAATTTCCTGAATATGTTTTGAGAGATGGCCTCAGCTACCTCTTGGGATTCACTATAATTCCACATGGAGAGTAACCTTGAAGGGCTGAGGGGTTGCACCCTGGCATATGGTGGTAGCAAACAATGAACAGAATTTACTACTGATAATGAATCTCCATATCAGTTCTTGGGCTTATGTGGCTTGAGGTGACAGTTAAGCAATTGGTACATGGTTGATCATTATGTACTTACCAAAAAAAAAGTCTTCTCAATTGAACTTCAAGAAAGAGTTATTCTATAGGTGAAAGTAGGTAAATTGAAGAAATGCAGTGTCAAACAAAGAGTCTGAAAATAGAGACCTAGGTTTTGTAAATGTTGAAACACATCACATCTTTGTACTCATATAATTGAGATGCACAGAGACCCGCTTTTCAGTAATGTTGACCTGTGGAAAGTTCTACCTGTTTCATTGTCCTGAAGGCAAGGCTTCTTCACCTTCACTCGTTCCAGCTGGTATAGAAAACCACAGTATCACCACAGAGTAATTATTTCAAGTACAATTGCTTACCTAGATGATAGCCTCTGGAGAGAAACCATAAAAGTAGATTCCTTCTAAAGGTAGCATTTTAAATGTAAACCTTGGTGGAAGAAACACATGTCAGTAGTAAAAGATAACAATGTTTTTGCGTGTGATTTAATTTTCTTTGTGTTCTTATTGCTTTGGGTTATCTACATACCATACATGTATTCATTTGTTCCATTATGTGCTGATATTCTACAGATGCATATACCATTATGATCCAGAATATCAAAATAATTATTGGCATTATTATTAACAAAAATAATTACCCAGAAACATGTTGTTTTGAAAATAACATTTAAGCAGGATTTAGCAGAATTCTTTCGAAGTGAATACAGATTGTAACCATTTAAATCTTGAACAATAACAAATTATGAGTCAAGATTAAGACCTGTCACTTTAAAGATATTTTGCATTTTAATTTGAGAAGAATCCTTTTTAGAAAAGAATTATGAATCCAATTTTACAGGTAAAAAAAGAGACTCAGAAAAATAACTTGCCTAAGTTCACATGCTGTGTGAGCATTTATACATAACCCTATATTTTAACGTTCGGTTGTTTTGGTTGCCAGCCCCTCTCCGTCTCTTGAGCAAAGTAACTTCATCTTCACTTCAACTTGTGGCCCAAATTGGAAGTGATGTATTTTTCATGGCACTTGTTTTCTGCCCACAGCAATGGTTTGAGAGGAGGCCACTAACCCACATCTAGCCAGTCATACCCCTTCCCTGGGAGATTTCAAACTTTTGGCAGAGGAAGAGCTTTTTCCCCTCTGTCTCTAAAGTGTGAAAATTTGAGCCGAGTAGTTGTTGATGCCATGTCCCTGAGGGCAGAAGACATCTCTTTGCTTCAAGAGAGAATTAAGCCAACTTGTGAAGAAATGCAAAGATGAGAATGAAAGAGACAGGTCTGATGGTTCCAGGGACTGAGGCCTGCAGAATTGACCTAGGTTTCTCGCCTTGCCAAGAATCCAATATTGCTGATGTCACAACCAAAATGTTACATACTACGTGCATTTTTTTTGACATGCAACATTATGTAAAAATTTAGTATACATCTTTGTTTCAAATTCTCAATTTTTTCCAGCATTGTTTGAGGAATGATCCTTCTCTTCATAAACAATGATTGGCAGTATCTCTTTTTTCATGTATTCAGTTCATATATATTCTCCAGACTTTCTATTCAGATGCCACAGTGGACATTTTAAAACCTGCTTTATACCAAAAGGGAAGACAAGAGTTAAAGGATCATCCCAAGGCACAGACTGAATACATCATTGTCCCCCACTAGAAAACCATTATAGTGGAAATAGTCCCAATAGAAGGTATATAAAGACATTAAAATATTAATTTTTGAAGAAAACATCAGAATTAGGTACTGGGTGTTTGAAGAAGTCAAGAAATGTAAATAAATCAAAACTGATATATTATGTATAAATCTTAGATTTTGAAAATTGGAGAAAAATATAGCTCATTCTCTATTTTTTCAGGCCTTGGGTTTTACTGTATTTTGCAAAGACAATCTATTGACATTTTGTTGTATCTTCTTTGACAGAACTTCTGAATGGTTAGACATTGACAGTTGACACACTTGTCTCCCTCTTTTGAATTTTTCCGTAGTTAAAATACACAATTTTTTAAATTCTCAAATCAAAATTTAAAAAAATTATTTTGTAATCTGTTACATTTCACTAAAGCATTAATGTCTATAAGAATAGATAACATCTTTGCCTCAAATTGTACAATATCATTTATTACATGATTTTCTACTTAAACCATTTTATGAGTCATATAATTACCTAATCTCCAATTTTCCTGTTTTAAAAGTGAGTATGGTGATTAGATAAGACATACATGTTCTACAAGCAATACTTTTAGTACTATTGATAGAAGTTGGTAAATAAACCCGTGACTACAAACAACCATGACAGTAGGGTAGAATCTTACTTGATTTAGATATCAAGAACTGAAAGGTAAATCATACAGCACAAAGAACTGCTCTATAACATGATCTGTTCTCCAATATCCCAGTGTCTGTGTTGATGTAACAATATGTTAAAAACATAGAAGTGCCACATGTAGATGCCTCTCCTTTTTCTCCTAGTAAATTTTATAGTTTCAGAGAGATCAGGATCTAAACTCTTGACCTCTAAAAATCTCTCATTAATTCACACATTTATTAATTAATGCTTTCACTTATTCCTTTATTCAAGAGATATTTATTTAGTTTCTTTATGCATCAACTACTGGACTGGGCTCTGAATCAATATGTTAGATTTCATGTCTGAATAAATTTTTTTGTTGCACAGGGCTTAGGTAAACTTAAAATACAGTTATTTTGGAATTTTTAAATTGTCCTAAATTTATTAGCATTTGAATGAAAAATGACTCGCGTAAAATCCATTTTCTTTGTTCTTTGGGATAACAGGAAACTCTTTTCTTGCCTTAAAAAAATAAATATCTCAAATGGTTTCAGCATGCTAAAATTTTTGTGAAATCTATGGTAAAGGGCAAGGAGAAAAATGCTATAGGAAGATATGGCTTTAGTTCATTTAAAATGGAATCTGTAATTTATAATTAATTTTCCATGTCAATAAATGTTCTAAATGTCTTTATCAAATTACTATTTTTGTGGCCCTTTATATATGACAAGTACAAAAGATTCTGCATCGAAATAGGTGGAAAATTGTACTTAACAGTATTCCATTCCACAGGGTGACTTATGTCATCCCAATACGACTTGAAGCTAACGAGTAATTTTGAGAATTCAGATAAAATTATGATCACATAGACTTGGTTGATACCAGATGTCTAGGTATTCAAAGGGTTCTAATTCAGAAAAAATGATAATGAAATGATTTTTAGCACATGTACATCAGAGACTGTTCTAAGTTAATGTTTTTAAAACTAACCCTCTCTGGGTGACCAAAGGCTGTGGGAAATCATATTAGCAGCAAAGTGAAGCAATTTTACCCAGATTATGAGAAATAAACATTTTAACAATTGCTGTTGATTTTTATAGTAAACCATAATAATAGTTTCTAGACGAAGTCATTTACTTGTCTAAATGGCAAAGTTCTTCAAACCAGCATAGAAAGATTATAGCTTCCTGGGGTATTTACTTTTCAGAGTTCAACTTTTATATCAATACAACAAATTGAAACGAATCTATTGACAAGTTAAGAAGAGTGATGGCTTTGGGGAATGTCAGATTTGTTTTGGAGCAGAAATACCTGTGAGATTTTCTCTGCCTTAGAGGGCTTTAGTGAACCAGAATAAAAACCGTAAGACCTGAAATAGGCAGCCAAATTTACTAAAATAAAAACACAATAAATACTTTGATATATATTGAGAAAAAGATACTGATATCTTTTCATATTAATTTGATAATGAAAAACTGGACACATAGTATACTTTTGTTAAAAATATTTGCAGGCAAAATGTGGATTTCTCTATGTATGTTATTTATCTTTCCTTTCTTAAAAGATATCTTAGTGAATCTTTCACCTTGCTTACAATATAATTCAGTCAAATGTTTAAATGGTTAAAGAATTATTTTAATAAATATTCCCTGACGGTTTATTATGTGTAGAGCACTGTGTTATATTCTGTAGGGGATATTTAGATCTGTTAAGCTTGGATGTTGCCTTAAGGAGAATTTTCTTTCCTTGGTGAATTAACCAATATCACCTCATTTCTCTGAAATTATGTCTGGATGCAGTGATTGCCCACGGTGGCTCTTGAACGTCCATGTACTTTGGCTCTCGCTAATTGAGTTGTATGCTTACTAAAAATCAGTTATATGTGTTCCAAAATCTGCTGTATTTGCTTTAGTACTATGGTAATTAAATTTAGAATTACATTGTGTTTTGGGTTCCCTAGATTGCTCCCAAGTTGGGTGACGTGCTAGAAGGCCTCAGTATCCAGTTGTAATCACAGCTAAGATTTATTTCAGGGAAAGGATACAAAGTCAGGTCAGCACATGGGAAAGGCGTATGGTGTAAAGTTAGAAGGAGACCTGGCACTAATTTCCAAGAGTCCTCTTTCAGTGAAATCACACAGGATACACTGAATTCCTCTAGCAACTAGTTGTGACAATCTGTATAAAGTGTTGTCTGTCAGAGAAGCTCACATGAGCCTAGGAGTCCAGGGTTTTTGAGAGTCAGTCACATAGGCATTCTCTGCCTAGCACATGACAAAATTTCCATCTCTCAGAAGGAGAAGTGTTCATCATAAACTACATTGTTTGCACACATGGTTTAGGCACAGTGAGCTACTTTTACCATTTGGAGACAACTTCATCCCAGTGTAGGGAATTTTTGCCTGTCAAGTTCCCTAACACCAGCCAAGGGCCAACTTTGCAAGCAAGACTTTTTAAGTGTAATAGTCTCAGGCCTGCTATGTGAAGTCTTTTTTGTATATATGTACACCAATGGAATACGGGTACAGAAAAAATCAGGAGAAAAAGCTGTTTCTGTAAAAACTAAGTTTAATATTTTAAAGAGAACTTTAAATAATTGCTGTTGAATTAGGTATGTGCTAGACCATTACTTACCACCTTTCATGTTTACAAGAATCACTTGGAGATTTTTGTTAAATTGTGGATTGGTATTGAATTAATTCTGGTATAGATCCCGAGATGCTGTATTTCTAACGAGTTTCAAAGTATAATGATGAGGATGCTGCTCCATGAAGTATACCTTGAGCAGCAAGATTCTAGAGGAGACTAAAAGAAAGAAGAATATTAAAAATTCAAGGATTTTACCTTGAGATTTTACATACAGGTTTCTTTAAGTTGCTGCTTAATACTAAAAGTCTAAAATTGAGGTCACTAGGCAAAACATTATGCGCGTGGTTAAGAGAGACAGTTATGCAGAACTCTTATCAATAGACTCACACTCAAAGAAAAGGTCTTGGACCTAAAATATTCACGAATGTACAATTCCATAATTTAATACAAAATATTTATGATATGAATGTCTCAATGTTAACAATTTTTCATTTTTATAAACCTTTTCAGTTATTTGATTGATGACTGAACAGTTGTGTTGAATAGCAGGGCTTCTATGGAATAACATAGAAATAAAAACTCATTGAGAGAACAAAAGCGTGTAGAGATTGAGGATGGAGAAATCACTCCAATCAGAAATGTTCGTTTGTAAAGGAGGTGACATTTGAACCTTGGAGGCCTTGGAAGATGAGTAGATTTTGATAAGCAGTGACAGAAGTAATGGGAAATGATGACAGGATCTTTTCCTAGAGAACAAGAATTTATGGAAGAATGTAGTTGAGATAAGTCTTGGAAGGTGGATTGATTGGTTCCAGATTGTAGAGCTTTGGTGGACAGAGTAAAGCATGCATTAATAACGACAATAACTGACTCACTATCCTCCTGCATCCCCCATTCAAAACCTTCCAATGGCTTTCCCTAACACTTAGAGTGAAATCCCAAACCTTGACAAGGCCTCTAATGGATGTCGTACTTGATCTGGATGCAGACTACTTCTCTGATAGCTACACTGGTCGTCTTTATATTCTTGAATATGTCAAGCCTAATACTACTGCGAGGCTTTTGTATTTGCTGTTATCTCCTCCTGATAGAGCCTTTTCTCAGAAATTCTCTCGGCTTTCTCTCTCCTTGTTTAATTTTTACTTTGCTCACATGTAACCGGGGCAAAGAAGTCATCCTAGATAGCCCTATCTAAATAGTGCTGACCCATCACAGTTCATCCTTTCACTCTGCTTTTCTGCCTAGCACTTATAGTAACCTGGCATTATTTTTTATGTTTATTTATGTATTTGTTTTTCATCTGTAACTACCACTCAAATGTAAGTTAATTTCACTGCAGTATCTCTAGAGCCTAAAATAGTGAATGAAACATAATAGGCATTCAATAAATATTAGATGAATAAACAGGTATCATAATTTATTATGCATCACATTTTTTATTATACCAGAGCTGATTTAATGTGACATGATGAAAAGTCCTATGAAATAGATGGTTTTAGTGATGTAAGGTTTCTCCCCGGAGCTAGAATGATTCTTGATGTACAATAGGTGTTCAACAAATATTAGATGAATGAATAGTATTCTAATTTATTGTGCATTGATTTTTCCATTCCTATGTCATAGCTAATTTTATGCAATAACATGTGACCATGTGTTCACAGGAGTTTTATATCTCTCTGACGTTATTCCAAGGTTTCATATCTCAGGTCGTTGAACTGTTTCTTGGAGTATTGAATATCAGAAAATGTGGTCCAATAGGAAGATGTGAAAGGCACTGGCTGTACTTAAAGGTAAGAAGGTAGAATCAAAGAATAAAGAGTGAGGTTACAATGAAGAAGCCAAAGTTTTAGTCTACCGCTGTGCATGGTGAACGTGTGTATTGTGTGTTTGCCTGTGTATCTGGTATGTATATATACCTAGAATGTGTGCAGCCCAGTACCCATTAACATACACTTTATTTATGTCACTGTTAAACATGAACACGTGCCCCAGACATTCCCTTGGACTGTCTTTGTATTTCCGAAATATTGGCTTTCCGTAGCATCGTGAAAGCCCATAATTGCTATTGGAAGGAGGAAATCCAGGTTGAAGAGATAAATTAAAAATAGAAAAATCCTTCAGTTGATGCATCTGTGGGTGGTAAGACAGGCTGTTTTCTTTTGCCTTTAGCTTTCAGGTAGGATAGTCAGTGGACAAGTGCCTTCAGATGTGAAGACGAGTGCCATCTCACTCTAATTCTGGGCTCAGTTATGTGATTTGCTTTGGCCAATAGAATGAGGCAGAAGCAAAGTTGTGCAGTTTCAAGCACAGACCTCAAGAGGCCCTGGATATTTCCACTTGCCCTCTTGTACCTCTGCCATTGGCATAAAGAGGGCATACTGGGCACACCTACTGATCCCAGGAGGAGAATGAGAGATGCATGGAGCAGAGCCAGCCCACAGATGCATGCACAAATAAGCAGTGATCAGCCAAGTTTAGTATAGATCAACTGAATGCCATAGATGTGAGAAATACATGAGTCCTGTTTTAAGCTATTGAGACCTAGGGTGATCTCTTGTGCAGCAAAAGCCAGTTGATACAGGCAGTGTACTGCTGAATATCCTTTTCTGGTTGAAATATTTTCATCTCTTCATATTCATTGTACTTCTGTCTTGCTATTTCTTCAGCAATAATTTATACAGCTTCTTTCTAAAGTTCATTTTCCATTCATACAACCACCACCATAAATTTAGGTATTTTCTACATTTTATGCCTTAATTTTTTTTTTTTTGCTTCTTTCTTATACTGTTTTATAAGATGCTAACAGGAATATAATAATAAAGTGTTCTATTCTGAAAAAGAATAAAGAAATTCCTAAATTATTCTTTAGTGGTATTCTAAAAGATTCTAATATGCTGTAATGGGTTGAATTATGTCCGCTAAAAATTTGTTGATGTCCTAATACCCAGGACCTCAGAATATCATGTTATTTGGAAATAGTGTTATGGCAGATGTAATTAATTAAGTTGAATAAGGTCATCCTGGAGTAGGAAAGACCCCTAATCCAATATGACTGGTGTCCTTATAAAAAGGGGAAATTTGGACATACAACATGTGCACAGGGAGAACACCATGTGAGGATTGGAGTTATGCTGCCACAAGCCAAGGAACTCCCAGAAGCTAGGAGACTGACCCCTGGAACAGATCCTTCCCTAAATCTTCAGAGCAATTATGGCCTTGCTGACACCTTAATTTCAGACTTCTGGCCTTCAGAATCGTGAGACAATAAATTGCTATTGTTCTAAGACACCCAATTTGTGGTGCTCTATTATAGCACCTCTAGCAAAGTGTAACACACTTGCCAATATGCGTATTAATCTTAGGAAAGAAGTGTAGAACTTCCCAAGCTTATTTCATCAGCTACTGCCCCCCTCACACATGCTCTCTTATTGGTGTCTTCAGGAGACGTGTTAAGCAGATTTCCAAGTTCAGCAAAGATGATTGGAAACAGAAATCTCTTTTCCAAGTCTTCTTAAAAAATATTTGCTTGATGGTTTATGTAATTCCTTGTGATAATCTTTGGGTGATATTGGACACAACCTATAATTCTAAAATCAAGAGTAAAGAGGGCTTAAGAATGAAGCATTCTTCCAAAACTCTTTAAATAATAAGCATATGTCATCCTTCTGCCTTTTATAAAAACATAGCATTATTCATATCCAATGCCTTTAAAATATCACAAAGCCCAAAATTTTTCACAGTTTTTTCTCAAAGCACTCTCACAAAAAGAAATCATCTTTATTTGAGAACAATTTCCCACCATCATTTTTCGCTGATGCCTTGGTACACGTAGCCTATTAAGAAAGAGAAAATAGATGTAACTCTTGGCCTTTCCATAAAGGGAGAATTTTATTAGCTTTAACACCACTTGGCTGAAAATGAACTTTAGAGAAAGAGTGAGATAAAGTCCCCTACTGTGCATTTTATGTAACTTTTCCTCTTTATCATCAAACATGAAGCCTACACTGATATATCACCCAGTATTTATGTGGTCCTTTGTGTCTAATGGGATCAAACCTACATATGACCAGCAACTGACAACCATTTTAAGTTATTATTAAACAGAAATTGTTTGTGTAACACTAATATATTCTTCTTGAGCAAGCAGTGTTTGGAGATGATCATAAATTACAATGCTTGATATTCAGTTGTCCATGAGACTGTGATTCTCAAGGGCTTAGGCAGCTTGTTACATGTTCTCATATATCCTGTAGCCTCACTATACAGGAGGCATCCAATAATACCATTCAAAGCTTGTTTCAAGGTCTTGTACATTTTTATTTTGAAGATATCACATGTGTTATTTAGGAAGAATAACATCCAGAGGCAAGATGAAAGAATTTTAAAAGTATTTAAAGTAAGTTGGTAGCATAGTCGTGTAGAAAGATAAATGGATTCCAAATTGGGAATCCATGGGCTCCAATTATGACACTGGAGTAGACTTTGAACATCTCACTTAACCTCTGAGTTTTTAGTTTTCTTATCTGTAAAAGAAGAGGATTGGACAAGATAATTTCCAGCTGTAAAATGTTACAGGCTGAGCCTAAGTGGAGCCTGTGGTTAAGTCTGAGACATGTCTGAATACATCTAGTGAAGAGGCCACACACGCCCATCAAGAATATACATCATGAGCTGATTAAGAGGGATGGGGCAGGGTCTTTATGGAGAATGTTTGAATATAGGACCTTAGGGGAAAGACAGCTGGTAGATAGTGTGCTATCTTGTTCTCAGTTCAGTTAAATGAACTGGTATTCAATGCTCCATGAGAGGTGCAGCAGACAGAAGTGGTGTCTTCAGAAGATATTGCAATATTTCCTTCACCATGAGAAGCTATTCTTTATCACATGCACTATCAATAAGTTTTCACAGAAAACAACATAAAGGATGTACTGCGTTAAATTTACATATAAATATGATATATATCTTTATTTCAGAAGTCATAAAATATAAAGGAAACTTGTGACTCAGATTGAAAGAAATAAGGCATTTGAGATATGGAGTTCAGGCTGTGCTTTATCACTCTCTGCAATCATAAATTTGTCAAATATTTATTATTTCTCCTCTCACTTAAATATAAATGCTATAATAGCAGGTACCCTTGCTATCTTGTTCATTATTGGATCTCCAGTGCCTTGAACAGTGCTTAGCACACAGAATACATTCAGCACATACTTGTTAATGGAATAAAGGAATTAATGATGACTATGTCTGTTACGTATTTGGAGAGAAGGTAGTCCCCATTTTTACACGGAAAACAGTATGCCATCTGAACAGTATTATCAAAGGGAACCCAGTATTGCTTTGGCAGCTCAAGGTAGGTTTAGCTTTGGAAATTAATGCTCTAAGCAAGAATACTGTGTTATTGTAAGTGGCATTCATAGCGTACCAATAGTATACGGCTTCCATCTCAAGTAATTTTATGGAGAAGGCAACGGCAACATTGGTTATGAGCCAATGTAAGTCACCACCATATATAAGCATGAACCACAATAGGAAGCTAGAATTCTTGCAGTCTTCAAATAAATAGATCCAGCTAGCAATATTTGGGTTATGACTGTGAATGTGATCTCCCTGGAGAAATCCAGGTTAAAATTCTACCATTTCATTTACTCAACAAACATTTATTTATTCCATACTTATTACATAAAATAACTTGCTAAGTACTGAGAATGTAAAATGAACAAGAAATAACTTCTGTTCATCTTCCCTACCTGCCCCTGTCAAAAACTCAGTTTATTTGAAGGAGGACAAATTAAAAAAAATTTAAATACATATATTAAAAACAATGTTTTATAGAACCATAGAAAGATGAGGGCTTTAGCTCATATCTTTTAGGAAACAAAAAGCAAAGAAAACTTTCCATCTTGTTTCTCAAGGATGTTTATTATCTTCCAAAAGTTAAGACTGAGTCTATTATTTATAAGAAAACTGACTAGTGAAGCTGACGATCTCCAGGGAAAGCATAGTATTGATATTACACGTAACTACAAAGTCAGTTTGTTATTTTCTAAAAAGGGAAATACTTTGACATGATTGTAAAAGAACCTGCAACTTCATAGGCACTCTTCAACATGGGACCCATGAGCCAAAGTTTCTGTGTAGTCATCAGGAGCAAGGAGGGGCATCTTGAAATAATGCAGTATTTCAAGGATCCCATAGGTGTGCAGTTACTGAGAACCAACATGATATGTGTGAGAAAAAGCAAGAGAAATTTGCGAGGACAAGGTACAAACAGATGTTAATCATTTCCTCAAAGAATTACCTTATTTTGATAAAAAATATTTTATACTTGCTTCAAGGAACTATTAAATTTGAAAAGAAAAAATATAGTTTATTTTTCTTTCTAAATGTAGTGGCAATACTCTGTATTCTTTCCTTAGTTGATAGGAATTAAAGGTTCCAGGTTCTAAAAGCATTTATTTCCATCTTGCACTGAGTAAAGGAAAGAGGTGTCAAAACAAATAAATGAAGATTAATTTAAATGTTGAGCAATGGATGTGTGATGAATGAAGGATGCATAATTGAGTAAACTCTGGGAAATTTCTATATGATTAGAGCACTTGTTATGGAAAGCTGCTGAATGGCACAGCAATTTTTTATAAGTATCTTATCTGAGAAAATCTGAAACAAGCCAACAGTCATATTGAAGAGGAAATAGAATTATCTGCTGTTTTATATACTCAACCTACCCTAACATTGTATTTCTCCTACATATTACAGTATAATGTTAAATAGCAGATTTCTTTATAAAAGTTTAGATTTTCAATACCATAATTAATCATTTCTAAAAATTTCCACAAATTATAATAAAATATCATAATCACTCATTTTGCTCTCAAAAGTGGGAAGAGGGGCAGTTGGGTAGGCTGAGAAGAATACTATTGCTCTATCCCACAGCTTTCTTCTCTCTAAAATGGAAACTTTTCAGGCACATATATTAAAGAGTTGTGACTACGTAAACAGTATCTTGTGCATCTCACCTTTCTATGTCCAAAGATGTAAGCAAGCAGGGTTTATTCTGAGGGTAAGCCTAGCCATACTCTTTCTCATTTCTTTTACATATGATTAAACACACTCAACCCTCTATACATAAACTGGTTGAAGAGTTGGCTACATAATTTGTGGAGTCCAGTGCAAAATTAAAATGCAGGACCCTATGTTGAAAAGGAGGAAGAAATATTATTGAAGATAACAAAGCATAAAGCTTTTTCCTTTCTTTCACACTCTCTCTCTTGCATTGCCATTGTGTTTTCTATTTACTTAATGTCATGTGTAAAAAAACGTAATTATTAGCGTGAATTTTACTTTTCATAGTTATATTACACAGTGCCAGTTTATAACGCAAAGATAGGAACATTTAACTTATATGCATAACCACCCAAATTGTACAGTTCATAGTTTATGATTATGGAAATGCTGCACAACAGCAACTCAGCTGTTTTCATTTCACAGCTTGATATGCACACATTCTACCAACACACTACCATCAGCTTTCTGACGATAAGGAAATTAAAAGGAACTATAGGTTACCCTTTCTTCCCCTTTTGCTTTGTGTCATCGTTTTCACTGTAAGTGCTTAGCTAATACAGGGAAGTAATACAAACATGAAAGGATATGGGTAGGATTCCTTGGTTGTTTGTGTTTCTTAGAATGCCATCACCTTCTGTCTGCATTTGGAACAAATTCTGGTTCTAATAGAAAATGTGAACTTTCAGGGCTGACATGCTCTGCTTATTCAGTCGTAGATGTAACAGATGTACCTTGGGCTCACTTTGAGTCTTGTGGAACTCCCAGGCATCGTGTGCCCAAAAGAATTCGGTGCTCATGAAGTATCTCAAACGCTATATGCTAAAGAGGTGACAAGAACAGTGGTGGACATGCATATTGTGAATAACTTTTCTGCTAGCATGCATGCTCCATTGTCCCATCAGCCTTCACTAGCAAAACACAAGTTCAAGGATAAAATTATTAGGAATTTAAAGAAGACAACAATGGAGCATTAAACCAAGCTGGGCCCTTCAGAGTTGGGACTTTGTGTGATCGTCTAGGTCACACATTATGAAGCTAGCCCTGACTGATTGTGCATATTATTTTTACTCAGAGAAAATGATAGGCTCTGTTTATGTCTTGAGCCCATATCAGTCATAACTGGTCTTAATTGTCATTGTAACATATATAATCTTAACATTGCATTAGGTATATCTTTAAAGAAGAGAAGAAGCTATACACTATTGTTCCTTGAATGATTTACCATATACTAAGATCCAAGCCTACACCCTTAATACCATCCAGTTTATAAGTCACTTCAATACCTTGTTCACTAAGACATAGACATCAAGATAATGGTCATGAGAGACTACAGTCCACCAGAGAAATGTATCAGCATATGACGAAGTTTTCCAACATGTGAACTCGAGAACATAATCACCCGTTTTGCCCTCCTCCCTTTTCCTTTCCCCTCTGGTAACCACCAATCTAATCTCTGTATTTATGTGTTTGTTGTTGTTGTTGTTGTTTTTTATCTTCTACTTATGAGTGAAATCATAAGACATTTGACTTTCTGTGTCTGATTTATTTTGTTAGCATAATACCCTCAAAGTCTATCCATGTTGTCACAAATGGACAGAGTTCATCTTTTTTTTTTTTTTTATAGCTGAGTAGTATTCAATTGTGTATACATAACACATTTTCTTTATCCATTCATCCATTTATGGGCACTTAGGTCATTTCTTAAGATAAGCCTCTATTGCTATAAACTTCCCTCTTAGTACCATAAGATCCCATAAATTTTGGCATGCTGTATTTTCATTTGTCTCCAGGAATTTTTTGATTTCTCCTTTGATTTCTTCATTGACTTAGTAGTTGTTCAGCAGCATTTTGTTTAATCTACACATATTCTTGGCTTTTCCAGTTTTATTTTTGTAGTTGATTTCTGGTTTCATACTGTTGTCATAAAAGATGCTTGGTAATATTTCAATCTTCTTAAATTTATTGAGACTTGTTTTGTGGCCTAATATGTGGTCAATCCTGGAGAATGTTCCATGTGCATTTGAAAATAATGTGTATTCTGTGGTTTTTGGATGGAATGTTCTGTATATATCTACAAAGTCCATCTGGTCTAACGTGTCATTTAAGGCAAGTGTTTCCTTATTGATCTTCTGTTTGGATGATCTATCCATTGATATAAGTGGAGTCTTAAAGTCTCCTACTATTATTGTGTTACTGTCTATTTCTCCTTTTATGTCTATTAACAATTGTTTTATATACTTAGGTGTTCCTATGTTGGGTGCATAGATATTTACAAGTGTTATATACCTTTGTTTGCTTGTCCCTTTTATTATTATGTAGTGCTTTTGTTTCCTGTTACAGTTTTCGTTTCAAAGTCTATTTTGTCTAATATAAGTGTTGCTACCACAGCTTTCGTTTCATTGCTGTTTGCATGGAGTATCTTTTTTCACTTTCAGCTTGTGAGTATTTTTAGGTCTGAAGTTTGTTTCTTCTATGCAGCATATATATGGGTCTTATTTTTTTATTCAATCAGCCACCTTATGTCTTTTGATTGGAGCATTTAGTCCACTGACACTTAAAGTAGCTATTGATAAGTAAGTATTTATTTCCACTTTCTAACTTTTTTTTCTGGATGTTTTAGTAGTTCTTCTCTGTTCCTTCCTTCTTCTCTTGCTCACTTCCCTTGTAACGCGATGGCCTTCTTTAGTATTATGTTTGGATTCCTTTGTCTTAATTTTCTTTTCTTTTTTTTGAGAAAGATTAGTCCTGAGCTAAGATCTGCTGCCAATCCTTCTCTTTTTGTTAAGGAAGAGTGGCCTTGAGCTAACATCCGTGCTCATATTCCTCTACTTTATACATAGGCTACCTGCTATAGCATGGCTTGACAAGTGGTGTGTAGGTCTGCACTTGGAATCCAAACTGGTGAACCCTGGGCCACCCACGTGGAACATGTGAACTTAACCACTGCATCACTGGGCCAGCCCCCCTTTCCCTTAATATTTGGTGTATTTATTATAGATTTCTGGTTTGTGATTACCATGAGGTTCGTATATAATAACCTATGTAAATAGCAATCAACATTAAGTTGATGGTCTCTTAAGTGTGACCCCTTACTAAAAGCCCTACACTTTTACTAGCCTCCCCCCACATTTTATGTTTTTGATATCATATTCAATCTCTCTCTTTTTGAGTGCGTATCCCTTAACCTCTTATCATGGAGATGGATAATTTTAGTATTTTTGTCTTTTGACCTTCATATTAGCCTTATAGGTGGTTAATCTGCTACCTTTAGTGCATATTTGCCTTTACTAGTGATTTTTTTCTTTGATAATTTCCTTATTTGTATTGGTGGTCTTTTCGTTTCCTCTTAAATAAGTCTCTTTAACATTTCTTGTAAGACTGATTTGTTGGTGACAATGCGTTTAGTTTTTGCTTGTCTGGAAAACTCTTTATCTTTCCTTCCATTCTGAATGATAATTTTTCCTGGTAAAATATTCTTGGCTGTAGATTTTTTTCCTTTCAGCACTTGAATATATCATGCCACTCCCTGCTAGTCTGTAAGGTTTCTGCTCAAAAGTCAGCTCATAGCCTTATGGGGTTTCTTTTGTACATAATTTGCTGCCTTTCTCTTGCAGCTTTTAGGGTTCTGTCTTTATCTTTAATTATTGACATTTTAAATATAACGTGTCTTGGTGTGGGCCTCTTTGGATTTATCTTGTTTGTTGCTCTCCGTGCTTCCTCTATCTGGATGTTTGTTTCCTTCCTTAGGTTAGGAAAGTTCTAATGATTATTTCTTCCAGTAGATTCTCTGCCCCTTTGTCTCTCTCTTCTCTTCTGGGACAACTAGAATCCTGATGTTAATATGCTTGATGTTGTTCCAGAGGTCCCTT
This sequence comes from Equus asinus, assembly GCF_041296235.1. NCBI lineage: Eukaryota > Metazoa > Chordata > Mammalia > Perissodactyla > Equidae > Equus > Equus asinus. Next base: position 47,931,759 of record NC_091793.1, on the reverse strand, counting down.
AGACTGTCCTTGTTCTTTTTAATTCTTTTTTCTGTTCAGCTTAGGTGATTTCTTCTACTCTTTTCTCCAGCTTGCTGATCCATTCTTCGGTGTCATCTACTCTACTGTTGCTTCCCTTAAGTGAATTTGTCATTTCCATTATGGTACTCTTCAATTCTGGTTGGTTATTTTCTATACTTTCCACTTCTTTGCTAAAGTTCTCACTGTGTTCGTCTATCCTTCTCCCAAGATCAGTGGGCATTCTTATGACTATTAGTTTGTACTCTTTATCAGGTAGATGGTTTATCTTTGTTTCATTTAGCTCTTTTTCTGAGGATTTGTCTTGTTCCCTTATTTGGAACATATTTCTTTGTCTCCTCATTTTATCTCTTTTTCTGTGCTTATATCTATGTATTAGGTAGATCAGGTACATCTCCTGATCTTGGAGAAGTGGCCTTATATGAGAGAAGCTTTCTGGGACCTAGCAGAGTGTTTTCATTTCATCACCAATTCCAAATGTTCCAGAAGTGTCCCCTTTGTGGGCTACATGTACTTTCCTGGTGTGGTGGGGTTGCTCTTGCTGCAGGTGCACAGGTAGACTAGGCTGGCCTCTGGGCCAACTGGTTGTAACGCTCAGCTGCATGCAGCTGCCGTGGTCACTTTAGTCACTTTATTGGATGAGGGGAGCCTCGGTACAGCTGAATTCAAGGCCTAATAGCACACATGTGCTACTGTTTTGCTGTTGAGTAGGCTCCCAGTGTGGCTGGTTGCTAGGTACAGGGGCTCACAATTTCTGTAGGCCTCTGGCCTGCGAGGCTGTTGTCAGCTCTCTCAGGATTGCAGCTGGGTGGGGCCAGCCTCAGGTATGGCAGCACACAATCATTTCAGGTGTTGGAAGATGGGGCAGATCCCTTATGTGGCTATTTGAGAAGGCCAGCTGACAAGTCCCGCCACCTGCAGGCCCTAAGACTCCACCAAGGCAGTCCTGCTGCATGCATACCCTGCCACACTGACATGGACCCACTTGCCCCACTGGAGAGGTCCGACACACCCTGCCTATGTGGGCCCACATGTTCCCTATGGGCTTGCTGGTGGGCAGGGCCTGTTCCTAGCATGGACTGCCTGACCTGGCTGACCTGGGTTAAATCCATGCTCTAGCAGGTGGGGAAAAGCCCTGCACTAACAGGCCAGAGGAAGAAATCTAATGGCATCTGCCAGCGTGTGTGTCAGCACACCTATACTAGGTCACATTAATGGCTGCCACCAGTGTCTTAGTCCTTGGGGATGTGTGCCCAGCCCCCTCCTGTACCTCTCTGAGATGTGCTCAGAGCTTATCAAGTGAGTCTCTTTTACCAAAGGACCACACACCTTTCTTTCCGGTGATTTTATGTTGGTTTCCAAAATGGGTGAGTCTGTGTTTGGGTCCTTTAAGAGCAGGTTTTTCTTTCTTTTATTTTGGCTAGCTTTCTGGGGTTATTCCCTGTTGGTTTAACCAGCAAAGCCGGGTATTATGACACTCATTTTGGTTGTGCTGAATTCAAAGGCTGCTTACTGTGGCATAGCTCTCCTGTTCAGATCCCCTGCTCCTCCAGGAAATGCTTTGTATCTTAAGACTGCTCCTCGCCATGAAGTGTCACAGCTAGTATATGGATTCTTCCATAGCAGAAAGGTATTTTTCTTTTTTCTACCTCTGTCAGTGTGGTCCCTTGTTGTGGGGGTTCTTTTTAACCCAGTGCCCAGTTCTCTCTCAGGGGTAATTGTTCCACCTGTTGTAAATTTGTTATGTCCATAGGAGGAGGTAAGTTCAGAGTCCTAAGCCACCATCTTCTGAGCAGTGTACCACAGAGATCTTATATTCACCCAGATTTCTCTCCTGCTGAACTTATTTTTCTGCTATTTGTTGGTCTTGTTGTCCTCGTTATTTTCTATCCCAGTATTTTATCTTGTTTCAGTTATTTGTGTCAATCTCTTTTTGTTTTATAATCATAATGACCTTCTTTTGCCAATTATCTCAGCCTTATCCTTTGAGGCTTTGTATGTTCTCTATGCCTGTGTTAGTTAATCCTCAAGAGAAGTATGGTAAGAATTTGACTGAAATGCATGCCCATGGTGGTGAGGTTGGAGAAATAAAGAGTTGGGTGAAAAAAGATTTGAGGATAAGAGAAAATAAGTAGAGAGATGAGGGATCAGGTTGAGGATGATGATCAGATTCTGTAACATTGAAGATAGGGAAAAGACAAGAAGTGCTCAAGAGGGGAAAATAAGTTTGAGAGATTACAGGAGTTCATAATGAAGATGAGATCAAACATGTGACAGTGTGGGTGAATTGACTGACCTGCATTGAAGGGTTGAAGGTGAGTAGGACAAAAGACTTTTACTTTGTTTGATTACTAGATCATAGAGAATATTTGTCAGAGGTTTTAATAATCACTGCAGGGTTCTTCAAATCTTGAAATGTTTTTCTTCAAGCGTTCAAAAGGTAATTTTGTGCTTAAAAGCTACCCCATTAAGGGAGCTATTATCTTACCTTCTCAATGCCCTAATCACCCATAAATTGAATTAAAAGCACTGGTTGCCAGATTTCGTTTGGATTAATCATAATTACCCAGCAAATAGTTTTTAAAAATCATTAAGTTGCAAAAATAGTATTTGGTTTGTACAGTTTGCCTTAATCTCATCCACATTTATCAGTCAGCCATATCCCCTGCTGACCCCCTTTTGTATTTTAGAGCAATCTTGTATAATCAGACTTACAGAACAAGAACATCTTGCAGCATCTACTGTGCCCATGTCTTTGCGACATCATAATAACTGTTTGAAGGTGTGAAAAATTAATTCAACTCCTGTTTGAACTTTAAGATTTTAAAGAATCAATTTTTTTGATTGTTCTAATCAATTAATTCTTTTAGTTATGGTTTCCCCTAGAAATTTCCTACAAAGACTAATTAGAAAGTAAATATTATAAATAGTTTGTCTTACTGGGTCAATCTGCTCTATTTCATTAGTAATATATTAGCTTTTGTGGGAACAAATGTTTTTCCTCTGAAGAATCAATTCAGGAAAAATAAAGTTGTTTGCCAGATATGTTTTAAAAGTTAATATACAAGTTTCTTCTAGTGAGTCCCATGGAAAATGCATTTCTTACAAAATGCATTCATTATCTTTTGAATGTCCTTTTGAAAAGTAGTACTATATTTGTGCCACTAAAAATTTTAATATCTGGGCATATTTGAGATGTAACATTAAGGCTGCTTTCTAATTTTTAATTTCTAATAATTTTTAGGACTTTAAAATTAAAAAAAACATTCACTTAAGGTATTTCATTTCAATTTTGCAACAACCCTGAAATGTAGATATTGTTTTCAGCCCTAAGTGAATAAACTATTTAGAGTACTGAAATAACTTAAAATAGTTTAAAACAGGTTTAAAATAGTTTATCTCATTAAAAACATTTGTAGGAGAGTGACACTGGACTGTAGATAGAAACTTAGGAGTTAGCAGGATATAGATAATGTAAAATCTTATGACAAGAAGAGGAACCCAGAAATTACACCCAGGGGAACTCCAAAATTTAGAGTTTAAGAAGAGATGGGGCACTGAGCAGAGGAAACTGTTACAGCCTTTCAATGAAATAAGAGCTGAACCAAGAGGAAGTGACATCATGGAGGCTCAGTGAAGGAACTGTTATGAGGAGACTGTAATCAACTGTGTCAAATGCTGCTGCTAAGACAAATAAGAAGATGATCACAAAAAGCAGCCATAGTATTTAGCAACAATGGAGATGATTGTCAAATTTTTCCACTGTTGTTTCAGTGGAACGGCAAAAATGAAAGCCTGATTGGATTCAAAAGAGAGAGAGAGAAGTGGAACATAGACGATGGAAATGTTTTAAATATATTTTGATAAAAGAGGACCAAATATACTGGGTACTAGCTGAAGGAGGATATGAACTTCAGAGGGGGGGATTTTGTTTTGTTTTGAGATGGGAGAAATTTTAGAATCTGTCTGCAGATTTGTACTTTAGAATTTGTCTGGTGGGAATGATTCCAGACAGAGGGAAGCATTTATGATTAAGAAGAGAGAGAGGATGGGTAGGATACAGGAAGATGTTGCAGTAAAATAGAGCAGAATAGTTTGTTATAGGTACTCAAGTGTATGTAGAATCCAGTGGTCCCCTTGATTACCTGAGCTTGTCCTTGACCAGGGGACAGATGATGGAAGTGATGATACATGGGTAAGTATAGTGTGGCAAGCAGAAACAACAGAATTCCTTGTAGACCATATTCAGTGTTTTAAATAGATCGCAATCAAATTCTGGAGTGACATTTGCCACAGATAAGCATGAGGGAGCAGCACTACCTGGTATATTAAGTCATCTCTATCTGTAGTACTCATCCTCCTGAACCTCTCCCGGGTGGGTGACACTGGAGCTCAGGAGCTTTTATGTGTAGGCATTGTTCTCTGTCCGTGTGAGATCATCATACATAAATTTAGCTAGTTCTCAGTTGATGTATAACACTTTGACCAGAGGCTTTTCCCAAATTCTTTACATTCTCTATATTTGGGGATAGTGCATTTTTCTGGTTGTTTTCATTGCCTGGCACATAGGAGGTGGGAAAGTGAAATGCCTGAAGAAGGTGGCCCTTTTGGATTCATATAAAGCTGCCAGTGTGTGATTTTTATCTTAGCTCCTTCTCATCTTACTGAAGTCCAAGGACTTTATTACAGGAGCCTGTGTTGCTTTGAATTCCCAAGCCCTAAAGATAACCTTGATGGCGGACAGTTCTATGCCTATATGTGTAACTTCATAAACATTGGGGCCAACTTCATGGAAAAGTATTTTCCAAATTAGATTATTTGAGACATGATTCTGGGTCAATAGGATGGTGGGATGGGAGGTGGCTGGAGGGGATTTGGCTAGTTTTTCCCACAATTTGCCAAGCAGGGGAGGGAATGGGAGAAGGAAGAGAAAAACAAGTTGTTGGCATAATACAAATCTGCAGTGACTAATAAGTAGAGCTCAGTGCCCCACCCCAACCTTCCTCCTTGAAGGAAATATTTTTCTGAAGTCAGCTGGTGATTGGGATAATCAAAATAATAAATATAGAGAGAATTATTTATACTATCCTGTATCAATCATACTATTAGAATGAATTATTGATGAATAATTATGAAATAAAGATTGTTATATCTTGGGTCTTCTCCAGAAATCCTGATACTTTACTGAGTCAGAATACCTCTGAGTTCTGAAACGTACAGTGAGGTGAAGGAAGAGCTGCAGCAGGTAGTCAAGGACTGCTGGGGAATGTCGCAGCTTAGATACTCGCTATCTGGGAGTGTAAGGAGATGAGTTTATTCCGTTTAGCTTCTTAAGCTAAACATCTGCGAATTCCTTCCCAGCATCTTTCTAATTTCCAGGAGCTGCTTTGGGGGGTTACAGGTACTCTAGAGCCATTGTAGAAATGTTTGAACAAAGAGTGAAATAAGAGAGAGTAAGAACAAAGTTTCACGACATGGCACAGCATTTCCCGTGTTGGGCAGTCATGGAAAGGTCTGTGAAGAAGTGGCTGAGTGCCTTCCTCCATGAAGACCAAAGGGTCTACCTGAGATGAATATTATTGGTGGCAGAATCTTACTCAACTGAGGCTGAATTGTTAGCTGCTAAGAACTCTGATGCAATGTGGTTTCCAGCACTCAAACAGCATTTATTAACGTTGACTTTCTCTAGGTCAATGCCTTCATATTTAGGTTCAAACTCCTTTCCTCCACTATAAGCTCGAATACACACACACCCACACACTCTCCAGAGAACACCTCTGAGATTCCTTTCATTGCTCCCACATACCTGGAATTCTATCTAGTAACCATCCTATGAGGTCCTCCTACCTCTAATATTTCCCAAGATCCTTTTTATCCCTCCACGTGGAGTCCTAGCCTCAATTTCTCTTTTATTATAGATCTTAAGGAACCAATAATCTAGAGCCCAAACTATTAGCAACCAAAAACAATTTTCTTTTTTCTTGAGGACAAAGAGGCAAATGTTCAAATGCTCACATATTTACTTGAGGTGAAGTGGAACTTTTCGTATTATTCTAAGATAGGTGATGTCAGGACTGGCTGTACACTGTATCCTTTCTTTCTCTTAGAATGGATTTAGTTATTCTAAGGTAGTTAAACAAAACATAAAGAGTTAAGTTCCATTATCCAATCAGGCTGAATATTTATACCTTGTTCTATTTTTATGTCATCATCTAGAAAAGAAGATTCTAGATGCTGTGCTGGGTGACTGACACAGAGTATTGCTCAAGCCAGATACACTTTGATGCACCCAAATATATTTAGGATCATCTGAAAAAAAATCCATCCACTCATTTCTAATAAAAAAGAAGAGAAAGGAGAAGTAAGAGGAGGGATGGAGGACAAGAGGGAGGAAAGAGGAGGAGGAAGAGAGAGATGATGGGGAGGGGAGCGGGATGAGGAGAATGGGAAGGAACAGAGACAAAGCTCACCACAACTACTTGTCCTCCAAGGAACTTATGGTGAGAAATTGAAGGAAGAACTTACAGTATACATGTTGAGAATGTGATGTCTACGGCAAAAGAGAAACTCGTTTTCTTTGCTGGGGTTTTCTTTTTTACAGTGAGCATCAGGGGTTCTATGGGGAAAGGTCTGGTGAACCCCTGATGATAGGTACTTGACAGGGGTTAAATGCCTTAGGTCTGAGAGTAATCTTGTTCAGAAGGAACAAGACTCTGCTTACCAGATAGGTAAGGTAGAAAGTCTAGGCTTCCCCACCTGAAAACATTTTAGGCTGGATAGCCTATTAGCCTGTGATTTCATGCAGCTGGGGAGTCACATCTGGGCAGGCTGGGGAGGGGGAGGGAAGGAGCAGGCTGTATTTATAGCAGAAACCAGGTGTACAGAAGAGGAATGCTCTTTTTCTTTTTGTTATGAGAAGGGTAGAACATGCGTCTACAACTAAGAAAGGTAGAACATTAGGAGATGGAGTTAGAGATGGTAGGAAATGAGGATCAGTGGGCTCAGGGGCACAATGAAGAAGAATAAAAAAGGAGAACTAAGAATATCATAGTGATGCTGAGGAATGGTGGGTAATCATAGTAATAGTGATACCAGCTCACGTCACAACTGCTTACTATATTCAGGTTACATGCATTAATGTGATCTTTACAAAAAGTGAGTGAGGAAGACTTGATGATCCCTGAGGTGTAGAGAAGAGAACCGAGGCTGGGAGTGGTTAAGTAATTTGCTTAGGTTAAACAGCTGAGGCCAGAGCTCAGCCTCGTAAGATTGTCTAATTCCAAATCTGCAATCTTAATAGCTGTTTTCAACTGTGGAAGCCAGGAAAGTAGTGATACCATTAACGGAAAGAGGAAAATGCGTAACTACTCTGTGTGGGGAGGATGGGAGGAGGGGCTGAGGCTGATTGTTTTTGTTATGACTATAGTGACACGTGTACCTTTTACAGATCATTTCTGCCTTCGCATCACAAATAAGATTACTTTGAGTATGTGTTTGCAAATACTCTTTCTGCATACAAAATAGCCAGTGATCCTTTCAAGAAAGCTTAAACATCAAACCTAAAAATTTCCAGCTAAAACCTTCTATTCCTATTTATTTCTCTGAACATAAATTAGTGGCCTGCCACTGCTGACATCTGTAGAAAATCACCATGAAGGAACAGCTCTTCCTTGGTGTGATTTAGGAGTATTTGTTACTTTTCATAACACGTTGAGGAAATATGTTTTCCCACATGGCATATTTTTACTTTTTTCTTTGATGCTTATTTTTATACTAGATTGTTTTGCTCTACAACACCCATTGTTCTTTTCCTTCAAGATTTTTCTTCCAAATAAACAATATTGTTTTTCTGAAGTAGTATTTTGAATCCAAAATTGACCTCCCATGTGCCTTGGGGTACTTTTTAAAAACATGCCTCCTTTGAGATATTCTCAGTGGATGCTCATTTGGTCGTCTAGTTCTTTCTTTATCTTCTGACTCTGTCACTAAAATGGTTAGGGAGATCTGGGCTGATCATAGTCAGATGTGTAGGCAATTCAAGGAAAAATAAAACAAAACAAAAATAACAGAAGCATCTGGAAAAATTGGAGTGGAATTAGGATGAAGTACTGTGAGATAAAATTTCTCTTAGTAAAATCTGTGACATCATAGAATAAAAACCAAAATATTTCTTTTGAACTTTTGCTTTGAAATATAGTAGAGTCACCTGATTGAAAATAATGCCAAAAATGGACTTAAAGTCATTTACTTAGTCCCATATAAACGTTATATTTTTCACCAGTACCCCAATTATTATGTTTTGATTATCATTTTAAGAGCAGACTGAATCTGTTCCAGTGACTACATTTCTAATTGTGCACAAAAATAGTGAGCAATCTTTTGTACTTCCTCACTCCCCCATAGGACTACATGTTACTCATTGAAGCACATTTATGCTTTCTACCATTTGGTGACATGTGTCATACTTGTTATTTTATTTATTTATTTTGAGGAAGATTGGCCCTGAGCTAATATCTGTGCCCATCTTCCTCCATTTTATATGTGGGACGCCTGCCACAGCATGGCTTAATGAGTGGTGCATATATCTACACCCATGATCCGAACTGGCGAATCCTGGGCCGCTGAAGCAGAGCTTGCGAACTTAACCACTATGCCACTGGGCCGGCCCGCCCCATCATACTTGTTATTAATTTTCAGTACTTCCTGAGAGTAGCAAACATTTATGTCTAGTTCACCAATTTTTCCCTACCATTAGCTAGAACGATGTCTGAAATGTAAGTAGGTATTCGGAATATGTATAGAATGAATTAATGAGTGTGAGACATTATTTGAGAAGATTGTATACATAAACACAGTGACTCTGAGTGCAGATAAACATAAAAATCCTCTAAGTCACTCAAACCAGGGCTTGAAATATATGGTTATTCTTCTCATAGAAGTTTATAGCTTAGCAGGAAATGAAGTTTCCACTTTGAATTACCTTGTGTTTATTTTATGATACAAAGCCTTACTAAGTCTTCTAAAAGGCATATTTTTAAAATTTGGTTCATGACCAATATTTTATGATAATTTTATATTGAAGATAGCTTGTGGAATTGCATTTACAGTTTCTAATTGCAATTACTTCTACCTCTAACAATCACAATTTTCTCTTTTTTAAAATAATTTTAATGCAGCATTTCTTTCTGCACAGGAAAATATTATTTAAGAAAAATATCTAATTATATCTACATATTCATGTGATTAGTCCATGGTAGGGTCATTTTAATTCATTTTATTTCTTTTTTAATCACTATAAACCAATATGCTTCATAAATAGAACTCATGATGTAATCAAGACATGGTGTAATGAATTGTTTCAGACTTCTACCATCCTTGTAAACTTTTTCCAGTGCACTCATCATCTCTTCCTCTGGATGAAAATTTCATTAAATCTATGAGTTTTCTGCTCAGACCTTAGTCCCTCTAAGTTTCATATAATCTCAACTCAGAAATGAGAATGTTTGATACCTGTAATTAAATTCTGAATTTGATGCATAAAATCCTTTCTCCTTCTACCATTACCCCACCCCTACTTGCGGAAATCTGTTTCAGCCTGGAAATTACCAGGAAAAAGGGGAGAGGGATGGACAGTGAGACTGGCTGCTCCTTCTCCTTTCCCCCAACAATTGCTATTTTGACTTCAATAAAGGGTAAGAAGGTTTGGTCAAGGGCTAGGACAAGATAAACCTTTATTTGGTGTGGTCTGGGAATAAACTGTGTCCTGCACTGTGGCCTGGAAGATGGAACACTCTTTTGGGCTCTTTCTAGGTTTGCTCCTGGTCCCTTCCTTCTGGGGAGGAGGCATCTGAGGCCTCTTTCTTCAGAGGTCTTTGGACACTCCAAGCAGCCTTATAGGAAGAACACAAGACAGCTCCTTGCCTGCTCTCTCTCCGTGGTATAGTATTCACTGGTCTGCAGGAAACACTCTTGGATCACCCAGCCTAACAAACTCTGAAGTACAAGCTGTTCCTTCCACAGTAATACTCTCCTGGCTTCATCATCAAAGTAAAGACTAAGCCGATCTCTTACCGTCAGGAGCCAGATCCCACTCATGGTTTAGATTTCTTATGCTTGAGCCAAACACCAGGCCTCTATCTAACAATTTCAGCAAACAATTTCAAAAACAGTTTTCCTGTTGGGGACATTGAAGCCCCTGTGCCCTCTTATTATGCTAGGAGTTAGAAGTAGGGTTTCAAAAGACAGCAACAATAAATCTTTTCAGCATCCCTCCCTTCTCTCCTCTTTCATCTCTACTAAAGTCTTTGATCTGGACAGGGGCCCAAGCACCATAGAAGAGGTTCTCTTGCATTTCCATTCTAAATTCCCTTTGGGTGGGAGGTGCGGGGAGTCTGACCCCTACTCATTATTGGAGCCTCAGTTGCAACTGAGACAGAACGAGGCACATTCGAATATCCTATTACACAAATAATTAAAAATATGAGGAACTAGACTGAACCATACAAAAGTGCTAATTTTGGACCATTTTGATCCATACAAATAGCAATTTTATCAATCTAATATTATACTACTTTAAATACCCAGTTGTATAATTTACTAAATAGCAAGTGTCCACCATTCCTCATCTGAAATCTTTGGGCTCAGACAGTTTTTGGAATTCAGAAGATTTTTATATTTTTGCCTTAGACTTTTTATGTAATTTAGTGCATAGTCTATATATTACATATCTCCCTAGTGGGTGTGGATTACAAAACTCTCTGATTTATATATTGGAAATGTGTTTGGTTGCAGAAAAATCTGTTTTATTTATAATGACAATAGTGGCTTCTGGCTTAGAATGTGTATTTCCTAGAGAAATCTCAGCCATCTGGTGAGAATTCTAGGTATTATGTGACTTTCAGATAAAACATACACCATATTCTGCCCAAGGTGTCTTTGTAACTCAACAACATGATTACATCATCATAAGACCTCCATCATAAATTCATTTTATTTCACCCTGCCATCCTCCAATATGCAAACACGTTAATTAATAAAATTATTGCAACAATTTGAATGTGTTAAATTTTAGAGGCTTAATATTGAAAATAAAATGAGGCAAGCAGGGCTATTTCATAGTTCTCAATTTGCCCCTCATTCATTTGCTGCTAAGAATTTGATCATTACATTAAAGTCAAAAGTATTTGAATTTTCAAGCTGCTATACCTGGAGTTTTCTATGGTTTCTTCTTTTTCTTATGCTAGCTTAAGCTTTCTCAAATTTTAGTGTGTAGAATAATTACTCTATAGGAGTACACACAGAGAATTTGTATATTGTCAATTCATGGAGGATATAAACAATTTTTCATGGTAATTTTAACCTATGTGTGATTTTCACTTAAGGCTTTGATTTTAGAAAATGACCCCTGCCCCTACCTAAGAGGAGGCATCACAGTGACAGGACCTCTAAGTGCCATACAATGGAAGATTGATTGGTGTGGACCTGAATGGCAATTCCTCTTTGTTAAGTGTATATAAGCTGCTGCTTCTCACAGGCTCGTAACTTCTCTGTCTAGGTGCTCTAAGCCAGAACATCTGTTCAGCTGTATCTTATTGCACTTGGCATTGTAGGACCTCACTTATCCTGCTTTCTTCTCTACACTTGCTGTAAATGAAGACTGTATCAACTTTGAGAACTGCTTAATATGGGAGCAGGTGTGGTATGGACAGAAGGATACTATCGTCAGGCACTTAGCAAGTCACTTCCACAGGCCTGCCACCATTAGCAGTGTGATCTTAGGCAAATCACTTAGAGTCTATGCCTTGTTTCCTGAAAGTGGAGCTAGCTAAAAGCAATAGTAATGATTTAGATTCATATGGTGTTTTACTGCTAAGAAGTACATTCACTAAACCTCATCTGATTTCCATACTAGCCCTTTGAGATAAATAGCTCAGATAGAATTATCTGTATTTTACAAGTACAGAATCTGTCGCTCAAATAGGTGAGGCATCTTGCCCAAAGCCACTGAGCCTATCTGGATAGTCCTCACAATCAATTCTGGATTTGCATCTAGAATCTAGACTTTAGACTCCAAATACTGTTGTTTTCCTCTCCCAGCCTCCCCCAATTATATCAGTTTGTTTCAAACTTCGGTCAAATGGCATCACAAATTACCATATTTTTTTAGTCTATTCCAAATATTCTATTATATCCTAAATATGTTTTTGTTCCCTTTTAACCAAAATAAGTTTATCCATAGTAAAATTATATATAGCTATTGCAAATCAGTAATCAACATTTGCCATAAATGGGTGGTGTCCATGAAACATGTGCACAGAACAAACTGCAAACTAAACCAACATCATTAAATCCCAGCAAGAGAATCTAGCTAAGAATCTGAGAGTGAGGTTTGCTCTTTGTTAAAAAGGGAGATTAGCAAGCCATAGAAAGAGGTTGAAGACAGACTGGCATCAAACTGAGAACTTTTCTTAATGTAATCAAAAGCTTTGAAAGAGGACAATTTTTCTCACTATGCGATTCAATGTTATTCAAGGCCATGACCGTAGGCCACCTGAAATCAATTTGTGTGCCACAGTGGGTATTTGTCCCACATTGTGGAGAACACCGCACTATGTCTCACCCAGCACCACCTCCTCTGAGGGTTACAGGGAGTTTCAGATAATACGTGTGAAAGCACTTCAACAACCTTAGCAGTAATTGCCACCGTGTTAGATCCTGTGCTATGCTGTTTACATATATTATTCTGTTGTATAATATCTACAATCTTATGACTAGGTATTAGTCTCCATATTACTGCTGAAGAAACTAAAGCTTATAGATATTAATTTACTAGAAGTTAAATAATTAGTAAATGGTAGTGCTGGGACGTGAACTCTGGTTTGGTTAATTCCAGAGAGCATGCATGTGAACACAATGTCATGTATATGAGTCATATTTAATATTACATGAAAACTAATAAAAATATTGTACTGCTTCCATTTTGTTTTTTGGTCACTCCTGCTTTAGGAGGGCTATATGGATTCCTCTAATCTTTTCTAATCTTCTATAATTTAATGCCATCGTATTTCCTTTATGTATTTTTTTTTTTTTTGAGGAAGGTTAGCCCTGAGCTAACATCTGTCCCCAATCCTCCTCTTTTTGCTGAGGAAGATTGACCCTGAGCTAATATCTGTGCTCATCTTGTTCTACTTTATATGTAGGATGCCTGCCATGGTATGGCTTGATAAGTGGTACGTAGGTCCACGCTTGGGATCCGAACCACTGAACCCCGGGCCACCATAGTGGAGTGTGCGAACTTATCTACTACGCCACTGGGTCAGTCCCTCCTTTATGTAGATTTATATGTACATATACAGTGATACACACACACACACAAGTGCTCAAATCATAAGGATACACAGGTGGATAGATTTTTGCTAACTGAACACAGCCATTTAGCAGCACCCAGATCAAGAAACAGGCTGTCAGCAGCACCGTAGAAACTTCCCCTGTCCTCTGCCAGTCCCTGCCTTCCAGTAGCTCGTAGGTTGGCTTCTAACATCACAGGTTAGTTCTGCCTGTTTTCAGTGTGATAACAGAATCATGCCTTAGGTGCTTTTTAGTATCTGGCTTCTTCCCTTGAACAGTATGCTTGTGAGATTTACCTATGTTATTTCATGTAGTATTTACCCATTTTACTGTGTATGAACATTTGGGTGATTTCCAGTTTTTGCCTACTACCAGGAATATTGCTCTGAATATTCTCATACATATCTTTGGATACATATCTATGCATTTCTTTTTTGGTGAATACCTAGCAGTGGTATTTTGGGGTCAAAGGAGATGCATATATACAGTTTAGGGGAAAAATTGTTTAATTTTCTTGTCTTCTGCCAACTAGTGGTGATTGGTCCTTTGTAACTACATCTTGATTTTCTTTTGGGGAACAAGTCACCATCAGTAGTCCTTTTAATGCAATATATTAAATTTTCTTACTCCAGAAGCAGAAGGGGTCCTTGGAGGTTTCTTTTAATAAAACTTAACCAGAATTCTCCTTTCTCCAGGAAGAATATAGCGGCCTATAATCTAAGCTTATTCAGTCAGATTCTCTTTTTGGGGGGGATTTGAAACTTGAGCAGAGTAATTCAAAACAGAACAAACGATTGGTATTCAATCCTAGTAGCTGCAATGATGACATGGAAAGTCTGGTAACATTTGTAGTTACCTGTTTCTTATCAGTTTTAAGCCCGGTCTTTTGCCTCCCTCTTATCCTATGAATTTCTGGGTCTCCTTCCAACATGTTGCTTTTCTGATTAAAATATCCATGTTGGTTTCTGTTGCTTGCACCCAAAGAAAACTGTGTCGTTTATAAGCTCATATGCCACATATCAGTAACAACTCTTCTCTTGCTATGTTACAAATAGTGTTCCATTTTAACTTATTCTGTTGAGTGTGATGTATTCAGAATAACTTTGGCACCTGCACATAGATGAAGATATCTATAAGAAGTATGTATTTATGGTTTCTGGACAGAGCAGAAACACTTCCTACAAACGAAGCCTGGGGGAAATGGTCAAGATTGTACCCTTCTACCTTAGCCACATGGGAGAGGTGGATATTCAAAGTGAAGGAACTGGTGGTACAGGGAATTTTGTCTTCTATAGTTGATGTCTACTGACATAATCATAATTGTATATTTATTAATGTTATATTATATTTCAGATTGAGTGCATTAAATGATAGTGTTCACAATATCACTTTTCACCAGGAATGATGAGAAGAGGTAAATAAGGCTTGTTTGCCACAAAATTAACAGCTTGGGAAGAATTCCTATCAATTTTACCAATATGTATTTCACCTGTCCAAATTATGTTTAGTCTGCTTAAGGATTTAACATTGTGTGCTCTACTTAGTTCTTAAGTTTTAACACTGGCTACTAACGTTTGGAGTTGACTTTTTTTCCCATTTCAACTGTACACAAACAGGTGTTGTGAGCCTCTGATGCCCTGGTTTTACAGTTGTTTTTAAGCTTTAGCTTCTTTGGAGTATGAACTTATGGGGTTGGGTAAAGGTTGCTTCAGTTCACAAGTGTTGAATCTCAGGTATCAGTTCTAAACTGAAAGAAAACTTCAGATCACATTTCAAAGGGTTATGTGAACAGAGATGATGGCTACTTGAGACACTCTAGCCTCACCATTTCTCAGCTGACTGACCATGCCATCTTCTGTCAGCATTCTTCTGCCCTGCTTTCCCTAATTCCATCTCAGCTCATGGAGAAAAAAGGACTTATTTGAAAAATGTACATTTTTTTGGGCATTTTTTTTAGAAGAGTTGTATCCTAAGGCTGTGGATATTAGTCCTGGAATACAGTGCCAGGCAGAATAAATCTGAGTTGAGCTGTAGGATGCCACATAAGCAATGGCTGAAAGCGTGAGTGATGGAGGGAGACTGCTGGAGTCCAAATTTTGATACAATTTGCTAGCTTTGTGTTCTTAGACAAGTTCCTTAACCCATTAAGATTCAGCTTCTGATAAGTATAATGGGGACTAGAATAGTATTTCCTTTACAGTGAGATAATATTTGTAAAGCACTTAGTCTAAGTTACATTGGATATTAACCATTATTACAGGTTTCTCTTTGTAGTCTTGAGATGCCTCCAGGAATCGGGACTCCTGATTACAAAACGTGGAACCTCAACAGACAAGATCTTTCTGGTCTACTCTTTCAAAGCCTCTTGTACCTATTCTTTAATACACTTATCACAACGTTTATACTTATAATGTGATGATGGTTGTTTGTTTTGATATCTGTTTTCCTGACTGAGATTTAAGCTTCCTTAGAACAGGAATTATGTTTCTTTTGAAAATAAATATATTCTCAATACCTAGGCAAATATCTAGTTTATATTAAGTGCCAAAAAAATATTTGTAAAAGAATGGATGGAGGAGCCAATGGATGGGTGGATTGAAAATAGTCATGCAGGGGAGTTACTGAGATACTAAAAGGCCAGTAAAACTAAAGAGGATTAATTTACTTACACATCAGACTCTAATTGTGCTCACATTGTATCCTCAGTTCCTACAACTGATTCTCAAACGCACAAATGACTGAATAAATATTAAGTTGAATAATATGAAATTGCCAATATTCAACTAATTTGCCCTACAAAAATGGCAATTTCATATAGCTCAGCATAATATTTGTTGACTAGGTTAGTAAATAAATGTTTTAATCCTAGAGTAATTTCCCATTATGGCTTTCATTTTAACTATATATATTTTTGTGCGCCTTAATTATGTATCACAAACAATTGGGAGCTATACAATTACATTAAAGAAATCCATCTCATATTTATAATCTCAAAATTTCTAGTACTGAATACTGAAACATGGTATTTTAAATAAAGCTTTCTAAAACTCTTTAGATATTTATTTGCCAAATATGGCAACTGCTGATCTTAATTTTGCCATTTGTGGATAATCAAAGCAAAATTAACCCTCCATAAGATGGTCTTCCTAAAGAGTATTGCTTGTTTTTTGCTTTGTTTTGTTTGTCTTTTACTTCAGTGTAGTGTTTGGGAACAGATAATCTAGCCCAGAGAACTTTGTATAGCAACACCTGGAGAGTATATTTTTTTCTTCTTAGGATTTATTGAAGATGACAGAGATTTTTTGGCAATGACTGAACCCATTAAGGAATGAGCAATACACATGTTTTCTACTCAAGCATAAAAATAAACAACTATGCATCTATAGGTTGGGTTTCTGATAACTTCCGGTTTCCTCTCACCTGGAAAGCACTTATAATAACTGACCTTGGAACTTAGGGACTGGTCTCTCTTTTGGTGTGATTGAGATTATTCTTCTAAATTCTACTTTTTCCTCTTATGAGTCAATGACTGTGATTTTCTGGGCTAGGATATCTGCTTTTAAATTTGGTCCGTTATTAATAATCTTGTTTAACTTCTTTATCATTCGTATGGATTTGTTGAAAGCATATTCATTAAAAATGAGACATTATTTGTGATTTATATAGAATACTTTGTGTCCCTTATACCTATATGAACTCACAAAGCCTCGGAGCTTGTTTTTTAAAACGTTTTAATTTATATTTATTTATTTATTTGCTGTTGTTGAGGAAGATTCACCCTGAGCTAACATCTGTGTCAATCTTCTTCATTCACCCTGAGTTAACATCTATGCCAATATCCCTCATTTCGTATATGGGTCGCTGCCACCACACGGCTGATGAGTGGTATAGGTGCCGGCCCAGGATCCGAACCTGCGAACCCAGGCTGCAGAATAAGAGAGCTCAGAACTTAACCACTTTGCCATGGGGCCATGCCCTATATGTATTTATTTTTAATGAATAATGTTGGCTGGGGGTTCTTTGATGTGTGTGTCTCTCTCTGCTTATTCTTTATTTTCACCAACAGCCTTATTTCTTTATACTGTGGCCATGGTGAGTGAGAAGAAAGACTGGTTCAGCTGGAGTTGAGAATCAGGTTCTCTGATTCTAAATCCCATGTTGTATTGTTTTGGAATTCCAAAACATATTCTAAACTCTTTAAGAACAGCCAAGTACAATTTAAAGTAGATGCCTGGCAAAACAGTTTTTATTAAATGCCAAATGAACTGTCTGGTTTGTCTTTTAATAATCATATTTGGAAGATAACTACGGTGAACATCTTAGCATTTTTGAAAGAACTGTGTTCCAGCTATGTCATCAATGAAGACCTAGTCTGTGTTAAAATCTTTCTGGGTAAATGACTCCACAACCTCACTTAAAGTTCATGTGGTGTTTACCTATTATGATTGTTAGAATATTTTACTACATGACTAAGCATCTTGCGCTGCTCTTTAACCCCATATCTTGTTCAATCTGCGGTATGCTTTGGGAACAATTGTTCATGATTCTCTGACATATTATTAAGTCTTTCTGCTGTCTCAAACTCTTATTCTAGATCTTTCCTCTGAGTCTTTCCTAACCCCTTGTATGTCTGTCTTAGGTAATTTAAAAGCTTCACTTTTCATCTGTGCTGTTATTATACTCTAAAATCACCTCAGTAACTCATTAGCTTTAATAGCAGAATCACACCACTGATTTATATTTATTTAGCATGTTAATCAGCATGACCGTCCATACTTCAATTTCATTTGGGGAAACTTACAACACAGTGTTCTTCTTAATCATTTGTCTGAATGCTGTATTTGATATTCATTCAGTTTCGCTTTTGCTGTCTATATCTTGTTTGTTAATCCAGTTAAAGTATAAAATGCATCTGTTTTCACACTATAATTTAGCACTTTAAAAATAATAGTATGAAATACATGGCCAATTTTATTCTTACTGTTTACTTAAACCTTACATTATCTTTTTTTTCTTTTTTTTAAGGAAGATTAGCCCTGAGCTCACATCTGCCACCAATCCTCCTCTTTTTGCTGAGGAAGACTGGCCCTGAGCTAACATCTGTGCACATCTTTGTCTACTTTATATGTGGGATGCCTACCACAGCATGGCTTGACAAGCAGTGCATAGGTCTGCACCTGGAATCTGAACGAGTGAACCCTGGGCTGTCGAAGTAGAACGTGTGAACTTAACCACTGTGCCACAGGGCCAGCCCCTTACATTACCTTTTTTGACCTTCAAATGTATAAATATGTAAACAAGTTTAAAATGTAGAGAGAAGTGTCAGTGGATAAGGTATACATTAAGTGGATATGCTCAAGTAAAGGCTTTTAAAAAAAAATTCAAGCAATATACTCACAAACATGAAAAAATAATTGAGGATATTTATTTTCCCTTTATTACTTTGTTCTAACTAAATCAATCTCAATCCAATGAGATAGAGTTCTTGAACTTCAAAAGTAGCAATAGAAATATATTTTGGAAGCTTGCATTTTAATTTAGTAAATAACGTATAACTGTTTTATTTATTTTAATTTTAACTTAGAGTTTAAGTCAAGCAATGTAACACAACATAGCAGTTCCTACTAGATTTTAGCAGGAACTAGTCATTCATGAGAATAACTGCCCTCTCATAAAATATTTTTGAAAAGAACCAAAACTCATTTTAATTGGAAAATCTTCCTGATTTAATCATGTAAATTATTCACTGTATTCAATGAAGAGCATTAGTTTCAGATATACATAGAGGAATGAAATATATGTAAAAGAGAAAAAAGTCCTCTGAAAAATAAAAATAAATAAAACTAGTAAATTAATAGAGATGTTGACATGAGTTTGACTTTAGTTATTATTTTATCTCTGACTAAACCCCACAAAGAGCTTAAAATAAAATGATGCTAAGTATGGCATATTAATCGATCAGAATATATATACAAACTTGTAACGAAACATAGTCAGAAATGAGTCAGGATCAGACAATAGCAACCAGAAATACAATTTACAAAGTTTGTGGCAGAGAGATAAAGGTAATAGACCTAAGAGGTACAAAGATCTGGCAAGTGGCTGGCAGTGTTGTTTGGCTATCACATAAGCAGTCAGGAGGTGGAGGAAAGTAGGAGAATCCTCGGAGATTACGGGAATAGAGGAAGGTTGGCAGATCTCTGAAGTCTTTTCAGGTAAGCAGAATTCAGAATCTGGGAGTCAGATATTTAGGAGTAATATCATGACCAAATAGGACTGGCAAGTTCTCATCTTAGAACTCCTGATTTTTTTTTTAAAAAAAAACCTTGCCTATCAAATATGTTCACTAAATAATTTATGGTGAGAAGGAAGTTAGTGTCCCTAGAAATATTGTACGTTTTGTTAAGTCATGGACAAAGCAGTTAGGACTTTCTGAAGTTTATATGTAATAATAAAAGCTAACATTTTTTGAGCGCAAGTTAGGGAGCAGGTACTATAGGCAAGTACATTTGATGCATTATTTCTCTTAATTCTTAATTTATATTGTGGATGTTATCTTCATCGATGTTATCTCCATCTCCTGTGATGAAGAAACAAAGGAACAGAGAGGTTAAATCTTTTGTTTAGGGTCATACAACTAGTAATGAGTGAAGTCTGGATTGGAACTCAGGCAATGTAACTCAAAATCTACAACGATATACTATTCTAGAACAAGGAGAGGTGAGATCCTAGGGTGAATGTGATTAGATTTGAGTGGAATTCATCTTTGAACATCATGCTAAACTAGTGTGGACTAAAGTAACTATCTATAATCTCTATGTTTGAAATTCATAGTTACTAATGAAAATATTAAGGAACATTCTACTTAATTCAAGTCACCAAGGATGCACTGTTTATGACACATGAGAATAGGTAATAGAATCTTCAATAGAGTGAGAATTTTGCATTGTTGAATTTTGTCTTGGGTTTGTCTAAATTCATTTATTCTGTTATCATTCATTCATTCGTTCAACATACTATTTTGCTCTATGTGCCAGGTAATGTTTAGGGATAGAGGAATTAGCAAGACAGACAGCATATCCGTATGAATTTATAGTCCATTGGTGGAGACAGTCAATATACAAGTAAATACATAAATATATATGCTAGTATAATATTTCTTGGAGATAAGTGTGCCATGAAGAAAAATAAAGCAGACTAAAGGTAGAGAGTGAAAGGGGAGGGTTATTATTTAATGGTATTCATGAAAGGATTCTCTCAGGGGATAAATTTGAAGAAAGACCTGAATAAAGTGAATGAAGAAGGCTTCCCAACACATGGTGGATGAGAATTTAAGGAAGAGGAAACATAAATGTAAATACATTGAGTTCATAAAGCAAGGGGAGAGGCATTAGGAGACGAGGTCCAAGAGACAGGTAGGAGTGAGCTCACCAAGGACCTACTAGGCCATGGTGTAATGTTTCCATGTTGAACCAGATGGGAAGACATTGGGGGTGTTTGATGTGAGAGTTGTCATTATCATATTAAAAATATTAAAATCACTCCAGCTACTTTGGAGGTACTGCCTTAGACTAAGGTGCTAGCAATGGAGGTAAAGAAAAGTACTTAAGTTCAGACATGTTCTAAAGACAGAGCATAATGTAATTGCTCATGATTTAGGAGTTGGATTTTGGATATAAAAAGAATAGTCTAAAGTTTTTGGCCCAAGCAGCTGGATATATGGTCATGCCAGTATGGAGGGGATAGAAATAATCAAGTTTCTATTTTGGAAACATTAAATGTGAGATATCTACTAAGGATCCAAGCGAGAATAGAGATTTGGCAGCCAGATGAACAGTCAAGAGATAGTGGGAACATTGTAAGATGAAGATACAAGTTTAGGAGTAATCAAATTGTATAGATATCATTTCCAAAGCCTAAGACTGGATGGCATTACCTGGGAAGTGAGCGTGAATAGAGAAAGCAGAGTGACAAAGATTGAGTTCTGGTTCATCCTAGTACTTAACAGTCAGGAAGAGGAAGAAAATGAATCTGAAATGAAAGAAAAACCAAGAGCATATAGTATCTTGAAGAGAAGAAAATGTTTCAAGGAGGAGGAAAAGTCAATGTCAAATGCTGTCGACAAGTTGAGTAAAATTAGAACTAAATATAGATCATATAACCATAGAATTTATCAACACAGAGATTGTCTTTATCCTTGAGTAAAACAATTTCAATGGAAAGGTTATGATCAAAGCCCCAAAAGATCAAATGGAAGCAGCAAACATAAACAAACCCTTTGAGGAATTTTGCCAAAATGCAAATAGAGAAATTGGGCAGTAAATAAATGGGCATGAAAGATATGGTTTTCTTTTTTCCTTTGTGAAAATTATTATAGAATGTTTGTATACTAATAGAAATGATCCAATAATCAGAGAAAAATGAAATTTATGTTTGTAAGAGAATAGGTAATTGAGGGAACAAAGTCCTTGAGATGGAGAGGAGGATGAAAAGCACATAAGCGAAGGTGTTGACCTTGGGAAGATGTAGGGGTTTTTCAATCATTGTAACAGGAAGAAAAATCAGAATACATAGACAGAGATGCAAGCATGATGGCAGATGAGGTGGGAAAAGAAGTTCTATTTTGGTTGCTTCCATTTTCTCAGGGGACTAAAAATGTGGTTATCACCTGAGAGTGGGGAGGAGAGGTGAGTGATGGAAATTTAAGGAGATACAAGATGATGTGAAATACTCTTCTCTGTGCTTGGGAGGGTGAACTCACTGGGGATATCTATTAGAATCACAGAGAACTGCTGAGGTCTCAGTTGAGATAAATGGTCCCACATGTAAAGTGAGACTAGCCAGCATGGTTGTGTAAGCTTTGTACAGTCATGTTAAGCAGCATTGGTGCAGGCATGGTGTGGTAAGACAGTTGAGCTGAGTTAAGATTGAGGTGTGTTTTGTTTTTTTTCCAAGTAAGTATGGGTGAGGGAGTAAGTACAATCGAGTTCAAGTCTGATGCAAAGAATAGATGAGAGTTGTAGACCAAGAACCCAAACTGGATAAAAAGAAAATGAGTAAATGGGGCTTATTGCCAATGAAAAAGTGATAGATCAATGGATTAGTAGTCTCAATGGTTTGAAGAGTTATTAGAATAAGATTAATTGCTAGAGAAAGTGAGCTGGAAAGATATGAATTGGTGTTCAGAGGTCTGAACCTGTCCAAGATACCAGATTTTTGAAGTAAAAGAATATTCTAGTTAGCTGTTACAGGCTACTGAAGTCATAAGCAGCTGGACCTGCCACTGCAGCTGCCTGCAATGAGGGGTAACATTCTTCTTTCTTATATTAATAATTTTAAAAGATGGATGTGCAATTCACATGTCATGTGACCTGCTGAATAATAAACAAATTGAACCTTGTTTTTGACATGGCATTTGTATACTCCAAAAATAATAATGAAGGTAAAATTTATACCCTTGTGTAAATGGTTCTTCATTGAAATATTCTGTATTAATGTGGTTTTTTAAAAAAATCTAGTTCATAACTCAATTCTGAATAATTTTTATTGAGGCCATTAAGATTTGAAGGGGATTAACATGCAATGTAATAGAGTTGCCTTTATATGTAGGACCACACAGAACATTGACACACACCTGCAGTCCATACAGTGAGAGATGATGTAACAAGTTTTTATAATTTTGAGACAATGATTTAGTCTATATCTTTTCAGTCCAAAATGATTCTTGGAATTGATTTGATTTCTTCTGCTTGATTTTATCTTAGCGATCTTCATAAATTGCCTTCTGGCTTTGGATATAGTTTTTATGCATTTACAAGCTCCAAAAACAGTACATTAAAAAAATCTCTTTGCTATAATTCTTGAGCTTTGCTCTAAAATATTTTCTTAGTATGTGGTAGTACTAAACCCTTGATGAAATATTAAGACATTATGGGTGTTTGATGAAAATGTTATGGTATTATCACTTTTATTTTACCTATGTGTGAATATGTATATGAACATATAAATGGTACCTTTTGCAGGAACTAAATAGCAAATTCATTCAACTTAGTTATTTTGGAAAAAGACTGTATACAATTCCTCTTGATACAAAACAAAATAGTTTTATTCCAGAGATTTAAAAAAAAACATTTAATGTAAATGCATGTTTATTATAATTTTCTAAAAGGCATGCACTTTCATCAAAATAATTTTAAATATTTAGGAATCATAAGAAATTCTTGGCACTAGTTTGTTCTTGTGATTTAAAGCATATTTCTATATACAAATAGCATATCCAATGTTTGTATATGATTGCTTTCCTAGCAATCATATGGTTGGATATATTTTATCAAGTGAGTAAATCTTCATGTTGCCACCTAGCACCTTGTGAATGTCTTTTGACTTCAATGAATTGTAAGGTGGTTTCTAGAATATATACACATTTATTGTACACACATACCCATATACACACACACATGTATACAAATTAAATCTTTTCTTTCTGACATTATCAGTGATGGTCTTACTCACATGAAAATTTGAGCCCCAAATGGAAAATCTGGGGAATTTGATAGAAAAGTATTGGTATAGAAGCCTAAGTTCCCCTCCTGTGAGAGTTTTGGCATCCTTGTTGATGTTAATTTGGTTGTATAATCTACTATTGCTCCTTCTGTGTGCTTCTTAGCATTAAGGGGTTGTGTGTTTGAATCACAAAATGTTAAAGGTTGAAGGACAAGACTCTTAGACTCCTTCTATTTTCCAGAAGAGGAAACCATAGTCCAGATAGATTGAGGCTTGCTCATGGGCTACATAACTAGCAAAGGGCAGATTCTGAACTACAGTTCTCTAACTTAGAATCTCGTTCCTTTTTCATGTTGGGCTGGAGCATGCCTTGAGGGATTGGAAGGTATGTTGAAGGAGTCTGATAAAGAGGAAGTTCATCTGGGAAGGAAGGCAAGAGCTTCGCAACAAGCTGCTAAGGAAAAAGCAAAATAAAATGCAGTGATACTTGAAGTTTGGAGGGAAAAAGAGTGAATGAAATATGGATAACTTTAAAAGAACATCGTAGAAAGCTGTTAGTACGTCAATCCATAGTGTTTATTTTGAGCAGTTGGTGACATTTAGAAAGAAGTGAGGGTTCCAGCCATTTTCAGTAGGTGGTCAGTTTGACATTTCTGTGTAATGCCTCTCTGGGCTAATAAAACTTGTCTATTCCTGCTGGTTCCATTTTCATTCTTTCTGTTCATTTAAAGTAACAATTTAGTAAATCACCATATATAGGCAAATGCTGGAAATCAAGTGTTTATACATACTAAAATTTTTTAAGCCTGGATTTTTTTGCATAACAGATGGGAAAAGTGTGAGTAATTTCACTGGAATTCTGTAGGCTTTTTTTGAAAAAAATCATTTAGTGACATTTAAATATTCAGTTTATGTCTAATAAAACAAATCATATTTTTAAATAAGCCCTACAATTATTATCAAAACAGATTCATGTGGTTTGGCAATGAGCAAATAACATGGACATCTGTTACAGGAAAAATAAATCAAACCAAAATAAATTGAACCATAGTGAATGTTGCTATAATTTGGTAATTAATTGTTATTTTAAACCCCAAATTTATACTACCTAACATCAGCTGGACTTTTGTAATGATGTCCTATTCACAGCACGTCACATCACCCACAGGTCTGTCTCAAAGATTCTCCAAATTTCTCAAACCCCAAAACATAGACCCACAACTCTACCCAGTACTATCGTCTCATAAATTATCTGTCTCTTATATTTATGTGAACATTGTTGCAATCCAGTTAATTCCCTCACTTTTCTTATTTTCTCCTTTGTATTTTAATTCCCTTTGATTCCTTCCCACCTCTGAAGAAATATTCCTACTTCCTCTTATGTGACTGGGCATATAACTTTGCTCTTGGTTATGTTGTCCCTCCTGTGATCTTTTCATGTCAATTATCTTTTATTAAAAAAGTGTAATTGGAATAGACCTCAACACTGCCACTGTTTGGGGGTGTGTGGCCTCTGGAACTGGCTATGCTTATCCCTATCTGAGTCCAGGGGTTTGTGGAGATTTGTCCTTCCATCTCCCTTCAGGTGTCTCTCTGATTGGTCAGGACCTTACCCTATTTAGAGAGCATAGGAGTATCTTAGGACATTAAAGAAGGGATTGTCCAATGGGAGTAGTTGTGAAGGAAATTTATCCTGCTGAAGATAGGCAAGGATACAGGCATCTGTAGAGACTACTTCCCCTTCCTTGCAGTAAGGACTGCTTAAGTAGGTGCTCAGCACAAATGATGTCTCCCAACTACTGGTGTTGATACAGACAGGAATTGCTCTTGGAAGAAACGGGGAAATTGTCTTCGTGTTGCCATTCCCTAAGTAGAATGGTCCACTTAAGTTTGGGAAGTCCTCCCTTTTCTGCCCTTGGGCTTGCCTGACCTTTCAGCAAGAACTAACACTATCAAAGAGAAACTGTAAAATACTGCTCTTCATCTACCTATTAAAATGATGTTTATGAATAAACTTAGTGCTGTGCTCCTTCAGGCCTTTGATTTTTGATCCTTCTCCTCTTTTTCCTTCTTGACAATCTCTGCTCTTGCAAATGGAAAGTTTTTGTTGTTACATGCCTATCAGTGAAACAGGCTTCACAAGCCAACTTGAAAGGAAAAGCTCTTCATTAACTCTCTCCTTTACTTTTCATTCCAGCTGTGGTAATTTTAATTCCCTCCAAGGAACTTGCATTTGAATGGAGGAAGGTTATACACCAGTATTTGTGCACAAGAAAAGCAAATTAATCTATTTAAAATATTATATCTAAAATTGCACCTCTATTCTTTTCATTGAATTCTTCATGCTCTAAATTTTCCATCCAAAATGCTCCAACAACAATAATGACGATGACAAACAACAAAGATAAGCCCTCAAACTTCTTAATCAATAAGGGCATCAACCTATTTCTCTCCTTTCCTGTTTTCCACTTATTTCTCCATTCCAAATATCTTAAAAACTGAATGTCTACTTATTGGCTACAGTCTTTGGCATTCTCATATTCTTCTGCATGCTCCTAGAAAACTCTCTTTTTATTTCTTACTATAGATATTTTAAATAGATGTTGGTTTAAATATCACCAATGTGATATTATGTGTGAGTTTTCTCTGAATTCTTCTGCCATTCCTGCAAGGAAACGTCCACATTTAATCCCATTCATACTGCAATATTCCCTAAGCAGGTGAGTTATTTCTCCTTCTAGTCAAGGTTAGTTTGCACTTACCCTCTGACACCTGTGAGCAATACCCTTTCCTCTCCATCTCCAAGACATTCCTGCAACAGTCAATTCCTTTTTTCTCTACACCTTTGTCTTCATCTTTTAGTTTTGTCTCCTTTTCTGTCTGTTGTTTTGCTTGACCTCTAAATGGTGGTAGTCCCCAAATTTCTCCTTTCACTTCTTTTCTCACCTTGCTCTTTTCAGTCTAAGGGTTTACATTTACTTTCAAGGCTTTAGTCACCCATATTCTTGCTTGGTCAGTCTCAAATCTAAATTAACAGTATTTTCATAGCAGTATTTTAGCATTACTTTAGTAGTAATACTAAAGTAGCTAATAATATTGATTAAGAAGAGATTGCACCCCAAATCTACACATGACCAAATTTTATTTTCTCCCTTGGAGAAAAATAATTTGCTAACTGAGGTACTCAGTAATACAATATTTTAATTTTGCATCCATATTTTTGTATTTTCTAGTTTGAAAACAAAGCACCTGTTAACTTTAGATTTCAGTCTGGCTTGTAATAATATGTTGTATAAAATGCTTTTGAGCTGTTCTTGAGCACAGCATGGAAGTTTGTTATTGGCTTTGCTCACTATGAATGAGACGGACCTTTCTAAATTATTAAAGCACAAGTGATTTCTCCAAGGTACTATTTTAGGATGTCTCTTTATTTTCGTCTATTTTTTGACCTCTATTTATGCATAGCTAAATATCTTGTTAGATTCTAGGAATTTTCATATTTATGGAACCATCTTAAGAAATCTCATTAGCATTTTGATTCAGCCATTGGAACATGAGAAAATGAGTTTCATGTCTTTACTTATGTAGCAGAAATAAATTTCACCCTTGTTGCTCCGAAATAAGTGTGAAGTCTTCCAAGCAATGAGTAAAGCAGAAATGTTGCTGGTTTCCATAATGTTACCAAGATGCTAAATTAATTATGATTTTAGTAATATCAAAAGTATTAAGTTAATCTTTTCATTAGATGAAAATACTGACATTAATGGAGGTAAACAGGTGTGAACTGGCACATCTTAGTCTTAGTGGAACTTGGAGGCCTCAGTTCTTGCATATGTAGGAATATGGGTAGGAATGTAAGATGAGAAGATGAGAGAATATGAGTTAATTCTTGACTTTGAAAAGCCTACCAACTTGTCAAAGTCACATATTGAAATATCTCCATTTACTTCTCTTAAAAATAACAATGGTTTGGGCCCGGCCCAGTGGTGAAGTGGTTATGTTCCGCGCTCTCCACTTCAGTGGCCCGAGATTTCCTAGTTCTGATCCTGGATGAGGGCCTATGCACCGCTTGTCAAGCCATGCTATGGTAGGCGTCCCACATATAAAGTAGAGGAAGATGGGCATGGGTGTTAGCTCAGGGCCAATCTTCCTAAAAAAAAAAAAAAAAAAACCAAAACAATTTGGCAACAATTTCAAGAAGGAATAATTAATAAGCAATATGAAATAAGGTAGAATATCTTTAGGCTAGACTCAGCTTAATTTCTTCTAGGGGAAGGAAAAGATACTTAAAGTTATATCTATAGATGTGTAAGGAGTTAATTAAAGTCAAGAGTTTGACCACACACACAATAATTTTCTCAATAGAATTACACATTATACTATATGTTCTTCAAAACTAGGAGGGATGGTAAGGATTAAAATGTTTGAGTTCATGTTTCTTAGTCCTCTAAATTCCTAGCAATATTTACTTAGTTTTAAAATCTATAGTTTTTTTAAACCTTGTTTTCTTGATGTATTATTCCTAGAAGGAACAAAATCATAAATATAAATTATAAAGCTATACTTTATTTTTGAGGACATGGGAGGTAAAATCAAAACAATGAAATAAACACTGGCTTCACGTAAAATCTTTTGGTGCTCTTAGAGAAGACAAGCGTTCATTCCTCAAAGAACAAAAAAAGGGACATTTGGCAGGACTTGAATGACAGGAAATTTGAGACAGAGCTGGTAAACTGACTGAGAGTTGGAATGTTGGAAAGTGCACGTTTTAAACCACAGTAATTTTTAAAAATAAAAACAGGTAAAATTCTTTTAAAAATATTCTAATGAAACAAAGCAAAAAAGGATTTTAAAAGCAAAATTAGGCTACTGTTATAGCCTAGAAATAAATTATTTAAACTGATGGGGAAATCTCAAATCCCAGTAATAATGGAAATGATGTATTCTGATTCCCAGAGACTTAAGCTGGGAATCTATTGTTGACACCAGGGGGTGCTCAAAAATCAAACCACGTTATTTGGTACTTGGCTACCTCAGTATCTGCAGATCATGGATCGTTGTATATCTGTGGGGTAACATCTCAGAAGAGGGTTTCTAGAAGATCACATCTTTTGTTAAATCATAGGTTCTGTTCAGTAGCAGCAAAATATATATTAAAATTCCTCAAGAAGGATTATTTCCCAGGTGATAAATAGTTTTCCATGGGGCCAATGATGGCATAAATATATGGCATAAATACATAATTTCACTATGAATTTAGGTTAAAGGATTTGAATGCATAGTTTACTTTTCAGTATAAATTCATTTAGCTGTTGACAAGTGGGCTTACTATGTTTTAGATGAATTACTAGATGTTACAGGTGATACAATATTGTGTAGATCATAAGAAGTTTTTAATATAACAAGAAGTGGGCAGAAACAATATATCTATAAATAGAATATAAAGAAAAACCATTTCTTCAACATTTTTTAAACATTTTTTAACTATTACCTGAAACAATGCCTATCACATAGTAGTATTGAAGATATATTTGTTGGATGAATGGATATGATAAATGTCATAAGAGAGTAAAAGTTGTATGAGTGTTCAAAGTGTGGGTGGAAGTATATTTTTGTGGAATGCTTCATGAGTCGCATTCCTAGCTATTGCTCAGTCCTCTGTTCAGTGGTACTGGACATGAAACCCTGTGATGCACAGTAAGCAGGATGTGAGGCATTATGTCCCCCTACCCCCATTCATTTGTTCATGTGTCATTCAATAGTTCACTGAGCACTTCAATATAATGAGATCAGAACGAAGAAATAAAATACAAGATCTGCCATTAACGAGGTCAACATGTATTTGGAGGAGACAGGCAAATAAATAAGCAATGAAAATAGAATTAGATATATGCTATGATAGGTTCTACAAGAGAAAGTGTGTGTATGCAGTGTATGAGGGTTTGGTGCATCTGATTTTGTCTCCTGATTTCTGAACTGAATTATGATGAATAGGAATTAGTCTGTTAAATTTCTCTCTTGGAGTAGCATGGATCCTGAGTTTATTTCCAATTCTTCTCTTACCTTCTCAAATCACATAGTTAACATAACCATTATATATTTCATGTTGAATGGATACAATTGTCCACAACACACTCCACATTTTGATTTCTGATTGGCTGCACCATAATTCACACTCCATTCCAGCCTTTGTAAACTCTTTGATTGGACCTGCATTTATGTATCTCTACTAGTAGGAAATATGGAATTTGTCTTGCTAATTGATCCTATGTGTCTTTGTAAGTCACATTATAAAAGCGTGTTTGCTGGGGTTTGCTTTGACACGTGGTGAGAAATTGACTCAGTTTTCATTTTGCTTGACATTTCTTTCAGTTCCCTTTTTACTTGTCAGGCCCACTGTAAAGTTCCTTTATGTGTTGTGAGAGCTGCCTCAATAGCATGAGGCATATTCCCATACTGACCCCTTGGACCCACCTATCTTTCATTCCAAGCAAACAGTTTTCCACAATCTTTGTCAACTCCTGCACTCCCTATTCACTTGTTTGAAATAAATATTTGACAGTTCCTCAAACTAGGGTAAAGGGCTATGCATTTTCAGCTTCAAGAATAATCTAAGATGCTCAAATATAGAGATTCCTAACATGCTCTGTACAGTCAGACTGCCTGTGTTCACATCTGCTGTTTACTCTCTGTGTGAGTTAAGGCCATTGACCTCTGTGGCCCATGCCTCCTTCATCTGAGAGATGGTACTAATAATATTTACACAGTAAGGTTCATGTGAGGCTTAAATGCTTAGTATCTGTAAAATGCTTAAAATGGCATTTACCTATATATCCACATGTTCTAATCAGATTACTACCCTCTATTGAGATTATGGAGATGGTAATGACGATAATAATGGCTAAAATTGAGAGGTGGATTTGCCTTGAATATCATAAAGCTCAATCCTCTGGATCTCTCACTTGGACAGATCCCTTAAGGGTCATCATTTTTGGTAAGATTTTCAAAAGTAGTGTAATAACTGCAATCAGTTGAGACCTTTGTCTCTTCCTAGTATGGCTTTCCCCTCCATCACACTTCCCCTAGTATAGTGCCGGCGGATTGGACTGGCCACAGGCATTATTATATAAGAGAAAGTTGAGTTGGGGATACATGTACTTTGGGTTTAGTAGGAGTGTAGTTGAGTGGTTCTCAGTACCTTTGGTCTATAGCTAAATAATTACTAGCTGTGCCTGTTGTAAATACCTTTAAAGAATACTTCTACAGCCCATGATGCAAACCCACCAGAGCATCCTGACAGGGCTAGAGGTTGTAATGAAATGTGAACTCATCCTGTGGTTCTTGGAACCAAATATATGTGTACGTAGAGGAGACACAGAGTTTGAAATGTGTGAAGCCAGAAGCTAGTTTGTGGGAAATCTCCTAAACCTGGAATATATAAAATTGTATGGAAAATTTTGTCTTATTCCTTGTTAAAACTTCCAATAATAATAGTAATATATTAAGATATATTTCAATCTTATATTCTTTATAAAAATAATGTGGCAAAATAACTTTCACGTGAAAGGACAGTTAAAGAGTATGTAGTCAAAAATGTAGAAAAATATTTTATTGTGTTAAGCAATTAATTATAAACAATATTCTTATTTTCTAGATTTTGTGATGCTTATTTGTCAGCTTTGTAAACTTTGTAGTTCTTTGTGATTTTTTTCATGTTCTAAACCAAATGACAGAAATACATTTAACTTTGAATTTGTAATTTTGAGTTTGTAATATTTATTATTTTGCTTTTCAGGATAGTCCTCCAAATTATGTAAACTTTAGTCCCCACAAAAACTGAGTCCATCTTGGCTAACATGTAATGGGGGATTTTATGTTCCAGGATTTTTTTTTCTTCACCTTCATTGAGATATATTCGACATATAGCACTGTATAAGTTTAAGTTGTACCACATAATGACTTGTTTTATATATACTGTAAAATGATTGTCACAATAAGTTTAGTTAACATCCATCATCTCATATAGATACCACCAAAAGGGTTTTTTCCTTCTGATGAGAACTTTTAGGATCTTAGCAGCTTTAAAATATACCACACAGCTGTGTTAACTATAATCATCATGTTTTACAACACATTCCTAGTACTTATTTATCTTAGAACTGAAAGGTTGTACCTTTTGACCACTTTCATCCAATTTCTCTACCCTCCACCCCATGCCTCTGGTAACAAATCTGATCTCTTTTTCTATGAGGGATTTTTTTGTTTGTTTGTGTGTGCATGTGTTATTTTCTTTTTTTTAAGATTGCACATTTAAGTGAGATCTTACAGTATTTATCTTCTCTGTCTGACATTTCACTTAGCATAATACCCTCAAGATCCATCCATGTTGTTGCAAATGGCAGCATCACCTTCTTTTTTTACGGCTGAATAAAGTTTTATGGTATATGTACACAACAACTTTATCCTTTCGTCTGTTGATGGACACTTAGGTTGTTTCTATGTCTTGGGTATTGTAAATAATACTTCAACGAACAAGGGCGTACACATATCTCTTTGACATAAAGTCTCAACACATGGGCATTTTTAATCCCATGAATCCTTTCTTCTCTTTCTCTGCCACCCAGCCTTGAACCTCTCTCTTTTACTCTGCTCTAGCATTAACTGCACATTTATAAATCTCTGTGTGACGTTGTTCTTTTCTCTCTTACACTTTGTTTCTCCAAAGTATAAGATACTTTGAGAAATTATTTATAACTTAATCCCTTTAATTCAAATCTCTGATCTCTGTTTTAAACACTACCCAAGCAGACATTTATATCTTAGCTCATTTATATTTTAGTTCATATGGTTCTAAACCTTCACAATACATTAAAATTACCTGGGGAGCTTTAAAAATTTCAGTACCCAGGCAATATTCCACACCAATTGAATCAGAATCTCTGGTGGTAGGACCAAGGCATCAGTGTGTTTAAGGGTGAATCTGATATGTAGGCAAGTTTGAGAACCAATGGTTTGAATGAAGACTTTCTTTGATTTGGGGTGAAAATAAATAATGGTTCCCTGAGGGGGAAGAAAGTGCTCAGGTAAGAAAACGTACAAAGTATAGAATCTAGGGATTTCCAACAAGGGAACTCTGCTTTGTAACAGCTACTGGAGTGAAAAAGGGCAGGATGTGAATTCTGAATTCTGGCCTTGTCAGTTTACTAGTTGTGAGGGCCCAGAAAGCCATTAAATTCTGTGCAATTTCAAGATCCTTGTTTATAATATGGGTAAAATAGGTACTCTGTTGTTTGTTGTAAAGATAGAGATAAAAAATGTAAAATAACTATTGATTAAAACTAACATCTTATTACTATCGCTATTAATTATAAAGCCTTCTACAACTTAGTGGTTGCTTCAAGGCAACTGTAACTCTTAATTGCATACAGTTGTGTAATACTCTACAATATTGGAATTCTCTGAGCTCTTGGAGGACTGGCCACTTCTGTCTTGTTCGCTCTACAATCACAGCCCCTAACAAATAGCCTGATACAGACTATGACCTAAAAATATTAAATGGGTGAGCAAATGAATGTGTCATATAGCTTAATCTCATTGGTCCAAAATAGATTACACCAAATTATATATTTCTTTTGTGCTCTCCTACATTCTCTTTTTCTCTTACCTGATAAACCAAAAATTAATAACAGTCATAGTTTACTACGTATCAGGTAATGTTCTAAGAAGTTTACAAAGTTAGTATTTACAATCCTATGAGTTAGGTATTCCATTATTTTGCAGATAGTAAAGGTGAAGAATAAAGAGGGTAAGTCCATTTGTATAAGTCACACCGCTAGAAAGCTGTTGAGTTGGGATTTAAATTTAGGTAAATAGACTTGAGAAAACATTCTAATTATTAACTTTCCTACTGTAATCATCACTTCACCTGCATAAAAGCAGCCATTGCCATTGCTATGAACTACTTTAAGTCCTTGAACCGATTTTTAATCTCTTTTCTCAAAGTTCCAAACAAGTTTTATCCTCTAGGCTTTTTGGGAACCAGTCATAACTCTGAGAGGAAAAAAAACTCATTGTGCAAAGAGATATAATTATCATATTTACTTTGCTTGAAAAAACAATTTGTGCCTGCAGAAACGATGTTATTAATTTTTATTTGGCTTAGACAAAAATACATGGACTCAAATCAATACACCTATTATTTCTGTTATGTTCAGATATTCTACTGCTGGAAGCAATGATAAATTTAGACTTTTCCTCTTTTGTATTATGTCACAGTTCATTAGAGAGTTAACAGTCATTTTTAAGAGTCTGTACTTTGGAACATTAGGTTTTACTTATTAAAAAATGCTCATTACTGGTAAGGTATTCACTAAATAACACTCACCGAGTTTGATTTTTTTCCTAAAAAGTAGTGATAGGAAGACATATGTCATGGATTATGCAATTTCATTTCCTTTAAAACTCTTTAGAAGATAAAAATCAGGTCAAGATAAAACTCTGTACAAGCACAGAACTAACAGAAACACCAGATGTGTTCCTGACCTTTAATTTATAATGAAAAAAATCTCTTCCAAGTCTGAAGTTATTTTCAATTAGATAAGTAAAAAGGTTGATTGCCCTTTAAATTATAGTTATTCTTTTTCTATTACTAGATTTATAATAATTTTTAACTGAATTATAAGTCTCAGCTTTATTGGTTTTGGGTTGTATGGATATAGGCAAATAAAAAGATTATAGAATTGCCAAAACATTGTTGTGTATCTCAGCAGAACACAACTGGAATTTCAGGGAATATTAAGGAAATGGTTGCCTATTTCTAAAAATATAAATATGTTTGTCTAAGATGAATGGTAGACAGTTTTGGTGATGAGCCACTGGCCTACGTGAGATTTGGAGAAATAAATGGCCAATCTCTCTCCTTGCAACAGCAGATGTTTTTCTGCTAATATTGAAATAAACATTTTCTTTGGAAACATCTGTCAGTGTAACAAGGCTATAATTGAAATCAACATTGAGGATATTAGAATGTGCTAATTAAAAAAAATGCTCATTTACTGAAAAAAATTGCTATTTTTTAAAAAAAGACTGAGGTAAATTTCAACTATACTTCTCAGTTAATATTTACTGTGAAATGTGTAGAGTATTGCACCACGTTATATCCAAGCAGTTACTTTTAGATGATATTTAATTTGAAATGGTGAATATATCTACTTGTGGCTTCTATTTGCCTTACCAAGTAACATGGCTAATCTCTTATTTTGCATAGTTTTGATTTAATCTAACAAAGAACTAAAACATTATGAAGAAAGTGTAGGAGAGGTATTTCATATTGTGGAAAGTAGAACTTAAAATGAACAGTCCTTTTGTGAAGGTATAACATGGAGCTATATCTTACAGAGGCCCAAACTAGAAGAAATAAATTTAATTAAAAAAATTGAATGTTTTCTTAGAAGTAGAATTAAGTGATGGATGAAACTAAAGAAAAGAACTTAGATCTTTTCAAACAGTTCAATGTGTTGATCTCATTTATCCTATTGGCAAAAATACTTAGTTAATGTGATTCATGTTTACAAAGATTAATACTAATATCTTAAAAAAAATTACATCTTGTCTTTACCACAGCATTATAAGATGCAGTTTTAAACTTGGCTTTTTCGCATACACCCACCCCAAAATACCCACCATCATCAAGTTTTTGTGGTCACTACTATGCCACTGGCCAGGTTCCCATCCCAACTCCTCACCTCTCACCTCTCAACCAAACAAAATGGGACAGAGATTCTGTGTGCCCACCCTTTATTCCTAGGCACACAAGAAGACTATACTTCCCAGCGTCTTTACAATTTTACATAGTGGAATGTGGTCAAGGGTGATTAATGTGTGTCACTTCAAGGCCCAGCTTCCAAAATTCTTCCCTTGACAACACTTGACTCTCCTAATCTTTATTCACCAAATGAATGGAGATAGTGAATGAGGTCTGAGCAATAAGATGTAGAGTCTGCCTCCAAATAATCGCCCGAGGTGCTTGCCAATAGGAATATCTGTATTGGAAAAGGAACACACTCATTGTATGAAGCTATTAAGACGTTTGGATTTATTATAGCCGCTAGCATGATTTACTCTATTTCAGGCACACCAGTAAGATAACTACAAATTATCACTTCAGTCTTCATCTGTATAATGTGAAGTCATTTTAAATTCTAAAGTCTCAAAACAGAATCTTAATTTTCCCTTCCAATCAGTGCCTTTGCAGCATTCCTGTTTTTCTGTTAATGGCAGAATCATTCTGGAAGCTAGTTATCAAAAACAAAAATATGATGCAACCTCTGTAGTTTGGGATTTTGGTGAGAACAGGAGCATCTCAAAAGCTGACCATAGGAGAATTAACTCTTCTATAGATATTTGATACATTAAATCATTATATTTTAGCAGCTATGATTTGACAGCAAAATCAAATTCCTTATTATAATATTTATACCACAATATATCACTCTAGAACTTGGAAAGGCAGCTAGTTCACGCTATAGAAAGCTACTCTACACTCTACATAACATAATTTGAAATCTTCCAGAATATTGTATTAGTTCATGCTCAACAAAATTCATTAGAATAATTTATTAGTATCATCATGAAAACCATCAGATACTCATTTCCTGAGTTCATGGCAGTGATCACTCATGTGGAGACCATTGGTAGTCAGATATGTAAGAAAGGCCTCTGATCACTATGAGTCATGCCATCTCTGCACATGTAGATGATATATGTAACTCTTTTTTTTCTCTCTCTTGCAATAATCAAAGGACTAACTCCACACATGCTCATTACAAAGGACTGGTAAGTTTCTACTGCTGTGGCAGGGCTGGCAGCTGGGCTACAGTTGTTAGAATGCCAAATCCCAGACGTGGCATGATTAAATCCAGTGTCTAATCATTTTGTTATAGTAAATTCACAAAGCAGTCTGATTACAGCATGGCTTGTCTTTATGGTGGTACACGTGTTATACATTTGCTATGAAATTACTAGTGTGAATTTGTAACCAAAACGTAATGTTTACAAAAGAATTTCTTTCCCCTACAATTTTTTTAAAACGGATCTAAATATTCCACTAGTCCTGTTGGTAAAAGCCATGATGTTAATTGGTCTTTTAACTATTTTACTATTAGTTTTTTTTTTGCTTTCCTATTTAGCTATAATTTTATTTTCTGGGTTTTTCTTTATGCTTACTATAAAATTTTTCTACTTAAGATGCAAAAGTCAGCTGTTTGAA
Organism: Equus asinus; assembly: GCF_041296235.1. Classification (NCBI taxonomy): domain Eukaryota; kingdom Metazoa; phylum Chordata; class Mammalia; order Perissodactyla; family Equidae; genus Equus; species Equus asinus. The sequence continues at coordinate 47,894,624 of NC_091793.1, read as the reverse complement.
ATTATAATGTTCAAAGAACATTTAGGACAAATATTATTTTCTCAAATACAAATACTAGAGTTGTTGAATATGTACATATTAACAAGTTTACAAAAATAGATTCTGTGGCTTTAGGTTATAATAGAAGAAATATTTAGAGTTGTAAGTTATTTTAATATCCTGGGCAAGAAGATATATAGAAACACTTTAACAAAATATATTAAATCAAATCACTTTATTTGTTTCTGCATACCACATTAGTGGGCAAGAGAACACATTTATTAAAGTCTCTTGACAATATGTAATACATTAAATAAATCATTAAGGTTTGGCTTTGGATCTACTGTTTTTATAGTGCTTTTGTTATGAATAATAGTATATTTGCTATAAATATTCTATCCCTTTTCTACATAAGAAAAATGCATCTAAAATTTAATTTCTATTTTTCCTTTGAGATAGTTTTCCTTCTCTATTTTGTCTTTGTATTAAAACATTATCAACCCAATTATTTGGTATGAAAATCTCCGTGAATTTTTGTAGTTCACTGAGGGGTGATCATGGAAAGAAAATTTGGGGTACTCTGATCTATCAAACTAACCAGACACCCATTTGCGAACAGAGTGTGTTCTAAATTGTCAACAAATATTGGATGCTTACCCAAAATTCTGCCACTTAGTTTCTTGGTGGAGGTTCCATGTCACACCAAGAAAGTTCAGTATCTCCCTCCTTACGTTTAAGTACTTTCCCTTCTCTCACTACTATGGATTGTGTTTTCTTCAGAACTATGACGTCTCTTAAATCATAAATTCCTCCTGATATTTCTCACTAGCTCGCATTTTTCTTCAGCCCCAGCATGATTTATCTGACTCTCTACTCAACATCTCTATTTGGATGGACAAATGTAACATATGAAAATTGACTTCAGTATCCCCCGCCCAGCCTGCTGCTGCCACACCGATCCCCATCTCAATAAACGGCACTGTCAAGTACTCAGTTTTTCAGTCCCTAAACCTAGTCTGTTGGTTGCACCTTTAAAATACAACCTGACCATTCCTCTTATCTCATCTGCTGTCACTCTAGTCCAAATACTACGTACTCTTGTTTTGACTTCTACACCAGACTCCTAAGTGCTCTTACCTTTTCCTACTCTTGCTCCACGTATAGCTTCTCCACAGAACAGCTGAGCAAATCATGTCAACCCCCCACTGGAAAACTTTCAATGAGTTCACATAATATTTAGAATCAAATCTGAAATCCTGAGGATGTCCTCAAGGCCCTACACGATTTGACTCTTGTCTCTATTCTGTCTCCTACCCCTCTCTCCTTTTGCTGACTTAGCTGCAGCCACAGCTTGACATGTTCAAGCTCAGTCCACCCAAGGTATTTACATTTTCCTGTTCTCTCTGCCAGAATATATTATCCCCAAATTGAAGGCTTCTTTCCAAACTTCATTCATTTTTCTGATTTAACAGTCCCCTCTTTTGCTTATCCCATATTCCACCCCTAGTCATTACCTAATCCCTTACAAAGCTTTACTTAATAGCTCTTGCCACTACCTAAAATTATACAATATTTACTTTTTATTGTCTGTCTTCCCCATAGAAGAGTTTAGAGCATGTCGCCCCACAGTATGCCACTTTGGCATATTGATTATTTTAAATTAAAGGCACTTGAGAAAGAGCAGGTACAGGAAGGGCACTCTGACCCTCCTTTTTTCTTCCTGAAAGCAGATGAAAGTCCCATGTGAAAGATGCCCTCCCTGTACCAAGAGGAAGGAAGACATTCTTATCACCAGAGACAGGGAATTGCTGCTGAAAAAACCTGTACAAACCTTGTTAAACCAACTCCATCACCTGGTCACTTCTCCACAATTTACTGCCCCTAGCCCAAACTCCTTTTTGTTGTTAATTCTTTACAAATGTATCCTTTCTTTGTCTAAAAGCTGTAAAAGCTTTCTGCTCTTGTCACTTCTTCAGGTCTTTATTCTCCTGCGCAGGTTCCCTTATAGATGGAAAAATTTAATTAAACTTTTATGCTTTTTTCCAGTTAATCTGTTTTATGTCAGTTTAATTCTTAGGCCCAACCAGAGACCCAAAGAAGATAGATGAGATTTTTCCTCCCTTACACTTCCTAGAATTTAGCTCTATGAAGCAGGGTCTCTGTCTTACTGACTGTAGTATCCTCATTGTCTAGAAAAGATTCAATAAATATTTGCTAAATAAATGATTAAATCAAACTATAAATTAAAATTCATATCTTTTCATCCTAGCTTGTTGATAATAATCCTTTTACTTATTCTGATTAAAGTACAATTTTTTCTACCTCTGTGAGCCATTTGAATAAACATCAAGAAAGAAACTACAGCACGCATTTCTAGCTTTTTCACTGTTTCTCTGTTAACCATGTTAATCTGCTTCTAGCTCACCTCTCTGACTCAGCTACTAACTAGCTTTCTTAATGGGAGAGTTACTTTGCTGAGCATCATCCATGGCAGTAATTCTTAAACTTTAGCAGGCATAAGAATCATCTAGAGAGCTTATTAAAACAAAGATGACAGGACCTAACCTCAGAGTTTCTAATTTCATAGGTCTGGGAATGTGGCTAAAAAATTTGCATTCCTGACTAGTCCTCAAGTATTGCTGATTCTGCTAGTCTGGGAACCATAGTTTAAGAACCACAGATCTGTAGAATGTCTGAATGATGGCCATTTTCTTTTGTTATGACTTCCTTGCAAGGGACCTAGGGAAACTGGGGTGGAAGTTTTCTGTAGAACAGGATAACGAATGGGGCCTGGGGCCCTGCTAGCTCTGTCTACTAGCTGGAGAAGTGAGCGGTTGTCAGAGGAAGTGCACTGAAGAGTTTTCCAGGCAGTATTTCAAACTTAAAATTTGACAAAATGAGAACGGAAAGACAATAATGAAAGATGTAGAGATAGAGACAAAGCCACAGAGAGAGAGAAAGACAGGAAGGAACAGGAAAAGGAGGAAGAAGGGGGAGGGGACTTGAAATAATTGACATGCTGACATATGCAGAGATTCTGAAGGTATAGAGAATGCCTGAAATGCCTGAAGGAACCAAGTGAAGCTGATTTGGAGAAGTTGGTATTTGCAGTACATTTTCCTATGGTATTTATGGATTCAATTTTAGAGAGAATTATATGGGGGCATGAAAGAGGCAATAAAGAAACTAATATAAAGCAGAGATCTTCCATCCCCATCATGTTTAGAGGCTTTCATTTAAAACACAGATTCCTATAACCAAAATCTTTATTAATTTCCTGGGGTCATCTTAATAAAGTACCATAAACATGGTGTCTAAAACATTCTTTTGCAGTTCTGAGCTGGAAGTCCTAAATCATGGTGAGTGTAAGGTCATGCTGTCTCTGAAGGCGCTCGGGGAGGATATTTGCCTTTTCCTAGCTTCAGCATTATCCAGGAGAGTAAAGCAGTTGACAGTAAGTGGTTGTCTGCAATCCTGGGCGTTTCGTGGCTTGTGGTTCCATCCCTGCAGTCTCTACCTCTCTCATCATGGGGCATTCTCCCCGTGCCATCCATATTTCATGTTGTTTCTGTGTCTTCTATTGGCGTTATTATGAACGTTAAGTTTAAAAGCAAAATTATTTGGGTGAAATAATTTAAGTGGAGGAGGAACTAACTGGATCTTCCTTTCGCTTTGGCTGTGATTTCCCAAAGAATTGTTCTTTGCAAACTATCGCTTGTGGTCTACTTGTTCCTATCCTCCTGTTGTCTCACCTGTCTGCTAGGTGGTCTTTACCCCTTCAATAAGCTAAAATTGAGAGTTTCCGATTCTCTAGCACAACTCTTCAGTCAGGCATAAAGTCTCAACTAGCAAAACCAACAAACTAATGGATTTTGAACGTGTAAACTCCTCATATCCCAGGGATTAACAATAATCAAAAAGCGTGTGTCTATTTAATGCTTGCTAAGTGTTTGTTACAGTGCTAAGTGTTTTATATGTTATCAAGCTGATTTAATTTCTTTCTCTTTTTGAAATAATGCCCCACTCCGGCTTTATCATTCTAATCTCAGTGTGGTTTTAATAATAATAATTTTAATTTTTAATAATGATAATTGTATTAAGTAATTTATTAATTTTAATAATAATTTTAATTTAAGAATAATAATTCTCTCATCCATTGAAGGATGAGAGGATCAATTCATTAGCCAATAAATGGAATGTGCAAAATAAAATTCTGCATCTGACAGGTGTTTTGGCATTCTTCAAACAACATTGAGTGGTTGCCCACTCTGCATTGCCTGCCTTGTTTGCCACTTTTGTTTGTATCCTCCTTGTGTAATCTAGTTCATATAAAACATTGAACTAAGAGGGGAGTATTTAAGAACATAATTTTTATTTTCCTAAAATATGACTTAATTTTCTAAATTTTGAATGTGTATGCCCGTGTGTGTGTGTGTGTGCGTGTATGTCTGTGTGTGTGTAAAGTAAGGCATATCTATCTATAGAAATTCTTGAGTTTAATGAAATTATTTATATTGGGCAAAAAGTCATTTTTAATATTAAACGTATATCATTTTGGCAATAAAATCAGTTGCAGTATAAGCCATTTTGAATGGCTCCTGGTTTCTATCAAATGTTATTGGTTTTTTTTGGCTTGATGAAAATATTTTGAATTTTGCAGAAGTTTTTCTGACCAGAGCCATTTGAGTGCCACAGCCTGCCCTTCACATGTCAAAGGTCTTTGTAGCTAGTATAGCATAACAAGTTTATTGGAGAGTCTGAGCTTTGTGGGGTACATACTTGAAAAGGATTTATCTTTTCTAATCAGTGCTCCCAACTGTGCAATGACAAACCTTCCCTCCCTGCCGGGTAGCCAATCTCTTGATGTCTTGGTTAGATTCTATAACTTCTCTCTACTTTAAGTCATTAAAAAGTCTAGTCTAGTTTGTAACTCCAAACTCATATCCTTTCCTCATCACAACACAGGCCTGGTTTGGGGTGAAAGGACTTGGAAGGAAGGGTGATCTGCTCTCTCATTTCCTTACTATCACTAGCAGGCAAATGGAATTTTATAGCATGTCTCTCTGGGGCATCTCCCCACCTCTTGTTTTATGCTTTTCTGTTTCTAGCTGCTCTGGGAGGAGATGGGGAGTAATAGGACAACAGTCTCTTTACTTTATTGGCCTTGCAAGAGCAACACTCTATTTCTTACTAACTGCTTTACTCTCCTGGATAATGCTGATAGGCCATCAAAGTCCTGGGTGATAGACATCTAACTCTTGGCTTTCTAGTGAAGCATGTGTATAAGTTCTGGAGGTCCTGTTGGACACGTCCCCACCATAAATTTTCCTCATTTATTATTATTTATATTCGTTGAATACTTATCTAGCTCTTAGTCTGTGCTATGCCCTGTTTTACATTGTTTACAAATATTCAATAATTTAATACATTTATTATTTAGAGGGGGAAAGTGAACCACAGTGAAGCTGAGCAACTTGTGCAGGATCACATATCTAGTAACCAGCCAACCAGGGATTGAACGCAGGCAGTCTGGCTCCAAGGCTCTTAACTACTATGTTAAGCTGACTTCATGTGATTGTTTCTTGCTTTTGAGACAACAGCTTAATAGGAAATTGATAAGAGTGGTCTGGAGCCAAAACTTTTCTAGACTAAAGATACAGTTTTATAGGTTTTGGAATTGTCAATATTGATTTTTGAATTATGAGAGTAGAGGAGATCTCTGAAGGGGAGAAGTCAACTGGGAAAACAATAATATTTAAGAAACATGAAAGACCCCCGGGAAGAAGACCTGAAGGGACCAGGGAGATCAGAAGCTTTAGTGTCTACAACAGACAAAGACATGGACATCCTCAGATAAGTCAGTAACTGGGTGTTCAGTTGCAAGGGGGAATGTTGAAAAAAGGCATTGCCTCAGTTTGCATAACCCTCAGCAAAACAAAAGCCTTAGAGTTAACAAAACCTACCTCCATAAATCATTGTCATTGGAGGGTGAGTCAAAGCAGAGTTTTTCTCAGACTCAAGCAGTTTAATCAAAACTGTATGTAGGAGAAGTCTTGGAAATTCATTTTTCTTCGCATCACATATTCAGTGACATTTTACTGTTCTTTTTTCATTGACGTCCTGAACAAGTAACTGTCTGCTTGGCCTGAGTCTACATGGAACCCTGAAGTCACTGGAGCCAAAGGCTGGAGACTTTCAAATGGAAATGAACAGCTGCAAAATGTTCAAATACGTCCAGCGGATCAGAAATTGGGAATTAGATTCTGTAATTAGAAGGTCATTCTGGTTTTGCAAGAGGAAATTAGGGTCGTTCATTTCCCAGCTGCACGCCATGCCATTGTTAAAATTTGACATTTCAATATTTCATTTTGAATTTTTTCTAATGCATAATATGAAATTCAGTTCCAAATTTATTTTTATATTGATGCTTAGCCAAAAGCTTTTTAAGAATGGGGTATTTTTTCTTCCTGACTTGAGATCCCAACATTTTCATATATTAAAGTATCATCCATATATAGGTAGATGGAGAGACAGATCTATTTCTGAGTGTTTTCTTCTACTCCAATGGTCTATCTATTAATGTACTATTTTATTTTAATTACGTAAGCTTTATAGTATATTTTTACATTAGGGAGCTAGTGCCCCTAATTCCCCTCTTTTAAATAATTTTCCTGGTTATTCATGTTTGTTTATTTTTCATATGATCTTTAGAATAACGTGTTTAGTTAAAAAAAATCTTTTTTCTTTAGTTGACATCACCTTATATTACAAATTGTTTGTCTTCTTTCTTCATGAGTGTTTAAAGTTTATAGCCAAAGGCTTTATTTATTTCTGGTTAAGTTTATTTTTAGGTACCATAACTTGTTTTTATATTTTTATAAATGGGGTCTTTTCTTCCATTGTAATTTTATTTTATTATATCTTTTTACTGGTAGCTGTTGGTGGTGGTAAATTGAATTGCTGATATTTTTACAGATCTTGACCAGCAAAAATAATCTCTTGATATGGTTCAAACTATTTTATTTGAAAGCTATTTATTTACGCTTATTAATGTTTTAGCCTGTATTATGCCAAATTATTTTATTTCTTATAGAGTAATTTTTGTTGATTCTCTTGTTTTATAGATGTTTAATCACATTGTGAATAGTGAGGCCATCTTATTTCCAAATTTTTATCTCTAGTTTCTGGTATCAAACCATTTTGGCCAGTAACTTAAGTATAGTGTTATACACTAACGTGATAGAGAACATTCTTATCTTGTCCCTGATTTTGTAAGGGAAAATTTTTGGTGGTTTTTCATTAAGTCTTTGAGCTGAGACGAATATATTTTATCATGTTAAGAAAATTTCTATAAATTTACATTTTATTGAGTAATTTTATATTTAATTAATATCTATAGATATTGTGACATTTCTCCTTAGGTTTATTAATATGATAAATTGTACTAATAGCTTGTTTAATTTTGAACAGTCCTCATATCTGGAATAAAATTTTCTGTGAAGTGATATATTACTTCTGTAATAATCTGCAGAATTCTGTTTGCAAGTATTTTGTAATGAATTATCTCATTATGGTTCATAAATGATATTGATCTGCAGTATTTTTATACAGCATTTGACAGGTTTTGGTATCTGTGTTATGCTTGCTTTGAAGAAAAAGAATTTAGTTCTTTTTTATCTATGGCCTAGAAGACTTTAGATATCTTTGAAATAACCTATTTGTTAAGGATTTTTATAAACTTCCCATGTAAAACCATGGCCTAGCTCTTTTTCGAGGAAATCTCATTTTAGTGACATTAATTCTTCTGTGGGAATTGATATATTTAGGATTTTATTACAAATGCTCTCAGTTTCCACTTTTCTAGAAAATTTTTCATTTTATCCATGTTTTCAAATCTATTTTATTATTGTACAATGAAGCTTTTATGGTTTTTCTAATTTTTTCACTTTTTTTATTCCATATTTTAAAATTTTATGTATTTGTTTTTCATGCTTTATTTCATGATTAGGTTGACTAGCAGTTTGTTGACTATATGGTTATTTTGAAAACTAGCTTTTAATTTTATTGGTGAAACTTTTTTGAGTGTGTAATTTCTGCTTTTGCCAATAATTACTCCTTATGTTTTCCTTTGGCTTAATTTGTGATTCATTTTCCAACATTTTGAATCATATAGTTTCTTTGTTTTAATTATTCCTTTTTATTGGCATACGATTTAGAGCTACAACTTGTCTTCTTAACATGACTACCTGTATTCTGTAGGTTTCAATATAGAGTGTCTTCGTTGAAATATTTTCTAGATTTTATAGCATTTTGGTTCTCTTCTTTAGTAGAAAATTGTTTAAGGAAGGATTCATTAATTTCACTTTGCTGTAAGGTATTTTGGTTTTCTGATTTTGATGTTAAAATTTTCTAGTTTTCTTTTTCTTTACTCAGAAAACGGTATCTGTACAATATTAGTATTTGGGGATTTGTTGAGCTTTTTCTGTAGTGGAGATTCTGGTGGTGGTTCTTGTTTTACGGGCATGTGGGGAGTGTCTTTTCACCGTAGAACTCAGTATATTTCAATTAGATCTATAACATGCACTATGTTTGTTAGATCATTTGTCTTCACTTTTGAGTACTTTCACTGTTATCATTCATCCACTTACCAGTCTGGACTAAAGAAATGAATTAAGCTTCCTCACACTAGGGGTTTTCTAATATTTCTTTACTTCTAGAGTTTTACTTCATAATATTGACTGTTACTCTTAGTAAATAAATATTCACTGTTAATGGCCATCTTTAGCATCGTAAAGTGACTTTCTAACGTCTTTTAATGCTTTTTTGACATGAAATCAGCTTTTCCCCCAAAATTTATTGAGGAATAATTGACAAATGTAATTGCATATATTTAAAGTGTACAATGTTATGACTTGATATACATATACATTCTGGAATGATTACTGAGATCAAGATAATCAACACATCCATCACCTCATGTAGTTAACTCTTTTGTGTGTGTCTATGGTAGAATGCTTAAGAAGATGTAGTCTCAGCAACTTTCAAGTATATGATAATATATTATTAACTATAGTCACAATGCTGTACATTAGATCCACACAACTTATTCTTCTTATAATTTAAAGTTTGTATCTTTTGACCTATACCTCCCAATTTCCCCCTCCCTACAGGTCCTGGCAACCACCATTCTATTCTCTGTTTCTGCAAAATTGTATTTTTCTTTTTAAGATTCCACACATAAGTGATACCACACAGTTTTTGTCTTTGTCTGCCTTATTTCACTTAGCATAATGCCCTCGGGTCCATCCATGTTGTCACAAGTGGCAGGATTTCTTTCTTTCTCATGACTGCATAATATTCCATTGTGTGTGTGTGTGTGTGTGTAAGTATACATACACACACCCACACACCACATTTTCTTCATCCATTCATCTGTTGAAGGACATTAAGTTTGTTTCCATGTCTTGGCTATGTGAATAATGATGCAATGAAATGGGAGGACAGATATCTCTTTGAGATACAGATTTCATTTCCTTTGGATATATTTGCAAGAGTGTGACTGCTGAATCACATGGTAGTTCTTCCTTTAATTTTTTGGGGAACCTCCATACTGTTTTCCATAATGGCTGTATAAATTGTCATTTCCACCAACCCTGTATAAGGATTCCCTTTTCTCCATATCCTTGGCAACATCTGTCCTCTCTTGTCTTTTTGATAATAGCTGTCCTAACAGGTGTGAAGGGATATCAAATTGTGGTTCTGATTTGCATTTCCTTTATGTTAATGATGTTGAACTCCTTTTCATGTAATTATTGGCCCTTTGACTATATTCTTTGGAAAAATGTCTATTTAGGTCCTTTGCCCATTTTTTAATTGGATTATTTGCTTTTCTGCTTTTGAGTTGTGTGAGTTCTTGATATAACTTGGAAAGTAACCCATTATCAGATGCATGGTTTGCAAGTATTTTCTTCCATTTGGTAGGTTGCCTTTTCATTTTGTTGATGATTCCTTTACTGTGCAGAAGCTCCTCAGTTTAATGTGCTCCCATTTGTTTACTTTAGCTTTTGTTGCACGTGTTTTTGGTGACTTATCCAAGAAATCACTGCTAATGTCAAGGATCAATATCAAGACCAAGGTCAAGAATCTTTTTCCCTCTGATTTCTTCTAAGAGTTTTATGACTTCAGGTCTTACATTCAAGTCTTTAATCCATTTTTAGTTAATTTTTGTCAATGGTGTAAGATAGGAATGAAATTTCGTTCTTGTGCATGTGAATATCAGTTTTCCCATCACCATTTATTGAGAGACTATCCTTTACCCAGTGTGTGATCTTGGTACCCCTGTCAAAAATTAGTTGACTTTATATGTGTAGGTTTCTTTCTGGATTCTCTATTCTGTTCCACTCATCTCTGTGCCCCCTCCCTTTTTACACCAGTACTGTATGGTTTTATTACTATATTTGTAACATATTTTGAAATCAGGAAGTGTGATGTCTCCAGCTGTGTTCTTTGTCAAGATTGCTTTGGATATTCAGCATCTTCTATGGTTCTATACAAATTTTAGGAATTTTTTTTCCATTTCTGTGAAAAATGCAATTGAAATCTTGATAAGGATTGCATTGAATAAGTAGATCACTTTGGGTAATATAGATATTTTAACAATATTAATTCTTCGATCCAAGATCATGGAATATCTTTCATTTATTTGCATCTTCTTCAGTTTCTTTCATCAAAATCTTGTAATTCTCAGTGTACAAGTCTTTCACTTCCTTGGTTAAATGTTTTTCTAAATGCATTATTGTTTTTGATACTATTGTAAAAGGGATAGCTTTCTTAATTTCTCTTTTAGATAGTTCATTGTTAATGTATAGAAATGCAACTGATTTTTTTATGTTTTTTACGTTTTATGTAGGTTGTACCTACAACTTTACTGAATTCATTTATTAGCACTAAGAGTTTTTTGATGGAGTCTTTAGGGTTTTCTATATAAAAGATCATCTCATGTACAAAAATAATTTTACTTCTTTCTGATTTGGATGCCTTTTATTTCTTTTTATTTTTCATGCTTATTTGCTATTATTGTATTACCGTCTATTTCTCCCTTTAAGTCTGTTAATATTTGCTGTTATATTTAGGCGCTCCTATGTTGGGTGTATAAATATTTACATATGTCCTCTTGTTGGATCGATCCCTTTATCATTATATAATGACCTTCTTTGTCTCTTATTGCAGTCTTTAAGTATATATATCTATATATAGATATGTATATATTTCTTTTTTTTTAAAGAAGATTAGCCCTGAGCTAACATCTGCTGCCAATCCTCTTCTGTTTGCTGAGGAAGATTGGCCCTGAGCTAACATCTGTGCTCATCTTCCTCTATTTTATATGTGGGATGCCTGCCACAGCATGGCTTGATAAGTGATGCATATGTCTGAGCCTGGGATCCAAACCAGTGAACCAAGGGCTGCTGAAGTGGAGTGCACAAGCTTAACTGCTTCACCATCTGGCTGGCCCCTATTTTTTTGATGTAAGTAGTCATGCATCATTTAACAAAGAGGATACACTCTGAGAAATGTGTTGTTAGGTGATTTTGTCACGGAGACATCAGAAAGTATACTTATACAAACAGATGGTATATCCTATGACACACAAAGCTATATGGTGCTAATCTTATGGTACCACCATCGCATATGTGGTCTGGCATTGACCAAAACATCGTTATGTGATGTATGACTGTGTAGCTACCACAGTTTTCTTTTGGTTTCTGTTTGCATGAAATATCTTTCTTCATCCCTTCACTTTCAGTCTGTGTGTCCTTACTTCTGAAGTGACTCTCTTGTAGGCAGCATCTGGTTGTCTTATTTTTTTAAAATCTATTCAGCTACTCTATGTCTTTTGATTAAAGAATTTAGTCTATTTACATTTAAAATAACTATTGATACGTATGTATTTAATGCCATTTTGTTAGTTGTTTTCTGGCTCTTTTGTAATTCTCTGTTCCTTTCTTCTTCTCTTGCCCTTTTCCTTTGTGATTTGATGATTTTCTGTAGTGGTACGCTTAATTGCTTTCTTTTTATCTTTTGTGTATCTACTATAAGTTTTTGCTTTGTGACTACCATGAGGCCTAAGTAAACCATCTTAGAGTTATAACAGTCTATTTTAAGCTGGTAATAACTACATTCAAATACACTCTAAAGCAATATTTTTACTTTCCTCCCCACATTTATGTTTTTTAAAAATTTAATTTAATTTTTTTTGAGGAAGATTAACCCTGAGCTAACTACTGCCAGTTCTCCTCTTTTTTGCTCAGGAAGCCTGACCCTGAACTAACATCCATGCCCATCTTCTGCACCCGGGATCCAAACGAGCGAAGCCTGGGCCACTGAGAAGCGGAATGTGTGCACTTAACTGCTGCTCCACTGGGCCAGCCCCCCACATTTATGCTTTTGATATCACAATTTATGTCTTTTTATCTTGTGCATCCACTAATAACTTATTGTAGTTATAGTTATATTTACTAATTTTCTCTTTTAATTTTCATATAGATTCCTAAGTGATTGACCCATCACCATTGCATCATTAGATTATTCTGAATTTAACAATATATTTACATTTACTACTGAGATTTATACTTTCATGTATTTTCCTATTACTAATTAGCACCCTTTCATTTCAGCTTAAAGAAATATCTTTAACATTTCTTGTAAGGCCGATTAGTGGGTGATGAACTCCTTTAACTTTTACTTGTCTAGAAAACTCTGTATTTCTTCTTCATTTCTGATGGACAACTTTGCTGGATAGAGTAATCTTGGTTGGCAGTTTTTTTTCTTTCAGCACTTAGAATATATGGTGTCACTCCTTCTAGCCTGCAAAATTCTGCTGAAAAATCTGCTGATAGTCTTATGGGAGTTCCCTTACGCATAACAAGTTGTTTTCCTCTTGCTGCTTTTAAGATTCTTTCTTGTCTTTAACTCTTGATAATTTAATGTTAATATGTCTTGCTATGAGAGTGTTTGGATTCATCTTTTTTGGAACTTTCTAAGCTTCCAGGATCTGGATGTGTGTTTCCTCCCCCAGGTTAGGAAAGTTTTCAGCCATTATTTCTTTAAATATTTTTTCTTCCCCTTTCTCTCTCTTCTTCTTCTTAAATCCCTATAATGTGAACATCTGTTTGATGTTGTCCCTTAAGTCCTTTAAGCTATCTTCACTCTTTTTCTTTCCTTTTTCTTTCTGCTCCTGTGATTGATAAATTCCACTGTCCTGTCTTTGAGTTCACTGACCTTTTCTTCCTCTTCATCTAGTCTATTGTAGACCCCTCTATTAAATATTTCAGGTCAATTATTGTTTTCTTTAGCTCTGTGATTTCTGTTTGGTACTTTCTTATATTTTATATCTCTTTGTTGAAATTCTTACTTTGTTCATGCATTGTTCCCTTGACCTCAGTGAGCATCTTTATGACTATTTTTTAAAACTGTTTATCAGATAAATCAATTACCTCCATTTCATTAATATCTTTTGCTAAAGTTTTGTCTTGTTCTTTCATTTAAGACATATTCCCATATTTCTTCATTTTCTCTGTGCATTGGATAAAACAGCCACCTCTCCCAGTCTTGAATGAGTGGCCCCGAGTGTGAGATGAATCTTATTGTTGAACCCTGCCCAAGTTCTTGGTTGTCTTTCAAATGTTTGATTGTACAAGCAGTCTTATTTTCTCTTAGTGATTTCTATAGCTGAGGATGTGCCAAGACGTGCCAGTGTCCCAAAGGGAGGATCTCAGTCAGCACCTAGACGAGGGCTGATTAAAGACCAGAAACTCAGGCAGCAGCTTTTAATGTGTGCAAACATACCTCTTTCAGGGGAAGACTGGGAGATTGGCTTTTTTGTCTCTCTGTCTGCACTGAGTCCCGGGGGTAAGCTTGGTAAGAACTGTTTCTTCATTTGCTACTGTCCCATAAAACCTATGAATGCAAGACCTCTTTGCTACCACAGTCAGATGATCAAGATCAAGTTCTGTGTACTCTAGGCAGTAGACACAAAAGCCAGGGCATCAGATATGTGTACAAGCTCCTTTCATAGAGATACTAGTGACCAGGTGTGGGACAGAGGGAGAGCATGAAGATGACACCTGCTGGTCTCCCTGGTCTCTGAGGAGGATTGCAGTAAGCTCCTAGATGTATGTTAAATTAGAATCCTGCCTTTGAGAATGTAGCTTTAAACATTTACAAATGAGCTTCTTTCATGAAAAGTCTGGATGTTTCAGTCTGCTGCCTCTCTGCTTAACTGGATAACTCCCTCTGTGCTGTGCCCTGGAAGGTTATCTGGTTAAGAACTATTTCTCTGTTAGTTACAGTCCCATGGGATTTTTGAACATCCTCACTAGCCATCAGAGTCAGGCTATTAAGGAATGCATTCCCTGGGTGGCAGCCACAAAAGTCGAATCACCAGGCATGTGCACAAGCTACTTTCTGGGAGATACCACTGACCTGGTGTGTGACAGAAGGAGAGAGCAAAGTTGGTACACCCTTGCCTCCCCTGTCTCTGGAGAGGATTTCAGTCAGCCTCTAGACATATGTTAAATTAGAAGGCTGCCCCCTCAGGCTGCAGCTTTCAAGATAAGCAGGTGGGCCTATATCAAGGAAGGAGTAGGCCTTTTCAGTCATCTGCTTTTCACTGATCACTGGGAGGAAAGCCATGATGAGTCCTTGCAAACCCTGTAAGAGCTGTGTCTTAGTTTCTATAGCCTTATGGTTTCATGGACACAAGTGCCATTGGCTTTCAGAGCTAGATGTTTTGAAAGCCTGTCTCTCAGGTGGAAATCTTAAAGTTGGGGTTCCAGATGTGGGGTCCAAACCTTTCACTCCTCAGGGAGAAGCAGGAGTTGAGATTTCCCTCCCAATTGTGTGTTGTTTCACCAAGGGCAGGGTTTTTGATGAGATTCTGTCAGCCTGTCCTACCTATTTCAATGTGAGTTTTTTCTCATTCTCCCAATGTGTAGGATTGGCTCAGCTAGTTTTGATTTCTTTCAGAGGTATTGTTCCATATGTAGCTCCATGGGTGGCGGTGAGTTCAGGAGACCTCTATGTCACCATGTTGAACTGGAACCCCTTCTTTTCCTTCATATTTCTTTTTTCTCCTCTGACTGGATAATATCAAGATATCTGTCTTCAATTTCACAGATTCTCTCTTCTGTGTGATTATGCCTGCTGTTAATGCTCTATATCACATTTTTAATTTCATCTATCCACCTGAAATTCTTCAGGTCCAGAATTTCTGTTTGGTTCTTTTTCATGATTTCTACCTCTTTCTTAAACTTTTCATTTTGTTCATGCATTGTTTTCTTGAGTTCTTTGAATTGTCTGTGTCCCCTTGTATTTCACTGAGACTTTTTTAGAATAAGTTTTTGTGTGTTCCTTGGTGATGTCATGATTCCTTACTTCCTTTGTTTCTAAAGGCTTTGTGTTGATGGCTGTGCATTTGAGGGAGCAGTCACCTCTTCTAGCTTTCTCAGACTGGCTTCAGTGTGGAAAGACTTTTATCTGAAGGAGGCTGTGAGGGCACAGGCTCTGGTTCCAGGGAGGGCACAGTGCTGAAGTCTCTTGCAGCTCCATCAGTTGAGGTCAACAACAGCAAAGACCATGTTGATCTTCTGTAGTGAAGATTGCAGAGGTCCTGTGTATAGCACTGATGGCTAGAGCTATTGTCCTCAGAGGCGAAGGCTCCCGATGTCATCCTGTTCTCTTTTTTGTCCTTGGGAGGAAGTTATAGCTGAGGAGATTCCTTTTGGTGACAGATCTGGCACACTGGGACTCAAAGCAGCAGTGGAGCTTGGGGTCCTGAGATCAGGTAAACACAAAACTACCAAAGTATCTTGGTCCAAGAGCACAAATGCTCTACTGCCAATGTCTGAGGTGCAGGAGTGTACAGATCTCCTGTGAAACTGGGCTCTGGGTCTCTGGGGCTCACTACAGTGACTTGGGCCCTGGAGGCAGGACACAGCAGCATAGGCTCTGGAATGACACAGCATGGCAATGACTTGAGCTCAGTGGGCAGGGTGCAATTGTAGCATGCCCTTGGAATGGTGGATCAAAATCCCAACTCTGGCCCTATAGGGCAGTTGCAGAACATCAGCAGCTCAGACCACATGATGGCAGGTCAAAAGCCATGACTTCGAACCCTGGAGCCAGAGGACAAATCTGTATCAGCGTGACCCCAGTGATGATGGGTCAAAGTCTCAGCTTTGGACCCAGGGGCAGGGTACTAAGCAGCAGTAGTGCAGCCCTGATAATGGCACATCAAAACCATGACTTAGAACTTCAGGACTGGGGTACACAGCTGCAGCAATGCAGCCTGCTGATGGTGGGTAAAAGCCTTGACTTAGGACCCAAGGGTGGAGTGCAGAACAGTGGATGCTCTGCCCTGGTAAAGGGAGGTCAAAGCCACAATTTGGGACCTGGGGGCTGTGTACAAAGCAGTGGCAGCTCTGGTCTTGTAGATGGAGAGGTGTGGCATCCCAGTACTGGATATCAGGGGACAGCAGTGACTGGGGCACCTGAAGGCAGGTCTTACCATAGTGACAGCTGTAATACTGGGAAGAAGACACACTGACTAGGACTCCAGGCAGCTCCAAAAGCTATGTTCAGCATTGGTGAAGACTGTGGGGTCCTCAGTGGTGAAGTCTGCAAACGTCCATTATGATGAGGCTTGCTGGGGTTCTCCCGCTCAACTTTTCCCCACGGGGTTAAATCTCTCTGAGAGGATTCCTCTTAGCACAAAGCTGCTCTGGACTAGGGTATGGGATGATGCAGATAAAATGTTTCTCATGTTTTTCTATATGGGCATCCTTGGTTTTTGAACTTTGCAGACTTGCTACTGCTTATTCATTGTAGACCAGAGCTTTCCCAGTGCTGTTTTCCTTGGTTTGCAATTGTTTATTTGTTGTTTTTATTGTTTTTTGGGGAGACGTGTTGGGACCTCCTCACCCTCCATCTTGCTCAAATTTGACTTTGTTTTATAACTCCCTGACCTCTCTTGTTTGCTTGTTTTAAATAACATCATAAATATTGCACTTATTTTTTTTCAATCTATGAATTACTTTGTTTTTAAAGTTTTCTTTTTATAGGTTTGGATTTTGCTTTTTTTAAAAAAATCTCCAAGTGCACTCTCTCTTTCTCATTCTCTCTCCCTTACTCACACCCTTCCCTACTCTCTTGGATTTTAGAGTTCAGTTGAGCTCATTTACATTTTTTAAGACAAATATATTTGTACTAGTTTTGCCATACTTTTTTCTAAAATATATTTTCTCTATTATAAGGTTTTGCTTTTTTAATTTCAAAGGCTATCTTTTTCAGTTCAAGAATTTCCACTTAGTTCTTTATCAGATCTACCTGATCTTTTTCTTATAGTATCTTGTTTTATGATTCTGATTCTTTCATGTTGTCAACCTTAAAAAAAACCTCTTTAATTATTTAAACTAAAAAGGAAAACAACAGTTCATCCATTCCTTCTACCCTCCGCCTGCTGCGTCTTGCAACCACCAATGTGTTCTCTGTATCTATGAGCTTGGTTTGTTTTTCACTTTATTTTTCTTTTAGATTTCACATATGAGAGAGATCATACAGTATTTGTGATGTTTTTTACATAATAAAGGCGTTTAAGATTTTTTTTCTCAAAGGTTAGAAAAAAGATTGATTGGTAGCTTAAGAGGAAGACATGCATTCATTTATCCAGTGAATAGTTATGAAATATATGCTATGTGCCCAGTACCTTTCACTGAACAAATGTAGCAGAATATCTGTTCTATGGAGGAGCTCATTTTTTCTCAGATTAACTAACCTTGCATCAATTGAATGAGTAAACTACACAGTTGACTTGTGAATAACATATGACACAGAACAAAAATAGAGTATGATAAGATAAAATCATCGAGACTATAAATGAGTTCGGGGTTTTAATTTTAAATAAGAGGGTCCAGGTAGACCTCATTGAAAAGATGACAGTGGCATGAAAATTTGAATGAGATGGAGGAGTAAGGTGTATGGATATAAGGGGAAGGGAGTTCTAGGCAGAGGGAATCCAGTAGAGCCAATTACTCTTCTGATAACTGAGGAAAGAGGATGAAGACTGATGAAAATATAGATGGAATTTTGAGGTAGAATGTGTTCATGCCTAGTTTTGTTAGAGACATAGGATACAAACACATCATTTGAGGATGGGTTGAAGGTATAAGGGAGTGTTTTGTGTCAGTCTCAGCCTATTGGTAGTGACACTATCAGTTAGAATGGCTGAAGATACTCGCCTGGGCCTGTGCTGCTCAGTGGAATCCCCCAGACCATTCCCCCATAAAGCCAATGTTGTGGTGGACCAGCCCTTGCTTTTCTTATTATGACTGCAAGATTCACCTCAGCAACAACCATTGGGGAACTTTGAAAAGACATCTTTATTAATCATAGGTCCTGGAGGGTACATGGCATGCCTGGGGCCACTCAGCGAGGTTGTAGGAAGAGAGAGAGGGAGAGCAAGAGTGTGGACTTGGGGTTTTGCCTTTACTGGGATCAAGGGTGGGGTGCTTAGGGTTTCACGGATTTACTCTTTTTGGTGAATTTAAAACATAAGAACAGGAACTAAAGTGCAGGAAGGGAAAAAGCAAGCGGTTAGTCAAATGGTCAGTTGTCTAGGTCAACCAGAGCTTTCTAAAAAGGGGAACCTCATGGGTGGGGGGCCCGGCTCTTTATCTAGCTGTTACGTAGCTGGCAATGTGTTTATTTGAAATGGATGTCTTTAAAGTGAATGTCTCAGCAATCACAAGCTTAGTGCCAGGCGCTTAAATTACAATCAAAAAAGCTAATTGTCAGGTATTTATACTATGGGGGGAGCTGAAAAAACGTGGAAGAACCATTGTGGAAAAGGAAAAAGTACAAGTTAGAGATGAGTAAGACTTGTGCCCAGAAACAATTTGGACTGAGAAGAGAAGGGATGTTATTCATTTTCGGTAGAGTCATCCAGTGCAATTAGGCAATTTTCTGTGAAATGCTCTTTGGACTAGATGTGAGTGAGAAGGGGGCTGACATTTGTTATCGCAAACTATATGCTAGCCTTTTGTAGGGTGCTTTATAACATCTGAATACTGGTGCACAAATGATTACGTTTACATAAGTTTACTCAAACAGGAAAGGCAATCTGATGTCAAAATGTTAGTAAACATCTGATCCATCATTAGAACATAGTATTGCTTAGGAAAAGAAGCAAAAAAAAAAAAGCCACTCTGGTTGCTTTCAGGCAATATTTTTATTTTTTAAGGTAAAAATGCCAAAGAGCCATGCTGATGAAAATGATAATTTATACAGACAAGGCACAGAGGCAAGTGTGCCACCAGGTAATGGACCAGAAAGTGGGAGACGGGCAAGAGGCTGAACATCATGATGAAAGACAAAGAAGGCAACACTTCTTCACACAACAAAAGATTTTAGTTGTTTTTATCATTAGCACTGAGAATTAGCACTGTGAATAACAATATATACTTTATGAAATGAAATGGAATATTTAAAAACATTTTAATTACTTATTTATTGTTTTATATTGTAGTATGGAAAAATTCTTTGTTATTGTGAAGTATATTTATGTGTAATTCTTCCTTTTTCACTCTTTGCTAATATATTTTCTCACTAGGGTACAGCATTAATGTAAAAAATCCAAGACACTTTATTTGTGGATTTTTTTAAGGCTTAGATTGCACTTGTAGATGGAAATGCTTTCAAAATTATTTATATCAAACATTATCTCTGGGCTGCTTTCTCATGCATTGCTGTGTTGTAAATGCCATTATGGATATCTTGCAGTGGCTATAAAGCATTTTGAATGGCATTTTTAAAGTAGAGTCAAATATAAGTGATACCATTGGATAGAATTTAATATTGTGGGAGTTTAGTATTTTCCAGTGGGAATGTGATAAAATTCTAATCATTCACTCTTTTGTTGAAAGCAATTTTGATTGATATCACAAATCAGGCATCATTTGGTGCACAATATTAATGACTCACCCTTGAATTTTTATATTGTTATCAATAACCACACATACCATTTCTGTGGTACACTGTTGTTTCAGTTTTCACAGTTAGGTTTTTAGTATTTTTATGTCAATACAGTGGCATTATCCCATAGAGATGCTTCAACAACTATCTAGACACAATGTGAGGTTGATAAATATGAATTATGTTAAATTCATTTGCAATGAAATTGAACAGCTGACCCAAGGGCTTAGGTTAAGAGAGGCAAGTGAATGTATTGTATGACATCATTTTTTATTTCTTTTGGGTTTGATTTTCCTCTGTGATTTGTAATGAAATAGATTAATGGGCCCAATTCTATTATGGATTAAATAGATTTGACTGGGACCTTTAACAGGAAAGTCACAATAGCAGTCAGCTTCCGATGAAAAGCTTTAAAATAAAAATGAAGGACTGTTTCAGGGAGAAAAGGAACGAGGCGGTGCTATAGAGAAAGATTTGTTTAAATTCAAATGTACCACTTGATTAAATGCAAGGATCATGCTGCTACATGTTATTGGTAAGCTGGCATGTATAACGAAGGTACTGTTAAATTATGAAAATACCCCATGTATAGACCAACTTTTTATCCATTCTTCAATATATTTTGAATACTTACTATGCATCAAAACATTATTAGCTGTTGCTATGAATTGAATTATGTCCCCTTAAAAAGGATAATGTTGAAGTCCAAACTCATGTTACCTATGAAATATGACCTTATTTGGAAATAAGACCTTTGCGGATGCAATCAAGATAAGGTGAGGTCATTAGGGTGGGCCCTAATTCAATATGACTTATAAGTGTCCTTATAAAAATAGAGAAATTTGGACACAGACACACATAGAGAGGAGGACAGCCATGTGAAGGCAGAAACAAAGAGGAGGCCATGTGACAACAGAGGCCGGGATTGGAGTAAAGCAGTTGCAAGCCCAGGAATGCTGAGGATTGACCGTCATCACCAGAAGCTAGGAAGAGGCAGGGATGATTTCTCCTTTAAAGGTTTCAGAGAAAGTGTGGCCCCACTGACACCTTGGTTTTGAACTTCTGGTCTCCAGAACTGTGAGAAAATAAATTTTTAAAAAATTTATTTTAAACCTCCCAGATTTGTGATACTTTATTATAGCAGCTCTAGGAAACTGATACCGAATTATGTATTCTAATAGGCTCTGGAAAAAGTTAAATGATTTGATCAATTTATGAAGTAAACTGATGCAATATCCCATTCAGATACAATCATATAAAGTATATAAATTTTTATGTGTAAGTGTATAGTAAAGGAAGACACTCTGCTAACCATTAGTGATAAAAAAGGGACTCAGTCACAGTAAATATATTAGGGAGCTTAAAATATTACTAAGGAAAACAAGACATATACCCCAAAAAATTACAAAATAAATGGGAATTTTTCTAGTTTATGACAGCAGCACAGATATGATACCATAATAATTTCTAGCAAAGAAGAGACTTACCTTTGACTGGAAATGCTTCATGGTAGAGGTGGCGTTGGAGCTGAGCTCAGGATAGTTTGGATTTGAATATACAAAGTTGTCTGGAGGAATTTGAAGTGGGAATCATTTGTGGACAGAACCACAGAGGCAGACGGCGCATGAAAGTAGGGTGTTAAACACCCATGCTCTTGAGTCTATTTTCAATTTCTTTGGCAGTGACATGTGCACTGAGCCAAGTTTTGACACCGAAACCGTGTTTTTCCATTCTTTTCTCATGGGCTCAGCCTCTGAGGCAGCAGGGAGTGGTTTCTATAAACTGTATCCTCAGAGCAGAGATGTTAAGAGTAAAACCAAGGAAAAAACAAAACAAGAAGTCAAATTCTTCATTCTGAATGTCTGTAAAACTATGGTGGAGAAAATATTTTGAAAAGGCTGGACTTTCAGTTGCAAGAAACTTGTGCTTGAGACACAAAAGTATGTTTATTTTCTTTTCACAGTCAGAAGCTTTCATTTAAAGATGAAGAGCCAGAGCCTGTTGGAATTTGAGCCAAGAATTGATATCTTAGAGTAGGAAAGTAAGGTTTAGACTGATTAGCATATGGGAAAAGAGATCACAAAGGAATGTGACAAGACCTTAGAAATAATAGTCTCTGGGAAGTGCCCATCCCAGTTATTTGGACCAAGCCCCAAAGAGTGGAGGAGATGAAGTAAACCTCTAGGTATGAGGAGAAAAGACTAATTGCTTGGTTTTCCACAGTACAATATAGAAAGTGGCAAGTCTTATGTGAAAATCCACTGTCCAAAAGGGCACCCAGGATTAGAGTAGCAGTGACTGAATGAGATTCTTAGTCAGATAGATGTGAGGTCAACCATACAATGAACTCCTAGAGTAGTGAGGGAAAATAACCAATGTTCCTGAGTACTTATTCCTCCAAGGATTCAGAATTGTTGGGAGAACCAAGCTTCCAGAAGAGGACTTATTGTTGGAACAAAGAGGATGCAGACTGTATGGTTCCAACAAGTAAAACCTGATATGGGGCATGAACTGGGTCAGTGAAAGCAATGAGAGTAGCGTGGGCCAGATAGAGGTGAACTACATTTCAGTGCAGAACAGAGAAACCAGAAAGTGGCATGAGGACCAGATGCCTCCTTTCTAATGCTAGGATGATTTATAACTCCACCCCAGGATTTAGATGACTCAGAGAGAAATTAAGAAAGAGAACCATGCCTGTGTATGTTTGTGCGTGCATGGTTATGGTGTTTGTGGGAGGGGGAACTCTCCCTTTAAGAGACCAACTTTTAAAACAGAAGTAATTTAATTGCCATGACTTGGTAGAGTTAAGCATTTTGACATCCGTGGAATTGGGATTTCAAGAACAGTAGTTGCAGTCATAAACAAAGTTACATTTTGCACATCTGATCTGATAAGGCTGTATTATGATTTTATGAATATACAGTTGGTATCTACAATGAAAGAGGTTAACATGGAGGGTGCAATAAATGATAATTTGCCCCAAATCTTGTATTTAAGTTAGGAATGACTGCTGATAAAGAGTCATAGTTGTGAAAAGCTATGTTCGTGCCAGGTTTAGGCTAAATGCCTTCATATTAATCTTCTCCTGTACCCTTCAGGCAACTTTACGCTTATTGGTCAGATGAAGGAACTGAAATTCATTGATATTTCATAATATGTCTGACATAATGTAGTCAGAGTTGATATCAGAAACTGTGTTGGTCTGAGAACAAAGTCTACCATATCATGCTTCATTGTAGTCAGAGCATGTTCCATATTGCCCAAAATAAATTCTTTAATGAAAAATCGCTGTAGTTGGAAGTGAGTCGTTTATTTTATTTTGAATTTCTTCCTCTGTAGTGTTCATTGTTTTTCAATTTCAGTCACTGTGATTACATATATTTCTCTTTGCTCTTTCTTTGGTTGTTCTTAAGCATCCTCTCCTTGCCTATGAATTAGTCTAAAGCATTATGCTCAAGAACAATGGAAAATTGTGGTACCAGTGCTTATGAAAGTCCCATCACTATTTTCATCATCCAGATGCATAAAGAAAGAGCTTCTCCTTGACAGACAAAAGTCAACAATGTATGCTTGCCTATAACATTTTATTGAAACAACCTGGTTCTACATATATTCCAGTTCCCAAATTTAAAGAACACATTGTCCTTGAAATAGAATCCAGTTCTGCCTGTAAAAATGAACAGATAATCAATCCATTTTGGCTACTGCTGTCATGGTAACTATTGACGTCAAAATGTAGCTAATT
This sequence comes from Equus asinus, assembly GCF_041296235.1. Taxonomy (NCBI): domain Eukaryota; kingdom Metazoa; phylum Chordata; class Mammalia; order Perissodactyla; family Equidae; genus Equus; species Equus asinus. The sequence goes on along the minus strand of NC_091793.1, from coordinate 47,870,875 downwards.
CAGGAAAACAACCAAATGGTTTTGATGATTCTGTCAAAATCACATGTGATTTTAAGTTAGAAACAATGAACGTGTTTACTATTGATAATCATATGATTGGCTCAAAGTCAATTTGTGTTACAAAGATGCCTGAAATATCACATTTCTAAACCATATTTCCTATCAGCTCTTATCATCTTTTGACTATATATAAAGTTATGTGTCCATAGCATATTTAGGATGTTTTCCAAATTCAATATATCCTTGAGTAAAGTTAAAAATATTATAATAAGATACTGTAGCTTTTTATTGGGAGGAAAATATAAGATAGAAGTGAGTAGTTAGTTCAAAATATTATAATAACATACTGTAGCTTTTTCTTGGGAAGAAAATATAAGATAGAAGTGAGTAGTTAATGTTCTCATTACTAGCAACATAGTTTTAGAGATTGCTAGTTTGAAAAATGGAGTCAGGATAGGTTTTCTCACATTATACCTATTACTTATGATAAAATATGGGCAATTTAATATTTTAAAGCAGAAATATTGTATTGTTGATATCCATGTTTTTAATTTAAACAGCTTCTGTTCCTGCTTGGTAAAGAATTTTTATTTTACATGAAGGAAATTTTGAAAGGACTTATGTGATTATTTATTTTTTATTTTTCAGGAATATGAAATATTTGGTGGTAATTATGCAAAATGATTTGAATGAAAGTACCCAAAAAAGGCTAGGTCTAGCTTGCTCTGCTCAGCACAGTTAAAACATTGATTTGAATACTCTTTTTAAAACTTTTTTGTACGTAATTTTCCAGTCAATATTTTCTTTGCTCAAGTTCTGCATTTAATGAATAAATATGTGGAATAACTTTTGTATATATTTGTAGTTTTAGATCATATCTATTAGAATAATTCTCAAGTTTTTAAACTCCTACAAAGTTATTTTTTAAAACATGCATTTTATAACTTATGGTGAATATTAAAGTCTAACCTTGCCCTTCAGTGTTAATGCTTAAATCAGTATGTTTCACACTGGGAGAAAAGTAATTTAACAGCCATCCCTTATGTCTAGAAATGTATGCAAACTCAAAGCTGTTTATTCCCTGTTTTTAAAATTGTCTGGTCTTTATTCCTAAGGCTGGAGTTCAGCCAGCCTAGGTGAGTGGCCATAGCAGGCATAGTTCAAGGGAGCAGCATTGGTCAGATTTGGGAAAACAAGGTCAGAACCAAGGGAATACTGCTTAACATTAGATCTGAAAGGTGAGTATAGGGAAATCAGCACTACAAGAAGCAACTGATAATAACAGACATCTCCCTAAATATAGTAGGATCATTAAAACAAATTAATTATCGGCAGTCATGAGAAAGACCAATATTCATGACAAGGCTTTGGTTTTCCTTTTTTTCCCCAAGTAACTTTATTGGGATTATAATTAACTTGTTTTAATAACCCTACTATATTTAGGGAAATGTCCATTATTATATGTCTTGTCTTCTTGATATATATTGGAACTCAAATTACCGGACTTCCTTGTGGCTAGTCACTGAAGATGCACTGGAAGATACTGCCAATCCGATGCACATTGAGAGGCTTCTATCTGAAGTAAGCTACATAAGGAAGGAGACTGTGCAGAACTTTCATTTTACTGGCATTTGTGGAGACGGAGACATTTTTGAGGGGTAGCAAGGATGCACAGTTAGGTTTCTGGCTCAGGAAAGGCAGCAGCCCTGGTGGAAGCAAACATCTCATTAGTCCTCTCCTGCAGCTTAATCCTGTTTCTCCAACTGTCCCAATAATGTGGTAAGCTACATAATAAACGTTAATCAATCCCTTTACAATTTGTGCTAGTCAGAGTGGCTTCAAGTGTTTGCAACTAACAATACAGGCTTTGAGACTTGCCTATGGTGATGCAGGGGCAGAACTGGAAAGGAAAGCAAAAGCATGGGGATGAGAGTGCTTGTGAGAGTAAGGAAAGCAACATTTTGTCATAGACTGTATCTAGCATTCACTTATTCATCTACTAAATCAATGTCTAGAGATTCATAAGTATTTTTCATATTTTTATTTTATTTATGAGGCTTTGAGACATAAAATAATTTCATATTTTTAAGTAGTGAAATTTTGCATTGTTTTCCATGTGTCTTAAAATTTTTAAATAATTGGTAGAAAATCATCTAGATCATGGGGACCACTTTTGGATAGTTTGATAACTTTTCCAATTGCTTTTATGGTTACTGACATTTCTGGCTTCTAATTCCTATCTCATTACATTATTTTCAATTTGTACTCCATGAATTTATTTTGAATGTGCAGTCTCACTGAGTCTTCATTAGCATTACATATTACTTTCCTTCTTTTTAGAAAAACTTTGACTGCTTGATAGGTGAAAAATGGGAACATATTGTTCTATCATTTTTGACTAATATTTATTCATATTTATTGCTTCTTTATATATAAAACCAAAAATTTGAAAGCAACTAAAATGTCCAACAATAGGGAAGTGATTAAAAATCTTGGCAACGTCATATTGTAAAGTAGTATACAGCCATGGAAGGCCATTTTAAAACATATGCAAAGAATGGGGAAATGCTCACAATAATAAGCATTTAAAAATAAATACGGATATTTTGCTTAACATGAAAATTGAAAATGTAGGATACAAAAATGTAATTCTATTGTGTATCTTTACAACTGTATCTATATTATCTATCATCTCTATACTATTAGTGTCTATAGCATCCATTGTGAAGTTTCTACATTGTATTCTTAGAATTCATAGAGATGTTTCCATTTGTAATTTCATTAGTAGTGTCGAAATGAATTTGGTAAATGTCTATTCTGTGTTGCCCTCTGGTACCGTCTGGAATTCTAATACGTAACTTTTAATAAAGTAATTAACAAGAAACAAAAAAGAAAAAGAAGCAACTGATAAGAAATAAAGTTGATAAGAAGATTCCAGAGCTCAGAGGAAGAGTAAGGGAAAATACCAGGACTTGGCCATGAACGAGATAAAGAGGTCAAGAACATTCTCAGTGGATTCTGATCTTGAGGCAAGGGTCCATGTCCATCAGCTTATAGGCAGATTGGGATAGAAAAAATGTTTGGAGAAAAAGAATCTTCAAAAGCTATATATGACTTCAGATTCTATACTGATAAGTGACAATTCTTTTGAAATGTTTGTGCAACTATCTTGGTTTTGAGATCATGCTTCTGTTTCCTGAAATACTAAAACTTTGCAACTGTATTTTTGCTTTGTAAAATTTTCTAGAGTGACGAAAGAAGGTTGTAAAATAGGAACTGAGAAGTATCTACTGTGCTTCACCCAGGTAAGTCATTGTTAATAGGCCTGCTTACCCTGTGCCCGACTGTTTGAAGCTGAGTCAGAGAGTTAGCTCCTGGCCACTAGTCAGTTTATTTTGTTTGTTTGGAGAGAGTAAACTCTTCTAAGATGGCCACTTATAAATTATTTTGTAAAATGAATAATTCTAATATTCCCAAGAATTGACCTTAATGTGCAGAATGACAGATTATTGGAGAAATTGATACAGTGAAAATTAGAGAATACACTTTGAACTGTTCAGATTATATGAAATAAGTAGGCAAACCAAACCAATGTATTTTTTATTCTGTTATTTATTCAGTAAGCATGCTGATATTTTTAGTGACCACAATGTGCACAAAATTTTGGGCTATTCATATATGTTTAATTAACATCTGAATATTTTATGTAAGCATAGCTAGAAAATTTAGTAATAGAATCTATTTTAAAAATGGACGTTAGAAGGCCCGGCCCAGTGATATAGCAGTTAAGTTTGCAAGCTCTGCTTCAGTGGCCTGGAGTTCTCGGATTCCGATCCTGCCATGGACCTATGCACCGCTTATCAAGCCATGCTGTGGCAAGCATGGCATCCTGTGTATAAATAGAGGAAGATGAGTACGGATGTTAGCTCAGGGCCAATCTTCCTCAGCAAAAAACAAACAAACAAAGGAAATTAGATTTTTTATTACAAAATATTTCTCCCATGCTTTAAAAAGTAATTATTTTATTTACATTATTAATAAAAGTGAATTTTCAATTAAGATATATTCAAATTCCCACAAAACATAATTTACATCTCTTCAAGGACTGTTCATTTCTGGTATTTACAATAGCTTATTTCTTCAGCAAACAGTAAGTAATGGGATGTAAACACACAGCCACTCCAGAAAGATACTTTTTCTTAACCTATTAATACACAGAAAGAGATTTTTCTCAGTGCCCAAACTACTCCTTGTTCCATATTGTTGCTTTTAGTTCTTAGATGCAGTGTGGTAAAATTTATTCTTTAGTACATCCATCTACTTCATTAGTCAATAGATATTGAGCAGCAATAGGCATTGGAGCAATTGCAACACATTGGCACTATGAATACAAATAATAGAAGCCTTTGGTTCCGGGTAGCTTACAGTATGGTGGAGTGCGTTATCACTATCACTCTGGTAACAGCCAACAGCTGTCACACTACCTCCATATTAAAAGCTAACATTTATTGTGTTCAACACTTTACATGTATTAACTCACTTATTTCTTATAACAATCCAAAAAGGTGACCCCTTTTAATGTGATCTTGATTTTATAGATAAGAGAAGTGAGTCACAGAGAGAGTAAAGTAATTAGCGTAAAGGCACACACCTAATAAATATCAGAGCCAATATTGGAACCAAAGCAGAGTAGCTCCAATGTCTGCTTTACCCCAATACACCAGAAAGAAAAATGGACAGGATGCTGTTGGAGCACAGAGAAAATCCATATCAATCAGGTTCAAGAAAATCTTTGCAGTAGAGGTTAAGTTTAGTTTTGACAAAGGGGTAAGAGGAAGAGCTCTCTGAACAGTGGGAACTACTTGTGTGACAGTGTGAGGAATAAAGTCTGCGTGTTTGAGGACAGTGAGGCATTCTGTGGGTTTGATTACAAATGTTCCTGTGGGAAAATGTCAAGAAATAGAGCTAGGATTTCAGGGCAAGCATCAGGATGTGATGAACGTTGGATGATAATCAGAAATTTGAACTTTATTCTGGAAGCTAGGGGGAACTATTGACATATTTTAAGGGCTTGTGGAAAGGCAGCAATGAGATCATCCTTGCCTTTAAGAAAGTTCATCCTGGAAACAGTCTGAAAGATGAATCGAAGAATGGCTAGTTAGGGGACAATTGAAGTAAAACTGTCAAAAGTTGATGAAAACCCAAGCAGAAGTGTTGATAAGAGAAGGAAAAAGAGGTAAAGATAAAGAATGCCTAATTTTAGAATTTAAAATGGCTATCATTTAATAAGCACTTTCTGTGTGCTAGGCATTTTACTTGGCATTCTACATATGTAATCTCTCTAATTCCTAAGCACTTGTATGAGAGAGATTTCATTAGTGGTGTTTTATAACAAGGTAATCAGGGTTTAGAGAGGTAAGTAGCTTACTCAAGGTTTACAACCGGTCAGGGATTGATTTGAGATTCAAATCCATGGCTTATGTTCTTTCTAGTCTATGATGCTGCTTGCCGTGCTAGTCTTTAAAGACAAAACTTTGCAGATTTCAAACAAACAGTAGTAGTAGAATAGTAATTTAGAGGTATGAATCTAGATTAATGCTTATGTTTCTGATATGGATGTGAATTTTGCTGTCATTTCACCAAAATATTGAGCAAGGAAATTCTAGTACAATTTTCTCAAAAGAGATGTTTATAATTCATGCGTTCATTTATTATCTCTACCACAATAGCTCTTGATAAGCCAGCAATCACCTTCTTGTTTCTAAATCCAAAGAATAATTTTAATACTCTTGCTGGGCTGCTTCTCAGTAACATTCAACATTATTTCCTACTTTCTTGCATTGAGACATTCTCACCATTTGAATTTCTTTCAACAATGCCCTTTGTTTTTCTTCCTCCCTCTCTGTATCCATATCGGGCTCCTCACTGTGGGGCATTAAATACAAAAGGTGCTTGAGCTTAGTGGTAGAATCTCTCCTCTTCTCATCTCTGATATTTTCATTCACCTTTATGACTTCAATTATTACTACCTGTACAGAGATAGCAGATGCTTTTACCTAGGACCTTTCTCTGATATCTATTCTTAGAAATCTCAAAGTTACCTCAAATATAGGATATCCAAAAAATAAACTCTTTTTTTCTTTTGCTATGTTAATTGTTTTTTTCCTCCCCAAAGCCTCAGTACATAGTTGTATATTCTAGTTGTAGGTCCTTCTAGTTCTTCTATGTGGGCCGCCACCACAGCATGGCTACTGACAGCTGAGTGGTGTGGTTCTGTGCCTGGGAACTGAACCCGGGCTGCCGAAGCAGAGTGTGCCAAACTTTAACCACTAGGCCAACAGGGCTGGCTCCACAAAATAAACCCTTGATAGTCTTCCTCCTTTCTAGTCCTTTTTCAGCTTTCCTGATCTCTTTGAATGGCACTGTAATTAATTTATTTTTACAAACAAGGAACTTAGCAGTCATCTTGGACACAGCAGTCTTCTTCATCTTCCACATCTAAACCAAGAACAAATCCTGTCAATTATATTTCCTAAATATTTCTCAGATCATTTACTTTTTGCTTTTCTTCAGGCACTTGGCCAACACCACATTCCCTGCTGTACTTATTGCTGTCCTGAGATTCTCAAGCCTACAAACTGGTCTCCACAGCCTTCTCTAAACTTTCCTTTAACCCATCCTCCATACCACACTGCAGAGTTATATGTCAAAATACACTTCTCATCATGTTCCCCTATACTTAATATCCTTAAAGATACATATTGCTCTTAGAAAAAGTCTGGAATTCTCACCATGGCCTTCAGGACGCTGCATCATGCAATCTCTACCTCCTGGTCTAGCTTCCTCTTGCACCAGTCTTCCTGTACTTCCTCTCATCCAGTGCCACTGGCCGCCTTCTAGTCCTTCATACTCACTATTTGCATATATTGCTCCTTTTTGTTGGAACACTCCTTTGTCCCTCTCTTAGACATTTTCCACTCATCCTACAGCTTTGAATTCGTATATCACTTCTTCTGGAAAATTTTCTGACCTCTTTATGTCAAATCCCTCCATTAAGGCCCTTAGAACATCTTAAGCGAAGGTCAAAAATAGTTATTTATCTGTTGAAATTTTAGTTCTCCAGCTGACACATTTAATATAAAATGCCAGTGAATTAGATTTACAAATCTCAGTGGGATGTACAGATCAAGTTTTCTTGAATACACTATCTTTAAAAGCTAAAAGAAATGTTGATTTTCCACAAAGTCTGCCTAGTCTTTTTGGATGGAATTCTGTGCCAAATTTACTAAGACAAAGGTGTGTCTGTGGGAGTTTATGGGTATGATAGCCTTTATATATTTATGATTAAAGGTAATGCATTCAAATTTAATTGTATCACTTTACAGGTTAAATCAGTGGCAGAAAAATATCAGAAAGAAGGCAGAAGTAGTAGATATGAGAGGCAAGATATTTGGGGTAAGATATACTAATGCACAAGGGACTTGGAAAAAACCAAGTAGAGCAACTGGGGAGGAAGAAGACACAAATAGAAAATACATTTTAAGCCCATTGGACTAGATACATGATTTGTTCCAAGTATGTTTAGGCTTGATTTGGAGGAAGAGGCCTTCCTAGGCAATGGTTCTTTGATGCCCTGCCTCGTGACTTTGAATTGCCTAGCTAGCTTTGAAAAATGACCTAAATTTGCTAATTTGCTCTCATTTTCTTTTTTATTAATTTAAATTTTCCACTATGGTTTTTATAAGCAAAAATACTTTTATTTGTCCTGCCAAAAATTTTAGAAACTATAAACACAACTGGACATCTTCAAAACACAGACAGAAACAAAATAAACTTATTTTAGCTGAGAACTTTTTTCCATCCAGGATGAGAAAGTGTTTTCATTCTTTTTTTAAAGAAGTGTAAAAGACGATAGAAGACAGTAATGGAGAAATTCCAGCCTCACACAGAAAAAGATCAAAATGTCACAGATAGATGTTTCATTCAGACTTCAACTCACTATAATCATGTTATCTAAATGGTATGGATACTTTCCAAAAGAAACTTCCTTTACTTCCCAATTAAAATTGTAATACAGCTCACACTCAGATGACAACAATGGACTTGTGGTCCCTATCAGATAAGCACATTTGAATTGTAATTGGATTTTAACACCTTAAACTTTTCTAGGCTCTCTGCTACCCCAACTGCATTTCTTTCCAACTATGGAAAATAAAACTTTTGGATTACGAGGGAATGCACAAGGCATATGAGACACCAAGATGAAACATAATACATCTGCTTACTGAAAATAAAATTCTATACTTATAGAAATATATACATATTATGGAGTAAAAGGAATATTCATGTGGATTCTTAAGACCAAAGATCAACTTGAAAAAAGTTTGATACTTGTGATGGGTCCTGGGTTTACCTTCTTACCTTCCTTTGATGTCTCAATGTCTTGATGGAAAAGTTTAAGAAGCCACAAATAGACAATCTCCAAGGTTTCTTTAGAGTTTATTATACAATTTGTTTAAATTTTTTTGATAGGAAAATGCAAAGCTAAGAATAAATATGGCTGTGGTATCTTACAAACACTTTAATTCATAAGTCCTTCTGATATAGCTAACTGAAGACTTTCTCTTCCCCTGAAATTGCACAGATTCATATTCTGATTAAGGAGGGATATGGTATAGTGGAAGAACATGCATTGAGATCAGATAGATTTGGCTCAAAATCTTCATATTATTTAACATTGTAGATAGTTACTTAACTTCTAGGCTGTTTCTTTGTCCATTTAATGTGGACAGAAATTCTGTATTTCATGTTATAAGAATAAAGACAAAATATATACACTGGAAAGCAAATGGCTGTTGCTCCTCATAAAGTGGCCATCATAATAAATATACATTCTCCATTTTATAAGTGGATTGAAATCCTATTGGTAATAGTTGACTGTACCTTATTCATCTTGGTATCCTTAAGACGTAATAAAATGGTTTACAAATTGCTCATGTTCAACACAGTCTTTGAATTTAATTGTCTTTATTAAGCCATTTATATTTTCCATCTTGCATTGAAGATTTTTTATGTGATAAATACATACTCTCGACTTGATATGAACTTCATGAGAAGAAAAGTTATGTCTTAATTGTTTTTATGTAAACTTGGGCTTAGCATACTGTTTGGATCATCCTGGGTACATGATGAATACTTGTTGAATCTCTTTTCAAACAGCTCCACCTCCAGTGGGAAAAGTAGATGTTGACTTGTTTGAAGAGAGATTTAGTAAGTATTCATCACCCAGGATGGTACCCAGGATGAACAAAACAGTCTGCTGAGCCCAAGGACACATAAAGACAATTAAGGCATAACTCTTGTTCCTCACTGTCACTTATCCAAAATCCAATCCAAATTCAAGCTGCATCAATATTATTCTTGCAATCTTTCTCATATCCTTTCCACTTCCACTTACCCTTCCCTTTCTCCTATTGCTTGCTGCCTGAGAATAAGAATTTTTAATTATTTTTAATCCATTTTACCTCCTCACTCTTTTCATTACACTGTTTTGCATTCCACTCTATCAATCTTTACTTGCCTTTCAGAGCAAGACTCCCTTGGTTCTCTTTCTATTTTACTGATCTCTCCTGAGTCTCTTTTGCTGATCCTCCTTCATCTTCTTGTCCTTTATATATGATGATGGCCCTAGTCTCAGTCTTCAGACCTCTATTAATATTTACTCTTTTGCTTTTAAAGACCATTTGTGTGCTGGTGACTCCCAAATACATATCTCCAATAGAGATCTCACCCTGCACTCCAGACTTTTTTATCCCAGTGCCTACACAAACATCATACTTGGATGTCTACTAGGCATCTCAATTCACGGCAGTGACATCCAAAGCACCTCTCATCGTCTGGCAATCTAGACAGACATTACAAGTACATTTCATTTACTTATTATCTGTATTCCTCTACTAAAATGTCAGACATTACAACTCCATTTCATTTACTTGTTATCTGTATTCCTCTACTAAAAGGTAAGCAGCATGAGGCAGAGATGTCATCTGTTTTATTGCAAATAACTGTGCCTGCCAGCTAGTAGTGCTTCACACATATATGTATTAGATGAATGAAGGAAGGAAGAAAGGAAGTGATCAGTGAATAGTATATATTTTTAAAGTTGGAAAATACTTACTTTTCAGATTGAGTGCCCCAGGAAGCGGAGTCTAAGATGAAGGTTAAAGGTTAGGAAGCTTATTGGGAAGTACTTTGGAGGTAAACTCCTGTGAGTCAAGTGAAGAAAGCAGCATTAGGACAAGGAGAAGTTAGTCTTTGATTCCAAGAAGAGCTCTGGAGCTGAGTTGGCATTGTAGAGTTGTCCAGAATTGGGGCCAGGATGGGGGGAATATTTAGAACATGCATCAAGCAGGCATTGAAAGCCAGTTCCCTTGGTGAAGGAGGCACTTTTCTGATGAAAGTAGTCTCTGCCTGGGTTTCAGCCACCTACTCGGCATCTGGAGGAACACATGTTTCAGTGCTAAAAGTCCCCACAGCACCCACCACACTATTATCTTCAAGGTCAGAGGATACAAAGAAATCATCAAAGCATTTCAAAATTATAAGGAGAGATTATAGGGACTCACATGATCAAATGTATTTAGTTTGCCAAGACATTGGAGAAGTAAAGATGATCACAGAAGATAGAAAAACAAGTAGAGCAGAACGTGAAAAATATGTGGGATTTCAAAAGATAAAGACAAAAGACCACTTTTTCAAAGTGGAGGGAAGTTCATGTGCAAATGAAATAGGGCAATCAAGAAGACAACAAGTTACCGTTTTCTGAGCTTTTTCAACATCCATTTTTGTCAATTCTCTTGTAAGCAAACTCCACACATATATGCTGCTGCTGCTGCTCACTTCCTGTTTGAATTAACTGTCTTTGTTCTCTGCAAGAATCTCATGGTCTGTTGGACTGTTCCTCTCAATATCCTTCAGAAGTACTGCCTGTTTTGGTAACCTCTGGAGCAAACTTCTGTTATTTCTTTGGGAGACTATGAATTGCCTACCATTGGCACTTCCTAGTCTTTTCCTTAAGTAACAGAAATTGACTGGCTTGGAGGAGCGAGGCACTGAGGTCAAAACACTTGCCTTTCTGACTCTCTTGTTGGGCATAATCATATCAAGATTTTGGTCAATGAGATGTATCTTAGGATTTTTGAAAAAATGTTTTGTTTTTCCCATAATGAAACTGCCTCTTTCTACTTTGTTCTTTCTGTCTAGAGTGTGGATATGAGACAGAAAGGCAGTGCCATCTTATAACCATGAAGCAGCAAGTGTGGACATGAAAGCCAACACACTAGTGGATTCAGAGTAGAAATATAGAAACAAGCAATGTCCTTGAAGGCGGGGCTCAACAGTCGGAAAACCCCTGGAGTGATCACCTCTGGATTTCTAGTCACGTGAGAAAAATAAGCCATTCAAGTGCTACTCACTATTGGGTATTTTGTTTTTTGTTGCTAACCACATTCTTAAATGATAATATTTTCTTGGTTCCCTTCTTTTCTCATTCTGTATGTTTTCTCCAGACTATCTCTACATAGACCCTCTATACTAAGTCATAAATCTACATTTCCACCTGAGTCCGATCTCCTGAGATCCAAAATTATATACTCAAACCTATACTGAATCTCTTTTCCTGCATTTACTTAAGCATTTGAAAGTCAATAGTTTTATTCACAAATTCATTGTATTTTCCCCAAATTTGTCCAGTTCTCCTCATTATGCCCATAAGCATTGCCATCCAGTAAATCACTAAATGATGAAATCTAAAAGTCAGCCAAGACTCCTTCCTCTTTCTTATTTCGTTCAAATGGTCACCACCTAAACAGCTCTCAAATTTACCTCCTTATCAACAGCCTCACTGACTTGTCCAGGCTCTCAAATTTATCGCTCGTTTGGGCTGTGGTGGTATTCTTCTAACTTTCATTACTGTGCCTCCAGTCTCCTAAACCTCCTGTCTCTTATTTATAACGGAATTAAAATGACCTTTCTAACATTGAAAAATGATTTCTAAGCCAGCTTAAAAACTGTAATTGTTCCCTATAGCCTTTGGAATAATGCTCAAGCTCTTTAGCTGGCATGTAAGGCCTTAAATGATCGGGCCTCTTCCTGACTGTCTTAATGTGTTTCGGCCAAATCTTCCCTCCAACTTTGTGTTTAATTCACCACTCATGCCAAATTTCTTATAGTATCCCGCATGCGCACTGTTGTTTTATGCTTCCATACTTTGGACATGTCAGTTTCTTTCCAAGGAGGACTCCTATCTCCCTTGTCTACCTCCTGGACTTCTACTGGTAATTTAGGATCCTAAAACATGAATTTGTGCAACCTCTTCAAGAGTGCTTTTCTTCAAGAATTGATCCTTTGCAACTTTGTCTTATAACTTTGGTACACAGATTGCTGATTCATAGCTTTTAGAGTAGAAAAGCTTATCATACATCCATGTCATCCAAAGGGCTCCTTACCAGAATACCACTTATGGCCTTTTGCTCCACCTTTTTTTTTTTTTAACTTTTTATTAAGATTATGATAGTTTACAACCTTGTGAAATTTCAGTTGTACATTATTGTTTGTCAGTCATGTTGTAGGTGCACCACTTCACCCTTTGTGCCCATCCCTGACCCCCCTTTCCCCTGGTAACCACTAATCTGTTCTCTTTGTCTACATGTTTAACTTCCACATATGAGTGGAGTCATACAGAGATTGTCTTTCTCTATCTGGCTTATTTCACTTAACATAACACCCTCAAGGTCCATCCATGTTGCTGTGAATGGGATGATTTTATCCTTTTTTATGGCTGAGTAGTATTCCATTGTATATATGTACACCATATCTTCTTTATCCAATCATCAGTTGATGGACACTTAGGTTGCTTCCACATCTTGGCTATTGTAAATAATGCTGCAATGAACATTGGGATGCATGGGACTTTTGGAATTGGTTTTTTCAGTTTCTTTGGATAGATACCCAGTAGTGGAATGGCTGGGTCATATGGTATTTCTATTTTTAATTTTTTGAGAAATCTTCATACTGTTTTCCATAGTAGCTGTACCAGTTTGCATCCCACCAGCAGTGTATGAGGGTCCCTTTTTCTCCACAACCTCGCCAACATTTGTCATTTTTTGTTTTGGTTATTTTTTCCATTCTAATGGGTGTAAGGAGATATCTTAGTGTAGTTTTGATTTGCATTTCCCTGATGATTAGTGATGATGAGCATCTTTTCATGTGTCTATTGGCCATCAGTATATCTTCTTTGGAGAAATGTCTGTTCATATACCCTGCCCATTTTTTGATCAGGTTGTTTGAGTTTCTTGTTGCTCTTGCTCCACCTTTTACTCCTCCTCATGAAGGAGTGCCTTTCTTAGTTGTTGAATGATAAGCATCAGTACATATTTTTCATTTAGGTGGAGCTAATCTGTGTAAAAGCTATAAGCATTGTACATTTGGTCTCTGATGTCCCTTGCCACCTCAGAAACACACATCACTCTAGGTATGTGTGTTTGCTCTACAGAGCCAAAATTTCCTGTGTCTACTTTCCAACTGGTAAGAATTGCCAGAAGAGCCAGCTAACCCATATGAGTCTCACACTGTCCATGTTCGCCAAGATCTTAATAGTAAAAAAGAAAACACGTTGATTTTTATTGTATTTTCCTCTCTCTCAATTGTTTCTGAAAAGGGAAATTGTTTATTTACAACATTTGGTCCATTCACTATAACATTTGAGAAATAGAGAAGGAACAAAATTTGGAGACCAAATAATACCTGGAGATGGATGCTTTGCTTAGAGCTACAGTAGGCGAGTTTAGGTGGATGGGTATGTTTCGATATACTTCTGATTTCTTTTATTTCACTTACTAGATTATCAGTTTATTACAAAAAGATATTTTAAAGGATGAAAATGAACAGCCAGATGAAGAGATAACTAGAACGAGGTCCGGAAAGGACCTGAGCACAGCAGCTTCTGTCCCTGTAGAGTTTGGGTTGTCCTACCCTCCTAGCATGTGGATGTGTTCTTTATTATTATTATTTTATTGTAGTAAATACACTTAACATTAAATTTACCATGTTAGCCATTTTAAAGTACACCATTCAGTGGTATTACATACATTCACTATATTATGCAGCCATCACCACCATCCATCCCCTTAACTCCTCTTATCTTGTATAATTTAAACTTTATAGCCATTAAACAATAATTCCCATTCTCCTCTCCCCCAAATCCCTGGCAACCATCAATTTATTTTCTGTCTTTGTGATTTGACTACCCCAAGTACTTCACATATGTGAAATCCTACATTATTTGTCTTTTTGTGACTGGCTTATTTCACTTAGCATAATGTTCTCAAGGTTCATCCATGTTCAGCATATTGTAGAATTTCCTTCCTTTTTTAAAGCTTAATAATATTCCATTGTATATATATGCCACATTTTGTTTATCCATTCATCCAACCATGGACACTTGTGTTACTTGCTTGTTTAAGCTGTTGTTAATAATGCTGCTATGAACACGGGAGTACACATATTTCTTTGAGACACTGCTTTCAAATCTCTTGGGTACATACCCAGAGGTGGAATTCCTGGATGATATGGTAGTTCTGGTTTTAATTTTTTGAGGAACTTACATACTATTTCCCACAGTGGCTGTACCATTTTACATTCCCACTAACAGTACACGAGGGTTTCAATTCCTCCACATCCCTGTCAACACTTGTGATCTTCTATTTTTTGATAGTAGTCATCCTAATGGGTGTGAGGTGGCATGTCATTGTAGTTTTCATTTGCATTTCCCTAACGAATAGTGATGCTGACCATCTTTTCCTGTGCTTATTGGCCATTCGTGTATCTTCTTTGGAGAAATGTCTATTTGAGTCCTTTGCCCATTTTTAAAATATGCTTGTTTGTTGTTGAGTTTTAGGAGTTCTCTATGTATTCTGGATATTAATCCTTTATCAGATATATAACTTGCAAATATTTTCTCCCATTATGTGGGTTTTTTTTTTAGTCTGTGTATAATATCTTTTGAGCACAAAATTTAAGTTTCATAAAGTCCAATTTGCCTATTTTTTCTTTTGTTATCTGTACCTTTGTTGTTATGTCCAGGAAATCATTGCTGAATCAATATCATGAAGCTTTTAGCCTATATTTTCTTCTAAGAGTTGTATTGTTTTTGGTCTTACACTTAGATCCTTAGTCTATCTAGCTAAACGTTTGCCAACTTTGTTGATCTTTTCGAAGAATCAACTTTTGGTTTCACTAATTTTCTCTATTGTTTTTCTATTCTCTATCATTTTCTTCCTTTTGCCAGCTTTGGTTTTTATTCGTTCTTCTTTTTTAGTTCCTATGTTGTAAAGTTAGGTTATTGATTTGAGATCTTTCTTGTTTTTTAATGTAGGCATTTGCAGCTGTAAATTCCCCCTGTGAGCACCACTTTTGCTGTGTCCTGTAAGTTTTGGTATGTTTTGTTCTCATTTTCACTTTTCTCTAAGCATTTTCTAATTTCCCTTGTGATTTCCTCTTTGACCTATTCAATGTCTAAAAGTATGTAACTTAATTTCCACAATTTTGTCAATTTTCCAATTTTTCTTTTATTACTGATTTCTGACATCATCCCATTGTGATCAGAGAAAATACTTTGTCTATCCTTTTAAATCTATTGAGGCTTAAATATCAATATTTATTTATATTTATCTTAAATATTTTAAATCTATTGAGGTCTATCATGAAAAAATGTCTCATAAGCTTGAGAGGAATGTGTATTTGGTTGTTGTTGTGTAGAGTGTTGTGTATATGTCTATTAGATGTAGTAGAATTATTGAGTTAAGACCTCTGTTTACTTACCTTCTGCCTAGTTGTTCTATGCACTATTAGGAGTGGGATATTGAAGTCTCCAATTATTATTGTAGAACTGTCTATTTCTCCCTTCAGATCTGTCGGTTTTATTTCATATATTTTCATGATGTGTTACTAGGTGCATAAATATTTATAATTGGATCTTCTGGCTGTATTGAGTATTTTATTAATATATAGTTATTAATATATAATCTCTTTCTTTGTCTCTTATAAACTTTTCTGACTTAAAGTCTATTTTGTCCGATATTAGTATAGCCTCCTCTGCTCCCTTTTTGTTACTATTTGCATGCAATAACCTTTTCCATCTTTTCACTTTCAACCTGTCTGTGTCTGTGGATCACGAGAGGATCTCAGGTAGACAGCATGGTGTAGGATCATGTGTTTTTATCCATTCTGCCAATCTCTGCTTTTTGATTGGAGAATTTGATGCTTTTATATTTAAAGTAATTTCTGATAGAAAGGGACTGACTTCTTTTCATTGTGCAATTTGTTTTCTATATGCCTTATAGCGTTTTTGTTCTGCATTTCCTGCATTACTGACTTTTGTGTTTAGCTGATTTTTTGTAATGAAATGTTTAAATTTCTTTCTCATACTTTTGTGTATATTTTATATTTTGTATACAGGCATACCTTGTTTTATTGCACTTCACTTTATTCTGCTTCACAGATAATATGTGGCAACCTATGTCACACCTATCAGAGGCTTTTTCCAACAGCATTTGCTCATTTCATTTCTCTGTATCACATTTTGGTAATTCTAGCAGTATTTCAAGCTTTTTCATTATTGTTATATTTGTTATAGTGGTCTATGACCAATGATCTTTGATGTTACTATTGTAATTGTTTTGTGGTGCCACAAACCGCACTCATATAACACGGTGAACGTAATTGATAAATGTGCGCGTTCTGACTACTCCATGGAGCAGCCATTCTCCCATCTCTCTCCCTCTCCTCAGGCCTCCCTCTTTCCTGAGACAGAACAATGTTGAAATTGGGCCAATTGATAACCCTACAATGGTCTCTAAGTGTTCAAATAAAAGGAAAAGTTTCATTTCTCATTTTAAATCAAAAGCTAGAAATGATTGAGCTTAATGAGGAAGGCATGTCAAAAGCTGAGACAGATGAAAAGTTAGGCCTCTTGCACCAATTAACCAAGTTGTGAAAGAACCAGAAAAATTCTTGAAGGAAATTAAAAGTTCTCCTCCAGTGAACATAAATAATAAAAATGTGAAACAGCCTTATTCTGATATGGAGAAAGTGGTCAGGATAAAAGATCAAACCAGCCACAACATTCCCTAAGCTAAAGCCTAATCCAGAGCAAGGCCATAACTTTCTTCAATTCTATGAAGGCTGGGAAGTGAGGAAGCTGCAGAAGAAAAGTCTGAAGCCTGCAGAGGTTAGTTCATGAGGTTTAAGGAAAGAAGCCATCTCTATAACCTAAAAATGCAAGGTGAAGCACCAAGTCCTGATATGGAAGCTGCAGCAAGTTCTCCAGAAGATCTAGCTAAGATCATTAATGAAGGTGGCTACAGTGAACAACAGATTTTCAATGCAGACAAAACAGCCTAACATTGGAAGAAGATGCCATCTAGGCTTTCATAGCTAGAGAGGAGAAGTCAATTCTTGTCTTCAAAGGACAGGCTAACTCTTCTGTTAGTGGCTAATGCAGCTGGTGACTTTAAGTTGAAGCCATTGCTCATTTGCTATTCTGAAAATCCTAGGGCCCTTAAGAATTATGCTAAATCAACTCTGCCTGTGTTTTATAAATGCAACAACAAAGCCTGAATGACAGCACATCTGTTTACAACATAATTTATTTAATATTTTAAGGCCACTGTTGAAACCTGCTGCTCAGAAAAAAGATTTCTTTCCAAATTTTACTGCTCATTCACAATGCATCTGGTCAACCAAGAGCTCTCATTGATATGCACTGTGAGATTAATGTTTTCATGCCTGCTCACACAACATTCATTCTGCAGCCCATAGTTTAAGGAGTAACTTTGACTTTCAAGTCTTATTATTTAAGAAATACATTTTGTAAGGCTATAGTTGCCATAGATGGTGATTATTCTGAAGGATCTGGGCAAAATAAATCAAATACCTTCTGGAAAGGACTCACCATTCTAGATATGATTAAGAACATTTGTGATTCATGAGAAGAGGTCAAAATATTATCAGGAGTTTGGAAGAAGTTAACTCCAACTCTCATGGATGACTTTCAGGGATCTCAGACTTCAGTGGAGGAAGTAACTGCACATGTGGTAGAAATAGCAAGAGAATTAAAATTAGAAGCCTGAAGATATAACTGAATTGCTGTAATCTCGTGACGAAACTTTGTCAGATGAGGCGTTGCTTCTTACAGATGAACAAAGAACGTGATTTCCTGAGGAAGAAACTTCTCCTGGTGAGGATGCTGAGAATATTGTTGAAATGACAACAAAGGATTTAGAATATTACATAAAGCAGCTTCAAGATTTGGGAGTATTGATTCCAATTTTAAAAGAAGTTCTACTGTGGGTAAAATGCTATCAAACAGCACCACAAGCTACAGACAAATTGTTCATGAAAGGGACAGTCAATCATGTGGCAAACTTCATTGTTCTCTTATTTTAAGAAATTGGCAGCACCACCCCAACCTTCAGCAACCACCACTCTAATCACTCAGTAGCCATTGACATGGAGGCAAGACACTCCAACAACAGAAAGATTACAACTCACTGAAGGCTCAGATGATGGTTGGGACTTTTTTTAGCAATAAAGTATTTCTTAATTAAGATGTGTACATTTGGAGCCGGTCCTGTGGCCGACTGGTTAAGTTCGTGTGCTCTGCTTTGGAGGCCCAGGGTTTCACTGGTTCAGATCCTGGGCCAGACATGGTACCGCTCATCAGGCCACACTGAGGAGGCATCCCACATGCCACAACTAGAAGGACCCACAATTAAAATATGCAACCATGTACTGGGGGCACTTGGGGAAAAAAAGGAGAAAAAAAAAGATTGTCAACAGTTGTTAGCTCAGGTGCCAATCTTTCAAAAAAAAAGATGTGTACATTGCATTTTTAGACACAATGCTATCTCACAATTAATAGACTAGAGTGTAAACATAACTTTTATATGCTCTTCACGACCCCAAAATTTGTGACTTGCTTTATTGCAATACTCATTTTATTTGCAGTGGTCTGGAACTGACCTCATAATATCTCTGAGGTATGCCTGTATATTTTATAGCTATTTTCTTCATGGTTTCCATGGGGATTACAATTAACATCCTAACATTACCACACTCCAATTTGAATTTATACCAGCTTAACCTCAATAACATACAAAAACTCTGCTCCTTTACAGCTTTCCTCCACCCCTTTTGTTGTTGATGTCACAAAATTACATCTTCATACATTGTGTGCTAAAAACATAAACTAATAATTCTTTTAAATACATTAGAATCTTAAACTATGTAGAAAACAATATTTGGCATTATAAACCAAAGTTACAGTAATTCCAGCTTATATGCTAAGAATTGATTTTTTCTTTAAATGTATCAGTTTCTTAAATCATGTAGAAAACAAAAAGTGTCGTTACAAACCATTGTTACAATAATACTAACTTTCATAGTTGCCTATGCATTTACTTTTATAGAACTCTTTATTTCTTCACACAGCTTCGATTTATTGTCTAGTGTTCACCTTGCAGGACTCCCTTGAGCTCTTCTTGCAGGGCAAGTTAGTGGTCACAAACTACCTCAGCTTTTGTTTATCTGGAATTGTCTTAATTTTTCCATCACTCTTGAAGGACAGTTTTGCTGTATATAGGATTCTTGGTGAACAGATTTTTCTTTAAGCACTTTGAATAAAGTCATGCCATTATTTAAGGGCAGCGATATGTTCTGAGAAATGTGTTGTTAGGCAGTTTTGTCACGTGAACATCATAGAGTATACTTACGCAAACCTAGATAATATAGCCTAGTACATACCTAGGCTATAAGGTACTCATCTTATGGAACCACAATCATATATGTGGTTTGTCATTAACCAAAACACCCTTATGTGGGGCATGACTGTGTATCAGCCCACTGTCTTCTGACCTCCAACATTTCTGATGAGAAATCTGCTGATAATCTTGTTGAAGATCCCTTGTATGTGGACAATTTGCTTCTCTTTCCTGCTTTCAATATTCTTTCTTTGTTTTTGTATTTTGAAAGATTTATTAAAATGTGCCTTAGTATGGATCTATTTGAGTTCATCATGGAGTCTTTTGAGCTTCTTGGATATTTATATTCATGTCTTTCAGCACATTTGGGAAGTTTTCAGACAATATTTCTTCAAAAATTCTCTTAGCCCCTTTTTCTCTGTCTTCTTCTCTTGGGACTCTCACGATGCATATGTGATCTGCTTGATGGTGTTCCATAGGTCCCTTAATCTCTGTTCACTTTTCTTCAATCATTTTTTTTCTGTTCCTCAGAGTCAATAATTTCCACTGTCTTACCTTCAAGTTTTCTGCTCCCTACTCATATTTGCCTTGGAATCTCTATAGTCTATTTTTTGTTTCAGTTCTTGTACTTTTTGGCTCCAGAATTTCTTTTTTTGGTTTCTTTCTATGTTATCTATCTCTTTATTGATATTTCCGTTTTGTTTATACATCATTTTCTTGACTTTCTCCACATCTACCTTTTTTTATTTGAGTATCTTTAAGACAGTTGTTTTAAAGTCTTTGTTTGGTATATCTGCCATTAGGTCTTTTTCATGGGTAGTACTGTTGATTTATTTTTTCCCTTTGAATAGGCCATATTTTCCTGTTTCTTTATATGCTTTGTAATTTTTTTTTTTTTTTGGTTCAACAAAGGACATTTGAATCTAATACTGTGGTAACTCTGGAAATCAGATTCTCCAGGTTTTAGGGTTTTTGTTATTGTTTTTGTTATTCTGATTGTCATAGGCTGTCTCTGCTGAGGATCAGCCTAAGGTGTTAACTTAGTCTTATCCTGTCTTTTCTGATTCTTTTGCTTCTCATGCACAATTACTTTCTAATTTTCCCCTTTTAGTAGTTGTTTTTGAATGTCCTTGTGTTTAATGTCTGACTCCTGAAAGGGGAAATATACAAAAAATTGAAGGAGGAAAAAAGGGTGCTGTTCCTTTAAATCCCCTGGAAATCACTTAAGCTGGAGGGAGACAGGCTTGCATCAATGAGGGGAGGGGCAACAACAATGGCTGCTCACCTCTTTGTCTGCACCTGTGTGATCAGAAGCAGTGATCAGAGCAGAGATTTCTGATAGTTGGAGGACAGGGTACTTTTTACTCACCCTGGCTCCAGCAAGCTGTGTACAAGCTGTTCCAGGAACGCGATACATAACTGCCTGCCATGTGTCAGGGGGTAAGGGACAGGTAGCTGCTGCTTTGCTAAGAAATTGACCAAAATCAATTGCAATTTACTGTCTAAATCTTCCCCTGGAAGTTGCAAGCCTTCAACAGCCTTCAGAATTGCAAATAATTATATCAGACAGATTCTGCCAGTGGAATTTTTGTCCAGACGTGGACACAGATTCTTGGTGCTGTCTACTCTGCCATCTTCCCAGAATCCTCTTCTGGATGTATTTCTTTGACTTTGATAGTCTTTCTCAGTTGGTAAGTCTCATTTAAAATTAGCTTCTGGTGGCAGGCCCGGTGGCACAGCAGTTAAGTTTGCCTGTTCGGCTTTGGAGGCCCAGGGTTCGCCAGTTCAGATACCGGATGCAGACATGGCACCGCTTGGCATGCCATGCTGTGGTAGGCATCCCACATATAAAGTAGAGGAAGATGGGCATAGATGTTAGCTCAGGGCAAGTCTTCCTCAGCAAAAAGAGGAGGATTGGCAGCAGTTAGCTCAGGGCTAATCTTCCTCAAAAAAATAAATAAGTAAAATAAAATTAGTTTCTGAATGAGAAGTATCTGAAAATTGGTTGATAAAATTATTTGGTTTTTCTGGTTGTGTCTCTCATACTACAAGACTTTTTTCATTAAGGAATGATCTTCATGTAAGACCAATATACTTATGTAGAAATTACCGACTAGGCCATCTATTCCCTCTGATATTTTACTCTTCACTGTTTATAAACAGTGGTTGTAAAAATTGGAAACTATATTGTGGCTTTACCCACATAAATACAGATGACTTTATTAAACACAAATAAAACTACCTTGGAACCCTATAACTCTGGGAATATTTTCTTATTGGAAAAGTGGTAGAGTGAAAACTAAATCCTTACAAACTAAAATGCAAAACAAATAACTAGAATGTGCCTGTATCTGGGATGTCTCAGTTTGGGAATTTAGATTGTCCTACAAGGAATGAAAACACTTAAAGAAAACCTGATTACTTTTGGAAGATAAAGAAAGCTGATTATTTTTAGATTAGTGTTTTTCCATGGATGTGCTCTTTCTACTGGTATTTTAGTCAGGGCAGTGTTCTAATGTGGAGGATAATCCTATTTATGATATTGTATTTTACATTCCACCCCAACCCCCCAAATGCCAAATATTCCCTCAGTCATTGTGACCATAAAAAGAGCCTCCACACTTCCAGTCACCTCCCCAGTTTGAGGACCTTTCCTTTTAGTGAAAGAGGATGTCTGTTAGGGTAATTGAAAAAAAGCTTTTTTTCTGGAAATAGTAAAGAGTATATTTGGGTAGAATTGAGGAATGCAGAAAAAATTGATGAACTTCGTTGGAGACTTCAAGTTTGAAAGCCACTCAATCTATATTTAAAAAAATAAAGTGCACCTATTTTAAAAAATGTACCTAGGTATAGTTTTTTTTTTTTAATTCCTAAAGAGTGAGTTTTAATGGTTACTAGGTTAGGGAAGTCAGTGATAACTCAAAGAGAACAAGCTGGATAAGAAAGGAGATCTCATGAGAATTCTAGAATAAATGACCCAGAGAAAACTAAGATCCAAAAACTTGGTATTTACTCTGCCAAGTTGCAGGTAGAAGATTCATAAGGAAGCCAACTGAGGAACCATTAAAGATTGGGACAACAATTGAATATGAGTACATAAAATTTGGACAGCTTAAAATACTGAAAGCATTATTGGGTGAGTTTCAAGGTGACTCAGTTATTGAAATGCAGAGGACGCTTGTACCCTGGAAAAAATGCTCAAGAAATTTATGGAATTTGAAATCTAAGAGAAGTTATAGGAACATGATGATATTAAACTAAAGGGGAAACAGGCAAGGCCACAATTAGTAGCAATAAATCCTGGGATAGATATTGGAATGAGGGAATTTCCTCTAGAACAAATAACTCTACCCAGGAAAGGTAAGATGTTTTTGAACAGGTGCCAGCCCAGTGGTGTAGTGGTTAAGTTCATGTGCTCCACTTCAGTGGCCTGGGGTTTGCTGGTTCGGATCCTGGGCATGGACCTACGCACTGCTTATCAAGCCATGTTCAGGTGGGATCCCACATAGAAGGACTTACAACCAGGATATGCAACTATGTACTGGGTCTTTGGGGAGGGAAAAACAAAAAGAAAGGAAGATTGGCAACAGATGCTAGCTCAGAGCCAATCTTCCTCACCAAAAAAAAAAAAAAAAAGTTTTTGAGCAATGAATGGTGTTTCATGGCCAGGCCAGGCATTGGCCTAATAATAGATTAGAAATAAAGAACAGAAGTGGTAACTGAGGTGCAAAAAGGACCCTTAAGTGCTGAAATGGTCTGTGGCCATTTCAAAAAATGAGCAGAGCAGCTTATATTTACCATTGAACTTTGTGCACATTTCTATAAGGACCTGGGGAAACATTGAGGAGCTACGTTCACATTTTATGTATTATGTGCATTGCTTGTTGATGCTTCAGTAGTTAACCAAAGTGAAAGTAACTTAAACCAATTCTGAGTTGTCAATCTTTTAATGTTGCTCAAAATGAATGCTCCCAGATAATGTGGAACTCATAAATTTTAAATAATTTACTTTTTCCAACTCTATATGGTTGAATTTGGAGACATACTTTGGAATGATAAATTTATGCGTTGGTAAATAGAGAGAAATTAAGAATACTAGCATGACCAAGTTTCTAAATAGAGAGTAGGCAGGGGACTCCTAAAAAAGGGGACTCCTTCCTAGGTAGAGGGAGAAACAGAGTACAATTAAGGGACTTTAGAAGCTTTGGGAAACTGCAGCTAGCCATGAATGATTGGAAGGAGTCAGAGAACTAACTATCTGGGGAGTAAATGACTGGGGTTATCCACATAATAAAGCTACGAATATTGCCAATAGAATTATCTGCTATAAATATAAATTACTCCACTCTCAGGAGAAATCAGAGTTTTAGAACTGGTTAGGAGTCCAACTGAGATAATAGATAAACCCCATGAGAGAGATCAGACCAGTCCTATGGTCCTGGCTCTTTGCTAGGCCTGAGATGTCTTATACTCAGGAGGTGGTGAACAACTAAAATCCGTCAGACTTCATTATTGGTCCTGAGGTTTTACTTTCCAAGTAATCCTTCCTAAGACGGAAAGATCTGACAGGTTGTGAATTCTGAGGCTATTTAGTTCAAGGAGGCAAATTTAAATCTGTACGTGGAGGAAATAGGTTTCTGAGGCTCTTTTTAGCCTAATAATTGTTAGGCATCTGATTGAATTAAGAATCATCATAGATTTGAGCAAAAGATAATTTGACAGAGGTTGATATATGTCATACCCATCTTGTGCATCCACAATTATTAAATCCCTGGGAAGTTAGCAGTGATTTGGGATGAATATTATGTAAAGAAATAGATGTCTGGGCCCAGCATTTAGCTACTTGGTCAACTCCCGTATAGGTGAAACTCCTAGGAGGCCCTCTAATGAATCATAAATAGTATAGTATACTCTAACAATCAATAATAGCAGTGGATATTCAGAAAAAGAACTGATGTGCTTTACTTCTGCACCATATATTGACTTAATCTGTCTGTACAAAAGCCAGCTGAGACTTTAGAGTCTTATGATCAATTTTAGGTAGGATAATCATATGTCCCAGTTTTGGACTGTCTTGTCTTTCTCTTGCTATTTCTGTATGACTGTTAGTACAGCCATGTTTCACAATTAGAAGGGTCCATCTTTGGAACACGTGTCACATGATTATCACAACATTATAGAGGACTTAGAGCAAATATCAAACCAATTGCTTTCATGGTAGCCAGAGATTAAAGTGGGAAATTTTTATACATAGGAAATTCCTTGGGAAAAGGACTTAGATTTAGTAAATAAATTTTTGTCTATACCCCTGAAAGATATGGAAGTACAAGATAGCATTTTGGGGCAATTTATACGATGGATGTGATTGTCATTCTCCACATTTTCTGGTACATATCAGGAAATTTCAATAGATATATGAAGGAAGCTACTAAGGATCAAACAGCTGATAGAATTATCTTAATGTGCCCATTAGAGGATAAGGATCAAGATATAAATAGACTGTCTTAGGGACTTAAAGATGGTTGTTTGGAAATAAATAGGGAAGAAGTAAGTAATACTTGGGTATGAACTCTTCTAGAAAGAAAAGGATGGATCAGAACAAAGTCAAGTTACTATTTAGGCCAACAACGAAATATTACACTATTTCTGTTTTTACTACATTCTGCCAGAAATTTAAACACAATGCAATAAAATAGCCCTGCCTAAAGACTCAGGTTGTATATGATGCCCACAAGGATCCAACAGTCCATCCCAGGATAACAGAAAATTAACTTTCTTGGGCAAGTGTGTCTGCTTTTCAGAACCAAAATTTTCCTTCAGATGGGCTAGGCATCCCAATGTTTATTCTTATAGGTGCAGAGGATGTTGCAGGCCTGGCCTTTGGACTTTAAGAGTAAGCTACATTCTCTCATTAGTTTTATTAGTAACAAAATTGATATTTTGGCCACTTTCTGCATCACTATCTCAGTTGGTTCTGAGTCTAGGAGGGGCAAATGGGCATAATTATTATATCCTCTCAAATTCCGACATTAGCTCATATTTTTTAATATCCAGGTCTCTAGAATATTTGTCATTGCAGCCACAGTACCTAGTACAGATCCTGGAACACAGTAATGTTTGTTGAAATAATGTATTTATTTTAGTACATTTTAATTATTTCAATTGATTTCAGTCCTTATACTGGCTTTATGAGTGAGGTATAAAAAGTCTGTCTTAGCTAAATGGCAAACTGTGGCTCAAGAGGTTAATAACTGAGAACCAAACTTATGTATGTTCCTAAATTTTATCCCTCTTCTCTCACGCCAGGCTTCCTTTCCGCAGGGAGAGGAAACAAGATAAGCGTCTTGGTGAATAATCTGGCAATGACATAGTAATTGGAGATAAACTAAACAGGTTGAGGGACAATTTGGAAAGTCTTAAATACTAGATTAAGAAGTCTGAAATTATGTTGGTAAATTATTGAGAGTTATTGAAAAAATTTGAGGAGAATCATGTGATTATAGTTGTAGAGACAAACAGTAAATTAGATGGGTAGACTACAGCTTAGAGGCCATTTGGGAGGCTGATGCACTGTTCTGGTGCATGAGGTTATAGCAGCCTAAATTACATTGGTGACAATAGAACTTAACAAGGATGGGAGTTTAAGGATATTTAATGTTTTTAACTAAGGAATATTAAAAATATTAGTGAATTATTAATATTAGTTTGGATTTACATTCTGTCTTTGTTACTCAAGAAGTGCATCCATGTAATTATATAGTCCCAGATTGTTCATAAAACACTTAACAGATGCCAGAAAGTGATCGTTACTCACTATAAATCTCTGAGCAGAACCATGGAGTAATGTTATTTCTCAAAGGCAAACTCAACGCTCCCACATCTAAAGTGGAGCCAAGGTTAACAGCAGTTAAAAATTAAATTAACATCAATCATTAATCTTCCCTCTCCCTAAGGTGCCACTTTGATTTTACTATTTCTCTGCTGAAAAGCCTTCCATGGTCCCCATTATCTTCCAGAATCCATAACTGGTTCACCACAACGTCTGGCCAACCAACCTTCCTATCCCTATCACTTCCATTTCCCTGTATAAAATCCATATAGTTAAAAAAAAAAAACCCATGAAGGATCAACATGTCTTGTTCTACACCCAACTTTTATTATCATTTCTTTGCTTATAGAATTCCCATTTTTAGCCCCAGCTCTGAAGTGAATCTGCTCAGGTTTGAAGTTGTGTGACCCTGGATGAGTTCTATGCTTTCCCTGTGCCTTGATTTCTCCTCTTCTTCCTTCCCTCTTCCTCCCCCTCTTCTTCCTTCTTCTTTTGGTAAGAATTAAATAGGTAACATATAGTGAGACTAATAGTCATGCCTAAGAGGTAGTAGACACTCAAATATTAGCTTTTATCGATATTAATACTTTGATTAGCAGGTCTGATCTACTCCATAATAAAGAATATTTCTTGAAGTACAGAAACCATTGATTTTTCCTTTGAAGTTTTTGCAAGTGATTTAGCTAAAATATTATTGGTGTCACATCTCTGCATGTGAGGTGTTGGAACAAGAAAAGAGCATGGCTAATTCATTTTTGAGCAACTAAAGATATCAACTTTTCCTCTAAGCAACCACGCAGTGTGTCAGAAAGAACTCCATTCTAATAGCTACTTAGAAAGAGAAGAAAATGCTAACTCTTGATATCTTTATTTCTGTTCCCTGATGAAGCATAAGGACACATCCTAGTTGACATAAATTTATTCCTACTGACTTGACAGTTTTATATCAGAAATGAAATTCATCAGCTCACTCTAATTTTCTTATTGATAGCTAAATGCTTTAAAGATTCTATAAGAAAATTCTCAAGTGAGTATAAGTAACTAAACAAATAGATAAGAATTTTTATCAGATCACCTAAAGAATAATCTATTGAAGATACTGATGTATCTTGAGCAGGAAAGAATATTAACTGGGCAAATAAGGTCTTTTACAAATTACCTACTGGAATACAACCTCTCATTTTAAGTCACTAAGGCTTGTGGTTTCATGATAATTGATTTTGAAATACTTGCATTCTTGTTATATGACTTCAGAACTTTTTAATCCTTCTGGTATGAACTAATTTGTACCTTTGCTGTTGTTAATTTTGGTCTATAGATAAAATCATGTTAACTAAAGAAGTTAGGTGCTATACAGTCATTCATAATAGACCTGTATTTGAGTCAATGAGTTATCTCTGCATAAACAGAGATGAATGTTTACAGTTTGAGATTAAGAGGGCAGAAAATGAACGTGAACATATTTTGAGTTGTAGCAGAAACAGATCGTTGTTTTATTTAGTGTATTGAAAAATATTTCTGAAAAATGAATACTTACTGTTTCTTTTTAAATAAAACTGATATTTGCTTATAATAAGGAGTTTGAAAATATAGAAAGATAATCTAGGTGCTGACTGAAATTCTCCCCTTTGGGACGCTGACAGGTCTTGGCACATCCTTAACTACTGGGAGCCATTAAAAATAAGATGGGCTGCTTGAACAATCCCAAAGATTTAAGAGACAACCAAGACCTAGGGCAGGGTTGAACAACAAGGGTCATCTTCTACATGAGTCCACTCCTTCAAGACTGTGAAGGTGACTGTTTTATCTAATGCATAGAAACCGCACATAGAGTCTAGGAAAAATGAGGAAACAAATATGTTCCAAACAAAAGAAGAAGGTAAAACCTCACTTAAAAAAAAAATTAACGAAATGGATATGAGTGATTTACCTGAAAAAGCACTCAAATTAAATCATCAAGATGCTCATGGAGTTCTGTAGAAGAATAGATGAACAAAGTGAGAATTTCAGCAAAAAGAAAATATAAGAAAGTACCAAATAGAACTCAAAGTGCTGATGAATTCAATAGAGAGACTCGATAGCAGACTAGATGAAGCAGGAAAAAGGATACTGGATGAGTAGAACTCAGCCAGTCAGAGCAGCAAAAAGAAATACGAATGGAAAAGAGTGAAGAAGAAAGCTTAATGGACTTATGGCACAATATCAACTGGAGCAACATTTACACTATAGGGGCTGCAGAAGGAAAAGAGAGAGAGAAAGGGGCAGAAAATTTATTATTTCTTCAAATGACTGAAAACTTCCTTAATCTGTGGAAGAAAACAGACAACCAGATCCAGGAAGCCCAGAAATTTCCAAATAAGATGAACCCAGGAGACCTATACCAAGATACATGATAATTTAATTATCAAAAGTTAAAACAAGGAGATAATTTTTGTTTTCTTTTATTGAGGTAACCTTGGTAAATAACATTATACAAATTTTAGGTGTACATCATTATATTTTGACTTCTGAATAGATTACATTGTGTTCACCACCGAAAGTTTAGTTGCCATCTGTTACCATACAAATATTCCCCTTTACCCCTTTTGCCTTCCCATCATCCTCCTTCTCCTCTGGTAAACACAAATCTTCTCTGTATCTATGTGTTTGTCTTTTTTATCTTCCACATGAGTGAAATATCTCCTTCTCCATATGACTTATTTTGCTTAGCATAATATCCTCAAGTTCCACCATGTCGCAAATGGAAACATTTCATCTTTTTGTATGGCTGAGTAGTATTCACATCTTCTTCACCACATATCTTGTGGGTAGGGCAGGTCCCTACACTAACAGGCTAGAGAAAGAATTCCAAAATGGCACCTGCCAGCATATGTGTCAGCACAGCTGAACTAGGTCAAAAAATGGCTGACACTACTGCTTTCAATCCCTCATTGGGCAGAGTGGGCAGCTGCCTCTACAGGAGGTGCCCCGAGCTTAGTAAGTGATCTTTTTTACCAAGATACTGTGCACTTTTCTACCTGGTATTTTTGTCCTGGTTTCCTGGTCAAGTGAGTTTGTCTATGAGCCGTTTAAGAGCAGGTTTTCCCTTCTCTGAAGTTCTATAGCTTTCCTGAGTGTATCTCCAGTCAGTTTTCAAAGCCAGGTGTTTTGGGGGTCTCATCTCTCTTGAGGTTTATCTAAGGGCTGGGGTGCCTAATGTGGAGCTTGAATCATTTCCTCCTTTGGGAGAAGCTCCATACCTTTGAGTTCTCTCCCAACTGTTAAGCACCACTGCTAGGGTATGATATTTTTCTTGGCAGTACTGTATCTCTGCCTCTTCCACCCCTCTCTGTGTTGGTCCTTGTGTGAAGATTCTTTTCAGATGTCTCTCAGAGGAAATTATTCCATATATAGTTGTTGGTTTGTTGTGTCTTTGGGAGAAAGTGAGCTCAGGAACCTCCTACACCATGTTCCCAAAACCTCAAGGAGAGAATCTTAAAAGCAGAAAGACAAAAACAACTTGCTGTGTACAAGGGAAACCCCATAAGTCTATCAGCACATTTTTTCAGCTGAAACTTTGGAGGTCTAAAGGGAGTGGTGTGATATATTCAAAGTGCTGAAATAAAAAATGGCCAGCCAGGAATACCTTATCAGAAAAGTTGTCCTTCAGAACTGAAGGAGAGATATAGTTTTCAAGACAAACCAAAGGATTTCATCATCAGCAGAGTGGCCTTGGAAGAAATGTTAAAGGGACTTCTTTAAGCTGAAAAAAAGGATACTAATAATAACAGAAACATATGAAAATGTAAATCTCCCTGGTAAAGGTAACTATAGAGTAAAATTCAGAATAACGTAATGTGAAAGTGGTAGGTTAATCACCTATAAAGCTAATATGAAGGATAAAAGACAAAAGTAGTAAAGATTATTGTAACTATAATAATTAGTTAAGGGGTACACAAGATAGAAAGATGTAATAAATAGTGATATCAAAACCATAAAGTGTGTGTGGGGAGGGTAAAAATGTCAATCTTTAGATTACATTCAAACTTAAGTTGTTAGAAACCAAAAATTGACTGTTATGAAAGTTGTTTTATGTAAACCTCATGGTAATCACAAAGCAGAAACCTGTAGTAGATATATAAATAATAAAAAGAAAGGAATCTAAGCATATCATTACAGAAAATCATCACAAAGTAAGAGATCAAGGGATGAAGAAAGGGAAAAAGGAATTATAAAATAGCCAGAAAATAACTGCATTAAATGTAAATGGACTAAATTCTCCTATCAATAGAAACAGAGTGGTTGAATGGATAAAAAATCAAAACCCAGCTATAGCTGCCTAAAAGAGACTCACTTCAGATGTAATGACACACATAGACTGAAAGTGAAAAGATGGAAAAATATATCCCATGCAGATGGAAATCAAAAGAAAGGTGAGTAGCTACACTAATATCCATCAAAATAGACTTTAAGACGAACACTGTAGTAAGAGATAAGGAAGAACATTATATAATATAAAGAGGTTACTCCAACAAGAGCACATAATACTCGTAAATATTTATGCATCAAACATAGAAGCACCGAAATATGTAAAGTAACTATTAACAGACCTAAATGGAGAAATATATGGCAATACTATGATAGTAGAGGACTTTAATCCCCCTCTTCCAGCAATGGATAAATCATCCAGACATAGAATCAATAAGGAAACATTGGCCTTAAAAGACATGTTAGACCAGATGGACTTAACAGACATATACAGAATGTTACATCCAAAAGGAACAGAATACACATTCTTAGGCACACATGAAACATTCTCCAGGATAAATCATAGATTAGGCCACAAAAGAAGTCTTAATAAATTTAAGAAGGTTGAAATCATATGAAGCATCTTTTCTGACTACAATGCTATGAAACCAGAAACCAGTTATAAGAAAAAAATGGGAAAAATCACAAACATGCTTTAAACAACACTCTACTGAAGACTAAACAACATGCTGTTGGACAACCAATGGGTCAATGAAAAAATATAAGAGAAATTAAAAAAAAACCTTGAGACCAATTAAAATGAAAATACAACATACTAAAAATGGGATGCAGCAGTTCTCAGAGTGAAGTTTAAATGCCTACCTCAATAAGCAAGGAAGATCTTAAATAAATGATCAAACTTTACACTTTAAGGAACTAGAAAAAGAAGAAAAAAAATGGATCCCAAAGTCAGTGGAAGGAAGTAAATAATGAAGATCACAGTAGAAATAAAGACTAAAAAGGCAATAGAAAGACCAATGAAATTAAGAGCTGGTTCTTTGAAAAGATAAACAAAATTGGCAAACCTTTAGCTTGACTCACTAAGAAAAAAAAAGAGGAGACTCAAACAAATAAAATTAGAAATGAAAGCTAAGATGTTACAACTGAAAACAATGAAATAAAGGGTCAGGCAGTAGTGTGAACAATTTGGACAACCTAGAAAAAATCGATAAATCTCTAGAAGCATAAAAGCTATCAAGACTGAATCATAAATTAATCAAAGATCTGAACAGAATGATTACTAGTAAGAAGAATGAATCAGTAATCAAAACTTCCCAACAAACAAAAATCCAGGACCAGAAGTCTTCCTTGATGAATTCTACCACATATTCAAAGAAGAATTAATATCAAGCCTTCTCAATCTCTTCTAAAAATTAAAAGAGGAAAGCACATCCAAACTTTTTTTACAGGGTTAACATTACCCTGATACCAAAACTAGACAATAATACCACAAGAAATGAAAATTACAGGTCAATATCCTTGATGGACATGGATGCAAAGACACTCAACAAAATATTAGAAAACCAAATTCAACAATATGTTAAAAGGACCATACACCATGATCAAATGGGATTTATTCCTGGGATGCAAGAATAATTCAACATCTGAAAAATCAATGTGACACACTATATTAACAAAATGGGTGAATATATCAATAGCGGCAGAAAAACATTTGGCAAAATTCGAGATCCATTTATGATAAACACTCTTAACATAGTGGAAGTAGAGAGAATTTACCTCAACATTAAAGGCCATATGTGGCAAGCCCACAGCTAACTTCAGGCTCAATGGTGAAACACTGAAAGCTTTTCCTCTAAGATCTAGAATAAGACAATGATGCCCACTCATGTGACTTTTATTCAACATAGTATTGGAAGCCCTAGCCAGAGCAATTAGACAAGAAAAATAAATAAAACGCATCCAAATCAGAAAAGAAGAGGTAAAATTGTCACTATTTGCAGGTGATATGATCTTATATATAAAAATCCCTGAATTCCACCCAAAAATTGTTATAAATAATAGCAAAGTTTCAGGATACAAAATCAACATGCAAAAATCTACTGCATATCTATACACTAATGACAGACTATAAGAAAGAGAACTTAAGAAAACAATCCAATTACAATTATATCAAAAAGAATAAAATACCTAGGAATAAATTTAACCAAGGCAGTGAAGTAACTGTATCCTGAAAACTGAAGACATTAATGAAAGAATTTGAGGAAGACAAATAGAAAGTCTGTGCTCATGAATTGCAAGAATTAATATTGTTAAAATATCTGTACTAGCAAAGCAATGTACAGACTCAAGGCAATCCCTGTAAAAATTCCAATGGCACTTTTCAGAGAAATAGAACAATCTAGTATTTCTAATTTATAGGTAAATATTAGCATTTATTTTTATATTGTTAGTGGTTTTTAACACTTTCTACATATTGATTCAAACTTTATATTCTTATGTTATCCTTGTCTCATTTCATAGAGGTCATAAGTACTTTAACACACCTAAGCTGCCTGGAGTAGTACCTGGCACATTGTCAGTGTCCAACGATGTAGTGTTTATTAGTGTTAGTTATTATAAAACAATTCTTCCTCCACTTCTTCTCTTGCTGCTGCTGTTTCTTCTTCTTTTTCAAGTAAGTAAATAATGGATTAAAAATAATGCATTTACTTTTTATATCTCTAAACTGTGTGAAAAGGATTCAATAGCTAAGCAATATAATGTAACATTTATTATACCATGGTTACTACTCTGTAGAAGCTATAATTTTTGCCTTTGAAGGACTTGTAAGTGCATGAATTGATAATATTATAAATGTCTTTTTATGGATGCAATTTAATTTCTCCCATGTTACATAATTTACAAATGTTGGACTTCACAGACATTTTCTTTGTGGCTTTACTATAAAATTAAATCTCATCTGTTAAATGGAAGATGTAAAGTTAAATATATTCTCTATCTTTAGAATATAAAGTTCAGTTTGTAACTCTTAGTTACATGATGCCTTTAGGGGTGTGGCAATGTTTTGTTTTTTTGACATGGAATTTTATTTTATTATTTATTATACTCTCCATATTGTTCTATCTACCTTTCTGTTTGTATGTTTTGTTTGACAATAGGTGAAGAAATATGTCATTTTTAAATAGTTTTGATAATAATTAAAATTTAAATTGGCCTTATTCGTGTACTTTTTAGCTGTTATGTTTTGAAGCTGTTGATGTCACAAAAGACAGATATTCATAAAAGTTTGTATTTTTAGCAATAGAAATAAACTACACATAATTTTTGTCTGGATTTCTGTTTTATATGAAGTCAGTATTTTTGTTCTCTCATTTCTGTAAAAATACACATGCATAACTATTTTAGTTTTTTTTTAGAAACTTAAAGTGTAATGTATTGGACTTTGTTCAATCTCATTGCATTGTAGTTTCCATAGTGTGTTTTATTTGTCCATTCTATTGTTTATAACAATTTGAATAGTCTCTAGTTTGAAACTATGTTATCAGGTTCATAAATATTTAGCATTATAATATTAAATATTTAGCATTATAATATCTTAGAATAGAAGAACCCATTTATCATTATGAAATATCCCTCCCTGTTCAGGTAAATATACCACATCTAGTATGATAACAGCTGTGATTAAGAAAGTTAACAGAAGTCCACTGTAGTGGATAGATGCTACTGTAACTCTCAATGATTCCTGCCTTCTGGTATTCATGATCTTGTTTCATCTTATCTCTTTACTTGTATCTAATAAATGGAATATGGCAAAGATAATGGGATGTTACTACTATATTATTATGTATGTGAACTTCGTCTTACTAGCTGAAGAGATTCACCCTTAGTGGCTTAGAGAAGCAAGGTGCCATGAAGTAAAGGCCCTGTTAGAGAATCTTATGCTACAAAGAACTATAGACAGCTTCTTTGTGTAAGAGCATCCTCCAGCAAGAAATTGTAACCTCAGTCATGCAAACACAGAAAATAAATTCTTCCAACAAACTGAAGGAACTTAGAAGCAGATCTTTCCACAGTTGACCCTCTGATGAAACCTCTGCCCTAGGCTTCATGTGAATTGCAGCCTCCTGAGACCCTGGAGTGGAAGACCCAGTTAAACCGTGACCAAATTTATGACTTACAGAAACTGTGGAAAATAAATGTGTGTTGTTTTCAGATACCATTTGTGGTAATTTATTTTGCAGTGGTAGATGTTTAACACATTCACCATTACCACCATTGTCTTTCTGACTTTTCCAGAGTTTATACTGGTAAATTAAAAGGGCTATGATAGGAACAAGCACACATACATACATTAATTTTATCACCCTGTATGGTGGCACTAGTCTCTGCCATGACACCTGGGACATGGTTTACTCTTACTATTTGGCAAGGAAAATATGAGCATTTGGGGACTTTCCACTTGGACTTTGCTATCATAATAACACTTAATCCACAGTTCAGAAAATTATGGAGACAGTTCCACCAGTTACTTAGTACATCTGTCTCCATTAGGCAGTAAGAGAAATAGGAAATAGACACAGAGAAAGTCTGTAGATGAATTGAACCTAGTTTGAGAGGGACTTGGTCTTCTATACCCTAACTCTAATAGGGAGACATGATGACATTTGAGTTCCCTCATATATTGAAGGAAAAGAGTAAGAAAAGAAGAAAGGAACAGAAAGGAACCATAAAACCGTCAGAAAATAATTAAAAAAATGGCAGTGTTATGTACATACCTATGAATAATTACTTTAAATGTACATGGACTAAATACTCCAAAAGATATTGAGTGGCTGAATGGATTAAAAAAAAAGACCCATTTATTTGCGGCCTACAAGAGACTTACTTCAGATGTAAGGACACATAGACTTCAAGTGAAGGGACGAAAAAATGTATGCCATTTGAATGGAAGTCAAAAGACAGACAGAGTAGCTGTACTAATATCAGGCAAAATAGACCTAAAGACAAACACTGTAATAAGAGACAAGGAGGCACATTATATAATGATAAAAGGGTCAATTTAACAGGAGGAAATAACATTTGTAATCATTTATGCACTCAACATAGAAGCACCTAAATATATAAAGCAGATGTTAACAGACACAGTGAGAAATAGACAGCAACACAATAATAAGAAGAAACTTTAATACTCCACTTACCACAAAAAATAGATCATCCAGACACAAAATCAATAAGGAAGCATCAGCCTTAAATGACATGTTAGACTGAATGGACTTAACAGATATAGACAGAACATTCTATCCAAAAGCAGCAGAATACACATTGTTCTCAAGTGCACATGCAATATTCTTCAGAATAGATCATATGTTAGGCCACAAAGCAAGTCTTAATAAATTTAAAATGTTTGGAATTATATGAAGCATCTTTTCCAAGCACACTTGTATGAAACTAGAAATAAATTACAAGAAGAAAACTGAAAAGTTCACAAATATGTGGAGATTGAATGACATTCTACTGAACAACCAATAAGTCAATGAAGAAGTAAAAAAATACCTTTAGACCAGTGGAAATGGAAATACAACATGTGAAAACTTATGGGATACAGCAAAAGCAGTTCTAAGAAGGAAGTTCATAGCAATGAGTGCATATCTCAAGAAACAAGACAGATCTCAAATAAACAACCTAACTTTACAACTCAAGAAAATAGAAAAAGAACAAAGTCCAGTTACTAGAAAAAAGGAAATAAACATTGGAGTGGAAATAAATGAAATAAGAGACTAAAAAGATAGTTGATAAGATCAATAAAAATAAGAGCTGGTTATTGTAAAATATAAACAAAATTGATAAAACTTTAGCTAAACTCACTAAGAAGAGAGGTCTAAAATAAAATCAGAAATGAAAGAGGAGACATTACAACTAATACCACAGATATACAAAGAATCATCAGATACTAGTATAAACAACTGCACACCAACACATTGGACAACCTAGAAGAAATGGATATATTCCTAAAGAAAATACAACCTACCAAAACTTAATCATGAAGAAATAGAAAATCTGAATAGACCAATTACTAATGAGGAGATTAAATCAGTAATCAAAAACCTCCCAACAAAAAAAAGTCCAGGACCAAAAGGCTTCACTTGTGAATGCTACCAAACACTCAAAGAATTAATATCAATCCTTATGAAACTCATTCAAACATTAGAATAGAATGTAGCACTTCCAAACTCATTTTACAAGGCCAACATTGCCCTGATAACCAAAACCAGACAAGGATACCACAAGAAAAGAAAATTACAGGTCAACATTCTCAAGAAACATAGTGCAAAAATCCTAAACAAAATATTAG
Organism: Equus asinus; assembly: GCF_041296235.1. Classification (NCBI taxonomy): domain Eukaryota; kingdom Metazoa; phylum Chordata; class Mammalia; order Perissodactyla; family Equidae; genus Equus; species Equus asinus. The sequence continues at coordinate 47,833,629 of NC_091793.1, read as the reverse complement.
GTAACTGAATTCAATAATACATCAAAAAGATCATAAACAATGATCAAGTGGGATTGTTACAGGGATGCAAGAATGGTTCAACATCTGCAAACAATAAGTATGATGCAACACATTAACAAAATGGAGGATGAAAACCATATGATTATCCCAATAGAAGCAGAGAGAGTATTTGACAAAATCCAACATTCATTTATGATAAAAACTCTCAACAAAGTGGGTATAGAGTAAACATGCCTCAACATAATAAAGGCCATATATGACAAGCCCATAGCTAACATCATACTCAATGGAGAAAAGTTAAAATATTTCCCTCTAAGATCAGGGAACAAGATAAAGACACCCACTCTTACCATTTTTATTCAACACGTTACTGGAAGTCCTACCCAGAGCAATTAGGCAAGAAAAAGAAATAAAAGCCATCCAAGTTGAAAATGAAGAAGTAAAACTGTCACCGTTTGCAGATAAAATGATCTTATATAGAAAATCCTAAAGACTTCACCAAAAACCTATCGAAACTAATCAACAAATTTAGTAAAGTTACAAGATACAAAATCAATATACAAAAATATACTAATAACAAACTATCAGAAAGAGAAATTAAAACAATCTTATCTACAATTGCATCAAAAATAATAAAATACTTAGAAATAAATTTAAGGAGGTGAAAGATCTGTGCAGTGAAAACTAGAAGACATTGATGAAAGAAATTGAATAAGACGAAAATAAATGGGATGTTATTTCATGTTCATGGATTGGAAAAATTAACCGTTTAAGTGTTTATACCACCCAAAGCAATCTATAGATTCAACGCAATTCCTATCAAAATTCCAATGGCCCATTTTTCCCAGAAATAAAACAAACAATTCTAATATTTGTACGGAACAACAAAAGACCCCAAATGGCCAAAGCAATCTTGAGAAAGAAGAAAAGAGTTGGAAGCATCATGCTTCCTGATTTCAAACTATGTTACAAAGTTATAGTATTCAACAGTACAGAATTAGCATAAAAACAGATGCATAGATTAATGGAACAGAATAGTGAGCCAAGAAATAAACCCACACACATATCTGGTCAATTAATTTATGGTAAGAATATACAATGGGGAAAAGACAGTCTCTTCAATAAATGGTGTTGGGAAAACTGGACAGCCACATGCAAAAGAATGAAATTGGACTACTCTCTTAGACCATACATAAAAGTTAACTTAAAATGGATTAAAGACTCAAATGTAAGACCTGAAACTACAAAAGTCCTAAAAGAAAACATAGACAGTAACTCCTTGACATCAATCCTGACAATGATTTTTTGGATATGACTCCAAAAGCAAAGGTAACAAAATAAAAAATGAACAAATGGGACTACATCAAACTAAAAAGTTTCTGCACAGCAAAGGAAGTCAGGAACAAAGTGAAAATGCAATCTACCAGATGGGAGAAAAATATTTGTAGATTATATATCTGATAAGAGGTTAATACTTAAATATATAAAGAACTCATACAACTCAATAGCCAAAAACAAGTCTGATTAACAAATGGGCAGTAGATCTCAACAAGCATTTTTTCAAAGAACAAATACTAATGACCAATGGGTACATGAAAAGATGCCCAACATCATAGATCACGTCAAGACGGCGGCCTAAGCAGACTCTGAACTCATCTCCTCCCTCAAACACAACCAGGTTACAACAATTTTAGGAAAAATTACCCTGGATAAAAAACTGAAAACTGGATAAAAAGAACCCTCACAAAAAGGGACATTCCTGGCTAAGGTGGAAGAGGCAGAAATTCCTGCTGGAGAGGAAAAATCCACCTTTGGGAGCAGCAGAGCTTCTCAGCTGGCCAGGCAAGAGACACCCTAAGGTATGCAGCCTTACCTGGAGGTGTGAGGTCTGCAGCCAGGGCTGATACTGCTATAAACATACTTCAGACTCAGCCCAACCCTGAGGGTAGGGTCTTACTTTCTGGCTTTGCTGGCTATTAACTGCAGTGACAATACCCCCAGAAAAGCTATGGGCTGAAAGCCAAAAAGACTTGAGTCTTAAAGGGCTCACACATAAACTCAGTCATTGCAGCAACCTAAGATCACCAGACAGAAGGCTGACAGTCTTTTGGTGAAACGAGACTCATCTGGTGGGCTGTGGGGGCATCTTGGTGAGAGGAGGGACCTCTCCGGAGACTGAGACATTGGTGGGGGCCATTGTTCTGACTTGGTCCAAGTGAGCTGACACAGACCCTGGTGGGCACACTGAGGTTCTCCCCTTGGCCTGTTAGCCCAGGGGTCTGCCACACCGACTAGAGCACAGATTTAATACAGTTCAGCCAGGGCAGGCAGCCCCACCTAGGGACGGTCCCCACCTAACAGCCAACCCTCAGGCTACATTTTGGCCTGCATTGACTGGGTGCCTTGATCCTCTACAGGCAGGCGAGTGTGTCTGCCTCTGTGGGACAGGGCCTGTGTGAGGGCCAGGTGAACTGTGGGGGGCATTGGTGGAGAGGTGAGGGCCACTGCAGTGCAGCATTGGGGTACACTCCAGGAAGTTAAGAAGTGTGCATGGACCAGGAATGTGTTAATGGTGTGTGTGGTCCTGTGAGGGGTGAGGCTTATCAGGGCTGAAGACCTGTGCTTCACAAATAGCCATAAAAAGGATCAGCCCCACCTTTCAAAGCCTGAAACAATGGAGTGCTCTCCTACCTAGGGCCAGCCCAACTCAGCTGCACTCCTAAGAGAACTGACAACAGCCTTGTAGGCTTGAGGCCTATCACAGCTGTAAGCCCCTGAGCCTAGCAACCAGCTACACTGGGTACCAGCCCAATTAAGAGGAAAACTGCAATAGGAGTGTGCTGATAGACTTTGTAGCCAATGGTGCTGAGGCTCCCCAAACCAGATTTACAAATACCTGGCCAGGGAAGGAAAGATTAGACTCCCTTGGTACCTGCAGTGGGAGCAACCCTGCCACAGCAGAAAGACACAAGTAGCACACAAAGGGGTCACTCCTGGATCTTCTGGAGTAGTGACGAGAGGGAGGTACACTGCTGGGCCTCATAAGGCATCTCATACATAAGACCACCTCTCCAAGATCAGGAGATGTAGCCAACTCACCTAATACATAGAAATAAGCATAGAGAAAGAGGCATAATGCAGAAACAAAGGAATACTTTCCAAGCAAGGGAACAGGACAAAACACCAGAAAAAGGACTAAATGAAACAGAAACAAGTGACCTACTCGACAAAGAGTTCAAATAACATATCATAAAGATGTTCAATGATATTGGGAGAAGACTGGATGAACACAGTGAACTCATCAGCAAAGAACTAGAAGATATAAAAAAAGAACCAATCAGAAATGAAGAATACAATACTGGAAATGAAAAATTCCCTAGAGGGACTCAACAGAAGAATAGAGGAAGCAGAAGAATGGATCAGTGAGCTAGACAAAAGACTAGAGGAAATCACCCAAGCAGAACAGAAAAAAGAAAAAAGAATTAGACAGAATGAGAACAGTCTAAGGGAACTCTGGGACAATATCAAGTGTGCTAACATTTGGATTATAGGTATACCAGAAGGAGAAAAGGAAGACAAAGGGGCAAAAAAATTATTTGAAGAAATAATAGGTGAAAATTTTCCTAACCTAAGGAAGGAAACAGACATCAAAGTACAGGAAGCACAGAGAGCTCCAAGCAAGATATGTCTAAAGAGGCCCACACCAAGCCATATTATAATTAAAATGTCCAAAATAAAAGATAAAGAGAGAATCCTAAAAGCAGCAAGAGAAAGGCAACAAGTAACATATAAAGGAAAGCCCATAAGGCTATCAGTGGACTTCTCAGCCAAGACCCTACAGGTGAGAAGAGAATGGCATGACATATTTAAAGTGCTAAAAGGAAAAAACCTACAGCCAAGAATACTCAATCCATCACGGTTGTCATTCTGAATGGAAGGAGAGATAAAGAGCTTCCCAGACAAGCAAAGATTAAAGGAGTTTATCACCAAGAAACCAGTTCTACAAGAAATGCTGAAGGGATTATTTAAGTGGGAAAGTGATGACTACAAATAGAGATAAAAATAAAATTATCAAAAAAAGGCAATAAAATCACTTATAAAGGTAAACATACATTAAAGGTAGCAAATCAATTACCTGTGAAGATAATATGAAGGTTAAAAGACAAAGGTACTAAAATCCCCTATTTCAATGATAAGAGAGTAATGGATAGACACACACTAAACAAACAAGAGACTATATACAATTTCAAAAACATGAACTGTGGGAGGAAGGGAGTGAAAAAGTAGAGCTTTTAGAAAGAGGTCAAAGTAAAGAGTCTATAAACTCAATATAGACTGTTATATACATAGAATATTAAATAGGATCCTCATGGTAATCACAAGTTAGAAGCCTATAATAAGTAAGCAAAAAGGTAAGACAAAAGAAATCAACCATATTACTAAAGATAGCCATCAAGCCACAAGGGGAGGGAGCAAGAGAAAAAGAAAGGAATAGAGAAGAACTACTAAAATGCCCAGGAAAAAAGTAACAAAATGGCAATAAATACATATTTACCAATAGCTACTTTAAACATCAATGGACTAAATGCTCTAATCAAATGCCATAGAGTGGCCAATTGGGTAAAAAAAGAAGACCCAAATATATGCTGCCTACAAGAGACACACTTCAGACCTAAAGACACTCACAAACTGAAAGTGAAAGAATGGAAAAAGATATTCCATGAAAATGGCAAAGAAAAGAAAGCACGGGTAGCAACACTTATATCAGACAAAATAGACTTTAAAACATAAACTGTAATAAGAGACAAAGAAAGGGACTACATAATGATAAAGGGAACAATCCAAAAGAAAATATAACACTTGTGGATATCTATGCACCCAACATAGGAGCACCTAAATATATAAAGCAATTATTAACAGACATAAAAGTAGAAATAGTAACACAATAATAGTAGGGGACTTTCACACTCCACTTACACCAATGGATAGATCATCCAAACAGAAGATCAATAAGCAAACACTGGCCTTAAATGACACATTAGACCAGACGGACTTAGTAGATATATGCAGAACATTCAACCCAAAAACCACAGAAAACACATTCTTTTCAAATGCTCATGGAACATTCTCCAAGACTGATCACATATTAAGTCACAAAACAAGTCTCAATAAATTTAAGAAGATCGAAATAATACCAGGCATCTTTTCTGACCACAAAGGCATGAAACTAGAAATCAACTACAGGAAGAAAACCAGAAAAGCCACAAAAATGTGGAGATTAAACAAAATGCTACTGAAAAATGATTGGGTCAAGAAATCAAAGGAGAAATCAAAAAATTCCTGGAGACAAATGAAAATGAAAACACAACATGCCAAAATCTGTGGGATGCAGCAAAAGCGTTTCTAAGAGGAAGTTTATAGAAATTCAAGCCTACCTCAACAAAGAATAAAAATTCCAAAATGACAATCTAAAAGCTCATCTAAAGGTACTGGAAAAAGAACAACAAAGAAAGCCCAAAATCAGCAGAAGGAAGGAAATAATAAATATCAGAGCAGAAATAAATGAAATAGAGAGTAAAAACAAACATAGAAAAAATTAATGAAACCATGAGCTGGTTCTTTGAAAAGATAAGCAAAATTGACAAAACCTTAGCTAGACTCGCCAAGAAAAAAAGAGAGAAGGCTCAAATAAATAAAATCATAAATGAAAGAGGAGAGATTACAATGGACACCTCAGAAATACAAAAGATAATAAGAGAATATTATGAAAAGCTATATGCCAACAAATTGGATAATCTAGAAGAAATGGATAAATTCTTAGAAACATACAACCTTCCAAAACTGGACCAAGAAGAAGTAGAGAATTTGAATAGACCAATCACCAGTAAGGAGATCAAAACAGCAATCAAAAACCGCCCAAAAAATAAAAGTCCAGGACCAGGGGCCGGCTCTGTGGCCGAGTGGTTAAGTTCACGTGCTCCGCTGCGGCAGCCCAGAGTTCGGATCCTGGGCGCGGACATGGCACCACTTGTCAGGCCACGTTGAGGCGGCGTCCCACATCCCACAACTAGAAGGACCTGCAACTAAGATTTACAACTATGTACTGGGGTGGGCGGTTTTGGGAAATAAAGCAGAAAGAAAAATGATTGGCAACAGTTGTTAGCCCAGGTGCCAATCCTGAAAAAAAAAAAAAGGAAGATTGGCAACAGCTGTTAGCCCAGGTGCCAATCTTAAAAAACAAAAAAACTCCAGGACCAGGTGGCTTCCCTGAAAGAAGACTTAATACCTATCCTTCTCAAACTCTTCCAAAAAATTGAAGAGGAGGGGAGGCTTCCTAACTCATTCTATGAAGCCAACCTTATCTTGATACCAAAATCAGACAAGGACAACACAAATAAAGAAAATTACAGGCCAATATCACTGATGAACATTGATGAAAAGATCCTCAACAAAATGCTAGCAAATCAAATACAACAATACATTAAAAAGATCATACATCATGATCAAGTGGGATTCATTCCAAGGATGCAGGGATGGTTCAATATCCACAAATCTATCAATGTGTTAGACCACATTAACAAAATGAAGAATAAAAATCACATGATCATCTCAATACATACAAGAAAGCATTTGACCAGATACAGCATCTGTTTATGATAGAAACTCTAAATAATAAAATGGGTATAGAAGGAAAATACTTTCCACATAATAAAGGCCAGATATGATAATACAACAGCAAATATCCTTCTCATTGGATAAAAACTGAAAGCTATCCCTCTAAGAACAGGAACCAGACAAGGATACCCACTGACACCAGTCTTATTTAACATAGTGTTGGAAGTCCTAGCCAGAGCAATCAGTCAAGAAAAAGAAATAAAACTGATCCACATTGGAAAAGAAGAAATTAAATTGTCACTCTTTGCAGATGACATGATTTTATATCTAGAAAACCCTAAAGAATCCACTAAAAAACTCTTAGAGACAATAAAGGAATACAGTCAAGTCATGGGATACAAAATCAATATCCAAAAATCAGTTGCGTTTCTATACACTAACAACAAAGTAGCAGAAAGAGAAATTAGGAATACAATCCCATTTACAATTGCAACAAAAAGAATAAAATACCTAGGAATAAACTTAACCAAAGAGGTGAAAATCTGTACACCAAAATCTATAAAACATTGTTGAAAGAAATCAAAGAAGACACAAAGAAATGGAAAGATATTCCGTGCTCTTGGATTGGAAGAATTAACATCGTTAAAATGTCCATTCTACCTAAAGCACCTGTAGATTCAACTCAATCCTTATCAAAGTTCCAACAACATTTTTGAGAGAAATAGAACAAAGAATCCTGAAATTTATATAGAACAACAAAAGACTCCGAATAGCCAAAGGGCTTCTGAGAAAAAAGAACATAGCTGGAGGTACCACAGCCCCGGATTTCAAAAAATACTACAAAGCCATAGTAACCCAAACTGCATGGTACTGGCACAAAAACAGACACACAGATCAATGGAACAGAATTGAGAGCCCAGAAATAAACCCACACATTTATGCACAGCTAATATTTGACAAAGGAGCCAAGAGCATACAATGGCGAAAGGTGAGTTTCTTCAATAAATGGTGTTGGGAAAACTGGACAGCCACATGCAAAAGAATGAAAACAGACAATTCCCTTACACCATGCCCAAAAATCAACTCAAAATGGATTAAAGACTTGGATGTAAGACCTGAAACCATGAAACATCTAGAAGAAAACATAGGCAGTACGCTCTTTGACATTGGTCTTAGAAGCATATTTTCAAGTCCCATGTCTGACCGGGCAAGGGAAACAGAAGAAAAAAATGAACAAATGTGACTACACCAAACTGAAAACCTTCTGCACAGCAAAGGAAACCATCAACAAAACGAAAAGACAACCTAACAGTTGGCAGAAGATATTTGCAAACCATATATCACATAATTGGTTAATATCCAAAATATACAAAGAACTCATACAGCTCAACAACAAAAACACCAAGAACCCAATTAAAACATTGGCAAAAGATCTGAACAGAGATTTCTCCAAAGAAGATATACGGATGTCCAACAGGCACATGAAAAGATGCTCAACATCATTAGATATCAGGGAAATGAAAATCAAAACTACAATGAGGTATAACCTCACTCCAGTCAGAATGGCTATAATTAACAAGACAGGAAACAACAAGTGTTGGAGAGGATGTGGAGAGAAGGGAACACTTGTACACTGCTGGTGGGAGTGCAAACTTGTGCAGCCACTATGGAAAGCAGTATGGAGTATCCTCAGAAAATTAAGGATAGATCTACCATGTGATCCAGCTATCCTACTGCTGGGTATTTATCCAAAGAACTTGAAAACGCAAAGGCATAAAGATACATGCACCCCTATGTTCATTGCAGCATTATACACAATAGCCAAAACTTGGAAGCAACCTAGATGCCCATCAAGGGAGAATGGATAAAGAAGATGTGGTATTTATACACAATGGAATACTACTTAGCCATAAGAAATGATGAAATCCGGCCATCTGTGACAACATGGATGGTCCTTGAGGGTATTATGCTGAGTGAAACAAGTCAGAGGGAGAAAGTCAAATATCATATGATCTCACTCACAAGTAGAACACAAAAACAACGACAAACAAATATATAGCAATGGACATTGGATTGGTGGTTACCATAGGGGAAGGGGTGAGGGGAAAAGGGGTGATTAGGCTCACATGTGAGGGGATGGACTATAATTGGCTTTTGGGTGGTGAACATGATATAATCTACACAGAATTTGAAATATATTACGATGTACATCTGAAAGCTATATAATTTTATAATCCAATGCTATTGCAATTAGAAAAATAAATTAAAAAATAAAAAGATGCTCAACATCACTAATTAGTAAGGAAATGCAAATTGGAGCCATAATGAGATATCACCTGACACCTGTTAGAATGGATACTATCAAAAAGACAATAAATAAATATTGGTGAGGATGTGGAGAAAAAAATGCCATGTGCACTGTTGGTGGGAATGTAAATTGGTGCATCCACTATGGAATACAGTATGAAAGTTCCTCAAAAAATTAAAAACAGAACTATCATATAATCCAGCAATTCTACTTCTGGGTATTTATCCAAAGAAAATGAAAACACTAACTCAAAAAGTTATATCTACCCCACAATCACTGCAGCATTATTTACAATGCCAAGATATGGAAACAACCTAAGTGTCCATCGATGAATGTATGAATAAAGAATATGTGGCATATATACACACACAAACACACATACATATACACATTGTTATACTATTCAGCCAAACAAAAGAAAATCTTGCCATTTTCAACATGGATGGACTCTGAGGCCATTGTGATAAGTGAAATGTCAGAGCAAGACAAATACTGCATGATCTTACTTAAATGTGGAATCTAAAAAGAAAAAACAAGCTTATAGAGAATAGATGGGTGGTTGACAGAGGTGGGGGCTGGAGGTTGGGCAAAATGACTGAAGGTGGTCAAAAGGTACAAACTTCTCATTATAAATTAACTAAGTCTTGGGCATGTAATGTATCTCACGGTGACTAAAGTTAACAATACCATATTGAATATTTAAAAGTTGCTAAGAAAGATCTTAAAAGTCCTCATCACAAGAAAAAAAAATTGTAACTCTGTATGGGGATGGATGTTAACTAGAGTGATCATTTTGCAATATATACAAATGTTGAATCATTATCTTGTACACCTGAAACTAATAAAATGCTATATGTCGATTATACCTCAATAACAATAATACTAATTGTTTTAAAAAAAGAATTTTCTAGCCAGTTGTTAAACTGTTGGTAGCTTGAAATTGGTCACAGTAGGAGCATTTCCACCAAAGAAATCAGCAAACACTATAAATCAGGACATTTTTTCCCCTGAGAGAGCTGGGTTATCGGTACACCACTGCCTGTTTTCTTTGGTTGAACAACCAGGTGGCTACTGACTGAGAAGGCCTTTGCGCTCCTTACTAAAGTTGAAGACAAGAGATTAGTAAAACATATATACACATATGTTGATGCCAGCTTAGTCCCTATAAGCCATTGAAAGATCTGATCATCCTCCTTTCCATGGAGACATTTACTCTGGTAAATTGCCATAGGTCCCTTTGGGGAAATGTTAAAATAAACAGTACTGTATAGACTTGGTGGGTGTTGCAGGGTCCTTCCTCAAGAGAACCCAACCACCCTTTTAAGTAATTGGCTCTTAGATTGAGAACCTGAGACAATTGCAAAGACTAGGGGAGGGTTTCAGTATTTTCCACTGTCATCAACAATATCATCCCTCTGCTTCCCCATTCTTGATATTTTTTGTAATTTTTTTATCTTGACATACTTTTAAATCTAGAAAAAGTAGCAAGAATAGTACAAGACTGTCCTGTTTACCCTTTACTCAGATTCACCAATGGTTTATGTTTTGCCCTCACTGCTTTTTCATTATCTTTTTTCTCCACGTGTTTGAGCACTTTTTTTCAGAATAGAGTAAGTTGGAGATAACATGCCCTCTTTAACCCTAAATATTTTAGTGTTTATTTCTTAAGAACAAGGACATTCTCTTGATAACCATTGCACAACTATCAAAGTGAAAATTGACAGTAATGTACTTCTGCTATTTAATCCAGAGTCCAGATTCAGATTTCACCCGTGGTCTCAATACCAGTTTTTGTAGCTGTTATACTTTCCAGTCCAGGATCTAATCCAAGGATGCACATTGCGTTTAGGTTTCCTGTCTCCTCAATCTCCATCGCTGTGAAAGAGTTCCACAGGCTGTAATCGTCTTTCTCGAACTCGGTTTTTGTGAAGAGTAGAGGGCCATTATTTTGTAGAATTTCTCTCAATTTGGACTTTTTCTGATATTCATTTGAGTAGGAATGTGATGGAAGAGAGGGGAAGTCATGACATTATAGCAGGAAATTGATGTATCAATTTGCCAAAACATTGGTAATGGTAACTTGGATCATGTGGTGTCCGCCTCTGGGGGGGGGTGACAATGGCAATGGCAAGCATCATCTTTCAAGGTGCCTGTCTTATTTGAAGACTTTGCATATGACTCTTAGTTTTGACCAAATCAGTTTCTTTGTTTCAATAGGCTAAGGCAAAAAAGATGTTGTCTACAAGGATATACAGAGTTTAAAACTGTTTTTCTCTCTGGAGTAAGGGCTCTAAAAGATATTTTTCTTGAAGTATTTAGAATAAGAATTTTACAGTTGTTAAAATTACAGGAATAACCCTAGAAATTGTCTTATTTTACGCACAAGTATACTATGATACAAAACGTCATTTATCTGTGGTCTTGGAATTATGAATGGTAGAGTCCAAAGTGGAATACTTTGCTTGACTTAATGGCTGTTTGTTTACATTAACACATTTTCTATCCCAGCAGCCATTGTAAATTATGTACTGGATGATTGCAAGACTGTTCCAGAGAAACATTATTTTATATTCTTTGTACATAAGATAAACATAACCTTTTGTGAGCCTCGATATTAAGCATTTGATTGTAAAGTCACATATCCTAATGCTGGGTGGAATTTGATGTCTATATGATCCACATCATCTGGTTACAAAAGGAAAATGCAGTTAGCAAGTGGGTTGCTGGTCCACAGCTATATAGATGTAAACATTATGAATGAGGTGAAGTTTTATGTGTGGGTCATTTAGTCTCCTACATGTTTGCTGCTTTCAATCTGTACTCATTTTAATGTCATCAGGCAATTTTCTGCCTCCTCTCCAGAAAAATTGATGGCATTATATTTGTAGTGAAACCTCAGGAGCCAATTTTATTTTTCACACCCGCATATTCTCTTTCCACAGTTACCCTATAAATCTTTGTTTTCTTTGTTTATCTAGAGTTCTCTGACACCACACTTCAGTGACTTCTTTAGTTTTCTTCCTACTTGGCAGTACTTTTTGCTAGTGGCTCTCCAAGGACCATGAGAGTATCTGGGAAATTTAACTGGTCTATGGAGCAGCACAAACTTGGCTTTATACCCTTCTGAATAAAGTCTAGATATAAATATAGAAAGAGTTTAAATAATTTTGATATGATTTACTGCTTTTATATTTATATAACTTAGATGTCATGAAAAAATTCTAGTTCCAAGGATAACAATTTTATCATCCACATATAGGAGTCTGGAATGATGTTCGGGTTAGGGTCTGTGTATATAGTGAGTTTGAGCTTGTAAAGATTCTGTATTTTACCCAGTCTATGTAAGGATATAATTTCACGCACTTTGGATGTTACAGATGTAAGCTAATTTCACAGAATGATAAATCGGATATTTCTTTTCTCCTTCTTAATAGATGAGTAGGACCCCAGCTGAAAACAGAGGCATTTTAATGGAACAACAAACAACTGGAGACATAAATATTCTTTGGGATTTAAGAGGCTGTACAATGAGTCCTGCCACACTCAACCATTAACCAAATACAATCTCCTCCCTCTTCCTGACCTTTCCTTGCCAGTTACAGAGAAAAGGAGGAATGAAAGTAGAGATCATGTTCCTGCTCTTACTTCAATTCCTTAAGCCATGAGTCTTGCCTAAGCTGGAGAAGCGAATAAATTGTATGTATTTGTGTGTGTATAAATTGAAAACATGCTCTTTTATAACTAAATCCTTCAGTTTGTATGTTTTAAGAACAAAAATAGTCCCTTAACAATTGTGTAATTACCAAAATCAGGATATTAAACATTCGTACATTATTATCTAATCCACAGTCCATATTAAAAATTTTATCAATTCTGTCAATAAAATTTCTCTTCTTTCCTTAATATATATATCTTTCTTTTTTTACATATATACTAAATATAGGTCAACTATCTGGTGGGATACCTCTCCATATGGATTTGTCTGATGTTCATTCATGATTAATTTCAGCTGTCACATTTTGGCAGGAATATCACAGGAGGAATATCACGTCCTGCTTAAGGCATCATGTAAGAGGCACATGATCTCAGTGTATCACAGAATTAGTGATATTTGATCATGTGATTAAATGTTATCTGCAAGGTTTATCTATTGTGAAGTCACTATATTTCCCTTAATAATTAGTAAGTAATTTGTGTGTAGATACTTTGAAACTATGTAAACATAATGCTTCTTATGATGCTTATGCTCTCAATCATTTTACCATTCATTGATGATTTTCTAATTCCATCATTTCTTCTATATTTATTGGTTGACATTCTACTGCGAGAAGTAACCTTCCTTCCTTCCTTCCTATCTGCATGGCTTCATGAATTCTTATTTTAGTCAATGGGTTTTAATTTCTTCTTCTTATTTATTTTTACATTCAAAATATCCTGGATTGGCCAATTTGAGCACCTCCAACCTGGCATTTATATGCTTTTTATGTGTTGCCATCAGTCTTTGAATATTTTTTTTCATTAATGCCATAACGAGACATTCCAGGAAAGGTCACTTTTCCTATATTTAGGTTCAGTCTTTTTTCCAGGGCCCCTGTTTCACTTCAGTGGGAGAACGGCTTTTAGAAACCAAGATTTGGGCTTTGAATGTGCTAGTTGTTACTGGTATCTCATTGCTTTTACACTCTTGCAGTGGACAAAGCTGAGGAGTATTGGTCAGCAATGTTCTCCCTGGGTCCTCTTCCTTTAGTGCATTGACTTATTTTCTCACACCTATATAATACTCAAAAAGTAGTTTGAGAATTGCTAATCCATACCATTGTGAAAAGCAAACTTACTACTTAATCAAAAATTGTCTGTAGTTATTTTTTAAGGTAAAATTACATATAGTGAAATGTTCAAATTCATATACCTATGTAACCTACAGCTTTATCAAGACATAGAATATTTTCCATTCCCCTGAACATTGCATCCAGCCCTTCTCAGTGAGAGAAGATAAATCAGCAATGAGATTAGAATTTTAAAATGTACTGAGTTGCATTTTAATGACTAAATCAAGTGATAGATTATGAAATTTTTTTCAAGATATAGTTCAAAGAGAAGAAAGTTATTTTGTTTGTTCATTTGTTTGATAGCACATGATTAAAATGTGATTGGAAATATAGAAGTTTTTGTATACTACAATACTGGGGAATATGCCAATACACAAGGTTTCACTTCAATACCTCCAATCTCTTTCTTTATAGATAATATTATTGAAGCTGAGAGAGGGTCCAGGCCTATCCCAATTTACAAAATTGCTTTGTACTATCAACAAGATGAAAAGCTACAGATTTCCACATAACAACTTGAAATTGTTTTTATATCCTTCTTAAACAGAGGGCTAGTTAAACTCCAGTTTTAAAAAACAACAAAATAGAATGCAGGCCATCAGTTCTACATCATGCCCGTGTAACGAGCTCCACATGATCTCATTTAATTTCTCACTAACATACCATTGGACACACAGAAAAGGATCAAAATGTGTAGTGCAAAAAGCCCAGATTGACAGATAACTTAATGAGAGAATCTGGAAAGAATAGACATAAATTATAAAGTAGAGTTAATTTATCAACCATAAAATCTGCTTATGTTTCAACACAAAGTGAACCTTGGGTTTGCTTCATGAAGCACAGTGTGGTAGATGTTGCCAATTTATGCCAAATTCCTCACTCCCTTTCTATAATGGAATTAATTGATGCACTTTCCTATTTGATTTTACAGTAGGTAGTTCTAACTAGAATGGGCAAAGTATATTTTCCTGCCCCATTTATTTTGAACTTGACTTTGTAACTTGCTTGGGCCAATGGAATGTGGACAGATATGAGAGTATACCCCTTTTGAGCCAAGATCTTAAGATGTATACTATTTCCACTTGCTCCTCTTGCACTCCTACCAGTCCCCATGAGGAGGACCTTTCCCAGGTACAAGAGAGGTGGCAGACACATGGAACAGACAGAATCAGAACCTCCCAGCTGAGAAACAGACCAAGGAGCAAGCAAAAAAGTGTTACTTTAAACCACTGAGATATTGATGTTGATTGCTTTATAGCAAAAGGAGATTAATGCACAGAGGGTGTCTGGAGATAATGCACAAGGTTGGGAAAAAATTTCTGATTTAAGGACACAAAGTATTTCTTTCTACCCTTCAAGAACTGTTTGGTGAGGATGGTGTACTCTTTACTCTGTTATTTTCAGCTCTCATTGCAATGATTGCTGCAAAGAGGCAAAAACTTCAAATTAAATAAAATTTAGAAAACTTCTTGGTTTGAATTGGCAGTTGTTAAGTGGTAAGATGGACCATTGGGTAGTTCAGGATATTTTAAGACATATAGGCACCAAGGGAGCATGACTTTAGATAAGCGCTGCCACATGATGGCTTTGCTGGCACAGTGTACTAGGAATAGTAGTTTATCTTACACTATATCTGTCTGTAAGAGGAGAAAATAATAAGACAGGAGTAAAATGCCACCTGAGTAGAGGCAAAGCTGGTGAAATTCTCTTAAAGATGAAGAATTGGCCTGGGGTTGAGGACATCAATTTGCATTCCAGCTGTAGATCTGAAAAAAGACCACCACACAAATGAAGAGACATGGAGATCAAGAAAAAGGTCTTCATTCTTTCTGTTGGCAAACACCCGAGTCTTGACTGATGATGATAAGGCAAACCACTGGTTTTTTGACTGATGATGAATAAGGAGAAAATAACATAGGACCTGTGAGTGAAAAGTGATGTGAGTATGAGGAAAGATGCCGGAAAAAACCACTCAGTCTACTAAAAGGGAAGAATTCTCTGAATATAATCCACTGCTAAATACAAAGAATTGCTATGAAACCGTTTGATGAACTCAATAGTATAAAAGCATACAGAAAGAATAGGAAGAGAGAAGAAATTCACAAGGGAGAAGAGAGATAGTGAAAGAAATAAGACTACGACAGAATTGAATTAAAAGGCAACAAAATATCTAGATATGTATAGATAGATAAATGACAAAATAAAAATTAGGAAAAATATTTAATTCTGATAATACTTTTTGGAAGCATGTTCCACAATTTAAAGTGTTCCTACTATTGAATATTTAGGTGGTTTCCATTTACTGAAATTATAAAGGGTTTTTTTAAGGATATTAACATTTTATTTTAGATCATTTTCCTTTATGAAGTTAAATATTTTGGATGTTTTTAGACGGTTATAATCTTTTATATGTATGACTCTGGAAAATAGTAATAACACCCTTAAAGCCCTTTCATCTAATGATAAGTAAGGTTTCGATTAACTTTTTTATGAATAAAATATTTTTATGATGATTATTTCTTAGATTATATTCCAGGAATTGGATATTTTGGCCAATGTCTAAGCTTAGAGATATTCTGTGACTTCAAAAGGTTTATAATATACTGTCTCTCAGATATTGGTAAATTTCTCTCTACAGTGGTTTTACCAATTTGCACTCCCATAAACAATGTAATTTATCAGACTTTAGCCAGCACTGAGTATTTTAATTGTTTAAGCTTCAAGAACTTGATAGAATTTTAGTAATCAAGGGACCTTTTCTGGAATTCCTGGGAAAGAAAAGTTCTCTTTCTTATACTGTGGAGCTGGAAAGCTATAAGCCTATAGTGGCCAGGGCCCACAATGGGTAACACAGAGAAAAGAAGAAACAAGTTTGGACAAAGTCTAAATTCTGATGGCATCATCTGAAGTCTAGTACCTAATATTACTTCAGGTGGTATCCCAGATTATTTTATTTATATGTCAGTGAATTCCTTTTTTTTTTTTTTTTTGCTTAAGACAGTTTGAGCTGTATTTCTGTAACTTACAACAAAATGATATACCCTGACTAACACAAAGGTAAATGGTTATTATTTTCATACATTCAATTTCAATATTTTTCTATAATTGCAACTTGTGATAATAGCATTGTCTATTATGCTGAATAAGCTCAATATACATTGCAATCTAAGCTTTTCAGAGTTTTGATCTCAGCCATTTAAAAGCTCTCCAATGAACATGCAGTTGCCTTCTTTTTCAACCTTAGAAGCTTAACTGAAACCCACATATTGGGATTTTTAAAAATATTTTTTTGTTTTGTTCTTGTAAACTATGCATATGGTACATGGCTGTCTAGTAATGAAGTCTATGTGAATTTTATTTTATTTCTGTTTTTACATGAAGAAACATAAAATACAAACCTAGTCCGAAGAGAGAAGAAATAAATGTTCTGCTTCCTTCAACGGCAAGCTTATTTTGTCATTTCTATTGAACTCCTTTTTTGTTGTAAATAGTTCTATCATTTATTTTTGGAAAATAATGTATTCCATCTGAAACAGGACTTACTTTTGATTGTTAAAAAGACACTGGCAACTTAAAGAAAGTCTCAGATACATCATTGTATTTGTAAAGTGCTGTGACTTTTATTTAGCTATTTCTATTTTATATACAGAGGATTATTTTGCGATTGATGTTTCAGAGTTCACCAATTCATTTCAACCTCAGATATATTTACACATTTTAGTTATTTGTACTCTATTTTTGCACAAAAACTCTTTCAAATACAATGCCAATATAAACGTGTCTCCAATCTAGGATGCTTAGAATCTTTGCCTATTATCATCTATTAAAATAAGAGGAAAGTTTTCCTGCAAATCTAGAGCTCTTCTTTTTCTTAGATACACAAACTTTTAGAGACCAATAGAGCAAGAAAGGAGTGTCTTTGTGCAGTTTCTATCAAATGTTGCATTTTACCTTCTTCTTGTAGATTAGATGTCTGCAAATTTTTTTGGTAAAGGACCAAATAGTGAATACTACAGGCTCTGCTGGCCATACAGTCTGTCGCTGTATGTGGGTATGAGGAAAGATGCTAGAGAAAAGCAACCATTGACAATATGTAAATAAAAGTGTGTTTCTGTGTAGCAATAAAACTTTATTTATAAAAACAGGCAGTGGTCAGGATTTGGCCAAGGAGCTGTAGTTTTCTAACCCCTGGCGTAGACAGCTAATTTTCTCAATGACAATGAACTTAGGAGACACGTTATAGTAGAGGATGACACTATGCTTTAATAATTGCAGTATTTGTAGACTTCAAGTGTCTATAGCCATAATTATTGCCCTCAGGACATACACAGCATTGTGAAACAATTTTTGCAAAAACAAAACCATGAAGACAGTGTACTCAATTAATATAAAAAACAATATAGTTCACTTTGATCTCTAGCAGGCTAGAAATTTTCATAAAAGTAATTGAGTTCTGAAAGTTCTGAAGAAGCTATTTTTTATTTGGAGCTAACAAGTAGGGGCATAGGAAAGTAGTTATGGGACAAATAGCTAAAATCACTGCATAGGTGAGAATTGGGACTTCGACAGAAGCACTATCTTTTTTTCCTCCTCTTCTCTCTATTATTCATGGGAAGCAGGCTGAAGGTAAAAGGTACAGAACAGAAGGAAACATGCAATCAGCTTCCCAGCTGCTGATCCAAGTCAGTTGATCAGAAAAACATAAACATTAACCCATTGAATAGGAGTGGCCTGACTGGATATCCTTGTATTGTTCCTGATCTTAGAGGAAAAGCTTTCAGGTTTTCACTGTTGAGTATGATGTTAGCTGCTGGTTTATCATATATAGTCTTTACCATGTTGAGGTACATAATACAATAGAATATAATAATAATAACATGGAATATTATCCAACTTTGAAAAAAAGGGAATCCTGCCACTTGCAACAATATGGATGGAACTTGGATGACATTATGCTATGTGAAATAATCAGACATAGAGAGATAAATACTCTATAATATCGTTTATAGGTAGAACCTAAAATAGATTCATAGAAGCAGAGATTAGGATGATGGCTATTAGGGTCTGGGGAGAGGGGGAAATGGGGAAGTCATGGTCAAGGGTACAAAGTTTCAGGTATGCAAAATAAGCTCTGGAGATCTACTATACAGTATTGTGCCTATAGCTAACAATACTGTATTTTACACTTAAAATTTTCTGAGGCTGGATCTTAAGTATTCTTACCACACACAAACAATAGTGATAATAATAAAGGGAGTAAGAGAAATTTTTGGCAGGTGATGGATATGTTTATGGCTTTGATGGTGGTTATGGTTTCATGGGCATACATTTATCCCCAAATTCATTGAGTTGTATACATTAAATATATACAGCTTTTTAAATGTTAACCATACTCAATAAAGTGGTTAAAAAAATCCCTTCCATTTGTATGAGTAATAAGCATAAGAATACAACATGGTATCTATTTCTATATACTAACAGAAAAAGAAGGTAGATCATAAATGACAGACACTGGAAAAAAATACAAGAAAGTTGTTCTAGGAAAAGAACACATTTTAGAAAAAATACCCTATGGTCTGAAAATTATTGAAAAGAAGACTTTGATTCCATAAAATATTGTGCAGAGGAGCGTTAATAAGATAACGAAATGCCATCAAAAGTGAGAACAGAGAGCTGTGCTCATCAAACTGTAGATTACAACCTTATCATTACCAAAATGACATACACATTAGAAGCAAAGAGAAATCAATTGCATACAAAGTCAATTATGGATGACAGACTGGAGGGGAGAAATATCACAATACAAAATTTAAAATATCAACAGAAAAAAATTGATTAAATAAGAGTAGCTATGAAACACAGAGAACATCTGACATAAACATAATCATGTACCTGAAAAAATGTACAAATGAAACAGGAATAATATTTAAAAATAAAGGAACAATTGTCTTGAATGAAAGAGGACCTTAAATTACTGTCAAAAAGGTCAAAAGGCTGGCCCTGGGCATAGTGGTTAAGTTCACATGCTCTGTTTTGGCAGCCTGGGGTTCACAGGTTCAGTTCTGGGGCACAGACCTACACACCACTCATCAAGCCACGCTGTGGTGGCATCCCACATACAAAAAAAGAGGAAGATTGGCAACAGATGTTAGCTCAGGGCGAATATTCCTCACCAAAGAGGAGAAAAATAAAAGGGCAGAATTTATCCATGATAAACTGATAAAGATCAAAAAAATAGCAAAGCGTATATTGGTGAAGTTACAAAAACATAGCACAAAGAAAGACTCTTATAGGTATTTAGCTACGTAAAAGAACTCCGCTATAGGAAGAAAAAAATATTTTGGCCACATTGCATCTTCACAAGCAATGCAAAGTGCCAGAAAATTATTAAAAATATCTGCAACAGAAGTAGTTCTCAAAGTGAGGTCTGAGTTCCTTAGGGAGCTCTAAAAACTTTCAGGTGGCTTATAAAGTCAAAACTAATTTCATGAAAATACTAAGATATCATTTGCTCTTTTACCTTTCATTTTTTATAAATGTATAGTGGAGTTTTCTGGAGACTATATGATGTGTGATATTGCAAGAGATTGAGGAAGCAGATATGAGAGTCCATTCATTTTCTATTAAACTGAACAGTCAAGAGATTTGCAAGAATGTAAAACGATGTGGTCAGAAAGATGCTTAATATGATTTCAATTTCCTTAAATTTATTAAGACTTGTGGTCTACCATAGGATCTATCTTGGAGAATGTTCCATATGTGCTTGAGAGGGATTTTCCTTTAATTAACTTAATAACCTCAAGCTAGCCATTTCAGCTTTCTAAACTCTGATTGCTTCATTTGTTAAAGTAAGTAATGTGCTGTGATTTTGTAATTCCCAACACCACCCTCTCTGTGGCTCTACATGGGTTCCCTCTCTTGGCAGCAATATCAGAATTTCCCGTCCTCCTCTGTACCTCATTCTGTCAGAGCCTTTTAAGTTACAGCCTCAGCAAATTAGTAATTTCCTCTTCTAGTTACGTTGGCATTTCGAATCAGGGGTACTGTAGAGATTTATGCTCAGTAAGCCTTCCTCCCATACTATAATCCAAAAATATGGAAAAGAGTGATTAAGGAAGTAGAGGATGTGTTCTGGACATTTTTAGTGTTTACTATATGGCAGGCATCCTGCTAGATACTGGCGATAAAGACAAGGAGTTAGAAAAAGTATAACAAAGACAAAAAGGGCACCTAGAGAGAGGCTAAGATTGATGCTATGAGAAGCATACCCAGAAGCAAGCGAGCCTCAGGGCTGGGGGTTGTGAGGTCTCTCAGAGGACCAAACCTCTAAAGGGCATGTCCTGATTTCAAACGATGGTAAGAGTAATATTTTATCCCAAGGAAGGGAAACATTAAAATTATTTTTCCAATATCCAGCTTCTTCAAACACAGCTTTTTGTATATATGCCTAATATTCCAACCAAATACTCATAGCCTGGTCATTCCTTCCACAAGCATGTGGAATATCCAAAGAGTATCAGAAAAAGTAGAGCAAATCATGATCCTCACCTTCAAGAAGATCTCAATTATCTCTATTTTTCAAGGTCAATTCACTCTTACAGATCTAACATTTCTCTTAGTGAGTAAACGTGCCTGACATTTAGTTTCCTCAACTTGAATTTTCTCTCTTGCCCACTTTGTTAGTGTTGACAGTAAAGTAGTCTTTTCCAAACTTCCATAAACTGCCGTTCATTGTTAGATATCCGCCTTCTCTTATATATTTCCTCGCCGTGAGTTTTAAAGACACAATAGCCAGGTTCAAATTCCAGATTTGTTAGTTGCATACTAGGGAAACGTGCTTAATATTTCCGAACATTTGTTGCTTTATGAATTAAAGATGCTGTTTGTAAATATTCAGCACAATGCTGAACGGTACGTAGTAAGGATAATCGTGACTCGATCAGCTGTACATATGCGCTGAGAAACTGGTCAGCTCCCTCAGTCCAATGCGAGAAGGAGGATACTCTTTGCCTTCACAACTCTCTCAGTCAAATAAAATCCAACGTGGTGTCGAGGGAAACTCCTGCCAGGGTTTCACTGTTCCAAATGAAAGATATGGGAAGAGTACACAGTCTGATTCTGCCTAATCATATATTCTTCCAACATTTTTTATATTAAAGTTGGAGCTCAGCTTTTGAAATTAAAAGTCACAAATTAATTGCCACATACATACTTCTGGTTTTGCCATTAAAAAAATCCCTGTTAAGAAAATGGTGATTTCGTGTGTCTCATGCATGCATTGAAGGCCAGAAAGATATCAGATAAACCCCCACAATACCATCTCTCTTCCCCAAAAGGTCGCTTGACTCTTGAACTTTTCTTTACCCTTGATTTCTACCATTCTCCTCCCATATTACACACAAATTCTATTTTAGAGTAGTCTTCACAGATATTTTCAACACCTTCTGACCTCCCAGAAGGAAAGCAAACTACACAGTCTGTGAATGACTCATGCTGACATTTGGTAATTTATTTAAATAGCGATTTGATTTGTGGAGCTTTTTCGTTCATATGGGAATCAAAGAATCCAGCAAATAAAACTAAAAAATTTTAGCATCCCGTGGATTTGACCATGGAAGATAAAAATAAAATCAGCAAAGAGTCTATTAATTAACGGTGCTTAGGATGGCGCATGACCCCCTTGGCCTGAAATGAGATCGGGCATTTTCCCTGAGACATGATCAAGTGACTTTCTGAATAAGGATAAAAGTGTTATTTTTTATCAGCTCTATTTTATAATTCTAGTAAAAGACTATCAAGTTTTATTCCTGATGTTTTTAAACCTATTTAATAGTCCCAATACTATTCTATGTTAATGCCATGGTTTTACTAGGAATTGAAGTTGGGCTCAGAGGAGTATAATTTCCAGGGGCATATTTCATGGTATTTCATAAGTTATTTTATTCTCTTGGCTTCACTTTATTGGCCTTTTTAGTATATTGGCTGTATTATACTACACGGCTCACAGTAGATCCTAAGTCTTCTCACAAAGACCCTGTATTTATATTTACTATGCTCCAATTAAGGGTGCCTAAAACATTTTAAGTGTCCTGGTGTTTCAAACGATAATGTGAATATTCCGAGGTTATTTGAGAACCCAACTGACATTTCTACAGTGGAGAACAGCAGTTGGAAATAAACATTATTATACATTTATTTTAAAATTATTTTAGACCAGGTCCACAATTATTTATCCACATTTCCAAATCCACAAGTCTCTAAAAACAAAAGGACTTTCTTTAACTTTCTTTTTGTTAGTTTGATGCCAAATCTCATTTAGCAGCTAAGTCTGATACTAATGGAAGTGAGGCTATTTATAATCTTTATTTATCCTACTTAGTGTGAATATTCATATGTTTTGCTATAGATATATTAATGTAGTTAGAGAGTATTGCCCTAGACTTTGCTGAATATTACATAGTAAGTGGTAAATATAGCAAGTTTTTAAAAAATAGTGTAGTATAATATATGTAAAGAATAATACATGTGTCTTAGTTTGCTAGGTCTGTCATAACAAAATTCCATAGACTGGGAGGCTTAAACAATGGAAGTTTATTCTCTCACAGTTCTGGAGGCTGAAGTCCAAGATCAAGGTTTTGACAGGTTTGGTTTCTACCAAGACCTTTCTCCTGGGCTTGCATATGGTGCCTTCTCCCTGGATCCTCACATGGCCTTTCCTCTGTGCACATTCACCCTGGTGTCCATGTGACCTAATCTCCTCCTTTTATAAGGACACCAATCATTGAATTAGGGCCCATCCCAAGGGCCTCATTTTAACTTAATTATTGCTTTAAAGGCTTTGTCTCTAAATACATTCACATTCTGAGGTACTAGGGGTTATGGCTTCAAGATATAAATTTTGAGGGGACACAATTCAGCCCATAATAACAAGTAGTTTGGCAAAATTTTCACACACACACTCCGTTGTCAGCAGTACAGAAGCCCCTTTTGTGTTTCCTTCTAATCAGTACCCCCATACCAACAAGGGAAATCTATGCTGATTTCTATTTGCATAGACTAAATATTTTTCCCTTGCATTTTATATTAATGGCGTTGTTATCATGTGCTCTCTTGTATTTAGCTTCCTTCGATTAGCTTCACCCAAAATGACTTGTATAGATTTAGATAATTCATTCAAATTGTTGTATAATAATCAATAACTTTGATAAATCATTTTGTTTATCTGTTTTATCACTAACGTGCATTTAGATAGTTTCCAGTTTTGAGCTATAACAAACAACACTTCTATGAACTTTCTTTTACATGTCTTTTTATGAACATTGTCGAGGAGTATAATTGTTGGTCATATGGTACGCTTACATTCAGCTTTAGTAAACCTGCTACATTATGTTTCAAATTTGTCAGACCGATTGAAAATACCATTTGAACAATATTATGCACGTGATGTCTATTTTATGAAGGAAGATACTGTCATTTAGAATCAATATAGGAAATCAAAGATGGTAGAGGGAAAGCACTAGAGAGGATATAGGAGCCTCCAAAATATTTATTGATGATTTTAAGATGTGACACATACATTAGATAAGAATGCAAAGTAGTATTATACTAACACTAAGAAGTCAAGGATAAAAATAAAATGGCTGTGTTTCATAACCACTTTCTTTAACTGACAAGAACAATAGATATTGGTTTTAAATGATGGAAGTAAGAACTTCATGACTCAAGGAGCTGCGATTAGACCCTGTAACTGATTACCAAGGAAAGTTTTCAGGCAATCTTTCTTCCAGGAACAAAATGATTTAAAAATCAAATTTGGGGGTGGCCCAGTGGCATAGTGGTTGGGTTCTCGGGCTCCGCTGTCACAGCCCCATGTTCATGGGTTCTGATCCTAGGCTTGGGGATACAATACTCATCAAGTCACGCTGTGGCAGCATCCCACAAGCAAAATTGAGGAAGATTGGCAACAGATGTTAGCTCAGGGCCAATCTTCCTGACAGACACACACACACATATAAAATTAAATTTTAAAATGTTGTGATAATCTCTTAAGAACTCAAATACCTTACTACCCTTCAATCTTTGAAGAGTGCTTGTGACAATGAGTGTGCCTATCGCTTCCCTATTTGCTCTCAATCCATTCCCTGGACTTTTCCCAACCTAATTTGCATTGATGGGCACTGGATCTTTCAAATTGTCTTTCCAAGGATCATTTACCAAGAGGATTCTAGTTGGGTTTAGCCAACAAAAACACAATAATGAGTTTGGAGGATTTGATAAAGAGAAATAAACAGCACTTTCTGTTTCTACTCAATTTTTCCAGATCTTGTCAGTTAGCCTCCACCACGGTTCCAATTTCCACTGGTTGGACCTGACTCTGGTCACACCGGCTCCCTCTTTGGTTTCCCAAAATGTAAAAGTGATCATAATCTTCTGCTGTTAGTAATTTTTGGTTGACTCACCATCCCATGTTTGCCTTTCCAGCTCTTCCATCTCTTTGGAATTAATTCAGTCTGTTGAACTACCTAGGATGGAGTGTTTTGCTGATTAAACCCCACTAATACAGTCTTAGTATCAAGAGTGGTTCCACAAAACAGACTCTCACTGTGGGGTTCTGGGAGTGGATTGCTCTCCCTTTGGAGCTCGAGTACATAACAGCTTTTTTTGCTAAAGGAAAGTATGATGCTAGTAATCTTTGGCAAGCAGATGCATCAGGATTGTTCATATTGTCACATATTATCACTTTTAGTCATTTAAGATGAAATGCCAATTTAGGGAAAAGCTTTAAGATGTCAAGTATTTGCTGACTGCTTCTGAAAATTGTAAAGAGATTTTAAAAGACAAAGGCTCAGACTTTTAAACTTTTATCTTAAGAAATCAGAGAATGAGAGAGTTCCCATTGTGGCCTTACACAAGTCTTATTTTTTTGTAGCTATAAGGTAGGGGTGGCTAAAAGTCTTACCCAAAATCTAATTAGGCTGATCATAGGATTAAAGCAGAACTCAAGAGCACAACATTACCATGTTTTTTATGTTAGTATTTGGGCATTGCCTGAACGGAGTGGAAGCCTCAGACTGGCATGAGAAAACTGAGTAGACAGATGAATCTGAAAAAAACTGCATCTTCAAATTCTGCTGAACCTTGCTCACCAGCAGGAGCACCCTTCCTCCTCTGTCTGAAGAGACCAGCGTTCCCTTTCTTAAAACTTCGTAATAAGTTCATCTGAGATATTTGTTTGTAAGAATATACATGTCACACTCAATCCCATCACCTTTTGCTGCCTCAAGAGGAATGCAAGGAATTAATTAAAGGAATGTTGGAAAAAATTTTGATGAATGAATGACTCTTACAACTCTTCTTGGATTAGATAACAAACTGTGTTCATTTGTCAGATCTGTGGAATTGATCAATGCAAATCTTAATGAGACATTAATCACAGGCTTGCAGAAAGTATACACAAAAAACTAAGTGCCAGTTATTTTCTTGCTTAAGACACAAACTGTTAATCCAAGAATGTGGCTTTTTTTTTTTTAAAGCTAATTAAGCACTTGTTTTTTTTTTAAGAAAACGAAACTTGTCTTTTATTGATATTTTGTAAAAAATTTGAGCACTTTAAAAAAGTGGTATTGGGGCTGGCCCTGTGGCTGACCGGTTAAGTTCATGCACTCTGCTTCGAGGACCTACGGTTTTGCCTGTTCAGATCCTGGGCAGGGACCTAGCACCAATCATCAAGCCATGCTGAGGTGGCATGTCATGTGCCACAACTAAAAGGACCCACAACTAAAATATACAACTATGTACTGGGGGGCTTTCAGGAGAAGAAGGAAATAAAATAAATAAATATTTAATATTTATATATGTTTATAAAGTAATAAAATTAAATAAATATAAATAAATATTTATATTAAAATAAAAATAAATAAAATCTTTAGAAAAAAATTTTCTTTCTGAAAATTAAAATAATTGTTATAACCAGTCATATTTGTCATATTAACTTTGATTATAGTCTATAACAAGGAGACTGGGAGACAGGTTGAAGGATTTTTCAATGGCACACAAGATCAATGACCTTTAAGGTCTTATTTTCCATAATGTTCTACTTTTTAGATTCTGGTAGGTTCTGCTCCAGTATGTCCATATTATGATGAAATTGCACATGATTTATCTATCAATCCTGTGCCAACAGAATCTACTTACTCCTCTAAGATCCATAACGTCAGGAATTGTGCAGGTGTTTATTTAACATACCCTCTTATGTAAAGTTGAATCTTGCAGTGGTCATTACTTCTGTTTTCTGATATTTTCAATTTTCCTCCACCATGGCACAGAGTAGGAGCAAACTTCCTCACCTCTTGACGTAAGACATGACTGTATGGTCTGCTTGAATGATGAAATGTCAGCGGATGGCCCCAGCAGTGTCACCCCTAGAAAGAAGACTTTAAGGGGCAGTCAATGATTTGCCATCTCTCTTTTTCTCTGTCAGGGTAAAGAGAGATGCTGTAGATGATCTCTAAATGTGGACAAAATGGAGCACAGTCCTCTGCTCAATATATAGCATGGTTTTAAGCCCCTCAGATTTTGGAGTTGTCTGTTAACTAGATTTATTAAACTTTTTGTTGATCTGATTTCTGATGATGGGATTTAAAAAAATTATTTAATTTTTCTTAGTACAGTAGTTTTCAATACTGTTTCAATCATGGAATCTTTTCTTCAGGTAAAAATTTAGCTGGATAATAACACCTGAAATTGGGCTATTCTGGTGAAAGCGTTAAATGGCTTGGTTCTTCAGGGTCCACTGGTCTGCCAACTCCCAAGAGTTGAGCTGCCCAGGGGCATCTCTGTGGCTCCACCAAGACTCACTTGAGCACGCTTAAAAAATTGATTTGAAAATCAGGAGACTTTGGTTTAATCACATCTAGTAATTGATGATACATACACTTCCTCTATTCTTAATCTTTCAGAAATAATTCCAAAATTCTATTTTATTACAAACAAGATATACATCCTTCAGGAATCATTCCTAAATCCTACCTCATATTGGTTGTACAGCAAGGTTTGGAATGAGGGGGGAAGAACATTTGGTTTGGCTTTATGTCTGTGTGGGCATGTAAGTGTGTTTAAGAAATGCTATAGAACAGTAAAAATATATAATGAGATGGTACCTTTATAGCTTCTGATCAAATGGATTTTCTGAACCATAAAGCATTATGAGGATGTAAAGGTATTATTTTAATTAAGATAATGCATTTAGAAAAAAAAATTAAAGCTCTATCTTTTAGGATGATGGGCTCTGAGTTCTTAGTTTCAATCCAGGAAAAGGAAACTGAATGATTTGGCTTTTTTCCCCAGTTAATGTACACAAAAACACTAAACAGGCTGGGCAGCGTTAGGAAAGTTAGGAAACTAACACAAAACATAAGCTTATCCTACTGTGAAATTATTGCGAGGCCCCATCTGCAATATTCTGTAGTGTGATTGCTAGTGAAATGAAAGACATAATGTAGATGGAGAAAACTCAGGAAGATGTAATTTAAGTGGCCGAGATGATGAAATGCCTCCATGAAAAACCAGAAGATTGGGACTTTTCAGTCTGAGAAAAATGAATGTGAAGAAAGTAATGATTAAAATGAATAAACTGGTCTCTGAGGCCCATTTTAGCTCAAGGTAATCTTGAAGGAAATGACTAAATAATAACGGTAGCTAACTTTGTTGAATACTAACAATTTTCCAGATTCTGTTCTGAGGGCTTTATACATGCTTATTTTTTTTTTCAACCCACCCCATGTGCACCGATTTAGTGAATCCCCACAAAGAATCTGTGAAGTAAGTAGTATTATTATCATCACACCCCTACCCAGATAACATAAATAAGGCCCAGAGAAGTTAAGCAATATGCCCAAAGTCCTACAGTGGGTAAGAATTTGAGCACAGATCTGAACATGGGTGATGTGGTGACACAGCCTGCAACTTTAGCCACTGCACAAACCTGCCTGAATTCAATCAGAGATACAACCCAGTCAATTCCCTAATTTGCTGAGGCCAGTATGAGCTGGGTTTCTGTCTCCTGTAATGATTTTCTCTTCCTACCATTTGCCTCATTCTTTCTTTTTTTGAATTTAAATTTTTTTGAGCATTTTATTTTTTTATTGAGGTAACATTGGTTTATAAAATTATATAAATTGCAGGTGTACATCATTGCATTTCTATTTCTGTGTAGCCTACATCACGTTCACCACCCAAAGACTAATTATCATCCATCACCGTTCGCATGTGCCCTATCACCACTTTTGCTGGCCCCCTCCGCCCTTCCCTCTGGTAACCACTAATGTAATCTCTGTATCTATGTGTTGGCTATTGTTCTTGTTTTTATCTTTCCCTTATGAGTGAAATCATGATATTTGACTTTCTTCGTCTAACTTATTTTGCTTAGCATAATACTCTCAAGGTCCATCCATGTTGTCGCAAATGGCAAGATTTCATCATTTTTTATGCCAAGTAGTAGTCTATTGTATATATATACCACATCTTCTGTATCCATTCATTCACTGATGGGCACTTAGGTTGTTTCCATGTCTTGGATACTGTGTATAATGCTGACATTAACATAGGTGTGCAAATATCTTTTCAGATTTGTGTTTTCATGTTCTTTGCATAAACACCCATAAGTGGAATAGCTGGATCATACGGTAGTTCTATTCTTAATTTTCTTGAGGCATCTCCATAGTGACTGCACCAGTTTACATTCCCACCAGCAGTGTATGAGGGTTATCTTCTCTCCACATCCTCTCCAATACTTGTTGTTTTTTTTTTAATAATAGCCATTCTGACAGGCATGAGTTGATATCTCATTGTAGTTTTGATTTGCTTTTCCCTAATAATGTATCATGTTGAACATCTTTTCATATGCTTATTGGCCATCTGTTCTCTTCTTTGGAAGAATATCTGCTCAGATCCTTTGTCCATTTTTTAATTGGGTTGTTTCCTTGTTGTTGAGTTCTTAACAGATTTTGGATATTAACCCCTAAGAAGATATATGATTTGCAAATATCTCCTCCTAATTGTTAGTCTTTTGTTATTGTTGATGGTTTCCTTTACTGTGCAGAAGGTTTTTAGTCTGACGTAGTCCCATTTGTTTATTTTTTTATTTTGTTTCTCTTGCCTGGTAAGACGTGGTGTTCAAAAAGATGCTACTAAGACAGAGGTACTGCTTATGCTTAGGAGTTTTATCGTTTTTTCGTTTCAGGTCCTACATTCAAGTCTTTGATCCATTTTGAGTTAATTTTTGTGTATGGTGTAAGATAATGGTCTACTTTCATTCTTTTGCATGTGACTGTACGGTTTTCCCAACATCATTTATTGAAGAGATTTTCCTTTCTCCATTGTATGTTCTTGGCTCCCTTGTCGAAGCTATGCTTATTTATTTAATCCTCAAAATAATTGTATGAAGCAGATACCATTATTTTCCCGACTTGTACATGAGGAAAATGAAGGTTACCTAGTTAACTTGTATAACTTCATCTTAAAAAACAGAGCTAGCATCTGAATTCTTATTATGTAGATAGTGACATGGTTTTAAAATTCAAATATATATAAGATTCTCCTGGATTCTTTATTAAAAATGTGGATTCCTGGCCCATCCCAACCTACTTTAATTCAGTGTTTCCTGGGTGAAGCCCAGAAATATGCATTTAAAAAATACCACAGGTACTAATGCAAGTGTATCCATGACCCACACTTGGAGAAATAGCAGATTGGTAGACAAATATTTGTGGAAATTCATTCAATAGATATGTGACCTTGGCCAAATTATTTTACCCCTAAAATTTCACTTTCCTAACCCACAAAAGATATATAATAATAGGAATGCTAACGTCAGTAACTTCTAAAGTGATTAAACAAATTACCCACCAAAAGTGTTAATCATAGAGTAATTAACATATACTAGTTCTTATTTTTAAGTAAGAACTTAAAAATTCTGTTTATTTTATTATGTTGTTGCTGTTTTTATATACACAAATTTTGAAGCAATATAAATATTTTAACTTTTCCATTCAAATATGCTAAATTTATTGTGTGCCCCCATGCTCTGTTTGAAAACTTTCCTGTTTTTCTGTTTTTGTTGCCCTTTTCTGCTGTGTAAAACTTCCCTTAACTGTTTTAATCCAGAATCATCACTAGATAGAGACCATTTATGGAATTCCTGCTACTTTCCAGGTACTGGGTTAGTCAATCTCTAGGCCTATAATCCCCAGAAGGTACATCCTACTATCTAAGCTTTATAGGAAACTCAAACAATGTACAGAAAGGAGAGGTAAGATATTCAGGAGCCAGAAACATAATGAAGTTCCCCCTATGAAGCTCAAGTTCAGTTCTCTACACATCTCTGACTCAGCATTTTATCTTCTCTACAACTCATTGGGATTTACAATTTTCTCACGATATTGCTGAATAACTTTAATATGTATTCATCAGTTTTAAGATTGGCTACATTTTATGAATAACCAGAAAGAAACCTATAATTCACATACATTATTTTGAATCCTCAGAACCACTATATAAGTTAGATGAATTTATTACCCAAAGCCCCAAGGTCAAAAAGTTAGTAGTTGGAGGATATGATGGTTTGAGCCCAGGTATACCTGATGTCAAAGTCAACTTTTTCCTTCATACTCATTCAATCACTCAGTCATTTATTGAATAATTATTTCAGTGCTTACTAGAAACCAAGCTTTACAAATAGCTTGGTATGAAGATATCATTATATCTTAATATCTTTAAGCCTCATGAACACAACAGTCCTGCCCCTATAGAGCTAACATTCTTTTGGAATGAGGTCTCTCTCTCTCTTTTTTTTTTTTTTTCAGGAAGATTGGCCCTGAGCTAAAGTCTTTTGCCAATCTTACTTTTTTTGCTTGAGGAAGATTGTCACTGAGCTGACATCTGTGCCAGTCTTCCTATACTTTATGTGGGATGCTGCCACAGCATGGCTCGATGAGCAGTGGTTGGTCCACACCTGGGACCCGAACCTGCGAACCCTGGGCCGCCAAAGCAGAGTGGGCGAACTTCATCACTACATCACAGGGCTGGCTGCACATTTTTTTAACTTCATTTTGAGCTTCTTGAAAGCAGCAGCCATGTGATAGACCGACAGAGCCAAGTGCAAGATTTCCTTGAATCAGAGCTGCCCAGGCTTGCTGCTACAGTATGATAATCAATAGGTGGGTGGTATGGTTCCCTGACCAGGAAACAACCCTGGGCCCACAGCAGTGAGATCACCTAATCTTAACCACTAGACCACCAGGGCTGGCTATGTCAAGGGATAGGAAGACACTATTTATTGGGCGATGTTACTAATTAGCTTTACCAGGGCTTCAGAATAATCTCTTCTTCCAGACTGTTTCAATACAAGCCAGCACTCCAGTAACAGTTGTTTATGCTACTAAGGAAAGTACTTATCCCACTGTATTATAATTGGTTGTTTATTTGTCCTTACCTTTTTCATCAAGGTTTAAGGTCCTCAAAAGCTAGGTTCAATTTTTTTTTTTTTAATTTCTATATTCATAGTAATATACGTCTGGCAAATAGCAGGAAGTAAATAAGTATCTATTGAAATCCTGGGGGAAAAGTCTCACCTAGTAATCTTATAAATGCCTAGCATTCTCAAAAGGGAGAAATATACCAAAGCATGTATATGAATCCGTATAAAGTAAACAACTCATACAACTAGAATAATAACACTCGTATAATTAGAATAACAGCCCCTTCCAGGACATGAGTAGTCAGAGGGCTTAACCTTAAATTTCAACTCTGCCACTTAGTCTGTTTGATCTGAAACAAATCTAACATCTCTAAGCCTAAATTGGATTATTTATACAACTCATATGAGATTAGATATTTACAGATTGTTTTAAAACTAAAATGAAAGAATATATGTATATGTATATTTTATATATATGTGTGTATATATATGTGTATATGTGTGTGTGTGCATATATATGTATACATTCCAATATATGTATAATTACAGATATGTCACTGTATGTAAAAGTAACAAGATATAGCAATACTTGCTCTTGGATTATCAATAGACTTTTATGTAAAGTGAAGTATTCTTTAGTGATTTAAAAACTAAGCTTTCAAATCCAAAGACTGAAATTAAACTCCAACTCTACCAATTAATAGAGGTGTGATCTTAGGCATATTTCTTAGTATCTTTAAGCCTCAGTTTCCTCAAGTGGAAAAAACAAATTTTATTTACTATACATAATCACCATGTACTGATGCTATGAGAGTTAAATGAGGAAATGTGTATAAAGCTATTCTCATGGCTTTTTGAATTTAGGAAGCCGTAAAGAGTTCAATATCTTGTTTTTATGAAAGTCTATGATTAAATATTATTTAGCAGATTCAGATAACATGTTAAAGGAAAGTGAAAAAAACTCTAAAAAATTTCCCCTGAATTTCCTCTGCTTCTTCCAGTTTTATTATTTGTGTGGATGTCAATGCCCATGAGGTCTTCCACTTCTAATCTATTATGACATGTGATTGTTACACAGCTCTTGCTCCAGAGGAACTGGATTAGCCTTTTCTGTTCAATCTAAATACTTTCAGACTTTAAAATACAGTTACTAACATGACTCAAATGTTAATTGAATGACTCTTTTCTTGAATCATTAAATTATGGAAAACAAAAAATAAATATTGCTTTACTATTTACTCATATTTAGTAATTTGAGCAAAAGTGAGATCAAGGCTTTGAATCCAATGCTTTTCTCACTGCTAAATATATCAGGCCATGAAAAATCTGCATGTGGTTTCCCTTACACATCTTGAATGTATTTCATGTATTTTTTTAATGTTTTCTTATGATCTATTTTCTCACCAACCTCCACATGCCTGATGGAAGATGTAAAAAAGCTATTCCATATGCTTTGTGTAAAATATATTGAATGGAGAAAATTGGGCATGAAACTGTCTACTTAGAGAAAATGAGCAGAACAATTGCATGATTTTTCCATCTGAACAGGCAAATTATATTTAATTGGTCCTTTCAGGTTTAAATTACAAGATTCAAAATTCAGGTGATATAAAATTTGGTAAACAATTACAGAATTGGTCTTTTCCTATTGGTTTATAAAGATAAGCATAGGTTACTTGAGATGCACTTTCTAAGGTAACTTATAACACAGTTATGATGGATTAAGAATCTTCAAAAAATAGGAAGATTTTATCTAACTCATTAGTTTACAATTTATGCACTAAATAGCTCCCAGAAAGAATTTAAATTTTTCCAATTGATGAGCATGGAATATCTCTCCATTTCTTTGAGTCTTCTTCGATTTCTTTCCACAAAGTCCTACAGTTTTCAGCGCACAGGTCTTTCACCTCTTTGGTTAAATTTATTCCTAGGTATTTCATTATTTTTGTTGTGATTGTAAATGAGACTGTATTCTCGATTTCTCTTTCTGCTAGTTCGTTGTTAGTGTATAGAAATGAAATTGATGTTTGTATGTTGATTTTCTACCCTGCAACTTTTCTGTACTTCTTTATTATTTATAACAGTTTTTTGGTGGATTCTTTAGATTCTTCTACATATAAAATCATATCATCTACAAACAGTGACTTCTTTTGCTTAGCATAAGACTCTCAAAGTCCATCCATGTTGTCACAAATGGTAAGATTTCATCTTTTCTTGTGGCTGAGTAGTATTCCATTGTGTATATATACCACATCTTCTTTATTCATTCACTTGTCAAATGGGCCCTCAGGTTGTTTCCAAGTCTTGGCTATTGTGACTAATGCTACAGTGAGCATAGGAGTGCATATATCTTTTCAAATTAGTTTTTTCCTGTTGTTTGGATAAATACTCCTAAGTGGAATAGCTGGATCATATGGTAGTTCTATTCTTAATTTTTTTTTGAGTAATCTCCATACTGTTTTCCACAGTGTCTGTACCAGTTTACACTCCCACCAGCAGTGTATGAGGGTTCCTGTTTTTCCACATCCTCTCCAATGCTTGTTTTTTCTTGTCTTTTTAATAAATGTCATTCTGACAGGCATGAGGTGATATCTCATTGCGATTTTGATTTGCTTTTCCCTAATAATTAATCATGTTGAACATCTTTTCATGTGCCCGTTGGCCACCTGTGTATCTTCTTTATTAAAATGTCTATTTAAATCATCTTCACATTTTTTAATTGGGTTATTTTTTGTTGTTAAGTTGTATGAGTTCTTTATATATTTTGGATATTTTCCCTTGAGAGGGGTAAAGGGGGATATTTGTATGGTGACAGGTGGCAACTAGACTTTTAGTGGTGAACATGATATAATCTATACAGCAGTCAAAATATGATGATGTAGACCTGAAATTTATATAATGTTACCTTAATAAAAAGACATCTGAAAACAATTTAAAGAAGTTTAAAATAAAAGGAACATATTCAATAAGTTTTAATAAGCACATATTAATGAAGCAAAATCTATGCTAAATTCTTTTGTTAATGAAATTCAGATTATTTCAAATTAAATTTAGGTCTTAATCTTTCTGTACAGTACACCTTAAAGAAAGTTAAAAATTGAAATAATATTCCCCATAACATATAGTTTTAGTGTTGTTCAAGAATGTATGAGGCGACACTCTAGGCCTCATAATGTGTTTCATGAATTATATCTTAGTTGATATTCTCATAACCCAAGAGAAGGTATTATTATTACTCTTTTATAGATAAGGAAACTGAGGTGGAAAGCAATTTAAAAAGCTATGTAAAATAAGTGATGAAAGTTAGGATTTAAATTCTGATCTCTCTAATTCAAATGCAAAGCTCTTTCTCACTACTCAACATGTCCTTCAGTGATCTCTCCGGGAACACATTCTTTGCAAGTCACCAAGTCCTCCAAGGAAAGCCACACACAAACAGAGAAGAAAGTCTAATAATAATCAATTAAATATAATTAAGGTATTTAGTGGAATATCTATTACACTTTCAAATATAATCAACAGTCTTCATCTAGGTAAACTTATTACAGGATATTGGCCTAAGACGTCACCAGAAGAATAAATAATTTATGTTACTTACTATCAATAGTAATCCTTACTCTAGAGAAATGAATCAATTAGACTGCCCAGTTTCCTGATTACAGTCATGTTAATGATATAATACTACATGACCAAAATTGTCAGTCTGCCCCCTATTTTGCTGAAATTACCTTATAAATATTTTAAATAGTTAGACATTAATAATTAGTAATAATATCCACATTAAATTATCATTGGTAATGTCTGAAATAATGGTAACTTGGACTGGGATGGTGATATAGGAAAAGTTATTGAATAAAAGAGATGTGGAAGACACATTTGATGAGACTTGTCAAAGGACTGGATACAGAGAATGAGAAAGAAGATGTTGTAAATGATGACTCCTTGCTTTCTGAAAGGTGAAACTGGAGAAAGAAAACTGAAAGAGGATGAGTTGGGGGAGGTGACTGTAAATAACTGAGTGATAATACCAAGTAAAGGGTGACTATGTCCATCCATGCTGAGAGGAAAGATTAGGGCTGGAAATATAAAGCAAACTTCCTCAGCTAGAGAAGCTCATGAGAAATACGTGCATGTGGCTAAGAAAGATAAAGTGAGAAGAAATGAGGCTAAGGACTATGCTTTTAAGTAACTCCAACATTTAATGACCAGGTAGCAGAGAATGAGGCTACAAAGCAGATGACCTAGGAGATACCACAGATGTAGAAGGAAAACTGATATCATTGCACCAATGTAGGTGGAAAGAAATCCAAAATGAGAGAGAACATTCAGTAAGTCAAATGCTGCTAAAAATAAAATAAGTTGAAGTCTGAAATGTCCATTTTATTTATTATAAAAAAGCTTTTATAGGGGGCTGGCCCCGTGGCCTAGTGATAAGTTTGTTTGCTCCACTTTGATGGCCTGGGTTCACTGGTTTGGATCCCAGGTGCAGACCTGCTCCACACATCAGCCATGCTTTGGAGGCATCCCACATGCAAAGTGGAGGAAGATTGGCACAGATGTTAGCTCAGGGCTAATCTTCCTTAAGCAAAAAAAGAGGAAGATTGGCAAAGGATGTTAGCTGAGGGCAAATTTTCTTCCCCCACCCCCCCAAAAAACAAAAAAACTTTTATATTTATGTTTGTTTCCAACTTACCCTATTGATGTGTGTTTTTTTGTCATTATTTTAATACAAAAGTGTTCTGTTGGACAATTAATTGATAAATTCCATAACTCTTTAGCTTCTAAGTATTAACAAATTGAATTCAATGAAAGAAATTGGAATGGAGAATTAAGGATACATGTCTTTAAGACTTAATAATTTTAAAACAATTGCTTTATATAGACCCAGATTTGTCTTTGAGAAATATTTGCAAATTAACATAAACAGCTTTAATATAATGTTGTCTCTTGAAAACTAAGAATAGATATTAGATTAAGTCAAATAATTTAAATAAATTTAATTAGTTAAAATAATTTGCAAAGGATGAATATTACAGTGAAGAATCAATTTTCTCTTTCAAGTTTTTCTTAAGTATATTTTCATCTAAGATTTTTGTCTTTTTAACCTAAGTACAATTTAGATACACAGTCTTTGCTATGAAAGTATCTCAAACATTTCATGAGGAAGAGAAATAAAGTTACTTTAAGTTATATATAGCTAAAATCTATGGAAATCAAGTTTCAATCAGAATAGAAACTTATACCTTATTATCCAGCTAAGAGTTGCTTCAATACAACAAAAAAAAATATTTCACAGAAAGCTTTTATGTGGATTCCTAAGTGTGTGGATACCTATGTACACACACTTATACATTTTATTGTTTTCACATGTGGATTAAGAGAACATGTGAAATATTTAGCATACTACTAAACCTGAAATCTGTTTCTTTGTGTTGGGGTTTTTAAGATCGAATAAATAACCTCTCTTTTTTCCCTCTTGAGTTGGGAATTAATTGTGATAGAAGGTATAAGAGACAAAGACATTGAGATGAAAATATCAGCTTTATGACAGCGAGGCTGTGGACAGACTACGCTTTAAATCCGCCGGCATACAGGGCTCGCTAATACTTCAGACTTAAATTCAACATACTTGAATAGATCTAAAACATTCAAAGCGTCCCCTGCCAAGCTTTAGACTGAGGCCCAAAAATTTGAGACTTCTGAGGCTGGCACCAAAATAGAGAAGGAAAAGGGAGATGAATTGAATGTACATAATTCCTTCTACAAAATTTAGCAAATAATTCAGTCCTTTGTCTATAGACATGTACACATGAGTAGTGGGGGAAAAGGCCAAGTATTGCGCTAAGCCAGAAAGTCCTTTCACTTGGAAATCTGAGCAGAAGAGAAAGATTGGTTTCCCCACTCAGTACTATGCATTGATAAAATACACTTAAATTAATTTGAATAAAAACTTTCTCTTTATATATATATGTGGACCTGTCTAGTACACCATAGCAAATTCTCATTCCATTAGTCTCTTATGTTATATTTTTTGAAATGGTGGAATTCTTCCATTCTAGGGGAAAAAGCAGAATTTAAACCAGTAACAAGACTAATACGCAAGTAAAGACTTCTATTGATACAATGAACTTAAATTTCAGCAAGTTCACATCGTCAATGAGAAAAACAGTGGCAAAAAACCCTACATTTGCAAGATACAGAATGATTGCATGGCTATAGAGAGGATTGATTTGCAAATATTTTCTTTTTTAACACCTCCATTTCACTTATACCAAAATAAGTGTATGTAATATATGTCATCTCTGTCATTTTGATATTTGCTAACTTAAATGCTAATGTTGATCTAATATGAGCTATAAATTGCATCCCAACCAAAAGTATCAAATATCTGGCAAATTCCTCTAATGTAAAAAACATTCCTATTGGCCAATCCAACATTTTCCATCTTAATTGGTTTTAGTTTTGTTACAACACCTGCTATGAAGAGAAACCACTGAGAATTCTTAGCTCTTCTTTACATTTTTGGCCTCTCCTTTCACTTTCCTATGTGATTTCAGGCATCTCAAAACTGCTACCAGGCTACTGTATTGAAGATCTATGGAGAATTGATGGGCCACTTTCACTCCAATCTGAAATTATAATATATTTGAATAGAAAATGATCAAAAGTTGAATTTCTAACTCATTATAACAAATGAAGTCCAAATATCAGAAACTGGAAAAAAACTGAGGATAAAACACATAAGAGGCGGAAATGCTAGTAGAAAACAACACAATCTCAGCAATCTAACAGCCGAGTCTGGAGAGAGCCGAGTCCTGTCCAGCTTGTTCTTAGAGGCACCTCCGTACACCTCACACAGTCACTGATATGGTCCCTGCCACACTCTCATTCATCACCCACTAGGGCTACTCTTTTCTTTTGTGGCAACAGAAAAATGACACAGAACACTATTTAGGAATTCGGCAGTCTCCCAGATCTCTTCTTTGCATCTAACCCACTCAATGTAATAAGCATGGCTCAACCAAGCCAGTGAAATAACAAAACAGCCTGCTGACTTTAATTCTGCCCCCATCAATATGTTGGTAGGTTGTGGACATTCACAGAAAAGTCATACATTCCATGAGCAAAGGGATCGTGTCATGTTTACTACTGTAGTCTCAATTTCTGGGCACATAGTAGAGGCTAAAATAATATTTGTGAGATAGGATGAGAGGAAATAAGACACTGATATAAAATTGGGGTGAAATATACAAGATGGAGATAGAAGTCAGAGCTTGATTATCACAATTAGAGGAATAAAACAACTTGGGGATTTATTTTTCAGTTGCTTAAATGTCCAAATAGACCTTATATGTCTGGAGAACAATCAGAGCTTGTTCTCATGGCAAGAAGGTTCTATCAAGATTCACTCATTTTTGGTCATCATTTCCTATGAAGTCTTTGCCTGGAAAAAATAAGCTGATTATAGGTCAGAAGAGATGTACATTAGTCCTTTCAAAAGTAGAGCAATATGCAGAAAATTTTAGATGAAGCATTTCCCCTATACTGCCCCACCTGCAGACTCAGTCCTTTCTAGAGGTGTCAGATCTTTAGTATAGGAGCTTCTACCTCAATCTGTTTATTCTCTCCAGGATTAGGTCAGGCAGGCAGTCGTACCTGAGTCTGTAAGTCTTTCAATAAAAAATTTATTGGGAAATGTCCCAGACTTCTGTCCAGGAGATAGATTTATTCAAGCTCATACTCTGGGTAAGAAATAGAATATTGTATTGTATCAGCAGCCATTGGCTCAGTTCTTCTAGAGTTAATTTGCTGATTTCCTGCATGGTAGAACATCATAATTTGCTTAAATTTTATCAAGGTGTCTGCTATTACTAGACGCAATGAATATACACCTCATATGAGCCTGTTCGCCTTTCTGCCATCAAACATTTACTCATTCATTCAAAAGTATTTGTTCAACGCCAAGCACAATGCTGGGTACTGGGGAGGCAACTGTGAACTTGGCTGATATTACACCCCAACCGCGGAACTCCTCTGGTGGAGGAAGTACATTTAAAATTCTTAAGCAGTAAATATAATAATTCAAAATTCTAGTAAATGCTATAAAGGAAACAAAAAAAAATAGGCTAAAATAGAATATAACTGAGACTGTTAAGGAAGTACTTCAGATGGAGAAGTCCAACTATTTCCTTGGGAGGTCAAATTTCATCTGAGAAGTGAAAGAAGAATCAAGTTCTGGCTAAGAGCAGAGTTTAGAAAAGAGCATGTTAGCATGTACCCTGATATAGTCATGGGCAAGTAAAGTGTCCCATAAAAAGCCAAGAGTCACATGTGCAGAACTTTTTGATGGATTTCTGACTGAAATAGCCAGGTAAATTTTTCATACTACAGACTGTTCACACAGGGAGTTTTTAAAGGTCTTAGACGTTTCTCATCTGACTCTGAGGCAAAAGCCTATTTCCACAGAGCCTTGTTTCAATCCAGTTGTCAAAGCCAACCACCAATGGTTTCAAACAGTTCTTGCTAAGGAACTAGATGGCAACGGCCTAACACTCTAGGGTATTTCTGTTTTAAAAGTGGTCACAAGAAGACCATAAATCCATTAAGAGGCAAAGGGGTGAAGCTCCAATGGTTCACCCAGCAGAGGAATGAGTTGGGTAGGTAACGCCTGCCCACTGTTATGGAAACCAGTTTTGTAAATCTTTTCCCACCAAGGTCCATATAAAATTGAGACTTATACACTGGCAGAAGTAGAGAACTGCTGATTATTTATATAAAAATGTGTTTGGTTGTAATTTGAGGAAATTACACACACACGTACACACACACACACACACACACACACACTGATCAATGTTCTACTGTGACCAGGTTACATTCTTAAAATTGTTTCCTTTCCCCTTTAGTCAATTCAAGTTGTTTTTATAATTAGAGTCATTAAATTTTAGGCAAGTTTTTCCTTTCTGAAATAATTATGTTATTTCTCTGAAAAAAATAGTTCTATGGCTGTGCTATTCTATGGCTATTAGCTTGAGCAGAGGATACTTTGTATAGCTCTGCCAATCCTTGACCGCTGCTAAATTATCAAACAATTTACATTAATACTCTGAATAGTTTGACACATTGCCCCATAATCACTTAATTTGTACCAATGTAATATGGTTTGTGATTCAATAAGTAAATACAGATTTTTAAGAAATGTGTATACTCAGTAGCATTTTGATTCAATAAAATGTTTTAAAACTATTTTTTTCAAACATTTGAGGTTTGGCAAAATATAAAATGTCTTGGCCAAGCACTATTCCTCCCAATTTTTAAACCCAGTGCATTTCAAGGGAAATTTAATTCATATGTTTCTAGTATATTTACACTTAGTTTATTTAAATGGTGTTTTGTAAGAGCTCTGTGAGGTCCAAGAAGTCAATAACCAGTTTATAAAGTGTTTTAAATTTGCTTTATATTGAGCCAGGTGAGCAAACTTTGTTTAAAATAATAAGAAGTCATGAATTTACCTTAAAATATAATATTCTATTACATTCATTATATTCAAACTGTAAAAGTGACATATTATTCCAAAATAGGTCTCAATAATAAGGCATGAGCTGCCACCCAAGCGTCCTGTGTGGGGCTGGGCTGGAACGGAGTTGAAGGAGCTGGCTGAGATCAATCTAGGATGCAAAACATCTGGTCTGTGGCTTGATAACCACACTAGTTACACAAAAGAATCTTCTCAAGCTCTTCTGGAAGTAAGTGGCTTTACTAACCATATCCTTGTCCTCCCATTTACAGTGACTTTGGACAAGCCACTTACCTTCACCCCCAGCCACTCCCATTTTCTTTTAGCCAAAAAAAAAACAGGTGATAATAAAGAACTAACTTCATAGAGTTAGAATGAGGAATAAGTAAAAACTAAGGGTAAAGTTAGAAGTCTTTCTGAAGTGGGTCTGCCTACAATAAGTGTGCAATAATAAAAAAGACAGTTATGCGATTTTGAGTTAAGATTACTGACAAGAACTACTTCAGCTAAACTGCCTTTAGTTAGATGCCCATGAGTTGAAGACCATTTTTTTAAAACGTTACTTAAGTGATTCTGGCTTACATGGGAAAATGTGTCAGGGAACAAAAACAAGATAGAATTAGAGCAAAAGTGAGAGCTTTCTAGCTTTGTCTATAGTGTTGGTTAGTGACTGGACTGGGAAAGAGGACAAGAGTTCCCATTCTGTGTGTTGCTATTAGCTATATGATTGCAGATAAGTTACATAACAGTGCTGGCCTCCAGCTTCTGCAGCAAAATGACATGAGTAGACTAGAAGACCCCAGGTTCCTCCCAACTTTCAAAGAGAATGGTTCTTTTGTTTACCTCAGCAATAAAATAAGCTCAAAGTCTATCATGAGAAATTAACGATAATTCATTTTTCTAAATATATTGGGTCAGGGATACCATAACTTGCTTAAAGTTTAGAAAAATGCCTGCTGTTTCTAGAAATAATGGATACACACCATTTTTGAGCCTGCTCATCTTTCTCCTTTCAAACATTTGCTCATTCTAAAGTACTAGTCACTGCCAAACACAATGCCAGGCCCTGGGGAGGTAACTGTGAAATTGACTAACATTATTCCTCCTCACTTTCTAAAAAGCATTAGGATGAGAAATCAAAAAGAATTGTGTCTACACTGATCCATATAGGCAAGTGTGCTTTATGTTCATATTTTCAAAAATGGAAAAGGTAGAAAGATAAACAAAAATATTATTATAATTCCCAGAATCTGACAAGAAGCAGCTTGAAAGAATTGATATCATAACAATCCATTTTGCTTTTTCTAACTTTTAATTCAGAATTTCAAAAGTAAAGAGTCAATATATTTTTATCCATAAGAACACAAGCAATTTCAAAATATATTTTTATCCTCTGTTTACGATTTTTTGTCATATGTTCCCATTTTTTATCACTTCCTGCAGAAATAGTTTGGTCACTTTGCAATTGGAGAAACAGAGTGTTTTCTGAGTTAGTCTAATATCAAGCAGAAGGTGCAGGTCACAGTCAAAGTAAGAGCCCTGAAGCCCATTAGTCTGTCCACCCCTGCTCACAAGCCACACCATAGATAATCATTATTCAAATTGAGTGAATTATAAATGCAAACAGAACCTTACATGAAGAGAGAAGGCGAATTGTCAAGGATCTCAGAACAGTAAGTGCAGAGCTAAAATTGTGACTGAATCATCTCTCTCTAAGTCCAGAAATATTTCCATCTCAAACATCTGTCTTTTAGGGTCTTTCTTTTTCTCATACTATTGCCAAGATAAATTCAAGAGGAGCATACGTTCTCAGCCAGATTGAGCCAGGCACGTAATTATTTTTAAATTTTAGATTGAGGCACAAATGTTATTGTTCTCTTCAAAAACACCTTCCTATATTCCCCTCCTTGAACTTTCTCTTCAGGTTAATAAAATAATCATAACCTAATGCATACAGTATGGCTTTTGCCACTGTATCACTTCTGTGAAAATAAATTATCTCATTGTTGCCACTTTAAAGTATATTCATACTTATACATCCATTAAATAACTTTTTCTAGATATTAAAGGACATAAAAGTTTAAGAAATTAATCTGCTTTCCAGATGCTAACACTCTTGTTGAATGGAGACTATTAGTGTATATGATGTGCTGAAAGTCAGGCTTCTAACCACACAGTCAGTCAGGACTCAGAGCAGAGAGAGATTGCTCTGGATATGAGGAATCAGAATTACTTTTAGAAGTCCCCACAGGATGCCACCCATGGACCCACAAACCTCTCAGATTTTGTCCTGATGTGCTTCATCCTTCTCTGGTCTCACTTATTCATATCTTCTGCCTGAGATGCTTGCTAAAGAAGCTTCATTACCATCAGGGCCCATCAGAAGAATTCTGACATCTAGGCTATGATTGTTGGGATCAATGGTCCCCAAGTTTCTATTCTTCCAGGTACCAAAAGAGTGCTGGTTGAC
The DNA here is from genome assembly GCF_041296235.1 of Equus asinus. NCBI lineage: Eukaryota > Metazoa > Chordata > Mammalia > Perissodactyla > Equidae > Equus > Equus asinus. The sequence continues at coordinate 47,789,415 of NC_091793.1, read as the reverse complement.
ATGCAGAAAGTAGAGGTGGGGGTGTCTCTTCTGTGTCCATTGTCACCCTGGGCCCCAAGTCTCTCTGTGTCCAGATCTAACAGGATGTTTTGAGTGCTCTATTAGCTCTGCCTCTAAACATACCTAATCCCCTCTTCCCCGGCTCGAAAACCAGTGTGAGGAATCTGGTGGTGGGTAGATACTCTATTATACAAATTGTGTCCTTTTTCCCCTCTTCTCCCCATATTAATCCCTCTCTTGACAAGACTTCCTCTCTCTAAAATTCAAATTAAAAAATCCCTCAAATCTGAATGGACTGGGGAAACATAGGAAGGCAGGGGAGGAAGCTGAAACTAACATAAGCAGTAATCTCCCCAAAGTTGTGAGATACGTTCCTTTATGGAATCGAAGATTGAGACTTAGACAATCAGGTGACTTCCTGAAAATCACACATCAGCTAAGGAACAAAACTATGCTTAAAACCAAGTCCGGGTAAACGTGATACCACCTTCCCCAATTAGATTAGAAAGAGTTTTTACAAGACGATGAGTGCTAATCCAGTAATGCTTGATAGAATTATTTGAGATTCAAACCAACATTTTGAAACAGATTTAACTCATTGGAAATACCGTCAAAGACAGAATACCAAATTGGTCAGATTCAACACAATATTATTTCCTTGTTACATTGATATGAGTTCATATTTCATTTTGTATTCATTAATTTTTCAATTTATGTGTGTTTTGTTTCAGAAAATAATTTACATCAACTGCTATTTGGGTGCATATGCATAAAATTTGAGTACTTTTAAAATACACCAATATATTTGGGATATTTTTTCTCTGAGTCAGTTTTATTCACTATAAAGGCATTGTTTTAGATGATCTCTAAAAACTGTTTTATCTTCAATACCTAATGATTCTATAAAATCTATCTCTATTTAAATAAAATGTACATATGTATATATATATATACAAGAATATATAATGAAAATGTACTGATTTCTTGTAAATTTCTTACAAAGCACATTTGAAACAAAACCAAAATCTGCTCCCAGATAAATAAAAATAAGATATTTTGGAGAGAAAAATATACTCTAACTTTTTCAGAACATTTTAACCCTGAATGTAGAAATCTACCTATCCTTTACAACTATACAATTTTAGAATTCTGACAATAAATTTGAGCTTTTAAAGTTAATCATATAAAAAAAGAAACTTGCATTAATTCCTTTAACATTATAATCAATAGAATGAAATAGAATGCATCAATATAATTCAATTTTTTTCATTACTAAATTCTCTATTAATGTTATAAAAGTTGCCTTTTTATAGATCCTTTTATTTTATTTTATCGATGTGGAGGATTGGCCCTGAGCTAACATCTGTTGCCAGTCTTCCTCTTTCTGCTTGAGGAAGATTGTCCTTGAGCTACCACCTGTGCCAATCTTCTTCTATTTTGTATGTGGGACGCTGCCATAGCATGGCTTAGTGAGCGGTGCGTAGGTCCGTGCCTGGGATCTGAACCTGTGAACCCTGGGCCAGCAAAGTGGAGTGCACAAACTTCATCACAATGCACTGGGCCAGCCCCCATTTATTTTGTAATACATTAGGAAAACATTGACTGTAGCTGTATGGTAAAATGTCGCTAAAATATGCCCACATACACACACAAAAATGAGAGCAAACACATAGATCTCTTCAATGGGGAAAGTTTAAAGGTTTGATCCAATCACTATATTTCTTTTAAGTCTCATGTTGTTGCAGAACAACATGCCAAATGCCGTATTTGAAAGCAGAAGCAGGACAAAGAAGAATTTAACTTCATGATGGGTCATTACTTTGCTTTTATATTTCGGAATTTTAAATATACCCATACTAAGGTTTCTCACTTGGTTTCCTTCCAATATTATCGTGACTTCTTTCTTCCTACCTCTATTACATTTCACATATGAAAAAGATTAACACAATGTATCATGCCTCTCTTCTGTATGTTAGCCTTTCTACTTTTGATGCCTTTATTCAAAAATCTCCAAAAACAGTTTAAAAAATGGGTTTGGAGAGATCCAGGTGAGAAATTCTAGGCTGTCATTGGATTTCTGCCCAGAAATAGAATCATTGTGACTCTTTCAGAAAGCAATTTCCACTGCCTCACAAATATCTGCTTATGAAAGATAATCTGGAGAGTGTGGTTTAAACCCATTTTCACTGTTCAAAGAGACACTTTTTATGAATTGTGTAAGTTTTCATTTGTCAATTTCTGAATCAAAGTATCTTTTTACAAATTAAATTCAACTCAGTAACCACTTACTGAATCCTGCTGCGTGTCAGAGAAAGCACTGTGGATACCTAGCAAAAAGAAATATAAACTCTGATCTCAAAGCATTCAAAATCCAGTGTAGAAAACAAAAATGGATATGACTAACAGTTTTTTCTTCTTCACCCTCCCCATGGGTTCATTTTTTTCCTCTAAACAATAAAATGAAACACTATGGCCTCTCTTTTGCTAACGTTCTATTTTCTAGTCTTCTCGCCATTGTGTCTCACAAGACTCTACATTTTCTATCTTAGATGATTCTTTTTCCTTTGCTCCTAAATCTGGGTTTCTGAATGATGTTATAGAACTGCATACAATTCTGGAGATTGTAGGCACTCCATTTGCCAATTCTCTGTTATTTGCTAAACCTGAGCACCTTTCAAGCACTTGCTTTCAAGTACTGTTAGCCAGTTGGCACTCACCTCTAAAAAAATCATTTTTAACACGTAGATTTTATGTCTCTAGACAAAAGTTTCTCATTTTCCCGTTTCATATGCTGCTTCACTTCTTAGAACTGGTTACCGTTTACATCACCGAAACAAACGTGGCTGCCCAACTGAACTCATTTAAATTGCTGTCTTCTAGAACTGCATGTACATCCATACCTGCCCTCGCTGCCTGTTCTCTAACCTTGGAAGACTAGGTGCATCTTCTGTCCTTTACAGATGTTAATTCCACCTCTACTCTTTTTGACATATTCTCCCAATTCTTTTCAATTCTCTTTGTCAACAATAGCCTAAGTTCTTTGAGGAGAGAACCATGTCTGAGTCATAATAAGTGTTTGAAAATAAATGTTCAAAAATTTTGCTGAAGAAGTGACTGATTTATGCGTTTGGCACTAATTGTGGAATGTCAGAACATGGTGTGCCTCATAAAATTGCATATCATAAGAGTGGGTCAAAATTTCCGTTCAAGATTGTACAGTGAATACATAATCAGAAATAGTCTGTTCCAAGACACAAAGCAATGAGAAATAAAATATAAAAATGGAAAGACAATAGGATGTATCTGGGCTTAAAAATAAGATTATTATTTCCTCCTTGGACTTAAAAAAGACTAGAAATGCAAAGTAAAGAGCATAGGCCCTGCCACAGCCCTGCTGGGCTCAAGTTTAGGAAGCATGCTGTGGACACCAGATGTGGGAATCATCCTGTGGGGTCAAAGGACTAAAGGATTCCTGATCAGACAAGACCTCAGAGCCAGGATTAGTCATTAAAGCTTGGTTTTATCCCAAGCCTGCTCAATCTAAGAAAGCAAAAAAATCAAGCTTCAGTGACAAGACTGGGGCTGGGTCAGCAGAGACCAGCAATTAAACCAAAGTGCCGACTGGCCCAATGCCTGGGTCTACAAAGTCTTTAACATCAAGATATCATGATATAATTGATTGGAAATAACAAATTGTAAAGTATATTAAGAAGTATACCTTAAAAACCCATGAGTTTGGAATGTAAAACATAAATTACTAACTAATGGTTTAAAGAGAAAATTAAAACTAAAATTCTGAAATATTTAGAAGACTAAAAATGTTTAATATAAAACTTGTAGGATTCAAGGGAGAAGGATTTTAATGGTCAAAATGTATAGGCTTAAAAACACATAATAATTTCTAGGTTCTCTATCCACACAAAATCTATGAAAATAAGAATGAAGAAAAATATTAAAAATTAGAAGAAATAGTAAGATCAAATAAGAAACAAAATAAGCTAGAAATAAAACAATGAACAAAATTTTAACAGTAAGAGTTGCTTATTTGGGGAAGAAATAAAAACAAATGAGACAAACAAACTCATAGCCAAAATAAGCTCATAAATTACTAGGAAAAAGAGCAATGGCCTAAGAAAAGTAGCACTAGGAATTAACAGGGGGCTGTAACTAGAGATCAAGTAGATAGCAAATAATTTTTATGTTTCTAGGATAAAATAGATAAGTTTTTAAGAACAGAAATAACCAAGCTAATTGAAAAAGATATGAAAATCTTGGGGCTGGCCCCACATCTGAGTGGTTAATTTTGTACACTCCACTTTGACAGCCCGGGGTTGGCAGACTCAGATCCTGGGCACTGACCTACACACTGCTCTTCAGGCCATGCTGTGGCGGCGGCCCACATAGAAGAACTAGAATGACTTACAACTAGGATATACAACTATGTACTGGGGCTCTGGGGAGAAAAAAAATGAAAATCTAAATAAAACAATAAGTATTAAAGAAATCAAATCCATTTTCAAACATATTCTATGGCTCCTGCTCACTAAAACAGACCCTGTCATCTTCATAAGAAAGTTTTCTATACCATCAAGGAATAAAAAATCCACGTTATGCACATTTTTTCCTCTGGGGAACAGAAAAAGAAGGAAAGTACTCACATTAATTTTATGAGTTAAACCTCGCTAACAAACAATGGAAAAGAACAAATCAAGGAGAAAGAAAATATTCATAGAGCAATCCCAGCTATGAAACTAGAGGGAAAATAATTCAAACTACTAATCAACTTAATCGAGCAGCAATTAAAAACAAATAGACCATAGTCAAGCAATGTTAATGGCAAGCTACATCAGAAAATTGAATAATAAAAATTAACTTATTAACAAAGGGAAAGAACATATCCAAAAATGCCCCAAAAAATCGATTTGATAAAATCAAACCCTTAGTGATGATTTTAAGAATGAATCTTTGCAAACTAGGAATGCAAAGTAATGTCTATAACCTGATAAATTTATTGTTCCCAAACATATAGTGATCATCCTACTTAACGGCAAAATTTTAGAATCCAGCTATTTAAATTTAGAATGAAGTGACACTTTCATTCAACTTTGTAATAGAAGTTCTAGTCAAGTTGATAAAAAAGAAAAATAAATAAAATTATAAGAATTGGAAAGAAAAAGGAAAGTCTATCTTTATTTGTAATAGTGAAAATATTCACAAAACACGGGAATCTGCAGAAAAATAGAATGAAAATTTTACTTCAGTAAGATTGTTGAATACAGGAACAGAAAAAGTTCTATAACAGTAAAACTTAACTAAACAATAGATCCCATTTATAATGGAAACCAAACACAAATATCTGAATATGCACATGCTCACACACAAATACACAGAACCACATCTAAACACAATAGTGAAAACCAAAAAGAAGTCCTGAAAAAATGTAGAGGATTTATAGTATGTTCATGGATAGAATGATTATATATTGGAAAGTCACTCTCCCCAGATTATCCTCTAATTTCTCTGTAATCTCTATAAAATTCCAAGAGTTTTCTTTCTATTTAAAATTTCTCAAATTTTAAAGTCATTATGTTGCTATGGTAATTAAGAAAGTGTAACATGTTTTCAAGAATTGCCCCATAGAACCAGGGGTCAAATTGAAGATATGGAAACAGATTAATGAGAGAATGGGAGAAGGGGTTAGATTTTCAAAACAATGAGAAAATGATGGATTATATAAACAATAATGGTAGAATAAGTATGGATACGTATAGGAAAAACGAAATTAAATTTTTATTTCACAGTGTGCAAACAAATTACAAGTGGGTGAAAAGTCACTAGGTAAAAAATAAAACTTTAAATATCTTGAGAAAAATACAAAAGAATCTATTACTGTAGGATAGATGAATTTTTTAACAAAACTCAAAAAAGCACAGACCATAATACAAAGTTCTGATAAATGAGACTAAATTAAATAAAAATTATGCATGACAAAAAATAAACCTAAGGATCTAAAAAGATAATCTACAGACTGAAGTGTATTTTCAAGATTAATATTTAAAATACATAAAGAATTATCTCAAATAAATAAGAAATCTATAAACTATATGGCAAAATGCCGAAGTGATTTAACAAATGGTTCATAGAATAGGAAATCTAAAATTCCAATAGGTATGTTGAAAGATGTTCAACCTCACTGTTAAGAGAAATGCAAATTAAAAGCATGTGATAGTATTAAATAATCAATTAAAAGTCTGCTTATAGAAAACATTGTCTAGAATGTGGACAAATATGAACTCTAATAAACTTTGCTGGGGACATAAATTGATAAAATCATTTTTTATAATAGGTTAGCAATAATGAGTAAAGTTAAAGGTAAATACCTTTGACTTAACCATTCCACTTGACAAATAATATTTTAGTAAAGCATAGTTGCACCAGGAGACATGCACAAAAATGTTTCTTGAAACTTTTATAACAGCAAAGGTAAAGCAAATCAAGGAAAATCAATTTTAAAAAAGGGAAATTTTTAAAATGTTCAACAATGTGTAAATGGATTCAACAATCATCACTTACAAAATAAAACACAGCAGCTAAAATGAATGAAACTAGAAGTATGCATATTAACATAGAAAAAGTATCAGGATAAAAAAGCAATTTGTAGAATGCTATAAATATAATAATATCATCTCTATAAAGATTAAAAATTTCTTATCTGTACTATTCTTCTTAAGTATATATTCACATCTGGTCAATGTGCACACATGCATGAAAAAGTGAAACAATTTCAAGATAGTGATTAACTCCGGGAAAAAAGAGATGACAATGGAGTAAATGGTAAAGAATTAAACATGGGGTTTTAACTGTATCTGGGATGCTTGATTTCTTAAAAATTAATGTCTGTAGCAGATATGGAAAAATATTTAGTTTTGCTTAAACTCAGGGGATGGTATATTGGTTTTTATGTTATTTTCTATAATTCTATTCTGTTAGAAATATTCCACAATTTAAAAAATAAAAACAATAAACAAAGTGTCCTTGAGGTAAATATTCTTGTTTGCAAGTCCTCATTCTCCTCTTGCCATACTTCATGGGAAGAACATCCTTCCCAAACCAATGATATGCCGTCAGGGAAAGACGTCACATCTAATCACATCACCATATGATGCTGTCATATAGATGGTTGTCTAATTTGCATATACATGAACCTGGAGCCAGATGGTTGGGGTACCAAAGTTAGATGTACAGAAATTACATCAAGGATTAGTACTTTACAGTTGCCTCATTTGCATACAGGTGAATCTCACAACTAGTTGGGTGGGATTAATAAGTATGTGCATTTGTCATAGACAGGACCACATTTTCATGGTTCACAAAGTGTATAAACCCCCAACCTTCATAGCTCAATGGTACTTTCTCCCACTGCAAGGATTTCTCCACTTTTCTGAGAGGAGAGTTTCTCATCTTCAGTCAGAATCTGAACCTCCTTCTGAAGAGAAAATTTGTAAGAGGCCCACACCACAGTGGGCAGAAGGATGGGGTGGGGTGGGGTCAAAGAGACCAAGAGACTCAGAGAAAGAGTATTAGAGAGTTAGAGAGAGTTAAAGAGACAGAGAGAGTTAGAAAGAGACTGAGAGAGAAAGGAAGAATTAATTCATATCTGCTAGGTGACTAATGGACCATCACAGATACCCACTGGGATAAGGTGTTTTATCCCTACCCCAGTGAAATATATATATGTGTTGATAGGAAGCCCTAGTTCAAATGAGTGAGATATTTTTATATTGGATAATCTTTTGTTGTGTTGAATAATTCCATAATAAGTACAAGTAATTTGAAAACACTCTGATTGGTCACACATTATTTTGTTCAAGATAATGGAGTAAATGTTGTGCACTTTACTATAGATCTTAGACCTTTCTCTCCCTCACACCCACCGTAGTTTTAAGAAGTTATGATAAATACCATCTCTTAGAAGTTAAAACCATATGTAAGCCCTTTTAGCCCAAATTCACATCACCTAAGTAATCCAAAAAAAAATTAAGCTATGAATTTCAATTGCCCCTAATAACTTAACAGAAGCAAAGATAAATCTTCTCTGGAAGTTTTTAACTTCATCCTAGACATAGAGAATTCCCACCATTTTCCGAGCAAAGAAAAAACTCCCAGTGAAAATAAACTGAGCATGAAAAGAAACAAGACAGCATGCTCAAGAACCAACTTATATGACAGAATGCAGAAACGGACCCACAATGAGTTGAGTTGAAATTTTCAAGCCTAGATTATAAATTAACAGTGATATTAAAATGTTTAAAGAAATAAAAGACAAAATTGACAATTCCTGCAGGGAATTATAACCTACAAAAATGACTATTCAAATCTGAAAAAAGAAGAAATAGAAATTTCCAAAATGAAAGTATAATCAATTTAAAAACTCAATGGATTAGATTAGACACAGACGAAGAAAAAAGTAGTGAGTAAGAAAATGTCAGGACAAATTAGCCAATATACAGAGAGACAAAGAAAGAAAAATGGAATCAAATAAAACAGATGTCCAATCACAGCTCCAGTAGTAGAGGAGAGACAGAGAATGGAGTAGAAGCACATATGAAGATACAAAATCTGAGAATACGCTAAGACTGATAAAAGATATCAATTCAAAAAATGTAATGTAGGATAAATATAAAAGACTTCCACACCTAGACACATCATAGTAAAATTGGAGAAAACCAGTGGCAAACAGAGAAAATTAAAAAGCAAGAAAAAATATATATCCTTCAAAGTAGTGATAATTTGATGGATAGGTTGCTTCTTAACAGCAATAATAGAAGCCAGAATGCAGTGGAATGATAAATTTAATAGACTGAAAGGAAATAAATGATAATCTTAGAAATTATATCAAGAGAAAACTTTTTTTAAAAAAGAATAAAAATAAAGACAGTTTCAGAGAAAACTGACAGTTTATCACAAGCAGAATTGCACTGAAGTCTACAAGATACACGCTATGCCAAAAGAAAGAGGTCCCAGATGAATGGGCTGAAATGAGTAAAAGAAAGAAAAGCACAGGAAGCAATAAATACGTGGGTAAATTTAAACAAATACTCACTGAAACAAACATGATATGATGTTTAATGGAGTTAGATATATAAAAGTAAAATACAGAACAAGAATAATTTGTCAAGAGAAGGGTATAATTAAAGTGTTCTCTGTCTTATATTATCAATGTTACTGAGTAAATTTAAAGTTCAGTTTTGAAAGTATATATATATTATAATTTCCATGGTAACTCCTATAGCATTAGAAAAGTAGATATGTTACAAATAATGGCAGGGAAAAAATTATATCGAGACAGAATTAATTCCAAGAAAGGAGAAGAAAAAGAATACTAGAATCAGCAGGAAGACAATATATAAAAATAAATCAAATTATATCAGAAATCACTCTAAATATAACCTGACTAAATTCTCTAGCTAAATAACAAAGACTTTTCAGACTGAATTTAAAAATCAATAGAGAAAGTAAAAATACAGAAAAAGGTGAGCAAGAAAATTCTAACCAAAAGGAATTGGGGTTGTTATCTGATTTATGGAGAAAATAGAATGTAAGGAAAGGCATTAGCAAAAATAAAGACTTTTATTTTATAATAAATTAAAATTCAATTTGTGAGGGAGATAGTACAGTGTGAAATTTCCCTGAACCCTAATAACAGCTATGTGTATCAGGATTAATGAATCTTACATATATACAATATTGAGCAAAATAAGTCACCAAGATAAAACTACACTATGATTCCATTTTTATAAATTTAAAAAAGAGGCAAAACTAAATGGCATTTTTTAAGTGGAAAAAAAAGACGAAACTAAGAAAATGAATAACATAAAATTCAGGGTGCTGATTTTTCTGGGAGAAAAGGGAAGGAGATGCAATAAAAAAGACTATCTCAAGGAGTCCTAAGTAGATGGAAATATTTTCCTTGTTAAATTGAGTGGTGGGAACAATGGTGCTTGCTTTATTATTTTGCTTTCAACTATGTGTGTATATTTGTACATTTCTATCTGTGTATTACATATTTCACAATTTAAAATATGTGAAACTTAAGATCCAAAAAGGATAAATAGCATACTTATGGTAACACAGCTAGTAATAATAGCTATAATTCTGGCACCTATGTTATTTTTCCTTTTACAATATGACCTATTTAACTTCCTTAATAACATCTCTTATTCTCTATATACCTCAGTGGCTCATTTGTACAAAGATATATGATATGTTTATACATACCTCATAGATTTCTTGGGAAATATATGTAATATTTTTGTTTTATCAGCTCATTTAGTAACTCAAAAACGCATTCCTGAATAACCACACAGCTCCTAGTGTTACATCTTAATTTATAATTGTCTTGGGCAACTGTCGTTTTACCTGACCTAAATCTCTGTCCGCTTCTTCCATGAACAGAATTCTTCTTTACGATGGGCGCACTATTCCATGAGTTTCAGATCAAGTTCACTCTTCTTGCTTCTGCCACAGAGATAAGCCGATAACCCAGAACCTGGATCTAGTCAATGAGAATACCACACCCCCCATTGCAACAGTGATTGGTTAGGTTGGGCATGTGGCCTGACACAGGCCAATGAAAGCCCTCCAAGGTGTTGCACTGGAATTGTTGGGAGTCTCCCTCCATGTACAATTACGGAGGTTAAAGACTATGTGAGCCTGCGGGGACCAATGGCCTTTGTCTTCTCACTGCTAAAAATGGCCTGAGAATGTGGCCATTAGAGAGCACAATGATGTCAGGAAATGGAGAACAGAAGAAATAGATTTCTGATGACATTATTTTGGCCCCCTGGAACAAATAACGTGAACCAATAACTTCCCACTTTTTGCTTAGTGAAATCTGAGTTGGTTTCTGCCACCTGTGACCCAAAAGTATTAACTATGTCAATCTTTCTAAAAACCTTAAATCAGGGATTGAAACTGAAGGGCCTGGAGGAGCCAGGCAAGAAAATGGGTTAAGCAGCCAGGTAAATAGTTGTTACTCCTTTACTCTCTTGTTTCCCAAAACAATAAAAATATAACTGTTTTTAAAAAAGAATTTCTAAGTTTTCTTTTGTTTTAGCCAAATGCTATAAGCAATAGAACACTTGACATTGACAGATCTGGAGAGTTCGTACTCCATCGGAATCAACAGCTGCTATTAGGCTACAGCAGATTTTTGTCATTCAAGCATGTGGGCCCAGCATGGACATATTTTTTGATTTTTAAGGGAAGATGGATTTTCTTTTCGTTTTGGAGAAATTCCCCAATTTTTTAAATGTGACAATTAATTCCAGTTTGTTTTAAACACTGCTTGCGCCAAATAAAACACATCTGCAGACAAGATTCATCTGGGGAGCCAGCAGTGTGGAACATTTCCCTCACTGTAATTGCCTCGGTATGATCTTTTAGATAGTTCTTGATCATTTTCGCCTTTTCTCTCTCTCACACACACAGACTCACATCAAAACATTACTTCTGCCCTCCTTGTATTCAGCTTGACCATGTCTACTTGGTAGTCAGAACAGCTCTAACTCAGTGAAGTTAAATAGGAAAAATTGTAAATTAAGTTTTTTCCTGCTATAAGGAAAAGATACATTCATGGCTTATATCAGTTAACAATTATTAATTGCTAGTCTTTTGTATAAAATAAAGAAAAACAAAAAGTAGATGAAGAGTAATAGGAAGTATTTTTAAACAATAGAGGTACATTATTAAATATAGAGAAACATTCAAGGTAATCTAGGAAAAAGTTTTAATTATATTATGTGGTCAGGCATATTTTGGAATACACACACACACACACACTCATCATAGCTTTTGAAATAAGAAAACAATGCATTGAATTAGAATTGTTTGATTTAGCCCACAAAAGGAATTGCTTTGTTGAGGAAGATAGATGAGGGTTCCAATAAAATATGGATTTGTTGATATTCTGTAAGATATTTTGGCGTTCTTAATATCGTAAAACAGAAAGGAAAGCTGGCATAGATTTTTGGAAATAGTTTTTTCAGAAGAAGAATGTCTGAGCTCATTTGGTTGAAGAACATCAGTAACGGATAAAAGGGATGTATGAGCCTGGTACTCAAGGAATATTTTAACAGAAGCACATGGCTCTTTTTTTCTGCAATGGAATAGATGTAAAAAACGTAATTAAAATAAATATGCGTAAATCCATTTAATATTGTCTATTTAATTATATTATCTATCTACATATTGTCCACTTAAGAATAGAGTGAAGGCAAAGGACGTTATCATTATAGCATTTATAAATTGGCATGGATTGCCAGCCATAACCCATCAGCAGAAAAATTTGTGTCCATTATGAGGGATATGATTAAGAGTGGCCAAATAAACCACAAAGTTATGATTCATGAAATCTGAAACACTGTTTAGGATACAACAAAACTTTAAAGTCACAGTAATCTCACCCACCTTAGTAGTGGTACTAAGATGATACTTCTATACTTGCGGTACGTAAAGAATTTCATCAGTCAGCTATTGCTGCATTACACACCACTCTAAAACTTGATGTCTTAAAAGAATATCTGTGCTTTATTGCTTACAAGTCAACGCTATGGCTAGTGATTATTCTGGTCTCATCTGGGCTTTCTCATGCATCCATGGTTAGCTGTGGGACAGATATGCAACTGTGCTAATTTTGTCTGGACACACTCACATATTTAGAGTCAGTCTACCATTGACTACGACAGATCAGCTCCCCTTCTTGTGTTTTCTCATCCTCCAGTAGGCTAACCCAGGCTTATTCTCATAACAAAGGCAGAAGAGCAAAAGGGAGAACAAAAGTATGGAAGGACTCTTTAGTCTTAGGCCCTAAACTGATGCCCTGTCACTGCTGCCATACTCTGATGGCCAAAACAAGTCACAGCCCAGATTCAAGGACTAGGAAAATAAACTCCAGTCCATAATGTAGAGAACCATAAAGTCGCATTGCAAAATGTGTGAATACAGGGTTGGCAAATTTGTGCTATTGTTGTAATCAGTCCATTGAAAGGTATCCAGCAGAGATAATGGACATGGAACGTCTTTGAATTTTGTTTAAAAGACGAAATATAATTTACAAACACATTACATAGTCCATCACACACAGACACACACACACACACACACACACACACTCTCTCTCTCACTCTCTATCGCCCCTCCTGAAATTGGTGCCTTTTACTACAGCTCCAAAGTCAAATGAGAAAAGCTTTAGCTAAAAGCTATTTTTGATGAAACATCAAAGAGAATGTAGAGAGCAGTGGTGTATCCATTATGAAAAGGTGCTTCCTATGTACTAAGGCTGCAAAGGTGGAACATTTCCTATGGCAGAGAGCATCCCATAGCAAGGAGAATGCCATGACATGGCCTTGAGAGGACTGACAGCTTCTCCAGAAATCCAGATCTGCACCATAACCAGACTGGCTTCAAACACAGGAAATGGTGTGTCATTTTTAGGCCATGTAATCGTAGCACATGTGGCTTTTTGTTACAGAGCAGTATCTGCTATATGTTCAGCGAAATACTAGGTTTCAGAGTTGCAAATTCCACATCAAGCTTTTTTGCTTGTTTGTTTCTGTGTTTGCTGGGAAGGTTTGCCATGAGCTAACATCAGTTGCTAATTTCTCTCTCCTTTTTTTCTTCTCCAAAGCCCCGGTACGTGGTTATATATTCTAGTTGTAGGTCCTTCTAGTTCTTTTATGTGAGCCACTGCCACAGCACGGCTACTGACAGACAAATGGTGTTCCACAACTGGGAACTGAATCCAGGCCACTGAAGCAAAGAGCTCAGAACTTTAACCACTAGGCCATCAGGGTTGGCTCAAGCTGTGTTTAATTTGGTAATTTCAGCATTCAATCTTGAGAGACTCTTTAAATGTTGACTTGTATTTCATTGACTATATTATCTGTGAATAATTGAGTCAAATATCTTTCTAATATTTTAAAGTATTATTTATTTACTATGAATGCTGTAAAAGTTACAGAGGTTTTTACATTGATTTCTAAAGTGTTCTGAAATTTATTAAAACTCATCTTAGGGAATGTCATCATCATATATCCATTATCCCTACCCTGTTCTTACCTACCTCTCTCCCAGAATCCATCCCTATGTCCTGTCTACTTAATATTTTTTAATTTTGCTCTAATTCATTCTCTTCTCTCATTTCCAGCATCACAACCCTCAATACAATCACATTTTCTTGCCCAGATGACTCCCTAAAATTTGACTTATAATTAATGCTTTCCAATTTACCTGCATAATTTTATCCACATGAATTTTTTAAAACACAAATCGGAGCAGGTCATTTCACTATTTTGAATTCTCTCAATACTCCCTGAAAGCACTAGAAAAAGTAATATCATTTTTAAGACATCAAAGGCTTCCATAAGCATAATTCTAGCTACCTCTATATTCTATTTCTTTCCCCTTGCTCTCTACTTTTCATCTGGATTCACATCCCTACAGATTATAAAATTTGTACCCAGCATTCCCTATGCTGCAAATAGTCTATGCTTTTTCTGATTAATTCTAATACATCATCCCTGTTTCATCTTCAGAGATGCTTCCTTGAAGAACCTTTCCCTGATTCACCTATTCTACATTAGCATTCTTCTTCTGCTTGTACGTTTCCGGTAACACTTACTGCACTATGTGGCTGCCCCCATCACCAACACACTATATATTGTTTGAGGAAAGGTTTCATGTTGTGCTTGGGGCAGTATGTGTGGTTTTAACAAATATTTATAAAACAGTTGTCATTTCACTAAGAGAAGTCAGAACCAGAATCCAAGATTCCCCTTATCCCATATTTTATTCTCAAAAAGTGAATCTTAAATAAACAAAATATTTCAATTAAATTTTATTCTAATAGTATCCAGCTTCCAAAATGTAGAAACTAAAAAACTGGTGACTCTAAGAGAAGACAGCATAATTCTGAGTTTAATAAAGTGACAGAGAATCAAAGAATTGGAGGAAACCCAAATCATCTATTAAATTCCATCTACTGCACTAACATCCTTAGTAAAGTCCACACATCTATTCTGAGTGTGTTCTTAGTTGTGTTTTATGAAGAGTCATTTAGAGAGTTGTTAAATATGTCTGTTTTTACTAGAAAATTATCCTTTTACTGTTTAAGCACTGAACATTATTTTTAGAACCTTCTTGAAGTTGACATTTCTTTGTTAACTTCGCTATAAACAAAACTAAAACCAAATTGTCCTGAGCAAGCCTATGCTATTTAACAGATTGCATCAATGTCTTCAAAATGAACTTTATTAATAGAAAAGACATGATTAACTATTTGAATGTGATAAAAATAAAATGAAACCATGAAATAATTAAAATAGCCTCTTTTATTATACATTCGACATTATAAAAACTCATCTCTGTTTACTACTTATGTTAGAATGTTATGAATAGAATCATGGCCTTAATCCATATAACATTACAATGATTTCCAGAGTAATTCAATCACAGACTAAGGGCAAATGATATCCACTCAATTTTTAATCACTTTAGAAAGCTATAAACTGAGACGGTATTAAAACATAAAATAGTAGTGCCTATAAAATAATAATAGTTTTTTTCTAACATTAAAGTAAGCTGCACTCACAGTCTTAGGAGATATTTCAATAGAAATTAATCTATTGTGATTCAAATAATAAACAGTAACTCTGAGCTTGGAATTTCACTTTTTTTTTCCCAGTGCAGATTTTGTAATTTTTGGCAATTTTCTTGGACAATGTTATTTACCTACTTGCACATATAAATAGACAAATTCTTTCTTGCAATCCATATACTTTCCCTTTCTCCCAATTCTCACCTATCTGTCCAGCTCACCCCTAGAACATTCTGTCCTTGTATTCTAACCTCCCTCAGGCACCCCCATTTTCTTAAGGGATAATAGGCAAACACTATATCAGGGAGTTGGTGACTTCTCCAAATAAAAGTAGTTTTTAAAAGACAGAATGGCCCATATTCCCCCCAAAGAATTTCATATGATGAGGGAGCATTTTTGTTGGAGATTTTTCAGTAGGTGCAGGTCATACAAGAAGCAAGATAATATTCTTGAGTAGTCCCAGGGATTACAGAATATGTGTGGACAGAAGAGTTGCAAAGGGGAAATACAGGCACCCCATATGATCTTTGAGCACAGTTAATAAATGTTGGAATTATTTTCTCTAGTGCATACCTGTGAAAAATACTCACTCAAAACACCCTTGGTTTATGGCTACAGCTTTGGATAGGTACATTGGCTGGTTAGCAGAAAATTCTGCCCAAAATAGACTTCAGAGATAAGGAAACGTATAAACTCAAATATAAAAGACATGGCATTTGATAGAGCTCTAGGCAGGGTCTGTTGGTGTGTTGTTTCCACTTCTCAGTGTTCCTGTGGGTTCTGTACTTCTTTTTGTGGCTTGCCATTTTATTGGATTGTTAGTGAGATGGCCATGGAATTCCAAGCTTAACATCTTTATTAATCAGTGTGGATATGAAGAAGATGTGGATATCTTTTTTTACCTCTCCTTTTCAGAAGCAAGTAAGCCTTTCTGAGAAGCACCTCACAGATTTCTCCCTATTTCTCATTGGTCAGAGTTGCATCATGTGTTCAGCCTGTTTAGGTCATGTGCCAATCATTGCCAATCAAATAGTCATGACAGGATGGTCTTAGAATAATCATTGGCAATAAAATGGATATTGGGAAATTAAATAAAACACATAATAGCCAGATACATTTGGCAATTTTGTGAAACAACTTACGAGAATAAACTTCAAAAGGAAAGCAGTCTGCCTTTATTGCTTATCATTGAATTTATATGACCAAGACCTATGAATTTTTTCCCTAAGTGATTAAGAGAATGAATATTGCAAAAGCACTGCATTTTTCTTCAACACCTGTAAGTAGACAACTCATTACCACATGGTAGAAAAGAAAGCACATGTAGTTTTTCACATTCAGTACTTGAGATTTATCCTTTCATATATTTTCCAAAAGCAACGATATTTTAGGGTAAATACAGAGCTCTCTTTGTAAAGATCTGAGGTGCCTGAATGAGGAAGGAGTGCATCTAAAACTGTGGGTACATTCACTTTATATGCCTGTTTAACTAGGTTAGGGAGGGATGACCTCAAAGTCATGAAGGTAAGAGAAGAGAAAACAAGACGACCAAAGATGGGCTGAACACTCTTTCTCAATGATGTCAGTAACCCCTCTGAAATTTCTTCAAGTGCTAGACAATTTTGGACTGTTTCCTTTTTTAAACAACAAATGTCTCTTGGTAAACTCAGGCCTTATTCACACCTTCAAGTGTATATTGAGTTCTTAATTTTATTCTTACTGGAAGAGGAGCCTAGCTTTAAACGCTACTTGCTTTTTTGAGGTTTGCTGTCCTCACTCCTGGAAGCTGGACCTGTTTCCTTGATCACTGAAAGCTTCTCTGATATAGTGTTGCAGGTCACACCATGCCCACATCATTGCCACCCATGCGTCTTACGCATATACTTCCTCAGTGTTTCCTGGAACACCAACTCTCTAACACACTATATTCATCTCAAGAACAAGATCTGTGTTAGATCCTTCTTATATCTACCATGTTCCTTGTTAAACTGTCTGCCTCAGAAGATTCTCAGTGAATAATTGTAAAATATACATAGGAAGAGATAATTAATGAAAAATTTCCCCAGTATTATAACTAAGAGTAGTAATCTGGCTTTGAAGTTAAACAGAACAGGAGTCATATCTTAAATTCCCACTTAGCATCTATGTGACTAAAAACAAGTTAATCTCTTTGAGTATCAGTTCCAAAGTCACAAAATTGATACAATAGTACCTAACAATGGATACTTAGCAATAGCATTGTTTGACAACCATATTAGGCAATAAATGAAATAAATTTGGAATATTCTTGACATATAAGATACGCTCAATATAACATAGCTCTTGTTAGTATGCAAATTCTTAGTAGCAAAGCTTGATTAAAATGTCTTTGAAAATAATTCTACTATTAAAATAATTCTTTCCTAAAAATAATCTATTTCTTAGGCATAGAAATGTATAAATTCCAAACAGTCATTCTAAATCGGTAGTGTATGAGTATCTTATTCTTAATATCTTCTCTCCACTCTTCAACCCTGCTCCCTGTTTTGAGGCAGATTTGTAGGAACCACATTAGCAACTTCCCCTGTCTTCGGATTCAGGTTGGATTTGGGCAATAAGAAAGCCTAACAGAACAAAGGAAGACAGAACAAAGCAGCCAGGTTATTTTGTCCTGGATCCTTCCTTGCAAGGAGCCTTAAGTCGGCTATTTTCTCTGACTGAAGATCCACACTAATTCTGTAGAATTATTTCCTACCAGGCTCCTATAACCACTGTCCACTCCTTTTTCCATTGAGACTGGGAATGAGGAATTGTAAGGACTAGGAATTGCTACTAAGCCCAGCACTATCCCTCATGGTTCTACTACATATAGACATTTATAAATCACCCCTTTGTAAATAAAACTTCTTCAAATGATCCTATCTCGAGTGGGCCACCTAGGCCACCTAGGATTGAGGCCCTGATTCGTAGAGTAATTGGTACATGAACTGACCCCAGGAAAAAGACACTCATAACAGTATTCTGAGATTGGATTGGTTAAAGAGTAAATAAGGATTAGGATAAATTCACTGCTAGTGGAGGGTGGGATGGAGAAAAGGGTTATGGGTAATCTATGTCAAGCAGTGGCATCAGATTCAATCAAATTATTATCTGTTGAGGCATGAGTTAAAGTGTACGTAAAAGAAAGAAAACAAGTCCCTATTGGTACCAATAGGAGTGATTATAAAGATTGTGGAGTCAGTCGGCTGTTTCCTATGGCTCTAGAGACTTTACATAGGGAAAAAGAGAACTGAAATCTACAATATTAAAATAAGAACCTATTTGTAGAAACAGAGAGCCTGTGTGGAACCTTTGAAGGAACATCTCATCTCCAGTAATAGAAGAGCAAATATGGCCAAAGACAAAATTTAGGTCAGATAGTAGGAGTGGCAGATTTGCAGCACTGACTGTGTAGCCATGCCAGGTAGAGATGCTAGGGGGAAAGTAACAGACCTTGAGCTATGGGATAGGAATGTTTGGGCATACATGGAAGAGCCTGACAATTTTGAACTTCTGAATTCCCTTGAGCTATTCCTGGACAAGGCAGCCCTTTCCTTCCCCAGGAATCAGTTCTCCTTTGCATAAAACCATTCCATAGTTTATTCTGAGAAAGTTAACTCATAAACTAATGCCAATTTTCCTCAGGATAATCTCTTTTCACAGTATTGCCTCCAGGCCTATGTGCAGACTTACAGTCCTACTTAATTCAAATAGATAATGAGCCAACCTAGAAAAAGAGATGTTACACCAAATTGTTTTAAGATCTAAGCATCTGTATCTTCAGGAAACTGGGGAGTATTGGGGAGTGCAAACTAAAAGTGTTAGACTATGGGAGAAGAGATCATGATCACACATCATCCATGGCTTGATCAGGCTGGATTCATTAACAGAGGTGCACTTGTCAAGAATTTGGGTTTTAATGTGTTGTCTTTCACACCTGTGATTGGTGTTACTCTTAACAGTCAATTAGATTACTGGTCAAAGTCTAGATTCATTAACTGCTTACAATCAATGAAGCTGAAATGCAGCAGCTTCAAAAGCAAAGGATTGAGAAAGGAGTCCATAGGCTACTGAAATGGTAACCTTTTAGGATCAAGCTACTCCTCCTACCCTAAGAAGGTCTAAAAAACACTTCCTTTCCAAAAGCATTAAAAAATGCCTTGGATTAGGGGGTGGACACCAGAATATTTGAAGAGCTCTGTGCTAGTTCTATTGTACAAGCTACAATGACAGTGGGAAATGCTCAAATGGATTGCGTTCCCTTATCTCAAAAGGAGAAAGGAGATCCCGAGATCCCAGAAGGTAGGAAATCAGGTGGCATCATTCAGCACTCAGAGACAAGGTATATGCATGTGCACTATAATGCTCAGAGATAAAGAGTAATCCAATGGTTTCCCAACTTTGCTGCATATTAGAATCACCTGGAAAGTTTAAAAAAATCCTGATGCCCAGGTTACACTCCATAAAAACTAAATTACAATGTTTGCAGTGGGAGCCAGGAATCAGTGATTTTCTTAAAGATTTCTCAGGTAATTACAATGTGAAACAGTTTGAAAAACAATGGGTTAATCAGTGTTTTGACTCCAAGGATCTGTGACAAGGGCCTATTGATCACAGTTTCCCTGAATGCACAAGTAAGTTGATAGGCAGCCTACTAACATATTATTTGATATGTATTGGCAGAAAAATTATGAACCCCCTGGGCTGAAACCTACTAAATCATCATTATCATAGTGAGAATTTACAAATTGTAAATCAGAAAGAGGCCTAACAAGACTCAGGAAATGAAGGAAAACACTAAACATGACCAAAAGGAGTAGGACTGAAAGTAGCAATAGAGTTTTAAATTCTTTGTTCGGAGGGGTTAAAATGTCACAGGTATTAAGGAGCAGTTGCTGGCTTATACTGCAAATATTTCAGGTTAAATCTAGTTGTCCTCCACTACACTACCTTTGGCTAGAGTTTATTTTTATTTACTTCAAGAACCTTGTGCCATAATTACAAACGTAAGTATATATTGATTCATAGATATTGCAATAAAGGATACTACCTATATGTCGAAGTGCTCAATATCCACTGCTACAATAGAGTTCAGAAACTGGTGAAGCAAAGGGGGCCAAAAAGTGTCCAGTAAACTTCCTGGTGAGTGTGACAGAGCAACATAAAGCTCCATATAGACAGCGTGAGCGTGCCTGCCTTTCCCTTGCTAACCATCACACTAACTCTGTATTCTGTCTTCTATTTATCCTGGAGGAGCAGGAGGATGAAGAAATTGAGTGAACTCTGGGTCCCAGATTTCCTTTAAGATAAATTCCCAAAAAAGTAGACTGATTAGTAAGGTTTTCTCTTGGCTAAATTCTATGTTTTCAAATTTATTCATTTCCTTTTTTTAAAAAGCAACTCCCTCCTACTAATTTATACATCAGCTCCCCTCTTTCCCTCCGCTAGACAGTCATTCTTTAAGGCTGAGCAAGGACATCTACTGAATTGCATTATTCTCCTTAATCTGCAAGCTGACTCCAGTCTCCTATATGTTGCCTGAAACTGCTTTCTTGAAATCACCAGGAACTCTGTCAAATCCAGTAGTCCTTCCAGTTCTCATTATTGTATTTTCTATAATTTGAAACTGTTGCCCAAATCCAGCTGCTTTTGCTTCTTTCTTTCTTCTCTCCCTAGTTATTTTCCTCCTCTCACCTTCCCAACTGTGGATGATCCCACAATGTATCTCTCAAACTTTTGCTAATTCACTCCTGTTTTTTCATCCTCGGAGAGCTTGTTCTTGCTCAAGCCTCCAATGTTACAGGCAACTTTTGTATAGCTAAATTCACTCGTTACTTATTCAGAACTGCAACACAGAATCTTGTATTATACTCCAAATAGCTGCCACAGTTTTGAGTCGGGGGTGTTGCTATAGCTTTAAATTTCCCCTTGAAAACGAATGTATTATTTGTTTTTCCTCTCTGATCAGAATGACTCACTTATGTGACTTTGTTGTTCAAAATGTTTCTCTTAATCTGCCTCTTTCTTTCCATGCCCTATGCTGTCCCTTTCATCTCCTGCTGGGGTTAATACAGTAACCTCTTTAAACGTCTGCTTGTCTTCAGTTTCCCCTCACTCCACTCTGATAACTTGGCTACTTGATTAATCTTTCAAAAACAGTGATTTTATTAAAATATGTCTCAGCACACAAACATGCCCTCAGGATAAAATTTGAACTCTTAAGTGTGACTTTCAAAGTCCTTCTTTATCTAACTCTCCCCACCCCTCCCCTCCTCCTACCAGCCAGCCTTATCTAATCACTGTCCCATACAAACATTCTATAGTCATTTTATTCTCATTTTGGTTTTAGTGTCTTTGTTCAATTCTGGAGACTATTTCTTTGATAATTCCTCCATATACTACTATATCACTGTCTGCCAGCCAATAATTTTAAATGATACTTTCTCAAGATTAAGAAATAAATTATGATGCAGCCATAAAATTGACTTCTATGAAGATAAATGGATAATTTAGTAACATAGGAAGATGCTCATAGTTCATTGGTAATTTTTAAAATTATAAAATGTAAATTATATACTGTCAAATTAATAAACTGAAACCTCATTAAGTTGGAGTCAGGAAGCCAAAAGGGGGAGCACTCACTCTCTATGTGATAGCAGAGCCCAACAGGAAGAAGAAAGACTTCCTCTTCTTGACTGGCAAGAAGTCCAGCCAATGAAACCCCACTATACATCAAACTCTTACTTCTTCCAATGGACTCTTTACAATAGCCCTCCCAACTTCCTCTTCTCTATGAAAGAGTTTCTCCTTCTTTGCTTCTCTGGGACTTGACAGTGGCTCTTCATGGCTGCAGACTCCAAATTACTATTCTTTACTGATCCCCAGTAAACCCATTTTTGCTGGAGAAATAACTGGCTGTCTATTTGTTTAAGATCAACAACACACGTAGATATTATATTACATATAGTATGACATATTGATATATTTTTATATATCTAAATATTTATAGAGCCTTCCTTTTAATATTAGGAAGATGAGTGACGAATTCATTCTTTATGCTTTCTGTAATTTGAGTTTTCTGCAAAAAATACTAGTTATTCATATAATAATTAAAAATAGGTATAGGATTAATAAAAACATTAAAAATATACCTCACAATTCTTTAGATATATTGAAATATTTCTCTTATATAAATTTTTTTGAAATTTTATATAATTTTGTCTTTATTATTCATTATATTTATTTTACACTCTCTCTATATGTATATTATTGAGTCCTATCTTTGTGGTTTCCATCCTGAGGTTTGGTCCTCATGTTATAATGAAAATCTGGCTTCGAAGTAGGTATTATGTGGAATATTAAAAAAGGTTTTCTGTCCTCTGCCATAAACAATCCAGGCTATTATATTGACATTCTTGAAGAGGTGCTGCTTAAAATTTTTCTGCAAATAGTTCCTGGGTCTCTTATTTTTAACCTTTGAAATGATCATCAATTGTCTAGTTACAAAAAGAAGGAATCAAAAGCTGATTTTATCCTTCAGTAGTTACTTTGATACTTGGAGGGAAAAAGCCTGTTGTTACACCTTCATTAGATCTTTAAAAATCTACCTTTTGTTTAATACAAAGAACAACTGGAAAAGTAGGCCTGAAGGACTGTACAACTTAGTCGTACAAGTAAATTTTCATTATCGACACTGTCCCAGTGTATGTGATTTAGCTCAAAAGGAGGCAACAAGGAGGAGGAAGACAAGATGCAGCCTCTGAATCCAAAGAAGTAAAAGACGGTCGTTGAATACGTCTTATGTATTCAACTTGGGATATTTTCTTCCTAATTATTCTAATGAGAGCACTTTTCACGCTATTTAGTTTCTTTGAAAATATTGTTGAACCAGTTTACAACTCTACAATAATACATAACAGTGCCCGTCTCATCTTGAGTAATGCTATTTTCTGGAGGACATTCTTGATAACTGCAAAACCTGCATTTCTTATTCCCTCTTTCTCTTTCGTGCTGAGACCCATATTTCAAAGTACTCAGATGTCCCAAAGCCACCTCAGATTTAGTAAAAACTAAACTAACTCACTACCTTCCTCCAAAAGTTTATGCCTTTTCCTGTTTTCTGTCTCCATGAATAATGTCAGAAGTGTCTAATTCCCCAAGCTTAAGGCTCAATCTCATCTTCAACCATGATCTCTCCCATTTCTCTCCAAAGCAATCATCTGAGTTCTATTCATTTTAAATGATAAATGTCTTTTAAATATGTTTTTTTTCTTTCTCCAACTAATGTTATTGCTTTATATCTGTCTTTCATAAACCCCCAACTAGTACACGGCAACAGCATCCTAAGTGGTCCCTTTCTACTCTAAGCATCTTTTAACCAGTCATTAAAATTACCTTCATAAAAAAATAAAAAGACAAACATTTTAAAAGTCAATCTCCTGCTTAATATATTTCATCACCCTCCAATGATTATTAAAAGTCAAATTTCTAAACATGACATTCCAATTCTCTATAATCTAATTCTTTAAACTAGATTTCTCGCTTACCTATCGTACTTCGCACTGTGCAAGTCAAAGCTCTCTTCTACCTGAACCTCCAGCCAAAAGTCAGCACCAATTGTAACTTACATGAGTAAGTCATCTTGAGTGACCCAGCTCTGGTCAAGCCACCATACGAAAGCAATCCAGATGGTACTACGTGGAACAAACAAAACCAGTCCAGCTAAGCGCAGGCAACCCCAAAGAGTTATGACAGATAATAAATGGAAGTTGTTATTTTAAGTGATGCTCCAATAAATAGATAACTGAAATAGTGAATAAAAATCCCAAAAGGTTTCATTAACTATCTGTTAATGTATAATACATATATGTATAATGCATTTATGTTCAATCAAAGCCAGCTTCTAACGAATGAGCATTCCTCACCTCTTTCAAAATTCCGCCTCTACAGATCTATTTATTTTACATTTAGAATGAAGGGAATGTTTTCTGTACTCTTTGCCTAAGAATTTTGAAACTTAGAACATAAACTTGCATCATGCAATAGACCTAGGATTTGTCTTGTTAGAGGAAGCAAGTTTTCCAAGTATTCTCTTGTCAAATATTTATTGCTCTTATTCAGTTTTTATTTATTTAAAAAAATTAAAAAGAAAGACAAACAGCATGTAAGCAAGCAAATAAAACTGCAAATATTAACCATGAGTCCAAGGAATGCACATTCTAGATGGGGATTCTGACAAGTGAGCCAACAATTATGATACAGTGTTAATCCTGTAGAGCTGTACACGAGTCCCTAAAAGAGTAAAGTAGGCAAGGACTTGAGTACTAAAGGGAGGAATAGTAATTGGAACAATTTCCTATGAGGAGGAAACTACTTCATTCTGAAAGATAAGGAAGAGATAGCCAAGAGGGAAAACAAGAACAGGTAAGTTTCCTGAAAGAAGGATTAATATACACAACCTAAAGATCCAATCTATGAAATATTTTCAAATAAATTCAGTTCAAATAAACTTACTTCAAATAAATCAAGTATAACTTGAATATATGATTGATAGATGTTTGGCCATGACAAGGGTCAGAAAATGTAAACAGGGAGCAAGGTGACAACATATGTGTGTCCTCAAGGAGGAGTTTCAACTGTATCTTGCAGGTAATGAAGACAGGAAAAATTTTATGTTAATTATTGGTGCCATCAGATTTCTGTTTTACAAAGATCTCACTGGAAACAGACTGGGAAATTGGTCTAAGGGTAGTAGAGATGGAAGTTGGTGTAACAGCTTGGTAAATAATGCAGTAAAGCAGGTTAAAATACACATACAGTATGCAGATTCATTAACGGTAACATTGGGCATGGAAATAAAGGAACACATGAATGAGAGATTTTTGGAGGTAGAATTTTAAGAGCTTGGTGACTGGAATTGTGTATGAAGTTAACAGTGGCTCCTAAGTATTTGCCAGGCCTGATGGAGGGAATTGTGATGCCGTTCGCCAAGAAATTGAATTTAGAAGGAGGAACGATGGTTAGGTGGAAACTGATGCTTTTGAAGTGCCTATAAAATATTTGGCACAGATTTTAAATAGAATAAATAAGTTTTCTACTATACCATCTTGATTTTTCTACCTTTTTTCCATTTCATTATCATCAACAACAAAAAAAAGATGTTAATATTTAAATATGTATTAGATGACGTGTTCTACCTGGGTTAAAAAGATTAATTATACTCTTATTACTGCCCTATAGGAACACTGTTCCAACCTGCTGTCTACCTCTATGGTCTAAGGTTATTAAGAGAAATTTTCCTAGCCACAGACAGATTGTGCTTTGTTTTCTCTTTCAGAGTGATTTTTTGATAATAGGAATACAACCATTGCCTCAAATAGTGTATATCCATTGAATTCATGTAATTGAGACATGAATTCAAATTAGTATTATATATATTTGGTTGCAGGTAGAAGGGATGTCTGTCTCCCATAAATAGAAAATATATATCCAAAATTTTGCCCCTTTGTTATGGACTGAGTTATGATCCCCTCCCTGCAAATTCGTATGTTGAAGTTCTAACCCCTAGTACTTTAGAATATGACTGTATTTGGAGGTAGGGATTTAAAGAAGAAACTAAGTTTAAATGAGGTTAGATGGTAGGGTCTTAATACAATGTGACTGGTGTCCTTATAAAAAGATGAAGAAATACAAGGGATGCCCACAAACAGAGAAAAGGCCGTGTGAAGACAGAGAGAAGGCAGCTATCTGCAAGTCAAGGAGAGAGACCTCAGCAGAAACTAAACCTGCCAATACCTTGGTCTTGGACTTCCAGCTTCCAGAACTGTGAGAAAATAAACGTCTGGTTTTTCAGCCACCTAGTCCGTAGTATTTTGTTAAGGCAGCCCCAGCAAACTAACACACCCTCTTCCTATTTGGAGGAAATAATTGAAAGAACTTTGATGTCCTGTCCATCACTATCCCCCAGGAAATATATTAATAAATTATTTTTGTCCTCACTTTCAGTGTACTCATCACTCCATGTTTTATTAGTAGGCAATATCACTCCACTCAAAGTCAGTGTTCATGCATTCTGTGTTCTCTCTTTTTTCCCCTGTAATAAGCATACATGTCTTATCCCTTAAAGAAGTCCGGTCAAACTTGTTCATGCTGTTCCTCAGAAAAATAAACTCAAGTCTGTCTTTCAGATGCTTTTTTTATTTACTTTAAAGCAGCATAAATTAGGAAACCTTGTTTAGGCCTCTTACTTGAACTGTATTTCCTGATACTAGCAGGTATCAGAGAAACACTGCACTTAAAATATTGGGTATTGGGAACTTGCTTGTGATTTATCAAAGTATTATTTTATTTGCTCTATTTGTTTGCTTATTGACTCAGCGAAATTTGGAAGAAGAGGAATAAGATGTAGGATCTGGGCTTCAATATCTTACCTCAACCCCCTAAAAATAAATGTTTTATTTCCTATTAAAACTATCTGCTAAAGAAGGCCTACTGTAAAAACACAGCATCTATTTTCCCTGTGCTCATGACTAAAGAAGACTGCATGGCTAGATAGAATTTGGGGTATCTTTAAAACATATACTTGGAAAGTGCTTAAAGTTGAGCTTTTTTATTAAAATGTCAAAATGATTTTTTGAGTATGGCCAATTACCTAATTACTTTGTTCACTCACCAGAAAATTTTATTGTCACATTAAAGATCACACTTTTTAAAATTAAAAGAGTCATAAATTATTGTACAGTATGGTCTTCAAAAGTAGGCCCTAAAATCAGAACTGATTAAGCTGGAATTTCATAGATCCAGAAATTGCTTTATTTATGTTATTTTAAGTTATTTACTCAATATACTGTGTATTTGTATGATTAGAGAAGTGAACCTGAAGGATCGGTGCATTTAAGAATAAACTGTAGATATGTTAAAATTAGTGACAAAAGCATGACATTATCAAGTCCTACAGTTCCTAAATTTAAAATATTATTGTTACAATTTTAATAAACCTATGGGGGAAAAACCTATATAGATTAAAATAAGTTTAAAATGATATAGAGTGCCTAAAATATAGTAAGTTAAACTACTTCTAACTTATAGTGGACTTTGCTAGAGGAAGGAAGGAACGAAAGTTGTATTTAACGTTAAGTATTCTATTTAAAAAACAAAAGTATTCTATTTGAGAATGATACTTGAAATGTTTTTAGGTAAAACACACATTTTTATTGAATCCTTTTTTTTAACTGAAAATGGTTTACAAAGACTTTTAGTGAAAGATGGTGGATTGTACCATACATTTAACTCCATGTCTTGCCAATACCCTAATGAAAAACAGTAAAGAATTTTTAAAAACTTATACCCATGAGGAGGAATGGGGCATAAGATATAATGGCCGAAAACAACAGGCAAGAAAACCAGCAATTGGATTAACATGGTAGAAGAAACCTAGAAAAAGTTAAATTGTACTGTGAAACATGCACACTAAATTGACTAAAGCGAAAACATTTAAAAATACCAAGTTTTAGCCAGGGTGTGGAAAAACTGGAATTCATATATTCCTGGTGACTGTGTATTTTTATACAAATACTCTGGAAAAATGTTGAATCCCTTCACTGATTCTAAATTTATGCATGTCCTGTGACTCAGAAATTTTACTCCTATAAGTATTTTCAATACAAATATGCAACTTTGTGCACCCAAGATATTTACAAGAATGTTCATAACATTGTCGTTCATAATTGCTGCCCCTTGAAACAACCAAACGTTTCATCAATAGTAGAATGGATAATAAATTGTCATATATTTTATATAATAGAAGATTATACATAATGAAAATGAATGAACCACTACATTGTACAACATTAATTAATCTCAAATAAAATATTGGGTAAAAAAATCAGACACTCAAAAGATACTTACTGTTTAATAACGTTTATATAAAGTTTAAAAACAGACAAAAATTAATTCATGATTTTAGAAGTTGGACTAGTGATGACTTTTAAGGACGAGGTAGGGTTGAGTGATTGGGCATGAGAGAATTCTGCATCGCTGATTTCATTCTATTTCTTCACTTGGGTAAAGACATTGAAACTGGGAGCCAACTTGCTTAGACTATACCTCAGTTAGTTGTCTGTTTGCAAAAGTAGTTAGATAACGCATTACTAAAGTGCACCCTATAGATAACATCTCTGATGCTTGGGTCACCATGGTAATGGGTGCTTAAGTTGTTTTTCAGGAATTGAGAGTTGACTCCTTGTCCACTTCAGGCTGGTTAAGACCACTGAGTCATCAACTAGGGCTGCATGAATGCCCCATAGGAGACCCTTTGATGTCAGGGAGCCAAAAACTCCATCCTCAGGTCACGCTAACACCATTTTGTGAACACGCATCCTAGGAAGAGCCATGAAGCTTATTTACATTTGGGCAGCTTGTTGATTACCTCACTACTCCTTACCTTCAGTCATCTATTCCCACACTTCAGACCACCCTGACCCTTTATCCCATAAATATTCCTAATCCCATTTTTGTGGAGGTAGATTTGAGACTTGTTCTCCCTTCTTCTCACTTGGCTGCCTTATGAATAAACATTTTCTCTGCTGCAAACTCATCTTCCTGGTGATTGGCATACCATGTGGCAGGCAAAACAAAAGCCTGGTTTGGTGACAACAGGAGTGTATTAACTTTCTGATAATGTACTAAATTGTACAATTATAATTTTGCAGAAGTTTTTGCATACCTTTTCCAAAAAACTCTGAATATTTTATTGAATGAGAATAATTAAATAGAAATATAAAGTTTTTCAAAAAGAGGCAATTTGGTCAATCAAATACTGCGAATTAGGCTAAGTAAGGTAAACTATGGATATTCACTGGATTTAGCAATAGAGCAAGAATACAAATGATGTCCATGATAAGAATAGTTTTGTAGCATGGTGAAAACAAAACTACGGCATTTGATTAAGGAGAGAATGTGAAGTTAGCAAGTGGAAATAGTAATAATAGTTCTTTCAAGAAGTTTTATTGTGAAAGGGGAGTATTTGAAAAGCTGAGGTTGAGGGAAGACGTTCTAGAGCACGTTCATAAGCTGATTGGAATACATACTAGAGAAGGAGAAATCAATGAATCAAGGAGAGAGATCACAGTTGTAGGGACAAGAGAATGTGAAAGTAGAGGGGAACCAGAACCTCAGTGGATATTACCTCCGTGGCAACAGATGGGGAGGCAAGGAGTTTGAGTACAGATGCAGGGCTGGTAGTAGATTCAGTCCAGTGAATTCAGGAAGTTTATGTCTTCTTGCTTGACCTGTGAGTTGAAAGGGGTTATGCCGGGGTCCAACCCCAGCTGAGTCCAGGGTCTCCCGAAGGGA
Organism: Equus asinus; assembly: GCF_041296235.1. NCBI lineage: Eukaryota > Metazoa > Chordata > Mammalia > Perissodactyla > Equidae > Equus > Equus asinus. Next base: position 47,759,390 of record NC_091793.1, on the reverse strand, counting down.
TGGACGTAGTCGGCGAGAGAGAGAGACGCAGTGAGACAAGGAGTGAGGTTTCCAAGTCTATTGAATATGAGCATCCGCTTTTCTTATAAAGGGTCCAGGTTACATAAGGTTCAATCAGGTGATATTATGTCAGCAGCTAATCTTTAGCACTTAGACATTATCTAGACATAGCATGTCCGGCAAGCAATATATTTTCTGTGGGGTAAGTAACAAGTGGTTTCAAGGGCACAGGGTATGGTATACAAAGGAAAGTCTAAGATGTCTTGCAAACAACCGAATATACTTGTCAAATATAGCTGGCATAACTATTAATAAAGTGAACTTTAAAGGTTGGACTTGTTTGCTTGTCTTTCAAAGGTCAGGAACGTGTTTGGCAGTAAGGTTTACATCGCCCCCCTTCTTTCCACCAATTCCACCATGGGCCTTCTGTGGCCTTCTGTGCCCTTTCTGGGTCTCTGCAATATAGCCTACGCAGATGTTTCATTGTATATGGATTCCATGTTCTAGGATCTCCCCACCGTGCGCTCATATTATCCCAATATGTTGTATCCTCAGGTGTAATTCTCCTGTTTCCTTTCCACTTATGGGGGACCCAATCTTCATCACAGTCCCAATTAACTCTGACCAAAGTTTCATGATGTTTTCACATCAAGTCCTCTGGACTTAAAGTAGGTCTATGTCTCTTCTTATGAGGGCCCCTATATGTACCTGGCTGCCATCTGTGTCTTCCTACAGTTAAGGGGAGCATATACCATTTTCCTCCTATAAAAATTTCCTGATTTGGCCAGGTTCCTCTTATGGGATGGCCACCAATGTTCCTCTGACCTACTTTATGAGGGGAGGAAGGAGGAAGCTGACCAGCAGAACTTCCGCTCACTCCCCAGCAATTCCAGAAAAGGAAAAATAGATGCAAGAGCATAGTGCATATAGATATTGTGCGCTTTCCCTAATTTCCCTTGAGAAGCGCCTTGCACATTCTCACTCCACTGCCAGACCTTGTCACACTGCAGTGGCAGCTAAGCCTGGAGACCGGCTCCCAGCAGGGTTAGAGTAAAACAGCATGAGGAGAGAAGGTTTGAAATGATCATTTTGGAAAGAGGAAAAGGGAAATGTAGCAGGAATGCCCAGTAACACGGTTTTCTTCACCATTACTGTGTAAATTCAAACAACGTTAAGTCATTTTTAAAGCTTTAAAAGAACAAAAGACACTGTCCTTGTTTATGAAAAGTTATAAATTTATTTAAAGTGTTTAATTCCTAAAATTAGCATCTGATTAGGAGAAGCTAGAGAGGGTTTTTAAGGTATTCTTTAAATTAAGTAAACGCCAGAATGAAGAATAGGTTACACTATTACCTAAGTAAGCAAGCGTAAAATCACTTTTATGAGGTAAAAAAAGGCATATTTTGCTAAAATTAAATGGAATTGGTATTACTTCAATTATATATCTACAATATATTATTGATTATCTTGTCGAATATTAGAGTAGGATTGGAGATTTTAAAAGCTATGACTAGAAAAGAAAGAATGGATGAACGTCATATCCTTAGGAAGGTTTCTATCAAGTAGGGGAGATATACTTAGAAAGAAATCATAGCTATCATCGTAAAGAATATAATCAAATAAATTATTACAATGCACAGTGCTTAAGGATGGCAGTTATAGCAAAGTAATGAACTCTTACTTGGGCAGCTACATATTTCAAAGGCTTGTTAAAAAGAAGGCAAGCACCAGGCTTTTCTCAGTTGATTTCCAATTAATTCATCTCTGCATTGAACATATATTTATTGAGAATCAACTACACACCAGAACTATTTTACATGCTAGAAATAAGACAGTGAATAAGATAGATATCATTCTTGTCCTAAAGTAGCTGACATTCTAGTAGTGGAAGGAGACAATGAACACACACATAAATTATATCATCTAGAGATAAGTATTAGAAAGAAGTTATTAACTGACTTACAAAGTTGGAAAGGCAAAGGAGCCAGTGTGGCATTCACTAGGAACTAAGGAAATCCATGGCAAGGTGCAAAGAAAAGAAAGGGGAAGGAAATAAGATTAAAGACAACCAGGTAAATTTTGTGATATCTTTTGAACGTTTATGAAAAATGATTTTATTCTGAAGGCATTGTGAAACTACTGGAGCGTATCAAGCAAGTGAGTGACTTAGTTAGATTTTTATTTTAAAATAAATGCTTGGACCATGGTGTAGTGTTTGAATCACAATAGAAGGAAAGTATAATTAAGATAGCCTTTTAGGTTTAGGAAAGAAGAAAAGAAATACAGAAAAAGAGAAAGAGAAAAAGAGAAGGAAAGAGGAATAGAGAAATAAAGGGAGAGAGAAAAAGGCAGAAAGAAGGAAAAGAGAAAATCCAGATAAAAAAGCAAGAAAATATTTTGTGAATGAAATACAGAGGGTGAATTCAAGAGGGAATAGTGCAGCACAATTATCTAGTCATAGACTCTACAGCCAGGCTCCCTGCCTCCTAATCCCATCGTGTCTACCTGCTCCTGTGTGACCTTGGGTAATGTCTTCCTTTGTCTCAGACTATTTGTAAAAGGTGGATGATAATGAAACATAACTCATGATTTTTATTAGCATTGAACTAATTAATACATGTGTTTTGCTTTGAAGAGTACCTGGCACTTAAGTGATCAATAAATATTAGAAAAGAAAATTAAGAAGCAGAATACGTCAGTTTGGAAGATATAAAGAAAGACACAGAACGATGAGTTGAAGATGACCTCAAATTTCTTGTTCAGTTAATTGGACTGATGATAGCACCAGTTTAGAGAAGGATTAAAAGGGAGGCAGATTTGAAAGACAATAATAAGTTCAGTGTTTAACATGTTGAATTTGAATTACCTGAGGGACATCTTATTAAGTTTGCTCATTAGGCAATTGGATTTTTAAATAGGAGTTCAATGAGGAGGTCTGCATGAATATAAATATTTGTGAATCATTTCTTTGTAGGAGCAAATGAAGTCATTCATCACAGATGCCATTATCTAGGCAAACAACATAGATTTACAAAAGATAAAAGTTCACCTAATATATACAGAATTAAACAAAAAAGAGAAAACTGAGGAGGCATAGACAGATTTGAAGAAGAAATATGAAAGAAACATGTAAAGATATTAAGGAAATAAAGATTTTTCAGGAATGTGTGTTCAATATTACCAAATTCTAATATAGAAAACAGGACAGGAATATAAAATCTCTTTGCTTCTTTCTGAGTCTTCACTAGCAGGGTCATTAACATCCATATTTCTCCTAACAATCTGTTAAAGGCAATCTAGGCTTTTTCTATTATGCTCCTCAAAATTCGAGAGCCAATTGTCAAATCTAAAATTCACTTCCACATTTTCAGGTATTTGTTACAACAGCTCCCCTCTTTCAGAAACCAAGATTTATATTAGTTTCTTATTGCTGCAATAATAATTCCTCACATATATAGTCACTTAAAACAACACAAACTTATTAGCCTACAGTTCTGTAGGTCAGAAGTCCAAAATGGGTTTCACTGGATATAAATCAGGGTGTCGATGGTCTGCATTTCTTTCTGGAGTCCGAAGGAGATTTCGTTTTCTTGCATTTAACCCATTTCTAGAGATTGCCTGCATTCCTTGGCTTGTGGCCATCTTCCATCTTCACAGCTAGCAATAGCCTGTCTAGTTTTCTAATGATGTGATCTCTCTGGTTCTAATCCTTTTTCCCTCTTCCCCTTTGAGGATCCTTCGATTACATTGACCCCATCACAAAATCCAGGATAATCTCTTTATTTTCAGGTCATCTGATTAGCGACTTTAATTCCATCTGCAGCCTTAACTCCTTTTGCCAAGTAACATAGCATATTGACAAGTTCTAAGAGTTAGGATGTGAACGTCATTGGGGGCCATTATTCCATCTACCACAAAGTTATTCATGGCATAACTGAATGTTGTTCTAGGAATGTGATAGTGACAAAAACCAGATTACATTGTGTTGAGAAATGGATGGATGTTCAGGTAGGGAAGACAACTTCACTTATAAGAAATAAGGTGAATAAGAAATAAAAACACAAAAATGGGAGAAACAGATAAAACAGTAACTTCATTTTTGTTGTTTGTTATTAAGATAAGTGATACTTTGACATGTCCACAGGGTGGGGTAGGTAGCTGTTTGTGGAAGTCTTGTAAATATAAATGGCATCCAAAATTTTAACTGAGGTTGAATTTTTTAAAAAATCAATATATGTATCATATAGCATACCAGCCAGTTTCCTTGCCATTATTTTAATCAGGTTTCTTTGTTTCTGTGGATTAGGAGTAAAAATGGTAACGATATAAGATCCTGATTCATACTGAACATGAGAAAATTAATATCATAGCACAGCAGTTAAGAAAATGGGCTCTGCAATAAGATTCTTTCCAAAGTGATATCACAATACATTCATCAGAAAGAATGATAGTTAGAAGACTGATATTATCAAGTGTTGGTGTGGATGTGGATCCACTGGAATTCTCCTACACTGCTGATGGGAGAGTAAATCAATACAACCATATTTCAAAACAAGTTGGAAATCTTTCAAACAATTTGGAAAATCAATTTGTAGAACCTATGAAGAACTCCATTCCTAGGTATATAACTAACACATGAATGATGGTTTTATCAATCTCATTTGTAATAGGCCAGTCTGGAAGGAATCAAAATGTACATAAAAAGAAGAGAAATTGTTTTAGATTCATACCATGGAAAACTCTACAAAATTAATTACTGCTATACAAAAATCATGGGTGAATCTAACAAATGTAATATTGACTGACAGTAGCCAGATTCAAAATAATGCCTATTTTACAAATCCATTTATATAGAACTTTCAAACAAACTAATTAATAATTAAGTCTGGATAGAGATAAACTTTGGGAATAAATGGAGTAGTGACTGGGATGGAGTACAAAAGGGCTTCTATAAGGCAGCTCAAGTTCTATTTCTTAATATGGGCAGTAATTACACTAGTATATTCACTTTGTGAAAATTTGTCAAGGTATATATTTATGATTTGTACACTTTATATGTGTGCTACATGAATAAATTAAAGAGTGGCATGAAATAGTATAATACATAAATTTAGAAGTAGAGAGGAGGTAAGAGATATTTGTGCCATTTTGATGTGAAAATTCTCAGGGTATTTGGTAATGGCAATGAGTGCAGATAGCCATTTATTTAAAAAATTTTCCAAATTTAAGGTTAAAAAGAATTGGCAATATTCAAAGAAAATTTCAAAATCAATCTGTAGCTTATTGCTCATATACTTCATTGAAATCAGAGAATACAAACGAGAAAACCAACTTGCTTGGAAAATAAACGTTATTTTAGCCTACAAACTAGTAAAATTTCAAAATAGTCATTAGCATTCCAAGGAAGTTTTGATGCAACTAAATGTAAGTTGTCATGTGCACAGATGTTACTACAGTTTGCCCTATATTAACTATAATTTTAGCTTGTGATATTTCTCCTCTTCAAGCAAAGGCTATGATCTCAAATGAAATTCCAGATGGCGAAAAGTTTGTACCATACACTCAGGAAACCAAATCCCAAAATTTTGAGGGCTGTGTTTAATAGGTTATTGTTATATTTGGCCTAGATTATTTAAATATTAAGCAGGAAGTGAAGCCCAAACAAGAAGTTATTTAAAAATCATCTGACTTTTTATATTACATAATTTCTACACGTGCAATCATTTTTTTCCCTAATTCCCCAAGTTGTTTTCCTTTTACCTTACTATGATTGCCACATAACCACTCATTTCATCCCTTTCCTCAGACATAAATGATGAAATATTCATTGAGTGAAGCTCTGGATCATTTCATAGCATTCACCTTTTGACTTCAAGTGGTTCTAGTAAGTATTTGGTTTAATACACTTTACTAAGGAATTTGGCAACAGAAGAATATCACTTTTTTTCTGAAATCCATATGAAAGCTAGTTTTTAGCTCTGCCATACAAAAATGATGAATTTAGAAATTTAAATAAGTATCCAATTTAAAATAATAAATCCCTTCTACTTCCTAGCAGGAGGGAACTGACCATTTGTAAGACTTTGGTAACTGAGAACATATACAAATGGAATACGCTCCATGTAAGACTAGAGTGCTTGTTTTTATTGAAGGTGTATAACAGAAAACCATCTCAAACAACATTCTCTCCTGTGAAGTCAAAATAAAGAAACTCAGTCAAAACGTTTTGCTTATAAAAACTTTCTTTTGTGAAAGTAAACATAGAAAGTAATACTAGTAGCACTGATCAAAGACCAGTTCATCATTTAGGACCCTATGATTCCTAGAGAAGGAAGCAATATTGTATTTGGGAAAGGATATCATCAGAAAATTTGGTTCCTAATCCTTAGTTTATCGTTAATTAACTCTGTGGAGCAAGATGGCTAAAATTTTGGTTCTTATCTCCCCCTCTGGTAGGCATTTGCATTTGATGTTAATAATCTCCATGCTCCTATTTATCTCTAAAAGTCCATAAATTAACATAAAAATTCAGGAAAAGTATGCTTTTGTGTATTGTTTCTAAACTTCTCCTTTATTCTATTTATACATTGTAAATAACCAGATCATTAGTTTCAGTGTTTAGTCTTTCAAATGAAATCCTGGTACGGAGCGAAAAAACAAAGAAAATAGATAAAAATTGAGCTGCTTCTCTTAAAGGTGTTGGGGAGCTGCAGGTCTCTTAACCCCTGTTTGACCCTTCCCTTTTGACTCCTAAATAGGACTTTTCAGACTCTCTAAAGCTTTTTAAAATACAGTTCAAAAAATTGCTACACTAGACAACTCCCAACAATAAATGTTTTGGACTCTAGGATTGTGACATGGAAACTGAGAATATGGTATGCTATTACCTGTTTTCCACTTTACAATTTCTAAAGAATAATATATGTCTCTCTTGTCCTTTACTTATCACTGACCACAATAATTAGCCATCATATATTAAATAAAGTAATCCTCTCTAACAATTTCACAAATGAGATTCCTAAATTGGATTTTAGTTTAATTAAGTTCAACTATAACAAATCACATTGTGAAATGTCATAGACTTCAAATATGTAATGTCATAGACCACTAGAACTATGATATGTATTATCAATGCAAATAAAATAAAATTTAACATAAGTAATACAATTGTTAATGCAAATACATATGAGGAAACAGATTTTATTATGGTAATTTAGCATGCAAAATACTCACTTTTGCCTTAAAAAGATGACCCTTTACACCAAACTTCCCTGACTAAGCATCATTGAGCAATGCCTGGTCAGAACACAATCTGGTATATATAGAAAAATGATAAAGACAGCAATAAAAACAGGAATCAAGCAATACAATAGGTTTTGGCATATGTGACCTCATTTTGTAATATGATCCATGCTTAATTTTGAATATAAAAATCAGTTATAAAGATAGGTGAAGAGGGAGATGGAGGAATTGAATAAAATGAGCTAAACAGAATTTCTAAAATAATGTAGCAGGAAATTTATAATTTTGTACATTCTGTGTTTAATAACTTATTCTTTCTTTAATATTTCATGTAAGATTGAAAATATAATTGAGTTATTTTCAAAGAAGAAAAAAGCCTATAAAATGTGGAAATGCAATATATGAAATTAATATTAGAGTTACATAATTTAAGACAAAGCAATAGTTATACAGGCCCAAAATAAAGTCTAAATTTCTACAAAGTGAAAAAGGAACAAAACAAAATATTTCTTGAACACCTATTATGTAACAAAATTTGAAAATTTTTGTGTCGCAAATTATGTATTTTTTTCTTTAGGATTCTATATCTTACCTGAAATAAGGTAACAATTTATCAAATGATTGATGAAATGTCAGTTGTCATGAGGATTTCTTATTTTGTTTAGCCTCATAACAAAATCCTTTTAGATACAATGAGGTGAGAAAGTGGCTAGAATATTGTTAAAGTTGGTGAATCTTTTTTTAAGAAATAGACAGTTGTATCTGTGCTGAGGGTTGTATTAGTTTGTAGGGCTCTCATAACTAAGAACCACAACTGAGTGGCTTAAAAAAACAGGAATTTAATTTCTCACCTTCCTGGAAGGTAGAAGTCTGAGATTGAGGTATCAAAAGGGTTGGTTCCTTTGGAGGTCTACGAGGGAGAAATCTGTCCCAGGCCTTTGTCCTAGCCCCTGGTGGTTCGCTCTCAATCTTTGGCACTTCTTGGTTTCTGCTGCATCACCCTGATCTCTGCCTTCATCTTCACACGATGTTTTTCCTGTGTGTGTGGGTGTGTGTGTCCAAATTTCCCTTTTTTATACGGACACTGGTCATATTGGATTAGGGACTCACTCTACTCCTGTATGACCTCATCTTAACTAATTACAGCTGCAATGACCCTGTTTCCAAATAAGGTCACATTCTAAGGTAGTGAGGGTTAAGACTTTAACATGCGAATTTGAAGGGGACATAATTCAACGCATCACACTGGTAGAGTTTCGACCAGATATAGCAATAATAGAATTAGGAGACAAATAGCAGAAAAAACTAGTGAGTATTAGAATAAAACAAATAATATTTTCTAAGAATTTATCCTCCTGGTAGTAGTCTTCCTGTTTGCAATTGCAAATCACAAGGATAATATACTTGGAGAGAATACTTGGAGCTAGTGATCAGGAAAACAAAACAAAACAGAACAGAACTGAAAGTGAGACTGAGAGAGGAGAGTCTAGTCCAGACTAGAAAAGAGTTCAGCACAATGTGAGGGCAAGTGATACAATCATCTATTAGGGCCAGTGAAAGGGAGCTGGACAGGGCATCCATATCCTATAAGCAGCCCACACCAGAAGGATGTGATCACTATAAGCACTACCTCTTGGCTATGGGACCATAGTGGAACTCCACAGAAGACTGTGTAATCGGAGATTCATTATTTAGGGAAGCAAATTGTCAAGGAAAAGTTTAAACTTGAGCATAGATATCTAACCAACCCGCAAAATGAAACCAGAAGGTTTCAACTTCACTCATTGAACAAAGATTTGCATGATTAAGAGAAAGCAATTCAAATGAAATAGAGAATCTTTCATGAGAAGGGCTGAAAAATACTATACTTTAGTATCTGGGTTCTAAGAAAATATTAAAAAAATCTGAGTACTAAAGACACCTGGAAATGTGAAAGTGCAGGAGAAATAGTCTAATCAGAATTGAGATTTGATAGCTGGAAAAAATTATGAACTCATCTGTGTCCTTTATAATGAGCTCACAGAAAGACCCATATAATTTAATATTTGAAATTGTATATTTAGTTCAGCTTGCATTAGTTAGATAAACTAAATGCACTATGACATATCCTTTAAAATTTCATGCTCTCTTCTGTAATGAAAATTTAAGAATGGCTATTTCCTTTCTATTATCAGTAGATGGAAGTGTCTGAGAAGGCTATTAATGGTAATGCAGTTATGAGAGTTTCTAGACCGTAAATATGCAAATAGCTTATCAGACTGATTTTCAGCCTAAAACAAGTACTATTTTTGCATTCATCTATAAAATGGGAATGATAATAATATAAAACAACACAAAGTGTTGAAAAGTGGAAATTTCACAAAGTAAAAATTAGATGAAAAATTGTCAAGGAAATATATGTTTGAAAAAACATATATAAAGCATTCAGAATAGCACAGAGGAAGCCTATAGAAGTATTAACTTTTATTATTTTTCTTTAAATTAGTGAAGTGAATGATACCCTATGATAAAGAACAGAGATAAAGCTTGATTTCTTGATTATCAACTTCAAAAAATTATGCTAAAAGTGATAACCAGGGTAGCACCCATGGACGTGGAAACAGTACTTTTGATTCAGCTAAGACATGCTTCCAAATTAATTTCATTTTTTTCACCTAGTCAAAGTCTGGGTACATAAAAATGGATATTTGAATGTTTAAATACCCGTAGCAATATACTATATCATAGATTCATAACCAAACTAAAAAAGAATTTAAAAATCTTAATAGATGTAATATATATAATAAAACCAATATTTTTGATTAAGTAAAAAGACAAATGTGGCTATAAATCTTAATCTTGTGGTAGGTCTTCAACTTCATTAAGGCATCTTTTTCTTTAGGCCATCAGTATGCCTCAGGTTCCTCATCTGTGACACAGAGAAATAGCACTTAATTATAGGGACTCCCTACAGCTAAAAGGAATGCAAATTGATTTATGTATCAAATATGTATTCAGAACCAAGGAGGTGAGTTAATTTAATACATTGTTATGAGTATGAGTCCTATTATCAGAAAACTTCCCTTTAAAACTTCTCTGCCTTTGTTAGTCTTGTAACTTCAAATCATTTAACCTCTCTGAAATCACGTTTGTGTGACAATAAAGGAAACGCTGAAAGTAATGTAAGGAAAATAACAGTACCTTGCTATGGTGTTGTTATGAGAGCTGAGAAATGCAGTTCAAATTAATATCACAGAGTAAATATTACCTTTATTCATTACTATTGAACGGTTAAAAGAATAAATGAGAGAAATAATCACCATCCTCATGGAGCTTATAAAAGAGGTATGGCTTTTTCCCTCTCATGAATAAAAGAGTTAAACCTACATAAAATAGGAAAACTGCATAAAAGTTTTAACAGGATTCAGAGATTCAAAACATTTTCTAATTAGAGTAATGAAATACACAATGAATATACACATTTACACATACACTTCAAAATATACTATTATCTGTTTTGTTCTTTACAAAATTTCAAATAATTTTGGCTCTGAGTTTGAAAAGGAGGACAAGAAATGAATATTAGAAAAACAAAATATAATTATCTCCATGGAAAATTTTCCTGTATACTGAAGGTAATGTTCTTTTATTATGAAAACCTGAGTTATTTTATCACCGCTGGTCTTCTGGATCTTTTAGATTTTGTCTAAAATACATATGACAGGATTAATTTCTTCCTCTCTCAAATATGAATGGTAATAAAATTATTTGTAAATACTTTGAATGCAAAGAAAATTCAAATAAACTAAAAGATGAAAAATACGTAATTTTATATCCAAGATATTAAAGTAAGACTGCTTCTCACAACTAGTATAATTTTTTATCTGGTAATTTAGAAAGAATGAGATTCTATTGCGTGAGTACTATTGTAGGATGGTTATTTCATTTCACAACCTATCTTTGGAAATTTCAGCTGTCTCTTCGGTTTTTGAAATTTTCTTAAAATTTCCAGTGCTTCAAGAACATTAAGCGATTCAGGCCTGTTGGGAGCTAGCTTGGTTTCTCTTTTCCCTTCCTGAGAACAGAGGGAACAACATGGTAGTGCACTTGCTTCAGCTTATCTGATTACCGTAACTTAATGAACACCATCTGGAGGAAGAGAAACCTGAATATTTGCATACATCTGGGCACAAATACCATGTTGCTACAGAACTGATTAATAATTGTATTGAGGAGGCCACAGTTAGCTATATTTACATCTTGGTGCCAGTGGGAAAGTAGAAAATGAATATTTATCATTCCTCCCTTGCCTTAATTTGAAAAGGCTGTTAACCAATGTTGTAACCTGGGTGAGCGGTATTTCTGAAAAGGTTAATGTAAAAATGGGTGCTTTCCTTCTTTTCATTCTCCATGGGAGAGGGTATATAAGCACACTAGTAGATTTATTAAAAAAATGTTTTAAATCCTGTTTTTATCTATATATTTTTGATAAGAAAATAAACACTTTTTTTAATGGCGAAAGGAGTCAATATGTTTCCTATTAAGATCTATACAGCCCTGAAACTATTTTCAATCTTAAGTAAACTTTCAGAAATAAAATTTTATATTGTTTTCTGTAATTCTATACAAGTCTAAACAAAGTGTGGATACTTGGCTTTAAATAATTCATCCAGACCAGGGTCATGTGGAGAAAACTTTTGATTTCATACATCTGACAAAATAGAGAGATGATAAGATGACTCTTTTTAAAGTACAATAGGCGGGATTTTAAAGGGCAATTTAAAATACTCTCATTCACCAACGCTTTTTATAAACACAACAATTGGAATCAAAACAATCAATTTTTTCCCTTGCCAACCATGAAGCCTTAAAAGTATAAAATTTTGCTTTCTCTGCCTCTCTCCCATTTTCCCCCCTCTCTCTAACACACACATGTATACACAACCATGCACAAATGCACAGGTGTTCGCCTGCACACACGAAACCAAAATCCTAAATTGTATAGCTTTCATGTAAATAATGAGATAGTGGATAAACAAATAATAGCTTTGAACAATTCATCTCTGTAATAATACCACACTTTTTCCCTATCCATATTTCTTTCAGTATAGTTAGAACAGCCTTCAGTGAGGACACATTATACATAAATACACTCATGTTTTATATGTACTATCAGTACTTCTCCAAATTTAACGTACATACAAATCACTTGGAGATTTTGTAAAACTGCAGATTCCATCTCATCAGGTCTGCAGGGAGCTCCTTGCTAAGCGGCTCCCAGTGTTTCACACGCCGCGGTCTGAGGACCACGTTAGCATAGGAAAGTACTAAACCATCTACTCCTCCCAATATTCCTCAAAGTAGATATGACTAACATGCCCATCTTACAGGAACCACAGGCACAAGAGTTTAAGCAATTTTTCCAGGAGAAAAAATAAGTTAAATAAAATAAAATATTAGCCAAGTCTGTAATGTGTGTTCACATGCAGGGAGTTCACCTCTCGGTTCGCACAATTTTCATCCCAACCCTACACTGTCTGGCAGTTAAGGCTGAGCCTTGGAATGTGTACTTACACGTGAAGACAGAGACAGAGGGATCCTGGGATGGAGGAACAAAGGGGAGGAGGCAGAGGTGGGCTGGGGAGAGGGGAAATGAGGAGAATAGGAAAAGCAAAACAAAAGACCAAGTTTATGATAAAATATGTATGCTAATTATTTCCTTTCCACTTTAAGAAATCACAATCTACAGTACAATCACCTAAAAATTACAGGCAGAAACTTTTGTACGATAATCTCTGAAAGACAGTGCCTAGGAAACCCAATATATCTCATTTAATTAGGTTTATCCTACTTCTGCTCCCTGAAAAATGTTAATGATTGACTATCACTTATGGGCTGTTTAGACTTTGTTTGAGATCAAGTTAAAGAGAGATGCCTGGAACAACAAGACCACATTGGGGGAGTTTTCAAAGTCTATAGTGGAGTTTGGTCACCATCTTTTTTATTAAATTACTTTTGGAGACATCACTCACTTTCTTTTTTTTATTATAATTATTTCCACCATTGATGTCACAGAACCAATTTGCTTTTGATATTATAAATATATAGTTACACATTAAATCTCTGTTAAAGATGAAATGAAAGATTGTGAGGACATAGGAGTATTAGAATTAAAGTTTTTATATAGTCAACAATCATCAAGCACTTTCTATATGCCAAATAACATTACAAATATATTCCGAGCATACAATGGTGAAAGAAAAACAAAAAGACCCTTGCCTAACGGTAGTTACACTATAGTAGGAGGACAAATAAATAACAAATAGATAATAAAATTTCAGGTAATGATAAATGCCAGGAAGAAAAAAAAGCCCAAGGCTAAAAAACGATGGGGGAGATGACTCCATTTTAGACCGAGCAGTCAGGGAAGGCTCTTGTGAAAAGGGGCCAACATTGAAGCAGGAGACTGAGTGAAATGAGGAGGAAACCAAATAATTATCTACACAAAAAGTATTTTGGGCATAGGGATGAATGTGGAAGGCAGCGACATGGGAAAGAGCTTACTGTTTCTGAAGAACATCAAGGTGATCAGTGTGGCTGGAGAGAAGTGAAAGAAGAGCAGAGGGTAGGAAATAGGGTGATAGAGATGACTGCAATAAAGACTGGGTATTTTTCTAAGAGTGATGGGAAGCCATTGGAAGGGTTTCAACTGAGGAGTAATGTGAACTACACTAATTACAGAGTTTTAGGCGCTCCTTTTGGGGAAATCCACTAAGGTAGCATACTTGAAGTTTTTGTTTTTGTTTGGTTTTCCCTAACCACATATCACTAGATGAGAGTGAGAAAAGAATAAGCAGAGAGATGAATTTAATCAGGTAGAGTTATTTTTATTAATCTTATCAGAAATATTTCCATACATAAGTAATATATACATATATATGAATGCATACGTTATATATATATACAAGCTTAGCTTATGTAAGTGCTTATTTCTGGAGAAATGTCAACAGAAAGTACTATAATTTTTTCCTAAAATGCAAATTTTGATTAAGAAATTATTCATTTATTAACTTTAAAAAGTCATTGAGCATTTTCTATGTACCAGAAACAATTCTTGGTGCTGGGGATGCAGCAATAAACAGAAAGACAAAAAATACTTGCCTTTATATATGATTACATCTTAATTAACATAATTATGCACATACATAAACATTAACAAAGAAGAAACATTGTGCAGAAGAAAGGACATAATAGATGTCATCTGGTGTAAGTATTTAAAACAATATGTTGCCTGGGAAAAGAAGTGGGAGTGGGAGGGGGGAAATATTCAAAACATTAATAAAAAATTAAGAATTACTATAATAAGAAGTATAAAAATGGCTAAACAGAATTAAAACACTTGACAAAAGGAAATAAGGATTAAAGGAAGTAATGTGAAGAGTAGAAGAAGTCATTCATTTTCATTTTGAATGTGTCCTGAAAGCTCACGTTTGCTACTTCCCTACCTCATGTTTTTTCTGTTTTCTGCTAATTCCAAAAAAACCTCCCAGTCCTCCATTAGCACCTGGGGCCAAATCACTCTAGCATTTCCTTAAAAAGTCCCATTAATGTGTTTCTTTCTGTTAAATACCAGTGTCCCAAAGGCAAAGGCAAGATTATTGACAGGTGTGAAGGTTTTCTACCTAGACAACAACGTTGTCTGAGAATAAAGACAGTTCTATGTCTACCTTCCCAATATGTATACTTTTTCTTTTATTTTCTTGCCTTATTACATTAGCAAGGACTTCCAGTATGATGTTGAAAAGGAGTGGTGAGAGGAGACATGCCTGCATTGTACATGATCTTAGTGGGAAGTCTTAGAGTTTCTCCCCATTAAGTATGATGTTAGCTATAGGTTTTTTGTAGACAGTTTTTATCAAATTGAGGTTTCCCTCTATTCCTAGTTTTCTGAGAGTTTTTCTCATGAATAGGTGTTGGATTTTGTCAAATGCTTTTTCTACATCTATTGATATGATCATGGGATTTTTCCTTTTTTAGGCTATTGATGTGACGGATAGCATTAACTGATTTTCAAATGTTGAACCCACCATGCATACCTGGGATAAATTCCACTTGGTTGTGGTGTATAATTCATTTTATATTTCTGTGGATTCAATTAGCTAATATTTTGTGGAGGATTTTCTGAATCTATGTTATGAGAGATATTGTTCTGCAGTTTCCTTTTCTTATAGTGTCTTTGTCTGATTTTTGATATTAGGGTAATGCTGGTAAAATAAATGTTAGACTTACAGTTAGCTACAAAGCTCTTTTTTGCATTAATTTGCTTTCCCCTACATAGGCTTCCTTTTCCACATAGTTGAATTCCTACTATGTCTTTTCCATGTTGCTATAAAAAGATAAATATAATTTTATTTAAAAAATAATTTATACATTGAAAGACTATGATTTAGTCTAGAAATAAAGTGTTACTAATTTGTTGACATTCTTTTTTTGTTGTTTTTTTTTAACAAAGTGGTAAACACCTAAACAGGTAAAAAGGCAATATATTCAATTCCCATAAAGAAAGTGCAGATAAGATCATAATTTGGATTACCAAGAAAGTTGAGAAGGTTGTTTGAAATTCACATTGACAGTTAATTTCCTTATATGATCAAATTTGTCAGAGGGTTATATGATATCGAGTATCTTTTATGATTTAAATTCTAGAACATTTCTGTGTCTACTTCTTAAAATGTATTTAAACTAAAAGTATAAATATGTAAGTTAATGTGTATTGTGTTTAAACATATCATAGTCATAAAAGCATGTATTAAGTTCGTTAATATTCTCTCTTTTTGAACATTTCTTTTGTAACATTAGAGATTTTATTGCATTTTATATACCTCTCTTTTCTTTTACCTTCTAGTTAATATGTAAATTTACTGTCATTCTATTCTGTATTTCAGAATACATGATAGACTGGTTTGGGTTTAACATAATATATTAGCACAAGTACCTGAACAAGTAAATTCCACCAGCTCTAGAAGACACATACTTTGTTCTCCTGAGGGATAAACCCACAGGACAATATTGCTGCCAAAACAATACTGTCTCATCTACAACAAAATTTTCTTAGCAGTATAACCTCCTTTGATTATTTTTTTTTATAGTTAGGGCAGGAGAATTGCAGTTTCTTCATAGAAAATTAATGCAGCTTCCACTATTATTTTGATGATCTGAGCTGTCTTAGTCTGCTGAGGCTACTATAACACAATACCATAGATTAAGTAGCTTAAACAACAGACATTTATTTCTCACAGTTCTGGAGGCTGAGAAGTTAAAGATCAAGATGCCAGAAGATTTGGTTCTTGGTGACAGCCCTCTTCCTGGCTTTCAGATAGCCAGCATCTGACTGTGTGTTCATATTACCTCTTCTTTGTGTGCATGAAGATAGAGAGAGAAAGCTCTTGTCTCTCATGCTCTTCTTATAAGGGTATTAATCCCATCATGAAGGCACCACCCTCATGTCCTCATCTAAACCCAATTACCTCCCAAAGGCCCCACCTCCAACCCCCACCTTAGGGGTTAAGGCTTCAACATATAAATTTTGGGGGATACACACAAATATATGTAATTGAACACATTGTAGCTATTATTATTTTGAACAGTTTTCTATTAGGTTAAGATTAAGAAAAGTAGGTCTTGCCCTGTGGTAGAGTGGTTAAGTTCACGCACTCTGCTTCGAAGGCTCAGTTTCACCCATTAGAATCCTGGGCCAGGATGTGGCATGGCTCATCAAACCATGCTGAAGCAGTGTCCCACATAGCATGCCTGAAAGGACCTACAACTAAAATAAACAACTATGTACTGGGGGACTTTGGGGAGAAGATGGGGAAAAGAAGAAAAGAAAAAAGAAGATTGGTAACAGATGTTAGCTCAGGTGCCAATCTTTTAAAGAAAAAAAGAGTAAGAAAAATGAAAGCTTTTGATCTATATTATTTTCCTTTACACTAAAGAATTTCCTTTAACATTTCTTACAAGACAGGCCTGTTAGCAACAAATTCCCTCAATTTTTGTTTGCTGAAAAAAAGTATTTCTTCTTCACTTTTTTTTTTTTTGAGGAAGATTAGCCCTGAGCTAACATTTGTGGCCAATCCTCCTCTTTTTGCTGAGGAAGACTGGTCCTGAGCTAACATCTGTGCCATCTTCCTCTACTTTATGTGTGGGACGCCTGACACAGCATGGCTCGCCAAGCAGTGCCATGTCCACACCCGGGATCCAAACCTACAAACCCCTGGCCGCCAAAGCAGAATGTGCCAACTTTGCTACACCACTGGGCCGGCCTCTTCTTCACTTTTGAAGGGTAATTTTGCAAAGTACAGAATTCTAGCTTGGAGTTTTTTTCTCTCAACATTTAAAATATTTCACTCCACTCTTTTATTTGCTTGCATGGTTTCTAAGGAGAAGTTGGGTATAATTCTTATCTTTGTTCCTCTATAGGTAAAGTGTTTTTACTTTCTGGCTTTTTTTTTTTTTTTTTTTTTGTATTTATCCTGCTTGATGTTGTCTTAACTTCCTGGATCTGTGATTGGTGTCTGACTATAATTTGGGGAAATTCTCAGGCATTATTGTTTCAAATATTTCTTCTGGTCCTTTTTCTCTTTCTCTTCCTTTTAGAATTCCCAATACATGTATGTTACACCTTTTGTAGTTGTCCCACAGTTTTTGGATACTCTGTTCTGCTTTTGTTTTTTGGTCTTTGCTCTCTTTGCTTTCTTTGCTTTTCAGTTTGAGAATTCTATTGAAATATCCTCTATTTCATAGGTTTTTTTCTTTAGCTAGTGTCCAATCTTCTAATAATCCCATTAAAGTCATTCTTCACTTGTTACAGTTATTTCTAGCATTTCGTTTCTTTCTTAGAATTTCCACCTTTCTGCTTACATTTCTCATCTCTTCTTGCATGCTGTTAATTTTATCCATAGAGTCCTTAGCACGTTAATCATAGCTGTTTGAAATTCATAGTCTGAAAATTCCAACACCGCTACCATGTCTGCTGCTGAGCTTGCTCTATCTCTTTAAATTGTATTTTCTGCCTTTTAGTATGCCTTGTAATTTTTTCTTTTGATGGCTGGACATGTACTGGGTAAAAGGAGCAGCTGTAAATAAGCTGTTAGTCATGTGGTAGTGGGGTTAGGGAAAGGACAAGTCTTCTATGTTTCTATGTTTCTTAGTCTTTTACTGACTATCTGTCATTGATCCCATAGAAGACATTTCTGATATGTGGGAGGAGAAAAGAAGTGATATCTGAGTAGAATGACCAAATAATTTATCTTTCAAATTGGGGAAAGTGAAAGAGAGTGAATGGGAGCACGATAACAATTATGACAGCAGTAGTTGTAGATCTGGACTGCCTCAGGCAAAAAAGGATGAATACTGACCTAAACTCTTAAGTCCATTTCAATCTTATGACTTAGAGATTAAGACACGGCAATACATAGCGACATTATTTTCAGCAAGTTTTAATTAGCTTTGATGGAGACTAGATATAGCATGAATTCTTTCTCTAATGGATAAACAAGCCACGGCTCTAGCAGCAAAAATTTAAGTCCAAAGATCAAGTCAGATGGACCAAATCTAAAGAGCAACTCTGGAATTCTGTCTTTGATGTCATTACATAGGACTGAAAAGCTGATACTGGAAGATAAAATAATTAAAGTAGAAATATAGCAATGTTGAAAAAATTAAAGTAGGACCTAGCTGCAAATCATATCACAAAATTATAAAGCATATACAGAATTCAATGATAAAATTAACATAGTTGTAGATGATCCTTCTAAATACACTGGGAAAATCAAATCTGTGTACCTAGGAAATGAGTATAATATATTTACAGTAGACAATACAGGAACTAAAGAAATAGAGCGAAAACCGCCAAGAATCAGAAAGTTCTAATTGCTTAAGATAAATTATTACTTTGTGCTGTCAGTTAGAAAGACAGCTACCGGCTACCTGATTTCTTCTTGATTAATTGGCCTCAGGCAGTAAGCCTGCGTATTGTTCTCATCACTTGGTGAGAAGGTGTGGGCTTATAAAGCAAAGATTCCTTTAGTCCAGTCCCAGAGCTGTGCCCATTTAAGGAAACACCGAACAGAAATGCAGACCCTTATCGAAACTGCTTTGAAATACTTCAGGGCAGAACAGAGGCATAAATGGAACGATATCACAAAGAAATAATGTGTGAAAAAAGAACCTCTTTTCTACAGCTATCCTTTTCATTTTAATCATAAAAGGGTAGGATCAAATATCAAGGCCTTTGTTTTCTAGTTTTTGAGTCCTGAGTAGCAGGCAAGAGAAAGGTTTAATCCTTTTATTCTTAGAGACCCTAAATTTAAATTATTTCAAAATCTTCCATTTGTTTGAGAAATGTTTATTTGCTTCTGTGAAAAATGTACCAATACATGTGATAAAGGTACCAATAAAAAATTATAGCATAGTTAAAACAATGATTTTTTTTGAAATAATCATAGGATCTGAAATATATAATATTTATCACAAGCATTTGCCACAAACAATAGTGGTTATACGAAATACTGGTAATGTTCTAAAGTAAGTTCCACTGTTATATTCTTTATAATAAACTCAACCTCAATGGGTTAATTACTTTTAAAAGGCTGACATCAACCACATAATCCAATTTTTTCTTACTTCTATCTACTTTAATAAGCAAAGGAGAGCTCTATATCTCCAATTTCCTATTCCAGAAATTCTCATCATTTTTCATAAACTCACAAATTTAATTTTACATCTCTGACATTTCTACTGGCTGCTTGAATTCCTTGCATCTTTATCTGCCTCTGAGGACATTAGGCTTTTGCTTATGAGGACAGCTACACTCTCCCATTGTGTCTCTTGCAGGGCAATGGATATGGAATTCACTATGACACTCCTTCACCTCCGCAGTAACCAACACCACTGCCCTGACATTACTCTCCTCTCAGCACATTCACTGACCTTCGAATGCCAGTAATTTGGTCTTTGTCTCTTGGATATGGTAGAGCTACTAATCAACATTTACCGTTAGGTGAAAAATTACATAAATAACATTGGCAGGTGCATGCCTGAATCTCTTCAGCTCTACCTTTACTTCCTATTGATAAAGTTGAAAACAAGCAACCTCAGAGTCTCAGATTTTTTTACTC
Source organism: Equus asinus (assembly GCF_041296235.1). Lineage (NCBI taxonomy): Eukaryota > Metazoa > Chordata > Mammalia > Perissodactyla > Equidae > Equus > Equus asinus. The sequence goes on along the minus strand of NC_091793.1, from coordinate 47,738,991 downwards.
TTCTCTGGTGATGTCAAATACTGGCCTCTACAGAGTAGGAAGTGGGGCCATGCAAGTGTAGTAGAGGTGGATGTTTGCTCCCTTGATTGACACCCTCCTCATGAAGAATAACGCTCTTCACCAAGTACATTGGGGCCTCTTTTCATTCAATCATTCACTCAACACATATTTGTTATGCACAGGCACCCTAAAGATAAAAATATGTAACAAGCATGAGACCAGGCCCTGAGAGGAGAGGAAAGAACAAAACAACGTGTACTGCCCTCCTGAACATGACAATCCTATGGGGTAACAGGACATTAAATGAAGATATAAAGAGTTACTTATTATAATGCATCTAAATGAAAAATAAAAGATGCTTGTGTAAAGTCAAAAATAAGTTCCCTGAGGAAGTGACTTTTAAAGTGCGGCCTGGAGGATCAGTCGAGGCTGACCAAATGGAGAGAGGAGAATGGAGAGAAGCCCAGCTGAGATTCCAGGTTAGGGGGTAGACTGTGAGGGGGACAAACACGCCAAAGGTCAGGGTGGTGATCTGTAGATTTATATTGTTATTCATGTACCTCCATTACTTCTATTATGTTTTACAGAATATTACATGTTTTTAAAGGGAAAGGTTTTATGGTTTTGTACTTTTGCCAATTTTTTTCTGTGTTTTTGAACAAGAGATTCATATTTTCACTTTGCAGTTTACGTAGCCAGTCCTGACTTTCAAAGCTACGTAGAGAATGAATTAGATGAATATAAGTATAGAGGTAGAAAGAATACCAAACAACCTCAATGCCGCATGTTTCCAGTAGAAAGTCAGAATCTTTAATTGCCCCCGACTCGGTCAGCTACCTTCCAGCGCACATGTATGGTAACAAGGCCTTTAGTCAGGGCCTTTTCAGACCACTAGATTAAATAGGCACCCAAACTTTTTAGTTGGTGTGGTCATTTATTTGCATAATAATTCTCAAAAATATTTTGATATTATAATTCTTAAAATGTATTTTATAAAATACGTAATATAGGTTATTCAAATTGAATACAACTAAACTGAATTTTAAGATTAAGAAGAGAAAGCAGATTATAAGAGGTTATGGAGGGAGTTTATGATGTGAAAATAGATGCTGTGTGTGCAGAATCCACCTGTGAATTTTATGAATGTATGAAAAGGCCAAAGAGATGAGAGTGAAAACTAAAAGGTGATGTTATTGCTTTAATTTATGACTATATTTGCAAAAATTTAAACAATATTTCACAGCAAATATTTGAATATCAGATTTGACAGATATCTTTCTATGGATCTCATCACTTTCCATAAGATGAGGAAAAGAAATATGCGTTTCTGGGATTCAGAACTCAGATATTTTGGCACCTCTTATAAATTAATGTTTGATAACTTTTATAAATTGCTTCTGAATCCTCAATCTAAACTCAAATAAAAATATATTTTTTTAATTATTATTTTTTCCTTCTTCTTCCCAAAGGCCCCCGGTACATAGTTGTATATTCTTCATTGTGGGTCCTTCTAGTTGTGGCATGTGGGATGCCGCCTCAGCGTGGCTCGATGAGCAGTGCCATCTCTGCGCCCAGGATTCGAACCCACGAATCACCGGGCCGCCTGCAGCAGAGCACGCGAACTTAACCACTCAGCCATGGGGCTGGCCCCAAATAAAAATACTTTTAAACACACATTTGCTTTATTGGAGCTATCTTATAGAATGCATTATTTTTCCAACAAGCATGTTTCTAAATAAAAATTGTTGCCTAGATTATAGACCACAAAGCAAGGCACAGCATATGTAAGATGGATTATAAATTCCTGTTCATAGAAAGTGTTGTTTTCCTACTCTTATTCCACAAGCCAGGTATAGCCTTCCTCCGCATTTATTTCTCTTTAGAACAACAGAATGAGGTGGAATGACTATCTTGTGATTGGACTATAAAGAAAGGAATATTACACTAAAGGTAAGAAAGTATGTAGAAAAAAAGGTGAAGAAATTAAGAGAAAAAATATCAGAAGAAAGGGTAAGAGAAAAAGATCATTACACATGATTTTTGATTCTTATTTGCTTATTGAACAATTATTCAGTGCCCACACTGCTACACTTCAGGATAGGCACTTTTGAACCAAGCATAAATAAAATATTGATCCTGCCTTTGAGGTTTCCCATCTAGTCAGAAGATTGTGTGATAGATCTTGTAGCGCATTTTGAATAGGAACATACCTCATGTGGCGCACAGACGAAGGTTGTCAATCCATCCCAACAAACAGTTTTACAGATATGAGCCAAAACCTCCATATGACTTCAAAGGAATTTATTATCTAGAAGCAATTATAGTTAAAGTGCATTTATTTAAAACTTGATTCATCTAAATAATCAAAATGTAATTAAAAGTAATGAACTTCACTCACTTAAAGAGGCTTTTAGAAATATAAATATTAGCATTTTACATCATGGAAATCTCAACAGAAGAACACTTTTTAATCCACTCTCCTGACTATCCGGCTGGCCTAGCCCTCTGCATCCGCCCTCTGAGTCACATTGACCACGCCTTCCGGCCTGAGCAGACAGACCCCTGGAGGCAGCTCTCCAGACTGCACACACAATTCTGCTGCCTCCAGTTGAATTGAATATGATCAATGGACTGTTGTGTGTGTTCCCCAAACTGCTCTATATTAGATAAACTTGCTATTTTAATTACATAATGTAATTAAACACTACTTAAACTGAAAAGAATAATCTGTGACTTTTTATGGTAAGTAAGTTGAATGTTTTGGAAAGGTTTAATAATGCTAAGCTAATTTAAAAATTGCTGTCTAAGTATAGGTGAGATAACTGTAAAAGTTTGGGGGAAAAAATAAAATCTTTAATTCCACATGTGCATCAGCAGTGCATATACTAACATTGGAACAGTACAGACAAAATTAGTATGGCCCCACAAATTTGTGAAATGTTTCACTAAAAAAGAATTAAAAAAATAATTCTGCATGCAATTTGTTTTACGTGGTGTCCTGAGTTCCTGTGAACTTTACACTGTGAAAAACTCAAAGCAGAGTGTATTTTGGGTATAGTTTACACATCAAAGACAACAGAATTTTCTAATCAACAGACTCATATTTTAAAAAAATTCTTGATCCTTCATGAAACAATTGACCAAAAAATGTGCATTTTTATGTTTTAAGTAAAAATATTTGAACTATCATGAATTTTTATCTTTTATTTTAATCTTTTTTCTAAGTTAATTGATCATTGACTCATTCTAATAGCATCAGAGAAGACAATGTTTTAGTAGAAATAATGATTTTGTTCCAGACATATACAGAGAGATGAAATATTAAAAGGAGAATACATCTACATTTTAAAAGATTGTTTTTGTCTAAAATATGTATTTCATCAAAATCTTTAAGGTGGTTTTAACCTTGATTTAAAATTGAAGCCCATTATTGTTTGCACAAAGGCAGAAAGATATGGATCTTAAAACAGTGAAAGAAATCTAAAACATTTTTCAAAAGATGTTTCCAGTTTGCTATTGTAGACAACATAAGAACTGATAAATATGTCAAATACCTCCTCTTGAGAAAATCATCTACAGCTATTGAAAGTTTTTCCACCAATGTAGTATGCACAGTAAAACAGAATCAGTGAATAGCCACAATTTTTTTTGGTGAAGAAGATTGGCCTTGAGCAAACATCTGTTGCCAATCTTCCTCTTTTTTGTTTGAGGAAGATTGTCCATGAGCTAACATCTGTGCCAATCTTCCTCTATCTTGTATATCAGATGCCACCACAGCATGGCTTGATGAGTGGTATGTAGGTCTGTGCCCAGAATCTGCACCCAGGGCTGCTCAAGCAGAGTGTGTAAACTTAGCCACTATGCCACTGGGCCAGCCCCAAATATCCACAATTTTATATTTTAAAACTATAACTCAAGTATAAGCTAGGGTCAGCTTCTCTTAAAATTTCTATAATGGTTGTTTATAAATATTTAAACTACCAACCACATAGTAGGATATGTCATGTCTTTTCCAGAAACCAGACAGTTCTTACTTTGCTTAGGCATATCCTAATCAATTTAACACCAAATTCCTACTCAGCAGATGGCTTAATCTCTGCAGCATCTCATTTCCTATAGCTGTGTCCTTCTCTCTGCTCCACGTAAACTTGGATATGGAATAAGACGGTAGTTTTTAGACTTCAGAATCACCTGAAAGGCCCCTTAAAACACAGACCGCTTCCACCCATAGGGTTTCTGACTCAATAGGTCTAGTTAAGGATTGATAAGAATCATTCTAACAAGCTCCCAGGTGATGCTGATCTTGCTGTTCCAGCCACACTGGATCACTGAAATATAAGCTCTTCTCTTTGCTTTCCCCCAACTCATTCCTACAAAGAGTTTGTGCATTTGGCATACTCCATTAAAGATTGGGACAAAAGGAGTTTACAATGCATCAGAATGTATAACACTGAATATTAGATTTAGGGATTCTAATAGATCCCTTTGCCTCATTATAATGAATTCCTCACTAGGCTATATTCCCCATGGGCTCCAGCTTCCCTCACTGTAGCATGGTGACCTTCTTTTGCTCTACCTTCTCCGCTCTCACGGTTTGATTCAGCACCAAAATTCTTACTAACTTTTTACAGATAGCACTTGAACATTCCTTAGCAATCTCTTTATAATCCTCATTTCAGGGATTCAAACTCCCCATCCTAAATAGACTTTCATGGCATTTGGGGGGGATGGGACAGAGATTCATAAAAAATATTGATATCAACAATTTTAATACCATCTTTCACTTTTCTATACATAGATGATGAGACCAAGTTTGTTCATCTTCAGTTGAAATGCTACTCTTGTACTTAATGGCTGAGACAGTAGAAAACTAGCACCTGCCTCTTCTTTCCTTGTGAACTCAGGGATAACAGGAAGTAACCAACTCCCACGTGAATGAAAGGTAAAATGGCATGCCTTTTGTGACAGTTATTACAGCAGTGGCACAAGCAGGTAGCAGACTTGATTCAACTGGGTCACAATGGGATTCATTAATGCCAACATATTCCTGAAAAGGGGACGGGAATAAAACCCCACAAAGTCAATTCTGCATATGAATGAGCCAAGGGAAAAGTAACCTACAAAATAAGATGAACAACTTGCCACTAAGCTGAAGGCTGGGTTGCAAAGGTTACATGTACAAATACATTAGGATGCTGGAGGACACATGCTCCCTCACATTGACTGTGGTACACTTGCAGGAAATGAGAAAGGGTCACACTCGAAAATTTGATGAAAACAAACCATAATCCCACCTCCCAAGTAAAATAGCAGTTTTATTCTGATTTAATTTATGAATGGGCAGGTGCACGTGGAGTTGATTCCAATCACATTTGCAGCAATAATTTCACTTTCCCACTGAAAAATATTTTAAATTATCTTATAGAGAATTTTAAAACATTTTAAATCATAGTATAAATCTCTGGCCCAGGACCACTTACCTGTTTCTACCAGGGTTCTCAGAGGGAGAAGAGTGGACTTGTGCAGTAGGAGGTCTGAGGGTAAAATCCAGTGCAGCAGCAATTATGATATTCCTTTAAAATACCATAATTTATCCTAAATTTTCATGGTAATTTGGTATTCTGCTGCCTAATATATTTGTTTTTTACTTAATATCAATTTAATTAATACATATGTTTGATCTTACCTTGATATGAATCTCAAAATTGAGTTACATTCAAAGACGCACCTTCCTATCATCAACGGAATGGAAAAGCAATTTAAGTATTTATTGATCTCTCTGAGACTGCCTAATGAATATCCTAGCCATACCACGTAAATAAACTTGCTGAATTGAGTTATTTCTCTCTCACCCTCTGTAGTTATGCCCAGAATCCTTTCTCCAGATGCAGAAATTCACTGAAGTTAATTACCCAAGACCATTCAGCTGGTTTGCAGCTTGTCTGTGAGAGATTCAAAGAGGGAAGAAATCAATCAATATCTCAGCTGTTCTTTCCTTTCTAATAATCTGCTTCTTTGCAACACTAATTACAGGGACAACATTTATTTTTGTGACTGGATTTTTATCTTATGTATTATTTTTGTTTCTTGAAGTGCAATGTTTAGTGTTGGATTAAAAATCCCTTAGCATTAATCCAGGCTGTCCCATTTACCAGATGTGTAATAATAGGTAAATCTCATAATTTCTCTAAACTTCCTGTTTGCTCTTGTATGAAGACAGAACTAATGTAACAGGACCCTCAGATTACTTAATAAATATGAAAATGTGTGTAAGGCAAAATAGTAAGCAAATTTAACTTATCATTATTTCTGAATATTATATAGCAATGCAAAAGCAATCACAAAAATATGAAAGTATAGAGATGTAAATATTTTTTTAAAAAATTATTTCTTTAATTAATTACATTTTTAGGTATGCTTTTTTCTTTTTGGTGAGGAAGATTGGCCCTGAGCTAACATCTGCTGCCTATCTTCCTCTTTTTGTTTTTTCTCCCCAAAGCCCCAGTATATAGTTGTATTTCCTAGCTGTCACTCCTTCTAGTTGTTCTTTGTGGGATACCACCACAGCATGGCTTGATGACTGGTGTGTAGATCAGCACTTAGGATCTGAACTGGTGAACCCTGGGCCACCAAAGCAGAGCATGTGAACTTAATCACTCACCCATGAGGCCAGCCCCAGGAAATCTTTACAAAATATATGAATGAGAATAATAATAGTATTTAAGTTGTGTTGCCTATTCTGACCTGAAAAAATAAAGCATTTCACCATCCGCAGTGTTTCATATCTTTAAAAAATTGTAATCCTTATAGAATTAATAAGATAAATTTTATGTCAGAGGTCAAAATAACTCAGGTTATATTTTTAAAGACACATTGAGATCATTGTTTTTAATTTAGTATAATTTTACAAGTTTCTTCTATTAATGACTGCTGATTCTACTTAATCTATCAGCATGTTGACATAGAGCTGTTTTTCTCAAGTTTTATCATGCACCAGAATCACCTGGAGGGGTTGTTGACTCAAAGTTCTATGGTCCATTTCTGATATGGGGCATTTCTGATTAGATACATCTGTTCTGGGTATGTCATAGGCCGCCTGATGGAGGGAGCTGTTCCCTTTTTCTCTCCCCCTTTGAACTACAACTAAATAAACATTCATTGACCAACAGAGTATAAGCACACAGCACAAAAGGATGCCTGAGAGACCCATGCAGCTATACATCTGAAGGTTGATTGACTGGCCTTCCAGGAAGTGGTGGAGATAGGAGAGCACTCCCTACCCTCCCCCACAGCCCTGGTGAGAGCACCTATAGTATTGTTGTGCCCTGAAAGTGGGAACATCCTCCAGAGCAACTGTAAGAAGAGGTGGCAGCAGCCCTTAGCCCTCTTGTGATCTCTTTCCCAGTGGTGGGGGAGCCCACCATGCCCCTGTGGCCCCAAGTAGTGGCCCAGGCTTGGTCCCTGGGAGGAAGCCTCACCTACTAAACACAGCCTACACACATGCCCAAACACTCTCCAGACTGACGCAAGTGCCCATAGTATACCCACAATTTCCAGCAGATGAGGTGGGTTCAGAAACTCAGCTTCTGCTTCCTCCTAGTGGTAGCAGGCATAATGTGTGACATAGTACTAACACAAATGTGCTTACAAAAGATTAGTTCATCAAACATCATGAGAAACTACAGCAACATTTCAGACAAAAAGGAAAATGATAATTCTCCAGAAACCAACAGTGAAGACACAGAAATTCACGATCTAAATGATAGAGAATTCAAAATAGCTGTCATAAAGCAACTCAATGAGTTACAAGAAAAGTCAGAAAGTTCAATGAGCTCAGGAATAAAATTAATGAGAAGGAATGCTTCACTAACGAGATTGAAACTATAAAAAAAGCAGAAATTCTGGACAGGAAGAGCACAATTAATGAAATAGAAAATACTCTAGAATCCTTAAAAAATAGAGTTGATATTATGGATGAAAGAATTAGTGATTTAGAGGATAGAAATCGAGCCATGCTACAGGTAGAGGTGGAGAGAGAACTAAGATTTTTAAAAAATGAAGGAATTCTTGAAGAAATATCCAACTCAGGAAAAGCAACATAAAGATTATTAGTATTCAAGAGGGAGAAAAGAACAGAGAGCTTGTTCAAAGAAATAATAGTTGAGAACTTCCCTAACCTGGAGAAGAAACCAGATTTACAAACACATGAAGCTAATAGAACGCCTAATTACATGAATGCTGAAAGACATTTTCTAAGGCATATAATAGTAAAACTGGCAAAAGTCAATGACACAGAAAAAATATTAAGGGCAGCAAGGCAGAAGAAAGTAACCTACAAAGGAGCCCCTTTCAGACTTTCAGTGGATTTCTTGGAAGAAAGCTTACAAGCTAGGAGAGAATGGAATGATACATTAAAAATACAGAAAGACAAATTCTTTCAGCCAAGAATACTCTATCCAGCAAAACCATCCTTCATATATGATGGAGAAAGAAAAGATTTCCCAGGTAAACAAAAGCTGAGGGAGTTCATCACCACTAGACCTCCTGTATAAGAAATAATTAACAATGCCCTCATACCAGAAACAAAAAGGCAAAGGTCTACAAAGATTTGAGTAAGGAGGTAAATAGACAGACAAAATTAGAAAACTGCATCTCTCTATCAGAACAGGAAAACAAATACTCCAATATAACTTCAAAGATAAAGGGAAGGCAATCATCAAAAGTAACTATAAACACTTCAACTTAGTCACAAACTCACAAAACAAAACAGAATAATGTGTGACAACAATAACTCAGAAGGGGAAGAGGAAACGGATGGAACCTGCTTAGGCTAATGGAGTTAAGAGGCTATGAGAAAATGGACTATGTCATCTATGAGATCTCTTATACAAACCTTATGGTGAGCACTAAACCAAGAAGTAGAATAAAGCCACAAATCATAAATAAAGAGAAAACTGAAAAAGCCATCATAGAAAAGCACCAAACTGAAGTGGTAATCAGAAATACAAGGGAAGAGAAACAATGGAAATATAGAACAGCCAGAAAACAAGAGATAAAATGGCAGTATTGAGCCCTCATATATCAATAATCACTCTAAATGTAAATGGATTGAATTCTCCAATCAAGAGACACAGAGTAGCTGGATGGACTAAAAACAAGATCCAACAATATGCTGCCTCCAGGAAACACATTTCAGCTCTAGAGATAAACATAGGATCAGAGTGAAGGGATGGAAGATGATACTCCAAGCAAATGGCAAATAGAAGAAAGCAGGTATTGCCATAATTATATCAGACAAAGAGGACTTCAAGATAAAAAAGACAATGAGAGACAAAGAGGAATAGTATATAATAATAAAAGAGACATTCCACCAAGAGGACATAACATTTATGATTATATATACACCTAACACAAGGGCACCAAAGTACACAAAGCAAATATTAAGAGACCTAAAGGGAGAAATCAACAGCAACATAAAAATATTAGTGGACTGCAACACCCCACTTACATAAATTGACAGGTTATCCAGACAGAATGTCAACAAGGAAATAGTGGATTTAAACAAAACACTTGATCAGGTAGACTTAATAGCTATATAGAGAGCTTTCCTTCCAAACACAGTAGAATACACATTCTTCTCAAGTGCACATGGATCATTCTCAAAGATAGACCATATGTTGGGTAAAAGGCAAGCCTCAATAAATTTAAGATTGAAATCATATAAAGTATCTTTTCCAATCACAATGTTATGAAACTAGAAATCAACTACAAGAAAAAAACTAGAAAGTCACAAATATATGGAGACTAAATAACATGCTACTGAACAACCTTTGGATCAATGGAGAAATTAAAAAATACCTGGAGACAAATGAAAATGAAAATACAACATATCAACTCTTACGGGATGCAGGAAAAGTATTTATAAGAGGGAAATTCAAAGCAATACAGGCCCACTTCAACAATAAGAAAAATCTCAAAGAAGTAATCTTAAACCGCACCTAAAGGAACTAGAAAAAGAAGAACAGACAAAGCCCAAAGTCAGCAGAAGGAGAGAAATAATAAAAATTAGAACAAAAATAAAAGAAATCAAGACCAAAAAAACAGTAGAAAGGATCAGCAAAACTAAGAGCTGGTTCTTTGAGAAGATAAGCAAAATTGAAAATCCCTTAGCCAGACTCACTAAGAAAAAGAGAGAGCAGGCTCAAATAAATAAAATTAGAAATGAAAGATGAGAAATTACCAGAAATAGAAAGGATTATAAGAGAATACTATGGAAAACTATATGCCAACAAATTGGACAATCTAGAAGACATGGATAAATTCTTAGACTCATACAACCTCCCAAAACTGAATCAAGAAGAAATAAAGAATCTGCATAGACCAATCACAAGTAAAGAGATTGAAACAGTAATCAAAAACCTCCCAAAGGACAAAAGTACAGGACCAGACAGCTTCTCTGGAGAATTCTACCAAACATTCAAAGAAGATTTAATACCTATCCTTCTCAAACTATTCCAAAAATTTGAAGAAGACAGAATGCTTCCTAACTCATTCTATGAGGCCAACATTACCTTGATACCAAAACCAGGCAAGAACAACAAAAGGAGGAATATTACAGGCCAATATCACTGATGAACATAGGTGCAAAAATCCTCAAAAAAATACTGGCAAAACAAATACAGCAACACATTAAAAGGATCATACACCATGATCAATTGGGATTTATTCCAAGGATGCAGGGATGGCTCAATATCTGCAAATCAATCATGTGATACACCACATTAACAAAATGAGCAATAAAATCACATAATCATTTCAATAGATGCAGAGAAAGCATTTGACAATATCCAACATTCACTAATGATAAAAACTCTGAATAAAATAGGTATTGAAGGAAGTTACCTCAAGATAATAACGGCCATATATGACAAACCCACAGGCAACATTATACTTAATGGTGAAAAACTGAAAGCCATCGGTCTGAGAACAGGAACAAGACAAGAGTGCCCATTCTTGCCCTCTTATTCAACATAGTACTGGAGGTTTTAGCCACAGCAATTATGCAAAAAAAGAGAAATAAAAGGAACCTAAATTGGAAAGGAGGAAGTGAAACTCTTGCAGTTTACAGTTGACATTATTCTACATATAGAAAACCCCAAAGAATCTGTCAGAAAACTATTAGAAATAATGAACAATTACAGCAAAGTGGCCAGGTACAAAATCAACTTACAAAAATCCATTGCATTTCTGTACTCTAGTAATGAGCTAATCGAAAGGAAATTAAAGAATACAATCATATATAAAATTACAGAAAAAGAGTAAAATATCTAAGAATAAACCAAAAAGATGAAAGACCTATACACTGAAAACTATGTCATTATTGAAATAAGTTGAAGAAGACATAAAGAAATGGAAAGATATTCCATGTACATGGATTGGAAGAATAAACATAGCTAAAATGTCCATCCTACCTAAAGCAATCTACAGATTCAATGCAATACCAATCAGAATCTCAATGACATTCTTCACGCAAACAGAGCAAAGAATCCTAAAATTCATATGGGCCAACAAAAGACACCAAAACTAAAGCAATCCTGAAAAAAAAGAACAAAGATGGAGGCATCACAATCCCTGACTTCAAAATATACTACAAAGTTACAGTAATCAAGACAGCATGGTACTGGCACAAAAATAGACACATTGATTAATGGAACAGAATTGAAAGTTCAGAGGTAAAACCATATGTCTATGGACAGTTAATCTTTGACAAACGGAGCCAAGAACATACAATGGGGAAAGTAAATTCTCTTGAATAAATAGTGTTGGGAAAACTGGACAGCCACATGCAAAAGGCTGAAAGTAGACCTACTTCCTCCATAGACAAAAATTAACTCAAATTGATTAAAGACTTGAATGTAAGATCTGAAACCATAAAACTCCTAGAAGAAAATATAGATAGTACGCTATTTGACATTGATCTTAGAAGCATCTTTTCAAATACCATGTCTACTAAGGCAAGGGAAACAAAAGAAAATGTTAACAAATGGGACTACATCAGACTAAAAATCTTTGGCAAGAGAAAGGAAACCATTTGCAAGTCATATATATGACAAAGGGCTAATTTCCAAAATATATAAAGAACTCATACAACTCAACAACAAAAAGCCAAACAACATGATCAAAAAATGGGCAGAGGATATGAACAGACATTTTTCCAAAAAAGATATACAGATGGCCAACAGACACATGAAAAGATGTTCGACATCACTAATCATCAGGGAAACACAAATCAAAACTACAATGAGACATCACCCTACACCAGTCAGAAAGGCTATAATTGCCAAGACAAAAAATAACAAATGTTGAAGAGGATGTGGAGGAAATGGAACCCCCATACACTGTTGGTAGGAATGCAAATTGGTACAGCCACTATGGAAATTGTATGGAGATTTCTCAAAATATTAAAAATAGAAATACCATATGATCCAGCTATCCCACTACTTGGTATTTATCCAAAGAACTTGAAATCAAGAATCCAAAGAGATTTATGCACCCCTATGTTCATTGCAGCTTTATTCACAATAGCCAAGACAGGGAAGCAACCCAGTGCCCTTCTACAGATGAATGGATAAAGAAAATGTGGTATATATACACAATAAAATACTACTTAGCCATTAGAAAAGACAAAAATCATCCCATTTAGTACAACATGGATGACCCTTGAGGGTATGATGTTAAGTGAAATCAGCCAGACAGAGAAAGACAAACACTGGGTGACATCACTCATATGTGGAAGATAAACAAATAAATGGATAAAGAGAACAAATTTGAGGTTACCAGAGGGGAAGGGGACTGGGGTTGGAAGAAAAGGGTAAAGGGGCACATATACACAGTGACAGACAAAATCTAGACAATTGGTGGTGAGCACCATGAAGTCTATATAGTAATTGATAAATAATAATGCATACCCCAAATTATACAATGTTATAAACCATTATGATATCAATAAAATAATTGGAAAAAAAATATATCTGTGCTGAATTTTTAACAAGTTCCAAGGCAATGTTGATGGTCAGTAGATTTGGGGACTACACTTTTAGGACCACTGATATGAAGGCTAATGGACTTACAATGCTGGGGCAAAGCACAAAGGAATGGCTATTGAATGCTATGAAAAATCTCATAATAAAGCTCAGCTTACATGCACTGTGCTCTTAGACCGAGGTAAATAGTGTATGTTGTTTAATCCTCTTGACAGCACAATAGGTTTGTATTATTATTCTCAAGAAGTATAGTTTTCTTTGACCATACAATATTCCTTTTGAAATGAAAACCAAGTATACAAAATGCTGAGAAGTTTTCTGGGTAACAAAAAGCAAATGCTGGTTTTGCTTTGCACTCCTCTTTTTAAAATATCTTCTTTGTGTTTCCACATCAGTTTTATACATCAGTAACTTTGGGCTCAAGGATTCTATTATTCTAAGCTTATACTCTGGTGTATTACAAGCTACGATATAGAGGCAGCTACTATAAGAAAGAGGCCTAACAATGCAGTAGTATAAATAAACCAGAAGTTTGTTCTTCTCTCACATTACAATCTAAACGTAGGCAGGTTCCAGCTGGTGACTGCTTCTGGGCCAGCCAGCTCTGCACAAAATATCTCTGTATCAAAGGTTGCATCTGCAATTGTGGTTCTCAGGCCAGAAGAAGAGGAAAAAGTGGAGTCAGGTCATACAACTTGTCCTTAAGTTGAAAACGACCAAGAAGTTGTGCTACATCACTTCTGCTTATATCCCATTGGCAAGAACTTAGTTACGTAGACACATCTGACCTCAAGGCAGGCTGGGAAATATGCCCAGCTCTAACCCAAGGAGGCTGGGGAGTATGTGAGGACGGAAGGAGAGGAGGGGAGAGTTTACTACAAAAAGGAAAAAGGTGAGAGTGGATCCTGGGGGATAGTTGAACACTACTACAGGTGGGTGTATATCAGGTGAAGTAAAGCATTCCAACTTTAGTGGAAATTAAAGGCCTTGAATAGACTTAACGGATCCTTTAAAGAATTTCTAAAGTCAGCTACTTGCCTGAAGAGGATTGCAGTATTTTAAATTTAACATTCTAGAGATGAATTTATGGCCCAAATTATTTTTTAAGAAAACAATTTAAGAAAAGACAGAGTAAGCTTCTTTCCTTTTCCTGGGTGGGAAGCTTCTATGGTTTTGTATATAAATACGTGTTTGGGAGGTGAAAGGAGAGAATACTGATACTATTGTGTAATAGTTTCCATTTAATTTATGACATAATACAATTCTTATAGCTAATAATAAAAAGAAAAACTTTTATTTTTACTTCATCATTGATAATTAGAAATTGACATTGTAACAGAAGTTTAAAGACCCTCTTATTTTCCTATTTATTACATGTTTAAATATGTGCTGGGAGACGCAGGGGAAAGCAAGCCTTCTTGTGGGTCCAGTTCCTTCACATAAACAGTCTAATTACCTTTATTTTTGCCTAAATGAAAGTCCTGCTCAAAAGTTATTTTTATGACCTCTCTACCGCTATTTGTTTCCTCAGTGTTCTTATTCCTAGCTTTCATTCTTGTTGCCCTGAAAAGACTGAAATTTAAAAGTACAGTAAAGAAACTGTTGCCAATATGTTTTACTAAAGCAAGATGAGCTGGTAGTTACAGGCATATTGACCTCTTTTCCATTGAGAAAACAAGGAATCGGGTTACTAGAACAAGTGCCTAAAATATACAGTCTGTTCCACAGGGCATTTGGTTATAAAGGAGGGTCACGAATATCTGAGTATGTTATTTCTTTGAGAAAGTCATAGGACTTTTATATATCAAAATAATAACACTTGTCTCAACTTGACGTTTATGACTGTGCAACTGCAAGTCATGGATCAGCTCCCTACAGGTGTATAAACTTCCTACTGTGAAATCTGACACTTCATATAGCACTTTAACACCTATAAACTTCAGACGTAGTGAGAGTTTTCTGTACTTACATACAGTATTCCATTGGTGAGATTTTGTGCCATATATGTCAAAAGCTGAGATGAAGGTTGGAACACCAAGGCAGGATCCGATTCATATAATACTCTGCGTTGTGTGATAGATTGGGAGCAGTGTTGTGATATATATTTTATATATTTTATCACATAAAAAGCTGGAAAGCTGAGGACAGCAACTATGATGGCACTGCCCGACACTCCATCACTGGCCAAATTTTGGCTAATCTTCTGCATAAACTATGCAAAGCATCCTCAACCATACTCTTTTAAGTCACAGTAAGAGTTTTAAACTCCAACCCAGAACAGTAGACTTATCTTTCCAATAGATTCTTCATTCACTTAGGGAAGAAACTCAAGTAAATGGCCATCTCAAGTAAATATGTCACTGTTAGCAAATTTAATTGGCTGAAAGTTCTTTTTTTAAATCTAGACATAGAAAAGGGGTGAAGAATGGGACAGCCAGCCACTAGGAGCAAGAAAAAAAATGTTGATTTTTGGTGATGTGGAAAATATTACTGTTGATGTGATAAAATATCATAATGACTTGCACAGTATTAATTATATTGCAGACAATATTAACAGTATTAGACAGTTCACATTCAAGCATATAGCATATCTATGACAATGATCACCTCTGATTAAGTATCAAGCCAGGAAAAACTGCATTTATCTAATTAATCAACAAACCTCAGGGGCATGGTGGGAAAAAGGTGAAGCCAAGTTCTTCAAATTTAAAAATAAATTATTATTTATTATGATGACTGTATAGTCTCTTGTCTCATTGAAATTATTTAAATGTCATTGAATAATCTCATGTCTCATTGAAATTACTTACATCAACTGTTCCAAACCTGGAATTTTACCTTTAAAATATCAGGTTTTAGAATGGTCTACAAAAAGAAGGGTTTAATTGTCTGTTAAAAAGATAGTTTAATCTATAAAATTAAGAACATTGTTCCAACTATGAATATTATATGGTTTGAAGAGCCTTTAAACAACTATTGTTTCTAATAATGTAAAGTTGCCCAAGGCAATTTATAATTATAAATTATAATTTATATATATAAGAAAGTCATGGCATCAGTATTTCTGTGTAATGCTGTTATATTTTTATATATAACTCATACCCAATGAAGGATGTATTCCTAAATCAGAAGGCACTGGGGAATACTCTCTTTCATTGTTCTTGCAAAATATGAAAGTGAAGAAGAAAAGCAAAAAGACAGAGAAGGAAGAAGAGAGAGAGGAGGCAGAAGAAGAGGAGAAGGAAAAGAAGGAGAATAAAGCATCAAACTAAAGAGAATAAACACACAGAACAGAGAAATGTTGAAAGCACCAGAGTCACAGAAATCATAGGAGAAAACAATCTATTGAGAAGTAAGATCTAGAATGCCTAGATCTACCTGATTCAGGGAAGTGAAACCTATTTAAAAATACACGTTTAGAAATTTGTGATGAATTTGAATTATTGCCTTGGGAAGTCAGTCTTCATATAGGAAGAGCTGTGGCATCATATTTAGGCATCTATTAAAATACAGCAAACTGGTACCTGATCCAAGTATTATAAGCAGTGTTTAAAATCATTTATATTTATTATTTCTATGGTTCTAATCTCTGTAGGAAGTGCTTTAAGAGTATTACTGTTTAGTTTCCATGAAGCCATATGAAGTAGGAGATAATACGCAATAAGGCAAGTTTCAGTAAAACTGGGGCCTGACTAGACTTCTCTGATGGTTGAGCTAAAATCTGAAGGTTGAGCAGGAGTTATGGAATGAAAATGTTTGAACAGTCTTTGCAAAGGGAAATAATACAATCTATGCAAAGGTCCTGTGGTCAAAGGGAGCACATCTTCAAGGAACTGCAAGAAAGTGATTTAACTGAAGGAAATTTACCTAAGGAAGGAATAACATGTGAGAATAGAAGACCATTGTTATAGCCCATAGAAACCTGAACAGTCTCTGTCCTTAAAATCTTGTCATGTTATAGTAATACAACATAAGAAATACCACCTTTTCTTCTAGTTCATTGTTTGTGCCCATTTTCAGAAAAATAAACTTCACAAAAATAAATATTTCTTAGGAAGATTTTTTTCGCAAGTTTATAGACTTGGTTAATATCCCAATGGTTATTTCTCAGTTCCTACCTTATAAAAACATAATTATTTCTGTTTTAGCTAATTCATATGAAGCTTTTCCGCCATATTTGTATCTTTGCCCTCTAACCTTTGACTCTTTC
Source organism: Equus asinus (assembly GCF_041296235.1). Classification (NCBI taxonomy): domain Eukaryota; kingdom Metazoa; phylum Chordata; class Mammalia; order Perissodactyla; family Equidae; genus Equus; species Equus asinus. Next base: position 47,721,738 of record NC_091793.1, on the reverse strand, counting down.
TTATTTGTCTACATTCCATAGCTGAGCTTTACTCCTTTTTTCCTGTTAATAAACCTTATGGCCCATGAAATCATTAGCGTTAATATATCTGGCATTTACATTTAATATTCACACAATAGCACTTATATGGACAACAAGGGTATTTCAACAAGTCAAATTATACTTGAGGAGAACTAATTATTCATCTCTGGTGAACTTTGAAGTTAAATAATATATTAGAAGATAATCATTTTAATGGCAAACATGGCATGGGGAAAAGAGTGAGAATGGTTGCAACAAGACTGTATGTGGATGAGAAAAAATATCAAAGATTATAAAACCAAGATATGTAAAGGAGAGAATCTCAATGAGCTGTGATGTAGCAAAGACTGATACTAATGTCACAGGAGCAGATAAAGTCAAGTCATCTCCTCCACACACAATCAGTCTAATTTATAGATACTTTTAAATTCAATCGAGTCACAAATTTTTCAGGTCCTCATTAATACCTAATATGAACTCAAAGTGAGTTACAAGAAGTATGGAGAACATTAAAGAATGAATAATAACATAGAGAAAATGATAAACAAAAATGATTGGTATTTGGACATGGTTGGAGACAATAGCAGGTGCAAAATGGTCAGATCTCGGAGCAAAAGCTGTATGCTCCAAAAGTACTCTGATAAAGAGAAACGTAAACCACTATTAAGTTCTGCGATTAAAATGATGGTGATGATAATGATGATAACAACACCACCGAAAGAGAGAATGAGAGAGAGGATATTATTTGAAATGAATAATGGATATATTCTTCTAGTAGGTCGAAAATCATATTCTTTAGTTTCAGATAGATTAAAACATAGAGACAATTATGTTGATGATGACATCAATTAGGATTATGGAAATTTGAAAGTGCTGCCATGGCCACTATTACCACATAAATCCCCATTTCTCACTACCAACAATCCACATTATCCAGTAAAGTATCTTATGCAACATAAACTTTGCTGTTCATACAGAATAAGCTGGAGATCTTGTTAAAATGCATATTCTGATTCAGAAAGTGTTGAGAGGGGCTGAGACATAACAGCTCCCAGCTCTCTAACAAACTCCCAAGTGATGCAAATGCTAATGGTCAATGGACCACATTTTGAATTAGGGAAGCAATAATGCGTGCTCCAGTTTCCATGATGGCATCAAATGGCATCGTTGACATCCATGGTTCTATTGTAAACTCTGGGTAGAAAGAAGCTAGACATGAATAGAATTTTGACCAGTACCACTCTGTCTTGAGGGTCAGAGTGCAGCAAAGAGGATATAGGAACAAGTGGGCTGAGAGCAGCATTGCTGCCACTTACATAAAAGAACAAAGGGACTGACACAAGATCAAAGCTCAGATGTCACTGAGGTTCTTTCCACATTTTAGTACTTGGTAGAGTCTTGTCCTCCAGAATCAGATGAAATCACAGGTTAATCCTTTGTCTATTCTGTAGGAGGCAACCATCCAATCTCATTTATTCTTCAAAGTCCAACTTAAGTCCCATCACTGTGGCCTAGATTGATCTTTTCCCTTCTCACATTTTCTAGCATGTATTGTGTGCATCACATATTTAGGCGTCAAATACTATAATATCTTTTATTGCATTTTCCTTGCTTCCATCATCTCTTCTCCACAGATTGATTATAGGCTCAACGAGGAAGAAGTCATAGCCTTCTCTTGTTTTACCCCCAGTAGCTAATACTGTGCTCATAGGACCTCCCACTGGATTAGGAGAGGAATAAATACTCTTTGGTAACCAGAGTAAGAAACCAGTTTCTTATTCAAATATTTTGCTGTAATATATATATATATATCTTCCTCTTTTTGCTAGAGGAAGATTGTCCCTGAGCTAACATCTGTGCCAATCTTCCTCTATTTTGTATATGGGATGCCACCATGGCCTGGCTTGATGAGCGGTATGTAGGTCTGTGCGCAGGATCCAGACCTGCGAACCCTGCACTGCTGAAGTGGAGTGTGCAAACTTAACCACTATGCCGCCAGCCTGGCCCCTAAAAAATATATTTTTAGCAATGTTTTGTTGAATAGAAATGGTTATTGTCTTTTAAAAGCCCACAAACAGGAAGATCAAGGAAAAGGATATTTTCATAACAAAGTTTGTTTTCTCAGTCAGAAAGTGTTAGGTTTATTTCACCATTTATTTCAATTTATGTGATTTGGATTTAGTTCATTTCCATCTTTTCAAATGTGAAGAAAATATATCTAGTTAATATGTTATTTTAAAATAATTGATAAATGTCTTAGTGAAGATTTTTAAAAGTATACTTTGACATAATATTAAATAAGTAAAAACATATCTAACTACCAGAGGAAAGATGATCATATTCCTTACCAAAGTAATTTAATTTTTAAATTTTATTTTATATTTATTTATTAAGTATAAATATTTATTTAAGGAATTCATTCTTTAAAATATTTTAACACAATGAATAATTTGTCAAAAGAAAATGTTTACCACCTATATATGTTTATAAATGGTGTGTTTTCTCTTTAAATTGCTGTAAAGCTCTAAAACAAAGGAAAAATTGATTATTATTCAATTTGTTAGAGAATTGTCAGTTCTTAATTACCATTATAACAAAATTGAAGCAATCGTTTTCAAGCATGTATTCCATTTCCTATATGCACGCAATTCCTAAATGGATTCTGAAAATAGCTAACAATATCATTTCATTTAGGAAAAAAGACATATGACTCAGGTTCATGGTTCACCTCTCAATAGCTTGCACACCATGGTAGAGTACTTGAATATGTGCAGAACAGCAGTGTAATAGTTCCTAGTTTACATCTCAGGCAGGTTAATAGGTCTTCAGACTTCATTTAGCACCACATTTTCAGACTGTCATAAGTTTTAAACTTACTTCCATGTTGACAGTTTAATGTTTGAATAAGCAAGGAGTTAACTTACTTTTAACATCTAAACCTTAGGACCTCTCTCTTAGAGCTATAAAATTGACATTTCAGCATGAATATTTTTTTCATGATGTATCTTTCAAGTGTGCACATGTTACAATGTCTAAAACAGCTGTCCATATTTACATTAAAAGCCTTTCAAAATATTTTTTTTCTTTAGGATGCCATTTGTGCAGAAAGGAAAATAAGCAGATCGACTGCTTTTTCCTGTCCTTCCTTCCCTCTTTTTCTCCTTCCTTTCTTCCTTTCTTCTCTCTCTCTAGTTCTGATTTTTTTTCATTTCCCTTTTTATTCCTTCTCTTTTTTCCTACTTTTTTCTCTTTCTAAAGTACTTCAAAGTAACTTTAACGATGATTCCAGTGGAGTGAGGAATGCCAGCAGTTTAAAATGTGCCTTCTTCCTTTAATCCTTGTCAGGGTTTCACGTGCATATATCAGAAGTGAAATGTTCTACTATATATCATGCTGAACTAGCTAGAGGTCAAAGAACTAAATCACTGCATTCATGAGAGTAGAATGCTGTGCTTTCCAGTTGCCTTCGATTTGGCAGGCTCTCATTTCCAATTACCAAAGTGACCTTCAAATCTGATATTGACCATTTACAGTCAAATTTATTACAATTGTGACATTGCAATACAAAATAAGAAATGACGTTGGTAAAATAGCTGTAAAGATGCTAGTAAGATTTTTTTTAGACAAAGAATTTTGTATTCAATTTTCTTCTTTGTTTTCTTTTTTCTGATTCTCTATTTTGACTGCCAATATACTGTTTATAAGATTATATCACTGTTTACATCTGTAAAGTTTTTAAATTTCTTAATATAGAATCATGGATGTCTAAGGATTCATGTCTTTTGTAGAAAGATGTTCTATATAACATTTTAACATTTCACATTTTGTTAATGTGGGGGGAGGGAAGCACTTGTAAATTTCAGGGTAGACAATGAGGTATTACATCAAGGTTTCACAGCACTAATTTGGAATTTCCCTATAATACAATTCCAGGATACCAGTAAGAAGTAAAAACTAATAATTATCTGGTGCCTACTCTCCGCCCTTAAGATGAAAATGACTGAAAATGAAAGTGATAATAATTGACTCTCTGCTTCAGGACAGAACTTAGTTAGATCCTTGCCAAGGAAGAATCTGTTTATTTCTCATAGTAACCTAGGTTTTCTTAAAGAAAAACACATCCCAGAGAAATCAAGTAACTGTGTCAAAATCACATAGCTGGGAAGGGGCAGAATTTGAAAGCAGGACTGGACTACCTGTCTTCAAAATATTTCCACTGTTATGTTCTTATGACTGGCTGGGGCCTAACACTCAATTCTTGTCTACTGCTTTGATTTGCAAATGAGGACACTGAAGCCATAGATGCACCAGACTTGACACAGCTCCAAAAAAAAAACCATCTCCTTTTGTGATCATTTCACTGTGCTAGTCTTTTTTCCATATCACATTTACTATGAGCATGTCATTCACTTAATGAAAGCAGGGGGTCATGTAAAGGCCGGGGCAGCCTTCAAGACCCTGTGCCAGAACCCAAGGAAATCTCTTTGCATAGAAAACACTCAGTGCTCTGCTGAGAAACATATTGTGAAATCTAGATTATTTTTCTGTGAGTGTTTTGAGATGCAAATTACATTTATACTATTAGGTCTGAGAGTAAGTGGATAATGGGGACAAGATGAACAGACAGTCTAAAGTATTAGAGGAAAAATCAATTCTACTTGTCTTTTGTATGCCATTTTGCAGAATTACTGCAGTTCTAGTTTCAAAAAGGTCATATAAAAATATGTGCTCAATATAAAAAAATATCAAACCAAACACAATATATAGAGTAAATTTTGAAGCTTGTTTTTACCTTTAGCCCAGTTCTATTCTCCTGGTGTACCACTGTTTACAATTTTTAAAGTTAAAAACTGTTTGCTTTGCATTTAGGATAATAGACAGATATTAGGAAAATTATATTGATACAAACTAGTACCCTAATTCAATGAAAGGAAAAAAAGAACAGCAAAAAAAGTGTCCAAGAGAGGGACCAATAGAAATACAAAATAAGATGGTAGACTTAAATCCAAAGATAGAAGTAATTAGATTAAATGTGAAGAGTCTCCATGCTTTGTTATGAAAGAAAAGGGTTGTCAAACTCTGCTCAAAATTAAATCCATTATATACTGCTTAGAAGAGGCGTATCTAACACAAAGGGCACAGAAAATTTGAGCATTATAGTTCAGAAAACACACACAAAGTTAAAAGATGTATAGAGGATATATTTTTTGTAGATATTTTAAAGACAATAGAATTTAAGGCAAAAAAAAAAAAATTAGAGACCCAGAAATTCCTCCTGGGTAAGTAAATTCTGTTGAGAAAGTAAATACCCAACAAAAATGTCTGTATATGGGCACCAAAAGCCATGTATTTCAAGGTTCATGGCCACATGATTCATGATAGCCAAAAACTGGGAACAACTTAAATATCCATCAACAGGAGAATAGATAAATAAACCTCACAAGTATAATGATGTGCAAAAGAAGCTAGATACAAAATAATTCATGTATATAAAGCTAAAAAAAGAAAAAACCAACAGCAAAACCAATATATGACAAGCGGATGATCACCTTTCTGAAGAGGGTGGGTAGTAACTGTTTAGGAGTCCGAGGGGGGCTCCTGCACCCTGGGACTGCTCTGCTACCAGACGCAGGTCATAGTTACAAGGACGTGTTCACTTTGTGATAACTCATCAAGCTGTAGACTTACGATTTATTCATTTTTCTGTATATGTGTTATACTTCAGTTTTTATTAAAGCAATTCCAATAAAAAATACAGATAAAGACAAACATGTTCTAATGATGAAATGCTTAAATCTCCAGAAACATAAATCAAATTTAAATTTGTGTGCATCTAATAACATAGTGTCTAAAAAATCAAAAACTTAGAGGAGTAGAAGGAGATATAGACAAAGCCACAATCAAGTGGTAATCTTGCTTAGAAATAGATGGAATAAAACTTCATAATAGCAGGAAAAAAATTTTAGGAAAGATATAGGAGATTTGATTAACTTGATTAAAACAAAACCTAAGGAGGGGCTACCCGGTGGCATGGTGATTAAGTTCACTTGCTCCACTTTGGTGGCCCAGGGTTCTCAGATTCGGATCCCAGGCATAGGCCTACACACCACTTATCAAGCCATGCTGTGGCAGCATCCCACATACAAAATAGAGGAAGATTGGCATAGATGTTACCTCAGTGACAATCTTCCTCAAACAAAAAGAGAAAGATTGGCAACAGATGTTAGCTCAGGGCCAATCTTACTCACCAAAAAAACCCAAAACAAAACAAAAAACAAACCTAAGGAACATATTTAGAATCTTACCTCCAACAACTGTAAAACTGCATTTTTTCCAAGCACACAACAAACACACATAAAAATTGATCATATGCTAGGCTATAAAATAAATTTCAACAAATTTTGAAAGATTGTGAAAGTGTACACAAAATGTTTACAAACCACAATGAAATTGTTAGAAATATACAATAAAATATAACTGTGAACGTCACTATATTTTTGAAAATTTATACATCTAAGTAATCCAAAGTTCAAAGAAGAAAGTATAGTAAAAAATAGAAAATATTTTGAATAGAATTTTAATGAAAATGCTACATATATCATATTTTTTGGATTGCAGCTAAAACTGTATTTAGAAGGAAAGTTATGGCTTTAAAATTAACATTGGAAAAGAATGAGGCTGAAAAGTAACAAGCAAATTGGCCACCTCAAAACTTTCAAAGGCAAGAATAAAATAAATGAACATGTAGAAGGAAAGAAACAAAAACCTAACTATGGAAATTAATGAAATAGAAAAATAAATAAAATAGAGAGGATAAATAAAAGGCAAAAACTGCCTCATTAAAGAATATCTATTTACTGTAATTCTGGCCAATTTAGTATTCTTAGTTAAAAAGTAAATATTGAGTGAAATATATGATGCAAGCATTAAACACCTAATTAAATAATAAAAGTTCCTTACTCTTTCATATACTAAGATTTATTTTAAAATTACATTAATTAAGAGAATGTGGTATTAATAAAGGTATCCAAAAATATGCCAATTTAAAATATAGAGAAGAAAGAAATAGCCCACACATTTGTCAATGTGGGGTTTGTGACAAAGAGACTGCAAAGTGGTGCAGAAAAGACAGATGAACCCTGAGATGAAGGGCCACTCCCCAGGCAAGTTCGCCATCATCTACGAGCCCACGAAGCACAGCTGGCTCCATAGGGTGCCACCCACTCCTCTAGCTGCATCCCCCTTAAGTGGCCTGCTCAGCCAATAAAGGCACGGACTTCCCTAAAAAGAAAAAAATTTCCATTAATTATGCTGACATAACAGAATAATATATGGTTATTAACAATAATGAAAACAATCTTTTCTACTAATATGAAAGACCTCTGAGATATATTATTAGATAAGAAACACAAGGTGCAGAACAGTAGCTATAGTATGCTACATTTTATGTAAAAGTAACTGGAAGGAAGAATTTATAATTATATTTACTTCTTTATGCATTAAAATTATATATGGAAGAATATACAAGAAACTAACATCCAAGGTTGCTTATGGGGGATGGGGAGAAAAAGGTAGATAGTTTAAAAATTAAGGACATTAAAAATTGGAAATTAGGGGGCTGGCCCAGTCACATAGTAGTTAAGTTCAGATGCTCTGCTTCAGCAGCCCTGGGGGTTGGTGGGTTTGGATTTCAGGAGCAGACCTCATCAAGTGATGCAGTGGCAGCATCCCACATACAAAATAGAGGAAGATTGGCACAAACGTTAGCTCAGGCCAATCTTCCTCAAGGAAAAAGAGTAAGGTTGGCAACAGATGTTAACTCAGGGTCAATCTTACTCACCAAAAAAAAAAGAAAGAAAGAAAATTGCCACTGGCATAAGAGAATATCCATATGGGAAAAAAGTGAAACTAAACCCTTACTTCTCAAAATTGTTTTAAAAAGATTGCAACCCTAATGTGAAAGGTGAAACAATAAAGCTTTTAGAAAATACCAGGAGAATATTTTATTCACTTTGGTTTAAGGAAAAATTTCTTAAATAAAAACAAAAAGCATTGACAACAAGAGAAAATGTATTTTTGAATAAAATTAAAAATAAAATTTTAGGAGAAATGTGTTGAATGATATTAATGTGAAAATCTGTAAATTTCTTCATTTTATGCGTATATATGAATGCATATAAATGCATGATATTTCTCTTAATGTATACACACTTGAGTGTAACTATGGTTATGATCCAGAGGAGACAGAGGTGGACTATGATAGGGAATGGTAATCAAAAGGTTTAGCTTTATTTTTAAAGTTTTTACAAGTTTTAGGAAGAACGCTTTCTTAAACTACTTATGCATTTAAGAAGCAACTTCAAATAAAAGTGAATAAAAAAGGAAACAATTTCAAAAATCACTGGTTTTAACAACCTGATATTTGACACTATATCAAAATTTCATTGGACCACTTATACTTTTTATTCTAATTCTCATTTAAAAACTGAAACTAAATCACAAAATTAGATTGTAAACAAGAGAAGAGTTAAATTTGAAAACTCGTGAATTGCTGATTCCACTACTTTAATCACTGGGAATGTACTTTGAAAGAAATTTTTCAGGAATAATGAAGATGCTATTCAGAGATTTTGAAATAGTCGGAATTTTTTGGTAAAAAGTTTTTCAACTAGGTCTAAATGCCATTGAAATTCATGTTTAAGGAAAAATATTGTTTAATGCTCACCAGATACATGAGAAGTAAATGAGAAAAAAATAAAATTCTGAAATAAATTAATGACAAAATGTAGAGATAGATTGAAAGAAGTTTGAGAATACCAAATTAAAAAAATTGAAGTATTAACTTCAAATGAATATTTCATGTGTATTATAAAGAAATCCCTGTCTCTTTCAAGAGACTATTTCTGCTGCCTCTTTATGGTCTGCCTTGCATTTAAAAATAGGGTTATATTGAATGTCATTATATTATAGCCTCTGGTAAGTTGTTTATTTCCTAAGAAAAATAAAGCAAAATGTCATTACCTTGGAAGATTTTCCTTCATCAAGAACAAATACTTAAGGGAAAATAATAAACTTTGCTAGAAATAGCTGTACAAAGTATTCCCCTCTTACAGATCGGTAAACAGTGATCATTCTACCAGATTCTAGAACATATTTTAATCACTATTTTGGAAAAGTTTTCCGAACTCCAACCTTTTTCCTTTTAAGCATTTGAAACTGTTATTTGAGGTCATAAAAGCAAAGGGAGAGCCTATTCCTACCCCTTCATCCTTCAGGAAGTGTATATTCAGTTACTGCCCTGTTCAAAGAAGTAACTGAGTTTGTGGAAGGCATTCTGCTTCCTAATTCAAGACGTCTCTAATTCAAGGGGTGTCAGCATTTAATCACCTGGAACTTGTCCTTTGATTGAATTTTAAACTTTTTTCTTCTTTCTTGGAGTTTGACTTTGCTTGGATTGAAATAAGCTGAGCATAGAAAGAGGATGATTTCATTTAGGGAGATTGGATATCTTCCTGGATTATGAAAAAACACTGACACCTTGGTTTTAAATTTTAAAAGGATTTAACAACATGCTACTTAATAACTGGAGAAAATTCATGATTTATAGTGATCTTTATAAATTTATTACTTTCTAGGATATCCTAATTAAATTTGACAGTGATTTGAATAGATTTCCTTTTGAAAATGGTATTTGCTGATGACACATGGCAATAAAATTACTGTATAGAGTTTGGGGTTCAGTGATGTAAATCATCCTTTTCCAAGCTCAGATTAGTATTTTTTGGTGAAAGGAAAAATGGTTTTGGAATAATCATGAATTGTATTTTCACCTTCCAACCTTATGGAGATGTTATTAAACAAGTCCAAGGAGATGTCATGTTAATAGTATTTAATAGACAAAAATCCACCTTTTATAGCAGTTTGTGTTTTAGGATCTAAAAACAGACATAGAAAACCCACATTGGAACATCATTTAGAGGATGGATGATACCTTCATGCCCTTGAGATTGAGGATAGCTTGTGTACATAACAAGGCACAGAAAGACTGTTCACCACATCCATATCCAAACCAGAGAAACTGTCTAGAGAATTTGATTATTACATCTCAACTACTTCACCTTAAAATGAATTTGTTACTAGGAGATCACCAGATTCCGAAGGAAAAAATATATATGTGTTTGTTTTTTTTTTTAAGAAAAAGATCTCTAAACATCTTTCCATTGGAACTTAAGCTTGGAAAAGAGGAACCAAAGGTAACTTCTTTGAACACAGATTTAAGCCATCATATTAGATTGCTTTGTCAATTGATTACGAATTTCGTTGAAGGTCTCCACTTTCCTCTCAAAATTCTTGGCTTGGCAATGTAGCAGCATGTTTACTGCACAGACTGTGGACCCAGACTTCCTGGATTCAAAACCAGGCTCTGCTACCTCCTGTGGAATTTTGAGACAGTTACTTAAAATCCTTAAGTCTCTGTTTCCTCCTGTGCAAAATAGGGATCATGATGATAACAACAATAGCACCTGTAGTACCTCCGTAGCATCATGGTGACAGTTAAGTGAACCAAAATTCCTAAAGCTCTGTAGGGGAGGCGACATTTTACCTCTCCCCTCTAAGGGCTTTTCAGATGGGCCTGAGAATTAAACTGATGTAAGACAGGTTAACAGGAGAAAAGCATACACATTTGTTTCATGTGACATTCTGTCCCTACCAAGGAAACGAAGACCCAAAGTAGTGGCAAAACCTAAATACTTTTATACTAAGTCGAACCAAGACAACCAATTGTGGAAAAGTAGCAAATTTACAGGGGGGCTAAAGGAAAATAAGAATTATTTTAACAAGGTCTGTTTGTTCAGACTTCTCTTGTTTTTGATTTCCCATCAAAGAATGTTTCTTTTCTCCTGGTACAAGAAGGGCATCTTTCGCATGGGAGTTTTTAATTTCCATTTTCAGGAAGAAGAGGGAAGAGCAGAGTGCCCTTCTTGCATCTGCTGTTTTATTAAGTGCCTTTAGCTCCAAATAATCCTTATGCCAAAGTGGCGTATTTTGGGCGGCATATTCTGCCACCTTTCAGCACTTAGAACAGGCAGCTAGCCTGTAGTACATACTCTGTGAGGTTCGTCGCTATTTATTTGGAATATGTCAAGAAAATCTTTATTTTTTACTTTTTACTTCTGTTATAAAGTTGGGATAATAAAATAAGACTCCATATTGAAAAACTCTTGCAAGGAAGGTCCTAAATCAAATTCTTTTGGGAGACTTCAATAATAGTAATAACAATGACAGCAACAAACAAAAGAACAACAACCAAAGACAGTATAAATTTTAACTGCCAGACTGTGCAAGATGTTATACACACCCTTTATTCTTCTTTACACTTTACATCTACCTTGAGAGAGAGTTTTTGTTATTTCTAATTTACACAGTAAGAAAGGATAACTTAATCAAGTTTACTCCTGTCCAAGTAGTCACACAGGAAGTAGCACGGCCAAAATTGGATTCGAAGATGACTGTTTCCATAGTTCATGCTTAACAACTAAGATATAGTTTCTCAAATAGCAAACACCATCACACTTTTTACCATTTTGTTTGTAAGAAAAATAAAATGACACTACATATTTAAAATAGAGGAAACATAAATCCAGGTATTGTCTACCTATATGAGGGGAGAGTTGAGAAGGTAAAGAGGAGACAAAGAGTCTATCCGGAGATTAACAGCCAAGAGCCAATGTGGAGGAGCAAGGGAGAGGGCATGGTACCACATCCAAGGCCCAGTGAGAGTGTGATCCAAAGAAACCTGCAGTCAAGGCAGGTCTAATCTGTGGGAGGAAGGAAAGAAACAGCCTATGTCAGGATACTATCTGAGGCAGAGAAAGTGGAAATAAATTGCTGTATCTCCCCTCAATCTCCCACCAAGAGCTCTCATTAGTCAAAGGCAACCAGAATCCCACCAACATGGAAACCCAGGGCCCAGAGGTATAGAGGTCAGCCCAGAACATGGGAATAGATGGCAATGAACATGACGGCAATCGGGCCTAGATCAACATACTCTGTTGTTCACTTAATATCTTTTCTTCCAACTGGCTAACAATTTTAAATAAATAAAGATTTTTGGTAAGAAAGCATCCTATCATTACCTGAATAAGGAATTAGAATCACAGTCATAAATAGAAAATAGTCATAAGCTTAAAAACAATTTAAAAAGGTAACTGATTTTAGTTTTGAAGTCGGCCTTAAGTCTATTCTCTATCACTTACTGGTTTCTGGACCCTGGACAATTAATTCAGTTGTTTCCACTTTTCTGTTATCTATAAAAAGGAAAACTAAAAGCTCCCTGGACCTTGCAAGCATTAAAGACATTAATAGCACCAAAGTGAAATGTATTCCCTTAAATAATCAAAGGGACGATAGAAAACTGAAAAAAGATTAACTTTCCCAATATGTTAGTCAGTATTATTTATGGCTGTGTGTGGGTAGCCCCAAATCATCTGGTGAACCACTGCTCAGAAATGCCTACCGGGTAATTCTGCCTCTCTCTAAATAGTAAACATAAATATGTCATCACTTTCAGATTTGTTAATTTAGAATATTCTTATGCTCCAAAACGAGATAGATTCAGTTTCTTCTAATACTTAACGAATATTCACAGTGTTTAATATGATTATTCATATTGTGTTTGTTCATATAATGCATTGTCTTGAATTGTTGCATTTTACTTAAATAGTCTATAAATATCAATTATTCCTATTTACAGGAATAAGTTAGGGCATGTTTAATAATTTTAGTAGTCTTCAAGAAATTATATATTAGACATTCAAAGAATTTAAGGAAATGAGTTTTAATGAGGTATTTAAGCAGAAAATGAAATTTAAAAACAGAAAGCCAATTGAATAGAAGAGTGCAAAGTAAAAATATAATTTAATATATCTTTCATCTTGATATTTTATTCAGCTTCTAAAGCCTGAGTTTATTAGTATCTCTAAATTGTAGAATATAGGGCCTTCCTTTTAATCCATTGAGAGGTTAGTATTTCCAGGGAGCAAGATCATTTTACAGCATGACTCTATGTAAGTAGCTGGAGTTGAGGGCTCTGGCTGGCTTGGAGTCATCTAGATGAAACAATAGCACCTCTGTGGAAAAACAACCTTCTGCTTTTCAGTATGAGCAGAGATAACATGACATCCTCTAGCACATGATAGAGACACGTACAGCAGGAGCACAGTGTAGAGTTGCTACCCACAAAAAAAAGAAAAAATAGAAACATCTGCTTATATTGAGAATTCAAATTTCAACTACTACAAAAAATTCAAGATCATTTATAGTTAATGTGTAAGGGCTTTTTTAAAACCTTCCAGCAAAAGAGCTTCCTTTACACTCTTTATTACAATATTCCAAAATAGCACTTTTCCAACGACTTTGAATAATTTGCACAAATAAACAATCCCACAAACTTCAGTGGCCTCAGTCTAAAAGAAGTTTATTATACTCCTCACCACATTTATAAATACTATTTTTTGTCTTCCCCTCTTTTTACTACTTTAAACAAACTAACAGAACAGTCTATTGAGGTTGTATCTGTATAATAACAGGAAATGTGAGAATTTTATAAAACTGGTTGTTATGACTTCCATTCAAGGAATTGTTAAATATTTAAAGTTTGTAAACATGGGTGTTTGGATGAAAGGGTAAGAATACATCCGTTGCAGTGTAAGACCACCAATATAGATATATCTAGGTGATCATTAGACAAAACATTCTGATAATTAACTAAATCCATTCTCTACGTTGCCATGGAATGAATATTACATATATATATATATATATTTAATAATTTTCAAAAAATCTTTGAATGATCTTTATTTGGCTCTAAAAACTTACTACTTCAGGCTCACTTCATGATTTCATGTCATTCCACCATGGACCCTAGGTAACTGTTGTACTGATCTCCTGAATATTTCTTCACGCACATCTACCTTCCCTTGTCTGGTATGCAATACCTTCCTTACTTAGTCTAACTCAAATATCATCTCTTTGTGTCGCTTTCTCTGTTTTTTCTAGGTAGAATGAATTATACACCACTAGCTGTCTGTTTGCAGTATATTACTGCTATAATACATTTCAGAGCCTGGCTTCCATCAGAGTTAATGATGAACTACTGGAAGGTAGGAGTGTATTTTCAGGTACTTTATTTGCACAGTAAGATTCACAAAGTATGCATTGTATTTGTTGAATAATATAACTGGTCTGACTATGTTAAGAAGTTAGAACAATGAATGCTATAAGGGATAGAAAAGAACACTATGTTACAGTTACAGGATTGTAGGGGATGAACAGAATTCCTCCACCCTCTCTAAGTCCCTTCCGGCTGGCCCAAGAATTAAATTGACATGAGACAGAATAACAGGAGAAAATCAAGCAAAGCTTTATAATATGTATACATGTGAGAAACTCAGGAAAACTGAGCAACTCACCAGAATGGCCAAAGCTGCCACCTTAAATATCATCTTCAGCTAAAGACAAAGGAGGATGTTGGGGGGGTAGTTGTTTGGGATTTCACAAGGGAGAAAGATATTTACATGGAGATGGAAATGCAAATGGGCCAACTATAAACAACAGTGACCTGAGAGGCAGGTTTTATATTACATTACAATTATCTTATAGTATTAGCTCCTTGCTGGAACAGACCCTTCTATTTTAAATTCTTTTAGGCAGTTGGTGGAGGGTGGGGAGAGGGGGGATTAAGTTGTTTTCAGAGACTTTTGTTCTTAAAAACAATCAAGCAAAGAGATACATTTTGGAGTGGCCAATTCTGATCTTCTACAGGATGGATTGACTAAGAAGGCATAATGATCTTAAATGTTTATGTCCCTAATAGCAGGACTTCAAAATTCATGAGGTAAAAACTGGTAGCCTGAAAGGAGAAACACATAAATCTACAATTATAGTTGGAGACTTCAACATGCCTCTGAAAAATAACTAGAAGAAATAGACAGAAAATAATAAGGCTGAAATAAAGAATAAGACTGAAAAATTATCAACTTGGCATTGATATTGTCAGGACACCCTACCCAAGAAAAGTAGAATACACATTCAATCCAAGTACACTAAAATGGACCATTTACCAGATAGACCATATCTGTGCCATAAAAATAAACCCAGGGAAGTTAAAATAGCTTAAACTACACAAACTATTTTCTCTCATCATGAGGGAGTTAAACTGTAAATCAGTAATAAGAAGATATCTTGAAATGTCCAAATATTTCAAAACTACTCAACACATTTCTAAATAACTCAGAAATGAAAGAGAAAATCACAGTTAATTTAAAGAATATTTTTAATTAAATACAAATAAAAATGACATGTAAAATATGCAGGTCTTTTGGTTCTGGCACCCAGTTCAACGCATATGTGTGGGAGGACGATGATTTTCTTCACACCAACAAGCAAGTCTCAGATACCAGAAAGGTGTCAGAAAATTCAACTCAATTCTTGTCACTATCTACCTGAAGATAGCATCAGATCCCACAGATGAAGGGTTCAGTCCTACAAGACTGCCTCCCCTTACCTCATTTCAGATGCCAAATGAAAGCCCATATTATCACCTGTGCTTCTGACTGATGCGCTCTAGACTAGAGTTTCCCATGACCCCCTCCTTGGGTTTGATTAATTTGCTAGAGCAGCTCACAGAACTCAGAGAAGCATTTTACTAAGTAGATCACTGGTTCATTATAAAAGGATATAATTCAGGAACAGCCAGATGGAAGAGAAGTATAGGGCATGGTATGGGGGAAGGGTGCCAGCTTCCCTAGCCTCTCCAGGTGCGCCACTCTCCCTGAATCTTCAGGGGTTCACCAACCCAGAGGCTATCCAAACCCTGGCCTTTTTGGGTTTTGTGGAGGCTTCATTGCATAGGCATGATTGATTAAGTCATTGGCCATTGGCGGTTGATTAATTCTCCAGGGCTTCTCCTTTCCCTGGAGGTCAGGTAGGGTGGGACTGGAAGTTCCTACCCAGAAACCACATACTTGGCTTTCCTGGCAATCAATCCTCCTCCTTAGAGGGAGTCCAAAAGTTGCCTCATTAGCTTAACAAAAGATGACTTTGTTGTTCTCATCACTTAGGAAATTCCAAGGATTTTAGGATCTCTCTTCCAGAAAGGGGAATGAAGACCAAATATATATTTCTTATTATCAACCACAATTTCATAGCAGGGCACAGATAAAGCAATAGTTAGAGGGAAATCAATAAAAGTGAGAACAGAATGGAAATAGTGAAAAAACTCAATGACACGAAAAGCTTGTACATTAAAAATATCAACAAATGGGGCTGGCCCCATGGCCGAGTGGTTAAGTTCGCGCACTCTGCTGCAGGTGGCCCAGTGTTTCGTTGGTTGGAATCCTGGGCGCGGATATGGCACTGCTCATCAAACCACGCTGAGGCAGTGTCCCACATGCCACAACTAGAAGGACCCACAATGAAGAATATACAGCTACGTACCAGGGGGCTTTGGGGAGAAAAAGGAAAAAAAAATAAAATCTTTAAAATAAAAAATCAACAATTAGCTTGAAATAGATTATGGACCTAAATATTAAACCTAAAATTCTAGAAGAAACATAGGAGAATCTCTTTATGATCTTTGAATAAACAAATATTTCTTAGATAAAAGACAAACCATAACATTTTATAAAATTGTATGTGTGTGTGTATATCTATAAAATTGGATATCATCAAATTGTAAATACTTCTCTTTAAAAAGCATTGTTAGAAAATGTGGATACAGCCTTAGACTAAGAGAAAATTTTGCAAAATGTGTATATGGTAAAGGTCTTACTCCCACAATATATAAAGAGACCTCAAAACTCAATAAAAAGAAAACAAAAAATTCAGTTTTAAAAGGGGAAAAAGCTTTAAACAGTTTACTGAAGAAGATATAAAGATAGCAAATAAACACATAGAAGGAATGGAAGGATGCTCAACATCGCTAATCATCAGATTAATGAAAATGAAAACCACAATGTGAAACCAATACATGCCAACTAGAATGGCTAAAAGTAAAACTAAAGAAATAAAATAAAATAAGAGGTAATAAAAAAATCGAAAATGCTAAATGCTGACAAATATGCTGCGTAAGTAGGGGAAACTCTCATTCACTGATGTTGAGGATGCAAATTTGTACAGCTGCACTTTGAAAAATCACTTGGTAGTTTTTCTAAAGTTAAACATAAACTTGCTATGTGCCCAGCAATTCCATTCCTAGTTATTTACCCAAGAGAAAGGAAAAATATGTCCATCGAAAGCTTGTATAAGAATGTTCATAGCAGCTTTGTTCATAATTTTCCCCAACTGGAAACATTCAAAATATTCATCAGCTAGTGAATAAATAAAACATTGTGATATGACTTTACTAGAAAAGTCTACTCAGGAAACACAGATACGAGCTAATGAAACGTAACAATATCAATGAATTTAAAAAGCATTATTTTAAGTGTAAAAAGCTGGATATAAAAGGCCATGGACTATACGATAATTTTTTGTATAAAATCTCCAGAATGGGCATGTTTATAGAGACAGAAAATAGATTAATGGTTGCCAGGGCCTTAGATGGGAAGCGACAATTGACTACAAAGGGGTATGAGGGAACTTTTTGGAGTGATAGAATCATACCATATTTTGATTGTAGTAGGAATTTCACAACTTTATACATTTGTCAAAATTCATAGATCTGTGCACCTATAAAGGTTAAATTCTACTGTTTATAAATTATATCACTATAACATGATATAAAAAATAGTAGAAAAAAGAAATAGATTATTGTTTAACAGTTTTAATATATAAATATTAAAATTATTTAATAAGAGCTCAAAAATATGGAGGGAAGGAAGTTATCAAAGGATAGAAAAAAATATTCCCTCAACTGGAGAATGTAAATCTCTACATTGTAAAGAACCACACCTGTGTGTGTACACACACACAAATATTAACACAAGATCCACACCAACGCATTCATAGTTAAAACACAGCTCAAGAAGTATAAAGATGACAATCACAAAATCTGTTATTTGGGGAAAAACAGAAGACCGTAAACAGAATGTGAAAACTCAGAAAGGCATCAGTCATCAGCAGAGGTGGAGCTAGTAAACAATAGAGCTATGCCTCAGAATTCTGAGGGCGAATTATTTATACTTAGATTTATCCTTTACCAAGTGTGAGGATGAAATAGACACTTTTAAACTTGCGTGTTTCAACAATTTACTATGTATGAATTCATTCTTAAGAGGCTACTGGAAAATATGTTCCGCCACTATGACAAACGTGGACATAAGCTCCAGGAATCCAGAGATCTAGCCGCAAAAAGATGAAGGAAACCTCCGGTACACTGAAAGCCTTATTAGTTTACTCTTGAATTTCTTACGTCACATTTTCTATCGCATCAGCTAAATATATTACTGAATTTAAAAATTTAAAAATACAGTTTTGTACTTTGTAGCTTCTAGAAGTGTTTTATAAAGAATAGATTTAACCTATTTTTAAATTAAGCTTTATATTTCATTCTTCCTATCATCAGTGTACATATTCTGTGTTCAGTTTCACAGTTATTAGTGTTTAAGTTCTTTAAAACAATTTAATAATGCATAATTATTTTCAGTAACTATTACAAGTCTATGAGTTCATCTCAATATTTTTTTTTCTTTAAAATAATTATAAAGTCAAGAAACGGTGTATTTAACTGAGGAGCAATATTCTCTTTGCTGTTTTGAAGATTAGTTGCTTTGGGCAATATTGAAAACAACCTAATTCATCAATGACTTGTCAGTTTTTAATATGTGATGACAGCCTGTCAATTGACAAGACTGTAGGAAAGCATTTTCATTACTAAGTTGACATTATAACTTGATGAATCCTGTGTTTCGATGACAGTCATTCTCTGCCTTTCAACCAGCATGTTCTATTTGGAATTCAGTACAAGACACATTATGATAAAGGTCATTGGTTTAAAAGCTCTTTGTCCTTTCTGATCTTTTCACTTTTAAATGGAAAACACAAAACCTAATTTCTCACATTCTGAATAACTTATTTTTAGAATATTTTGATTAGTTGGCTTACATATTTGCAAATATTTTAAAACTGTGCAAAATTAATGTCCTACTCTTTAGACCAGATACTGCAGAAATATTTACTTTGAGATAAAGCATCAAAATGATTAACAAATTAAATAAAAATTAATAAATGAAGGCAATTTACTATACTGAGAAAGATAGCTTAACTATTTTTTAAAGCTCTAGATTTATTTTAACAACTAAAATAAAGTAGACTTGATTCCAAATCATCTAAAACATAACTTTATATGTAAAATTATGCTATCACCCAGAATAGGATATAAAATATCCTTAACTGATTTTAAATTAGACTATATTCCTTTGAGCCCACAAATTTCACAGAATCCCATCTGTATTATCAATATGCAGCGCTCCCACATTGAATTTGATTGACTAGTTAGTGCCTGGTTTGCTTTGATGTAAGCTCTCCCAATAACCCCATCTTTATTAATGTTATGTGAGGTCGTTCTTGTTCGTTTCTTCATCAGAGAATGGAGACTAAATGCAAAAAGTCTGAGGACATGACCTTTCAGTGAATCTGGAGCTTCACAGTGAAAATTTAGACTCCATAAAGCTGTGAGGATGAGGGCAATCATACATCCAAGGGACTGAGATGCTGAAGCAATTTCTGAGAAAATGTTTGGGGAATGAGCATTCTATATTGGTTCCATGTTTTATTGAAGTATCACCTAAAAGCAAAATCCTCAAGAAAAATCCAGTACTCAGTTGTAGAAATAGGCTACAGAACAATGCTCACACATGCATATTATTTGAATAAGGAGGCAAGGTGTTATCATGGCTAATTTCATGTTTACGGCACAGACTTTGGACACAGAAAGACTTGAGATTGAAAATCTTCCCTTATTAGTTACATAAGCTTGGACAAATCATTTTCCTGCTCTGAGCTGCTGTTTCTTGATCTGTGTGTAACTGTATTTCCTTAGCAGTTATTCTCTGGATAATTGCCCATGCTTATATACTATGGAACATGTAGCCCCTTTTCAAAGTCTTCCCCAGTTGTTTTTTTTTTCTTTGAGATCATGGGAATGTCTCAAATGTGCTTACGGAGAGACTTACGTTCCTTGCCCTCCAGTCTTCTCACAATTTGATATCACATAACTTTGGCAAGGTTCCTGCCGGTACCCTCTGTAGGATCTCTTGTCCCTGTTCTCTCCCATTACTCCTTATTTTATCATCCTCCCCTTTCCAGGCCTCCATCCTTATGGAAAACCTGTTCAGGTGAATTGATATCCAGTGGCAGCAAAAGACAGCAGTCCATAGGGTCTTCAATAAAACCAGACCCTGAATTCCAATTAAGGCCCCATCAGGATCTGTACTAGGTATAAAACTGCAATAAGAATTCATATTGTTCAGGCTTGTGTGAAGATTAATAAGCTAATTCAAGTATAGTTATTACATTTCTTCTGTGTTCCAAACACTGTAACAGGTACTTACATGTATTAACAAATTTAAAAACAATGCAAGCTATGCAGAATTACTATTTTCTCCATTTTATAGATGAAGCAACTGAAACAGAGAAATTTGTACAAATGGGAACAGCCAGTAAATAACTGAACTGGATTTGAAAACTTTTCTGCTGTCATCTATAGCTGAATCAACATTGCATTTTTCTCTCTCTCTCTCACTCTCTCTCTCTCTGTAGTTATCTATCTCAAATTGTCTGATTCATTATATCTAACAATGCAAATGATATGCAAATTATTGACAATGTTTTCCTGTTTTGTTTTGTTTTTCTTTAATATTACCAAGAAGCTCATAACCTCCAAAATCAAATATAATACTTGGGAACCACAAATTTATGTCAAGATTATTTAAAAAATAAGTATAAGAAAAGTTATATTTATAACATTGCTCTGGAAGAATATTTGTAAAAAGTATAAATGTGTATAAATGGAAGAATATTTAAATGTGTTGCAGTAGATCCAAATAATAATAAAAATGATAATATTTAATATATTAGAGGAGAAGTTAACATGTGGTTTGCAGGCCTTTAATGTCTCCAAGATCCTTTCAGGGTGTTTCAATGTTAAAATTATTTTCACGGTAATAATGAGATGTTACTTGTAATTTTCATTGTGTTGACATTTGCCCTGATGGTGCTAAAGTGATGGTGAATGTGTTAGCTCCCGTGTAACAAACCACCTCAAAGCTTAGTGGCTTAATACAACAATTGCTTTACTACTCACAATTCAATGGGTCAGTAATTCAGAAGTGGTTTGGCTGGGTGGTTCTGGCTAGTTTCTCATGAAACTTGGTCAGATGTTGGGCAAGGCTGAGTACTACGAAGTCTTGATTAAGACTGGAAGATCCTTTTTAAAAAACGTCTTATTCACATGGCTAGAATATGGTGCTGGCCATTGGTAGGAGACCTTAGCTCCTCCCCACTTGGACCTCGATTGTCCTCACAACACCGCAGCTGGCTTCCTCCAAGAGTACTAACTAAAAATGTCAATGCCTTTGATGCTCTTGCAGCTGAAGATGTGCACCATCATTTTCACAACATTCTATTGGTCTCACACCTCAGCCCTATTCACTGTGGAAAGGGCTGAGGTGTGAGACCAATAGAACATACTCAGTCACATATCCCTGACCCACTCTTCTGTTTTCTTCCACTTTTAAGGACTCATGCGATTAGATTGGGTGAACTTGGGTAATCCAAGATAATGTCCCATCTCAAGGTACTTAAAATTAATCACATTTGCAAGGTCCCTTTGGCTATATAAAGTAATATATTCATGGTTTCCAGGAATTAGGACTAAGACATCTTTGGGAGGCCATTATTCTACCTAACACACAGGTCCAGACAGGCTTATAGTGGTCTGCAAAACTTTCAAGGAATAAAACATTAAAACAAATACAAGAAGTTATGCAGTTATCCAACTCATCTGAAGAGACCAACATAAATCTACTACTAAAATCAAAGAATAGGACATACACACAAAAATGTTAAATAACTTTCATCTTTGCAACTACCTTTTTATATTATTAGAAAATCAAATCAAGCCAGAAACTAAGGGAATAACAACCCCTAATGATATTGAATTTATCCCAGTAATGCAAAGATATTTCAACATTAGAAAATCTATAAATTATTTCAATTTATCTCTCTTATTAATATCTCAAAGGAGAAATATATCTGCATATAAATATGTGTGTATGTGTATATATATAAATATGTCTGTGTACATATATACGTATATATATTCATCTGAACAAACACAGGATAAAAATTTAATGAAAGTCAATTTGAATCATGATTAAAAAAAGTATTTTAGCAACCTAAAAATGAAATGCACTTTTAAAGATTTATCTACTTTGCAAGTGTGCATATAGTTAGTACTGTATTATACACTTAAAAATTTAAGAAGGTAGAATTCATATTATGTTTTTACCACAATAAAAAAATCTATCTACCAAAAAGCTATCTACAAAACTTTTATTCAATGGTGTAACATTAGAGATATTCCATTAAAATGAGAAATAAGATACTTATAATCAACAGTGCTGCCTATTTTTATATCACAGTGGAGATTCTGGCTCACGTAAGACAAGAAAAGATCAAGATTGGAAATTAAGAGGCAAAGAAGTCACTAATTGTAGATGATATGTTTCTCTACCAGAAAATACAAAAATCAACTAGGATTTATTAATACTTTTAAAAGATTTCAGCTAGGTAAAAACAAGGCCAATTAAACCCATATCAATAACTTTTTAAAATCACTAACAATGGTATTTAAAAATATAATAGGAGAAAATTTATTCCCATAGGAAATAAAGACATCAATGTGCACAGAAATAACGTTAACTAGAATAATACAAGATTTTATAGTCTTCTAACATGAAAAAAACCCTGAATGTATACAGAGAAATGCCATTTTTATGCATGAATAGGCTCAACATTTAAAGTTGACAATTTTATTCTAATTAATTGATAAACAGAACAATTAAAAATCTAAAATCTGCATGAAGTTCAATTTTCTTTTTCTCTACAATTTATTTCTCTGCAATTTATGTTAATCTCATTATCTTGCTTAGGGCCTTCCTACTAAAATATGATACTGTTGTTGGTGAAGGGGTGATTTTTGCCCAGAAGTGGAGGGAGAGGATGATAGCTAAATGGACACTCAAAGTTTGTATAAAAAGTTGGAATTTTTCTGAGGAAGATTGGCCCTGAGCTAACATCTGTTACCAACCTTCCTCTTTTTTTCCCTCCCCAAAGCCCCAGTACATAGTTGTATATCCTAGTTGTAAGGCATTCTAGTTCTTCTATGTGGGATGCCACCACAGCATGGCCTGATCAGTGGTGTGTAGGTCCGCACCAGGATCTGAACTGAAGTAGAACATTTGAACTTAACTACCTGGTCATGGGGCAATCCCTGGATAAAAGGTTTTACTGTGTCACTTCAATGTTCAAGGTAAAGAGATGTGAGAAGGAAGAGGTAAGGAAATAAAATATATGGAAAGCTTATAATTGTGCCAGACATTTTCTTTATGAAACATATTACTGAATGCTCACAATCCTGTGAGTTAGGAATTGTTATTTCTCCTTTATACATGAGAAAGCTGAGGCTTGGAGAAGTTAAGCAAATTACACAAGGTCACACACCTAATAAGTCGTAGAGTAAAGGTTTAAGTTCGCTTTTTTGTTTTCTGATTCTAAAGCATGTGTTCTAATACAAATGACTATGGGAACAAATTTCACACGTGATATTTGTATAAAGGAATTACATTATTTCAAAAACATAACCTAAACAAATATTGTAGGAGAACACAAAAGCGAAAATAGGAGGTACGCCTTAAAGCATCCACTACAAAGGAAAATATATGATTTAAACATACTCATAGTAACTTACCAATGCCTGCATTAGTGGGGAGGCATTAATACCTGAAGTGTTAAAACAGAAGAAAGTCTGTGAACAGATCATGGTACGAGGTCAACATACCACTACACAGTGCATGATAGCATAGACACCGAATTTTTGTTTATTTAAGTGAAACAAATGTTTGATGGACACACAACATAGAATATCAAAATTTTTTAACTTGTGATAATTCTGAAGGAAATAATAATATTCAAAATTCTGTAAAGTGGCATAAGGATTGCCTTCAAATTCTACAACCTTATGGAAAACACAAAGTTTAATTTCTTTATGCCATCAAAGTCTGAGCAAGAATGAGTCCTAAGGGAGACCTGATTTAGGAGTTTAGGTTTCCTGAAAAAAATGCAGGTGGGTGAGGGCCTGCAGAAAACAGCCAAAGCTGTTGCTTGTGGGGGCCATTTAGAATAATCATGATTGAAAATGGAGGTTATTTGGAGTTAAGTGGGGGCTGTACCTATTATCAAAAAAATTGTAAAAAGATCAAATATTTTTAAAAGAAAATCTTTTATGTTAGGATCCATGATTATAGTGTTTTTATCAAAAAAATTTCAGAGCCTGAAATGATCAAAAACACCTAATTCATGTCTAAATAACAGAAAGCAATTTACAACTACTAAAAAGAACCACATTAAATTACTAATTTAAATATGGAAATTCTATGATTTACAGGGAGATAAATTTTGTCCTATAATTGATCAATGTGGTTTGTTGACTAGATTTTCCTATACATATAAGGATAATCATCATATAAATGATACTGGGCATTGTCAGACTCTAAATTACTTTATAAATCAAAGAAAATCTGAGTCATTTAAGATACACTTTAATTGTTATTGAAATGGTTTAGTTACCATTTATTAAGCATATATGCAATTAATGTTAATATTGAATGAATTTTTTTATTTATTGCATACTCATATGAGCCCTTGGAAATTGCAAATAAACCATGACACTTTTTCTCTATGACTTTTATACGAAAGTTATATTCTGTGAGCTAGTTTTACATATATATATTTCTATACAGTTCATATTTTCTAAATTATATTTTTGTGATTCAGATCAGAAGTGATTGTTTTAAATTTAGATTTTATATTGTTTTTGCAATAGAAATGAATGCTTGCTTTATTAAATGATAAGAACACTTTTGTTAATGCACTATTTCTACAGCAACACTGGAAATTAGTATTTTTAAGAGTATAGGCCATGTCAAATTCCCTGTGTTGGCTTTCCAGCTGCACTGATTATGAAACTTGTGACACTGTACAAGTTACTATTTAACTTCTCTAAGCCTTGTTTTCTACATCTTTGAAAAGGAAGATATAGTAATACTTAACCCAAAAGGTACTTAACCCAATTAAAAGTATAGGCATACCTCACTTTATTGCACTTTGCAGATATTGCATTTTTTACAAATTGAAGGTTTGTGGCAATCCTGCATCAAGCAAGTTTATCGGTGCCATTTTCCCAACAGTATTTGCTCAGTTTGTGTCTCTGTGTCACATTATGATAATTCTATCAATATTTCAAACTTTTTTTATTATTGTTATGTTTGTTATGGTGATCCGTGTTCAGCGAACTTTGATGTTAGTATTGTAATTGTTTTGGGGCACTGTGAACCGCCCCTGAATCAATAAATGTTGTGTATGCTCTGACTGCTCCACTGATGGGTCATTCCCCCATCTCTCTTCCTCTCCTTGGGCCTCCCTATTTCCTAAGACAGAACAATATTGAAATTAGGCCAATTAATAAACCTAGAATGCCCTCTAAGTTTTCAAGTGAAAGGAAGAGTCACACGTCTCTCACTTTAAATCAAAAGCCGGAAATGATTAAGCTTAATGAGGACAGCATGTTGAAAGCTGAGATAGGCTGAAAGCCAGGCCTCTTGTGCCAATTAACCAAGTTGTGAATGCAAAGGAAAAGGTCCTGAAGGAAATTAAAAGTGCTACTCCAATGAACACACAAATGATGAGAAAGCAAAACAGTGTTGTTGCAGATATGGAGAAGGTTTTAATGGTCAGGATAGAAGATCAAACCAGCCAGAACACTCCCTTAAGCAAAAGCCTAAGCCAGAGCAAGGTCCTCACTCTCTCCAATTCTATGAAGTCTGAGAGAGGTGAGAAAGCTGCAAAAGAAGAGTGTGAAGCTAACAGAGGTTGGTTCATGAGGTTTAAGGAAAGAAGCCGTCACCAAAACATAAAAGTACAAGGTGAATACCCCAGTGCTAGGTAGAAGCTGCAGCAAGTTTTCTAGAAGATCTAGTTAAGATAACTAATGAAGGTCGCTACACTAAAGAGGGGATTTTCACGGTAGATGAAACAGCTTTATATTGGAAGAGGATGCCATCTAAGACTTTCATAGCTAGAGAGAAAAGGTCAATGCCTGGCTTCAAAGCTTCAGAGGACAGGCTGACCCTCTTATCATGGGCTAATACAGCTGGTGACTTTAACCTGAAACCAGCACTCACTTGCCATTCTGAAAATCCTATGGCTCTTAAGAATTACACAAAATCTGCTCTCCCTGTGCTCTATAAATGGAACAACAAAGCCTGGATGACAGCACATCTATTTACAACATAGTTTACTGAACATCTTAAGCTCACTGTTGAGACCCACTGCCCAGAAAAAAAGATTTCTTTCAAAACATTATGTTCATTGACAATGCACCTGGTCACCCAAGAGCTCTGATGAGATGTACAACAGTGTTGGTTTCATGCATGCTAACACAACATTTATTCTGCAGCCCATGCATCAAGGAGTAATTTTGACTTTCAAATCTCATTATTTAGGAAATGCATTTTTTTAAGGCTACAGCTTCCATAGATAGTGATTCCTGTCATGGATCCGGTCAAAGTAAATTGAAAATCTTCTGGAAAGGAGTTACCATTCTAGATGCCATTAAGAACACTTGTGATTCATGGGAAAGATCAAAATATCAACATTGTCAGGAGTTTGGAAGAAGCTGATTCCAACCCTCCTGGATGGCTTTGAGGGTTTCAAGACTTCAGGAAACAACTGCAGATGTGGTGGAAGTAGCAAGAGAACTAGAATTAGACGTGGAGCCTGAAGATGTGACTGTATTGCAGCAATCTCATGATAAAACTTATGATAAAACAGATGAGTTATTTCTTATGGATGAGCAAAGAAACTGGTTTCTCGAAATAGAATCTACTCCTGGTGAAGATGCTGTGAAGATTGTTGGAATGACAACAAAAGATTTAGAATATTACATAAACTTCATTGATAAAGCCGAAGCCTGGTTTGAGATTGATCCCAATTTTGAAAGTTCTACTGTGGGTAAAATGCTATCAAACAGCATCACATGATACAGAGAAATCATTTGTGAAAGGGAGAGTCAATCAATGTGGCAAACTTCATTGTTGTCTTATTTTAAGAAATCGTCACAGCCACCCCAACCTTCAGCAACCACCACATTAGTCAATGAGCAGACATCAACGTGGAAGCAAGACCCTCTACCAGCAAAAAGATTACAACTTGCTGAAGGTTCAGATGATGATTAGCACTTTTGAGCAAGAAAAGTATTTTTGAATTAAGGTATGTACATTGTTCTTTTAGACATAATTCTAATGCACACTTAATAGACTACAATGTGGTATAAACATAATTTTTATATGCACTGGAAAACCAAAAATATTATGTGACTTGCTTACTGAGATATTTGCTTTATTGCAGTGGTCTGGAACTGAACCTGCAATATCTTCAAGGTACGCTGAAAATGACATATTCACAATGTCTGGAACATGGATAATGCTCAGTAATAATTAGTCTTAATTTTTCAATGTGTGATCGTACCTTTATCAAAAAATAAGATCCAACATTTAATACTCTTACCAAATTTTACTTCGATATATTAAGAAGTACTATGAACAATTCTAATCTTAATAAAAATATCCAAAATTTTAATACTATAAATCAAGTAACTAAAGTAAGATTACAGTTTGAATAGATTTTACAACTGAGAGACGCAACATGCCCTTTGCAGATTTATTTCGATCCAAAGTGGGATGCAGGCTAGACTTTACCTTTGCTCACTCACACAGAGATAGCAAAGGAAATACGTGTTTCCCTGGTTTTTGCTTTTTTTGGGTTTTTTTAGCCTTGTGGGAAGTTATTTAAATTTTAACAGGTTTTATTCACAGCATGCTTTCATTGAAACACCCTGTATAATTGATTTGACCCATGTTTAAATTACTAACTGCCTATTTTTTGAAATCAAATCTTTTTTTCTTCTTTTACATTTTTTTTAACAGACTTTATCTTCTTTTCTGTGTGTGTGAGGAAGATTGGCCCTGAGCTAACATTTGTGCCAGTCTTCCTCTATTTTATGTGGGATACCACCACAGCATGGCTTGACGAGTGGTGCCAGGTCCATGCCAGGCATCCAAGCCTGTGAACTGTGGGCTGCTGAAGTAGAGCACACGAGCGTAACCACTATGCCATTGGGCTGGCCCCAAGACTATTTTCTTGAACAGTTTCAGGTTTACAGAAAAATTGTGTGGAAAGTATGGAGAGTTCCTATATACCCTTCTTTCCTCTCCTCCAGTTTCTCCTATTATTAACATCTTGTGTTAGTGTGGTACACTTATGAAAATTAATGAGCCAGTATTATTAAGTCCATAGTTTAAGTTTCACTCTTTCTTTCATACATTGTATGGGTATTGACAAATGCACAATAACATGTACTCACCATTGTAGTATCATACAGAGTGGTTTTACTGCTTCAAAAATCCTGTGAGTATACCTCTTCATTCCTACCTCCCTTCCACAACCCTCTGACGATGACTGATCTTTTCCTTGTGTTCATAGTTTTGCCCTTTCTAGAATGGCACATAGTTGGAATCATACAGTATGGAGCCATCATATTGTCTTCTTTCACTTAGCAATGTGCATTTACGTTTCCTCTGTGTCTTTTTGTGGCTTGATAGCTCATTTCTTTTTATTACTATATTTTATTGTGTGAGTTTACCACAGTTTGTTTATCCATTCACCTATTGAAGGACATCTTATTTGCTTCCAAGTTTTAGCATTATGAATAAATCTGTTACAAACATTTGCATGCAGGATTTTTGGGGACAGAATTTTTCAACTTCTTTGGGTAGTATCAAGGAGCACCATTACTTGATCATACAGCAAGAGAATGTTCAGTTTTGTAAGAGACTGCCAATATGTCTTTCAAAGTGAATGTACAGTTTTGCATTCCTGCCAGCAATGAAGATGAGACACCTTACAATTTTTTTTCTTTGGTGAGGACTATTGGCCCTGAGCTAATATCTGTTGCCAATCATCGTCTATTTTGTATGTAGGACACCACCAGAGCATGACTTGCTGAACAGTGTTCAGGTCTGTGCCTGGGACCCAACCGGCAAACCCTAAGCCACCAAAGTGGAGAGCACAACTCTAACCTCTACACCACCAGGCCAGCCCCACAATTTTTTTTAAGAAAGAGAAACAGGGGTTGTTTTCTAATTTTAAGTAATTTTATTTAGGTTCCAGATTCTAAAGAATAAAGTGTTTTTATAAGGTAATGGGATAATTTGTCTAAGGCATTGTTTTCTGTAGTATGTGGTCACTTAAAAAATAAAGATAATATTGGTGTCTGATTAAAGAGTAATTTTGAGAGACAAAAATGTTCCTAGGTAAAATCATATAAAGTTTCAATGGAAATGCTCACAGTAAATGATAATTAATGTAGCTTTGATGATAAATACTTTGCTCTTTCTCAGATGAAGTCAATAGTCTACCTGTGCAATATGATTATGGTTATAATTAGATACATAGCTATTTTGTTTAGTGTGTGATTCTTTTAATTGAGGGACTTAGTTTTGTTTCATAATTAAAACTGACTGATTTTGGTGCTGGGTAAATGCAATTTTTGCATACACAGAGCTTTATTTGCCTGAGTGAGAAAATTAAATTTTTATGCTCTCCAGCCATTCAAGTACTCTGATTACTTACAGAGGTTCCGCTCAAGTCAAAAAGGAGAGTCAGTCACAACACATCATGCATTTCAGCACAGCTTTAGGAGTAAGCAGAAAATTAATTGTTCTAGGAGGAGTAGTATATTCACATAGTGAATTATGTAATACCATTTATTATTTTTGAAAATAGTGATTATTAACAAAGTGACTCGACTAGTAGATTTTCTATGTCCCTTTTTGTGGATTACAAAACACTCTCTTTTTTATTTCCTTGTGAAGTATCTGTAAATATTCTATGTTTTTTGTTTCCTTTTTTGCTGAGGAAGATTAGCCCTGAGCTAACATCTGTACCAATCTTCCTGACTTCATATGTTGATCGCCATCACAGCATGGCTGATGAGTGGTATAGGTCTGCACCTGGAATGTGAACCTGGGCCGCTGAAGTGGAGTGCACCAAACTTAACCACTACACCACAGGGCCAGCCCCAAATGTTCTATGTTTTTTGCTGACTGAATAATTATCTCTGCCTCTCTTGAGATAAAACTGATTTGAGAGTAGGGAAGCCGTCAAGGTTTGGTCTATGGAATCAGTATTCTGGATTCAAATATTGGTTTCATAATAAACCTTAAGAAATCACTTCCAAAACCTCGCTAAGCTGTATTTTTCTCAGCTGTGAAATGTGAACACTTCCCTCCCAGTTTTCTTGTGGCTATAGGTTGGCATGGAGCACCTGTCTTGCTAGTGGTGTGATGAAGGGTGTATACATGCTTACTCCTGTTGCTCTAATTATGGCACAATGTTTGTCACATAGCATATATTTGATGAATGAATAAGAAAGCATATGGAAAGAAGGAGAAACCAACATTATTATTGCAAAAAAAATCTTTGTTGTACTTGAAAGAAAACATTTTACTGAAATATTTTCTCTGATCTTCTATTTTTCCAAAGGAAATGAATAGACAGAACTGGTAGTTTTCATCTGATGGAAAATACCCTTGCTATGACTTCATTATTTTCCTCTAAAAATCACCACTACAGATACCTTTTTTTAGTGAGTTCCCTATGCATGTTTGCTGGTAGTTCCTTCACACGTTGGAACATTTGAGTCAACCCAGACAGACTCTGCCCACAGAAAGTATTAATGTAAACGGTAGTGGAAGAGCATTTTAGTTCCTGAATCGGACATGTAAACTATACCCACATAAAAGATTTGAAAATGTTGACCATCTTCTTTGATGCAAGAAACCTTCTGTCACTCACGCATACCACATCTTGAACCTCATTTGCAGTGTGGAAAATAAGCTCCAATTGTGCCATATCCCAAATTTCCGATCCTTTGAGGGCCCTGGCAAAAGAGATTTTATCCTTTGCTCTTCATGTGATAATACTTCCATGATTTCGTTGAAGTTACCTCATAAAATATAATCATCAACAGAAGGGTTATATTGTTTCCTTTTTTCTACTGGGAATGTTTTATATAAAGAAGTCTAATTTCTCTTGTGGTATGGAATTCCATATGGCTTTTCCCCACTTGCTTTAGACTTTTTTTTTTAAGACAATAAAGATTAGACTTATCCTTTAAGTTTTAAGAGAGCCCAAAACTTATCACAGCTTTCATCATCAGGCCACAACACATTGCTAATATTATATACTAATTCTGAGGAAAACTGAGATAAAATGGCAATGTTAACAGATTCTAAGAGCTGTCATGGGCATTAAATCAGGGTACGGGTTGTTCAACATCAGGGTTTTTTTTGTGTCTTTTCCGTTAAATAGATTTTTTAAACGGTGGTAGATTGAGCTATTTATACAGAACTTGTAAATGCACATTTATTTGACCATATTTTCAAAAGCCACAGAATGTCACATCAAAGCCTCTCCAGTTTAGCTATCAACATAAGTGGAACATACTGGCTTTTCTGGTGAAACTTATTCACATTCAAAAGAAATATTTCTGCACTTGATTTTAAAACAAAGTGTGGCAGGAGCATATCACATCTTTACGAGGCTAGAGTGTTTAAATAAACCTCTCTCATTTTTTTCACCTTATCTGCCTTGATTTGTGACTTCACACTCTTCACCTTAACCACATTTATCTATTTATGAAGTTCGTCAGATTCTTACCACTAAAAGCTGAGTTAGCTAAGCCATGAGGCCCTCCAACACTCGCTCTAAAGGTAGTAAGATGATGGGGGAGGGGAGGCTAAGTTGCCATATCTTCTCACTCCATATGTCAAATTTCTGCCATACTCTGTCCTGTCTCTTACTCCTTGGGTATCATTAGACTCATTTCTCTGCTTTCTCACAAATTTCTGTGTACTCCTTCACATCTGACTAAGACCCACGGTTCTCCCTTAGACTCCAGTGTTCATGCCCTGCTCCTGTCTGGTCACCTCCCTGACTGCTTTGGCTCTTGACACCTGTTAAAAACTAAAACATCCACTTGAGAATACATCTCTTTGAGTCATTGTCGAATCTTTGAACTTTCAAGGCAGTACTTAAACTGTGCCTCACACTTTCTTTTGGTGTGTTAATTTACTCTATGACAAAGCCAGTGCAAGAGAGTGCTCTAGCACAGCATGTTTTTCTTTTTGTTTGTTTTTATGTTTTGTTGCTATTCTTAAGGACCTTTGAAACTACTTGGTCAGCAACAATATGGAAGAAAAATACTATTGATTATAAACGTCATCAGGAAATTAAGTGCGCAAATATTTTATTTAAAGACATTAATACATAAAATTACCAAATATCATTGTGCAATTTTTGTCCAATAGAATGACTATTTTATTTCTTTGTCTTCAATGTTTCTGCTGTGCTCTTCTTTTAAACACGCTTCATACTTCATTATTCTGATATCACTTAATCACAATTTTCTTAAACCAAACCATTTGAAAATAAATATGATTCAAAATAACTATGTAAGGTAAAATTTATATATATAAAGTGTATGTGCATATATGTGTATATATGTATATGTGTGTATATATGTATATGTGTCCTTATACATGAAAAAATACATATATAAGCCATTCAGAACATCAAAAGAGTTATTTGCCCAAATTCCATTCTAACTTATGACTTTCATTAATCCCATGTTGGACATTAAGTCAATGAAAGTTTTAGCTTTGTTCCTTTACATTTAAATATTCAAGAGAATATTTCTGTCAAAGAAGAGTAAATAAGCATAACACTGGCTTTAGGAATGGAAACCATGGTAAGACGTCAAGAAATGGTTAAGATTAATCATTGTACATGTACAAGTATATATAGTAGAAGCTCCATATAAATTTAATTTGACCAAAGTTTACATACACCCCAAAGAAAAACAGAATAATAGAAAAAAATTCTATAAGAATTACTAAATTTATTTTCTGTGCTTCAGATAAGAACCACTCTGAGACATTACTATACATGAAAGCTTTGAACCTTTTTGTTTTTAAATCTTAACTTTCAAGGAAATTTTTAACATCTCAATATGTAATAGTCCATTCATTTTTCAACACTCATTAAGTATCTATTTACATCAAACAATGAACTATGCTTGTCACAGTAAAGACACTCAGAGAAGTTCTTAAGAGTCAGACCAAATTTGTAGAGAATCATTCATTTTCTCTCTCTGGGTCTTGACTTTTTTATACATAAAAAGAGGGTAGTGGTATATATGAATTTAAAGTAATTTCTGTCTTTCATTTTCTATAATTCAGTGGTTCTAAGTTTTTTCTCCAAGACACCATTGCCCAGGCAGTGTATTCCAGAATGTGATCCTTGGAACTCTAAAGACCTGGGTTCTAAGAAAGAATTCCCAAGATGTTCAAAGGAATAGAAGGAAAAGCCAAAAAGAAATTATTTCCACTCATTCTTTTCTTTGATTTTCATTAGGCTAGATGCCCAGTTTCCTTTTAGAACACCCTGATTACTTAAAACTTTAGAAAAGAACTCTGTGGCATCACAGAATAAACATTAGCTCAAAATGCATAATGCTTGGCTTCTAGTCTCAGTTCTGGCTGTGTCATTCCTAACAAGTCTTTTAACTATTAAGAAATCCTGTTTTTTCAGTTTCTAAAAGAAGAGATTGGATAATGTCAACTACCCAGTTCACTTTCAGTCTAAATGATTGAGCACATTTTTATCAGATGATTTTAGAAGTTATATATTAAAAATATTTCCTCTGTAAAAATTGCATACGATCGCTTAGAAATTGAAGAACAAACTTGATAGGTTTAATATAGTTTGAAAATTACTTTTAGATAATAAAAAGGAATTGAACTTCCTTGACCTCTGTAGCTAAAGCTAAAGCTACGGTTTCTTTATTTTTAGATTGTTTCTTGTTTGTTTTCTTTGCTTGAATGTAGGTCCCGAAAAGACAAACACAGTGTCTTCTTTATTCTCCCATTGAATCTACAATAAAATGCCTGGCATGTAAAAATAGTCTGACAATTGTTTTGAAAAAATAAATGAAAATTAAAGAGAAAGATCCCTTATCACATATTTTAAAACTGTTAGAAAAAAGAAATATTATTGGGTTTAATCACTTGAAGGACAGTTTAATGAAAGGTAAATATGTTTTATTTCTATCCTTTAACACAATTTCCTCATTTCAAAATTTTGATTTAATTTGATTCATTTTTGTTAAGTGCCTACCCTATTCCTGGTAAAAAAAAAAAAAGTGGGCTATAGAACAAGAAGTGGATACCAATTCTGGCTTTTTCATTCACTGTTATATGACCCTGGGCAAGTATCCCACCTTTCTGAATTGCAATATTTTCAACTGTATTTGTGGGAATGATAATGTTGCCACACAAAATTGGGGTTCTCCTACTCAATGAACATTTAAAAAGTCGACAATTATGGCATCAGCTTTTGAGAAAAGAAAGCAGCTTTATTGCTTGATGGATCTACAAAGAGACAGGAGGCATATGCTCTTAGTTCTGTCTCCCTGATGCAGGGCTTGGGGCAAGATTTATGGGATCAAGGGCAGGGAGGATTGGATGATTGGAGGTGAGGAGAAGTGAGATAATTGATGATCTGCAGAAGCATAGTCAACCTTCATGGCTGTTCATAGGACACATGTTCACAAAATGGTGGTATTATATGATCTGCGGGTGGAGTTTTCAGCCCCTTAACATCAAAAGGGTCATTTATCAGGCATTTTCACAGGCCCAGTTGACGCGTTGGTGGTCTCAACTGGCCTGAACTGGACAAGGGGTTCCTGAAAAACCACTCAATTATTTCATTCACAAGATGGAGTCAGTTGAACTGGTCTTAGAGGGCCTGTGATTGTAGTAACATACCTATTTTCCAGTATAGTACCAAATGTTAAATTAAGTAAGGTATAGAATATGCTCAGAACAGAGCTCAACTCTGAGCAAGTACTTGATTTTTCTTCACAAGTAGTGTTACTACTGGTATTCAGTGTATTTTGTAGGTCTTCAGTGGACTGGACTAGGTTCAAAGTGTTAAAATTGCTGATATATTTTTATTTAAATAAGAAATAACTTTTGTCTCCCATATTATTTACAGCTATTTTAAAATATTTTTAGGTTCATAGATGCCTTGGAAATTCTAATAAAAGCTATGAGTCTTCTTTCAATATATTTACGTGTACAAACAAGCACAGTCATATACACAAAATTTGGTTAAATATTTCAGGAGATTGATTAGCTCATTAAATTCCTTCTCTTAGTTTATGTCTTCAACAAATAAAAATTAAGTTAAATTGATAATATTAAAAATCTTATAGAGAAGGTCAAGAAATGCCCTTCCACTGAAAAAAGTATTTGAAAATCGCATCTGTTGTGGATGCTGCTAATATTTTACTTTCTCTCTTTCTTGGTAACAATGTGGTAAGGACAAAAGGCAAGAGATTGAAGGGAAAATCTCAAGTTCAATGAGAAATTATAGTTTATCAGGCAACATCCAAAGGATTTACTGAATATTCACTAGATATAGGATGGGGCAAGTGAGTGGAATTTTAAGCTTTTTCATTGCTGATGTTTAGTAAATCTGTTTCTAAGCATTACTTTGGGATCAATTCTAGAGTTTCTGTATCTTCAATAGAACAAGTCTTGTTACACCAATTTTCTAAAACTTTACAAACCTATGTTCTATTCTGATAAACGTAACAAAAAGTAAGTTCTCATTTAATGTAATTTGAAATTGAAAAATAACTAAACATTAGAATGAACATTAAAGTACTAGCAATTTTGATAACACTTTTTGAAATTAAATTGGCTCCCAAAGTTTCCACTATGCCTCTCCCAATGCTCACTTCCCTCCTGCCTTGCCCTCATTAAAGACAAAGCTTATATATTCTTAAATTGTTTTTTAAACTTCTGGCCCAGACGGAAGCAAGATTAAATACAGAATGAAAGAACTTGTTCAAATTATGCTAACTAACATGTTTTTCTCAGTTTTTGTGGTGTCTACTGTCTTTCTCTGCCCAGCACTCCTGCTCTCTCCTTCTGGGAACAGAATTGGATCCCTAACTTCGGGGGCAGGCATGTGACCCAAGTTGGGAGACTCACAATCTATAAACTAGCTTCAAGAGATTTCTCCAGCGGGGAACATAATAATTCAAGAAAGGATAACTGGAATTACTTCCCTGGGTTTTTAACTGGAATTAACGCATTAATGTGTATTGGGGTTGGGGATTGTGTGCTCATTCAGTGCAGGGCGGTGGGGATACCTCCCTTTTCTATGGTCATAACGCTGTATGGGTATAACACCGGAGTATATTCCCGCATCACCCAGAGAGAGTGAAGCTGCATACAGAGAAAAGCAGAGATGAGAGACAGCAGGGACCATCCTGAGAGTGTCAAGTTTCAATAAGCCAAAAATGCCTTGATGTCTACAGTTTCTCTTCAATTCCATGGAGTATGCTGATGTCCTTTCAATAAATTTTTCTTTTCTTAAAAAATGAAATGAACTAAGGGAGATGCCAAATATCTGCAGATGGGAGATACGTGACTCTTCATGTAGTTTTACTTCTCCCTTTGCTCTCAGTTGTCCACATGCAAACTCTAATCATTAAAAATACACATCTGTACCATTTTCAAAATTGCAAACTTTTTGTTCTTTTCCTCAAAACCTGTACACAGAAAAGGAGTTCTATTTATTTGTCAAGTGTTCAAATTGTGACTATGATAATAGATCATCTTGATTTAGTCTTAGGCCAGATTCCCTAGAAGCAGCCTCTGAGATGGAGAAGAGTTGAATGTAGGAGGTGTTTGGGGAACTGCTCTCAGGAGCAACACCTGTGAGGAAGAAGGAGAGGCTAAGGAAGAGGCTGAACTGTAATGCAGTTACAGCAGCACCCTCAGCCCATCCCACAAGGATCTCTGGAACAGGCATGGTACTTTGAAATTGGTTTCAACCAAGACGAATGGCCAAGCATTGTACCCCACTATGGGCCAGTCATTAGATACAGGTTACTTGTGGAGAGAGTGTTGTATCCTGGGCAAGGCAGCTTCTTTTTAGCCAAGGGTAATTTCCAGAAAGATGCAGCTATGAGTTATAAGAAGCCAACATTTCCACTTAGTGAGGCAACAAGTGCCTTGGTCTTGAAAGAGGAAAAGGAAGTACACAGCAGCATCACACTATTTTACTAATGTCTCATAGTAGATATTATTGTTAATTATATTTTCCGAGTTGAAGTATAAATGTGAATGGTTATGAGAAGGTGGAGAAATATCAGTAATTTGGAGTTCTGTTTGCAGATATACCAATATACATAGCAAAGCTGATACAAATTTGCCATGACAAAGCTGTAGCAGGAATTCGTTTATCTTCAGATCCTATATTTATGTAGCCAACCAAAGACGTTATTTTAAAAAGTTCTTCTTGAAAATCTTGCCCTAATACAAATTAAAAAGAATTACCAATGTGGCCTCATATAGAAAACTATGACTGATTAACTCCACTCAATTTCATCAGCATTGTCCTTACTAAATTTATATCCAATTAATTTACACAGTTGCTATTTCATAATGCTAGTAAATATATTTCACATGCTTATACTTTGCCTGTCAGCTAAAAATAAAAGCTTATTTGAGGATAGATCCTGAGTCTTCATTTTTATTTGTTGTTATACTCACTCAACATCAATCATTTATTCAATTACCATGTTGACTCAATGGTTTTATTTTTACTTTTTATACTGTTCTGTTTTACCATGATCCAGTATCTCTGTCTACTTTTTTTGTGTGTGGTTTAAAACAACAAAAATTTATTGTCTCACAGCTCTGGAAGCTAGAAGTCCAAGATCAATGTGTCACCAGGGCCATGCTCCCCTTGAAAACTGTAGAGGAGAATGTTTTCCTGCCTCTCCCTGGCTTCTGGTGGTATGCTGGCAATCTCTAGTGTTCCTTGTTCATTTTCTTCAGTAATAAGACACAGCATACCCTCGAAGATCTCAGGTAACTTTAGAATACACATAAATCACATTTAGTAAAATCACAGTTGACTCAATTCCATGGCCCAATTTATGAATAATAATTCTAGGACTAATGAACATTTGGTGATAGAACAGCTTCAAATTAATCAGGATGAATTTTTCATGCCACGTCTGATTTAACCACAGCTATATATACATTTATTGCCCTTTTAGCTGACTGTAATTGAGTAGCTTATGCTTAGAATTAAATCAGTAGCACCATTACGGCTAGTTCATTTAATATTAGTTCACAAAATAAAGTCAGTTCCAACTATTAATAGATATCATTATTAACATAAAAATGAAGCACTTACAGTGTTTTCGGTAGCCTATACCATACCAACTAATGTTACTTTGTGTTTAAGTCCCTAAATTATTCGACAATGTTAAAAGAGGGATTTGAGTCGGTCTTGAGGAGCTCAAAGGATGTGCTCTCTGTTTTGTTACAGATAGTACATAACTTACTGCTCTTCAGTAACATTTGTTATTACCAGCCTGGTATACTGTTTGCTCAGGGATCTATTGAAAATTACAGTTTCTCTGCATTAAATAGTACTCCAGTGGCCTAAAAGTTGATATTCTGTTGTTCTTCAGAACCTAACATACTCTGAAGTCTTTCTGGAACTGAGGAATAAAACCAATGAAATCAAAGCTGTTTCCTAAAAGGAGAATTTTTTTCTTCTTTTGTTGCTTCTTCATCTTGGTTGTATAATAAGGTAATGGGCATAGATGAATTTTTTTGACATATAAATATGAAAGTATGAAAGCCTGATCAATTTTTCTTTATTTTCCTTTCTCATTCCCTATTAAAGATAAAATATATTGGTAGGTAATACATAAATATATATATATATATTTACATGCAATGAAATGCATATGAAATATTTTGCTTCCCTCTTCTGTGAATTAAAATTTTTACTTATAAGATAAATTTCACTCCTACTAATTAACTAACTTACTAAATATTCATTCATTTTTTGCTGTGTGTATTGTACTGCTGGACATTGTTAATGAAGTAACAAAGTACGAGGTGATTTCCCGCCTTTGAAGACATTATGAATCTGTTGGGAAAACAAGTTATACATATGAAAATATATGAAGAATTCTAAGAAATAATATGTGAAAAATGACAAATGATACAAACTATGAGCTCTGTATTAGTTTACTAGGGGTGCCATAACAAAATACCACAGACAGGGTGGCTTAAATAACAGAAATTTATTTTCTCACAATTCTGGAGGCTAGAAGTCCAAGATCAAGGCATTGGCAGAGTCAGTATGTGGTGAAAGCCCATTTCCTAGTTAGTGGTGGATGCAGAATATCCAAGAATTCCCTTCTCATTTGCAGAATGGTGACAAACACAATCATGTGTTGACCCTGTAGATAGAAGAGACAGCAGTGCTGTCAATGTACATTCCTTGGTCATGACAAAGAGCCAATATAGCCATTATACTGAGAATAGTCAACATGATCATACTCAGCATGACAAAAGTTTGACCAGTAACATCAATGTTCTTAGGCCCAAGGGAAAAATTTAGGAAGTAGGAGGTCATTATGCCAGGAGTAATGTGAGTGGAACTAGTTATCTATAATCTTACCACTGGAGTAAGGTGGCAGAAGAGAAAATGCAGTCTTGAAAGCAGATGTCACAGAAAGAATCCTCACAAACAGTCTTGGCATGACAAAGTGAAGAGAATGCAGTGACACAGATGGCCAAAAGAGCAGAAACAGGATTAAGGAGAGCTTTTAACCAGGTAAAGGTAAAGCACATTTGAATTGTTTAATTCTATGAACAGGAGTTGAGCACTTCGAAGGCATCAGATGCAGTGGGTGTGGGAAACTTAGGGTTAAATTAGACCTGGTCCCAGGAATCAAAGATCTTATAGTCTGGTGGGGTAACACTGAGTGTGTTACAAATTAAAAAATGCTCTAGTTGCTGTGATAAAGGTGTGTAAAGAGTACAAGGTACACCAAAGGAAGAGTGGTCAAGTTTAGATGTCAACAAAGACTCCCTCAACATGTTCGCATTGTGTCTTACAGAATGAGAAGCTATGCTGTTAAAAATCAAAGGATGACCATGTGTAGTAAGAGTCCAAGAATCCTATATACCAATGAAAAATGTTGTGGCACCAGCAAGGGCAGTGTACCAAACAGCAGGGCATTAGGGAATGTACCAGAAGCATGGCAATAAAGCATTGGAGTTTAGAGCAAGAGACATGGAGACAGAATGCCTCCTGGAACTCTGGGTTTGCCGTCACTATGTTGGCAAACTTAGTCAACACCTTGTGCCTCAGTTTCCTCATTTTAAAGAAAAGTGGGTTTCTTTTCTAAATGTTAAATAATTTCATATTTATATGTAGTCACACAAAAAGGATTGGTTAATTAGAGCCTGTTCTCAAAAAGGAAGTCACTCTGGGACACAGAGGAGGAACGTTCACCAAGACACCAGATAAACTTTTCACTTTTTCTAGTGAGGCAGATTTATTCAAATATTGGGTAGTATGAAGTGAAAGAGTATTTGTTTTTCTTTTTATTAAAAAAACTGCATATGATTTAAATATAATGCAAAATTCTTGGGATAGTTGCCCATTCTCCTTAGCTCTAAGTATTTCTTTGTTGGAAAAGATAAAGAATCACAGCACTAACCACATTCTGGAGAGACAGCAGTTCTTAGCATAAAGGAACGGGCAGTAAAATAGGATCAGGTCTGTGTAATATATATTTCATTAACTTAATATATATGACTACAATTACAAAAAGCATATCTGCATAGGATTTTTCCATAGTGTTGTTTGAGATTTTGCATTAGTATCTGATGTCTCAGATTAATTAATAATTAGATATTTCAAACCAAAATTACTTAAATTTAATACAAGCAATGCAGGGTATTTTTTCTGTTTTCTGGAAGTTTCAGTGGAGCTCCAAAACTGATGCCAATAGGCACAAAAATCTCCACAGAGTGGCAAGGTACTGCCAGAATACTTCATCTAGGGTTAATAAAAGGTAGCCGATTTAGGCCCTCTCACAACATGGTGTCAATTATCTACCTTCAGCCTATATAAAGAAGAGACTAGGCATGCCAGCCTCCAAATAAAAGCAGCCAAAGAGTGTTGTACTAAATGAGTGTTTATATGTATTGGTGGCAACAAAGTTCTAAGGCCACAGTTCACCTCTTGTCCAGGTTGCTCATGATATATTGTCCAGACTCTGCAGGGAATTTGGTGTCAGCTTCAGAAGGCCACAGACTGACAGGCTGGTGACAGCTACACTGGGACAAGAACAGACACTGGGATAATTTCAGAGAACCAAAAAAGGCACTGAAATAATGAAATGTAGAGATGGCGGCAGGGTCAGAATTAGAAGATATCAATGTTGGTGCCATTTGTGGCTCCATAAAGAGTTGCCATGATGTAAAATAGGAAAATATAATTATTCCACTAGAAAAAGTTCTCAATGGTTTCTTAATTCCTAAGTGTCATCGATTGTGGTTTTATTTTTACTTAATCTGACCAAAAAATTTCTTCGATGGAATCTCATATCTAACAATAATAGGCTAGATTGAGACCAATGCTCATGCTGAACATAATTCAATAAACTGGACAAAATATTTTTTAAAATCTCTTTGAGAGCCTCAGGAAATTAACAACACAATGTGAATATGTCAGGCTAAGAAGAGAAGAAAAGATGAGAGACGTTAACTCAAACCTTGAGGCCACTCTTTCTGCTTCAGCGATTGCTTATTCCAAAAGTGAAATTGGTGGCGGGAAAGGTAGTAAACCAAGTAGAGTTTTTAGAGGTCTCATAGGGCTGGGGAGAAAAGTCAAAAGTCTGAGAAGCAGAAGGGCCTCTGGTAAAAACTCTAGTCTTCTGGTGGGAGCCCCAAAGGAATGAGGGTGAACCAGAAATAGACTAGCTGTCAGAAGGAATAGAGCCAGCATGTAAGCATCTCAGTCCATCCTTGGAACGAGGCTAATTTGCCTGTGGAAGTATTTCAGGCCATAAGCAAAAGCCAATCTTCTTTAAGGGAAAATAATATCATTGATCAGACTTGCCAAGAAGTTATACAACTTATTAGTCCATCCTCCCTTTTGTGTGTTTGATTCTGTTCATTGACTGCTGCCTTTATCTGTATTATTTTTTCGCTTTTGCTTTTTCTGTTTAACTCAGTGGGATTTTTTTTTCTTAACTTTTTTGAGATGGATACTTAGTTCACTGATTTTTTTTGTTTATTCTTTTATATGCATGTAAGGCTAAAAATTTTCCTTGAGGCATAGTTTAAGCTTAAATTTTCTGAGTGTAAGTTAAAGAGTTCATTATTTTCGTACATATCTATTATAAATATCTAATAAACCATTTTTAT
Organism: Equus asinus; assembly: GCF_041296235.1. Classification (NCBI taxonomy): domain Eukaryota; kingdom Metazoa; phylum Chordata; class Mammalia; order Perissodactyla; family Equidae; genus Equus; species Equus asinus. Next base: position 47,678,992 of record NC_091793.1, on the reverse strand, counting down.
TAATTATATAAATCTAAGTCTTTATGGTCTTTCTTATTTGATTCCTGCTTGATCTGGCCAAGTGTTGAGATGAATATATCAAAATTTCCTCCAAAATTACTCAATACCTCTTGATTTCTCTTGTATATGTCAAAAAGTTTTTACTTTATATATTTTGCTGTGGCATTACTCTTGCCGAAACTTTCTTGTCAGCTATATTGCCATTGTTCATTTTGCTCTTGGTCACGATAAAGTGACCTTCTTTGCTTCATTGAATGTATTGCACCTTGTCAACAAAATTGTTTTAATATTAGGATCATAACTGTTATTTTCTAATATTAAAGCACTTTCTTGGGATACTGGTTAAGAGTCCTGCATTTGCAAGTCCCAAAAACAAAAGACTAACTAGTTTAAGGGTAAAAGGAAATTTGTTGGCCCAAAGAACTAGAGTAACTTACGGGATTGAGGCAGCAGCTTCAAAACTATGGCCTTGATGACTGAACTAAGATTCGACTTAGCCGGTATTTCCTTATATCCAACTTTAATCACTCTCAGCCCTTCTTGGCTTTATTTCTCCTAATTTCAGCAAGTCTTCCACACATGACAAGTACTATAACAGACCACAGTCATATTCTTCCACTATGGACCCCAGAGGCAAAGCCCCAAAATCTACACTGATAAGGAAAGGGAAGAGCACTCGTGGGTCTGCCTTCCATTAAATGCACCTGCCTTCCTTCCCGCCCTACGCCAGGCCTGAGCACTTAGAGTTAAGGATGGAAGGAACGAGATGGGAAAGCTTGCTCAGCAGTTAAAGATAATGAGTACAACAGTCCACAGTGTTTGACCTGTATCTCACCGTATTTGCCTTCAACTCCTTGATTCCTCAGTTTTTGGTGTGTCTCTTAAGGACTACACATACTTGGTTTTGTTTATGTAATCCAAGTGGAATGTCTGTTTTTTTCTCCTTTAAGAGGCAACTTTAACACATTCAACCTTTCCTTTAATGAAGGTGTATTTATCTTAATTCTATTTAATTTTATCTGTAATATTTTGCAGCTTTGGTTTTTATGCTGCCTTTCTTTTGCCTTCTTCATATTTTTCTTTTCTGTTTTTTACTTCTCCTTTTCCTTTCTCTGTGTAAAAGTACACAGTATAGTCTCCTTTTTAGCTCTTATGGTGAATATGTTTATATCTTTAAGTAAATGCTTGAATATATACTTCTCAATTTATCAGTTTCAGAAATAAACCAATTTTTATGCTGCCTCCTGTAAAAGATGATGAAATTGTAAAGCTAATTCTTGTTTTCCTTTCAACCCCGTGTTTGTTTATTTTTTAATTGATTTTCTTGCTCCACTAAAACATAAGTGCCATAACAGCTGAGATTATTCAAAACTGTATCTCTAGCTCCTAGAATGTTTCCTGGAACAGAATAAATGTTCAATACATATGTGGCAAAAAAGGACAAGTCAGGAAGGAGCTACATCATACTGATAACCATCATTTCCTCTGGGAACAAGGGAGGTACTGGGCTGGGAGGGTAGTGAACAATAGGATTTTAGTTGGTCTGTAAATTTAATTTTCATAGTGTGGCTAATTAAAATTAATTAAAAGAACTAAAAAGTTGTCATATCCTTTTTTAAAAATATAAACTGCAAAGGCTTTACAACAATGTATTGTGCCTTCACCAAGAGTGTATAGAAATCTGAGATCTCCCTGATATTTTTATTGTTGTAAACAATCTATGTTTTTCTGTCTAAATGTTTATAGTGTTCTTTTGTGTTTGTTCACATGTTCACTGATGACATCAGGATGTTGTGTTGTTTTCGGTTGACTGTTCCTTTCATTTTTTCCATTTCTGAAACACTGAGTCAATCTATTGGAATTACATCTATCCCTAATTGCAAGAAAATATTCTTCCATTATTTATTTATTTTTTTGGAGGAAGATTAGCCCTGAGCTAACATCTGCTGCCAATCCTCCTCTTTTTGCTGAGAAAGACTCACCCTGAGCTAACATCAATGCCCATCTTCCTCTACTTTACATGTGGGACACCTGCCACAGCATGGCTTGACAAGCAGTGTATAGGTCTGCATCCGGGATCCGAACCAGCAAACCCCAGGCCACTGAAGTAGAACATGAGAACTTAGCCGCTGCACACTGGGCTGGCCCAAATTATATATTTTTTATATCTGTTTCTTTTTCATATTTTATTTTTACTTCTAAAATATACACTTTTTATACATTAAAGATTTATATCATTGTCTACCTTCCATATATCATTTGCTCTACTTTAGCTTTTAGTTTTTTGTACTTTTGCGCTCAATCTTGCCAGCTTTTTGATTCTTTTCCATTTCTCTCAAATTTATTCTTCATGACTAACTTTATTTTTATGCTGTGATTCTACACTTTGCTACTTCTATTCTTTTCTAATTTCCAGATTGATCTTAATATTTTCTTCATTATATTTAATTTGTACCACCATTTTATTTTCTATTGTCTTTTTATCTGTTATTTTAGATTTCATATATTTTTTATGTTTTGTTTTTAAAAATCTGTATTATTTTTAAATTTATTTTAGAAAGTAGGATGTTTTAAGTTAAAATTGTCTTTGATTTCCTAAGCTAATTATTCTTACAAGGTAAATTCTTTTTAGGTCTTTGATGTCTTACGTCTTTCTCCTTCTGTTTATTCTGTGTGTGTTGCTTTAAAATATCATTTATGTATAGGGTCCAATTTGGATTGATTTCTGAGCATCCTTTATCCTGTAACAGGGATGGCTATATCCAGATATGCCATTTTCTCTGAAATAATATGGTTATGTTCTCTTTAAGTCCCATCATCATTTATGAAAATACTCTTTGAATTTTGCCCTTAGAATTTGAGCAAGAAGGTGAGAAAGGTTATCTGATCCTTCAGCATTGGGATTGGTGAGAAGACAATGGGCCGGGGTGAAGAGAAGCAGCAAGGGCAGAAGAAATGTGCTATATAATGATGGAGTGTTCCCAGAAAATCTGATGAATCCTCTGCCATTAGCCCATCTTGCTCTATGTGAGAATTCTCTTGGATTTCAACTATGGCCCACTGTTAGGAGAACAGTACGATTGGTGGGCTATTCTTATAAGGAAGCTGATTCAAAGAAAACAAATGGCATTGCAGCATATTCCTCTTTCAATCTGGTATGTCATGATTATTTGTCACTCTCATATCCTAGATTTGATCTTCTAGCTTTTCCAGTGGCTCTCAATCATGACCTGAGTCATTGGCTAACCAAGTTTAAGAAAATTTAGTGGGAGCTTTTTGTATCTTTACAATTATATTTCCAATGATGCACTCTGCTCAAGACAGGTGATGAATGCTATCTTTTTTTAGGACTTAATTTTCATGTATTAATGAATTTATTATATACAAGCTTGTTGTCATGTTCATACTATCCTTCTTTTAAAAGGATATAAAGATATTTTCATTTAATTGAGGGAAAAAAGCAACATAAGCACCAATATATTTCTGCAAAACCAAATATTTATTTTCTTATTCTTAGAATTCGCCATTTTAATAAATTTACAATTATTTTTTAATTTTCCTTTAAATTTGCCTTAAACATGGTGACCTTCAAATTAATGACACATTACAAAAAAAGCCTTTTTTTCTCTATTTTAGTTTAGATGATTGTTTCTGTTACATTTTGCTCTTTTACTCTTTTACGAAAAATAAAGAAATAAAAATAAGAAAAATTTATCTGCATTTTGGTTTCTACTTTCTGTTTTACTCTTTTTTTCAATTTTTATGTTTTCCACATTCTCACATCTTTGTCCTTTCATTAAGTATTATAGGTATTCTTCTCAAATTTGTTCTCCACACCATTGACTACTTTTGGAAATTGTTGATTCTGTTTTATTTGACCTCCAACTATCTTTTAATTTAGATAATATGTGAGATTGTTTTCCTTAGAAAGACCTGTTTACAGAGTTGGTCTTTGGTTCTCTGGGACATCAACTTTTGAACAGTTCTCTCCATTGGTAAGATTATTTTGCCCACCTGGGCACTAAACACTCGCTTTCTTTTCTGGGAAGCTAGAATTGCAGTAGTTATGGTTGATTTTTGTGCCTATGTAACCAGGCCCCAATAAAAACCATAGAATCAAACAGTCTTCCCGGCGTAGAAACACTGTGTACGTGGGACTACATTTCACTGCTGTGAGGGAGAACACCTTCTGTGAGGCTTCTGCAGGGAGAGCTTGGGAAGCCTGCACATGGATTCATCCAGACTTTGCCTGATGTGTCTTTTTCCCTGACTGATTCGGCTATGTATCCTTGCTGTGCCACTGTAATAAATCTCAGCCAGTACATGTTCCTATATGCTGAGTCCTGTGAGTCTTTCAAGGAAAGCACCAAATCTGTAGCTGGTCTGGGGGCTTCGGTCATAATTCTCACTCTCTAACAATTTTTATTTAATTCATCCTGTTCTTTCTTCATAATATCTTCTTACATCTTTTCAAGAGCAAGAAATTAGTATTTGCTAAAACATTTGATCTTTTTCTAAATGTATTTTAAAGGAAAGTTCAAATATTTCAGAACTTAAGTACTACTGCTATCTTCATAGTAATAATTTATTGTTATTTTATAAAATTTTTTGAGAGGCAGTTATGCTACTGTTCTCTGCCTATTCATCTTAAGAAGGGGAGATCTAAGGACTCTAAACTCTGTAGAAGATTAATAAATAAAGAAATAGATGTTATGACACTGAGAAAATATAAAATACATGAATAATCAATCACTGTGCTAGTTCTGAGACGAGACATCGAGAGGTCTAGTGCTCTTCTGTTATTTCCTGAAATCTTGTCTCCGCCATGAGAACAAACCAAGACTATCTTCCTGGGGGATGAGATGAATCAATCACAGATGATCATCCCAACTGAGGTACTCCCTGTTCTGTAGATGCATGAGGAAGGTCAAACCATGTTCAGTGATCCAGCCAGGATCAGAGAACCACACAGCCAACACGTAGACTCATGAACAGGAACAAGTGTTGTTCTTCTTTTCTTTTCTTTTTTGAAATTTCTTTTCTCTCCCTTTTTTCTTGTTTTTTATCCATTCCATTTATTTTATTGCTTTTTTTGTTATTCCTCATTTAATTTTTATTGTTGTATTATTTATTTAATTTATGTTTTAATCTTTTTAAAATTTTACTTATTTTGCTTTTTAAATATTATTTGTTATCTTTTAAGCCACTAAGATTGGATAGCATATTACATAGCTATAACTAACTGATAGTCAGGAAGGGTATCAAAACATCACTGTGTCTAGTAGATTGATTAACAATTTTGTGAATTGTAAATCAAATGAACTAGCTAGAGACATGTTTAACTTTAGAGTACTTGAAAAGAATTGAAGAGCAAGTATCAGTGTTTCATGTCAAAGAGTCTGTGGTCTAAGCAATCTCACTCACCATCAGCCCTCCCCTGCTATTCACAATGAGGATTCAGTTGCTCTTACCAGTTTCAGTAATACGCTATCTGAATTAAATAACTTATGTGAGTATGTTGGTGAGGAGTTCAGATAAAATATTTGGACTTAAGATATAAATTCTGAAGTGGTAAGCATGTAATTAGGTCTATGGGGGCAAGAACAAGAACACTATTCCCTTTGAAAGACAAAGGGTTTTCATATGTTTCTTAGCATGGCGGAATAATATGATAACATTAGAACTCTACTGTTTATACTTTCTTGTTATGAGCCCTACTGCAAGGCATTTCCTGTAAGAAAGAGGATAACAATGGGAGGTGGACAGATCTGAGAACGCGTTCTAATTCCACACAATCAATCTATCTGTAGGATCTGACATGTCACATTACTGGATCTAAGCCTCAAATTTTCTCATCACAATAAAATTTTCACACCCTATCCTTTACAATTTAGAATGGCTTTGTGTGTAAGTAATAAAAAACTCAGCGAAAATTGGTTTTAAGATAAGAAGTTTCATCATTTCTTATAACACAAAGCCCAGAAGGATAGAAAATTTCAGATTCTGACTTTACTTCCTAAGATTTTTTTTTTTGATTTTTGATTCTTTTTTTATTGCAGTAACAGTGCTTTATAACTTCATATAAATTTCAAGTGTACATCATTTATATTTAGATTTCTGTGTACATTACAACATGTTCACCACCCAAAGACTAATTACAATCCATCACCACACACATGTGCCTAAGCATCCCCTTGGCCCTCCTCCCTCCGCCCTTCCCCTCTGGTAACCATCAATCCAATAGCTGTTTTTATGTGTTTGTTTGTCATTGTTTTTATCTTCTACTTAGAGTGAGATCATATGGTATTTGACTTTCTCCTTCTGACTTATTTCACTTCCCATAACGCCCTCATGGTCCATCCATGTGGTCACAAATGGCCAGATTTCATTGTATCTTATGGCTGAGTGGTATTCCATTGTGTATATATACCACATCTTCTTTATCCATTCGTGTCTTGATGGGCACCTAGGTGGCTTCCAAGTCTTCGCTATTGTGAATAATGCTGTGATGAACATAGGGGTGCATGTGTCTTTATGCATTTGTGTTCTCATTTTCTGATAAATACCTAGTAGTGGAATAACTTGGTCATATGGTAGATCTATTTTTAATTTTTTGAGGAATCTCCATGCTGTTTTCCACAGCGGCTGCACCAGTTTGCATTCCTACCAGCAGTGTATGAAGTTTCCCTTCTCTCCCCATATTCTCCAACACTTATTGTTTCCTGTCTTGTTAATTGTAGCCATTTTGACAGGTGTGAGGTGATATCTCATTGTAGTTTTGATTTGCAATTCCCCGATAGTTAGCAATGTTGAACATCTTTTAGTGTGCCTGTTGGCCATCTGTATATCTTCTTTGAGAATGTCTGTTCAGATCTTTTGCCCATTTTTTTAATTGGGTGGTTAGTTTTTTTTGTTGTTGAGATGTATGAGTTCTTTATATTTTGGATATTAACCTCTTATCAGATATATGGTTTGCAAATATCTTCTCCCAGTTGTTAGGTTGTTTTTTTGTTTTGTTGATGGAAATTTCCTTTGCCTTGCAGAAGCTTTTTAGTTTGATGTAGTCCCATTTGTTTATTTTTTCTATTGTTTCCTTTGCCCGGTCAGACATGGTACTTGAAAATATGCTGCCAAGACCAAGGTCGAAGAATGTACTGCCTATGTTTTCTTCCAGAAGTTTTATGGATCCAGGTCTTACCTTCAAGTCTTTAATCCACTTTGAGTTAATTTTTCTGTATGGTGTAAGATAGTGGTCTAGTTTCATCCTAGGATTCTATTGACTCTGCCCTCACCTGTGTATTGGCTGCATCTTCATATGGATGATAAAATAACTGTGGCCATTTTGAATTTCATTTTCATGTATAACACCTGCCAGAAGACGGGAAAAGAGAGAGACTATTTCAGTCTTAGCATTCCAATCAATCATTGTTAACCTTATTAGGTTGCTCTGGCCATATGCCACTACTGACTGTGACTTTGGCTAAGCTAATGCAATGCTTGATTGGCTGAAGTCTTCTGAGGCTCACCTCAGGGGTTGTCTTCCCCTAAGTCAAATGAATTCTACATGAGAAGAGAATAAATCTATATTCAATCAAGGTCCTGTTCGGATGGAGGAAAGGCACATGAGAGCTTGATTGGTGAGCCAGACTGCTCACTATATGGCTTATATAATTGACACTCTATTTTTGTTTGAATACATCTGTGATTGACTACACTGTGAAGCATTATAAATATATCCTTTATATTTCAAAGAGTGAGTCAATTTTTAAAAGATTTCTTAAAAAGGAAGAACATACTACTTCAGTTGTCACTATTGTTATTGGGTTTATGGGGGAGAGGAAGTAAAGTGGTTGCTCTTTCAAACTCCTGACCAACTCTCATATTGGATTTTTCCATTCCTCCTGTTCTATAAAATGGCTTTGAAGAATAAGTGTAAAAGAGATATACAAAGAAGAAGGAATAAAATGCAAGATAAAAGGAAAGAGATGTGGAAAACTCCCTGTAATGGATAGCATATGTTTAAAGTGGAAACCAATTTTAAAAGTAACAGGATAATAGATAGTAATTCTCCAATTCCCCTATCCTCCAGTCACCATGAATGAAATAATGTAATATTTGAAGTAGGCATGGTTTTATCCATTTTAAAGATGATAAATTTGGGACACAGAGAGGTTAAGAAATTTCCTATTGACCCATAATTCTGGGAAATGTCACAGGTGTATGATACACCAACCTTACTCTTTCCATTCTTCACATCAACACATTTAAAAACTAACATAAAGATCCATGCAAAAATTTATAATTTTTCAATCAAATAAGTGCAATTTCAAGAATTTTCTTTCTTTCAGGTAATTATAAGGTTTCTATATTACTAGAAAATCTTGCAGGATCTTCAAAGTATGCTATTGAAGGTGCATTGTTGAGCAAAGTACATAATATTGATTTCATAGATAAAACAACTGCTAGTTGCAATGGAACATAATATAGAAATGTGTTCATTAGGCCATTTCCATCGTTAGTTTCAAAATCAATTTTCCTAAATATTTGTCATTTAGAAAAATTTATCTCAGACTCTGAAAGTTATGTTGGGGGAAATTTCAATATTTTTATCAGAAGAAAATAGATTTTACTGGATATTTCAGGGTGTGTGTGTCTGATGGTAGTTATGATGCAACCATAATACCAGCCATAATATCAATGCTTTTTCATTATCCTGGCAATAGATCTAGAGAAGAAAATCTAGAAGAAGACTGATCTTTCAAGATTCATAGTTAAAATTACCTAGCAGTTATTTATAACATGTAGCTATGATAGGATCTTCTGATTATAAATATAGCACAAGATTAAAAAAAGGTAAAAGTGGAAAAAGATGGAGGATAATACAGTAACATTAAGACATCTTGGTTTCTCTGAAAAAATGAAGGAATAACATATGATAACTTAAAACAATGGACTTGATAACATGCAATGTACTTGTTCTCACCTCTACATTTAGGTAGCACTAGGAATTCAGGTAGAGCCTGTATAAAATCTCAAATGAGAAATAGATTCAGGAAATTTAAGTTATCATTCCTCCAACAGCAACATAATTTTGAAAACTTTCCTTATGCTCTCTGATTGAGTAATTAACATCATTTTTGTCATCAACAAACACAATATACTACACCATATTACTAGAGATGGTTGAACAAATATCCTTGGTTTGTACCTTGGTTCACTAATAAACACCAGGAACTATGTCTATGCAAGGCAAATAGCACATTAGTAGGCACAAAAAAAAAGAATCTTAATATATACTTGTTGATTGGTTGAAATATTTTTAACTTTGTCATTTGTTTGCCTCAAATCTGAATACTTGATTTGTAGTCATACTACAAATGCATTTATTTTTAAATGCATTTAAACCACTGACAAATAATGAAACACAAGGTATTACTGGTCAAACAATGATTCTGTCAGATTATAATAATTATTTAGAATTCACTCCTAAACATCTTCAGAGTAGAGATTTCTTACTTTATCACCAAATTACACAACTGCATAGCACTGAATCATATACATGGCAACATTAAACAACTGAGTGTGGTTTGAAATTATTTGATTTGAATTCTTTAGATTCTGAGAAATTGAAAGAAGTTTATAAGTATTTTGACCCATTAATTTCTTTTCTTTACTGAATAGTGCAATTTGTTATTCAAATAAGTTAATTAATTCAAATAATATAAGGAATTTAAATGCCTACCACTTCAAATTCAATGTGTCTTAAACCAAAATAGTTGTTTTCACTCTCAAAGTAGTGATCCTTTAAGAAGATATATCTCTTTCTACCACAAGTTTCTTAATTTTCCTAAATTTTTAAATCTTTGTATAGCATCCTTCAGAACATCCTTCTTATCTCTCCTTTTCTTTTCAATATTTCTTCTACTATCACACTGAAGCCTTCCAGTTTTGATGAAAACTATTTCTTTGTCTCTCCAGCTCTTGAAACACATTTTTGTAGCCCAACCTCTTCCTAATATTCTACTTTACATTCATAACATGTACCTCATCCATTCATTAGTTCTTTCATATAGCAAATATATTTGATTGCTATAAGCCAAAAAATAAATATGATAGCTTACTGGAGACTGGGTGATCCGGAGAGACTTTCCATAACAAACACCATTAGAGCTGAGATTTGAAGAACAAGAAGGAAATGAGTCCTGGAATAATAGAATTAGAAAAGACCCAGAGACTGAAAGGAGCTTAGAAACTTTGAGTAACTGAAACAAGACGAGAGTGGGTGAAGCACTCACAACGGAAGAGAGTGACACTGACACGCTGTGAAGCTGCCGAGGAAGGGAGGGACTTCTGCTCAGGTCTCCCCATTGCTTTCCAGATAAAGGCCATCTTTCCTAAACTAGTGTGAAAAGATAGTCTACATTTTACTTCTGGCCCTTTCTATTCGAACTAAGATAACATGGCATAATGATGAAACAAATGAGGGGCCCTACCAGACATGGGCTTGAATTGCCATTTCAGGACTTGCTGTGTAATTTCGGGCCAGTTAATTCACCTCTTTGATAACTAGCAAGTTACTTTACTATGTGACCCTTAACTGAAAAGTGGAATTAATAATACCTTTCAAGGGAGCTGAGAGTATGAAATAATTCAGCATATATAAGTGTCTTACCTCTATTATTATTAAATAATAAATAAAATAAACAAAATTTCTGAAATAATAAAGCTCACTAGAAGTAACATTATTTTTACTGCATTCACATTCAGTGTCAGAGCTCCAGAAAGCAATTTTAAAATTACTTCATGATGTTACAGTTGTAGTGAACCACAAAAACACTTAGATACTGACATTAGACTCTACTCTTGATCTTGGAAATTTAACTGACGAAATTATAACCATGTTTAGGGGGTTTTAAGCCCATACTTTAGCAGCTTTTGAAAGGAATTAATTGCATTCTCAATGAATTCTTGAGCTTACTCTTAAACATTTTCCAAAGCAAGCAATTCTATAATACCTAGCATCAACATTCAGATATAAAATAGCATGAGAGAAGCAATAAGTTTGTTAAAATATGCTATTCACACCATAGTTTTTCATAAAACTCTCCTAAACCTATCATTTAAAATTTTCTGAACAATCAAAATAACTAGCTAGAAACCAAGAATTTAGAAGAATTTTATTTGTCATTTTAACAATTTTACTGAATATCATTTGACTAAAATTAATAACTATGATAGTAATTTTATACAATTACTTATACAATAATATACAATTGTCTTTGTATTTGGAGAAGTGCCCAACATAAAATCCACTTAATAAACTATTTATTTAAAACATTATTCAATAACATGTGGTAAAAAGTTGAACAGTATAATTCATGTTGCCTTTGAAGGTCGTGACGGGGGAAGCTGTGTAATTGAGAAAGGTCCGCCATCTGGCCAGGTTGGGTTTCACAGGGTGGCATTAACTTGATGAAACAATTATATCCAAATTTTATTCTCACCAAGCAAGGCCTAGAAAAATAGATTAATGCAAAAAACCCACAAACAACTGCCACAAACGAAACCAAACCAAAGGAAACAAGTAAATAAACACAAACCAAAATCTGAATCTTGTCATTTACACTTTGAGTATTTCTCTCCTCTGGCTAGGTCATTTATAACTGCTTTCCCAAGTGTGTGTTCTGGGAATATCACATTTGTAAAGGCAAAGGTAATTGATAGCTGGAATCAGATCAAAGGACATAGTTAAGACATTTAAATTAATGACGGTTAATTATAGTAATGACAGTTAGTGTAATTGCCATGTTCCCTGTTCCATACTAGAAATACATATGTGCCAGAGAGCAAACAGGAGTTCATCTGGACAGTACTAATGGACACTGAACAATTTTATCTCTAAAGTGTAAGTATCACAAGAACAGGGATTCTGTCTTAATCATCTTTTTGTCTCTGACGCTTAACCCACTTCTGACACAAAGTAAGAACTCACAATATTTTTAAATCAGTTCCTTCCTTTCTATTTTGTTTTTCCATTTCTACAATGACAGATTCCGCTTTTTGGCAGCCATTTTTGTTTTGTTTTGTGTTGGTGAGGAAGATTGTCACTGAGCTAATATCTGTGCTAATCTTCCTCTATTTTATGTGGGATGCTGCCACAGCATGGCTTGACAACTGGTGCTAGGTTTGCGCTCACAGTCCGAACTTGCGAATCCTGGGCCACCAAAGTAGAGTTTGCAAACTCAACCACTACATCACCATACCGGCCCCTCTGTTTAGTTTTATAACTTTAATAATGTTAGCAATTTGGCTACCTCTACTTAGGGTAACCCTAACTTCTGTAACAGATAAACCTCCAAATCTCAGTGGCATAACAAAATAAAAGTTTCTTTCTCATTCATAACAGTCCAGTGTGTGTTGTCCAGGTGGATCAACTCTCCTCCGAGAAATGATTCCAGGATCCTGGCTTATTCTATCTCCTGGCTCTGTCAGTGTCAACACGTAACTCCCAAGTTTTCCCAGGGGTTCCAAAGAACCTGAAAAAAAAGGAGTCAGGAAGATTCCAAATGAGAGTTCCTTGAACATGCTTTGGTAGTTGCACTTCTGCCTCACTTTCCTTGTCCAAGGATCCAGTCACACGGCCACACTTATCTGGTTGCAAAGAAGTTAGACAAATTTACTCTGTGTGCAGGTGGGCATTCAGCCGATTTCTAAACAATACATAATTAATTTCTCTCATTATTATTTCTGCTTGTGTTGCATTACTTTTTATGAAGATTTTGATGATTATCTGTCCTCATCTGTTCTAAGGAATGATTTACACTTGTCACATTTATATGTCACCTGCTTTTAGTTTGTTAGTATTTCCCCAGATATATAGCTTGCTCCATACCATTCAGGCCTCCAAAAACATGGTCTCTTCTAGGTGAAGCTCTACAGATTTCCTGAACAAGATAAAAAACGCTACATATCTGCATCAGTCTCCTTCTGCTTATCCGATTTAATTTTGAATCACAGCATTCTTCATTAAATGAATTGTATCATCTAATTATTTGTACATTAGTTCTTTTTCTTTTACTGCTGTCTCTTTCACTATAATGCACATACCACAAGCATATAATTTGTTGCTCTTTTGATTTGTGAATATCCCTAGACCCTAAAGTAGTGTGTTTTTCTGGTGTTCACTAAATGTTTTAATTAATCAATTAAGTATTTTTCTTCCTATAGGAAAGCTTAATGGAAAAATTGTGAGATAAATTATTTTTTTTAAGAAGAAACTCCATAGATATGACAAAAATTTCTGAAAATATTAAAGGTAAAGGCATAAAAACAACAGTGATGATTCACTAAGTATTTTAAATTTTGATTTTTAAAAACTTATTGATTTCGTGATATGTCATATTATACCAGACAATTATATTGCTGAAAGAGTCTGTGATGTCACTAGTCCTCTCCATTTAGGTGCAGCTATATTTTGATTACACTGACAAATAGAAATAAAAATAATCTCTCAAGAAAATTCCCTAAGCAGTGTTAGGAAACAGGTGAAGATAGTAATGATCTTCACTTTCTAAGAAATATTTTTTAAAATTCTATCATATTTATGTCCTTATTCATAAAAATTCAGTCATAGACATAGAAAACAGGCAAATGATTTGAAAATAGCTAATTATCGAGGGCAGGCCCGGTGGCGCAGCATTTAAGTTCACACGTTTCGATTCAGCGGCCCGGGGTTCACTGGTTCGGATCCCGGGTGTGGGCATGGCACTACTTGGCACGCCATGCTGTGGTAGGTGTCCTACATATAAAGTAGAGGAAGATTGGCATGGATGTTAGCTCAGGGCCAGTCTTCCTCAGCAAAAAGAGGAGTATTGGCAGTAGTTAGCTCAGGGCTAATCTTCCTCAAAAAAAAAAAAAGCTAATTATCATCCTGTTTGCCTTATTAGAATATATATTTTAACCTTACAAAATTGTTCTTCTGATATCACATTATTAGACTGGATAATTCTTCCAGTATTCACTGCCCCTTAACAATTTAGCAATATCTTTGCATGCTTTGAAATTCAGAAAAAAATAATTTATTTAAAAATAGTGGGAAAAGAAGAGCTATGGGTTTAATTCCTCATCTGCAACTTACTACGTGTGCGAACTTGTACAGATGTCTCCTGGCCACCATTTTTTCTCCTCTGTAAAACTGGACAGTACTCAGTTTAGTAATTTATTGTGGGGATTGGAAAAAATAAGGTAAGAAAAGTATGATATGACTTGTCATATCCTCAATAAAAAGCTACAACCTCCCAATTTTCCTTCACATTATTGACAATATTTATGAAAGATTCCAATCATGCAGCAGATGCTCCTTTTCATTTTCCCTAATTTATTTCCCCCTCTCTTAACATTATTTTGTTTTGTGTATTTTTGAAATTCACTATGGTATTTTTTAAAAATGTGATGCAAAAGTGCCAAATGGAATACTAGCTATAAGAATAGATTTTTCTATTGTGTTCCAAAATTGCAAACTCATTACCACATCTATATTTTTTTAAAAATCCTTTTTTATTTTCAATTTTACATGCCCACTTTAATAATGCAAGTTAGACTTTTCACAAGGCCTGCTTTTCAATTCTATTAATTTTTAGAGAAGGAAATGAAATAAAGCTTTAATTTGCTTCCTACAGGGTAGATTAAATTGGTTCACTTTATTACTTATTTAATTATTGACACCTTTTGTCAAACAGAAGCATTATTTTTAATGCAGATTCCAAGATGTAGAAAATATTTTGTTGAAATTACACTTGTTTTCTTTAAGAAATAACAGCCTTTTCCTTAAGATTTTAGTTACTTTTCTGGAACTGGTGTATTATTAACCTTTGCCAAAATTTTGAATTCTAATAAAAGGCTGACAAATATCTCTTTTTGAGATTGACAACCACATTTTCTCCTCAAATACATGTGCACCTCTCCTAATAGCTTCAGCAGTTAAGCCAATGTTTAGCAATAAATCCTAAGACAGTGAAGATGACATTACGGCTTGAATGCATTCCACATATACACACGCACAAGGAGGCAGAGAGGAGAATGTAGTGTATAGGTTATGTTTTGAATTGAGATAAAAATGTAGGAAATATCTTCCTATAATTTCTGTGTCAGAATATGCTAAGGAGTGAATATCAGATAAAAGCACACGTGGAAATTTGAGTGGAATCTTTGTCCCAGAAGAAGACAGATATGGATTGTTGAGGAAAAAAATATACATACTAGGAAATTTACTTAGTATTATAGAATCTGGGTGGCTAAAGTTAAAGGCATCATAAGTGCATGGGTTGACTTTGGTTTATTTTTAAGTTCTTATTCAACTCAGATATATTAATTGACTCAACACTGATGAGAGCAAATCAATTATTATACTATTATGAAAAGAATTTTTGTTTTGAGGAAGATTAGCTATGAGCTAACATCCACTGCTAATCCTCCTCTTTTTGCTAAGGGATACTGACCCTGAGCTAACATCTGTGCCCATCCTCCTCTGTTTTATATGTGGGCTGCCTGCCACAGCATGGCTTGACAAGCAGTGTGTAGGTCCATGCCCAGGATCTGAACCAGAGAACCCCGGCTGCCAAAGCAGTACACACAATCTTAACCACTATCCCAGCAGGCCAACCCCTGTGAAAAGAATCTTAATCATTTTTTTTTTTTTTTTTTTTGGTGAGGAATATTGACCATGAGCTAACATCTGTTACCAATCTGTCTCTTTTTTTTTTTTCCTCCCCAAAGCCCCAGTACAGAGCTGTACATCCTAGTTGTAAGTCGTTCTAGTTCTTCTATGTGGGATGCTGCCACAACATGGCTTGATAAGCAGTGTGTAGGTCGGCACTCAGGATCCAAACCAGCGAAACCCAGGCCACCAAAGTGGAGCTTGTGAACTTAATTACTGTACATGGGGCTGGTCCCTAGATAATCTAATTTGACTAAGCTTATCAATTTTTAAAAGTACTGTAACAGCTAATTACTCTTTTTCGTATTTGCTTCAGCACAGAGCACAAAGCATCTGGGGGAAGAAAGATGTCTAAGATCCCTGCCAAGGTGGCATTAAAATACAGTGGAGACATCATCACAAGTAATTGTGATATAAACTATAAAATAAGTGCCAAAAAAAGGTAAAAAAAAAATGAAATAGTGTTTTCCAGGTTTTGAAGAGCCAGCAATTTTATGCTGTGATTAGATAGGAATGAATCTGTGAAGTCAAATGACAAATGAGCTGGGCTGGGAGACGTATAAAAGGATTTGGTCATCAGACACAGAGAGTAAAAGAAGAGTAAGTTTAGAAAATCCTCTGCTTCAGGCACAACATGTGTCTGGTACTCTATCTGAAAGTCAAATGTATGAAGGTTGAACAAGACTTACATATTGTAAAAATGAAATGTTAGTAGAATCCTAATATATATACGTACATAAAAATATATTACATGTGGTTTATGTCTTTATAATATTTATTTACTAGTATTTAGTAAATTTATACATGTATAGTATTTATAGTATATAATATTTGCCGTATTATTTATAGTATTTACCATACTATTTTAACAAAATAATTCTGTCTCAGCAATATTTAAAAATGGCTTGATCAAGCTTAAGCAACAAGGGCAGTGGTCAGAAAGCATCCCCATTGTCCAGTCTCATGAGAAGCTTCTGTTTACCTCACTAGGAGGCGGACAATCTCTCCCATAGGACACTCAGACACCAACATTGCTTAGACATCCTGAGGATCCCTCTCCTTAGTGAGGCTGCTTCTCTTTTCCTCCCTCCTTCCTACCCCTAAAAATAGGATATACCCCCCTGAAGGAAGCCAGAGGACAGCCTGGGTGTGGCTGGAGTATGGGAAAAGGGCAGAAGACCATAGAATATGTATAGGATAGGGAAAAGAAAAAGGAAGCGGAAGAGGAAGGGAAAAGGAGAGTACAGGAAACAATATCGCTTCTGATTCTGACTCAATCTTTCTCATCATCTCAAGGCAAAATACTCTTCCCTTTAATATTCAATAATTGCAGTTAAATTTATGAGTGTGTGTGTGTATATGCATGTTTGTTTTAGTGTAGCTTCTTGATCCGCACTAACAAGGTAACAAACTGGCTGGATTCTGGAAGAATTTGGCTTGTAGATAAGTTTGAATTGACAAGAATGGTTATATGTATAATGATAGACAGAGATGGATGGATGAATAAATAGATAGATATAGAGATGCACAGACATGAGACACAGGATATTAACATAGATGGAGCCTGCACTCTCCAATGTGCCTTCGTTGCCAACACTCCCTATTATGTCACACTGGTCTACTGGCCTCCGTTAAATGACTCTTCTTACCCTTGAAAATACTTGTGTTTGGGACTACTGATCTAAACAACTTCATGTTAGGCCCAAAAGAATCTATCTGAGCAGTTCCCTGATCTGAATTTCTGGACTATTATATGCAATTCCTTCAAGGTAGAATTTTGTTTTGTTTTGTTTTGTTTTGTTTTAATTTCCTTTAGTAAAGAAAAATCTCACACAGCATCCTAATATATAAGCTATATAAATTTTCTCCTTTCTATTCAGGACATTGGAGTGGGGGTAAGGAGGAAAATCTTCATTTTATTGTGCTCTTGAAAATATTTTGAAAATTCAGTTTAAAACATTCTGTGGAATGAAAACAAAAAGAAATGAAAAAATAGCCCTGAGAAACATAGGCATTCTGACCAACATGAACTGACTGACCAGTAGTCTCTTTTAAACGACACAAAATCATTATTGGTCAGCTGGCGTACAAGAAGACAGGCTTTAACTTGAGAAAGATCTAAATGCCTTTTAACTATTAATGTGAAAAAGTAAGAGTTGTACAAAATAGAGGAAAGTCAAAGACCACTTATTAACCAATTTAGCTAGAGTATCGCTTCCGAATGGGGCGTTGTAGGACATCAAGCTGGAAGAATGGGTGGGAGCAGCTTAGAGAAGCTTTGAATATCAGGCTAAGACATTTTCAGTAAGCAAGGAAATATAGAAGAAAGTCAGAAACTAGCACTGCTTCAATGATTTCAATGTAGCGAGCACTTCCTTTTCTCTTAGCTAAACCTCACAAGAAAAATAGGAAATTGATGTTATTAATCCCATTTTGCAACTAAGAAATCAGAGGCAAAAAAAAGTTAAGCAACTTATCTAGAGATGCACAACAAGCATGTGGCCAAATCAAGATTCGTCTTCAAGTGTATTTGTCTTCAAATTCCAGAATTCTTCCCACATTGATGAAAGTAAACTCATATGACCCAGTTCTTGCCATTAGTGCTAATGCATAGGCAATACCTTAAATTTAATTGATCCCCACATTTCTCCTTACTTTACGCTGACTTGACTTATTGAAACTTTTATTTCCAACCAATAAATTAATTTCTTCCTTTGCCTGACACCATTAATGAATCGAAAGTCTTCAAATATAACTGGGAAGTATATTTCATTTATACTGAGTATTCTTAAATCACGAATTTCAGACTCATGCACCTCATCTTTGTATGTTGCATTCCCTCTACATTTAAGGTTACTTTACTGCTTTCAATTTTTTTCTACTATTCATTAATGTACTGCATATTTTGAGTTAATAGACTCAATATTGGTTGTGCTTGTGAGGTTTAGGGCTGCTCCTCAAAAATATGAATGAATATCTTCCACTCCATTTTCCCTTCCAGTGTGATTTGGCTATATGTAATTTAGCATAAACAGCCACAGGCTGGTTATAAATCATTCTACCTGTCTTCCTGCTGACAGTCTGCAACCAGGTTAGTAGATTTCCCCAAGGGAAAAGAAGGCAGGGCAACTATCGGTCACTATATGCATTCCAACTTCAAGTGCTTACAGCTGGAATGTGCCTGCCTTTTAAGGAACAGAAGGAAAAGTCCACAGAGAGCTATTTTAAAAGACGAAATTCAATTTTAAATGTATCCATGCGTTTCTGTTTAGGGACTTTAAATTACCATTTAAAGTTAACATAGATATCTTATTAATGGCATTGAGATCATCAGCATTTGAGTGTTTAAAGATCAGGCCAAGAATGTTTAAGCAAAGAAGCAGTGTATATATAATTGAGGTTGTGTGTAAATGTGCTTATACGTGCCCATCACATCTCACTTGCTAAGAGTATATATTTTATCAATCCTCGATGAAAGCAAGACATAGTGATAATAAAAAAACTATTCTATAAATTACAAGTGTGAATAAACATGCTAACCCAATGTATCCTCCTTTAGATATGATATACCTTAAAATTGCATAGGATCTCATTTTTTAAGTAACCTCACATGACTATGACAAGTACTTTGGTTGTTTTAAAGGCAAAGTGCACTTTTGTCGTTCATACCTGTTCCTACCTATGACACAGTTTTGAGGGTTAAGGGTACAATCTCTCCTCAAATAACATTTTCTTCTGGAGAAGCTAACGAGGCAAGAACAGATCAAATTTGCAAGCTTGATCTCAATCTAACCATGTTCTGAGTTATCTATCTTGACTATATGATCTATTGTGATAGCAATATACTGTGAATTGCATCCTTAATTAAATAATCAACCTATGCTAAGGCATTCCAGAACATCAGCTTCCAAGAGGAAGTGGGTAAAAATGCAGTATATGTAGAGATGAAGCTTATGGTAAACTGATTTTGACTACCCAGATTCAAATTCTTGCTTTGACGCTACCTAAAGTAAAGCTTGAGCAAATTTTTTATTCTCTAAGTATTAGTTTCCTTATTTTAAAATGAAGATAGAAACGTACTTACCTAAGTATGTGGCTGTGCAAGTTAACATGGAAAAGTAAAACACTTAGCATTGGCACATAGTTGGTGCTCAATAAAGGCTCTGCCATGAACAGATATCCAAGTTTCATTTGAAGAGAATTAAAATGAAAATAAAGTTGGCCCTTTATTTTTTGTGTAGTTTAGTTAAGATGGGGTATATTCTAGTTTCTTATTTAATGAGGGCTTTTGACTGTCAAAGGCTATCACATGAATGCTTAGTATCAAAGTTCCCTAGACTGCTGTCTTTCTCAAAGGCAGATGGTAAATCTGTCAGCAGCAGCATTCAGAACAACGGCAACACAGATGCTTTCAAGGGCTGTGTGTGAGGCTGCTCCTCCCACAAAGAGAACTATTGGGCAAAATGCCAAAGGAAGGTCCCCAAGGCAATTAGCAGCTTCTGAATTCAACTCTGGCTGGCTGGGAAGTCAAATGAAGGTAGCTTGCTTAGCCATACACCATTTAATGCAAAGAGCATACTCCTTCTTTATAGTCATGCCAGTCTTCCATATTTCAACCTAGCTACATTCTAAGAAGTCTGTATGATCTTTATTGTTCATAGAAAAAAGTTTTGCATTACTTTATAGATATTAGTGTCCTTTGTCAATAAAGTACACCTATTAGACTGTAATGACCACTTATCTGTAATTATTTTGCACATGCACGACTATCTTTAGCGATGCATAATAAATGCAATATTTATGAGTCCCTAGGTATAATTTGAAGTACGATGACCACAACAAGCATGGGAGGCTTACTCATAAGTGCTGGGTCAAGTCCTCAGGCTTTTGTTCCATATGACTGAAATATTCTGTAAAAATAATAAAAAGAATGGAAAACAATGTCATCCCATAAAAGTAAATAATATTCATATTTATGAACATATCCTCTATATTTAAAGAACGTGCCTTTAAGTATATGGACTAGTCAAGTGCTACTTAATAGCTTCTGGTAAAATTCAGCAGAGCTTAAGTATTCACTGCACATTTACTATGTATCAAGCACAGCACTGGGCACTTTGGATTCATTTTCTATAAACTTCAAAAGAAAACTACCAATAGCTTTATCATCCCCTTTGTACAGGAAAAGGGACTTGACTAAGGCCAAAGAGCTTTGTGGGTGCTAGAGGGGATATTTGAATTGGGAAAATTTTGTTCCAAAGACAGTGGCCTTTTGATTATACCATCCAAAGAAGAAATAGGAGATATTTTAACTTTTCAATGACAAGTTTCTCATATTTGAAGGCAGAGTTTATTTTTTCTTAAGCAGTCAAGACTATTAGCCTCATGCTGAAGATGTGGGAAAAAATCTGAAGGCTGTAGGGGTGACAGCACTGATTTTAACTTCTGGCTACATGACATCTCTAGAGTACTCCATCCTCCTCTGTGAGAAGAGATGAAGACACTAACCTTAGAGGGGTGTGGCAAGGACTTAGGAGGACAACGAACAGTTGCACAGTACCAGGAATCTACAGACTGAAAAGTAAAGCTCAGAGAATTGAGGTAACTCAATTAGGGTCAAGTGAATTAGTAGCAGAGCTACCTTCAAATCCATGTCCTCCATATGCCTTCAGATTGAGATCATGGAGGGTAACAGTAGATTATAAAACTTGAATGCATTATATAAAAAAGCTAGATATCACTCACTACCATAAACATGACAACATTGTTAAAAATAATAAAAGGAAGCAATTTTTCTCCAAATAATCACAGTGTTTAATGCATGATATCACTTATGCTGTATGTGTGCTATTAAATATCCAGTAGAGATATAGGAAAAGAAGACTGGAAAGACACGCCACATTATAGTTAATGTTTATTTCTTTCATTTTTCTCTCATCTTTAGTTTGTATCCATATATCTTCCATAATGAACACATATTACTTGGATTCTTACTCAAGGAACATGATCTGAAGTAATTACATTCTGAGTCTCAATTTCATTTTTCTAAACATGCTTTTTCATCATAACCTGCTCATTTTATCTTGAAAATTGAAATGTTCTTAAAATTCTAATTTGCATTGCAAATTGGATCTTTTTTTTTTTCTGCTTATGGTCATCGCTTACTAAAAGCATATCATTGCAATGTCCAGGAATAGCTTCTGCCACACCTCAAGAAGGAAACTGAGCCTGGGGCTTAGCTGTGAAGATGAATGTTGCCTTCTACTACACATGGTATTGATTCTCGAACTTCACTGTACTTAAGGCTCATGTAAGATAGCAGTGAAAATGCAGATTTTATGGCCTACTTTCAGAGAATTTGATCTGATAGATTTAAATGGATTCTAGACTCTTTATTTTTTTAAAAGCCCCTAGATGATTCTGGTCAAAGTGTCCTTAGTTCTCTCACTGAAACTTTGTTCCATAAAAATTGACCTTCCAACTACTGTGCCATATCAGTGAACATAATGTTATAATCATGTATCTGGGCATAAACATATTGCTGTTCAAACAGGAAACAGAGATAACTGAAGAAAAAGGCAAGGAAAAAACTTTTTTTAAAAAAAGAAGAATAGATTCTTGTTATATTATTTAAGATGAACTTTGTTAATTTGCTGTAATAAACAAGCCCAAATGTCAGTGACATAACACAACAATTTTTTTTCACATTCATCTTATACACACAACATCGACCAGCATTGGGGTTGTGCTTGTTGTAGTCACTCAAAGACTTAGACTGACAAAGCTTCCAGAATCACCTCAGCAGTGCTAAGAGAACACGACAGATCATAAAATGGCACTCAGTTCTGTCAGAAAGGGCACTATCACTTCTACTTAAAGTTTATGTCATAGGAAATCACATAGCCATGCTAGAATCAAATGGGGAGGGAAAATTCAGCTGCATCATATGTCCATAAGGAAGATGGCCAAAATGGTGAACATTTTAATGACCACTTCACATGCCAAACTCGAGTAGTTACAACATAGCGCAGTAGTTACAGACCCCATATAGGGAGTCTTAAAGCTCAGAAATTAAATCCCAGTTGCACCACTTACTAGCTCTCTGAATCGGAACGAGTCACTTAACCTCCATTACCCATTGAACCTCCTAAGTCTACTGTCAGGAACCAATGCAAGAATGTATATAAGTATGTTGCATAGTGTCTTACATGTAGTATGAACTCATGATTGTTAGTCTTATTCACAACTATCAGTTATAGTAGATACATCAAAATATTCGTATTCCAAAGGAAGTTAGTTTGA
The DNA here is from genome assembly GCF_041296235.1 of Equus asinus. NCBI lineage: Eukaryota > Metazoa > Chordata > Mammalia > Perissodactyla > Equidae > Equus > Equus asinus. Next base: position 47,655,975 of record NC_091793.1, on the reverse strand, counting down.
AAGTGTAAAAGATACTCTTTATCACTAATACAATACATATTTATTTAGCTCTGTTTCCTAAAATAGTCAAATGGACTATATTAAAAAAGTGAAGGATACAGAAATGAATAAAATACAGTCTCTGATATGAAGAATCTTACAATTTTTGGGGGGAATGAGGAAATTAGGCAATAAACACTAGACAGTCTGGTATGTGATATGATAGGAGAGCTATGGAGAGCTATGGAGGAGATGAAAATAGATTTGAAGAAATGGTAAGTCCTTTTGGGACAAAGTGGCATTTATGTTACTTACTATGCAGCAAAACATTAAGAAAAACTTTTAAGATTAATATGTAGCTAGTAGAAACAAATGGAAAAACACTCAAAGATAGGTTCCAAAGGAGATGCTTCTAAGAGAGATAGATGTAGGTAAATAGATGATTGATAAGAGGTAGATATAGATCAATAGATAGACAGATGGATGGATATAGGGTAATGCCTGAAAACACTTTTATTTGAGAGAATAGTTGGCTTAATTACCAGCGTGTCATAGAAAGATTATGCTCATAACTTCGCTAGAATCTAGGGCAAGACTCACTAAAGATTATATTTCCATATGCATCTTTTTTTTTTCTTGAGGAAGATTAGCCCTGAGCTAACACCCACCACCAATTCTCTTTTTGCTGAGGAAGATTGGCCTTGAGCTAACATCCATGCTCATCTTCCTCTACTCTATATGTGGGATACCTGCCACAGCATGGCATGACAAGCAGTGCGTAGATCCGCACCAGGGGTTGGAACCGGGTGAACCCCGGGCCACTGAAGCGGAATATGTGAACCTAGTCATCGCGCCACCAGGCTGGCCCCTTCATATGCATCTTTGTTTGAGTATAACAGGATAACTGTTGTGAGTACATTGTCCTCACTTTGGTAATAGAGTTATTCTGTTTTCTAAATTCAAGTTGCATGCTTAATGGTATTTTGTGCAGTCAGATCACATTCCCCAAATTACCGTTTCTTTCTGCTGCATCTCCAGCACGTGAGTTTGGGGAAAGAAGTCCTGCGGAGGGGTGGAAGTTGCAGAACAGTCTCAGGAATTCGGGCGTGCAAGAATTTCCACAGATGTCAAGCATGGCAATTTGCTGCAGAGAAAGCCAAGGTCATTTCATGCACCATTATCAGGATTGTGGTGCGCAGATTGTGAGCAGGCAACTTAATGCTTGTCTGATTCAACCAGTCATTCTTCTTGTCTTCTAAGTGCTTTGTATTCACTTATTGCTGAACTCTATAAAGTCCTTTGAATACACAGAAACTATTAAGATATACTATCTCCTTTATTAAACTGAAAGATGGAGATCATTCAAAATTCTACTCATAAATGTCTGCCAACTAGGGAGCTATTTAACTTGATATATAGCTTAAATGGTCCCAGACACCATCAGATATGAGATTGAGGCCTCAAGCTATCTAATACAAGAAGAGAAATTCCCCCTTTTCAGTAGGTGAGGCATTAAATATAAAAACCTTTATTTTCAATTATGGCACTTGAGCTCCTGATTAAACTCCTATTGTAGTTCAGTTTGATGCTGTTTATTTCATAATTCTCAGGGTTCCTTAACAAGACATTCAAATTATAAACTCAGATATTCAAATTGTGGATGTTAAAAAAATAAAGCATAGCAAAAACTTTGATTTAAAAAATCAAATAAAATGGAGAATAGAAATTGAGAAATATGATGCATAAAACCTAATGATTGAAATAAGCATTAATAACTAAAATGCAACCATTTTCTCTGTACTATCTATTTTTCTGTAAACCTAAAACTGATCTAAAAAAATAAGATCTATTGATTAAAAAAAACATGCAATCCTCTATTCCTACAAGGCATATTTAGGAGTATCAGATCTAGAAAGTTAGTTCAAACTTTTAAAAAAAGGCTACCCTTAAGACTTTCACATCAAAGGATTACTTGTGCATACACATTTACAAATGTTAAATATATTCATTGTATCAGAAAAAACTTGAAGCACAGGGTGAGGTGAATTAGAAAAATATTAACAAAATGTTTCCTTTGTCATTATAAATTTTAAGTAATTTGAGGATTTCTAATGCATTAGAAAAGTTCCAGCCCAACTATTTTCTCCTAAAACTCAGATTTCCATCTTTGGTGACTTTTACATGTTTTGTTAAAATAAAGTGATCTGATTGAAACAAGTGAAATTCCTGGCATGTTATTCAGTAATGTATTTACAAATATTTTCTGATACCCTCCTTTTGAAAGGTTTTATGGGGAGACAAAGATGAAAATGACATTGTATGCACTTTAGAAGTTTATAACCCAGGAGTTTAGGTGAAAAATGAACATCTATAACTAAACATGAATCGGTATCCGGAATGTTTAATGGTTAAGTGTTATGACAGTGGAATTCTTGAGTTCTGCTCAAGCACCAAACATGGCTACTTCTCTTACTACTGAGCTTCAATAAATCGTTGCTTTAGCTCAAATTTAAAATGTTATCTTGAAATGATCAATATGCAAGGATAATTATGAAAGAGAAAAAAACAATGCATTCTGCAAGCCACGATGCTTAAAGGTAAAAGAGTCAGTACTTCCAGGAAGTAAGAAATAATCGAGAGACCTGAAGTATGTTCATCATTTAAGTTGGAGTATATGGACATATGGCAATCAAATTACTGATCAAAATGTTTGGAGGCATTTTCATACCCCAAATACTCTTTTGAGCATCATCTATTTAGACACTCATATGCCTCCAGAACATGTTGGCCAATGAAACATATTTCCATTTATGTCCTGCCAAGTCACTCTCATTAGCTAAAAATTCTCCTCTTGCAGCTTTTATAGAAAGGAATTGAAGTACCATGTTTCAAAGTTAAGATTTTTATCATTTGCTTTGTTTATTTTTAACTTATAATGTTACCAAAAATACTGCAGCTTAATTTTTAAACATTAAATTCATCCTTGTCCTTCACTAAATCCTTGATCACAGATGCCAATAAATTTTAAAAGATTTTCATTGAGAATGTTCTCTGGCACTGCTCAATCTGTGCTCATAGGCAATGATATAATCAAAAATCAGGAAGAAAGAAGAAGGAAGTAGTATAAGGATATGAAAAAATAGATCTCAAAAATCTACCTATAGTAAACCATAATAGCATTCAAATGTGTTTATTAAAAAGTGTATATAAATCACTTAGTTATTGCACTAGTTTTTATCTTACCTTTTATTTTTACCCTAGTTCTTGAAGTGTTGATTTAGAAAAGTAAATTCAAGTTTTTCATTTGTAAAGTGAATGCTTGATTCAATAAAAGTTAAGACCCTTTTTTAAATTTCTAGTCTGATACATACTTGTAAGTAGGATAGACCCAGGTCTTATTCTCTCCTTTACTGTATGTAAATATATGTTTATGAGTGAACATAAAACTGGAAACTGACAAGGATAACGATTCCTTGAAATGCCAAATTGCCTTGAGTTTCTGTTACACTTTAGAAATGGGCATTATTAGAGAAAAAGACACCATATCAGTTTTCCATTCCTGTATAACAAGCTACCACAAACCTAGTGACTTAAAACAGGACCCATTTATTATCTCCTGTTTTCTATAGATTAGAAGTCCAGGCATGTTGTAACTGAGTTCTCTTTTCAGGGTCTTACAAGGCTGAAATCAAGGTGTCAGTCTAGCTGTATTCTCATCTGGAGCTCAGGGTCCATTTCCAAGTTTACTGGTTGTTGGCAACATTTAGTTCCTTGTGGTTGGAGGACTGAGGTCTCTGCTTTCTTTCTGGATGCCCAGAGGGGCTGTTCTCAGGTCCTATGGGTCCCTGCCACACAGTCCTCTCCACAATATGGCAATTTGTTCCTTCAAGGCCAATTCACTTAAAGAATCTCACTTCAGATCTCTCTGATCACTTTGAAGGGCTGAGCTGAGTAGGTCAGGCTAACCAGGATAATCTCGCTTTTGATTAACTGAACGCCAACTGATGAGGGACCTTAGTTACATCTGTAAAATCCCGTCTGCCACAAGACCTAATGTCATCACCAGAATGATCAGTCATCCTGCACAGACTCAAGAAAAGGTGATTGCAAAAGGGGACCGGAAACTTGGGTCATCTTAGAGTTCTGTCCACCACAGACACCAAAAAATATGTATAATAATATGATAAAACTTTGCCAATGTAGAAGTGAAAATGATGTGAATTGAACACAATTTTAAACAAAAAAATAATTAGGAAATCTTTTGTGTCTGTGAAAACAAAATAGTTCTCAAGACTTCTTCTTTCTCATGTAAATACAGAATTTAGGAAGACATAGTAAGGCTTAGTATTAGTATAGAATCTCATTTTCTTGTACAGAGACTGATACTAAATCGTATAACTCGATGAAGATCAGAAACTTCACATATCAATGGTTAAAGAGATGGAGTATCAGAAATCAGAAACCGTCTTATCCTCTGACTCTGCTTTTTTTGTGTGTGTTGTTTTTGTTTATTTTTTTGTTTGGCTACAGAGATAAATAATTTTGAACTTTTCCTTGTGTTTAACTTGTGACTACTAAAATATGACTCTTTCTGAGATTTCCACTTGAGCTCTGGAAATATTCGTACGTTATTCAATAAATAGATTTGTTTGGGAAGCATGACATTTAGTTGAATTTAATGCCCCCTGGAGTCTCAATGCTGTAGTTATGGTCCATTCTCTCAGTTGCTTCTGGATAGAGATAAAATAGACTATTGGTATCTAGACTCAGGAATAGATTATCCTCAGTTCGCCAGTGTCTATATATCAGAACTGTCAGATAACCACTATGACTGAAATTAAAAAACTTTTTCTTGTCACTGAATGGACTGGACAACATGTTTTATCTTTCCTTTCCTAACATTGTACTTGGGAATATTACACAATGGCTGTATCACAGCATATAGAGAAACAGCCTCAGGTGAACTAATTTTTATTATTAAGATTTACAAGCTGACATATCTTCTAATTCCAAGGCTTGTATAAAATTATCAGCAGCTGAAAGGCTCATAAGGAGTAAGAAACTCAAAGAAAAAATATGTAGACAAAATCAGGGGTTTGGAGCAAAAATAAAACTTCAATCAGGCATTATCAAAAGAGGTGGGCAAAGCCCAGTTAATCCGCACGATGAGAGCTTCTCAGAGTTCTATTTGTAGCTCAGTAGGATCGATGAGGTGAAAAGCCACAGAGCCCATAAGAGTTAATTCTCTAAATATGTAAAATAAAAGTAATGTTGTAAAACGTCTGGAATTCTTTAGCAAAACATGCTATTTAAGAACCAAAATTTGATCCTGACTCAATCCATGTTCTTTACGGAGTATGTTGTGTTTACAGTTTTTAAAATTTAAGCAACTATGACATGTCTATTCTAGAATATGGGAATCACATCATAAGCATAAACTTTGATGAGTTATTCATTTAGAGACCAAGAATGAAATATAAAAGGAAAGTGGCTGGAACCAAGTCACATGGAAGGGTAAGACACTATCTGTAATCCTAAATTCAAATTTATGCCAATCCAAACATTATGAAATAGAACTTTCTTCACTGTATATATTATGCTGGCTTGTGTAATATCAATATAATGGCTGTGGAAAAAAAATGGTAAGAATAACCATAAGCTATGTATGCCACTATATGGGTTTTGTAGTTCTTTCACATGCAGTGTCTCCTTGGATATCAGGCCTAGAAATAAATATTAGTATTGTTTTCATACACTGATCTATTCAACAAATAATTAGTGAGATCTTAATATATGCTGGAATTTCTGATGGTAAGTAGACATCTAGTGGCTGTAGAGGAGGAAAAACCTTTCCTCCACGCTTTTATGTTCTGTTACTGGAGCCTGAGAATTAAACTGACAAAAGACACATCAACAGAATAAAAGAAATCAAATTTTATTTGATGCTTATATTTTTATGTGCACAATGGCTCCACAGAAGTGAAAAACTCAAAGAAGCATGTAGACTCAGGGCTTATAAAACATTTCAACAAAGGGTGATAAATTGTGGAGAAGTGACTGGACAAAGCAAAGGGGGTTTGGGCTTCTCAGGATGGTAAATTGTGAGAGGGTAAATATATGAGGGAAACTAATAGCAGATAATGGTTATTTAGTCTGGTTTGTTTCTGTGACGTATCGTGGTGCTGTCCCCTCTCTGGAAGTAAGGGCTGCTCTCCTCTTCCTGCCATGGGATAGGGGACGACATCTTCACAAGAAGTTAGGCCCTGCTTTTAGGGAGGCAGGGGGAAAGCATAGAACTCTTCATGTGTCTGCTTTTTCTTAATTGCCCTCAGCTCAAACTAATCCATACGCTAAAGTGGCAAATTTTGAGGTAGCATTCTAATCTTCTTCAACAAACAGACAAAATCACTGTAGAATGGGAGAAAAAGCACATGCATTTTTAGACAAAGAGCTTGAGGTCTTTGCACTTGCTTTTTTTTCCTCCATGGACCACTTTTTATTCTCTTCATCCTAAGATGTGCATTTTTATTCTTTTACATTTCATTTTACATGTCACCTTTGAGAGATTTTTCTGCCCAACCAAAGGAAATTAGTTTCTCTGGGTTATTTTCTCTAAACTTAGACTATACTTTTTTTTTTATTATTATTAATGTTATGATAGATTACAACCTTGTGAGATTTCAGTTGTACATTTTTGTTAGTCATGTTGTGGGTACACCACTTCCCCCTTTGTGCCCTCCCCCCACCCCCCCCCCTTTTCCCTGGTAACCACCGATCAGATCTCCTTATCAATATACTAACTTCCACCTATGAGTGGAGTCATATAGAGTTCGTCTTTCTCTGACTGGCTTATTTTGCTTAACATAATACCCTCGAGGTCCATCCACGTTGTTGTGAATGGGCCAATTTTGTCTTTTTTTTATGGCTGAGTAGTATTCCATTGTGTATATATACCACATCTTCTTTATCCAATCATCAGTTTCTGGGCATGTAGGTTGGTTCCACATCTTGGCTATTGTAAATAATGCTGCGATGAACATAGGGGTGCAACGGACTCTTGAGATTTCTGATTTCAGGTTCTTAGGATAGATACCCAGTAATGGGATGGCTGGGTCATAGGGTATTTCTATTTTTAACTTTTTGAGAAATCTCCATACTGTTTTCCATAGTGGCTGTACCAGTTTGCATTCCCACCAACAGTGTATGAGGGTTCCTTTTTCTCCACAACCTCTCCAACATTTGTCGCTCTTGGTTTTGGATGTTTTTGCCAATCTAACGGGTGTAAGGTGATATCTTAGTGTAGTTTTGATTTGCATTTCCCTGATGATTAGCGATGATGAACATCTTTTCATGTGTCTCTTGGCCATATTCATATCTTCTTTTGAGAAATGTCTGCTCATGTCCTCTGCCCATTTTTTAATCGGGTTGTTTGTTTTTTTGTTGTTAAACAGTGTGAGTTCTTTGTATATTATGGAGATTAACCCTTTGTCAGATAAGTGGCTTGTAAATATTTTTTCCCAATTAGTGAGCTGTTTTTTTGTTTCAATTCTGTTTTCCCTTGCCTTGAAGAAGCTCTTTAGTCTGATGAAGTCCCATTTGTTTATTCTTTCTATTGTTTCCCTCAACTGAGGAGTTATAGTGTCCGAAAAGATTCTTTTGAAACTGATGTCAAAGAGTGTACTGCCTATATTCTCTTCCAAAAGACTTATTGTCTCAGGCCTAATCTTTAGGTCTTTGATCCATTTTGAGTTTATTTTGGTGTGTGGTGAAAAAGAATGGTCAATTTTCAATCTTTTGCATGTGGCTGTCCAGTTTTCCCAGCACCATTTGTTGAAGAGACTTTCTTTTCTCCATTGTAGGCCCTCTGCTCCTTTGTCGAAGATTAGCTGTCCATAGATGTGTGGTTTTATCTCTGGGCTTTCAATTCTGTTCCATTGATCTGTGGACCTGTTTTTGTACCAGTACTATGCTGTTTTGATCACTGTAGCTTTGTAGTATGTTTTGAAATCAGGGATTGTGATTCCACCTGCTATGTTTTTCTTGCTCAGGATTGCTTTAGCAATTTGCGGTCTTTTGTTCCCCCATATGAATTTTAGGATTGTTTGTTCAATTTCTGTGAAGAATGTTCTTGGGATTCTGATTGGGATAGCATTGAATCTGTAGATTGCTTTAGGTAGTATGGACATTTTAACTATGTTTATTCTTCCAATCCATGTGCATGGAATGTCTTTCCATCTCTTTATGTCATCGTCAATTTCTTTCAAGAAAGTCTTGTAGTTTTCATTGTATAGATCCTTCACTTCCTTGGTTAAGTTTATCCCAAGGTATTTTATTCTTTTCGTTGCGATTGTGAATGGGATTGAGTTCTTGAGTTCTTTTTCTGTTAGTTCATTGTTAGTGTATAGAAATGCTACTGATTTATGCACGTTAATTTTATACCCTGATACTTTGCTGTAGTTGTTGATTATTTCTAATAGTTTTACAATGGATTCTTTGGGGTTTTCTATATATAAGATCATGTCGTCTGCAAACAGCGAGAGTTTTACTTCTTCGTTACCTATTTGGATTCCTTTTATTTCTTTGTCCTGCCGAATTGCTCTGGCCAGCACCTCCAGTACTATGTTGAATAGGAGTGGTGAAAGTGGGCACCCTTGTCTTGTTCCTGTCCTCAGAGGGATGGCTTTCAGTTTTTGTCCATTGAGTATGATGTTGGCTGTGGGTCTGTCATATATGGCCTTTATTATGTTGAGGTACTTTCCTTCTATACCCATTTTATTGAGGGTTTTTATCATAAATGGGTGTTGGATCTTGTCGAATGCTTTCTCTGCATCTATTGAGATGATCATGTGGTTTTTGTTTTTCATTTTGTTGATGTAGTGTATCACGTTGATTGACTTGCGGATGTTGAACCATCCCTGTGTCCCTGGTATAAATCCCACTTGATCATGGTGTATAATCTTTTTGATGTATTGCTGTATTCGGTTTGCCAAAATTTTGTTGAGGATTTTTGCATCTATGTTCATCAGTGATATCGGCCTGTAGTTCTCCTTCTTTGTGTTGTCCTTGTCAGGTTTGGGGATCAGAGTGATGTTGGCTTCATAGAATGTGTTAGGGAGTACTCCATCTTTCTCAATTTTCTGGAACAGTTTGAGGAGAATAGGTATTAAGTCTTCTTTGAATGTTTGGTAGAATTCTCCAGAGAAGCCGTCTGGTCCTGGACTCTTATTTTTGGGGAGGTTTTTGATTACTGTTTCTATTTCCTTACTTGTGATTGGCCTATTCAGATTCTCCATTTCTTCCTGATTCAGTTTGGGGAGATTGTAGGAGTCTAGGAATTTGTCCATTTCTTCCAGGTTGTTCAATTTGTTGGCATATATTTTTTCATAGTATTCTCTTATGATCTCTTGTATTTCATGGGTATCTGTTGTGATTTCTCCTCTCTCATTCCTAATTTTATTTATTTGCGATTTCTCTCTTCTTTTCTTGGTGAGTCTGGCTAAGGGTTTGTCAATTTTGTTAATTCTTTCGAAGAACCAACTCTTTGTTTCATTGATCCTTTCTATTGTCTTTTTTGTTTCAATATCGTTTATTTCTGCTCTTATTTTTATTATTTCCCTCCTTCTACTGACTCTGGGTTTTGTTTGTTCTTCTTTTTCTAGTTCTGTTAGGTGTCGTTTGAGGTTGCTTATGTGAGCTTTTTCTTGTTTAGTGAGGTGAGCCTGTATTGCGATGAATTTCCCTCTTAGGATTGCTTTTGCTGCATCCCAAATGATTTGGTATGTCGTGTTCTCATTTTCATTTGTCTCCAGATAATATTTGATTTCTTCTTTAATTTTTTCAATGATCCATTGTTTGTTCAGAAGCATGTTGTTTAGTCTCCACATTTTTGCACTTTTTTCTGCTTTTTTCTTGTAGTTGATTTCTAGTTTAATAGCATTATGATCAGAAAAGATGCTTGATATTATTTCAACTCTCTTGTATTTATTGATGTTTGCATTGTTTCCCAAAATATGGTCAATCCTTGAGAATGTTCCATGTGCACTTGAGAAGAATGTGTAACCTGCTGCTTTTGGATGAAGTGTTCTATATATATCTATTAAGTCCATCTGGTCTAATTTTTCATTTAATTCTATTATTTCCTTGTTGATTTTCTGTCTGGATGTTCTGTCCATTGGTGTTAATGGTGTGTTGAGGTCCCCTACTATTATTGTATTGTTGTTGATGTCTTCTTTTAGTTCTATTAAGAGTTGCTTTACAAATTTTGGTGCTCCTGTGTTGGGTGCATATATATTTATAAGTGTTATGTCTTCTTGGTGGAGAGTCCCTTTTATCATTATATACTGTCCCTCTTTGTCTTTCTTTATCTGTTTTGCTTTGAAATCTAAACATAGACTATACTTTTTCTTCAAAAGCTGTGTCAGGGAGTTGGCATTTGACTTTTTTAAGCAGTGGGTGAAGATGGTCCTCAATTTGCAAATGAGTAAATAGAATGCTAAAGAATAAAGTCATACAGTAAAAGTCAAAGCTAGTAAGTAACAAAGTTGGGACTTAATTCTGGTATACAGACTAAAAACTCTTCTTTTCTAACATGCTATACTGTTTTGATAAACTCCTTAGAGCAGTGGTTCTAACTGGGCTTGGTTTTGTTCCCCAGGGGCCATTTGGCAATGTTTGGAGACAATTTTGTTTGTTACCACACTCTGTGTGTGTGTGTGTGTATCTCTGTGTGTATGTGTTGGAGTTAGGGGTGGTCCTACTAGTATCTACTGAATAGACTACAAGGATGCTGCTAAACATCCTACAATGTACAGGACAGTCCCCATAACAAAATATTACTCAGCCCAAAATGTCAATCACATTTCTGTTAAGAAACTCAGACTTAGAATACTTAAAAGAGTAAAAGCAATATTTAATTATGTCATTATGTATTTTTTGACATACAAACAGTGTAAAAGTAAGACCCAAGTTCTTTCTATTACTTTCCAAGGGCTAATCTACCCACATTGTTCAATGTGAATTAATATCAACAAAATAAATTACAAAGGTAAATAGAATTCTTTGAAATTAAATTCATGGTTTGATTTGATAAACATATATTGAGTATCTATTAGGTGTCAAAAACTATGGAAGGTATACATGCATTTTTTAGTACTTTCCTGAAGGATTGTTCTGAGTCTCTCTAGCATCCTGTGAGTAATATAGTCTAAACTCACAGATGAGATTTTTTTTAGGGAGGCATATGATAATTTTAAGATCAATTTCTAATTTTATCATATAAAAAACTTGAAAGTGAAATTGTCAGACTTCATATCTGTGAAAGTAAAAGTGAGTACTGTATTTCACAAGCAATCGTGTATTATAAACTATTATGTAAAAATGACATGTATTTTAAGACTATGAAGTGGCCAGAAACCACTGTTCTTTCTCTACCATTTATGACTATGAATAAGTGACCAAGTCATGTAAGAAATGGATGAAAAGTTCCACTCAGAACAAAGAGGAGTTCAGTTGATGTAGGACATCTGTGCTCACTTTTGAAAGGTGCAGTGGCTCACGTGCAAGCAAAGGCTTCTGCATCCAGACTGCCTGGAGATGCCAAGAGTAGATGGGCAGCCCGCAAGCCGCATCAGAACAGAGTGGCTCAGCCCTCAGAGAAAGGCCCACCAGAGTCGGAGAGGGGAAGGCCGACTCTCCACCTAGCATCCTTCACTAGCAACGCACAATGCTTTTGTCTTTAGCAAGGGAAGGCTGGTTTGTACATTTCCTTTGCACACTCTCTCTAATTATAGGTTTCCCCTTCAACCTCACAAAAGCAGCCATCAGAGAGATGAAGAAATCAGAAAAAGGGTTATTTAAGATAATAGCAACCTAAAAAAATAATATGTTCAATGAACATGTTATTTCCTTACTAGATTAAGACAAATCAATTTGCACATATATTCACCGCTACAGAAAGCTATTATTAACACTTACATCTATTTTTTTGTAGAGAAATTATCCCTTCATGATATTCTTTTCTTGTACAATTGTTTGTTTGTTTGTCGTATCTCTGAACCCTAGCCCTAACAATACTTTGATTAAAGCATGGAGATTGTTTGTCTTGTTCCAAAACTGTGTGCCTTGGACCTAGAAGAGCACACAAGAACCTGCACATTTAAGTGCTCAGTAAATGTGTGTTGAGTAGACAAATAAAATACCAGATGAAATATATACAATTTTATTAGCAAAGTGTATGTATCGGGATTGTATGAAATCTATGTTAGTCTGCAGGGGTTTCCGTAACAAAGCACCGCAGACCAGGAGGCTTAAACAACAGAAACTTATTTTCTTATAGTCCTGGGAGCTAGAAGTCCTAGATCAAGATGCCAGCAAGGTTGGTGTCTTCTGAGATCTTTGTGCTTGGCTTGCAAATGCCTGTGTTCTCCTTGTGTTTTTATATGGTCTTCCCTCTGTGCCTGTGTCCATTTACTGATCTCTTCTTTTCATGAGAACACCAGTCACACTAGATTAGGTCCCACCCTAATGACCTCTTTTTAAGTCAACTACCTCTTTAAAGGCTCTATTTCCAAATACAGTTACATTCTGAGGTACTGAGGGTTGAGGCTTCAACATATGAATTTGGGGGGACACAGTGCACCCCCTAACAAAATCTGTTGGACAGTCATTGAACTCTTTCTTTGCACCATGCAGCTATTATTCACATGGCTGTTAAGAGCATACCATGTCACTATTATATGCAGGTGTCTGAAGTGTCATAGATTAAATTAGTAATGTACACTATACGAAATGATTGCTGTTGTTCGTCAGTTTCATGGTTAATAATAACTATTCTTTTCATAGGGTCCAAAGCAGTAAGATTGCATATTAATTAAGCTTAAAGCAAACAAGGTAAAATTTAAGAATTAGACTTCTAAAACTATGTGTGTTTAAATTTACTGGAAATTTTTAGTTTATTAATTTGAGAGTTATATCACATATATGTATGATGTACAAACATAAGAAATTATAAAGCACAATGCCTGGAATAAATAAAGGATGATTTCTAAGTAAATGTGTTGTGTATCTGGTTAAATATGTAAAATATTTGAAGGAATGCATAAGAGAAAAGTGCTTTATTTACTCACTTAAAAGTATGTTTTCTACAGAAAATAAAAAATGTTTTATTACATAATATATTTTAAAATATAGTCATAATCTTTGATAATTTTTGATGTTATATAATCACAGAGATATGAAACAACTTAAAGGGCCTCTTTTTTAAAATAAACTGCACTATCTCAATGAGATAATCATATCTTTTGCAGAAAGATCATAATTTTTATGTCTATGTGTCTTAAAATTTTAAATTTAAAGACAGCATATTTTTCTCATTTTAATTCTGGTGAATTTTTTTAAAAAGCCACCCCTCAAATGAGAAAGAATTAGCATTTGTGATTATTAACTGAAATAAAAAGTTAGAAAATTGACTTTACCTGAAAATACAATGGGAAATTAGAGATTGAAAAAACAATGACAATTTACAAAATTAGTAATAAAACTACATTCTCTATAAGGAGCATTTGGAAATATATTTCCCAGAATAAAGATGAAGCAAAGCAATACGTTTTATGTATCACTCACTAAAACATGGAAGAATTTAACTGTAGGTTAAATGGAAATGATGCACATATAATTTCACAGTTTACAAGTACTTTCTGTATCTGAAAGCATTCATTTTACATACATCATTCATCCAAATTTTAGGAACCTCCTTCTAAAAGCCCTGAAGATTTTCCATTGAATTTGTCCATTGTGGTCTTGGGTTAGGTTCCTTTAATTCAGGATTTTATAAAGATAAGAAAAAAGATTGAGGACTTTTATGGGCTGAATGTGTCTCACAAAATTCATATGTACAAGTCCTAATCCCCAGTCCTTCAGAGTGTGACTGTATTTGAAGATGTTGGTGGGCCCTAATCCAATATGGCCAGTGTCCTCAAGAAAGAGAATAAGATACACTCACAGAGTGAAGGAAGACAATGTGAGGACACAGTGAGATTGTACCCATCTGAAAGCCAAGGAGAGAGGCCTCAGAAGATACTAACCCTGCCAGCATTTTGATTTTGGACATCTAGCCTCTATAACTGTGGGAAAATAAGTTTCTGTTGTTTAAGGTACTCACTCTGTGGTATTTTGTTCTGGCAGCCCTGGCAAACTAAGGCAAGAACTTACGGAATCTACCCTATACAAATGGAGATACATATATCACAGAAGGATGCATGAATATTTATAAACAAGGTAAAAATAATACACACTGTTCTTCTTTTATTGAAGTATAATTGACATACAATATCCTTTTTGTTTCAGCTGTACATCACAGCAATTCTATGTTTACGTACATTACAAAATGATCATCACGATAGGTCTAGTTACCTACCATGTGTGACCACGCAAAGTGATGACAATATTATTGACTATATTCCCTATGCATCACATCCTGATGACTTATGTATTTTATCACAAAGATTTTCTGATATTAAATTCTAATTCTTCCTTTCCAAAGAGTTGCGGAAATTTTTATCCAAGTAACCTCTCCACATCTTTGTCTTATTCTTAGATTTTCTTTTTTGAAAACTCTTGATTTTATGCACAAACTTATGTCCATATTGTTTACATCTCACTCTAGCCTACATCAAAATGACTCTTAAAAAAGAATACATACAATATTGTTACATTTATATCAAATTCTAGAAAATGTAAACGAATCTTATTAGTGACAGAAAGTCCATCAGTGGTTGCCTGCATCAAGGAGAGCAGGGAGGGACAAGAGGAAAGAAATCACAGGATGACTTCTAATATCAATTGCAAATTATCCTGTTTCACTATCATATAAGTCCTTCGATTTTGGTTTTTAAATAGAGCTTTGATAAATGATTACTCTATCTGTAACCTATTCACACATTCATATAACATTGGAATATACTGTAAGCTCTTCTTTTTCAATAGCTCTGAAAATGCCTGGAGCATCTGCTTATCCTACACACACACACACACACACACAGTGGGTTTTCTAACTCTGGGTTAAAGCTCTCTACTCCATACCATTATCTTTCTCTATGCCCAGTTCTGCATTTCTTTGAATGCACTTTCGGGGAAATAGAGTTTTGTAGCACCCAATTTTGTTTTGATGGGACAAAAACAATTTGCAAGTTGAGAACAACTGCCAATAGTTCATCTAGCACTTGGAAAGTCATGTCATTGTGCAGAAGTCTTTGAGTTCTTGGATCAATTTTTGTACCTAATGTTTAAGCATCGCCCCAGAATGGAATTCACTGAATTTGTACTTAATTGTTTTGGGCTGCTTTCTTATGGGCTATTCCATCATTGCCACTGTAGAATTCATCTGTACCACTAACTCTGTAAAGTGAAATTTGCTATTTCTGTTTTGCACTCCTCTATAAGGCCTTCTGAAAGATCATGACTTGCAGTTGTTTACCTGGAAATTATGGAAATTAGAGAACTTACGTTCTTCTAATACATTTTTTAAATGTTCTTCTTACATCAGTTTATAAACACCCTTAAAGAATGTTCTGGTCTTCATTTCAGTAATCTGTGCTTAGTGCCACTGATATATGTAGACAAAGTAAACTTCAAAAGCCCATTCAGACATCTTTAAAATTATATTCTACCAAATAATCCTAATTTACATAGTAGTTATCATGCCCTTGAATAATAGAATTTTTTTACTCTTTTTTTTTTTTTTTTTTTTAAAGATTTTATTTTTTCCTTTTTCTCCCCAAAGCCCCCTGGTACATAGTTGTGTATTCTTCGTTGTGGGTTCTTCTAGTTGTGGCATGTGGGACGCTGCCTCAGCGTGGTCTGATGAGCAGTGCCATGTCCGCGCCCAGGACTCGAACCAACGAAACACTGGGCCGCCTGCAGCGGAGCGCCGAACCTAACCACTCGGCCACGGGGCCAGCCCCCAGAATTTTTTTACTCTTTATTCATATGCTTTGGGCTTTTGTTTCCTAAAGAAGAAGATAATTTATTATTGAACAAGGCTCCTAATTCCATAACTTGTGACTTCATAAATTTTGTAGCTCTAGTAAGGGATATTCCATAAAAATCAGCAATTCCCCAAAAGAACTGCATTGATTTCATAAAATTAACAATGTATAAGATGAACACTGCCTCTACAGTCCTTTTGTAGAGGCATCAATATTTTATTCATTTCTAAGAGAAAAACTTAAAAACTTAGGTTTTTTCCTTTTTTGTATTCTCAATAAAATGCTTTTTTACTATCTGAATAATAATCCTAGACAAGTCACCTTATAGGCAGAGGCCTTGCTTCATTTCTAGTTTAAAATTACATTTCTCATATCGATTCCTACTTTATAATGTGCCTCCAAGGGCTGAATTCTCCAGGAAAAAAAGTCAAGGACGAAATGGGCCCTTAATTATTAACTATGTCTCATGTAAAGTTCATAGCTCATCTGGCCTATCAAGGATTCAAAAATCACAAGTTCCTTTTTCTTTTTTTTTTTTTTTTTAAGAACATGACATTCTAATTGTAATTCCATGAACTTTGTTTTAAAACACCACAACTATCTTTATGAGTTAAGCTGCCATTAGCATCATGCCATAAATACATCTTTTATCAAAACCTGGAGAAGATTTGTGATTTAAAATATCTTTTCTTTGCATCTCATAGCCATAGACTTGAGATTAGCCCATTTTTTCCTTTTTAGTTAAACAAAATCTAAGTCACAGTCTTTTAAAAGATTCTCTTAAAAATATGCCTACCAAGATGGGAACGGTGGTCCCTTAGGTGCCATCATTAGAGAAGATGAATCTACTAAACGGGTGAGTCATACTTTGAAAAGCACACGAGAAATGGCTGTGTGCCCATGAGCAAGTGACACAAAATACTCTGAGCCTCGGTTTCCTCATCTTCAAATTGAAGGTGGCACTAACAAACTTACAGGCTGATGTGATGAGGTGAGACGATCTGTGAAAACACCCAGGTGTACCTGGAGCACACTATTGTTGAATCTGGAATCCAGCATGGGCATTGGAGACTGGGGAAATGAATTCAAGCCTAGATAGCGCTTACAGGTGCAGCCTCTTGACATTGGAAAAGCAACATAATACCTGAAACAAAGCAGAGATGTCCTGGGTGACATGAGAAAGGAGAAAAGGACCAGTAACAAAATAATGGCGACTTAGACCAGGGGGTCATCCAAAAGATACATTTTACCTAAGTATAGTTTTTTAACTTAAAACAAAATTTTCCCTCAATGTTGTTTTAAAGCTTTTATTGATAGTTTGAAATATACAATATTAAAATCATAACACTTAATTTTTAGTTTATTACTGCTAAATGAAAGCAAGAAAGAAATATCAAAATCTCAGTAATAATACTATGCACGTAGAGAACTCTACATTAGAAACCATCCGTGTAGTTTAATTTAATGTCACTCTTTCTGGTGTTAATTGTCAAGGTGTAGTAGCTAAGTGATAAATTCAGTGTTAACGTGTATTAATCTGAGATTCAGCCTTTGTAGACTGGAGCTTTAATGGCTCAGGCATCAAAAAAAAAATCAGTATAGAAAATAGTGAGTAAATAGTGAATAGCTATTACTAGGATAATGTAAACTATAATTAAAACTGCAGCTGTTAGGGCAAAAGGGCCTCATTGTTGTCATGGAAGCGTGGCTTTATTAATTCATGTCTTTCAACAGATAAAATCAACTAATTCTCTGTAACTGTCAACATAGAAATGCAGATTTTTTTACATTGTTTAATATTTTTAACAGTATTAGCATAGAGTATAAACTGTTGTACATAATAAAATACCTCAAAGCTAATAATCAAGATGCAAAGGTGAGCAATTAATGTTTGTGTATCAATAGCCTACTAAAATACCATAATATGTTGCACATATACTATAAAAATAGAAGAATATTAAGTAGCTCAGGTGAAGCAGTAGCAAACCATAAATGAACCAAAAAAATCATAAGGTAAAGTACCCACCATTTTTCCTTGAGCTAGAAAGAAACAATGTTAACATATTTATCAGGCTAAGAAAATCTAGATTTCAAATATCTCATTGTCCCAGTAAGTATTTCTCTGCTTAGTAAGTTACCTGTGCCAATTATTTGTTTGGAACACAGGGACATTGTATACATGTGACAACTGCCATATTGATTTTCTTACTTGTAGGAATATGTCTTCTATTGCAAAATAAAATTCTGTGTTTGTATTCCCTTTATATTTTCCTCCAATATTGTAAGTCCCCAAATTCCCAAACTACCCTGTAGATCACTGGTTCTCAGTGCCTACTGAGTGACATTTGGCAACGTCTGGAGACATTTTTTGATTGCCACAACTATATGGGACTGACATCTATTGAGTAAAAAACGAACATCTTACAATGCATCAGACTGCCTGCCACGAAAAAGAATTATTCGGTTCCCAATATCAATAGCTCCAAGTTTGAGAAACCCTGCTGCAGAATAAACAAGTAAAAATGAAATGAAACATCATCAATAACAGTATAAAAGGAAATCTAATTTTTTTGGCATGGAGAATAGAATAAATAGGTTAATTTTTAAGTTAAACAATACTTATGTTGCCTTATTTTTTAGGGATGGCCATGAGTTCTATTTCCTTTTCATTATCAAGATTTAAGATTGAAGAGGGAAACCTTCATCACCAGAAATAATGAATAGAAATGAAGGAATGAAAAATGACCAGGCTAGGACTACACATAAAAATGTGTAGTCTCAAAAGAACCCGTGATGTACTGTATTCTTTGAAAACTGTATGAAACTACTGCATTATTTTTCAATTTTCATTTGTGTTTAATTTTCCCTACATTTACAAGTTGACATCTTGAGATTGCCAAAGCTTCACAAATCTGGGAAAGTTAGTTTGGTTATTTCATTCTCTGCAGAATCTATAGCTGAAAATTCAATCTACTTTATCAGGAGCAGTTCTTAGAGGTTTTACCATATTTATACAATGTTTAGACTTGGTAGCTGATGTAAATGATTATATTTTTCCCTCACAACCACACTGACATTTATTTAGCATTGGCTTCAGCTTTTTAAATTTATATAATCATATATGCTAACAATTCACAAAGCTATAAAACCTCTTATACAAATCTCAAACCAGGATACATTAAACACAAATATTATTTTTAGAATCATACCACGATTGCAAATATGCTCATGTGAAGAACTGGCTGGGATTTTGCTTTCATGTATTTTGAGAATCTCAAGATATATTTTTAGAAACTATAAAAAGCTAGGGAAAAATTGTTGCCAGACACACCGATAAAAGGAAAAAAGGACACAATTACTGCTTTGAAAAGTTGTCATTGATAGTCACATATCGGACTTGTATAAGTTCCAAACTGGGAGTGCCTCTAAAAATATTCTCAGTTCAAAAATGTTACAAATCAATTCTTTCTGGCCTCTAATGTAAGAGCGAGCGCTTTCTAGCATCTGCCTGTATGTTATTACAGTGGTTTCCTGTGCTTTTACGTATGTTCACCAAATCTAAACCTTAATATATCAGAGAGACATAACCGCCTTCACAGCATTTTAGATCCATTGAGCAACACATTGTCTTAAAGGCATGATATTCTCCCATCTCTGAATAATAAGATAAAGCCTATTAAAAATAGATATGGAGAAAATAATTCCCAACACACTAGTATAAGAAAGGTGAAATAATCATTTTAAATGAAATTAAAGGCACTTGGTTCTACAGAGAAACATTAAAAAAAGAAAAAATCATGTATAACTTAAGAAAATGTCCAAGTGTTGCTTATATATCAGTATTTTTCCTAAAAATAAGATGGGGTTAAAATGTCGTAGAGAGGAAATGATTAGAGGGCTAGCTTTTTGCTGGTGCGCATGAATCATGGTATAAAATGTGCTTAGCATGGCTCTCTCATTGCAAAGATTATCATATTTCACTATTGATTAACAGAGTGGTATCCAGAGGCAATTTCATGATATAAAGCAAGAAGACAAGAAAAGAGTAGTTAATCACTAATAGTAGAGAAAAAAATATATTCAATGTAAATCCAAAATCCTATCCTAATGCTAGGGCTGTAGTACAGTTTTGTGAGTTGTTAACATTTATGATCATATACATGTGAGACGCTGCAGCCCATGCTAAATCAATGCCAAACAGTGATGTTAAAATGCCAGAGGGTCTCTTGCAATTTCTTTTGCTAGACTCAAAAATCTGTTCAATCCTTTGACACCTTTATTGATTCTTAGAGCTCTAAGAATATTGAAGCCTAGCTATTACTGTTGCAGAACCAGATAGTTTTAGCTGATCTTTCATTTCTCAAGCTCAAAATAAAATTGTTCACTGGAGGAACTGTCAATAGAATGTTCAAGAAGGCAATGCTTCAAACTTTATTTTCCTTTCAAGGTACTCAATGATCCGTTTCTATTCTAAGTCGCATAGGAACCTCTGTTAACCTACCTCAAATTTCACATCTTTTATCTCAGTTTTAAAGAAATTGAAACAGCTAGATTGAGTCAAAATGGGACTGGGCCAACACTCAGACAATTTTTAGGGAAAAAAACCTCCGTGCTGCTGGAAATTTTGTATCTGTCAGAACAATTCTGCAAACCTTTCACATGCTTTCCAGAGAAAATGGATAACACTTTTGATGGTGAATATCATCTTGGAAAAAATTGCTAATTATTTTCTCCATATTTATTAAGCATTACTTGACCAGATGATTGATGTATTCAAAGACCAGATAAGTTTGTTGTTCTAAAACTTCAAGTTTCTTGGCTCATATCAATTGGCATAGTTGTTTCGTCAAAGCTTTGATTTCTCCTGAGATGTTTATCACTTGAAATGCTCTTGAAGTTGAAGAGTGGTACACATGACTCAAATCACCCTTATCACTGTCCACATATTAAACTGAACCAAATACGGGAGAGTAGTATCCCTCACTTCATTCTATTGGATCAGCAACCCACTTACATGTCATTTACTTCAAATTAGCTGTTTTCTTTCCTCCATTAGTTCTGCTACAGCAGATGGTATCATGTAAGTGTTATATTTGCTATTGGCACACTACGTTCCCTTCTGATGACCAGATTTTGTTGATCTGTTGATGTATGCCTAGAAAAGTTTTCAATGTTTTATTTTATCATCATTCTCCCCTACTCCATGGAAGTTGCCTACTGACCTAAAAAAAAATAAATTGTCCTTTTGGGCCAGGGAAAGATATAAAATGTGAGAATGAGAAAGAGAAGACCCACATTTACCAAAACAATTTTAAAATTTCAAGTACAATTTACCTAAATAGGGACAAAATAATAAAAAATTCTTCCTATTAGATGTCACTTAGTTGCATGCTCACATCTTTCCATGACTAGATTTTCAAAAGGTAAATACATGTATATTTCACAGAAAAATTATCCTTGTATCTTTAATAATCACTTACATGTTTAAAAATTGTCATGGACCATGGTAATTAAAATAGATTTATCAGAAATTAAAGGTAGGGGCTAAGTGGCCTTGGATTGGCAACTGGCTCATACAACTCATTCAAGGTTTATTTGTTTGTTTGTTTGTTTGCCTGTTTTCTCTAAACAAGAACTAAAAAAAAAAATCTGCTAGTGGGGGCAGGAAAATGCAAGGCCAAAGGAGGGTCTTTGTAGAATGAGAGAAATAAGAAGCTGTTTATATACTCATAGGCATGATCCAACGGAAAGGAAAAGTGGATGATTTGGGTGAGAGTAGGGAAACCTGCTGAAGGGATGTTCTTGAACAAGTAAGAGGGATCTGGTGCACATGTGAAAAGCTTGGTCTTAGATAGAAGAATAGGGAGATTATCTATTCCAGAGGAGCAGGAGGGAAGGTGAAGGTATGAGCTCTGTGGAAAGAGATTGGTAGAAGTGGTGGTGGAAATGCAAGGAGTTTCTCTTATGGCTTATTTTTTCAATGAAAGAGAAAGTACAGACATCACTTAGGAGCATGGATGGGAAGGAAATATTCAATGCTGGAAGATAGAGAAGCAGTTATTTGGGAGAGTGGCAGAGAGAATGGACCAGGTGATTCAAGGGGACTCTTGGGAAAGATGAAAGACTGTTTAGAGGTTAATGATCTTAAATTTAAAATGATTCTTGTCATTATACCTGGAAGGTTTTCAACCATGACCCTCAAAAAAATATGTGGTGGATTACAATTTAGTAACAGAAACTATTCAGAACTCAAACAGGCAAATTTATGCTTAAAAAGATGGCTTTTGTCTTACCTCAAAGGAGGTAAGTAAATGCCCATGTATATGCTTTAATTAAAACATTTAAATATAGATGCCTTATTTTCAAGATCTCATGTTTTAATTAAAGTTTTTGATTGATGACCATATACCATTGAGAATTGTCTTGAATACTTGAATAAAAATCCTTCAGGAAAATCCAAGGTGTATAAGTTTAAAATGTAAGAATTAATGAGTAGTTAGACAAGAAGCATCTTTTGCTCATATTGCCAACAGACCATTAGAAGCTATATTTTAAAATATTATTAAATTAATAATGTAAGTGTGAAGGAGATAAGAATAAACTTAATAAGAGACATATTAGGAAAACTACTTCTCTGCTTCAGTAGTAAAACTAAAGTAAAATTAATGTCAAGTGAGGTAAAATTTTCCTTAGTGTGAAAACTAAATTTTGGAAGATGTTGATTCTGTTTCTCACATTAATTGTTTTCATGAAATTCTATTGAAATTTCAAAGTGTGTTTTTATTGTAGTAAAATATGCATAACAAAATTTACCACTTTAACCATTTTTAACTGTTTAGCTCTGTGGCATTTAAGTGTTTAGTTCTGTTGCACATTGTTGTGCAACTGTCATCACCACCCATCGCCAGAACTTTTACATCTTTCTCAACTGAAACTCTGTACCCATTAAACAATAACTCCCCATTCTCCCTTCCCCCTAGTCCTTGGAAACTACCATTCTACTTTCTGTCTCTATGAATTTGACTACTCTATGTACCTCATACAAGTGGAATCATACAATATTTATATTTTTGTAACTGGCTTATTTCACTTACCACAATGTCTTCAAGTTTCATCTATGTTGTAACGTGTCAGAATCTCCTTCCTTTTTACAGATGAAAAATATTCCATTTTATGTATATACCCCATTTTCTTCATCCATTCATCAGTTGATAGACACTTGGGTTGCTTCTACCTTTTACCTGTAGCAAAGAATGTTGCCACAACCATAGGCATACAAATATCTCTTTGAGTGCCTGGTTTCATTTCTTTTGAATAAATACTCAGAAGTAGAATTGGCAGTTGTGTTTTTTAAATCATAAGAAACAACTCTAGGCTTAATTTAAAATCATTAAGAAACAAAGATTTATACAAAAACTTTGAAAAAGAATACTTATACTGGAAACTGGAAATAAATATTAAAACGTTACAGAAGAATAGTGATTAATCAAAAATATGTGTTAGGTGCAAGAATAGATATATAAATGTAGCAGAATTGATATCCTAGAAATAGAACATAAGCTTTAAAAATAACTTTATTAGCTATTAGGGAAATGCAAATGAAAACCACAATGAGATACCACTTCACATCCACCAAGACGGCTACAATAAAAAAGACAGATAATAACAAGTATTGGCAAGGATGTAGAGAAATGAGAACACTTATGCACTGCTGGTGAGAATGAAAAATGGTATGGCTACTTTCAAAAGTTTTCTGACATCTCCTTAAAAGATTAAACATTGAATTACTCCTATGTATATACCGAGAGAAATGAAAACATATTTCCACCCAAAAAATTGTGCAAGAATATCCATAGAAACATTATAGTAGTAGCCAAAAAGTAGAAAAACTCAATGTTTATTAACAGATGAATGGATAAGTAAATATGGTACATCCACATAATGGAATATTATTCGGCAATAAGAAGTAATGAATTACTGATACATCCTACAATATGGATGAACCTTCAAACCGTTCTGCTAAGTGAAATAAGCTAGTCACAAAGACAACATAGTGTATGATTCCATTATATGAAATAGAATAGCCCAATCTATAGAGATGGAAAATAAGTTAGTGTTTACCAGGGGCTAGTTGAGGTTTTGGGGAAATGATGAGTGACTGTTGAAGGGTATAGGGTTTCTTGCTGGGGTAGTGAAAATGGTTTATTGATTATGGTGTTGGTTGCATAACATTCTGATTATACTCAAAACCATTGAGTTGTTCGCGTCAAATGGTTGAATTGAATGGTATGTGAATTATATTACATTAAAGTTGTTATCTAAAAAACCTTTAATATTTGAAAAGTGAAATATCTAATCAAAAGGGAAAAATTAACTTATATAAATACTCCTGGGTAATTGATTTTTTGCTTGAAATAAACATTATTTTGAATTGTTCCCATTCACAAACACAAATAGATACCCACGAAATATTAGACCAAATCTGAGATGGAGGAGTACGTGGTAGGAAAACACTTTCTAAATTAATGACTGGAGGAAAATCACAAGGAAAATTACCAATAAATTTGATCATATGGTTTTTGCAAAAGTCTTCCTTGAAGTGTTCTGGTAACATATCTCTAAAATCTCATAATTACTCATATCATATTGTCTCAGTAATTCTATTTCCAGTTATAAATTCTAACAAAATAATGCAAACTATAAGCAAAAATATTTGCTAACTCATTTTCATTACATCATCATTTGTGATGGTAAACAGTGAAAAAATAAGATTATCCCTGGGTTATTTAAGTAAATTATAGCACATTTATTTAAGGGATAACTCTGTAGCTACTAGAATTCATACTTAAGTTTTAAGCACATGGGGTAAAACTGTCTTTTTAATGATAAGTGGAAAAGTCCACAATTGTATATAAACTAAGTATTGCAGTATATTGAAAGGATAAAAAGTGAGAGAAAATGATAACAGTGGTTGACTTTGATTAAGGGACTTAGCTAGATTTTTCCCTACTTTATTAGATTTTTCTGTTGTTTCTAAGTTTTTACAATAAACATGCTGAAATAGTTAAATCATTAAAACAATATTCATAATTTAATGTAAATTTTTAGAATTGTTTTAACTAGTGTCGTGCAAGTACATAGTAAACATTTAACATTCTAATGTAATTTTGATTATAAAAAGTTTATTTAAGCATCAACATATAAGAAAAGATGAAAAAGAGAATGATGGTCAGGGGTTTCCTCAATAGGTTTAAGAATTTTTTTATGTAAACTTTTTTCAATTTTATCTCATTTTTTAAAAGTTTTAAATTAAATATGTCAATTTTCATATTTTTACCTTAAATTGTTAATTTTATTTAGAAAAAGCAAAATAAGTGCTTAGCCCATGGTAGAAGTAAAACAAAAGTAGATGAATGATTTAATTTTTTCCCTATATTTTCCATCTTTGCCTAGAAAGACCTCTCTTCTGAAGTTTATGTTGCCTAAGTGTCTAAGATGTGAATGATTATATCTAATTATTTGCTAAGGAAAGTGTTCTGTGACCTAGGCGTAGTAAAGTTATGGAAGAAAGGTTATAGATAGAGGCTTAAAGGACAGAATTTGCTAAGAATGTGAAGACGATACCTTATATACTAGAGTATATAAGCACCAACAAGGTCAAATGGTTAATCAAAGGGAGATGGTGAGTGTCCAAGACTGACCTCATCTACTTCACAGTTTCACCCTGATAGAGTCCATTTAATACAGATTGTTACCCAGAGATTGTGATTGTAACATCTGAGAAATCATTATAGTGAGTGGGAGCTTAAGATATTTAGAATATCACTTCGTAAGAGAAAATGATAATAACCAAAAACTGGTATAGATTTGGCATAGATAAAACCTATAATGATCATTTTAATTAAGCAGGCATGACATAGCTTCTAGTTGTATATTTCCTTAAAGGAGTCTCTCAAGGTTCCTTGGAACAGTGTAATAAACAGAGGTCTTCTTTCAAAGTCTTGATTTCAGAGGCCAGCCTGGTGGCCCAGTGGTTAAGTTTGTGTCCTCTGCTTCGGTGACCCAGGCTTTTGCAGGTTCGAATCTTGGGTGCAGACATGGTACTGCTCATCGGGCCATGCTGAGGCATTGTCCCACATAGCACAACTAGAAGGACCTGCAACTAGATTATACAACTATGTACTGGGGGGCTGTGGGGGAAGAAGAAGAAGAAGAAGAAAGAAGAAAGAAGAAAGAAGAAGAAGAAGAAGAAGAAGAAGAAGAAGAAGAAAATGATTGGCAACAGATGTTAGCTTAGGTGCCAATCTTTAGAAAAAAAAGAAAAAAACACAAAGTCTTGATTTTAGAACATATAACTCACCAATCCCTAAATTAAATGGCTAGCCACATGGGCAAAGAGTGGACAAATGGGCAAACTAGTTGGATACATTTTTATGTATAGTAAAGCCTACGGTCAATGTGTATAAAGACGGAGTTTGAATAGCCATAGATGGCAACATGATTTTTAATATACTCTAAAACATGAGTACCAAAACGAGAAGACATTTTAACAACTTCCCAATCTACATCAAAATTAATGTAAAGAATACTGATTTTGAGGTAATACAATATCTGAGGAAAAAACAGTCAGAATAAGGGGGCATGTGTTCTCAATCCCTAAGGAACCCTCAAACATCCAATTATACTATTTCTTATTACTCTGATTTAAGGTTGATAAAGATATAAAACAAAGAAACAATGTCTGGTCTATATAATTTACAATCAAATGTTAAGAAATGCACAACAAGATAAAAAATTCAGATAAAATATAGCACAATATAATACCATATGGCAAATGTACTTTACTGCACAGATGGCTCATAGAAACTTGCTGAAGATGGTTTGGAGATTTACTATACACGCACAAGTTAGGGCTTTAAAATGAGACAATGCAAGAGAGGAGATTAAACAATAAAATGAACAGAGTGGTTGTATAAAAATATGCCATCATAAAGGAAATGAAAGCAGATGTGAATCAGGAGAAGAACAATATAATAATTTGAAAAAATCATTTTATTCTAAAATAATGGAAACCCATATCACTCTGATTTAAGGTTGATAATATTGAAGTGATATTAATAGATGACAGTAAATGAAGATTAATGAGTAAGTAATCAATTAAGATTATTAAATTAATAAATTGCTACTATGTGGTATGATCACTAGGAACAGTTTAAGGGTGATACAAATCTTTTTAATAACAGTGGATATATTTATTCAAACATGTGGTAGAAGTTTTATTGTCTTAAACACAGTTGCCTTTTTTAATTAATTAATTGTCTTGAGAAATGAAGAAACATGTTCTGTTAAAGATGATAAAGTGATACAAAAACTCCCTAATAAAGATTACAGGTAATGTCTTAGTGATTAATGAGGCAGTTATGCATACAGGCATCCTATTTAAGGTCCTCTGATAGAAAGCAACTATATAGTCTTTTTTCAATCTAATGAAAATGATATGGTGCATTCCATCTGCTTCACTGTTTGTGTTGTCAGTTTAAAATCATACTCATTATGTATTTAAGCATTCCTGTTTAACAGTTGTCTAGCTAACAAATGTCTCTCAAATGTATGTTCTTTGTTGTTTCTGAACAGATCAAAATTAAAATCAACTTATTGTGTAATTAATACACATAAAACTAAATATTTAAGGACCCTACCTTTGCAGAAAAGGTTGATATATAATTACAATATTTTATTGATTTACAATAAATAAATCAATTTATTGAATGGAAATACATACTCGTAAGAAATTAAAAGAGTACGTAAGTGCATGAAAAGAAAAGCAATAGTCACTTTCTTGACTCACCCTACTCACCCACATAACCATTTCCACTTCCCATAAGTAACAACTGTTAACCTTATCTCATGTATACTTTGAGAAATTTTCTATTCACAAGAAAATTCATTGTGTGCAGGTGCACATTTGGGTGTATACATATATATATATATACACAAGTACCTTGAATATATATTTATAAGTATATTTATGTATATTTAAGAACATAAAAATCATATATACATAATTATTTTCAATTGCCATATTTTATTGTACCCTATGGTTATACCATAATTGGTTTATTCATTTTCATAGATAGGGATTTAGATAAACACAGTTTCACATTATTATAAACAATGCTTCACTGTACACCTTGGTATAAATATCTTTGGATAATGGTGTGACTCCACCTGAAAAATTGTTAAAATGAAATTTCTTCATCAAATGTTATGTACTTATAATCATTTGATATACAGTGCCAAACTGACTTCCAAAATGACTGTACTAATTTACATTCTTATCAGTTCTCCACGGCCTTACAGTTTTCTCTGCTTCCACTTTCCAAACAATTTTTCATATGATGCAGTGATCACTTTAAAGTGCAAATCTGTCATTTCTCTGCTTAAAATCTTTCAACACTTTCCTACTGCATTAGTTTATGGGGCTGCCAACAGAATACCACAGACCTGGTGGCTTACACAACATAAACTTATTTTCTTATAGTTCTGGAGGTTAGAGGTCCGAGATCAAGGTGCTGGCAGTGTTGGTTTCCGGTGAGACCTGTCTTCCTGGTTTGCTGAAGGCAGCTGCCTCAGTGTGTCTTCACAGGGATTTTCCTCTGTGCGCAGGAGAGATCACTGCTGTCTTTCCTTTGATTAAAAGAGACCAATCCTACCAGATTAAACCCCACCCTATGACCTCACTTAACCTTAATGACCTCCTTAGCCTCCGTTAAGTTATAAAATAAATAAATCCTGGGGATATTATGTACAGAATGGCAACTATGGTTAACAATAGTACATTATATATTTGGCAGTTGCTAAGAGAAGAGATCTTAGAAGTTCCAATCACTAGGAAAATAATTTGTAACTGTGTGTGGTGATAGATGTTAACCAAACTTATTGTGAAATCATTTTGCAATACATACATATATCAAATCACTATGTTGTACATCTAAAAATAATGCAATGTAATATGTTTATTATATCTCTAAAATTTTTTTTTACTAAAAAACATAAAATATTCAACTATCCTGAGGCTGCCATACGGTGAGGAAGCCTAGCCACAAGAAGGGACGACCCATATGCTTTCAGTTAATAGTTCCAGCCAAGCCTGGCCTTCAAGCATTCCCAGCTCAGGTACCAGACATGTGAGTAAAGGAACCTACAGATGATTCTGGATCCAGCCATTAAAGTCTCCCCCAGCCATCTGAGACTTGCCAGCTGAGACCCCAGACATCATGAATCAGAGATCAGCCATCTCTGCTGCACGCTCTCCAAATTCCTGACCCAGGGAATCCATAAGGGTAATAAAATAGTTGTCATTTTATGCCACACAATTTTGAGATGGTTTGTTACACACTAATAGATAACTGGAATGCTTTGAATACAGTTACGTTTTATTTTTTAACTTACATCATTGAGAATGATTATCAGTTTAACTAGTGATAGAGAAAAAAAAGTGCAGGGAAGAAAAAAAAATGTTCAAGAGAAAAAAGTGGGAAGAGGGACTTCCTGTTTTGGCAGCATGAGGGAATCTGCAATCCCACTCTGCAGGAAAACGAGCATATGCTTCCACTGCAAGGAAAATGGATTAGATAGGCTTTTCCGCATTCCCGTTGGTAAGAACAACTGAAACAGTTCCTTGGGCATTTGGCTTTGCATATTTAAATCTTAGGGTTGTGGCTCCTCGAATCAAGGGTCTCTCTCTAGTCTTGTTTTGATGACTCAGTTACCAAAATATAACTGCAAGTTTTAACTCCACCTTTTTTTTTTTTGAGGAAGATTAGCCCTGAGCTAACTACTGCCAATCCTCCTGTTTTTGCTGAGGAAGAGTGGCCCTGAGCTAACATCCATGCCCATCTTCCTCTACTTTATAAGTGGGATGCCTGCCACAGGATAGCTTTTGCCAAGCGGTGCCATGTCCGCTCCCAGGATCTGAACCATCGAACCCAGGGCTGCAAGAATAGCAGCGTGGGAGCTTAACCGCTGCACCACCAGGCAGACCCCTTTAATTCCACCTTTGATTATGATTTTTCAATTTTTATTCTGCTTTGACCTTTATCAAAGTGTGCGTTCCTTAAGGGTCACAATGGCAGAGGAATACTCTTAATTGGAACACATTGGCCAGCAAATATGCAAAAGGGAATAAAGAGGAAAAAAATTAAAAGTCAGTAAAATGAAAGTAAGATAGTGTTTCAGTGTTAAAGTGACATTTTTCACATATTTGAAATGTGATGATAAATCCCTTTCCCCTCTTTCCTCCCCTCTTCCTGACTCCTTCCTTCCCTCTTCTCCTCCTCTCCTCCCCACCTCCCTTCTCCCTCCCCTTTCCTCTTTCCTTATTGTTCTATGTATTATTTAACGTAGATTATTTCACATGAATCTCATACTGCCATTTGTGGAAGGCTTCCTCTATGCTGGTGATCGACACGTTATTTTATTTAACTTAATTCTTAGAACTCTCCGAGTTTGCAAACTAAAAATTCTTGAAGTGTGTGTACGCTTGAGCCTTGAGAACTTGACACTGTGCCAAATGCTTTATATCTACTATTTTATTTAGTCCTGGCAATAATCCCATGAGATACTCTCATCATTTCTATTTCAAAGGAAGCTAAGCCTATCAATGGATAAATAAACTGTCTGACACTGACTTCTGTAGAAAATTCCATAACTGGGATGCAGTTTCAGTTCTGTTTGATTTCAGAGTTCTAGTTCTTAACTACGGCAATTCTCTCCTGCCTTTCACTAAAGGCAGATCAGCATTTTTGTCCTCGTAATTTGAAAGAAGTTAGATGGTAATTAACTGACAGAGTGAGCTAGAACTTCTGATTAACAATGAAAATTATTTCTTTGTAACATGCTATATTAATTCCCTATCAATCAATAAAGTCACCATAAAACTAAAATGTGTAATGTATACTTCTTATCATCAGAAGCTTATAGTCTCATTGCAAAGACTGGCAGATATAAAGGATTTCACAGATTATAGGAATTTCTGTCATTGCATTTTAATCTCCCCTCCATTGACTTTTAGAATTTCTGTCATTGCATTTTAATCTCCCCTCCATTGACTTTTAGAATTTCTGTCATTGCATTTTAATCTCCCGTCCATTGACTTTTGATTCTAACTTGTAGTTATCTTCCACTGCCCTAGCATGTGGCTGACCAGGTTGTGTAAGGCATGCTTTTTACAGCACCAGGAGAAGGTTCTGTCTTGGTCCTATCAGGTATTTATTCGTTTATATATCTTATTATATTCAATTTCATAAAATAACATGTGAGGAATAGACTGAGCTATAAGTGAATAGAATAATCACAAATATAAGTCTGAAGTTATGTATAAATTATACTTATGGGAAGATTAAGACTGAAATAGTAAGTGGAAAATCCAGTAATTTTATTTTTTAAATTGTACCCCTCTTCTATCTTGAACCTGAGTAATCAAACCTCCCTTGGTCTCACTTCAAAAAATATGTATTGAGCACCTGTTAAGACACACCAGTGAATAATAGAGGAAAATCAGTGAACAAGAGAACAAACAGGGCAGATTCTTGACCTCTTGGAATTCCTATTTGAGAAGTTTTGAGAAGTGATAATCAATAAGCAGAAAAGATAAAGTTTATTAGTGCAGAAATGAAAAGTATAAATGATAAAAGTAAAGAATAAGTGGTACATAATGGGATGGAGGGCAAAGTAAATACTATGATAGGAAAATAACCACAGTTTTTACAACATAACACCTTTCAGGAATCACTTTGAGGCAGGTTCTGCTTGCAGAGTCCATGAAACTTCGGGAGGTCTTTGGGCCAAGGTCAAACATGGTTGCTATTCTAGTGACAAAGGGAACGAACCATAGATTTTTGTATGAAGATTGGAGTTAAGGTGCTTGTGAAGGTGAACTGTAAGAATATACCTGCCTGAATAATAACAAAAGCTGACGCTTGTTGAGTGCCCATCAGGCAACATTGTGGTAAGTTATGTGAGTTATTTCAAAAGAACACTTAAAACAATCTTATGACATAGGCAAACGTTATATCCATCTTGTAGATGAGTAAAATGGGGCCAAGGGAGTCAATGGGTTACCCATGATCAGAAATTTAGTAAGAGGAAGAAGAAAGTTTTCTGAGCCATAAATCCTGAGAACCAGCTTTTAACTACTACCACCTCTCATCTAGGTGAGTATATATCCTTTATACCTTAGAATCTCCAAGACTCAAGTAAAGAAAAACATCATTTAGATCTCCATCTAATTTGATTATGCTGAAGCAGATGTGGGGAGATGTGTCCTAGCAGAAGAAATGTAGAGGTAAAAGCTGCAGGGCCTTTTGTCTTGAACTTTCTTTCTATAAGGTAGTAATGGCAGTGGGAAGTTACTTAAGCAATAATGGTTAAGTTTGCACTCTCCGCTCCCGGGACCTAGAGTTCATGGGTACGGGTCCCCAGCACAGACCTACACACCACTCATCAAGCCATGCTGTGGCAGCATCCCACATACAAAATAGAGGAGGACTGGCACAGATGTTAGCTCAGAGACAATCTTTCTCAAGCAAAAAGAGGAAGATTGGCAACAGACGTTAGCTCAGGGCCAATCTTCTACACCAGGAAAAAAAATCCATAATGGAACCAGCTTTGTAGTGGGGTAGAAGTGGTAAGGGATCCTTTCTTTCTGAATACTTTTTTTTGGAATCAGCTAACGTGAAGAATAGTTCTGTCATTTTTTTAAGTGGAATAGTTTGTCTCTGCCCATGTGCTCATTTAATTCTACAGGTTGTGTAGTATGTGCTGACGGTGAGTTGTCTGTTTTTTCTTTCTCTCTGATGTTCTTCATTATAACTCCTTTTTTTTTTCTTTTTAAGATTGGCATCTGTGCTAACATCTGTTGCCAATCTTTTTTCTTTTCTTCTTCTCCCCAAAGTCCCCCAGGACGTAGTTGTATATTCTAGTTCTGAGTGCCTCTGGTTGTGCTATGTAAAACGCCACCTCAACACGCCCTGATGAGCAGTGCCATGTCCACACCCAGGATCCGAACCAGCAAAATCATGGGTCCTTG
The DNA here is from genome assembly GCF_041296235.1 of Equus asinus. Lineage (NCBI taxonomy): Eukaryota > Metazoa > Chordata > Mammalia > Perissodactyla > Equidae > Equus > Equus asinus. The sequence goes on along the minus strand of NC_091793.1, from coordinate 47,622,924 downwards.
AAGTGGAGTGGGTGAACTTAACCACTCGGCTATGGGGCCGGCCCCTCTTATAACTCCTTTAGTTTAATGATACTTCAAAATTTATATGAGGTGGGGATTTGACTTAGCACGCAGGCTGAAAATAGAAGTTCAAAGATTTTTGCATAAAAAAATAGCTATTTATATAAAATACAAGGATGCGTTTGTTGGAGAATATGGTCTACCTTTGGTGTATTCATTTTCCCAGATTAGAGTGTATATGTGAGAAAGCTCCCCAAATAATTTTCGAGTTGAAATTTGGTGTACTTGAAAATTTGATGGTATACCCAAGATGTTCGGGCAAATATCTTGATACATATAAACCATCTCACTTTTGTTTTTGAATAAAAATCCTCTCATTTGTGAAACAAATCTAGTGTCTTCAGATTATAGTTTCTTAAAATAAAATTATTAGTGTATGAAAATATTTAATAATAAAGGAAATGCTGTCGGAGTCAAAATTGCCCCTCTCCGACCTCCTCTCCAGGCCTGGGACAGTATGGTAGGACACTGGAATGGAAGGATTATCTCTATACCTTGGCATAAAGCATTTTCAAGATACATTTATTTCGGTCACAAGTATTTTTTAAAATGAGTGAGTATCAAGTTTAACATTTCTAAAACAGACCAGCTCATTTTTAATGTTTTAACTGTAATTGTTCTTTGTTTTTGAAATTGTTTAGGAATTTAATTTCTGCTAAATTAAATGATTTTCTGAATATTTTAATAGAGATATATAGGACACTCTGAAGAACAATTCTATTGGGATGTATAACAAGAGGGCTTTCAATTTTTTGTTCACTCTGCTGGAATTTTAAATTCAAGAATATGTGTTTACTATATAACGCAAACTCCTCATTAAAAGTAAAAGGCATTTTAAATAGAAAACAGCTTTGATCTCAATTTCGATTTTAGTACGTACAAAAGATTATCATTTTCTTGGTTGCCAATAGTTCCTTAACAAACAAAGTATATTTAAGATGTTTGTTATTATTAGCAACATCTCTGCTGCTAAAGATTCTATGGGCTGAGAAATTAAAGCTTTCTCAGCACCTTTGGCAATGACACAAGCGTACTGTTCTTCACGCTCTTGGCCCTTTGTGGGTAGGACATATGCCTTGACATGTGTTTCTATAAATATAGTGAGTTGTGCTGTTATCTAAATTGATGTCTTTTAAAAACTCACATTGTATAAAAAGGATTTAATCTGGGTTGGGGATGTATTTTTTTTTTTTCTGTTTAAGCATCAAAATCTCAAACTTGTCTCCCCATCTTTCCAGCTCACTCTCTCTAGTACCCAGACCTGAACAATTTTTCAACGCCATCAAGAACTAAAATCTGTTAATTCAACCACTTTTTCACTATTTTAAAGAACATTTCCATCCTTTCTAGAATAGATCATGTGCATTTATTTCATGCTTAAATCTGCCTGCCGTCATCCAACCCCCTTGAGCCTCTTACTTGCAAACCCAGTTCAATTTAAATATCCGTTTCATACCTGCTGGCTCTGGACCAGCTGGATGAGGCTGGAGAATATTGTATAATCACGCTGACTTTCTTATTTTAAATTTATTCATGTCAAGTACACCTGTGTCACCTATGTCTTCCTGTTTGTACACTCCGCCTCCATTCTCTTAGAGGGCACTATCTTACTGTTTATGCAATCCTACAATGCCTCCAACTCTAGGACTTTCACCCTAGAAATAACTAGCATGTGCGAAAAATATCTGCTGATGGATGAATCTATATGGTGGCCATCTTATGTTTGCTTGTTTTGATTTTTGCGTTGAATTTTCACATTGAATTACACAAAAAGAAAAAAATTTTGAAGATTACTCTAAGCACTTTTTAAATGTTTTTTTAGTTTAAATTTACAAATTATCTTCTTAAGATTTAATTCACTGTGGCTTATCTTCCTTCATATTCTATTGTTTTGTTTTTGTTGTTAAGTTTGTTATTCAGTCAAGAGTTTAAGCCAATATTTTCAGTGTTTCCAACATCGTCTTTTAATGAAAATAAAAAAAAGTGTTATATTCATAATGCTTCCTACTGTCTTAATTGAGAGTTAATTCTTTATTTCAGCTTGCATGTATAGGCATGTAATACTCATTGACTACCTTAGGCAAATTCTTGGACAGGCAAGATAAAAAAATTAATATTTATTTCTCTTTTTTTAATAAGATAATGCTGAGAGAGAATAGGAGATTCCTTCAAAATGGCAACCATTTGTAGACATAAAATTCAAAATAAATTTCAGAAAAGGAGACCACTTAATTGTCTTCTGACTCACCTCCTAAAATGAAGACAAAGATGATATCTTGGAAGTGGATGATAATTTTTTAAGATACAATTTTAAAAATGACAGAATTTGTATTCTATCATTTACATTCAGTGACAACTAAGAAAATAATTCTGAGAAAAGATAGGGGGTTATAACTTATTTTTAATGGCTGTGTCTTCCCTTGTATTTATCTGCACGCTTTCAGATTGCTTCTTTAAACACTGCCAATAACCCACAGCCCAAAAGGATCTCTGACGCCACGGGAAAAAGAGAGAGGGCTTTGCCAAGCAATCGTTCTCATTTCGCTTTTCTACTTTTCTTCTGGATAAAACAATACTGTCTCAGTGTGAATTACAAAATAATCTCTACGAAAGTACTATGTGCTATTCAGATGTAGGCAAAATTTCTTTTAACTTTGTGCTTAATATATCATAATATATCACAAAGTTGGAGAATGCCTCTACAATCACCCATTCATAGAGGCAGTTTGCTTTAGAAAAATTGCTATATTTCATATATTCTATGTTCCATTTGTATTTCATGTTTTTTCAAAATGGAAATTGATAAAAACAATACTTTTCACATTATACTGTTTCATTTATTGAAAGTCATACTTTTTAGGTATTGGTAACTTGTTATTAAGTTCAAAAGACCACTATACTAAAAAGAAGTAAATTACATAAATATTTCTTGGTGCATACCACACAAACATACTTTGTATAATACAACTTCAGAGCTTATAAAATATTTTAAAGTAAATGTAACAACTTTACAAACAAACTGAATCAAATACATTATATTAAACTATAGGATAGTGACAGTACAATTAAATTATTATTCATGTCATGTTTATTTAACACTAAGATGTACTGGTCATAGGCCTGATTGCCCTAAGGGGGAGAAACTAAGTCTTAGGGCTGTAAAGATCTCAGAGTCATCTAATGTTGTAATTTTCAAACTGTTAAAGGAAATTTGATACAATACTATCTTATGTCAAATGTGGACAAACAGAAAAAAGCGTAGCTGCTATTGCTGAAGCTTTTCAATTCAGCTCTGAGTTTAACAAATATTGATTTAACAGCTCTCCCTCTGATGCATGAATGTCATCTACAATAAACTTGATAAGTGGCAATTGCCTTGACTTCCCCTGATAGGAAACTCCTCTTTCCCGTCATAGTTTTCCTTCATCCTTCAATGGATCTACTAGAGTTCGACTACACCCAGTTGAAGCAACACATTTCAAATGTGGCCTAACTGGATGAAAATGGATGCTTTCCCATTATATTGGAGACTCTATGTCAACTAATGCAGCCTAAAAAGTCTAAGCATACATTAAGTTTTTTGGCAGCAACCATATAATTTATCAGAAGCTATATGGCCACATGAAATAATATCCTTAATATCCTAATAGTCATAAGGATATTAAGTAAAAGTAAATGTCCCCATCTTTCTTACTTTTTCCCTACTGACCTCTTCTCCTGCATTTTACTTCATATACTTATATAGATAGATGTGGATATAGATTAAATATAATGTAGTAAATATTCTCTGGAGTAGCTGCCAGAGTAGTGATTCTTGCTCTTCTGGAATCACCCTGGAACAACAGGATGCAGTCGCAGTGCCCATGTCTGTGTTGCTTGACCACACCTCCCTGTACACAATTAGTGATCAGCAAGTAAACATCTGACTTATTTGAGACTTTCAGGATTCTTCACTGGTACTTTTTAGGCAGGTTTTAGAAAAAGAAGACTGGCCTCTCTTTGGTGTCTCTGCCGTGTGAGACTAAGTTGGCAACAACCATGATATGAACTAACAGTGACGGGATCTGCAGCAGGAAAGGATAGAGTTGATTTGCAGATAGAAGTAGACAAAAGGGAGAGAGAGAGAGAACGCTGCATACCTGGTTCCACACGTCCATACACCTAAATGTATTCATGCCTTGCCTTTTGTTTAGTTATTACATGAGAAAATCAAATATCCGTTCAATAAATTCCCTTCTTTTATTTAAAGAAGGTCAAGTCAGCCTTCTGACATTTAGAATCAAATGAGAAATGTCTAATATTATGTATATTTGTGAGTCTATTCTTTTCATACAAAAATATTTATTCTATACATATTGCTCTAGTTCCTTTTTTATTTTTTTCACATTTAACAATGTGTCACAGATATTATTGTACATAGTTGAATTTTTGGCATTTATTTTCAGTAGGCTTTTATCTCATCAGGTATTGCAATACTTTGAGCCTGCCCCTCCTGTCTGTCATCTTCATCTTCTTTCTTTATCTCTATCACCCAGAGTTAGTCGTTGTAGTCTTGTTCCTGAGTAAAAGAAACTTAATGTGTTTTGAGATTTGCTATTTATTTTTATTATTTATTGCCAAATATGAGTCTTTTTATATCACTGAAATCTCAAAAAGTAGACAGCTGTCTGTCTGTGATTTATGTAGCTGATAACTCAAATATAGTACAAGGCAAAAAATAGTGACTCAAGAGTAAGACAATATAAACAACAAGAATAATGACAGGAACTACGTATTGAGTATTTACTATATGCTAAGAGTGTGGGTCTTAACATGCATTAGTATATTTTAATCTTTACCAAAAACTCCTAAGTTGGGTGTTATTTTTCTTATTTTACAATTAGGAAACCAACTCTAAAGCAATTACATTCTTTGTCCAGGGTCTGAGAGATTATGGCAGAAATAGAGTTCAAATCATTGTTTTCCTGACTACAAATGATTATTGAAGAATGTACAATGAATTAAGTTATGAGGCATTATACATCTCTGAAATAAATTATAGGTGATAATTTAAAATACTAGTTTTGGAATAAATCTAATTTAGGGTGACAAAGGGAAGTTTAATTATAAAGAAGCAAAAATCAGATTATTTGCTCCAAAGTAAATTTGGACTTCAAACTAGTTCCCAAACAAACCCAAATGGTGTCCTTATCGTTTGAGGAATTTCTGAACTCTGTGCGGATCTTTTTCTAATTCTGGTTTTAAAACTGCAAACTATGATGAGAGAGATGTCTCAATTCTCAAAAAACTTTAAAATTAAAATAATGACTAAACGAGTGTTTAGAATGGAGGGAGTACATTGTGAAAACAAGGGACAATATAAGAAAACTAAGTGGATATTACAGTTTCCTGATTTATTAGACCACTGGTCAAAAAAAAAAAAAACAAGGCAAGACAACTCACTATATGAATGAACTTATTTAATCCTCAGAACAATACCATGAACTGGCTACTATCATTATCCTCATTTTACAGATAGCAAAATTGAGACTGAGAGAGTTTAACAACTATCCCCAAGCCATAGAGCCGGGATTCGAACTCAGACAGCCTGCCTGAGAGTGTGTAATCCTAACCAAAATGCCAGCTTTTCTCTAGTGAAAAAGCTAACATTTATTTTACAATAAACAATGAGCACAAAATCAAAAACTACAGATACTGAGCAAATAAAATAAAAAAGGAAACAAAATTTCACTTGCTCACATCAAAGAATAACTGCCTGATATTTAATATGGAGATAACCAAAAGAGGATTTTCACATTACCACACTCTCCAGCTTAGAAGTAAAGTGAGTCACAGAAGATTGGAAAATAAAATAAATTCTTAAGATTTCTCCAATAACAACAAGACTGGCACGACAGGGCTGAAAGTTTGTGTAGGCTCTATGAAGACTGTATAGCATCTCTTTTAGAGCTGGTTAATCCACCACAGTTGGAGAAAATGCATTGGATAAGAAATTGCTCAGCTAGTATGATTTTCTTTCTTCTCCTGACTTAGTTTTCTGACTGGGGGGAGGTGAATTGTGCACACAATTCTGCTTTTCAACTACAGAAAAGAGGTATCTGTGCAATGAGAATTATGTGCTAAACTACAAATGGTACAGCCCATGAACTACAAGGCTGCCACTACAACCAGGCATCTCACCAAATTGGGTTGCTATCCCTAAGCAAGAGACCGAACCAAATCCAGGTGGGATTTTCCCATCCCTCAGAGAAAGGGTTAAGCTTCCCACCTGGAAGAGCAAGCTGCGTGTTTCGGGCTCAACAAAAATTTTAAAATAACAAACAAAACACAAAGAAAACAAAATGTCCTCACAAAATTCTTATCTCCCTCCTGACAATCTTTATGACACTGGTGTTATTGTATTTCATTGGAAAAAAGAAACTCCCTGAAACCATCCAGCTAGAAATATAAGCTCATTTCAAAAGGATAAAAAAGTAAAGATGAATTTGGGATGATTTTACTGACAAAAGAAAATAAAACGCTATCTTGTTTTTTTTTAAGGTATGCTTCTTGGTGAGGAAGATTGGCCCTGAGCTAACATCTGTTGCCAATCTTCCTCTTTTCTTTCTATTTTGTCTCCCCAAAGCCCCAGTACACAGTTGCATATCCTAGTTGTAGGTCCTTATAATTTTTGTATGTGGGATGTCACCTCAGCATGACTTGACAAGCAGTGCAAGTCCGTGTGCCCAGGATCTGAACCTGTGAAACCCTGGGGCCACCAAAGCTGAGGGCGTGAACATAACCACTCACCCACGTGGCTAGCCCCCAAAACAATAAAGATTTATTGTTTGCAACACAAAAAGCAAAGAACTAAGTATTATAAATGTAACAAAATTACCATCTGCATGCCAAGATGTTTTAGAAGAGGCTAAGAAGTGATGCAAGTTGCTTTAACTCATATTTCTTTGGGCAAAGTGAGTCATATAGTCACAACCAACTTCCAATGGAAAGTAAGAATTCTTCCATGTCCCTGGATGAAGAGGTGAACTATATGTCTCTCATCCCTCCTTCTCTCTTTCTTTCTTTCTTCTCTTCTCCTCTCTCCCTCTGCCTCTCGACCGCCTCCCTCTCCCTTTCTCCTCCTCTTCCCCTTCTGTCTTTCTTTTCCCCAAAGCCCACCAGTACATAGTTGTATATACTAGTTGTAGGTCCTTCTGTTATGTGGGATGTTGCCTCATCATGGCTTGATGAGTGGTGCTAGGTCTGAACCCAGGATCTGAACCAGTGAAACCCTGGGCCACCAAAGTGGAGAGAGAGAACCCAACCACTCGGCCATGGTGCTGGCCCCTGTCTTCCATTTAAACACTATTTACTGACTTTCTGATTGTGCTATCAGATATGCCTTAAATAAACATTTTTATCCTTATATTATAAAACAAAAGGAAAAATTCACCTTATGGTTATCAGACACTGTATCACACTGGCTGGACAAGATAGTTTTAGATATGACACAATTATGTTGCATACATTCAAAAAGTATTCAATACCTATTATGCATGCTGCAATTTGCTAAGTGATATTGTGAAATGAAAAACATTAATGTATGAAGGTAAGCTTTCTTTTCTTTTTTCATTTCCTTTTGGGTGTGGTCCAAACAAACCATTCTGAAACACTGTTGCTATGAGGTGATTTTAAAAACAATTTTCAGAGAGATCTCATCAACATGATGGTGTAGACAGACTTTGAATTCACCTGCTCCCATGAACACAACCAGGTTACAACTATTTTTGGAAAAATTACCCTGGAAATAAACCAAAACCTGTATAAAAATAACCCCTGCATAAGGGACAACGCTGACTGAGATGGAGGAAGGAGAAATTCCTCCTGGAGAGGAAAAATGCCACCTTCACGAGTAGCAGATCTTCACAGCCAGCGAGGTAGGAGACACCTTAAGGTACATGGGGGAGTGAGGTCCTGAGCAGGTGCCCATTACTGCTGTAAGCATCCTTCAGACTCAGCACAACTGAGACAAGGGTCTTACTATCTGGCTTCACTGGCTATTAACTGCATCAGGGGATACTCCCAGAAAAGCTATCAGATAGAAGCTGAAAAAACTCGGGTCTTAAAGAGCCCATGCACAAACTCACCCACCTCAGAGAGCAACCTAAAATCACCAGAAAGAAGGCTGACAGTCCTTTGGTGAAAAGAGACTCACCTGGTGGGCTCTGGCTGCATCTTGGTGAGAGGTGAGACCTCTCTGGAGACTAAGACATTGGTAGTGGCCATTGTTCTCACCTAATACAGGTGTGCTGACACAAACTTTGGTAGACACCATTGAAGTTCTTCCCCTGGCCTATTAGACATGGAGTCTGCCACACCCACTAGAATGCAGATTTAATCCAGTTCAGCCAGGGAAGGCAGCTTGCCCTAGGGACTGGCTGCACCCAACAGCAAGCCCTTAGGCTACTTGTTGGCTTGCATGGACTGAGTGCCTTGATCCTCTACAGGCAGGCAAATCTGTCCACCTCTGAGGGACAGGGCATGTTTGGGGACCAAGTGAACTGTGGGGGGCATTGGTGGATAGGTGGGGCCCTCTGCAGTGGGGTGACGGGATATGCTTCAGGGTGTCAGGAAGTGTGCATGAACCAGGACTGTGTTGACAGTGTATGTGGATGTGTGAGGGGTGGGGCTTATCAGCATCAGAAGACCTGTGCTCCACAAATAGCCATAAAAGGGATTGGCCCCACCTTCCAAAGCCTGAAAGAGTTGGGTGCTCCTGTGCCTAGTGCAAGCCCCACTCAGCTACACTCCTAAGAGAACTGACAACAGCCTTGCAGGACTGAGGCCTACAGCAACTGTAAGCCCCTGAGCCTAGCAACAAGCTAAACAGGGAACCTACTCAATTAACAGGAAAACTGAAACAGGAATGTGCTATTAGACCTTGTAACCAACAGTGCTGAGGCTCCCCAAACCAGATTTACAAAGAGCTGGCCAGGGAGGGAAAGACTAGATTTGCTGGGCACCTGAGGTAAGAGCAACCCTACCTCAGCAGAAGGACACAAATAGCCAAGAAAGGGGTGACTTCTGGATCATTTGGACTGGTGACAAGAGGGAAGCACACTGCTGGGCCTCAAAAGGCATCTCTTTCCTAAGGCCAGTTCTCCAAGATCAGGAGACATAGCTGACTGACCTAATACATAGATATAAGCACAGAGAAAGAGGCATAATGAGGAGACAAAGGAATACATTCCAAGCACAGGAACAGGACAAAATCCCAGAAAACAAACTGAATGAAACAGAAATAAGCAATCTACCTGACAAAGAGTTCAAACAAGAACTCATAAGGATGCTCACTGATATTGGAAGAAGACTGGATGAACACAGTGAGATCGTCAACAAAGAATTGGAAAATATAAAAAAGAGCTAATCAGAAATGAAGAATACAATAATGGAAATGAAAAAATTCACTAGAGGGACTCAATAGCAGAATAGACAATACAGAAGAATGGATCAGCAAGCTAGATGAAAGACTAGAGAAAATCACCTAAGCTGAACAGATAAAAGAAAAAAAACATTAAAAAGAATAAGAACAGTCTAAGGGAACTCTGGGACAATATCTAGTGGCTGAGCATTAATATTATAGGTGTCCCAGAAGGAGAAGAGACAGACAAAGGGGCAGAAAATCTATTTGAAGAAATCATAGCTGAAAACTTTCCTAACCTGAGGAAGGGAACACACATCCAAGTACAGGAAGCACAGAAAGCTCCAAAAAAGAGAAGCCCAAAGAGGCCCACACCAAGACACAATATAGTTAAAATGTCTAAAATTAAAGATAAACAGAGAATCCCAAAAGCAGCAAGAGAAAGGCCACAAGTGACATATAAAGGAAAGGCCATAAGGCTATCAGCAGACTTCTCAGCTGAAACCCTACAGGTGAGAAGAGAATGGCACAACATATTTAAAGTGCTAAAAGGAAAAAACCTAAAAAACCTACAGTCAAGAATACCCTACACAGCAAGGTTATCATTTAGAATGGAAAAAGAGATAAAGAGCTTCCCAGGCAAGCAAAAATTAAAGGGGTTTATCATCAAGAAACCAGTTTTACAAGAAATCCTGAAGGGACTTATTTAAGTGGGAAAGTGAGGACCACAAATAGATATAAGAAAATTATATATATAAAAAAACCCAACAGGCAATAAAATCATTGGTAAATGTAAAAATATAGTAAAGGCAGCAGATCAACCACCTATGAAGATAATATTAAGGTTAAAAGACAAAAGTACTAAAATTACCTATTTCAATGATAAGAGGGTAATGGATAGACACACACTAAATAAGAGACTATATATGATTTCAAAAATGTAAAATATGGGAGGATGAGAGTGAAAAAGTAGAGCTTTTAGAAAGAGGTCTAGCTAGAGAGACTATCAACTCAATATAGATTACTATATACGTAGAATATTATATAGGAACCTCATGGTAATCACAAACCAGAAACCTATAATTAGTAAACAAGTAAGTAAGAATAAATAAATCAAGCATATTATTAAAGAAAGCCACCAAATCACAAGGGAAGAGATCAAGAGAAAAAGAAAGGAACACAGAAGAACTGCTAAAACACCCAGAAAAAAAAGTAGCGAGATGGCAATAAATACATATTTATCAATAGCTACTTTAAATGTCAATGGACTAAATGCTCCAATCAAAAGGCACAGGGTGGCATATTGGATTAAAAAACAAGACCCAAATATATTCTGCATACAAGAGACACACTTCAGACCTAAAGACACTCACAAACTGAAAGTGAAATGATGGGAAAAGACACATCATGCAAATGGGAAAGAAAAGAAAGCGGGGGTAGCAATACTTATGTCAGACAAACTAGACTTTAAAACAAAAACCCAAGAAGAGACAAAGAAGGGCACTACATGATGATAAAGTGAACAATCCAACAAGAAGATATAACATTGGTAAATATCTCTGCACCCAACATAGGACCACCTAAATACACAAAGCAATTATTAATAGACATAAAAAGAGATCTAGTAATACAATAAAAGTAGGGGAGTTTAACACTCCATTTACACCAATGGATAGATCATCCAAACAGAAGATCAATCAGGAAACACTAGCCTTAAATGACACATTCGACCAGATGGACTTAGTAGATTTATATAGAACATTTCATCTGAAAACCACAGGATACACATTCTTTTCAAATGCACATGGAACATTCTCCAGGATTGACCACATGTTAGGCCACAAACCAATCTCAATAAATTTAAGAAGATTGAAATAATACCATATGTCATTTCTGACCACAAAGGTATGAAACTAGAAATCAACTACAAGAAGAAAATCAGAAAAGCCACAAAAATGTGGAGATTAAACAAAATACTACTGAACAGCAATTGGGTCTATGAAAAAATCAAAGGAGAAATCAAAAAATTCATGGAGACAAATGAAAATGAAAACACAACATGCCAAAATCTATGGGATACAGCAAAAGCAGTTATAAGAGGGAAGTTTATAACAATTCAGGCCTATCTCAAGAAAGAAGAAAAATCCCAAACAAACAATCTAAAAGTGCATCCTAAGAACTGGAAGAAAAAGAACAAACATAGCCCAAAATTAGCAGAAGGAAGGAAATAATAAAAATCGGAGCAGAAATAAATGAAATAGAGACTGAAAAACAGTAGAAAAAATTAATGAAACCAAGAGCTGGTTCTTTGAAAAGATAAACAAAGTGATAAACCCTTAGCAAGACTCACCAAGAAAAAAAGAGAGAAGGCTCAAATAAATAAAATCAGAAATGAAAGAGGAGAAATTACAACAGACACCTCAGAAATACAAAAGATAATAAGAGAATACTATGAAAAGCCAAAAGCCAACAAATAGGATAATCTGGAAGAAATGGTTAAATTCTTAGAATCACACAATCTTCCAAAACTCAATCTAGAAGAAGTAGAGAATTTGAATAGACAAATCACCAGTAAGGAGATTGAAAGAGCAATCAAAAACCTCCCAAAAAATAAAAGTCCAGGACCAGATGGCTTTCCTGGTGAATTCTACCAAACATTCAAAGAAGACTTAACATCTATCCTTCTCAAACTCTTTCAAAAAATTGAAGAGGAGGGGAGGCTTCCTAACTCATTCTACAATGCCAACATTATCCTGATACCAAAATCAGACAAGGACAACTCAAAAAAAGAAAATTACAGGCCAATATTACTGATGAACATCGATGCAAAAATCCTCAACAAAATACTAGCAAATCGAATACAGCCATAGATTAAAAAGATCATGATCAAGTGGATTTTATTCCAGGGATGCAGGATAGTACAATATCCGCAAATCCATCAATGTGATACACAACATTAACAAAATGAAGAATAAAAATCACATGATCATTTCTATAGATGCAGAGAAAGCATTTGACAAGATACAGCATCCATTTGTCATAAAAACTCCAAATAAAATGGGTATAGAAGGAAAATACCTCAACATAATGGCCATATATGACAAACCCACAGCAAATATCATTCTGAACTGAAAGCCATCCCTCTAAGAACAGGAACAAAACAAGGATGCCCAATTTCACCACTTATTTAAGATAGTATTGGAAGTCCTAGCTAGAGCAGTCAAGAAATAGAAATCAAATGGATACAAATTGGAAAAGAAGAAGTGAAAGTGTCGCTATTTGCAGATGACATGATTTTATATGTAGAAAACCCTAAAGAATCAATTGAAAAAACTTTTAGAAATAATAAATGAATACAGTCAAGTCGCAGGATACAAAAATCAACATACAAAAATTGATTACTTTTCTATACACTAACAACAAAGTAGCAGAAAGAGAAATTAAGAATACAATCCCATTTACAATTGCAACAAAAAGAATAAAATACCTAGAAATAAACTTAACCAAAGAGATGAAGGATCTGTACACCAAAAACTATAAGACCCTGTTTAAAGAAAGAGAAGACACAAAGAAATGGAAAGATATTCTGTCCTCTTGGATTGGAAGAATTAACATCGTTAAAATGTCCATACTTCCTAAAGTAATCTATAGATTCAATGCAATCCTTATCAAAATTCCAATAACATTTTTCACAGAAGTAGAACAAAGAATCCTAAAATTTATATGGAACAATAAAAGACCCTGAATAGCCAAAGGAATCCTGAGGAAAAACAACAAAGCTGGAGGTATCACACTCCCAGATTTCTAAATATATTACAAAGCTATACTAACTAAAACAGCAAGGTACTGGCACAAAAACAGACAGATAAATAGAACAGAATAGAGAGCCCAGAAATAAACCCACACACTTATGGACAGCTGATCTTCGACAATGGAGCCAAGAGCCTACAGCGGAGAAAGGAGAGCCTCTTCAATAAATGATTTGGGGAAAACTGTACAGCCACATGCAAAAGACTGAAAATAGACCATTATCTTACACCATGCACAAAAATCAACTCAAAAGAGATTAAAGACTTGAATTTAAGACCTGAAACCATGAAACCTCTAGAAGAAAACATTGGCAATATTCCCTTTGACATCAGTCTTAGCAGCATATTTTCAAGTACCGTGTCTGACCGGGCAAGGGAAACCAAAAAAAAAGTGAGCAAACGGGACTACATCAAACTAAAAATATTCTGCACAGCAAAGGAAACCATCAACAAAACAAAAAGACAACCTAACAATTGGAAGCAGATATTTGCAAACCATGTGTCAGATAAGGGGTTAATATCCAAAATATACAAATAACACTTATGTCTCAACAACAGAAAAACCAACAACCCAATTAAAAAATGGGTGAAAGATCTGAACAGAGATTTCTCCAAAGAAGATATACTGATGGGTAACAGGCCCATGAAAAGATGTTTGACACCATTAGCTATCAAGGAAATGCAAATCAAAACTGAAGTGAGATATCACCTCACTCCGGTCAGAATGGCTATAATTAACAAGACACGAAACAACAAGTATTGGAGAGGATGTAGAGAGAAGGGAACCCTTGGACACTACGGGTGGGAGTTCAAACTGGTGCAGTCACTATGGAAAGCAGTATGGAGCATCCTCCTAAAATTAAGAATAGATCTACCATATGATCCAGTTATTCCACTTCTAGGTATTTATCCAAAGAACTTGAAAACACAAATGCATAAAGATACATGCACCCCTATGTTCATTGCAGCATTATTCACAATCGCCAAGACTTGGAAGCAACCTAGGTGCCCATCGAGGGAATGAATGGATAAAGAAGATGTGGTATATATACACAATGGAATATTACTCAGCCATAAGAAATGATGAAATCTGGCCATTTGTGACAACATGGAGGGATCTTGAATGTATTATGAGAATTGAAATAAGTCAGAGAGAGAAAGCCAAATACCGTATGATCTCACTCATAAGTAGAAGGTAAAAATAATAACGAACACATAGCCACAGAGATTGGATTGGTGGTTACCATAGGGGAAGGGGGTAGCAGGGAGGGCAAAAGGGGTGATTAGGCACACATGTGTGGTGATGGATTATAGTTAGTGTTTGGGTGGTCAACATGATGTAATCTACACAGAATTCAACATATATTACGATATACACCTGAAAGTTATATAATGTTATAATCCAATGTTAGTGCAATAAAAAATAAAAAAAATAGAAATAAAAGTTAAACACTTAAAAATAAATAATAAATAAAACAATTTTCAGTAGGGGAAAAGCCTCAGACCCCTCTCAGAATTGACGATTTATTTATAATATTCTTGTTTTTAGCTAACAGTTGTCTGTGAGCACAACTATGATGCATTACTTCTAACTTATAAAATTAATTCTGTAAAAATGAATAATAACCAGAAAAAAATCAGTTTCCTATATTAATTTTTCATCATCAGGATATATAATTTCATTAACACTTATTTTCCTCACCAATAGATTGGGGATTGCAATAAACATATTTCTCTGGGAATTTTGAGATATTATATAAAAAGTACTTGCCACACCGTTGCATTGTAATCAAATGAAGGATATTCCTCTATTAACTCTAAAACCTTGTAAGTGTTAAGTAAACATTTCTTAAAATTAATGTCTAAAAAGGAGGAAAATATCATAAAACTAGAAAGAACATGCATGATATACAGAAGATAAAGAATCAGTTTAGAAAAGTGGACATTTCAAAAAATTTTTTCCAACTTTCCAAGACATGAAGACAATATAGACTCTGAAAGTGTTGAGGGAGAAAGGGCAATTCAGAGAGAAAGAGAAAAAGAGAGTGAGTGAAAAAAAAACGGGCGGCAGGAAGAAATAGAAAGATACCAAAGAAAGGATAAGACCAAAAAGGGGTATGAAAAGTAAGTTTGACGCCGATTTGGAACTAAATGAAGTATAATAATAAAGATGTTCTAGAAATAAAAACTATATTAGGAAGAATAAAATGGACACAATGAAAATTAAAGTCAAATGTATGTAATACAAAGAAATTATATGTTGCAAAATGGAAAAAAGAATAGTAAAGAACATGATTAAAGATATGATGATGGATAATTAAAAAGAAAATCCATAAGCATAATTGATATTCTTTAAAACCAAAAAATAAAAAAGTTCATTCATTAGCAAATGAACTAAAAAGTATTCTGATATAAAATTTTCCCGAATAAAGGAATACACAAGAAGCAGATTTTGAGATGAAGAATATACGCAAAGGATTATGAGTTTCTCTGAGATAAAATCAAAGGGGAGTGTAGAAAAGGCTACGGGAATGAAGGAAGCCAAAGAATCGTGTGATACCCGGTGAACAGCCGCAAGAGGGAAACACGGACCTAAACCTGCAGGGCAGCTCTGGTGACAGTGTAACTCATATCTGAGAGTTGTCCCAGCCAGGGGCAAGGGAACCATAGTATTTATGTCCTGCAGGCATCAGTCCTTGTTTAACAGCTCCCAGACCAGGTGGGGATATAAATTCTCGGGACTTCTGGGTTTTCGAAAGCAGGTAAAATGAGACTAGTAACCTGAGGACTGCGCTGTAACAGAGACACAGGTGCTTGTTGTGGTGAGTGAGCACACACTGGGTGTTGGCATGCACGGATGAGATAAAGGTAATTGAAATGACTTGGGGGAACATGGCACCTGCTACAGCCCACATCTTTAAATTGAAAGGACAAACCAATTTCCAAGAAACCTAAGTATAGGATGATCAACAACATGCTATAATCTCTTATCTTTTTTAATTTCAAATACAAAAAAAAAAGCTATGGTCTTCAAATATAAAATGCAATTATTTATTAGTGAAAACAAAAAAATAACTTCAATCTGACTTCAAAACTTTTGGCATAGGATTCATTAGTCAATGCTAGGAGACCCATTTGCCAGGTTTACAAAAGTTTGAGACAGAAGATATGACGGAATAATTTTATTTCCTGTCAAGCTATTATTAATTTCTTTTTTTAAAAAAGATTGGCACCTGAGCTAACAATGGTTGCCAATCTTCTTTTTTTCTAAAGATTGGCACCTGAGCTAACAACTGTTGCCAATCTATTTTTTCTTTCTGTTGTTTTCTCCCCAAAGTTCCCCAGTACATAGTTGTATATTTTAGTTGTGGGTCCTTCTAGTTGTGGCATGTGGGACGCTGCCTCAACGTGGCCTGATGAGCAATGCCATGTCCACGCCCAGGATCCGAACCAGTGAAACCCTGGGCCACCGCAGTGGAGCCCACTAACTTAACCACTGGGCCATGGGGCCGGCCCAAATTATTATTAATTTCTAATATAAATTAAAAAAACCTTGTGGCTGAAACTCAGCCAACTAGAGATGTATCAAAATAATAATAGTAATACCTCAGTTTTAGAGAAACTGTAGTAAAACAATGACAATGAGCATGAAAGGAATTTACATATAAAACTATAACAAACCATTTCTGAGAATTTTGTGAATGGATGAGAATGTAAATGTCTTAAATCTTGACAATATAAATACTAAGCGAGACTACCTTGAAAAAGATGGTGGAAGGGAAATTACAGAAATGCATGTGTGCTTTCTTATATTTCGTAGAGGAATCAATAAAAACTGTCTAAAATTGGAAAGTCGTAGAACAGATTTATGTATATTTTTAAATAAAAATATCTCTAAGCTATATTATTAAGTGAAAGTTGCAGGTACAGAATAATGTTAAAAAGAAGACTACTAAAAATTTCTTGAAAGATCAAAGAACCTGTGAAGAATAGCTATCTTTGAGCAATGGAGGGTGTTGAGATCACGGAGTGGTAGAGAGGCATTTATTTTCCATTTTATCTTCTATAGTATGCATATTTTAACATATTCATGCATCACGTTAGAAATAAAATTGTAGATACATTTATTAAAAGGAATCTACGTTATGATCTCATGACAGCACTATACATTAAAAAAAATTAGAGTATTTTGGAGTTTTTCTTCCAAAAAGTCACTCAGTGCCACTTACAATGTTATTGCTTAGAGATTTAGGGAGTCTTCATTTTGGTAATCTGGTCTCTTCTCAGGATTACTGAAAGCCTTCGAAAGAAATCAATTTTGATTTCTCACAGGATCCTATTTTACTCAAGGATTTTTTAAATTCTTTTCCTGAAATAGCTAATTCTGAATCTTTAAGTTGAAACAATATTAAACATATCACATAGGATTTTTCAGCACCCCTAGACTCTACGAAGGATGAAATTGAACCATACATACTGAATTTTAGACTTAAGGAGGAGGCTCTACATTAGCTTTAGAATATCGTATAGTTTCTGTGAGAGATTTGCAGTTGTTTCACAGACCTGCAATAGAAATTACGCCTCAGTAAAAATTTCCACTTAAGAATAGACTTCTTACTCTCAAAAATATCTGCTAGGAAAAAGAAATGTAAGTATTAAAAAAGTGTATTAGGTAATGACAAATGTACAAAAAACAAGCTAACTCACTGTATTAATTACAAGTTAGACAATACTAAAAATTAGTACCCAGTAGATCATAGTCTGTTAAAGATATAAAGTAAGGTTATAGTTTACTCACATACCCTCTCAGATTCCTTCAGGAAGGCAGGATGGATGGGGGGGGTAGGTGGGACATTCTGTTTACACTGTTATTCAGACAGTCAGGCTGAAGAAAGTTTGATCTTCATTACTTGATTTTTAAGGCCACCCTAGGCATTACAATCTTGGTTTACTGGAAGGGGAAAAACATGGAGCAGTATCCGTGGGAGGTTTTATCAGCCTGAAGGTGCTCATCACTTCATCTCAGTATTTTGCAGGCTGGAACTCAGCCACATGGCCACATGCAACTTGATCGGAGGCTGGAAAAACTAAATTAATTATGTATCTTTGTTAGATGTAAAACTGTCCACTCATTCCTGCAGCCTGTTGCATCAAGGGGTGAAGTCTTTTTTTTCCCACAGCTTGAATCTGGTCTTTCCCAAATGACTTGCTTTAACCAAAAGAATGTGATGTGACTTGTGCAGGTTTTGAACCAAGACTCAAATGGATGCAGCTTGTCTCTCCTTCTCTGATTACTGCCAAGATTGGGAGTCAATCAAAAGTGGATGGAGAGCTCACATGGAAGAGAACTCAGCCAGCCACGAGACATGTGAGTGAGACCATCCATCCCCAGTAGGTCTATGGGCTGACTACAGGTGCCTTATTAAGCCCAGCCTAGACCATAAAAATGTCTCAGCTGAGCCCAGTCCAAATTGCTGACTCACAGAATTAGGAACCAAAAGAAAAAAAAAATGATTGTTCATTTGAACCATTAATTTTGGGGTGAATTCTTAGGTAGCACAGGCTAACAGATTCAGTGCCCATGAAGAAAAGGAGAAGTAAACAGATTGTGGAAAACAGCTAGCACCTTTGTGACACTCATCATAGGAGAAACACTTAAGATTGTCTAGAATTTCACTATTTTCGATGTTTATTAGTGTTAAAAATTAGCAGTTCCTTACGATTTTCAGATTTTATTAAATACCTGGAGGAAATTATACTAAACGAGGATTACAATGCTTTTTAATTCAGAACATTCACAAGACTTGGTATTCCTCAATGTAAAGCATGTTAAAAGATGATGCACATATTATTTGCTATTTGAAAAATCTCTATTTTTCTGCCTTACATTTTTATATTTTAGTAAGAATTAGAGAAAATCCACACAATGCCTAGAAAGCTATAGTAGATTTTTATAGACTAAATGCTTTTGATTGAAAGAAATATGCTCAGAATATGTACACCTGGCAAAATATATCCACTTTGAAATTTACGAAACAAGGATAACCTAACCAAGAAGAAATAAGCATAAAAAGAGAAAGAATGAGATATAAAGGAAAAGAAAGTTGAGAACATTGTGGATACACATATATTTCTAAATCTTTACCAACTACCCTCAGATAGTTTAGCGCTAAATGGCGGCAATATTTTCCAAACCAAATATCAGATATATGAATGTATGGATAAGGATTATTTGTCAGTTTGAATTCAGGAAAGTCCAAGATAGAGGGTGTTAGATAAAAAAATTTTGGTTTGCTTCTATGTAATGTATGACATATTCATATCTTTGTTTTTAACTATACAATAAAAAAGCTGATTACTTAGTAAAATTTCCAGCCAATCTGCGACATGACCTCAATTTTTGGCAATAAAAATACAGTTTCTTTCGTATCTAATGTAAGCTAATATATTGTTTCTAGACTAAAAATAATACACATATCTTCAGTAAATTATGCCTTTTTAAAATAACTCTCAAGACAGATATTTATAAATTCAAGTGAGATAAAATTTCCTTGTTTTAGCAAATGATTCGTGTTGCAAAAAAATAAAATCTATAACATTCTGTGAGCTACCTTGTTTCATTTCTAGAATTGCCCAATTTCTCTTGATGCTTTCATAATGCGTGTGGTTTCAGCAAACATAAACAATTGTGATTTTTATAGGAAAAAATTTATACCCTAAGTTTACCTCAAAAAAGTTTGGATTGACAGTTGAAGTAGGTAGGGATGTATTAAGGTTGGCATTTTCAATAAAGATTGTACTTATAACCTTTCATTTAAGAGGATAGAAATGGATTTGCCTAATAAAGCATTTCCAGAAAGAGAAACTACATGATATATTATATGGGAGGTAGTATAGACGTGGTGTCCTCTGTCTAAGTACATTTGGGAACTTCAGAAGCAATCAAAGGCAAATTAGTTCCTTTACCGCAGGGCTTCCTTCTCAGAGATTTTACTATGTTAATGTTTCATGTCAATTTTGCAAGGGGTGGAATTACAGGCAGCATTTGCAAATTCGTATGACAGTACCTATTCTCAAGTAAGATCTCCTTGGATTAGTATCTGACAGAAAATAATTTGGAAAAGGGTGGCATAACAATTTTCAAAAGTTCTTGGCAGTGCAAATTTAAGATAAAGATGCCCGTTGATCATTAAAATTTTAGAATTGGAAAGAGTGTCACAAACAGATGGCACAGCCAGCACCAATATCCTAACGCCTTATCATGCCAGGCTTGTTTGAAGGACAGCAAAGAGGCCAGTGTGGCTGGAGCAGAGTGATCAGAGTGATGGGAGATGAGGACTAAGGCTTTTTTTGGTATCAGATTTATTGAGATACAATTCACATACCATACAATTCATCCACTCAAAGTGTACAATTCAGTTGTTTTAGTATATTTGGAAAGTTGTGCAACCATCATCACAGTCAGTTTTAGGACATTTTAATCACCCCAGAAAGAAATCCCATAGACTTTAGCTAACCTTCTAGTCCCCCCAAACCCCAGCCTTAGGCATCCACTAATCTGCTTTCTGTCTCTATAGATTTGAGGCCCAGGCCTTCTAGGGCTACTGCAAACAGCTTAGCTTCAACTTTGAGTGAGATAGGAAACAACTTGAGGATTTTGAGCAGAGAATTGACATGATTGACATAAAGACTTAACAGAATCCTTTCATATGCTGTGCTGAGAATAAACTGATGGGAAGACTTGGCAATAAGCCATCAAGCAACAATCTTGCCTCGGAGGAGGGTAAAATTGATGCAAGTGAGGACTGGATATTGTGATGGTTAAATTTATGTGTCAACTTGACTGGGCTAAAGGATGCCTAGATAGCTTGTAAGACTTTATTTCTTGTTGTGACTGTGTGTTTCTGGAAGAGATTAGCATTTAATTCATAGATTGAATAAAGAAGATCCACCTCACCATTGAGGGTGAATATCATCCACTCCACTGAGAGCCTAAGTAGAAGAAAAAAGTGGAGGAAGCGTGAATTTAGTCTCTTTGCTTGAGCCAGAGTATCCATCCTTTCCTGCTATGGGACAGTCATGCTTCTGATTCTCAGGCCTTTGGACACAGACTGAACCATACCACTGCTTTCCTAGTTTTCCAGCTTACAGAAATTGCAGCTTGCAGATCTTGGGACTTCTTGGCCTCCCTTGTCTCATGACCCAATTCCTGTAATAAATCTATGGAGATATAATACAATATGTATATTTAATATACATAATAAGAATATGTAATAAATATATAAAAATAAATAAATATATATTTTTTGGTTCTGTTTCCCTGGAGAATTCTAACTAATGCAGATATGCTTTATGTTTAATGAAAAACTCATTAGATGAGCTGAGAGATAAAGGGCTTCTGGTGTGTTCTGACTATATCTGCCTTACTCTTTTCATCTGTGGTCTGAAAATGTAATTCTCTCTTAGTGCTTTGCTTCTGGCACCATATTCCAATCAAACAACTTGCTGAGTATTTCGAACAAAGATTGTAGGGATGTTTTCTTCTAAGCAGAAACCAGCTTTAATCTGTCTATTAGGAGCTTGTAGATGTCTGGATGTGCTATATCTGTTGGGGTTGTTAGGTGGAAGAGTAATAACTATGAGATTTTTGTTTTACACTTTTAAAAATATGAGGTAGGTAGATGTTATTATTATTATTTACTATTGATATTCTTACTATTTCCATTTTAAAGATGAGATAAAGCTGGTGGAGATTAAGTTCCTTGCCTATTTACAGCAAAAATTTACCTGAGTCAGAATTTTGACTCAGGTCTGTGTGATTACAGAGGTAGTATTCCTAACAGCCAGACCAAATTAATAAAAACAAGTAAAGAATGGTGCCACATATCTGTATGTCATCAAGAAATAAAATTCCCCCATTTTGATTCTACTTCTCATTTAACAAAAAGGCATGCAATTTTTCTTAAGTAAAATTACAAGAAAATATAAATAATTTATAAAGTCCTGATTTGCTCTGTACGGAGGGAAATGAAGTTTTATAAACTTATAAAATGTCTTTGGGATCATGGAGATAAAATGGAATGAAGCTTTAAAATTTATATCTTGGTTTAATATTAACTGTTTATTATCTCAACTTTTTATTACTTGAAAAATTATGAGATTTCTGAAAGTGTACCTTTGAGGACTATTATGTGAATTTAATTATTTATGGAAAATAGCACATTTAATTTTGTTATGAAAATATTCATTACAATGGAATTTTTATTATCACAGAAGAATGCTTGTAGTATTAGAATTGTAATATATACATGTTCAAGTAGATATTAAATATTGAAAGCATTTTAGAAACATTTCATTAAATTTACTTCAAAAGAAAAATAAAATATGCATATATATACACACATATATAGAAGGAAATGGTACAGCTAACTCATTTATTATACTCTAGTTTTTCATTGGCATTTGACATTGCCTTTTGAAAATTTAGGATTATTTTGTTTTATTATTGTGATGTTTCAAATCAGAAAATTTTAGTAATATAATTACATTTTATTTTCATTTTGCTCCTATAATGTATCTTCCTGAGGGCAGAATGTTCCAGTGTGTTGAGTTTCTTCAGTACCTCCTCCAGATCTACCTTTTACCTTTGCCCACTCTGATCTCTAACTAGGATGTTGATATTTAATTATGTCACTGTAATCCGGACCTTCTGCCTTAAGTTTGAGTTGTGTCAAGGGGGACACTGATCAGCACACCTGGGAAGGAGGAGAGAGAAGTCAGGTACTTGTTTCCTGGTTCCTTGAGGTCACCAGGACTGACTTCCTCAAAGGGAAGATAACTGTCGCTCTCAGGGAGGTCAGCACTGCATGGATCTCCTTCCTCCTAGTTTCAATAACTCTCTCCCCTTGTCCTTTGGGCCAGGGAGTGATGACAGCCCATTGCTGCGAGCTCTGTGTTTCTGCACTGTCTCCTTCACCTCCTCTTTATTCTGTTTACACCAGTGTAATTAATCCATCACCCATAAACCCTCTTCTAACCATTCTAATGTGAGAATGTCATCTGTTTCCGGTTGGTTTCCTGATAAACTAACAAAAGCAAAGCAACTAAACTCAACTAAGATGTACTTCAGAATCTGTATGTTTTTTCTCAATATTTTGAACCTACCAGATATTACTGAGGTTTATTCCTCCAGAATGTTGTGGAATTGGAGATATTAATTTTGATTATATGAAGCACTTCATCCAAAATTTTTAAAAGTAATAATTATGGTATAGTTTATGAATAGTAAACGCGGGTGTAGTTACAAAGGCAATATACTTTCTGTAAGAGAAATTGCTTATTATTCTCCCATATTTCACAGACAGAAAAGTATGGAACAACAGATGTTGAAATTATTAAGAGTATTCTGACAATGTCAAGATTTTGGTCTTTTATTTGGTTTGGCTAGAGACCCTGAGCTCAGATTTTATCTGAACCCTGTTTGAACTAACTTAAGTAAAACTTACAGGCTTTGGTTCACAGAGGTTGAGCTGAGCTTTTTTGTGTGAATTCATTTTGCCAGCCATAAGTTTTACTTAGAAGTTTGGATTTGTTCCCAAATGATTTTCAGAAATTATTTCTAGAACCTTAGGAACTTGAAGCATTTATCAATAGTACAAGAAAAACTGAACACTGAGAGAGAAGAGATTTGACCCACATGAAAACATAGATATGGATCCTGTTTATTACTATTGGTTTATGGCAAACAAGTCACATATGAATATAAATAGAAATGACTATTTTCAAAAGTAGACGCAAATTCCAGTATTTCCAGAGAACCAAAACCATCAACTTACTTTGGTGATTTGACCTCAAAATCGCATCCTGATTAACTCAATACGAGTGTTCAGAAGGTAATACAGATTTGCCTTTTAAAAATTTTTTATAAATTTTAGTATGAGCTTTTTCTATTTTATTTTCCAACTACCAACTTGATTATCTCTTTGTCCCATGAGTTATGTGAGGGTAACATGATCATTCGGGATTGTTTCAATTCTAACTTGTTTTTTAAACGCACTAACTTAGATATTATTGTTGTTGTTTCATGTGATCAATGTTTATTTAATTCATCCGCAGGTTAAACATTTTATTTGATAACATTTTCTTTTTGTATCCCAGTCCTTGCTTTCTGAATTGCCCAGAGTCAATGTCTAGGTAGGTGTGCCTACCTCCCTGGGGCAGGCTCCTTTCTGACATACCCACTAAGGCTGTACCTCTTCACAGATCTTGACTTGTTGTGAGTGGTTCTGTCTGAACCCCCCCCGTTTTCCACTCCCCTCCCTTCCAGTGCCAGGCTCTGGCCCTGTACTAGTTCATTTGGTTAATCAAAGACACATTTTAGTGCTCCAGAGACAGGCAGCTTCACCCACGCTGATCACTGTTTCCAAAATTTTCTTACTCCTATGGATTTGTGCTTTCTTATCATTTTTGACCTCAGTAAACATCCCTAGTTTACCTCAACAAAACTAGAGACTAAAAACTATATTTCAAACTATATTTTAAAAAACTATAGCTATATTTGAAACCATATTTTATCCAAAGTTTATAGTTGTGTTTAAGGTTTTCTCTGAACACCTGGCTCACTACATTGCTAAAAATACAAGTCTAAACATCTATGCTTCTAAAATATGTTAAATAAATACTTTTGGAAGTCTATATTATTTTTGTATATATTATTCTTAGAAATAAATTATGTACATGTTCATGAATGCACTCTCAAATATATACTTTAACATAAATAATTCACATTATAAATATATATGCTATGTGTGTATTTATATGAAGTATTTTTCAAGTAAATAGTTAAAAGAAACAAATTAATTTAGCCAATTAATAATTCCACAAATTGGCTATTTAGTACATTAGCCATCTGGAGCAATTAATTGGTTTTCCATGAATTGACTGCTGTGGAATTGGCCATGCAGTAAATTGACTAGGTGAGTTGGCATTCTGGGCAATGTTCTTTTGTTGAATGGGCTTATATCCATCTGATACACCTCTGCAGACATGAATCTTCTTTTCATCTGCAGAGTGCAGGTGGACAAGAAAGACAACTTTCTTTGTTTCAGGGTCTAGTGGAAGAGATCTGAGATTCTTAGCTGCTCTATTCAATCCTTTTTGGTTTTAGTTTCATTTTCTCTCCCTCCTCCAAAGGTACTTATTGCCTTCAGTTTTTCATCTTTCCTGTAGCTTTGGATCATAATCTACTTGCTTCTTGCAAACTTTCCCCTACTGTAGACACGAGGTTCCAGCTTCCTATGCTAAGTCAACTGTCACCACTCCATCTCTACTTTAGCTTTCTAAATTTTATTGATAGCCCTCATCCGCTATTACCTTTTCTGCTATTTCTTTGTTAACATGGGTTATTCTCTTTTAGGAATTCCTTCATTGCTGTTTTAATGAAGTTATGAGAGGAATTATAAGTGCTTATTTAATCCACCCTGTTTAACTGGATGTCTTTCCCCACTAACTTTAAAACATGTAATAACTAACTTACTTTAAAATGTAAATAATGCAATAATAAACTTCCCTGTCCCAACATATTTTGTGCATAGTAACTTTTAAAAGATGTTGACATTCTAAGTACTGAGCATTTTGATTAAACATTTTTTAAAACGTATTTAGATAATTATAGTGCACATTTTATTTTCATACATACATAAATTTAATTTCATAAGGATAATACCTGGTTCCAAGTGGGTTCAAGATCTCTTGAAAATTTATGTAACTTGCAATATATCTTTATTTTAAACACTTTTTTGTTTTCTAGGAATAGAGTCTTTCACTAAATTCTCAAGGAATTTCATAACAGAAACACCACCAAAAAGTTAATATATTGGATAAGTATAATTGAGATTAAAACTCCCAAGTTCTTTCTGCTTTACCTACTAAGCCTTGGAACTGTTCATAAACAATTACTGTGCATAAGAAAATGCCAAGGCTTAATACAACCTGAATGAGTGTTTAAATTTTCATGGATTTCACTATAATAAATGCCTGTCAAGATGCTGTGTTCTCAACTGCTACCTACTACAATTCATTTTAGAACAAATGCTTAATAAAACGTGGGCCAGATTAACAGTAATAAAATTATTACTCCTTGTAAAAAAAATTCCACTGGATTACTATTTGTATCAAAAACTTAATTTTTATAGCTTATAATTAAGATACTTTTTTTCTCTTACTACAGTGAAGTATTTTAAAACGTGCCTCCATCCAAATCTGTTCATTACTGTTATTATTTTTTGTGTGTGTGAGGAAGATTGGCCCTGAGCTAACATCTGTTGCCAATCTTCCTCATTTTGCTTGAGGAATAATGGTTCGGAGCTAACACCTGTGCCAATCTTCCTCTATTTTTTGCACATGGGTTGCTGCCACAGGATGGCTTTAATGAGTGGTGTAGGTCCAACACCTGGGATCCAAACCTGGGAACCCCAAGCTGCCGAAGTGGAGCGCACCAAACTTAACCACTATGTCATCAGGCTGGCCCCTAAGTCTATTTTTTTATAATTACTTTGTTAAATGAAAGAAACCACTACATGTTTTTCATTTCATAAAATAAAATGTGCTGCATCAATTAAAATAGCACAGAAAAATAAAGAGAAAGAAAATCCCCAAATCCTCACAATTTTAAAATTCAGAGACAATTATTATAAACATTTAGCATATTTTCTTCCAATTTTTCTCTGTCCTTATTTTACGTAATTGAGAATATACTATGTATATGATTTTATGTTCTGCTTTTTCGTTAGATATTTTTTTTGCTTAACAACATGTCATACACATTTTCCCACGGAATTACTTAAAATTACTTATCTACTTAAAATCTTTTTGGATTTCTTATTTAATGTGTGGAATTATATTATATACTATCTGAAGGATGTATCATAATTTGTTTAACCTAATTAATTTTACGTTTTTCACCAATATAAATAAAGTTATAGTGAATATCTTTATTTATTTTTTTTTCTTGAGGAAGATCAGCCCTGAGCTGACATCTGCCGCCAATCCTCCTCCTTTTGCTGAGGAAAACTGGCCCTGAGCTAACCTCTGTGCCCATCTTCCTCTACTTTATATGTGGGATGCCTACCACAGCATGGCTTGTCAAGCAGTGCCATGTCCACACCTGGGATCCGAGTTGGCGAACCCCAGGCCTCCAAAGCAGAACGTGCGCACTTAACCTTTGCGCCACCAGGCTGGCCCCATTTTTTCTTTTTCTTTTGTTTATTTAATTTTTGCGTGTGAATATCTTTAATATGAACAGCTTCCACTTACTGAGAGCTCACTCTCATCACAATTACTCCATGACATCAGTGCACTTATTCCCACTGTGGAGGTGAAACTGAAGCTTGTCAAAATCCTATAGTTTTGTAAGTGATGAATCTGAGAGTAAGACCAAGTGATGAATCTGAGATTAAAACCAGAAATAGGGCACTGGCATGGTGGCACAGTGGTTAAGCGTGCACATTCAGCTTCAGCGGCCCAGGGTTCACTGGTTCTGATCCCAGGTGCGGACATGGCACTGCTTGGCAAGCCATGCTGTGGCAGGCATCCCACATATAAAGTTGAGGAAGATGGGCACAGATGTTAGCTCAGGGCCAGTCTTCTTCAGCAAAAAGAGGAGGATTGGTGGCAGATGTTATCTCAGGGCTAATCTTTCTCAAGAAGAAGAAAAACACAAAACCGGAAATAAATTTTAAGAAAGAGTCTGTTCATACTGTTTGTGAGTAATTTTTTATTTTGGTGAGGAACATTGGCCCTGAGCTAACATCTATGCCAATCTTCCTCTATTTTGTATGTGGGACACCGCTACAGCATGGCCTGATGAGCTGTGTTTAGGTCCTTGCCCAGGATCCAAACCCGCAGACCCTAAGCCACCAAAGTGGAGTGCATGAACTCACCCACTATGCAACCAGGCCAGCCCTCATGAGTACATTTTTACTGAATTTTCAGATTAGTTCCTCAGGACATATTCCCAATCAAGTTCCTAGGTATAAATATTTTTATGTCTCTTAGAGACTGCTAAAACATTTTTCCAGAAAAAAATGTAATAATTTATATTTCTATAACCTACTTGTAAGCATGGCTTTGAGTTCTTACTACAGAGGAGAATGTTCATTTCATAAGAAATTGATGAACATTTGTTATTTTGGCTAATGATGCTTTCATTTTCTCTTCTTGTGCTAACAGTGCTGTAATTAGAGAACTAGATATTTTGCACTTGTCAATTATAGTATGACTAATAAGCAAGGTGCCTTGCTGTCTCTCAAGCAAGGTATACGATCAAAGTCAGAACAACTGGAGGCTTTTGCTCTGGACTTTGAATTTTGAAAACTGAAAATTGTAGGAGCACTTTACATTGGCAGGGGTGCCCGAAGTGACTGTCATTATTTTCTGTCCCTTAATTACTGAGCCTTCCTAGTCTTGTCTGTCCTTAGATTTGATTCTTCACTTTTTTCTTTTACTCCTTTTATTAACCCATATTCATTAAATAAATCAATTTTTTGCTTAAGTCGGCCGTAGTGAGTTTCTATAGTACATGTTAAAGTTGTAATTGAATTTTTTCTAATTAAATTTCTTTCTTTATTAAATAATCCTTCTCAACCAAAATCATTCTTTACTAGTGATACGTGCTGTCATCTTCATAACACAGTATATTCTTATATTTAATACGATGTGCTTTTTTATTGATTTCTTTGTATTTTCCTTTTCTAATAAGATGTATTTAATGAGACTATATACTCTATTGCAATGTGTTATATGAATTGTTTCCCCAGACAATTCTTCATTAGATTATTTTTTAAAGGATTCATCTTATTTCCTTTTTATAAATATTTCTCCAGGTATCAAAATGCTAAAATTATTCTTTTAATTTTGTAAAATCCCTATATTTAGAAACCCTGATTTTTTAGATTAATTGCTTAGCTATTCTTTTAATGGCCTTTAGAATTATTATAATTTTACTAATAATTATACTTAAATTTATACAGAGATTTATGATAAATTAGCATCTTTATAACATTCATTCAAGTACTGTTTCATTTGGAAGATTTCTTCAAAAAGATCCTACACATATTTATTATCTTTCCTACATTCATTTCTATTGGTCTTTGTGTGTGTGTGGCTGTTTCAATCAAGCATTCATCACATAAGAACTTGGATTACTCATGACGCGGAAAAAAGCACAAGTCATCCAAAATACATACACATATGCAGGTTCCTAATGATACCTATGTGTGTATATATATACATAAAGTACATATTCATAGACATGATCTAGGCTACCTTCTTTCCAGAAGCTGCCTTGCCGGGTTACACCTACCCTGGGTACAACTCTTATCTAATGACTGATCAGTGGGCCAATCACAGGCACTGGTTCTCTTGTCAACATTTTGCCATGGCAGCTTCAGAGCTCCCAGAGTCACCAGGAGATTTCTTGCTTCCCTAATTTCTTTACATGTAGCATTCCCAAGAGCACTCCCCTATACCTCTGCAAAAGGAAAATCTGTCTTTGAGACTATTTCCTGCAGAACCTGACTAAAAAATGAGCATTTACATATCTAACCAATGTGAACTTTTGGCTTTGAAGGGATAGCAGAGAAAGAGGAGGGAAGCAAAATGTGAGGGTCTTGTTGAGGCGGGAAGACCAGTGGCAAAATGTCTTTGCCTTCAGCTCATACCTAATGGACTATATCCACAAAGGAAGCCTGAAAACCAAATAACAACACTATTCCCAGCTCCTCAAACACATATGCACTCACACACACACACACACACACAGGAATACAATAAGGTTGCTTTGATGCTAAAGAGAGCTGAGGGGAAAAAATATCTCTCCTTATGATATTGCACACACAAACTAATAAAGTGAGCTTTTCCAGGGCAGGGACTATGTTTTCGATGTGCTTTTATTACTAATACACTGTAGGAGAGCATTATATACTTACCAAATAAACACTTAGAAAGCAAATACGTCGGGTACCAAGGCCTGAAAACAAGCAAATTTATTGAAGGTAGTAAAGTACATTTCAGATTGCTGCAAAGGATTATAATGGTTAATTGATGGTGTGCTTTTTCTTGTTAGCATGGTAATAACAAATATAATTTTTTCAGGATATTGCCCTAAGCTTCCATATTAAATAACTAAAGTTAATATGACAAAATGGACACTGTAAATTTTCTTGTTGTTTGAGAAGTAATTTATGGTAATTTGAATGGCGGACTAAAGATGAGCTGGTTAAATTAGCATAACATCTGGTCATTATACTAATTTCATGCTATATTTTAGATGAACAACAGAAGGTAAAATCCTTTTTCAAAGGAAAAGTAAAAGCAATAGCATTTGTTCCTTGAAGAACATTAAAAACTGTCTTAAAACATACATTGAAAGCACATATGTTTCAATACTTCATTGAAACAAATATCTACAAAAGAAAAAGAGTTATTAAGCTCATTGAAAAGTTTGAAGGCATATTGTGTATGTGTGTCATGCATACATGTGTATTGTAAAATTTCATTTTTCCATTCCATGAATACTAACTAAATTTAATTCTCTAGAGAGAAACTGAAAAAAAAAAACTGTATCATTGTTCAGGAAGCAGGAACTGGTTTTTGATAAAAGGCTTCCCTTTCTCTTCCACAATGCATCTGGGACATTCACAGTTGATTACTGTAATATTTATATAATATAGCTTTGACGTGCAGTTGAGAACTATAACACATTTAATACTGGAAAAAGTTGGCTAGCATCAGATATTTTTAATGAATTGGAAGACAGCCTATTTTGTTTCATCTGAAATCAAGAGAGAGTGCCAGGTTGGTCACTAAACACTAGTCAGTTTCTTTTAAAAAGAATGCTTAGGATTTTTTTTGGATGTGATTTCCAAAAATCCTTCATCATTACACTATAAAACACAAATGAAAATGGTGCCTTCTTACAGACTCCATTAACTGGAGTATCAGATTGATGACCTTGCTCTTATAAACACAAAAATAATTTCACTGTGTTTTTTTAGATTAATACTTTTCTTTGTATGAATATGGAGAGAAATATTAGACTGATTTGGAAGGCTTAAAAATGATGACCTTTTTTCTTTTTGCCATGCCTCCATTTATTTGTAATAAACACTACTCTTCTGGGTATTCAAATAAGAGAATTCAAAAGGAAAAAATCATTGATAAAACTAGAAACCTATTTAATATCCAGGGCTATAAACTTGGTTGGTAACAAGTTAAACACTGCACCATCATCAACCTTTCATTTATTGCTTCTTGTTTTCACTGATTATAAAACTTGAACATGGTTATTATACTTAAAAAACACTTTTTATTTCTATTATTTATTTATATTGAGGTAACATTGGTTTATACATCATATAAATTTCAGGTGTACATCATTACATTTCAATCTCTGTGTAGCCTACATCATGTTCACCAACCAGAGACTACCATGCATCACTGTACACACGGGCCCTATCACCTCTTTTGCCCTTCTGTCTTCCTCTTTCCTCTCTGGTAACCACTAATCTAGTCTCTGTATCTATGTGTTAGTTTGTTGTTGTTTTTTTCTTCTAGTTATGTGTGAAATAATACAGTATTTGACTTTGTCTGTCTGATTTATTTCACATGGTGTAATACCCTCAAGGTCCATCCATGTTGTCACAAATGGCAAGATTTCATCTTTTCTTTTTTTTTTATAGTTGAGTAGTATTCCATTGTGTATATATCCCACATCTTTATCCATTTATCCCTTTGATGGACACTTAGGTTGTTTCCAAGTCTTGCCTATTGTCAATAATGCTGCACAGGATGCACATAACTTTATGCTTTTGTGTTTTCATCTTCTTTGGATTTTCCACCCAGCAGTGGAATAGCTGGATGGTATGGTAGTTCTATCCTTAATTTTTTAGGAATCTTCATACTGTTTTCCATAGTGGCTGCACCAGTTTAGATTGCCACCAGCAGTGTATGAGTGTTCCCTTTTCGCCACATCCTCTCCAACACTTGTTATTTCTTGTCCTATTAATTATAGCCATTCTGACGGGCATGAAGTGATATCTCATTGTAGTTTTGATTTGCATTTCTCTAGTAATTAGTGATATTGAACATCTTTTTATGTGCCTTTTGGCCATTTGTATATCTTCTTTGGAAAAATGTCTGTTCAGATCTTTTGCCCATTTTTTAATTGGGTTGTTTGTTTCTTTGTTATTAAGATGTATGAGTTCTTTATATATTTTAGATATTAACCCCTTCGATACATGATTTGCAAATATCAGTTGCTAGGTTGTCTTGCTGTTTTGCTGACGGTTTCCTTTGCTGTGCAGAAGCTTTTTAGTCTGATGTAGTACTATTTGTTTATTATTTTCTTTAGTTTTTCTTGCCCGGTCAGACCTGGTATTTGAAAATATGCTGGTAAGACTGATGTCGAAGAGGATACTGTCTATACTTTCTTCTGGAAGTTTTATGATTTCAGGTCTTACATTCACATCTTTAATCCATTTTAAGTTAATTTTTGTTTACATTGCAAGATAATGGACTACTTTCATTCTTTTGCCTTTGGCTGTCCAGTGTTCCCAACGCCATTTATTGAAGAGATTTTCCTTTCTTTATTGCATGTTCCTGTCTCTCTTGTCGCAAATTAGCTGTCCATAGATATGTAGGTTTATTTGTGGGTTCTCACTTCTGTTCCATTGAGCTGTGTGTCTGTTTTTGTGCCGGTACCATGCTTTTTTGATTACTATAGCTTTGTAGTATATTTTAAAATCAGGGAGCGTGATACCTTCAGCTTTGTTCTTTTTTCTCAGGAATCCTTTGGCTATTCGGGGTCTTTTATTGTTCAATATAAACTTTAGGATTCTTTGCTCTATTTCTGTGAAAAATGTTGGAAATTTGATAGGGAGTGCATTGAATCTGTAGATCGCTTTAGGAAGTATGGACTTTTTAACTACGTTAATTCATCCAATCCAAGAGCACCCAATATCTTTTCATTTCTTTATATCTTCTTCAATTTCTTTCAAAAATGTTTTATAGTTTTTGGTGTACAGATATTTCACCTCTTTGGTTAAGTTTATTCCTAGGTTTTTTGTTGCAATTGTATATAGGATTGTATTCTTAATTTCTCTTTCTGCTGCTTTGTTGTTAGTGTATAGAAATGCAACTGATTTTTAGATGTGGATTTTGTATCCTGCAACTTTACCATATTCATTAATTGTTTCTAAAAGTTTCTTGGTGGATTCTTTAGGGTTTTCCAAATATAAAACCATGTCATCTGAAAATATCAAATGACAATTTCATTTCTTCCTTTCCAATTTGGATCAATTTTATTTCTTTTTCTTGCCTGATTGCTCTGACTAGGACTTCCAATACTACGTTAAATAAGAGTGGTGAGAGTGGGCATCCTTGTCTGGTTCCTGTTCTTAGAGGGATAGCTTTCAGTTTTTCTCCATTGAGAATGCTATTTGCTGTGGGTTTGTCATATACAGCCTTTATTACGTTGACATAGTTTCCTTGTATACCCATTTTATTCAGAGTTTTTAAAATCATAAATGGATGCTCTATCTTGTCAAATGTTTCTCTGCATCTATTGAGATGATTATGTGTTTTTTATTCTTCATTTTGTTAATGTGGTGTATCATGTTGATTGACTTGTGGGTGTTCAACCATCCCTGCATCTCTGGACTAAATCCCACTTGATCATGGTATATGACGTTTTTAATGTATTGTTGTATTCGATTTGCCACTATTTTGTTGAGGATGTTGTATTGATGTCCATCAGTGACATTGGCCTGTAATTTTCTTTTTTTGTGTTGTCCTTGTCTGATTTTGGTATCAGGGTAATGCTGGCCTCTTAGAATGAATTAGGAACGTTCCTCTTCTCCTCAATTTTTTGGAAGAGTTTGAGAAGGATGCTTATTGAGTCTTTTTGAATGTTTGGCAGTAATTACCAGGGAATAAGTCTGGTCCTGGACTTTTATTTTTGGGGAGGATTTGATTGCTGTTTCAACCTCCTTACTGGTGACTGGTTTATTCAAATTCTCTATTTCTTGTGGATTCAGTTTTGGAACGTTGTATGATTCTAAGAATGTATCTATTTCTTCTAGATTATTCTATTTGTTGGCATATAGCTTTCATAGCACTCCCTTTTGTATTTCTGAGGTGTCCATTGTAATTTCTCCTCTTTCACATCTGATTTTGTTTATTTGAGACTTCTCTCTCTTTTTCTTGGTGAGTCTAGCTAAAAGTTTGTCACTTTTGTTTATCTTTTCAAAGAACCAGCTCTTGGTGTCATTGATTTTTTTCAATTGTTTCTTTAGTATCTATTTCATTTATTTCTGCACTGATTTTTAACCCTCCTTCCTTCTACTGATTTGGGCCTTTCTTTTTTCTTCTTTTTCCAGTTCATTTATGTGCACAGTTAGATTGTTTATTTAAGATTTGTCTTGTTTGTTGGAGTAGCCTGAATTGCTATAAACTTCCTTTTAGAACCATTTTTGCTTATCTCATAAATTTTGTCATGTTCTATATTCATTTTGATTTGTCTCCAGGCATTGTTTGATTTTTCCTTTGATTTATTCTTTGACCCAATTGTTGTTCAGTAACACTTTGTTTAATCTCTACATATTTGTGGCTTTTCTGATTTTCTTCCTGTAGTTGATTTCTAGTTTCATACCATTGTGATCAGAAAAGATGTTTGATATTATTTCAATCTTCTTAAATTTATTGAGACTTGTTTTATGACCTAATATGTAATCTATCCTGGAGAATGTTCCATCTGCATTTGAAAATAATGTGTATTCTGCAGTTTGGGGATGGAATGTTCTGTATATATCTACTAAGTCCATCTGGTCTAATGTGTCATTTAAGGCAAGTGTCTCCTTATTGATCTTCTGTTTGGATGGTCTGTCCATTGGTGTAAGTGGCATGTTAAACTCCTTTACTATTGTTGTTTTACTGTCTATTTCTCCTTTTATATCTGTTAATAATTGCTTTATATATTTAGGTGCTCCTATGTTGGGTACATAGATATTTACAAGTGTTATATTCTCTTGTTAGATTGTTCCCTCTATCATTAGGTAGTGCCCTTCTTTGTCTTTTGTTACAGTTTTTGTTTTAAAGTCTATTTTGTATGATATAAGAATTGCCACTCCACGTTTCTTTTCATTGTCATTTGCATGGAGTATCTTTTTCCATCCCTTCACTTTCAGTTTGTGAGTGTCTCTAGGTCTGGTGTGTCTCTTGTATGCAGCATATATATGGGTCTTTTTTTTAATCCAATTTCCCACCCTACACCTTTTGATTGAAGCATTTAGTCCATTGACAATTATAGTAGCTATTTATAAGTATGTACTTATTGCATTTTTTTACATTGTTTCTGTGTGTTTTGGCAGTTCTTCTCTGTTTCTTTCTTCTCCTCTTGCTCATTTCCCTTGTGATTTGATGGCTTTCTTTAGTATTATGTTTGGTTTCCTTTCTCTTATTTTTTTGTGTATTTATTGTAGGTTTCTGGTTTGTGATTACCATGAGATTCATATATAATAGCCTATGTATATAGCAATCTATATTAAGTTGATGGTCTCTTTAGTTTGAGCTCTTGCTAAAAGCTCTAGTCTTTTACTCCCCACCTCTCTCATTTTATGTTTTTGATATCATATCTAACCTCTCTTTCTGTGCATGTGTATCTGTTGCCTTTTTATCATGGAAATTGATGATTTAATACTTTTTCCTTTTGACCTTCATATTAGATTCATGGGTGGTTGATCTTCTATCTTTTCTGTGTATTTGTCTTTACCAGTGATTTTCTTGCTTGTTTTCTTTTGATAAATTTCTTGTTCCTATTTGTGGTCCTCTCTTTCCTACTTAAGTAAGTCCCTTTAGCATTACTTTAAGGCTGATTTCTTGTGATAAACTCTTTTAGTTTTTGCTAGTCTGGGAAACTCTTTATCTCTCCTTCCATTCTGAATGATAACCTTGTTAGGTATTCTTTATTGTATGTTTTTTTCTTCCAGCCCTTTAAATATATTGTGCCGCTCCCTTCTAGCCTCTAAGGTTTCTGCTGAGAAATCCACTGCTGGCTTTATGGTGTTTCTTTTATATGTAACTTTTTGCTTTTCTTTTGTGGCTTTTAGGATTCTCTATCATTAATTTTTGACATTTTAGTTATAATGTGTCTTTATGTGGGTCTCTGGGTTTATCTTATTTGGTGCAATCTTTGATTCCTGTACCTGGATGTCTGTTTCCTTCCTTAGGTTAGGAAAAATTTTAGCTATTATTTCTTCAAAGAGATTCTCTGTCCCTTTGTCTCTCTTCTCTTTCTGGGACACTTATAATATGGATGTTAGTATGCTTGATGTTATAGCAGAGGCCCCTTAGACTGTTCTTGTTCTTTTTAATTCTTTTTTCTTTTATCTGTTCCATTTGGGTGGTTTCCTCTAGTCTTTTGTCCAGCTTGCTGATCTGTTCTTCTTTATCCTCTACTCTGCTAGTGTATCCCTCTAGTGACTTTTTCATTTCCAGTATTGTATTCTTTATTTCTGATTGGTTCTTTTTTATATTTTCCAATTCTTTGATGAAGTTCTCACTGAATTTATCCACTATTTTCCAAAGATCAGTGAGCATCCTTATGACTATTGGTTTGTTCTCTTTGTCAGGTAGATTATTTATTTCTGTTTCATTTATTTCTTTTTCTGTGGTTTTTTCCTGTTCCACTATTTGGAATGTCTTCCTTTGTTTCCTCATTTGGCCACTTTCTCTGTGCTAATATATATGTATTAGGTAGGGAAGCTACATCTCCAAATCTTGGAGAGGTGGCCTCATGTAAGAGATGCTTCATGTAGCCCAGAAGTGTGCTTCCATCTTGTCACCAGTTCCAAATGTTCCAAGAGTGTGCCCTGTGTGGACTATATGTGCCCTTCTGTTGTGGCAGGGTTGCTCTTGGTGAAGGTGCCAAGGGAGGCTAGGCTGTCTCCCTGGCCAGCTGGTTGTAATGCTCAGCTGCATGTGGCTGCTGTGATCCTTTCAGTCACTGTATTGGGCATGGGGAGCCCAAGCACAGTTTGTTTCAAGGTCTAATAGCACATTCCTGTTGCATTTTTTTGTTAAGTGAGTAGACCCAAGCATTGTTTGTTGCTAGGCTCAGTGGCTTACAATTGCTGTAGGCCTCCAACCTGCAAGGCTATTTTTAACTCTCTCTGGATTACATCTGAGGGGAGCTGGCCCCAGACATGGGAGCACCCAATTGTTTTAGGTTTTGAAAGGTGGGACCAATCTCCTATGTGGACTTTTGAGAAGCACAAGTCTTCTGCAGCTGACAAGCCCCACTGCCCAAAGGGCCACACACGCACACCATCAACACAGTCCTGCCCTATGCCTGCATGCCAGTCAACTAAAGTGGGCCAACTGCAGAAGCCCCACACACTCTACCAATGCCCCCTCACTCTACCAGCTCCTCATGCATGCCCTTCCCCACAGAAGCATAGCCACTCACCTGGCTGCAGAGCTTCCAGGCACCCAGCCTATGTGGGCCCAAAGTTGCCTGAAGGCTTTCTGTTTGGTGGGGCGTGTCCCTCGTGAAGGCTGCTTGCCCTGGCTGAACTGGATAAAATCAGTGCTCTAGTGGGTGGGGAAGACCCCTGCACTAACATGCCAGGGGAACAACTCCAATGGCATCTGCCAGCGTGTGTGTCACCATGCCTGTACTAGATCACAATGATGGCTGCTGCCAATGTCTCAGTCACTGGGGAGGTGTCTCCTCACTCAGACACACCTAGAGCCTATCAAGTGATTCTCTTTTCACCAAAGTACTGTGCACCTTTCTTTCTGATTTCATGTTGCTTTCCAAAATGGGTAAATTTGTGTGTGGGCCCTTTAAGAGCAGGCTTCTTTTTCCCTTGTGTCCAATATCTTTTTTAGGGTTATTCCCCTTTATAGTTAATTGCCAGCAAAGCCAGATATTATGACACTTGTCTTGGTTGTGCTGAGTCCAGAAGCTACTTGTAGCAATAACACTCCCCAACTCAAATCTCCCACTCCTCCAGGGAAAACTTCATACCTTAGGATTGCTCCGAGTTGGGAATGAAGTTCTGTAGCTCAATGGTGGCTTTTTTCTCTCCAGCAAAGAATTTCTGCCTCTTCCACCTCAGTTAGCACTGGCCCTTGTTGTGGGGCTTATTTTGATCCAGTTTTCAGTTCTCTCTCAGGGGTAATTGTCCCAAGAGTAGTTGCAAATTTGTTGTGTGCATGAGAGGAGGTAAGTTCAGAGTCTGTCTATGCTGCCATGTTGACACCTTCTCTGGTACATTTTTCTATTGGGATATTTATTTTATAGTTTTCAATGTGCAAATGCCTTTGAATTATATAGGTAATTACCAATTATCTGCCAGCTATAATGCAAACTTTTATTTATTTTTGATTTTTTAAATTCTTTTATTGAGGTCATATTGGCTTATAACATTGTGCAATTCAAGTTTACATTATTAGGTATCATTTTCTGTATAGACTGCATTGTGCTCACCAACAATATTGAGATTTTTATCTGTCACCATACACATGTGCCCCTTTTGCCCATCCTCTCACCCCTTTCCCCTCTGGTAACCAATAATCTGTTCTCCTTGTCCATGTGTTTATCTTCCACATATGACTGAACTCATATGGTGTTTGTCTTTCTCTGTCTGGCATATTTTGCTTAACATAATACCCTCAATGTCCATTCATCTTGCAAATGGGACAATTTTGTCTTTTTTATGGCCAAGTACTATTCCATTGTATATACATAACACATCTTCTTTATCCATTCCTTAGTTGATGGGCACTTAGGATGCTTCCAGATCTTGGCAATTGTGAAAATGCTGCAATGAACATAAGGTTGCATAAATCTCTTTGAACTGTTGATTTCAAGTTCTTGGGATAAATACTGAGTACTGGGATAGCTGGATCAATGGTATTTCTATTTTTGATTTTTTTCAGAACTCTCCATACTATTTTCCATAGTGGCTGCACCAGTTTGCATACATGAACAGTGTATGAGGGTTCTCTTTTCTCCATATCCTTTCCATATCCTTTTTGTCTTGGTAATTATAGCCATTCTGACAGGTGTAAGATGATGTCTCATTGCAGTTTGGATTTGCATTCCTCTAATGATTAGAATGTTGAACATCTTTTCATGTGCCTGTTGGCCATCTATATATCTTCTTTGGAAATATGTCTGTTCATATCCTCTGCCCATTTTTTGATTGGATTGTTTGGGTTTTTTTGTTGTTAAGTTGTATGAGTTCTCCATACAACTATCTATTTATCTTCTTGCTCAAATCTTTACAAACCTTTGCTTTTTTGTTTCAGGTAGGATAGCTTGCTTCATCATTTCTTGTAAGTGAAGCCTAGTGGAAATGAATTCCCTCAGCTTGTCTTCATCTGGGAAAGTTTTTATTTCTCCATTTTATCTGAAGGATAGTTTGCTGGATGGAGTATTCTTGGCTAAAATATTATATTACTTGTAAGGTTTCTGCTGTGCAATCTACTGAAAGCCTGATAGGGGTTCCTTTTTAGGTTGTTTTCTTCTGCCTTGCTGCCCTTAATATTTTTTCTTTGTAATTGATTTATGCCAATTTTAACATTATATGATTTTCACAAACCTTCATTCTCTCTTGTATTCTACCTGAAGTATTTCTGTCCTTTAACTCACTAATTCTGTCCTCCATACATCAGCTGTATTTTTTTTATCATTTCTAGATTACTTTATATCTCATTAGTTGTGTTCTTAAAATCTAGAATTTCTGTTTGGAATTTTTTTAGAGTTTCAATGTCTTTGGTGACGTATTCTTTCTGCTTATTAATTTTATTCCTGAGCTCATTGAACTGTCTTTCTGAATTTTCTAGTAACTCATTGAGTTTCTTCATGACAATTATTTTTAATTCTCTGCCATTTAGATTGTAAATTTCTGTGACCTCAGATTTGGTTTCCAGAGACTTGTCATTTTCCTTCTGCTCTGAAGTTTTACTGTCATTCTTCATGGTGTTTGATGAATTGATCCTTTGCTGGCACATTTATGGTAGTATCAGGTTTCAGATTCCACCTGCCACTGCGGGGGAGGAGCAGAAGCTGTGTTTTCTGATCCCACCTGGTTTGCTGGAAGTTGTCCAGGTAGGGCTACTCTGTGCTTGTGCAGGATGGCTGCAGCCACTCTGCAGATTGCACTCACATGGGCAGGGCCATTGTGATGGGTGGGCAGGTTGAGCACTGTAGGCAGGGCCTCTGTGTGCATCAGGGGACTGGCTGAGCTGCTGCATGCTAGGCAGGAGGGACATCTATCTGTGGACTGAGCCCTGACTTGGTGGACCTGTGGGCTGCTGTGCTCTTCAGTCAGGGTGCCTTATGAGCAGGTGGCACACCTTCACACCTGTGCTGTGCTAGGTGGGAGGAGCACCCATGCTGAGCCTGAGCCACCATTTGGTGTATCCCATGAGTTGCTGTGCCCCTTGGGCAGGGGTGCCTTCTGAGCAGGTGGGACATCTTCTTGCCTGCACTGCACTAGGGGTTAAGGGCACCTATGCAGGGACTGAGCTGCCACTTGGTGAATCCCACAGGCTGCTGTTCTCTGTGGGTGGCAGTGCCTTCTGAGGGGCAGAGCACCTTCTCATTTGTGCTGTGATCAGAGGGGCAGGTGCCTTTGCTGAGTCTTAGCTGCTGCCACTCAGTGTAGAGCATTCCCACCAATGGGATGGCTATGGCATGGTGTGTTCTCCTGCAGGATGGTCTGCAATTCCAAAAGCATTTATGCAGGCCAGGCTGTCCCCACCTCCTCTTATAGTCACTCTGGCTGCTGTGTGAGGATCCTCAACCTGGCTCACTGCTGTCAGGGCAGATGTGTGCACTCACCTAGTTCCACTGCCTCCTGTAGATCCAGTGCATGCACCATCAGATATATAGCTGTGTGAATCTCTCTGACGTCCTGTTGTGCTCTGCAGGTAATCCTCTGCTGGTCAATGAATGCTCATTTAGTTGTAACTTAAAGAGGAGAGAGCAAGGGAACAACTCACTCTGCCATGATGCTGTCACTCTCCTTAATTTAGAATTGTTTACTACACAACTTTTTAAATTTGTTTATATGGTCAAATTAAGATATCTTTTCTTGTATAGTTTGTTGAGCTTCTGTCTTACTTAAAATTATCTACCCAAATCCCAGGTATTACATATATATTCCTAAATTGTTTTCTAAGCGTTTTATATATATATATATTTTTTTTAACATTTAAGCATTTAGTGCAATGCTGCACCCATTTTTATTGTTGTTGTTGTTTGCAGCCTTCTCTTCCCTGACTTACCTCCAACTCATCAAAAGATGTTTCCTCTGCCTTCCAGAGAAACTACTTCATTTAAGTCTTTGTCTTAAAGCTGGTTCGAGAGGCACATGGACTAAAGGATTTTTTAAAAATATTTTTGATTAAGGTTTTCGGATATTTTAATTTTTCTGATGTATCATATCTCAGATAATATGATAAGCTCTCAATCCCCAGAATTAAAAAGAAAATTTGTATGTTTTTATTTAAAATTAGTCTAACAGCAAGGGATTGACAGAGGGGTTGATGAAATCAATCATTTTAGCTTGACAAATAATCTTACTATGATTATCTGACCAGAAGTATTGTAAATGTGAATGTAAATACATCCGACCACCTAATTCTTTTAAATTAGGACATTAAAAAAAAGAAATTTTAATCAATTGGGCAAGGAATATAATTAAGTTTGAAAATGCAAATGTTATTATTAAAACCTTTAAGTTAATTTCTTCTTCTGAATTCCAATAATCATGTGTTATCTTTCTAATTTCAGATTTAAATGGCAAAATTATTTTTTTCACTTTATATGTGCATGCTTTCACGAAAATACTTATATTGTTAGAAGCAAATTTTTTATAGCCCAAACACTATAATATTGCTTTGAATCTAGTAGATAATCAATAAATGTTTGAGTAAATGAATGACTTTTGTATATATCATTTACTTTCTTATATTGTTGCTTCAC
The DNA here is from genome assembly GCF_041296235.1 of Equus asinus. NCBI lineage: Eukaryota > Metazoa > Chordata > Mammalia > Perissodactyla > Equidae > Equus > Equus asinus. The sequence goes on along the minus strand of NC_091793.1, from coordinate 47,580,602 downwards.
ATTTTTATAGGTCTTATCTCAACTGTTTAATTACATAGCCAATTGCTTGTGAGCAAAAACGATGGTGTATTACCACAATACAGAGCTAATAATAGCTGACTAATACACACAAATTTATTAATTGATTTGTTTATTGAAAAATATCCTTCAGCAACTTAGTAAAGGTATATCTTGGCCCACATCATGAAATTATTTCTCTTAACTGCTGAATTTATGTTAACGTTCACACATATTTTTCTAAACCACCTCAAATAGCTTATCATATAAGTAAGAGTGAGTGGTAACTCTCTGATCTTTAAAATTTTTATTTGTTTCTTGAATCAAACAATGAAGTACTGTTAAATCTTCCTTCTAAATCTTGTCTCTTATTGCTATTCTTTCTCCCTTCCCCACTAAAACCACCCTACTCCAGAGGCCATTACTTCCTGCTTTGATTAATACAATTGTCTCCAGACTGGTCTGTTAGCCTCTGGTCTCATTAACCTCAAGTTTATTCATACTGACCATTCCTTTGAAAATGCAAATCTGAACTTATTTATGTCATTCTCTGCTTAATAACTTTTAATGATTTCTCCTTGCTCTTAAGATAAGGTGCAAGAGAGTTAACACATTTTCAAACTGCTGCCTCAATTTAATTTTCCCGTCTCATCTCTGAGTAGTCTTTTCATGTTCTAGCACTCTTGCATGTTTTTTAATTCTCAGACTTAACATTCACTTTTCTTTTTATGTCTGCTATCCTCTCTGTCTTGAGCATTCTAATATTTCCCTCGTAACTCTATGTGACATATTTAAAACTAGAGTCAATCTTTATGTCTCAGCATAGATGCCACTTTCTCAAGGTCATAGTCCTTTCCAAGATAAGCAGGTGGCGGTGTGCTTCTTTAAGCTCTGAATTTCCTCATCATACAGACTTTCATACACAACTGTAAAAGATATGGGGAAGAAATCAAACAATCAGGTCTCCATGGGTACAGATTGAATATAAGGTCAAGTGGAGAGGTAGGTTTTTATGTTTCCCAACATTTCTGAGTTAATCAAAGATATCATTCATCACTATATTCCTCACAGTGGTGCTTATGTTTATTATGTGGTAGATGCTCAAATAATTATCAGTCAATGAAGATTACTGTGTTGATCTTGTACTCATACTTCATTCATTCATTAAGAATTTCTCAAAACTTACTATGAGTGGGACTGTGTGCTAAGTTTATCAGCAATAAACTAAGTATGAGATATAGTCCTAGACTTCAAAAAACTAGAGTCAAGTAGGAATAATATGATTGTTTTCTAGTGTAGTATGATAATGTCTTTTCCATACTGAGAAATTGGTGAGGCCTGGATTTAGTTATATGGGATCTTGATAATTATATGACATTACTGAATTTTGTATAGGTAATTCTGAGCTGAATAAGAAAGAGTTACATCTTTGAGGCAGCCGCTATGATTATTTTTCCATTTTGTCACCAAGACATTTATTTAAATAAATACAATAGAACAAATGAATCAAAGAGCCATTGAATCAGAATTGAGACTTGGCACTATTCATTTCTTAATTAAATTTTTACAGATTACTGCTTTTAGAGTAGCAAGTATAATTTATGATTAATTATGAAAACAATTTCCGGAGATTCATGTCTCTTTTGAGCAATATATTGGAAGATCATTGAATATGAAACCCCAGGAAGCAAAGTCCATGAATGTTAACAATTTAGAAGCTGAGGAATGACTATTGTTTTAAACTAAATTGACATTCTTCACTTGTCTAAATTAGCATTTACTGAATTCTTTTTTTGATTTCCTTTCAGTGGCATAATAGTTAATGTATTAAGAAAGAGATTCTTTTAAACAATGTACTAACTTTTGTGAAATTTGTAGTAGATAATGGAATTAAAACAATATTAAATCAAAGTCTTTTTTTGAGGTGACCAACTTCCATGTAACTAAATTCATATTAACACAAAATTTACCTTAATCGAAATCGTACTATTTCTAATTTCAATAAAGGAATAAGAAACAGAATTGATATAACTTAAATCCTTCCTGATGTTTGCACTGAGTGCTTTTCTTGTAAAAAATAAAAATTGTACATAGTTGTTAGTGTTGTTTTTTTTTTAATTTGCTTAATATAATTCCAAACTTGAAGAAAAGGTCCAAATGGCAAATAAACTCCAATATACCCTTTATCCAGATTCACCAGTTATTTGTATTTGGGTCCTCTCTCTCTCTTTCTGTCTCTTTTTTTTCTTTCTCTCTTCTCTTGCCATCTCTCCCTCTGTCCTTCTCTTCCTCTTTTTATCTCAAGATAATAACATATAGATATGCAATATCTATATGGATAAATACATAAAGAGAAAATAATATCTGTATCTATCTGTCTCTACCTATCTCTATATCTCTGTCTCTACCTACCTATCTATCAATATAGAGAAATAGATGAAATATTTTCTGAAATACTTGAAAGTAAGTTGGAACTATCATGCACCTTTACCCCTAAATACTTCAGAAGGCATTTCCAAAACAAGGACTTTCTCTTACATAAATATTTTTAACACATTTAACCATCTTATCTGGAAATTTCACATTGATGACATATTTATAATCAACAGTCCATATTCAAATATTGTCAATGTCCCAATAACAATTTTTTCACCAGGTTTGGATCAAATCCAAGACCATGCATTTTATTTTGTTTTCTGGTCCTTTAGTCTCCTTTAAATTTGGAACACTTCAGCTTTTGTTTCTTACCTTTGATAATTTTAAAGAGTACACGCTGGCTATTTTGTAGAACGTCCTTGATTTGGGTTTCTTTGTCAGAAGTAAGACTAAAGTCATGTGTCCATCTCAGGGCATCATATTAAGAGAGACATGATGAGTTTTTGTCCCATTATGGAAAATGATTGGCTTTGATCATCTACTTAAGGTGAGATCTGCCAAATTTCTCCACTGAGGAGATGTAATGTGTTCCTTAGGAGTTAATAACTATGCAATTTATGGGGGTATATTTTAAGACTATGTAAATATCTTGCTTCTCACCAAACTTTCATTGATTACTTTTAGCATCTGACAATGATAATCTAGCCACATTAGTCCTTCTGTATTTATTAGCTGACATTCTAGTCTAAGAAAGTGCTTTTCAATTCTTCCATGAGTTTATTTTATTCATTTTTCCATGCATTTATTTATGCATTTTTGGCCAATGAGAGCCCCTTCAAGTTGACTCCATTAACATGGTCTCTCTAGAGATAACTATAGATATATCATTATATGTACATATAATTCTATCCAGAATATTAAAAAAATTCACAGGTTGGAATAATTGAAAGGCTCAAGATCCACAGAACACATTTATACAAAGCTTTAATAAATGCAAAACACATAGAATATAAGAAAGAAAGTACAGGCAAGTAGTGGAGTCCTAGGACACTTTCAGTAGTACTTCTCTAGAGTCATTATTTGCTCACAAAGGGAGAACTTTGTGTCTGGATTATCAACTATTAAGATACGTGTGAGGAATCCTTTTTTCAGGAGAACTTAGATAAATATTTCAAGTAGGGTCTTTGAGGTCATATGGGTAGGATTGCCTGAATTAGCAAATAAAATACAGGACCTCAGTTAAACTTGAGGTTAGGAAAAACAACAATTTTTTAAAAAACATAAGTTGGTAGCAAATAATTCATTGGTATCCTATATTTTATCTGGCAATTATACCTACTGGTCAAATAGCCAAGTCAATCAGCACACCAAATAAAACAAGTTGTAAGCCATCAATTGACACAGCTCTAAAAAATGTAAACAAACTTGCCATTGGTGTCACCAGGAGGATTTCAAAACTTAAGCAGCATTTTGTAGATTTCTTGGAGCCCATCTCAACCTTATGTTGATCAAAGGTTAGTGCCAGACTCCCGGTTGTCCCCATTGATAAGCATAGTGCTATCCTAGTCAAAGTTGAAAGATAAATCTATTCTACACAGAACTTCTACAACTTAACAACATATTTAAATAGTCCGTGGGTCAAAAAGAAATCAAAAGAAACATTAGAAATTATTTTGAACTGAATGTATTTCAAAACATATGTATTTTGCCCATCTTTGTTGGTTGGTTTGTCCTTATATTATTGAGTTATATATAGTTTGGGTTTAAATTACTCCTATTATTAGCTTCTAAGGTAGAAGTTTAGATCACTGAATTTAATCCTTTTACTTTCTAGCATAAGCATTTAAAGCTATAAATTTTCCTCTGCACACTGCTTTAGCAGTATTCCACAAATATAAATATATCATGTTTCCATTTTCATATCTTGGAATATTTCCTGATATCCCTTATGATTTCATCAACTCATGGGTTATTTAGAAATATATTTTTGTAATATCTAAATATTTGTTTATTTTCTAGATATAGTATTATTATTGATTTCTAATTTAATTTCATTGTGTTTATACCACTCATACTGTAAGATTTTAGACTTGTTTTATGACCTAGCATATATTATATCTTTGTGAACATTCTATAAATAGTACTTGGAAAGACTTTATATTTCGTTGTGTTAGAATATAGTGTTCTATAAATGTCAATTAGGTTAAGACAGTTAATAGTTCCATAAACATAGTGATTTTTAATTTTTTGATTGGTCTATAAATTACTGAGAGACGGATGTTAAAATCGCCAATTATGATAGATGTCTATTTCCTTTTTTTAGTTTTTAAGTTCTTGCTTCAAGTGTTTTGCAGCTTCGTTATTAGGTACATATACTTTTAAGACTTTTATGTATATAAAGTCCTCTTGATGAATTAAGTCTTTTCTTACCATGAAATGCCCTCCTTAGCTCTGGTAATACTTTGCTTCTAAAAGTTTGTTTTATTTAGTATTAATATGGTCTCCTATTTGCATCATAAATCTTTCCCCATTCTTTTACTTTAAAACAACAGACATATGTCACTTAACAACAGGGATAAGTTCTGAAAAATGCATCATTAGGTGATTTTGTGATTGTGTGAACATCACAGAGTGTACATACATAAACCTAGGTGGTATAGCCTACTACACACCTAGACTATATGGTACTAATCTTATGGGATCATCATACTAATCTTATGAGGGAGAATGATTATGAGGAATTGGCTAACATTATTATGGAAGCTGAGAAGTCCCATGAACTTCTTCTGCAAGCTGGAGACCCAGGAAAGCTGGTGGTGTAGTTCCAGTTGAATCCAAAGGCCTGAAAACAAGAATTGCTGATGGTGTAAGCCCAAGTCCAAGGACAGGAAAAGATTGACTGATTCAGCTCAACAGTGAGGAAAAGAGAGAGAACTTTCCCTTCTTCCACCTTTTCACTCTATTCAGGCTCTCAATGGAGTAGATGATGCCCACCCACATTGGGGAAGGCAATAGGCTTTACTCAGTCCATTGATTCAAATGCTAATCTGCTCCAGAAACACCCTCCCAGACATACCCAGAAGTAAGGTTTAACCAGATATCTGGGCATATTGTGGCCCAGTCAAGTTGACACATAAAATTAACTGTCGCAACAACATTTAGTCAAGTCTTACCTTTTTATTAGTCTCCTATTTTGCCTTTTAATTTGAATATTTAATCCATATATATTTAATATGAATTCTAACAATGTTGAATTGAATTTATTAGACTGCTTTTAAATAGTTTTTCTTACATTTTTTATTTTATTCCTCCTTGCCTGAATTGCTCTGGGTTAATAAATTGTTTTATAAGAATTTACTTTTAATATAGATATTGGAATTTTAGCCATGACTCTACACATTATGTTTTCAGAGCTTCCTCTAGAAATTAAAATAAGCATCTTTAGTTTCTCATAGTCTTTTTGTAGTTAATATTGTACTATTGAGAGAGAATAACATATAATAAACTTGCAGAAATATAGTTCCATTTACTCTCTGCTCTCTATTTCTATTGCCTTCAAAAATGTATATACTTTATACAAAACTCTATATACATAATACACACTATACAGTTTTATAAATTTTGCTTTGAGCAGTCACATGACTTTCACCTTAGTTAAAATGGTAATTAAATTACCACTCTATTGTTTGTTATTTCTTAAAGATCAAAGTTAACATTTATTGTTATTTGCCTTCAGCCTGAAGAATTTCCTTTAGCATTTCTGAAAGTATAGCTCTGATGGTATAAATTCTCTCAGTTCTTGTCTATCTGAGAATGTCTTTACTTTGTCTTTATTTTTGATAGACAATTTTGCTCAATATAGAATTCTAAGTGGATACTTTTTTCCAAACATTTAAAGATCAAATTGCAATGTCTTCCAGAACCTACTGCTTTTGAAGAGAAGTCAGCCTTCATTTGTATTTTGGTTTTCTCTAGTGTGGCCTATTTGCTCTTTTCAAAGTTTTCTCTTTATTTTTGGATTTTTGCAGTTTGCCTATGATATACCTATGTCATATTTTATTTGCATTTATTATGCTTAGAGTTTTCTGGCTTCTTTGATAAGTAATTACATATTTTTCACACATTTAGGAAGTTTTCTACAAATATTGCTTTCAATTTTTTTCTGTCACATTATCTCACTCCTTTCCTTTTGAAATTCTAAGTATACAACATACTGCTTGATATTGTCCAACAGTTCATTGTGGCTTTGCTCATTTTTCTTTAATAATTTTCTCTCTGTTCTTCAAGTTTGAAAACTTATCTTAATCAATTATCGTGGTTAGGCAATTTTCATTCTAATATAAAGCTCATTGGTGAACTTTTGATTCTAATTATTGGAGTATTCACTTCTACAAGTTTAATTTGTTTCTTCTCATATAGTTTTTGCTTTTTGCTGATATTTTCTCTGTGTCTATTTATTAGAATTGTATTATTCCATATGACCTAGAATATATTTATATAATAATTGATTTAAAGTCACTTTTGGCTAATTTTAACATCAGAGTTAGCTCATGTTTCGTTTTATAGGCTGTTTTCTTTTGTATATGTTTTTCATATTTGTTTCTTTGTGTGTCTTGTAATATTTTATTGGAAACAGGACATTTTGAATGATACATTTTACAGATTCTAGATTCTATTATGTTTCTCTGAAGAGTGTTGATTTTGTTAATTTTTTCAGTTCCTTTTCTAGATTTTGTCATTTTTCTTTTCAGGAGACTTAGTCTAACCAAGCTACTTTGCCATTAACCCTAATTCTATTTTTTAAAGTGATACTATTCTAAAATGGACCTGGAAACAGGAGATAACAGTGACTTGTACCATGGTGACATATCAATGCGTGATCATCCTCACTTCTAATTAAAGCATTGAGTGTGATAAAATTTGTGTAAAAGTATTTTTTTGGTGAACTTCTGAATTTACCAGAATGTGTAGAAATATTTGCTTCTCCAAATTAAAATTACTGCATATGTTTTTTGAATGAAAAATACAAAACAATTGAGAGTCTACTTAGACATTGGATTCTATCAGATATCCAACCTATAGTTAATATGCTTTCTGGGTGAGTAAAATTTAACTTTTCAATGTCTCATCTGCTAAACTAGTATGATATTAATTATCCCACCTCAAGTTAAAAATGCTAATCAATGACCTACTTTAATATGCAAATATCAATTTAAACTAAGATTTTCTCCTTCAGTTTTGTCTATCTAGTACCTATGTGCCCTGAAGTGACCATGGAATAGAGCGTTAGAAATTTCAAACTAGAAACTCACTTATTCTTTCCCTAAATATTTTCCCCTTTGTCAGGGGTATTTTATGAATAGTATATATTTGTTTCTATATATGTGTATTTTTTCATATACGGCCGTAGGTTTCAATAATATTTATGGAGAACAATTTAATTTTAAAATTATTCTAATAGCAGTAAAATACCTATAAGCAGATTTAATAAAACCCTTTAAAACTATGCAATATTTTAGCATTATAAAAATGGCAATTTTAGTTTACAAAAGCAACTCATTTTCTTTAGTCCTGTCCCAAGTAAATCAATCAAATTCACATCTTTAATTATGTGTGCAAATAAAAGGAACACAAAGTTAATCCCCAAAAACAATAAAACAAATTACTTGAGCTGGTTTTGAAAATATCACCTTGTATTTTTCTCTCAGTAGATTTACCTTCCCCAATTGATCATATGTGAACTAATTTTGCCCTTGATTTTGTATTCATTAAGAACATAATCTGGTGGAACCATTGTGGTGCATAACTGAGTGCTGAGTAAGTACGTGCTTTTGTATATATATGTAGGTAGGGAGTGGAGGGAGCCTTTCTGATGTAGATTTTCCTATTCAAAACATATTTATTGAGCATCCTTTGTGTTTGATTATGCTTTCTATGAGGCTCTAGGCTTTAAGAATAAAGACAACAGAAAAAATCTTTCTCATAGAGCTTACATTCTAGTGGGAAGAGGTAAACAATAAGTAAATTTACAGACATTTACTACAATATGTTTTTCTACTGCTAGTATCTCAAGAGCTCAGGGAATAGGCACCATGGAGCCCTCTGAGAAGATGATATGGTCCAAAGGTGCTGCTATCTCATAAGGGGCTCAATAAGCTTGTTCTAGGAGTGGCACAAGAAGCTGGAAGCTGGGACCAGCTGCTTTGCCACAGTCAACTGCCTTAGCTAGGCTGATGTTGGAAGGATCAGCAAGCAAACTGGAAGAAGCAAGTACTCTCTTCTCTTCTCCCTTGAAGCCCCCTGTTAGTGCTCCCTATTGAGTGAACATATCAGGAAGCCAGATGGCAAAGAAGAAATGCATTTGTCAGAGGCCGAGGACCTGCATCACTGAACAGATTATGGAAGGACAAAAATAACATCAAGAAACAATTATTTTATAGACTGCTCAACTAAGTTATAGTGGCAAAATGAAAAATAAATTAATACAGCAAAATTCGGGATGCCATGAATGCCTAATCACCTGTTCTCTCTCTCTCTTTTTTTTTTTTTTTTGGCTTAGGCCATTTACACTCTTGTAGAAGTACTTATTTTTCATTTCTTCAGAATATTTGTGCATTTGTTTGTGTCCGTAATTTAGAGCTTTGAGTCTCCTTTATATCCCCTGCTGTTTTTATGGAAAAACACTTTGTTAACAGTCATTTTATTTGTTAGAATTTTGAATATCTTTTAAAACATTTGTGGTATTTTTCTATTAATAATTATAATTTTTTGTTAGTACGTTAAGTTAAAAACTTGCGTAGATTTTTAGTATCTTTTCCTCACACTATTTTTCCCATAAGAATAATTATTTTGCATTTTGATTTTGTAGAATTCAAATTTTTTAAAATGAATGTTTAATTTGTGTTAAAATGGGAGCAAGTGTATTCAGATGGCAATAAATGTTGTGGGTGAAAATAAAGGCAGGTGGGGGATCTAGGGAGTGCTGGTGGAAGGGGTGTTCCTTTTGCTCTCGTGTTGGATGGTCAGGGAAAGCATTAGCCTTAGATTATTATTTGAGAATAAACTTGATGGAAGGAAGGAAGTAGGTATGTGGATATATGAGGGAATCAAGCTTCAGACAGTGGGGAAACCTGGCACAAAGCCTCCAAGAAAAGAGAGTTCTTTGCCTGTTTGACAAACAGCAAGCCTCCATCAGAGGGAGAAAATTGAGAATAATAGGTTACGAGGTCAGTGAGGCCACCAGAGGCCAATGATTCAAGCAATGATTTTGGATTTTACCTAAAGTGAAAATGAGAAACCAAACTAGTGTTTGAGTAGAGCAGTAAGTTAAATTATTTTATATTTAAAAACAATCCCCATGGCTGCTTGGATTAGAACAAGCTAAAGGGGCAAGGTTGAAAGCAAGATGTTCTCGAACGACTTCAGGGCTGGGTTGCAGGTGCCTTGGACTAGTGTGTAGCAGTGGGTGCAGTGACACTTGAGTGAATGAAATATGTAAGGCATCTTCTGTTCAATCTATTCCTGAAAATCAGTCATTTTGCAGGAAGATGCTAAGTTTCTATTTCTCACTATTAGAAGTGTAAAAAGTTATAATGGATCACAATCAAATCAAAACCATCAACGAACTTTCTAGACATAACTATAGTCTAGTAAAATGTCTGTATAAACATAAAAACTGTCAAAATAGCATATAAGAACTTAGTGTATTGCTTTCCTAATCATCAAGCAATTAATGTGTTTTTAACAAATCGAGTCATAAAAATAATGAGAAAGAATGAAGTGAGAAAATATAATTAAAGACAGTTAGGAATCAAGATGATTATTTACACAGGACATAAAAAAAATGTAGGAACATACTAAGAAAATCTCATGGGAGATTGCCAAGAAATATTTAGAAAATAAGAATAAGGATAGAGATTCTAATCTGATAAATATATCTTCTAAATGTTTGAAAAACTCTAGTAGTCAAAAAAAAATGTAGCTCTGAACCCAAAAGTAACCAATAAAAAAGTAGAATAGAATAGATAATAATTGATCAGATACAACGCTTAGCAGTTTATCCTGAGGTTATAATTAAAGATGAATCCAAGTCTATCAGTGTTAAAATTATTTTTAATGACGATAAACTAAATGTAATTCAAATTTTATACAAGGGTATGTCAGAGTTTAATAAAGTATCTTCAACCCCAGGATAGATTATTATGCAGATTTGCTGTATGTTTTCAAAGCATACTTAATGACATTGAAATATTAGAAAAAAACAACAGTAATAGTTATACATTTTTATATTTAGAGGTCTTATTGTGCTAACAACTTTACACACATATATATAATACATCTTATCTTCACAATTTTACAAGCAAGGAGACAGAGTCTTTGCAAGGTTAAGTAAATTACACGAGGCTTTGCAGCTCCTAAAATGCAGCCATGTCTCCATCACTACCAAAAAAAGAATATGAAGAATTTTTTCCTATGATTTTAATCCCATAATGCAATATTTGCACCAAGGAAAATATCTGAGAAAACATATTAAAATATTAATCATATTTCCAGTGTGTTGGCATCACAAATATTTATTTTCTCTTTTGTTTGATTTTTCATTTTTAATTCTCTAAAAAGAGAAAAAAGATTGAGATGAAGTAAAAAATGCAAAGAGTTTCCACCAACAAGTGAATGATAGTCAAGGAAAGATTTGCTAAAGAATAACATTGAGTTTACAATGTGAATATTTACAGAGGGACTTATCTATCATATTAAAAAATATTTTGAAGCATCTGCCAAACTATCAAGGAAAAACTGAGGTCTGCTGCATTATCAGTAGATGAACCCGCTTTCTGATGTAGGCACATTCCCTAAGTAAAGGTGTTTATATAACTTAAACCTCATTGTAGACAAACTATGGATATCGATATATAAATTGATGCTTTGGTAAGGTAAATAGCTAATTCTTACCTTATCTATCTCATGATTGTGGCACTTTGGATATCATGAAGTCAAAGCCAGTCTACAAGGACAGCAAGTCCCAATAACTTTGGATGTTTTTGGTATGGCAGTTTGACTCTGGAGCTCCCATCTCTAAACCCCTCTGCTACTCTGTTTCTTCTTTACTAAATAGTTTCTCAAGTATTCCGTAATATAATGTAACACAGAATCATATGATGGCTTCTAGTCTTCAGTATAATATCAGTATATGTCAGTGTTTTCCTTTTACTTTTTTTTTTGATCGTGTTTTTGTTGTTTTTTGAAGTGCAAAAGGAAATACTGTCATGTGTTGCTTAATGACGGGGATCTGTTCTAAGAAATGCATTATTAGACAATTTCACCATTGTGTGAACATCATAGAGTATACTTAACACAAACCTAGATGATATAGCCTACTACATACCTAAGTTATGTGGTACTAATCTTATGGGACCACCAACGTATATGCAGTCCGTCGTTGACTGAAATATTATGTGGAGCGTGACTGTACATAATTTTGAATAAAAACATTTCACTTTTCATAAAATCCTAGTAAATTGTAGCACATTTTAAATAACAAGGACATATAAAAAAGGAAGCCACATAGAAACAAATTACCAGTGACATAATTAGTTTGAGTATTTTTTTTCTTTCTGCTTTTTCTCCCCAAATCTCCCCAGTACATAGTTGCATATTTTAGTTGTGGGTCCTTCTAGTTACAGTACTTGGGACGCCACCTCAACGTGGCCTGATGAGTGGTGCCATGTCCGCGCCCAGGATCTGAACTAGAGAAACCCTGGGCGGCTGTAGCAGTGCACGCCAACTTAACCACTTGGCCACGGGGCCGGCCCCCTGAATATGTTTTCTTTTTTTTTTTATTCTTCTCCCCAAAGACCCCCAGTACATAGTTGTACATTCCAGTTGTAGGTCCTTCTGGTTGTGCTATGTGAGATGCTGCCTCAGCGTGGCCTGATGAGTGGTGTCATGTCCGTGCCCAGGATCTGAACCAGCGAAACCCTGGGCCGCCAAAGGAGAGCTTGCGAACTTAACTGCTCAGCCACAGGGCTGGCCCCTACCCTCTCTTTTTTTTTTTTTTTTTATTAATGTTATGATGGATTACAAGCTTGTGAAATTTCAGTTGTACATTTTTGTTAGTCATGTTGTGGGTACACCACTTCCCCCTCCGTACCCTCACCCCACCCCCCCTTTTCCCTGGTAACCACCGATCAGATCTCCTTCTCAATATACTAATTTCCACCTATGAGTGGAGTCATATAGAGTTCGTCTTTCTCTGACTGACTTATTTCACTTAACATAATGCCCTAGAGGTCCATCCACATTGTTGTGAATGGGCCAATTTCGTCTTTTTTATGGCTGAGTAGTATTCCATTGTGTATATATACCACATCTTCTTTATCCAATCATCAGTTTCTGGGCATGTAGGCTGGTTCCACGTCTTGGCTATTGTAAATAATGCTGCGATGAACATAGGGGTGCAACGGACTCTTGAGATATCTGATATCAGGTTCTTAGGATAGATACCCAGTAATGGGATGGCTGGGTCATAGGGTATTTCTATTTTTAACTTTTTGAGAAATCTCCATACTGTTTTCCATAGTGGCTGTACCAGTTTGCATTCCCACCAACAGTGTATGAGGGTTCCTCTTTCTCCACAACCTCTCCAACATTTGTCGTTCTTGGTTTTGGATGTTTTTGCCAATCTAACGGGGGTAAGGTGATATCTTAGTGTAGTTTTGATTTGCATTTCCCTGATGATTAGCGATGATGAACATCTTTTCATGTGTCTATTGGCCACATTCATATCTTCTTTTGAGAAATGTCTGTTCATGTCCTCTGCCCATTTTTTGATCGGGTTGTTTGTTTTTTTGTTGTTAAGCAGTGTGAGTTCTTTGTATATTATGGAGATTAACCCTTTGTCGGATAAGTGGCTTGTAAATATTTTTTCCCAATTAGTGAGCTGTTTTTTTGTTTCAATTCTGTTTTCCCTTGCCTTGAAGAAGCTCTTTAGTCTGATGAAGTCCCATTTGTTTATTCTTTCTATTGTTTCCCTCAACTGAGGAGTTACAGTGTCCGAAAAGATTCTTTTGAAACTGATGTCAAAGAGTGTACTGCCTATATTCTCTTCCAAAAGACTTATTGTCTCAGGCCTAATCTTTAGGTCTTTGATCCATTTTGAGTTTATTTTGGTGTGTGGTGAAAAAGAATGGTCAATTTTCAATCTTTTGCATGTGGCTGTCCAGTTTTCCCAGCACCATTTGTTGAAGAGACTTTCTTTTCTCCATTGTAGGCCCTCTGCTCCTTTGTCGAAGATTAGCTGTCCATAGATGTGTGGTTTTATCTCTGGGCTTTCAATTCTGTTCCATTGATCTGTGGACCTGTTTTTGTACCAGTACCATGCTGTTTTGATCACTGTAGCTTTGTAGTATGTTTTGAAATCGGGGATTGTGATTCCGCCGGCTTTGTTTTTCTTGCTCAGGATTGCTTTAGCAATTCGTGGTCTTTTGTTCCCCCATATGAATTTTAGGATTGTTTGTTCAATTTCTGTGAAGAATGTTCTTGGGATTCTGATTGGGATAGCATTGAATCTGTATATTGCTTTAGGTAGTATGGACATTTTAACTATGTTTATTCTTCCAATCCATGTGCAAGGAATGTTTTTCCATCTCTTTATGTCATCGCCTATTTCTTTCAAGAAAGTCTTGTAGTTTTCATTGTATAGATCCTTCACTTCCTTGGTTAAGTTTATCCCAACGTATTTTATTCTTTTCGTTGCGATTGTGAATGGGATAGAGTTCTTGAGTTCTTTTTCTGTTAGTTTATTGTTAGTGTATAGAAATGCTACTGATTTATGCACGTTAATTTTATACCCTGATACTTTGCTGTAGTTGTTGATTATTTCTAATAGTTTTTCTGTGGATTCTTTGGGGTTTTCTATGTATAAGATCATGTCGTCTGCAAACAACGCGAGTTTTACTTCTTCGTTACCTATTTGGATTCCTTTTATTTTTTTTTCCTGCCGAATTGCTCTGGCCAGCACCTCCAGTACTATGTTGAATAGGAGTGGTGAAAGTGGGCACCCTTGTCTTGTTCCTGTCCTCAGAGGGATGGCTTTCAGCTTTTGTCCATTGAGTATGATGTTGGCTGTGGGTCTATCATATATGGCCTTTATTATGTTGAGGTACTTTCCTTCTATACCCATTTTACTGAGGGCTTTTATCATAAATGGGTGTTGGATCTTGTCGAATGCTTTCTCGGCATCTATTGAGATGATCATGTGGTTTTTGTTTTTCATTTTGTTGATGTAGTGTATCACGTTGATTGACTTGCGGATGTTGAACCATCCCTGTGTCCCTGGTATAAATCCCACTTGATCCTGGTGTATAATCTTTTTGATGTATTGCTGTAATCGGTTTGCCAAATTTTTGTTGAGGATTTTTGCATCTATGTTCATCAGTGAAATCGGCCTGTAGTTCTCCTTCTTTGTGTTGTCCTTGTCAGGTTTGGGGATCAGAGTGATGTTGGCTTCATAGAATGTGTTAGGGAGTTCTCCATCTTTCTCAATTTTCTGGAACAGTTTGAGGAGAATAGGTATTAAGTCTTCTTTGAATGTTTGGTAGAATTCTCCAGAGAAGCCGTCTGGTCCTGGACTCTTGTTTTTGGGGAGGTTTTTGATTACCGTTTCTATTTCCTTACTTGTGATTGGTCTATTCAGATTCTCCATTTCTTCCTGATTCAGTTTGGGGAGATTGTAGGAGTCTAGGAATTTGTCCATTTCTTCCAAGTTGTTCAATTTGTTGGCATATAGTTTTTCATAGTATTCTCTTATGATCTCTTGTATTTCATTGGTATCTGTTGTGATTTCTCCTGTGTCATTCCTGATTTTATTAATTTGCGCTTTCTCTCTTCTTTTCTTGGTGAGTCTGGCAAGGGGTTTGTCAATTTTGTTAATTCTTTCGAAGAACCAACTCTTTGTTTCATTGATCCTTTCTATTGTCTTTTTTGTTTCAATATCGTTTATTTCTGCTCTTATTTTTATTATTTCCCTCCTTCTACTGACTCTGGGCTTTGTTTGTTCTTCTTTTTCTAGTTCCATTAGGTGTCGTTTGAGGTTGCTTACGTGAGCTTTTTCTTGTTTAGTGAGGTGAGCCTGTATTGCGATGAATTTCCCTCTTAGGACTGCTTTTGCTGCATCCCAAATGATTTGGTATGTCGTGTTCTCATTTTCATTTGTCTCCAGATAATATTTGATTTCTTCTTTAATTTCTTCAATGATCCATTGTTTGTTGAGAAGCGTGTTGTGTAGTCTCCACATTTTTGCACCTTTCTCTGCTTTTTTCTTGTAGTTGATTTCTAGTTTAATAGCGTTATGATCAGAAAAGATGCTTGATATTATTTCAACTCTCTTGTATTTATTGATGTTTGCTTGTTTCCCAAAATATGGTCAATCCTTGAGAATGTTCCATGTGCACTTGAGAAGAATGTGTAACCTGCTGCTTTTGGATGAAGTGTTCTATATATATCTATTAAGTCCATCTGGTCTAATTTTTCATTTAATTCTATTATTTCCTTGTTGATTTTCTGTCTGGATGTTCTGTCCATTGGTGTTAATGGTGTGTTGAGGTCCCCTACTATTATTGTATTGTTGTTGATGTCTTCTTTTAGTTCTATTAAGAGTTGCTTTACAAATTTTGGTGCTCCTGTGTTGGGTGCGTATATATTTATAAGTGTTATGTCTTCTTGGTGGAGAGTCCCTTTTATCATTATATACTGTCCCTCTTTATCTTTCTTTATCTGTTTTGCTTTGAATCTACCTTGTCTGATATTAGTATAGCGACACCTGCTTTCTTTTGTTCATTATTAGCTTGGAGTATTGTTCTCCATCCCTTCACTCTGAGTCTGTGTTTGTCTTTGGGGCTGAGGTGTGTTTCCTGGAGGCAGCATATTGTTGGATCTTGTTCTTTGATCCATCCTGCCACTCTGTGTCTTTTGATTGGGGAGTTCAGTCCATTTACATTTAGAGTGATTATTGAGACGTGGGGGCCTACCACTCCCATTTTGTGTCTTGTTTTCCGGTTTTCTTCAGTTTCCTTTGTTTCTCGTCCCATGGTTTAATCTGTTCTGATGTAGAGCTGCTACTCTCTGTTGTTGTCCTTCTACTTATCTCCTCTGCTCTTGGTTTTGTAGCCCCTTTCCTTTTTTGGATTTTTCAGGAATGAGGGTTTTCCTGAGGATTTCCTGAAGAGGAGGTTTTGTGGCAATGAACTCCCTTAATTTTTGTTTATCTGGGAAAGTTTTTATTTCTCCATCGAATTTGAAGGATATTTTTGCTGGGTAGAGAATTCTCGGCTGTAGATTTTTGTCCTTCAGATTTTTGAATATATCATTCCACTCTCTTCTAGCCTGTAAAGTTTCTGCTGAGAAATCTGCTGATAGCCTGATGGGGGTTCCTTTGTAGGTTAGTTTGTTTTGCCTGGCTGTCCTTAATATTTTCTCCTTGTCGTTGACTTTTGCTAGCTTCACTACTATATGCCGTGGAGTTGGTCTTCTTGCATTGATAAAGTTTGGAGATCTATTGGCTTCTGTCACCTGAAGATCCATCTCCCTCACCAGATTTGGGAAGTTCTCAGCCATTATTTCTTTGAATAGGTTTTCTGCCCCTTTCTCCTTCTCTTCTCCCTCTGGTATACCTATAATCCTTACGTTGCATCTCCTAATTGTGTCTGATAATTCTCGGAGAGTTTCTTCATATCTTTTAAGTCTTGCTTCTCTCTCCTCCTCTGCCTGCAACAATTCTATATTGCCATCTTCCAAATTGCTAATTCTTTCCTCCATATTATCAGCCCTACTGTTCAGAGCATCTAGATTTTTCTTAATCTCCTCTATTGTGTTCTTCATTTCCAGTATTTCTGTTTGGTTATTCTTTATCGTATCAAACTCTTTTTTGACATAGCTCCTGAACTCGTTGAGTTGTCGGTCAGAATTCTCTCTTAACTCATTGAGAATCTTAATGATGGCTGTTTTGAAGTCATCGTCATTTAGGTTATATATCTCATTTTCTTTGGGATTGTTTTCTGTGTATTTGTTGCTTTCTTTCTGTTCTGGAGATTTAATGTATTTTTTCATATTGCTTGATGTTGTTGATTTGTGCCTCCGCATGGAGATAGAGTTTAGTTGCTCCTTTCACTTGTTTCAGCTGCTGCGGTGGGGGGAGCAGCTGTTTATATTTCACCAACCAGGAACCCTGTCCGTAGTTGCTAACTGGGCCTGGGCCCCTCTTCGTAGCCACAGTGGCCCTTTGGATTCCCTCCTCTGCCGTGGGGGCCGTCACAGGGGGGCTTCAGGCTGCAGGTGCCTACTGTTGCAGCCCACCTAGATGTGCTCTCTCCTTGGGGTCTGCAACGGTGTTATGGGCTTTTCCAGCGGCCAGGGGTGGGATCACTTATATTTGTCGCTCCGTTGCTGTCGGCACCCACCAAATCTCACTTGTCCTCTATGGGTCGCAGGAGAGCTATTGGCATCTTCTACAGTCTGTGGTTAGTACACCTAGTTATGCTGCTTTTGCCCTGGGGTCTTCCAGCCTTGTGGCTGGCGGCTGGGTGCCTTCTACTGGTGCTGTGCAGAGGCTTTCCCTAAGGCTGCTGTGAGCCTGTAGGGTTTCCCCCTAGGCTACTAAGCTGGGTCTCTGGAACTCTCTCCAGCCCCAGTCCTCTCTGAGATCTCCGGCAATCCCTAGCCTCACGGGGTGGGCAACGGCAGCTGGGGGTCGCCCCGCCTTCTGGGATTCTCTCCGGGCCTCTCCCGGAGCCGTGAATGCTCAGCGTGGCCCCTCTGCTAACGGCAGACAGAGAGTTTTGTCTGCTGCCCGGGCGGAGCTCCGGCGCTTCCCCTCCGGGTCGCAGAACCGGCCTTTGAAAGTTCCCCCCGCCCCGGTCCTCTCCGAGATCTCTGGCAATCCCTAGCCCCACGGGGCGGGCAACGGCAGCTGGGGGTCGCCCCGCCCTCTAGGATTCTCTCCGGGCCTCTCCCGGAGCCGTGAATGCTCAGCGTGGCCCCTCTGCTAACGGCAGACAGAGAGTTTTGTCTGCTGCCCGGGCGGAGCTCTGGCGCTTACCCTCCGGGTCGCAGAACCGGCCTTTGAAAATTCCCCTGGCCCCGGTCCTCTCCGAGATCTCCGGCAATCCCTAGTCCCACGGGGCGGGCAACGGCAGCTGGGAGATCTCCGTGCCCTCCGTGTCTCTCTCTGGGACCCTCCGGGCGCCCCGAGCACCAGGCTGGGTCTCCCCGCCAATGGCGGGGAGAGACTCTCCCCGCGGGCTCAGGTGTGCAACTCCAAAGTTTCCCTCTGCGTTTAGGAGTAATTGCAGGGGGTTTAGGTAGGGTTCTGGTCACCTGTTTCCACCGTCGCTCCTCTGTTGTGTTCTCGCTCCTGTCCTAGATGTGTGTGGATCCTCTGGGGGCATCCGTTGGAAGAAAGCCACTTGCGGGTACTAGGCTGCCCGTCGGGGTTGGAGAGTTTTCACCTATTTCCACATCCTCCCGGAGGAAAGTCCATCCGCCTTCCGATGTATAGTCGTGTGGGTGTCTCAGACGTCCTGAGATGCTGTCTGGATATCCTTTGTCAAGCGATAAGTGTCCAAATAATTGTAGACTCGAAGGGCGAGAGACAAAGAGGACTACTCATGGCGCCATCTTGGCTCTTCTTGAATATGTTTTCATTACTGAAATATTTCAAATTCTTTCCCAAATGTTTCATTCCAGGAAACATTTGAACTTAAAATGTTGTGTCTATGATATCCAGTGGGGAATATTAAGCTTATATTTTCCTAGGTTTTATTCATGGGACACTTGAATCTTCAGAGCCATTCAATTGAGGCCACATTTGAGGACAATTGTAATTTATTTTTAAGAGGTGAAAAATGTGATTTTATTACATAGAGAATAGATGTAAATTACATAGATTGATGTAGGATCTGGACACACGGGGCACCCATTAACAATAGAAACATTTCTACTTGAGTTTTTGAAATAATTTACTTAACCTAGGAGACCCCCCTACCACCGCATATGGCAACAAATAAGGGAAATCAAGTCAGAGAGTAGTGAATTCCTATTAGATGTGAATCTCAAAACATCAACTAATATAGAAAGAAAAGTAAAGGAGAAAGAACCTGGGTTAACTTTAAAGTATATAATACTTTCCACAATTCATTCACATGCTTTAGGGGATTTTCTTAGGCTAACAATGAAAATATAAATTACAAACAAAAGAAGCAAAATTCTGTTTTTAAAGCAATTGTAGAAATTTATGTGATATACAAATAACATATAATATGAGTAACTCACATATGTCAAAGGCACTGTGACTCTTCCTAAATAACATAATTTTAATCATAAAGAGTAAATATATATTTTTTCACAATCCTTAAGTTCAGGTATGAAAGGAGAAAAAAATCTTTAAACTCTATGGTATTTTTTATTTGCTTTTTGGCTGTAACCTTAAAAAATATATATATATTTAAGTTCTTATTCTTAATATTTTTTTGTTAAACTAAAAAGCTGTCATTTGCAATTGTCTTGAAATGCTTAACTTGACTTTACATGTTCATTTACACTCTGATAGTTTTTCCTGCTGTGATTTCTAAAATTTTAAGTGTCCTTTCATCATGCCAAAAACCTTTTTATATATCTTTGCTGGTAGCTCATTCTTTGTGGAAAGTTTACATGTCTTATGTCTTAATTTCCTTGGAGTCACTTCTTTATTTTTCACATAAAACACACACACATATACTCATCCACATACACAACCAGACACACAAGCAGTCTATAGGTTTCCCCAACAGATAATATCGTTTGATTTTTGCTTTTCTGTGATGATTTCACACACTACTTTATTTCATGCTTAGAATTGTTTTCAATATTCCAATTCCTCATGAATTGGTGATAATAGAAAACATTCCTACTCACTTATTAGTTGGATTTTATATGCTCTGAAATCCTCAAATTGGTCATTTAAAGGAATTGAATACTACGAATCCTTATCAAAGTGTTTTACTGAATATATTCCATATATTGGGTACTTCTGTTCTTCCTTTCTGCACCATTCATTCATTGAGTATCTACTATTTAGTAGATTCTCTGCTAAGCAAGGAGTTTGGAGATGAACAAACCAACATACTATAAGAAGCTTGTGATGATGAAAGAGGAATCACTATTTACAAGGCAGAAAAAATCTTGTTATTTGTGTATGTGATGCGGGGGGAGCGGAGAGAGTGTGATTCTAGGCAGCAGGCTCAGCATGAGTTGGATCCATATTCAGGAAACATATGTAGTTTGGTGTGGCTGGAGTGTAGGGTGCAACTTGTTTTGACAAATACTGAAGAGCATCTTAGACTGTCTTCCAGGAAAAGCTGAATATAAAATGCACTTCTTACACATAAACTTTACAGATACATTGTACAGTCCAGTGTAGAGAGTCCAAAGAGCAGTCTGCACCTACGATCAATGCATTTCCAAATAAAGTGACTAATGAGGTGTTCATCTTGATAACTTCATGGTTCTCTTCCCTTTAAATTTCAGATATTTTTCTTTAGCTACTTCATCAGCGATATACCTAAGGTTTAACTTGTCAATTGCATAAAAGCATTTGGTAGAATTTACAAAATATATTTGAAATTGTATAAAATTCCTATTTAAAATCAATCACTATCAACTGCAATCCATTTGTCTGACAGTAGATCTCCCTGCTGAGAGCATTTCAGAAGAAAACAGTTTCCAATAAGAGCTGAGTAGCTTGTCTTGTGTACAAAAGCAGAACAGGCAGAGCGTGGGGGAATGGCTAAGACATTGATTACAATTGATGCTGGCCATTCCACAGGGCCTATGCCATGTTCCCTCGGGGAATCTCAACGTCTACTATATTTTGTTTGTTGTTAGAACTGTAGGCTGATCTGAATAGAGGCTGTGCTTTCCACATCTCCGCCTGTCCTGAAGCATTGGCCTTCCCTGAAAGAAGCCTACACATAGCATGCTATCCTGCATAGTGGAAAGAATGGTGATTTGACATTCCAGAAAGATTAAAGCATGCAATCCCAAACACACACACTTAATTTTTGACTTTTTACTCTTTCTGAAGAATGAAAAAGACTAAAGGAGAGTCATGAGTGGAAAAGAAGGATGTGTTTTTAACTAAATACTTCTTCAGATTTTCTTTCTGAGTGTTACTGCATCAGAAAGCAGTCCTGTGAGTTCTTCGAAAGCAACATATTACGTCTTAGCAATATTTGTACATTCATAACTTGGAGTAGAACCTGGCATATGAGAGGAATTCAGAATTTTTTTTGAGTAGTTGAGCAAATCCAAACTTTTTTTTCTAGCGTCTATCTACGGTCTAAATTTCCAGAGGAATATTAAAAATTTTGGAACCTAAGCATCATTCCCTATGTCCTTGGGGAGGCCATCAAGGTGCTAATGTTAAACTGTGATGGGTTGAAAGTCTATTCAGGAAAGGGCTGGCAGCCTCCCCTGGGTAAAGCCAAATGGGTCATAAACTTTCTCCTTCAGCTCATGCAGCTAAGTGCAGGGATTGCAAGTTTGCTGTTGGATTGCTAGTGGGTTCAGAGCTTCACATAATAGTCCCATTCATGTGTTTGATATGAAACTAACAAGAGCAGTAATTAAATATTAACGTAAATAATAAGCTCTTGGGATGAAGCCAGAAGAAAATGCAGAGTGTTTACCTAGAGCTAGTAGAAGCCATTTCACCCATAGTCTAACTGTGGTAATAAGATCTATATCTTATATTTTTGTATGTAAATCTAAAATCAAATAATTTGTTTTAACTCACTTTATAAACTATATAAATAAAAATGCTGCTCTTTATTTTCTTATCTCATGCTTTTGGGAGATTTAATTTTCTTCCTTTTAAAAAACAAGAGATCCACTCCTTGATTTTAATGTGCTGACAACTCTGCTTCCAACATGGATACAACATTCTTTGTAAATGTTGATGGTTTAAACCAAAATATGCTTATCCTTTGATAGTCTGAAAACTTTCTATGAATTTTGTATTTCTTCTCACAGGATGATGTTCTTGTTTAAATAGTGGCAGACTTTGGTAAATTAAAAACAATGGCATATTAAGAAGAATTTAGTATGAGAAATTCTATACTTCCATTCTTCCATTTTTAGCACAGAGTAGATTAGAAAATGAAAATCCTCTAACCACAAAGGATTAAAATGCTGAAACAGGAGACAGCACTAAGACATCATTTGTAAGCTCTTGTTATCCACAGATTTTTGTTGGTTTCTTGGTTTGTTTTACATTCTATTGAAGCATAACATAAGACGTAAAGTGTACAAATTATAAATGTACACATCAGTCTTCATAAAGTGAGCTCAGCTGTTTAATCAGTACCTCTATCAAGAAATAGCACATTTGTAAAACTCCAGAAGCTTCCACATTGTTCCTTTCTTGTCCCTATTCCACTGCTTTCCAAATGTAAGACCTATAGGGTTTAGCTTTTAAAAGGCATGGAAAGATGAAAAAGAAGGCTTTGAGTCTACAATTTGATGACTGCAGGTGGGGACCTGAAACAGGCAATCTCACCTAAGGAAGAGCTGCTGCTCAGTGAAGGGAGAAACTCCACCACCTCCACTGTCACAGCAACAAACCCAACCCAGAGGGGAAACTTATTTCTTGGTCTTGAACTGGGAATGAAGCTCGTCTAAAAATCTGAAGTCATATGTATCCCTCACAAGGGTTCAGAGCACAAATCCATGTTACCTGTATCTCCAAAATAAACTACAGCTAAGAAATTTTTCTGAAAAGTAATCAGGTAGTTTGCACCCTGTAGAAGATTGTAACTTCTAAATATGACCTCACCAGTATATACCAGGTCTCACATCATCTCATCTTGTCTCACAGAGCCCCTTCCTTGTAAAACTGGGTATAGCGCTGAAACTTCATGTCATAGAGTATGAAGGAAATGATGCTATGTGACTTCTGAGAAGAGGTCATAAGACAGAATACAGATTCTGCCTAGCTGTCTCCCTTAGGGAAAGTGCCTTTGGAACCCTAAGCTGCACTATAGGAAATATGAGAATCCTGGAGCTTTTTGGCTGAAGAGAATTCATACATATGTACAAAACTGAGTAGCCCCAGCTGTTTTAGTCTCCAGATGTTTGAGTCTTCTCATGCAGGTGCTATACATGTGACTGAGTGAGCTTTCAGATGAGTGAAGCTATTGGGCTGCCCAGGCAGCTGGCCAAAGTAACACACAACCTTTTCAATGAATATGATTCCCGTGAATCCTCAGATTTATAAAGACCAACATATTCTAAGCAGGACTAATTGTAGAGAAACTTTATTATATTAAAGTCAATGAGAACATCTTGCTGTATCAAAAACAATGAGAGAAAAAAAATCAATATTGCTTACAAAAGAACCTCAGTTAGACTGAGAGTTGACTTCTCCAAGGCAACACAGATGGCAGAAGAAAGGAGAATATCTGTAAAGTGCCAAACAAAAACATCACACCTATAATATATGCACAATGAGGTTATATATATTAAACACAGAATATTACATTTTATAGTCTAAAGCAAAATGTCCTCATAGGAATTCTTTTAGCACCTAATATATACATTTTAAAAAAGACTGAAAACAATAACCTTGGATCCTGACTTAGATGTGGCAAACAAAATAGAAAAAATATGCAAAAAGTATAATAAATGAAATCATAAAAAGAAGAGCAGGAATTATTGAATTAAAATCAACAAGTAAATAGAGAGAGTGGAAAAATTGGAAGTTACATCTTTGAAAAGCTGGACAAAATTTAGCAAACTTTCATAAGAGTTGTCAAAAAAACTTAGCAAAGGAACACAGAAAATTACAAATGAAAGGAGGTAATCACTACAGATGCAGTAGGGAACATTATGTGAAAAACAAACAAGCACTACACAAGGATATATCATATGATTCAATTTAGATAGAAATAAACAATAGGCAAATTTTATACTGTTTATTTATTTAAAATGATCATGATAAGAAATAAAATAATAAACAATAAATATTAGACTGTGAGAAGGAAAAGGGGTGAAGATAAGGTCATTTAAACATTGTGTGATGTTCTACTATTATGTTGTTTGATAGATTCATAAATATTCATGGTATATCATATTTATTATACTTATTCTGTTTTCTTGTGTAAAATATTTTATAATTAAGTTTTTGAGATAATTTTCTTATAGCATAATAGATTCCCTAAGCAAATGAATCTCACTATATGAATACAATTGACTTTCAACTCCAAATACATAATAGTTATAGATCTTTCTAATTAGACATCTAGCTTGGAGGTAGAAGAAAATGTAGCTCATAATATAGTTATGATTACTTACATTGCAGAAAACAACTTGTATCTTGAATATTTCACCTGTGACTATTCTATCATACATCTCTTCGCTACAAAAGAGAAAATTTAATTAATTAAAAATTTTTTCCTGGCTTAAAAATAAATCATATTTTACTGAGAGAGTTCATATGACAAATATTCCACAACTAGAATTTTAAGGTAAAATAAAATAACCTTATTTTAATATTTATTACTCATATTATTTAATATTTTTCCACTCTGTTCAGGCAATTTCCTATGCAGTTTCGATTGGTATTTTTCATTGTTCTTGCCTTGTCTTAACAATCTAGAAATGTAAAAGGGGTTATGACATAGTCCAGAAATTTGTTCGGACGCTGAAATATTCAAATAATGGAAAATATGCCTTTGTAAAGCATGGGTATGTTACTCTTTGTTTTTTTTTATGGTTTAGACAACTTTGTGACTGTCGCTCAATAAAAACCATAAAATTAAAATGACCATGCAAGGGTTTATGAAGCGCCTCTGACCCACCATGGTGAAGGAAGTGGTGGCAAAATTGTTTCCCAAGTCTGCTAAAATACCTGGAGGGAACCATTTTACAATATTTAGGCAGAGACAAGGTCTGGGAAATCCATTATGGGGGAAACCCCTCATCTTGCAGCTGCGCATAGAAATAAAAGTGTCAATGTCCACAAGTTATATTTTAAACTTTTCAAAATATACATTAAATGACTCCTCAGCCATCGTACCTTGGAGAGAAACAAATGAGAAAGACCTTGACAAAAATTAAAGTATAATTACTACTGGAATCATGAACATGAGTAGTTACTAGAACATTACTCAAATTCCATCTCTCATTACATTTCTTTCCAAATAGTAGAAACAAGAAATGAGTATAAAAACATTGGGTCTCACTACTATTTCTTTCCTAAGAATAAAAATCACCTTATCTGAAAGATTTGAGTTTAGAAGACTAGAATCTCTGCTCACACTATATTAACAAAATATTTTTCTCTAAGTACCCTAATAGATTTAACTCTCTGTCATATATATTTTTATATAAAGAGATTGAAACTTGCATATATTGCTCAATATATAAATGTAAACAACACTGTGGCCATAGGTTCTTACAGTCATTGGCTCTGTATTGTCTATTGGGGGAAGCTGAGTTCAGAGGATTGAGGAAAAAAGGCAATATGATATAACAATAGATTTGTGCATTTGCTGTATTTGAGTGAAATCTGCAATCTGGCTTTCAAAATATTATGTTATTATTATCTTGGTTATTATTGAGGAAACTCTGTTTAGCAATGGCTTAAAAATTAGGTTTTTTCTTATTTTTATTAACATAACGACAAGAGGTGGTGACAGTAACAGCTATAGCAGCTCAATAATCTTGCAGTCTGTTGTATCTGCAATTCTCATGGTCACTCCTCATGACCCTACCATGACCACCATGGCTCCAGTAAAAATATTCTTAAATGTCAGGAAAAAGAGGGAAGAGTGGTTCAAGCTATAACTGTTCCTTTTATAAGGAAGCAAAAGTTTTCTCATGAGCACCCCTTGCAGACTTTCACATACATCTTATTGTCTAGAACTGTGTCATTTGACCTCCTCTAAGGGCAATGAGGCTGAGACAGTCAGACTTAACTCTTCTAGCCTCTATAGTTGGTAGATGGGACAGGGAGAACATCCTTGGGAGTGGAAATTTGATTAGCCAACGACCAGAGTCTGTCAAAGTCATCAAAAAAGTTATTCGTTTATTCAGTACATGTTTGTTGAATGTCAAGGATTGTTCTAGGTTCTATTAAAATAGCACATTCATATATGTTAAATAAATAGATTACTTTATATGTATAAAATATATTTTTATAAATACAAACAATTTAGAATGGTACGCGACTTCAAAAAAAAAAAGATTGAAATAGAAGTTTGCAAAGTACTTTTTTTTAATGTGCTTTTAAAAAATTGCACCTGGACATTCTTGAAAATGTTTATGAAAAAGTATTGCAGTTGGAATTGTACTACACTAGAAAACAGAAGTAAATATTTCCAGAAAATTTATAAATCTAAAGATCTTTCTGTGAGAAGGTAAAGGGACTAATGCACCAATAGTGCATATGACGGAGGGCTTGACAATGTGTTATCAGGCATTGCACGTTTTATATACTTGTTGATCCTCTGCTACTGCTATTTAATTTTTCATACTAAGGCAATAGACTAGATTTATGTTAGAGTAGGTGATAATACATTTTGTTCTGTGAGAAAATATTGGGCGATGCAAAAGAGAATTAAATGGAATAACTCGTCAAATTACATATAAGATCCTGAAAGCTGAAAAGAAATAATAGGAATAGTATCATCTTATGATGGCAAAACTGCTTATTTGGTAAATTTTAGAAAAATGTTTATTATTATGTTCAAGATATGTAATTGTTTCAGCTCTGATCTCATCAGTAATAAGATAAAAACATTGAGACAAATTCACTTCATTTTTGGAATCTGAAAAAAGCCAATTTGGGAAGTTTCAAAAATGAAAAAAGCACTATACTTGTGTTCATTAAGTTGTTTTTTTAATATGTGCTGTTAATGAATACAACAATGTATAAATGCAAAATTTTATTATTAATTTTCTTTCCCAGACAGGTCCATGGGACTGGAATAGAAAAGGACTATTTTTTTGACGAAGTGTGCATTTCATAAAGGAGCTCCTAATTGCTATAACGTTGAGTCAAATCCTCCTCTCTATTCTGGGTTCATATTCTGCTGAACCAATATCAGGTGGAGAAAAGGACATGACCAGGATTTAATCTGTTTAGTTTGTAAAGTTCACCTTTCCTTCCCTCGAAATAAAGTCGAATAATTCCACTATCAAAGTAAGTTCGCATTCACCATTTGGCCCTTGAGTGGCCCCTTATTCTTTCAAGAATGACTACATTCCTGCATTAAAGTATTTGATATAATGCTGAGTAATGAGCTTAAAAATAAAAGTAAGAATAAAGAGATGAAATTAATTTTAGTAACATATTATATTTAATCCAATATTCCAAACTATTGGCATTTCAATATGTACTTAATATACACACTATTAATGAGATATTTTATCTTCTTTTTGTACTAAGTTTTCAAAATCCAGCTTTTACAGTACATCTGAATTCAGACTAGCTGTATTTCAAGTGCTTAATGGGCAAATGTGGCTAGTGGCTACTGTGTTGGACAGGGCAGCTCCAGAGTATCTGGGATTTAGCTATTCTTTTTCCATTTGACTAAAGCAACACATTTTCCTTTCCAGTCAAGCTAGGTGCTGGGTTAAAATAGTTTCGTATAAAAATTTGGGGGTGCATAGCAAAGACGCACACTTAAATAAAACAGAAAGCCACCTGTACTTGGAGATAAACCAAGCATGAATCTCAAGGCAAAACATAGACCACAAGTAGGAAAATATTTAGATAACCACAACAAATCTCCTTTTAATTTTGAAATATTTGAAGCATAACCATTCAACATTAGACTAACAAAATAATTTGGATACAATCCAATAGTTAAAATTTATAGAGGCAATAAAAGTGATGATTATTTATTATATATATTTTTTAATAACATGATAACATATCCATGAAATAATTTTAAGTAAAATGAGTTTTAACATTATGTCTGGTATGACTTCATTTTGGTAAAATAAAAATATTTATCATTATTTCAACATACTTGTGCAGTAGAAAAGATTGAAAAGCTAAAGATGAAGTCCTTAAAATGTAAAATATGTGTTTGAATTATGAAAATTTTGTATCTTTTATGTGTTTATCAACATTTTTTAAAAGGTACTATTTTTTGTTGATAACAAATACAAGATGGCAATATGCGTGACTAGATAATATGAAAACCCTTCTACTGTAAACACTTGGGTATGCAAGACAAATTATATCAAGCATTCTCCTACACACATAATTGAGGCTATATAAAGGAAAGCACAATTCCTTACTTTCCACAAAGAAGAAAGAATTCAAAACAAGCTCAGTAAGCATCTGATGCTAAGGCTGGTCTTGTAGCTTCCCTAAGTCGATGGGCATGTGAGGATGGAAGGGGAGCTTCTCTATAATCCAGAGGATTAGGTTTTACCCTCTGCACAGGAAGAGGAACTCTATATTGGGACCTAGAAGGGTCAATGTTTGAAAATGAAACCTTTAGGCACATGTGTGTGGTGATGGATTATAATTAGTCATTGGGTGGTGAACATGATCTACAGAGAATTTGAAATATATTATGATGTACATCTGAAAGTTATGTAATGTTATATTCCAATGTTACTACTATAAAAATTAAAATTAAAAAAAAAAAGAAAACGAAACCTCTGCCACAAAACTAACCCTCAGTGAAAAAATTGGCTAACATATTCACCCACAGGGAAATGACAAACACATATTTATGTTTTTTTTTCTTGGGCTCCTGCTGGGATGTCTTCTAAGAGTTTGTAACTCCATGTGTACCACCCAATAGGTGTGGTTTCAGTGTACACTATAACTTGGCCTACGAAAAGTCTAGCTGATAAACATAAAATTTCATTCTAAACTAATTGCATTTCTATGACAAGAAAAACTCTAAGCCCAGGCTACATAGAGTTTCAAGATAAAGCATTGCAAATTTTCAGTTCATATTATAAATATAAATTTACAAAGCCTGTTAGGGTTTCTATCGTTGTATAACAAATTCTCACAAAACTGCTAGCTTAAAACCAGCTTTTTGGGGCTGGCCTTGTGGCCGAGTGGTTAAGTTCTCATGATCCGCTGTGGTGGCCCAGGGTTTCGCCAATTCCGATCCTGGGTGCGGACATGGCACTGCTCGTCAGGCCACATTGAGTTGGCGTCCCACATGCCACAACTAGAAGGACCTGCAACTAGGATATACAACTGTGTACCAGGGGGATTTAAGGAGATAAAGCAGGAGAAAACAAAAAATAGAAGATTGGCAACAGTTGTTAGTTCAGTTGCCAATCTTTAAAAACAAAAACAAAAACACCTTTTCATACGCTCATGGGTTCTGTGGGTTTGGAATTCAGACAGAGAATAGCCGGAATGTCTTATTTGTTGCATTATGTCTGGAGCATAGGTTTATGAAGACTTGACAGCTACAAGTGACTCCATGGATGGTGGCTGGAATCGACCAGAAGTCCTCATGTGTCTGTGAGTTGATTTTGCCCATTGTCTAGGACCTTAGCTAGACAGGAGTTGGGTTCACAGGAGAACCAACATGCAGCCTCTCCTTGTGACCTGGTTTCTTCAAGTTGACCTGGTGGCTCCAAGTTTTCAGAAGGAAACTTCCTGGCAAACAAGTCAGAATCAACATTGCCTTTTATGACATAGCTTCAGAAGTCCTTCAGCATCACTTCCACCATATTCTATTTGTTGAAAATTAGTTAGTTATACCAGCCAAGGTTCAAAGGACAGGAATAGAGAAATTACCCTCAATGAGAAGTAGGTTAAAGGCTTTGTGGACATTTTTTCAAACCACCACAGTCTGCATTTTGGTCACAAATTATTTATATTCCTCCCACCTGGAAGCGTACTTACCTCCTCAAAAATCTTCTTTCATTACAGAGTTAGGCTCAGGCTCAAGGCCCAGAATCTCATGATCTATATCAGATTCATGTCAGATGAAGTTCTTCAGGTATAGTGCCTCTTGAGCTGAAGACCTGTGAAGCAAAGAGAGAAATTATCTGCCCCTTCTGGCCACATTTCTCTCTCAAACATATGCAACAGCTATGTTTGCATTAGATAACTGCAGTTGGATTGCAGTTGGATAACTGCAATTAAAAAGATGGCAAAAAGAAAAACACAATGTTATGTAACACAATCAGGCCCCACCAATGCTAAAGTCCACCTGGGTGCATGTTGGCAGTTCTTTGATTGAAGACTTAGTCCTACTCTCTGGAGGTTTTTTTTCTGTTTCCTGTGGCACTTGGTTTTGACTTATGAATTCTTAGTTCTGCTCTCTGACAAGCTGTACAGCATTTCTATAAATAAAACATGATATATCATGAGCTCAAAATATGAAATTACAGAGCTCATTAGGAAATAATCTAAGATGACTGAGTGTAATGAATATCAACTAAAAGTAGGTTTAATATGCCAAGAATTTATGAGTGCTATGATTAACGGTAAAATTAATATCTTAAATGATAAAGACACAGACAAATTAAAATCTTTAAAATAAGACACCATGATGTATCATGTACATCATGTACAGTGGATGTACATTTAAAAAATAGAATTTTAGAAATACAAATAAAATAAACATTATTAAAATTTAAAACACATTTCATGGGTAAAATAGCAGTTTAGATACAGTTGAAGACAGAATTAGTAAACTAGAAGAAAGCACTAAGGAGCATAAATATGTGAGGTTTAAAAGACTTGTGGGATATAATTACACAGTGTAACACATTCTGATGGAGTCCCCTTGAGAAAAAGAGGAAACATATGATATAAAAATGGTTGAAAGTACTGGAGGGTTATCTTAAATCTTCTGATCCTAAAAGTATAATACATCCCAAGTGAGAATAAATAAAAATAAATAAATAAAATAAATAAAAATAAATCTATACCTAGCCATATTCTAAAGGAAACTTCAGAGTCAGAGAGATTTTATCAGCAGCCTGGGGAAAAAGAATAACTACCAAAAAAACACTATAAGCTAGACATTAAACTTGACATCAGCAAAACATCAAAAGATAATATTATACATTCATAGTTTTTGGAGAAAATAATTATTAGTCTAGAATTCCAACCCCAGGTAAACTACCATTAAGGGTAGGCATGAAATAGACATTTTTCTAGAGAAACAATGAGTAAGAGTCCATCACTCATAGACATTCATAAAAAAGCTTACTAATGTTGTTATTTAGGAGGACGGATCTAAGCACCAGGAAGGAGTAGAATGCTAGCTATAGCGGTAATCAAAGAATCTGTTTGACATATGAGTAAATCTAGTTAAGGATTACCTAATTTTGGAGATATAAAAAATTATGGACAAGAAAATTGTGTAAGACGGGAAGCAGTGGAGTAATTGCAGGTAATAAATAATAAGCATCTTCTAAATCTTGAGAAGTCTATTTGTAATAACTAGCTTTAAACATTGTTGAATAAATTATGCTTATTAAAATTGTGAAAATATCATGAAAGTAAGAGAAAGAAAATAAAAGGGGAAAAAACCTTGTTTCAGAAATATTGGAGATAAGTAACATTGAAAATCCTGTCATGGAAAAACACTTAGAATATTGCAATCATTGTTGGAAACATATCCTGGATGTCAGGATTGGAAATGCAACACATCAGGTCCAAAAGCAAAGAATAAACGGAGAGATGGAATAGAAAGTGAGAACGGATGCAGCAGCTGTTCCGGGAGGCAGGTCCTTTAGTGGTAACCAAGGGCTTGGCTGTTAATGGTCCAAAAGACAAAGTGTAAGTTGAACACAAGGGCTGAAAGTGAGTATTGGTGCTTCAATGGGTTTGATGGCATTTGTTGATGGTGGTGATCAAAGGGCTTCAGTGGTAACCATCATGCAGGTACAGGATCAAGGTAGGATGTGGGAATTTGAGAAAAAGACTGGCATGAAACCTGAATTTCAAAAGATCTTTGCCCTCTGTGTAAATGTGGACCAAAAAAAAAAGAAGTCTGCCTTCAATAGGAAATAAAAAGAAATATTTTCTGCTCAGTTTGGCTGTGGATAAGGTAGAAAAAAATATCCCCCCTGACATTTTGTGACCACATGCTTTCATTCACATGGGTTTTGTATTAATATTTATACTACTTTACTTGTGAGGTCTGGGAACTCAGACAACACAGGATTTCTGAGATAAAGTCCCACCAAATATAAGCTTTTAATCTAAAATAACAAAATACAAGAGGAAGCAAGCCACCATGAAGTCAGCAGCAGCCAAAAACAAAGAGCATGATTAATCTGTCTAGAAAAGGAAAATAGAATTATTGGATCTAGGCTATGTGGCATAGACTGGCTAGCTGCTCTCCCAGCCTATTTCATCTTCCTCTTGGATTCAGAGATGGAGTGATTACATTTCCACATTTCCCTTGTGGTTGTCTATGGCCATATGACCAAGTTCTGGCCTATGGAATGTGTCTAAAAGTGATGCATGTCTCTTCTAGGCCTACATGATATTAACTTCCAACATACAATATTCTATTCTGTTTTTTCTCATCCTTACAGAATGTAGAGGACAGTACAAGTTTGGAGGAGGATGACCCAAGATCATGAACGAGATTATATATTCAAATATGCACAAGGAAGATCACTGAGCCCAAAGCACCTGACTGACCTGGTTTATATTTGCAAGGAATATAGGGCATACAGATTGGTTGTGTGTTTGGAGCAACAGCTAGCACTATGTAAATTAATAAACCGTAAAATATGCATAAATGGTTAAATAAATAAAAGAAGGAATTGAAAATAAGAAAAAGTAAAAGCTCTTTCAGTAAGGACTAGACAGATTTGGAAAAGAACCAAAGCAAATACCCACAAATTAAATATTTAGGCATTAAAATTAAATACAACATTTAATAGTTTTAAATTCAGATTAATTGGAATTGAAGGGAGAAATAGTAAACTGAAAGAATTATCCAGAAAGGAAATTATGCAGAATACAGCACAAAGAGATAAAGGGGTAGGAAAATGGTAGATCAAGAGACATGGAGACAGGCCAAAATACTTCTAATAATTGTTCTTAAAAGAGAGGAGAGAGGGAAAGGAGGAGCAGCACAATTGGGTGGCATAAGGAATGAGAGTGTTTCAGATCTTATGAAAGAACCATATTAAGGAAGAGCAATATATCCCAAACAGGTAAGGAGAAATCTACATTTAGACACTTAGGAAACTGACAACCACAAAGATTAAAAGATGATCTTAAAAGCAGTCTAAGAAAAGACATATTAACTAGAAATTACAATGACTGCAGATTCTCAATTGTAAAATTAACATCCAAAAAGTGTGGAACAGCATCATCAGAGTACTGAGAAACGTATCAAAAGATCTAACCTATTAATCAGATTGAGAGTGATTATTTTATTTCACTTTTTAGAACCAAGAATAGGTCTTTATTAAAGGAAACTCCAGGAAGAAAAAAAGCAACAAACTGAAGGAAGAACTCAGTTGAAAGAATCATAGTTAAGCCAAAAAAATGTTAATTTATTCCACAAATATGTATACTGAATACCTATTATGTGCAAAGCACTGAAATAGTGCCTAAGAACACAGAAGTGAATAAAGAGACAAACTATAGCCTCAGAGAACTTAGACTCTAGAGGGAAGAAACAAAAAAATTTAATAAGATTTATAGTGCTAAGTGCGATGGTAAAAATTAAGACAGAGGATGGAAACAGAATGTTCAGAAGGAGCTTCAATTTTTTTAATCTCTTTTAAAAATTTTATTGAGGGCATATAGTTTAAAACACTGTGAAATTTCAAGTGTACATTATTATTTGTCAGTCACCATACATATGTGCTCCTTTACCCCTTATGCCAACCCCCCCAACCCCCTTTCCCTTTGGTAGTCACTAATCTGTTCTCTTTGTCCATGTGTTTCTTTATCTTCCACATATGAGTGTAATCACATGATGTTTGTCTTTCTCTTTCTGATTTATTTTACTTAAAATAATACCCTCAAGGCCAATCCATATTTTGCAAGTAGGATTATTTTGTCTTTTTTAATGGCTGAGTAGTATTCCATTGTATACATATGCCACATCTTCTTTATCTAATCATCAGTTGATAGGCACTTGGGTTGCTTCCATGTCTTGGTTATTGTGAATAATGCTGCAATGAACATAGGGGTGCATAAGTCTCTTTAAATTGTTGATTTCAAGTTCTTTGGATCAATACCCAGTAGTGGGATAGGTGGGTCATATGGTATTTCTATTTTTAATTTTTGAGAAATCTCCATACCATTTTCCATAGTGAGTGTATCAGTTTGCATTCCCATTATCAGTGTATGAGGGTTCCCTTTTCTCCATATACTCCTCAACATTTTTTATTTTTTGTTTTTGTAATTAAAGCTATTCTGAGAGGTATAAGGTGATGTCTCAATGTCGTTTTGATTTGCATTTACCTAATGATTAGTGATGTTTCACATCTTTTCATGTGCTTGTTAGCCATCTGTATATCTTCTTTGGGAAAATGTCTGTTTATATCCTCTGCCCATTTTTTGATTGGGTTGTTTCTTTTTTTGTTGTTGAGTTGTATGCTTTTTTTTAAAATATATTTTGGAGATTAACCCCTTGTCAGATATATGATTTGCAAATATTTTGCCCTGGTTGGTGGATTGTCTTTTCATTTTGTCCATGGTTTCCTTTGCCTTGAAGAAACTTTTTAGTTTGATGTGGTCCCATTTGTTTATTTTTTCTTTTGTTTCCCTTGCCTAAGTGGACATGGTAGTCAAAATGATGCTTCTAAGACTGACATCAAGGAGTGTATTGCCTATATTTTCTTCTGGGAGTTTTAAGGTTTCATCTCTTACCTTCAAGTCTTTAATCCATTTTGAGTTGATTTTTGCGTATGGTGTAAGATAATGGTGTACTTTCATTCTTTTGCATATGACTTTCCAGTTTTCCAAAAACCATTTGTTGAAGAGACTTTCATTTCTCCACTGCATGTTCTTAGCTCCTTTGTTGAAAATTAGCTTTCTGTAGATGTCTTGTTTTATTTCTGGGCTTTCAATTCTGTTCCATTGATCTGTGTGCTTGTTTTTGTGTCAATAGCATGCTGTTCTGTTTACCCCAGCTTTGTTGTATATTTTGGAGTCAGGGATTGTGATGCCTGCAGCTTTGTTCTTTTTTCTCAGGATTGCTTTAGCTGTTCAGTGTCTTTTGTTGGTCCATATGAATTTTGGGATTCCTTCTTCTTTTACTGTAAATAATGTCCTTGGGATTCTGATTGGGATTGCATTGAATCTGTTGATTGCTTTAGGAAGTATGGACATTTAAATTATGTTTATTCTTTCAATCCATGATCATGAAAGACCTTTCCATATCTTTATCTTATCATTGATTTCTTTCAATAATGTCTTATCGTTTTTGTTGTATAAGATTTTCACCTCCTTTGTTAAAATTATCCCTGGACATTGTATTCTTTTTGTTGTGATTGTAAATGGGATTGTATTCTTGATTTCTCTTTCTCTTAGTTCATTATTAGAGTATAGAAATGCAACTGACTTTTGTAAGTTGATTTTATACCTCGCCACTTTGCTGGAATTGTTGATTATTTCTAATAGTTTTCTGATGGATTCTTTAGGGTTTTCTTCATATAGAACCAAGTTGTTTGCAAAGAATGAGAGTTTCACT
Organism: Equus asinus; assembly: GCF_041296235.1. Lineage (NCBI taxonomy): Eukaryota > Metazoa > Chordata > Mammalia > Perissodactyla > Equidae > Equus > Equus asinus. The sequence goes on along the minus strand of NC_091793.1, from coordinate 47,544,528 downwards.
TCTTCCTTGCCAATTTGGATACTTTCTATTTCTTTTTCTTGACTAGCTGCTCTCTCCAAAATCTCCAGTATGATGTTGAATAAGAGCAGTGAGAGTGGGCACCCTTGTCTTTTTCCTGTTCTCAGAGGGATGGCTTTCAGTTTTTCCCCATTGAGTATGATATTGGGTTTGTCATATACGACCAGTATTATGTTGAGGTACTTTCTTTCTATGCCTATTTTGTTGAGAGTTTTTATCATAAACAGATGTCGGATCTTGTCAGATGCTTTCTCTGCATCTATTGAGATGATCATGTGATTTTTATTCTTCATTTTGTTAATGTGGTATATCTCATTGGTAGATTTATGAATGTTGAACCATCCCTGTGTCCCTAGTATAAATCCAACTTGATCATGGTGTATGATCCTTTTAATGCATTGCTGCATTCGGTTTGCCAATATTTTGTTCATGATTTTTACATCAATGTTCATCAGTGATATTGGCCTGTAGTATTCCTTCTTTGAATTGTCCTTATCTGGCTTTAGGATCAGGGTGATGTTGGCCTCATAGAATGAGTTTGGAAGTGTTCCATCTTCTTCAATTTTTTGGAATAGTTTGAGGATAGGTATTAAATATTCTTTGAATGTTTAGTAGAATTCTCCAGAGGAGCCATCTGATCCTGGATTTCTATTTTGGGGGAAGTTTTTGATTACTGTTTCAGTTTCTTTACTTGTGATTTGTCTATTCAGATTCTCTATTTCTTCTTGATTCAGTTTTCAGAGGTTGTATGAGTCTAAGAATTTGTCCACTTTTTCTAGATTGTCCAATTTGTTGGCATGCAGTTTTTCACAGTATTCTTTTATAATCTTTTGTATTTCTGTGGTATCCATTGTAATTTCTTCTCTTTTACTTCTGATTTTATATATTTGAAACTTCTCTCTTTTTTTCTTAGTTTACCTGACTATGGGTTTCTAAATTTTGTTTATCTTCTCAAAGAAAAAGCTCTTAGTTTCATTGATTTTTTCTATGTTTTGTTTGTTTGTTTCAATTTTATTTATTTCTGCTCTAATTTTTATTAATTCCCACCTTCTATTGACTTTGGGCTTTGTTTGTTCTTCTTTTTCTAGTTCTGTTAGGTGTAATTTAAGATGGCTTATTTGAGCCTTTTCTTGTTTGTTAAGATGGACCTGTATTGCTATGAATTTTCCTCTTAGCATGGCATTTACTGCACCCTATATAAGTTGGTATGATGTTTTTTCATTTTCATTTCCTCCAGATATTTTTTGATTTCTCCTTTAATTTCTTCCTTGATCCCTTGGTTGTTCAGTAGCACATTGTTTAGTCTCCATATATCTGTCACTTTCTCAGCTTTTCTTGTAGTTGATTTCTAGTTTCATAAATTTACAGTCAGAATAGATGCTTGATATGATTTAAATTTTCTTAAATTTATTGATGCTTGCCTTGTTTTTCAACATATGGTCTATCTTGTGAATGTTCCATGTGCACTGTAGAAGAATCTGTATTCTGTTGTTTTTGGAGGCAGTGTTCTATATATATCTATTAAGTTCATCTGGTCTAGTTTTTTGCTTAATTTCAGTATTTCCTTATTGACTTTCTGTCTGGATGATCTATCCATTGGTGTAAATGGGGTGTTGAGGTCCCCTACTATTATCGTGTTGCTGTTAATGTCTCCTTTTATGTCTGTTAATAGTTGCTTTATGCACTTTGGTGCCCTTGTGGTAGGTGCATACATATTTACACATGTTATGTCCTCTTGGTGGAGTGTCCCTTTTATCATTATATATTATCCCTCTTTGCCTCTCATTGCTTATTTTATCTTGAAGTCTACTTTGTCTGATATAAGTAGAACAACACCTGCTTCCTTTTGTTTGCTGTTAGCTTGGAGTATTGTATTCCACCCCTTCATTCTGAGCCTGTGTTTGTTCTTAGAACTGAGATTTATTTCCTGAAGAAAGCATATTATTATTTTTTGTTTTAAATCCTTCCAGCCACTCTTTGTCTTTTGATTGGAAATAATTAGCCATTGGTGATTAAATTATTCTCTAGCCCTCTAATCATGTGCTGCATTTCTCTGGTAACCAGCTCCATCCTCCAAGAGTCACCTAACTAGGATAAGCTCAGGTATGACTGGAAGATGTTTATTATTAATAACAAAAGACTCTCCTCTCAATATATCACTGAGGAAGTTCAAAGGACTTTAGGAGAAAGGGTTTTATTATCAGCAGAGTCACCCACAGTAGACAGGTTTCAGTAAAGCTTCTAGAGTAAGACAGACTAGGAAGAAGGACTTGGCTACCCATTTCTGAAAAAACTGGCCATGAGAAAATGCCATGAATAGCAACAGAGCATCAGCTGATCTAGAGCTGGAAGGTGAGAGGCTTGCACAAAAAGGCAGGACAGGGTTCCGCTCTGCTGTACACAGTCACTAGGAATTGGGATAGACTTGATGGCACTAACAATGACTAGGGCCTCTGTGCCAGGAACCAGGGAACCAGGGACAAAAACTAACTATGTATTTCTTATCATATCATAATACCACACTGGCTGATACATATTTAGAGAAGATCCCAAAGTTTAGCTCAACTTCTTCCCCATAGATAGAGTATTTATTTAATTTATAGTCCAAATGGGATATATTTGAACATTAAACTGGGGCCAACTCCATGGCCAAGTGGTTAAGCTCTCACACTCCACTTTGGTGGTGCAGGGTTTCACTGGTTCAGATCCTCAGTACATACATGGCATCACTCATCAAGCCAGGCTGAGGCAGCATCCCACAGAGCACAACCAGAAGGACTTACAACTAGGATATACAACTATGTACCAGGGGGCTCTTGGGAGAAGAGGAAAAAGAAATTAAAAAGAGGATTGGCAACAGATGATAGCTCAGGTGCCAATCTTAAAAAATCTCAACATTAAACTGAGTGCTACCAATAATTACTTTGGTACAACAGATGAAATAAGAACTGTCCTGGCAAAGTTGGACAAAGAACCACCACACCTATATGTGGAAAAAGTTTTGGCAATAACTTTCAAACTATATTTTTCTCCCCCTGGAAAAGTGAACTTGTCCCTAATACTATAGTATCTTAGCATAAGTAGGTCTAACACCAGGTGATCAAGACTCTAGTGTATACTTATAGAAATGTTTATATTATTCTGTACAGTCTTAAAGTGAATGAAATTTAAAATGAGTGATATAAATACCCAGCAGTTGGATAGCTGGATCGTATGGTAAATCTATTCTTAATTTTAGGAGGATGCTCCATACTGCTTTCCATAGTGGGTGCACCAGTTTGCACTCCCACCAGCAGTATACAAGGCTTCCCTTCTCTCCACATCCTCTCCAACACCTTTTGTTTCCTATCTTATTCATTATAGCCATTCTGACTGGAGTGAGTTGATACCTCATTGTAGATTTCATTTGCATTTCCCTGATAAGTAATGATGTTGAGCATCTTTTCATGTGCCTGTTGGCTACCCATATATCTTTTTTGGATAAATCTCAGTTTAGATCTTTTGCCCATTTTTTAATTGGGTTGTTGGTTTTTTTGTTGTTGAGCTGTATGCACCCCTATGTTCATTGCAACACACAATAGCCAAGACTTGGAAGCAACCTAGGTGCCCATCAAGGGATGAATGGATAAAGAAGATGTGGTACTTATACACAATGGAATACTACTCAGCCATAAGAAATAATAGAATCTGGCCATTTGTGAATAACATGGATGGTCCTTGAAGGCATTATGCTGAGTAAAATTAGTCAGAGGGAGAAAGTCAAATGCTGTTTGATCTCACTCATAAGTAGATGATAAAAACAACGACAAATAAACACATAGAAATGGAGATTGGATTGATGGTTACCATAGGGGAAAGGGGGGAGGGCAAAAGGAGTGATTAGGCTCACATGTGAGGGGATGGGTTATAATTAGTTTTTGGGTGGTGAACATGATGTAATCTACACAGAATTCAAAATATATTATGATGTACAACTGAAAGCTGTATAATGTTATAATCCAATGTTACTGCAATTAAATAAATAAATACATAAATAAATAAATAAAATGAGAAATATATAAAGAAAGAAAAAAATTAGTCTACAACCAAGAAATACCTAGAATAATTTGGACTAACAAGTAAGAGTAAAATTAAGAAGGTAAAGAAAGCAATCTAGGTAAATTGAAATACATTCTTTTTTCTTTTTTTTGCTGAAGAAGATTTCTTCCAAGCTAACATCCACTGCCAATCTTCCTCTTTTTGTATGTGTGCTACCACCAGCACGTTGCCACCGAAAAATTAGTTGTGTAGGTCCAGACCCAGGAATGGAACCCGGGCAGCCAAAGTGGAGCGTGCTGAACTTAACCGCTAGGCCACTGGAGCTGGCCCAAAACACAATTTAAAATAAGATAAAAATAGAAAGTCAATTAAGAGATTAAACAAGTATTAGTAGAAGTAAAGCAAAAATGAAGTGAATCCAATTAGGTAAATATTCTAGGCTAACCAGCAGAAAAAGAAGTAAGAAAAAGACGAAATAAATAAATCAAAAGAAAACAGGCATAAGAATTCATCAGAAAGTCCTTGGAATGACACAGCATCCTTAGGAAGCAGCTTCTGTTGGGATTGTGGCTTGTTCCTTTTTTGTCCCCATCACTATATACCACCCTCATCCTCTTCCATCGTCACCTGTGTGAATCCTTTCTGCCTTTACCTCAAAATACATATTCTTTTCATCTTTTTATGGAAAAAAGAGTCACAAATTTGTAAATTTGAGGATGTAAACTATAGTGAGGAGATATATAGAGTGAAAATCTTCCTCTCCTCAAGAAATGTATAAGATGTCTACTTAATTGTTTCCACTCATTTCTCCTTAATTATAAGCTGCTTTTCCCAGATCAGGTATTGGAAGTTCTCCCGAATTAACCTTTTCTAACAAAGAAGTATTTTCATTATAAGATGCAAATTTCAATCAATTAGTGAGAGTAGATACACGAAGACTTCAGTTTTTAAATTTAAGTAGAATCTCCTAGAAGTCTTGTTAAAACACAGATGGCTGGGCTGCACCTAGAGTTTCTGATTCAGCAGCTCTGAGAGGGGCCCAAAAATCTGCCTTTCTAACAAGTACTCAGATGATGCCAACATTGCTAGTACAGGGACCACAACTGAGAATGACTTCTTCCTTCCACTATGAACCACATGAACACATTCTTTTTTCTGTCTTTTATTGGAATCTTTTGCCCACAGAATCTGTAGGAATGTTAGCTCCAAAGAGGCAATATTTCTCACAAGTTGTGTTCATTTATTATTGGTATCTATTTGAATGGCTGTGATCTCCCTAAATTTTGATTTCCTTTTCAATAAGAGAAGAAAGACAACACATCTGAATTGTTAATGTTTGTACATGAGGTGGGGTTTAAGAAAAGATTCCACATGAAGTGTTTGATATAATGTCACAGAGTACATATTCGTCACTGGTAAGAGGATGATGAGACAAAGAAAGAGGAGGAGAAGGAGAGCATTAGGAAGAAAAACATTCAACATGCCACCCAAGTAACTGCAAGGTGAAACACAATATTATAACTTTTGAAAAAGCGCTAAGCAATGCTTTCACATTTCTTATCCCATTCTTCACTCTAAAAGTAAATAGTATTAATAAAAATCTACAAGCTTTTTCTATAAACGTAAATGCAGTGATTAAACATTTTTATTAAACTTACAAGTACATTGCACAAAAATATTTAAAATTAAACAAATACTATGCAAATATATCCTCATATACCAAAATATAATATATTGTAAATTGTAGATGTGGAAATGATTTTAAGAATGTTTTCTTTGGCTGATGTATTAAATACATATAATATAATCATATGTGGTAGTGATTTATTTCTTGTTTTTTCCTGATTTTGAGATTTCAATCTAAGGTTATTGAGACTGGAAGATTCTGCTAGCTGTTATAGAAATAAAAATAATTTTCCCATTTACAGATAGAAAGGATTAAACAAATCCACTTCCTATATGACTATCTTTACAAACAAATGAACGATTCTTAACAACAACTTCCATGCTCTTTTCTGGAACACATTTCTTACATTAAAAAGGCAAGTGATGATAATTTTATCTCAAACCCATTTTCTTAAGTAAAATATGTGTTACATCACATTTACTTAGCACAGGTTCTAAATTCTGTTTCACATCTATATCTGTGGAGTGCTCAAAGCTTTTCTTCTGCTACATAGAAAGGCAAAGGAATTAATATTAACTGTTTTTTTCAATCTTTCTTGAATGAAGTGGTATTCTCTGCTGAAGCAGTTGGGACAATTTATTCACAGTGTGATGGGAGGAAAGAAAAAAAGAGAACAGCATACAGCTATTAATTCAAAGAATCCTTAGAAAACGTGTGCACAATAGCGATTTATGAGAATATACTGACTAGGAACACGCCCAAACTCTGTTGATATGTGAAATAAATAGCCTGATCTACTGTACTATGAATTCCTGCCAGTTCTCAGTGTAGGTTAGAGCTCTGTTTTGACTATTAAACGGCAAACAGTAACATCTGGAAATGTGAAGGTCAAAGGTCATTTTACTCATAAAACTGCAGCAGTACGATTCATAATAACCTGTATTTGAACTTTGCATGAATTGAGGACTGCTGCTGATATTGCTGTATAAATAAATTTTTAAAAAATCATTCTTTCATTCTGTTGTGATTTTATTTTGGTGACTTGTGTTACTTAAACAGCTAGTATGGAATTCAAAATTTCCAAATGCTGTATCCTTATGTTTAAAACGAAAAGTATCTATTTTTGCTGAAATTCTTTTCATCGTACATATGTTATAACAACATTTGGCAGACAAGGTTTATTAAAGAAAATCTATTGCCATATTCAAAGCATGCATGTTATTTTTCACTTCTTGTGTTGATAATTGAATGTATTATATTTACATTTGAAAATATGCACTACTTTAAATGATATTTAAGGCAGGGCTCCTGAATTTACTTTTTTTCTGTCGTTATTGGTCTCATATTTCATAGCATACATATTATGCACTAAATGTTTGTGTGTCCCCCAAATTTATATGTTGAAGTCTTAATGCCCAGGGTGGCTATATTTGGAGATGGGGCCTCTAACGAAGTGATTAATGGTAACTGAGGTCATAAGGGAGGGACTTTGATCTGATGGAATTAGCCTTCTTAAAAGAAGAGACAGCAGAGATCTTGCTCACTCTGTCTGTGCGTGCAGGAAGAGGTCATGTGAGTACACAGGGAGATAACCACCTACCAGCCAAAAGAGTCCTCATCAGAAACCGACCATAATGGTGCCCTGATCTTGGACTTCCAGCTTCCAGGATTGTGGGAAAATAAATTTCTTTGTTTCATTTCTTTTTTTTTTTTTTTTAAGATTGGCGCCTGGGCTAACAACTTTTGCCAATCTTCCTTTTTTGTTTTTTCTTCAAAGATGGGCACCTGGGCTAACAACTGTTGCCAATCTTTTTTTTTTTTTTTTCAGCTTTATCTCCCCAAGCCCCACCTGTACACAGTTGTATATCCTAGTTGCACATCCTTCTAGTCGTGGGATGTGGGAACTTAACCACTCGGCCAAGGAGCCAGCCCCCAATTTCTTTGTTTCTTAAGCCACCCAGTCTGTGGCATTTTGTTACAGCAGCCTGAGCTGACTAATGCAATACTTTACTTGGGGTTTTCCCAAAGATGATTTGCACAAGACTGCTCTCTCAAAGCAATATTTCACTGGGGTTAGGACATGGGATTGGGATGCATGCTGTTCGTGGTTATTGAATAATACTGAGGGAGAATGGACCATTTTCAAAGAAATCTAGTCATGATGTCTTGAATGGTCATCTCTATATTTGCCAATCTTAGGACTGACCAGTAACTACAAGGAAGTCTTAACTTTACCTGGCCAATTTTTAAAGATTATATGTAGCTGAATAAAATGTGATTTTGTATAAGGCAACAAATAAAAATATTTTAAGAATGGCAGATATAGGAATATTTTTGCATGTAATTAGGGCAGAGAAGATTTATTCTCTTTCCATTCCCCCTCCTTTTTGGGTAAAATTTGCCCATATCTGTCTCCATTAAGATTGCTGCGTACATTTAAATAGCCTCTGACTGCACTTCTGTTGCATCATTGATCCACAGAAATCAATCTGAAAAATTTGAGCCGAAGTTGTGGGTTCATTTGGAAAAGCAGAACTTCCACAGAGCAGAAGTTCCATAAGTGTGTAAATTAAACATCATTGACAAATCAGTGTTCTACCTCTCCTTGCAGCCCCTGTCTTTTTCTAGTACTCATTAGGCTTTAATCTAACTATTAGATCAAGCCACTATTTAACTGCTTCCAACTTACTGAAAGAGCGAGCCTCTAATTGGAAAGATTGACTTTTTAAAGTCATGCATTTATCTCACTTGAGTTGTTTCTTATTATAAAGAAGAAAGTTCACGCATTCAATGATGGCATTCTCTCTATTGGCACGTGACTGATTTGTTACTAATTGGGTTGGGTGGATAATGGTTGGCTGCAATGGGATTATTGAAGAGATTGTCATCCTAACTGGTGAACTAAAGACACCAATTGTTCCTGGTGAAATTAAGATGTTGCTCCTAGGGTAAGGGGTGAGTTGGGGGATATGAGCACAATTAAGTTTTTTTAAAAAAGAAAATCACTGGCTTATTTAATTATATTGCCGTCATAATAGATATTTTTCATATATTTGAAAAGTTCTTTAATGAGTTTCTTTGTACGGAGTTTTATTGCTGAAGAAAAGGTATATGATCTATGATTAGCTGTAGATCCTATTTAATAAGTCCCAGGTGGTTGTCAGTTAACATTTGTCAGTTTTCTATCATTATCTGTAAACAAATATTTCTAGTTAAATAAAATAGGACAATTGGGCACTATGAAAGTGTAAGCCTATAACTGGGTCATAGTTGGCTTCATTTGATATAACCGATGTCTGGTTTCTTTATAAAACATATTGAAGCCAAAGGATTGAGAAAAAATAACAGGTTTTGACTTTAGAGGCATTAGCAGATTAATTTAAAAGACTGCTTCTGTAAATTTTTTTTAAAAGTAAAAGGACTGGTTTGACTAAAGAAAATAAAAATTGTCATAAAATTACATTTAGATCACCATAGTTTTGGTAACAAACATATCTTTTGTATCTCTTTGGCTTTTTATATGTTATTATATGGAGTGTCTTCTTAAAATCTACATGTTATTTAATTGGAGTGCTGAAACTCCTGATCAAACATCTAAGGAAGAAGAAAAAATATACAGTATAAATAGAACTATAATAATAGCTTCTGGTAATTTTTCCTTAAATTGAATTTGTTTTGGGATTGTAGAACTTGATGGATGACAGAGGGTGTGTGTGTGTGTGTTGTATGTATGTGTGTGCATGCATGTGTGTGTGGGTGTATCTCTGTTGTGGTAGCAGATTTCCAACACCCAACTGGTAGACTAAGACTGATGAGAATCTATTAGTATAGAGAATCTATAAGTATAGCTCAGGTCTAGAAGTATTGCACAAAGTTTTAGACTTTTCTTTAGTATCTAACTCCATTTGAAAAAGAAGCTTACCATCTGGATCTTAGTTTTTTCTTTTTACAACTTTCTGCTGTTGCTCCTTTCCGCTTCACCTTTAGGTTGTGCTTCTGTGCTCCATTTCATGAACTAATCACTGCATCTTAATTTCACTCCAATACACTTTATTTAAGAACTTAGTGTATTGAAAAGGTTATCATCATTAGGTCGACTTCTTGGAAGAAATAATTCTATTGATTCCCTTTTGTTTATTGTTAGTTTCAATTCCTGAGCAATGTTCCTGACACGCAATTCAAATGCTTGTGTGTTATCTTTATCCAGTCTACCCTTAAAGTGCATAAAAACTACTTATCTTCCTTTAAAACTTACTCATCTTATATAGTCAATTGCTATATATTTGCTTCACAAATAGAATTTTAATATTACCCAAAATGTAATAATAAAAGTGCTTCTCATTTAAGTTAACACAAAAAATTCTGACTCCATGTGGAGAATAGATTGGAGGAGAGCAAGAATGTGGAAAGTTGCAGCAATTGAGGAATGAGATAAGTCACTACAGGTGAAGATGGAAATAGGAGGACTTTTAACATAATTTTGGAATTAGAATAAAGAGGACTTCAAGTGGGACTGAAATTTGGAGAAGAGACAGATTAAAGATTAACAATGTCATCTATATAATTAGCGTGAGCAACAGGGAGAAAGAGATAACATTTATTGAGAGGGAGAAGACTGAGGGAGAAACAGGTTGGGACGTATTTACTTTTCTCTAACATTAGTGGACAAGATGGACTTTGACAGACACAAGATTTTTGCAGCAATTCTGGTATTTTCCTGTGAATTGTGTACCTCATTGCTGTAAGCAGCTGCGATCATCCTTTGAAGTCTCCTGTGATTCTTGCAACTGGGGGACACCATGGGAGAAAGCAGCAAACTGGGGAGCTAACAGTGACTTTGAACCTTTATATATTCATATTCAGTGATTTGATAAGCATCTAATTACTTCTATTAAACCTATTCCTGTTTCAAATAGCTGTGATGATTTTTGTTTTACTGATACAACCTTGGCTTATTCTTCATCTCAATTCTTTAAAACAGAAATATGCTAAAAGTATTCCAAAAGGAAATATGTCACAAAGTTTCAATAATATTATCTCTTGGAATGAGGGTGGGGAATGGTGATTCTTGACAATATAATTTTGGCCAAATACTTTATTTCCTGAAATTTATAAGCAATTAATAGCTAATAATCATAGAACATAATGTATGTATTCTGGATCTTATTTAGATAATAATTTTAACAGTGATTAAGTTAGTTAACTAATATTAGTACCTGGTGCATACCAGGCACTGGTCTAGGCCCTGGGGATATAACTTTGAGTAAAACAAAATACTTATGCTCATTAAGTTCACAACTACATGTCAAGGAGTGACACAGAAATAGAATGATAGAGAACGGTGAGGGAATAGAGAGTGGATGAATTTTGAGCAGAGGCCTAAATGAACTGAAATACTAAGTCATGCATTATATCCAGGAAATACTTGGCCAAACTCAAAGTAGCAAGTGCAGAGGTCATGAGGTGGAAATTTATTTGACTTGAACATCAAGAAGATGGAGGTAGATGCTTTGTGATGAACAAGTGGAAGAGGAGCCAGATCTTATTAAAGACTTTCAATGTTATTCTAAATGCAATGAGGAAGCACTGGAATGTGTGAATAGTTGTGGGAATAGAGGTGGAGTAACATTATTTAACTCACGTTTTAAAAGCATCCTCTGGCTAGTGTGTGAAGAGTCTGAAAAGAGGCTGGCTGCCAAGTAAAACCAGTAGACCTGTCAGGACAACTTTGCAGGAAGACCAGCTTAAAGATGTTGGAAACTTGAACTAAGGTGTTGCAGTAGAAATGGTGGGAAAAAGCAGAGTTCAGAACCTATTTTGAAGGGAGATTCCAAAAAGATTAGTCCTGGGAAAAAGAGATGAGTAAAAGACAGCAACTCGATTTTGGCTTTGAATAACAAGCTCAATACTGGAATGTTGTTGCTATATTACAGTTCTTGTAAGTGTCTATATAGGTCATCTCATTATATTTTCACAACAAAATTATGAAAAACATCCTCAGTTATCAACACTTTTTGGATGAGAAACTGAGATACAGATAAAAAAAATAAGAGTACAAGTTCACACAACTACTAAGTACTGGAGAAGGAAGAAAGTTCTCCCAGAGAGCAAGTTGTTCCAAAATGGTAACATATTCTATTATGTAATTTTTGCTAGACTATTTCTGCCAACATATTTCCTACTACATTGTTTAAAAACATCAAATGACTTATAATCTCTTATCCATGAAGGATATTATTATAGATTTACTGATATAATATAATCAATTGAAAGGAATTATTAACTTATTGATCTGTTCCAAAATTTTCCCATTATCAGCTAGAGACATCTCTGGCAAAGATGTATTAACCGTGGCAGTCTAGAAATTCCATAATTTAAAATGTGATGGAGAAATTTCATCAAGGGAGGATCTTTGGTTCATCATTGAAAAAATTGCCTGCAAGAATTTACAGGCTTTAAGGCCTTTAAACACAAACATTTGTATATAGTAATACTAGATAATGCTTCTTGTGTGCCTACTGTTTGCTAGTCACAGTTCTAAGTGTTACATGTGTATTGATTCATTTAATACTGATAATAGTCTCAAGAGTTGCATTACTTTTATAGGTTCTTATAATTATTTTCATTTTACGTATGAGAAAACCAAGTTTCAGAGAGATTAGATCATTTGTCTAAAGTCATACAACTAGTAAATGGCAGAGTTAAATCTGAAGACACTACTGGCTTTAGGGTCCATACTATTAAGCACTGTCCAATACTTATCTCTTGGTTTCTTGCTGCCCACCAAAGTGAAAAATAGCTTCTGTTACTATGGAATATATTATTTTGTTACAATAACTGTAGTGATATTTTAGCAATTTTAGTAGAATATCAATGAATATATCTGATTTTGACCTGAAATTCCTAGAACAGTACATAGGAACTTGTCCCCTGACCTAATAAGATTTCTTTGTATTTTTCAGTAAATGATTGGATTCAAATTACTGTGGATGGTAAGACAAGCATGGGAGATAAATGGTACACCAGTAGGGTGCGTTATTTTGTTTCAAAACAAACAAATAACAGTAACATGCAATAATTGTATAGAGTTATTTTGTGCATTCACAGATATACTTGTATTTTCCATTGTTTTCCTCTCTTTGAACCTTAGTTTTACCCTCCAGTCTCTGAAGGATCTAGTTTATGATATGCAGTTGTGGATAAACCTGGTTACCCTTGACATTTCCAGTTTCATATTTTTTATTCAAGTGTGGAAATTGTGAGGCGCTTATATTGCTTGACCTTAAGATTATATAACTTCTAGATTGTATTTTTCTTCAGTATTCATTCTCCTTTTCAAAATGGTGTGTATTTATTTCCTATCATAGAATTCATGAACATTGCAGTCAAAATATAAAGCACAAAATGTCAAGAATACGAAAATAAATGGTCTGTGCTCTCCCAAGTTGAAGAATGGATATTCACATGTAGCTTTTCTTTTTTTTTTAAAGTCAGGGTTTTTTTTTTGATTGGCACCTGAGCTAACATCTGTTGCCAATCTTCTTCCTTTTTTTCCCTTCTGCTACTCCCCAAGGCCCCCCAGTACATAGTTGTATATTCTAGCTGTGAGTGCTTCTGGCTGTGCTATGTGAGATGCCACCTCAGAATGGCCTGATGAACAGTGCCATGTCTGCACCCAGGATCTGAACTGGTGAAACCCTGGACCTTGGAAGCGGAGTGCACAAACTTAACCACTCGGCCACAGGGCCGGCCCCCACATGTATTTTGACACCACAAAGTAAGCCTAAATATCAAAGCATATATTATACCATACAATGATTACATACTATTTATTTTTAGGTTGACTAATGAAATTGGGAAAAAGAAATGGGTTATATTTGAATGTCTAGATAGCCCATATCAATCTTGTTTGTTGGATACTTTTCTATTTTGAATTTTTATTTCAAGAATGGTTTATATTTTTTGAACATTAAGTTAAAGGAATTCAAAGAAATGCATAAAATGACCATTTTACAGTAACTAATTAGAATATTACAAACATTATAAAAAATTGAGTTCTAAATATGTGCAAGCACTATTCAGGGTTTTACCTTGTTCAATTTTCACAATACGCCTGTTGGGCTGGGTAGGTGCTATTGTTATTTCCACAGAGAGATCAAGCAACTTGCCCAGGGTGCAAAAATTGAACTAACAGAGAGTGGCCACAGTATCTAGTCTCTTAAAAAAAGCACAACCATCTAAAAATTTATTTTGTTTTTCTCTCTTTTCTTCCGCTAATCAAAATTAATAACTATCGGACCGGCCCGTGGCTGAGTGGTTAAGTTCGTGCACTCTGCTTCAGCGGCCCAGGAATCATCAGTTTGGATCCTGGATGCAGACCTAGCACCACTCATAAAGCCATGCTGAGGCAGCATTCCATACGGAAGAGCCACAAGGACCTGCAAGTAGATTATACAACTATGTACAATGGGGCTTTGGGGAGGAGAAGGGAAAAAAAAAGATTGGCAACAGATGTTAGTTTAGGGCCAATATTTAAAAAAAAACAATTAATAATTCTATCTAGCAATTACCAAGTGCTAGTCATGAGCTAAATACGTGAGTTATCACACTTAAACCTCTCTACAAACAGAAGGAGGCACTATTATTTCTTTTTTTTTTTCCTCCAACTCCCCCCAGTACATAGTTGCATATTTAGTTGTGGATCCCTCCAGCCGTGGCATGCGGGATGCCACATCAATGTGGCCCAACAAGTGGTGCCACGTCCATGCCTATGATCCAAACCAACAAAACTCTGGGCCACTGCATGGAAGCACGGGAACCCAACCACTTGGCTATGGGGCCGGCTCCCTATTATTTCTAATTTACAAAAAAGGAAAGTGAAACTTAAAGAATTAGAAAAAAAACCTGCAAGAGTCATAAAATATTGTCAAAGCTTGTATTCAAATCTAGGCACTTTGGTCATCAAGCCCATGTTTAATCAAACATTCTGTTCTCCTGCTTCCCAATAGTTCTTTATATGCTGACATTTTTATATGGGTGTAATCATAGTATTACATACTACTTAGCATCTCGTAGTTTATGATCCTGTTTTTATATTTAGTATTATAAACATTTTTCTTATGCAGTCATTTATCATTCAATTATGATCCGTGGAGTTTGATATAACCCAATTTTCTTAATTTTTTTGTGGACATTGATGTAGATAATTGGATAGATGATACAAAGAATGTCTTTTGCATTTTTGTTTTTTAAAATATATTTATTTATAATATTTAACTTTCCTGAAATATTTAAGAACATTGAACCATAGGTTTCTACCCTTAGGGACTTTTGTGGCTCATTCTGTGCTTCACTAAGTGACTTTACCCTTTTTATTAGCTCCAGCTTCCACCTGTACCATGTGATTGTCAAATCTCTTTTCCCAGCTTTGGTCTTTCTCCTAAATGTCAGAATCAGATATTCCTAAATGTTACCTGGACATCTCCTCATTGCTTCACAGGCATCCCCAGTGAAGATTTCCAAATTAATTTTTACTTTCTACACACTTTTTTTTTCTTATAGGCAATATTTCAAGTATAACATTTTTTTATTCTCCCACAAGTCAGCATAATATTTTAGTCATCCCTGACTTCTCTCTTATCTCACATGTAATTACTCAAAATAAATTGTGGCGGGGGCCAGTGCCGTGGCCTAGTGGTTAAGTTCAGTGTGCTCTGAATTGGTGGCCTGGATTTGGTTCCTGTACATGCACATACACCACTCCTTGGTGGCCATGTTGTAGCAGTGACCCACATACAAAATAGAGGAAGATTGGCACAGATGTTAACTGAGGGAGAATCTTCCTCAGCAAAAATCAATCGATCAATTGTGACATTTCTTTCTTTTGAATATTTCTAGACTTTCCCTTTAGTGCATCCTCTTTATTCTTCCTATTTAATACCTTAGCCTCCTAACAAGTCTCCAGGCCTCTCTTCCAAATGCTGCCAATTATCTTTCTAAAAGACACGTCACACGATGTCATATATTTTCTTAAAAATGTCAACAGATTCCTCATTTCTTGTAGGTAAAATCCTGTATTTTATGATATAAGAAAGGATAATTACTGCTCTGGCTGGGAAAAACACTTTTATATGGTGACCTTGGTCATGAAAGGCAAGCCCAGATGGGAGAGGCGTCAACAAATAAACAACACATTGCACTGATATTATACTAATTTTGCTGTATGAATTTTGATTATCTCCTTAGAGGTTAGGTTAAGAAGGTGGGCGACCCTGGAACTGGAGAGAAAGGAAGTGACCAAGAGGTGACATCAGCAACATGGTGGAGTGAGCAGTTTTCTTTGTCTCTCCCCCTTCAAACTACAACTAATTGGACATTCATCGGTCAACAAAGGATAGCCACACAGCATCTCAGGACACCTGAGAGACCTGTGCTGCTATACATTGGAAGGTGGATGGACTTGCCCCTGGGAGAAGGTGGAGATAGGTGAAAACTCTCCCACCCCTGGGCAGCCTAGTACCTGCAAGCGACTTTCTACCAACTGACATGCTCATAGCATCACCATGGCACCAAGGGTGGGTATGTGTGTGCATCGGTGGAGCGATGGTGGAAACAGATGACTACAGCCCTACCTAATCCCCCCATGATTGCTCCTTAGCCCAGTGGGAAAATCCACAGTCCCAGAGCAGCTGCAGGGAAAGACTCTACTTGGCATTAGTGGAGAGGCCCCACCCAGCATTCAGAATGCTGGGAGGCCCTTGGGCAGGAGTATCCTAGGCGGTAAAGCAACCTGCCAGCTGCCTCTGACTCCTGCTGTGGCTCAGATCGGGCAAGGGAGACCCAGTGAGTCCGTTTGAGTGGGTGGTGGCAAGTTGGAGCCCCAGTGAGCCTCCTCCAGGGTCCAGGGGAAAATCCATAGTCCTGCAGCAGCTGCAGGGAAAGCCTCTGCACAGCATCAGTGGAGAGGTCCTGCCAAGCAATCACAAGGCTGGAAGGCCCTGAGGCAGAAATAGCACAGCTGGGTGAGCTAACTACAAACTGCAGTAGATACCCATAGCTCTGTTGTGGCCCATAGTGGACAAGTCAGATCTTGCAGGCCCTAATGGTGGCAGAGCTGTGAGTCTAGGTGAACCTGCTCCTGGCCACTGTGAAAGCCCATAACACTGCTGCAGACCCTAAGGAGGGAGCGCTTCTAGGTGGTCTGTGACAGTGGGCACCAGCAACCTGAGGCCCTCTTGCAATTGTCCCCACAGCTGATGAGAAAACTCACAGGGCCATTGTGACCACGAGGAGGTGCCCAGGTCTGGTCAGCAACAGCCGACAGGGATCCTGATCAGTGCAGATTACACAGATGGCCCCCCCTCCACTCCAGTAGAAGCAAGCAGAAGCAGTAGCTAAACTCTCTCTCTATGCAGAGGCACAAGTCCATGCCATCAAGCAGTATGAAAAAATATGTTAAATCTCCAGAACAGAAGGAAAATGACAAGTACCCAGAAAACAATCCCAAAGACACTGAAATCTATAACCTGAATGACAATGAATTCAAAATAGCTATCATTAAACAACTCAATGAGTTAAAAGAGAATACAGATAGACAACTCAACGAGTTCAGGAGCTATGTCACAAAAGAGCTTGATACTATAAAGAAGAACCAATCAAAAATGTTGGAGATGAAGAACACAATAGAGGAGATTAAGAAAAATCTGGACTTTCTGAACAGTAGGGTCAATAATATGGAAGACAGAATTAGAAATTTGGAAGATAGGAATATAGAAATGCTGCAGATAGAGGAGGAGAGCGAACTAAGACTAAAACTAAATGAAGAAACTCTCCAAGAAACATCCAACTCAATTAGAAAATGCAACATAAGGATTATAAGTATCCAAGAGGGAGAAGAGAAGAAGGGAGAAGAAGTCCTGTTCAAAGAAATAATGGCTGAGAACTTCCCAAACCTGGGGAGAGAGACAGAAATCCATGTGACAGAAGCTAATAGATCTCTAAACTTTATCAATGTAAACAGACCAACCCCAAGGCATATAGTAGTGAAGCTTGCAAAAGTCAATGACAAAGAGAAAATACAAAGGGCAGCAAGGCAGAAGAAAATAACCTACAAAGGAACCCCTATAAGGCTGTCAGCAGATTTCTCAGCAGATACCTTACAGGCTAGAAGAGAGTGGAATGATATATTCAAAACTCTGAAGGACAAAAACTTGCAGCCAAGAACACTCTATCCAGCGAAAATATCCTTCAAATATGATGGAGAAATGCAAACTTTCCCAGATAAACAAAAGTTAAGGAAGTTCATTGCCACAAGACCTCCTCTACAAGAAATGCTCAGGAAGGCACTCATACCTGAAAAATCAAAAAAAGGAAAGGGGCTACAAAACCCAGAGCTAAGGAGATAAGTATAAAGACAAAATCAGAAAGTTGCAGCTTTCCATCAGAACAGGTTAGCAAAGGAATAAGTATAACATTAAAGACAAAAGGAAGGGAAACACAAAGAAGAAATATAATCTTGTCATTTTAACCACAAACTCACAACACAAGAAGGAAGGAGATTAAAACATCTGACAATAACAACCTAGAAGAGGAAGAGGAAAAGGATGGAATGGCTTAATCTACGGAAAAAAAGAGGCTATCAGAAAATGGATTATCTCATCTATGAGATGTTTTATACAAACCACATGGTAATCACTAAACAAACAACAAGAATAAAGATGCAAATTGCAAATAAGAAGAAAGCCGATATAGGAATCTACCTATCTGAATTAGTAGTCCAAAAATCGTGGGATGGGAAACAAAGCAAATGCAAGAGAAGTGGGAAACAAGTGATAAAATGGCAGTGTTAGGCCGCCACATTTCAATAATCACTCTAAATGTAAATGGATTGAATTCTCCAATCTAAAGACACAGAGTGGCAAGATGGATTAAAGAACAAGACCCAACAATATGCTGCCTCCAGGAAACACACCTCAGCACCAAAGACAAACACAGACTCAGAGTGAAGAGATGGAAGATGATACTCCAAGCTAATAATGAACATAAGAAAGCAGGTGTCACCATACTTATATCAGACAAAGTAGAGTTCAAAGCAAAACAGATATAACATTATAAATATATACACACTCAACACAGGAGCACCAAAATGTGTAAAGCAACTATTAATAAAACTAAAAGGAGACATCAACAACAATGCAATAATAGTAGGGGAACTCAACCATGAACACCAATGGATAGATCATCCAGACAGAAAGTCAACAAGGAAATTATAGAATTAAATGAAAAATTAGACCAGATGGACTTAATAGATATATATAGAGCACTCCATCCAAAAACAGCAGGTTACACATTCTTCCCAAGTGCACATGGAACATTCTCAAGGATAGACCATATCTTGGGAAACAAAGCAAGCCTCAACAAATTCGAGAAGGTTGAAATAATGCCAAGCATCTTTTCCAATCATAATGCTATTAAACTAGAAATCAACTACACGAATAAAGCTGGGAAAGGGTTAAACATGTGGAGACTAAACAACACTCCACTGAACAAACAATGGATTATTCAAGAACTTAAAGAAGAAGTCAAATATTATCTGGAGACAAATGAAAATGAAAATACACCATACCAACTCATTTGGGATGCAGCAAAAGCTGTCCTAAGAGAGAAATTCATTGCAATACAGGCTCAACTCAGTGAACAAGAAAAATCTCAGATAAGCAATCTCAAACAACACCTAACAGAATTAGAAAAAGAAGAATAAACAAAGTGCAAAGTCAGTGGAAGTAGGGAAATAATAAAAATTAGAGCAGAAATAAATGAAATTGAAACAAAAAAGACAGTAGAAAGGATCAATGAAACAGAGTTGGTTCTTTGAAAAAATAAACAAAATTGACAAACCTTTAGCCACACTCACTAAGAAAAAATGAGAGAAGACTCAAATAAATAAAATTAGAAATGAGAGAGGAGAAATTAAAATGGATACCACAGAAACACAAAAGATCATAAGAGAATACTATGAAAAACTAAAAACAAAAAATTGGACAACCTAAAAGAAACGGATAAATTCTTAGACTCTTATAACCTTCCAAAACTGAAGCAGGAAGAAATAAAGAATCTGAATAGAATGATCACAAGTAAAGAAGTTGAAACAGTAACCAAAGACCTCACCAAAAATAAAAGTCTAGGACCAGACAGCTTCTCTGGAGAATTCTACCAAACATTTAAAGAAGATTTAGTACCTATCATTCTCAAACTATTCCAGAAAATTGAGGAAGATGGAGCACTCTCTAACACATTCTATGAAGCCAACATCACCCTGAACCCAAAACCTGACAAGGACAACACAAAGGAGGAAAACTACAGGCCAATATCACTGATGAACATAGATGCAAAAATCCTCTACAAAATTTTGGCAAATCGAATATAGCAATACATTAAAAAGATTACACACCATGATCAAGTGGGATTTATATCAGAGACACAGGATGGTTCAACATCTGCAAGTCAATCAACGTGATACACCACATTAACAAAAGGAGAAACAAAAACCACATGATTATCTCAGTAGATGCAGAGAAAGCATTCAACAAGATCTAACATCCATTTATGATAAAAACTCTCAATAAAATGGGTACAGAAGGAAAATACCATTGTAAAACTATTAGAAATAATCAACAACTACAGCAAAGTTGCAGGGTATAAAATCAACATACATAAATCAGTAGCATTTTGATACTCTAACGACAAACTAACAGGGAAAGAACTCAAGAACTCAATCCCGTTCACAATCACAACAAAAAGAATAAAATACCTTGGGGTAAATTTAACCAAGGAAGTGAAAGACCTATACAACGAAAACTATAAGACTTTCCTGAAAGAAATGGATGACAACATAAAGAGGTGGAAATACATTCCATGCACAGGGATTGGAAGAATGAACATAGTTAAAATGTCCATACTACCTAAAGCAATCGACAGATTCAACTCTGTCCCAATCAGAATCCCAATGACATTCTTTACAGAAATAGAACAAAGAATCCTAAAATTCATATGGGGCAACAAAAGACCCCGAATTGCTAAAGCAATCCTGAGAAAAAAGAACAAAGCTGGAGGCATCACAATCTCTGACTTCAAAGCATACTACAAAGCTACAGTAATCAAAACGGCATGGTACTGGTACAAAAACAGGTGCACAGATCAATGGAACAGAACTGAAACCCCAGAAATAAAACCACACATCTGTGGACAGCTAATCTTTGACAAAGGAGCTGAGGGCCTACAATGGAGAAAAGAAAGTCTCTTCAACAAATGGTGCTGGGAAAACTGGACAGCCACATGTAAAAGAATGAAAATTGACCATTCTTTTTCACCATTCACAAAAATAAACTCAAAATGGATCAAAGACCTAAAGATTAGACCTGAAACAATAAGTCTTCTAGAAGAAAATATAGGCAATACACTCTGACATCAGTATCAAAAGGATCTTTCCAGATACCATATCTCCTCAGTCGAGGGAAACAATAGAAAGAATAAACAAATGGGACTTCATCAGACTAAAGAGCTTCTTCAAGGAAACGGAAAACAGGATCGAAACAAAAAAAACAATCCACTAGTTGGGAAAAAATATTTACAAGTTATGCATCCAACAAAGGGTTAATCTCCATAATATATAAAGAACTCACACATCTCAACAACAAAAAATCAAACAACCCAATCAAAAAATGGGCAGGGGACATGAACGGGCATTTCTCCAAAGAAGATATATGGATGGCCAATGGAGACATGAAAAGATGCTCATCATCACTAATCATCAGGGAAATGCAACTCAAAACTATGCTAAGATATCACCTTACACCTGTTAGAATGGCAAAAATAACCATAACAAAAAGTGACTAACGTTGGAGAGGTTGTGGAGAAAAAGGAACCTCATACACTGCTGGTGGGAATGCAAACTGGTGCAGACACTATGGAAAACGTATGGAGATTTCTCAAAAAATTAAAAATGGAAATACCATATGACCCAGCCATCCCACTATTGGGTATCTATCCAAAGAACTTGAAATCAGCAATTCCAAATTCCCATGCACCCCTATGTTCATCGCAGCATTATTTACAATAGCCAAGACGTGGAAGCAATCTAAGTGCCCAACTGATGATTGGATAAAGAAGATATGGTGTATATATATACAATGGAATAGCACTCAGCCATAAAAAAGGATAAAATCATCCCATTCAGTACAACATGGATGGACCTTGAGGGTGTTATGCTAAGTGAAATAAGCCAGATAGAGAAAGACGAACTCTGTATGACTCCACTCATAGGTGGAAGTTAAACATAGACAAAGAGAACTGATTGGTGGTTACCAGGGGAAGGGGTGCAGGTGGGCAGAGGGCAAAAAGGGTGAAGTGGTGCATCTAGAACATGACTGACAATAATGTACAACTGAAATTCTACAGGTTGTGAACTGTCATAATCTTAATAAAAAGTTAAAAAAAAAAAGTGACCAACCAAGGTAGAGCTGAGGGGCCAGCCTGGCAGCATAGTGATTAAGCTCATGTGCTCTGCTTTGGTGGCCCAGTGTTTGTGGATTTGGATCCCAGGCGCAGACCTACACACCACTCATCAAACCATGCCATGGCAGCATCCCACATACAAAATAGAGGAAGATTGGCACAGATGTTAGCTCAGGACCACTCTTCCTCAAGTAAAAAGAGAAAGATTGGCTACAAATGTTAGCTCAGGGCCAATCTTCCTCAGTAAAGAAGCAAAATTTTTAGAAAGAAAAGAACAGGGAGAAATATCCAGCAGTGGGGATGCTCAATGTCACTTTATATGTGATTCTTTCTATAATTTCTCTGTTCTGTATTCTTAGTATTTCTTAATTTATAAAGCATTTATTGAAAACCAGGGATTTTTCTAGATATTTGCAATAAGGTTGTCAATAAAATTGTCAAAAATCAGTACCTTCAGGAGCTTACATTTTAATAGACAGCATAAACAAAGGAAGTATGATATAACTTCTAACGTATACCTTCAAACATCTCACTGTCTATACTTAGTTATAAATACTTAAGACCAATATTAAACCTAAAAATTTTTTTTAAATTATTAGTGTTTCAAAGAAATGCATATGTTCTGTTAACTTCTCAGAGAAAGCTGCTGGCATATGAATAGTTGAGCATAGCCATTAGCCTTTGTCAACACACATCTATGAATTCTCTCACACACAAACTACACACACACACACACACACACACACCACACACAGACGCCTAAAAAGGACATTCTTATCCACATATATACATACATACACTAAATTTTTCTGTTTGATGGATGTCTGAATCCAAAAATATCCAGGTGATAATAGGAATTGAGTGAGAATATCTCGGTGGAGGAAGAAAAATATGGGCTTTTGACGTGACACACTAATTTTTGTTCCTGTGTATCATTGGACAAGTTACTTAGCTATTCTAATTCAACAGTTCTCAAACTGTTTGGTCTCAAGACTCTTTAACACTATATTTTTTTGTTTTTAAAGATTGGCACCTGAGCTAACATCTGTTGCCAGTCTTCCTTTTCTTCTTCCTTCTCCTTCCGCTTTTCCTTCTTCTTCTTCTCCCCAAAGCCCCCCAGTACGTAGTTGTACATTCTAGTTGTGAGTGTCTCCAGTTGTGCTATGTGGGACACCACCCCAGCATGGCTTAATGAGTGTCTGCACCCAGGATCTGAACCAGCAAAACCCTTGGGCCACTGAAGGGGAGTGTGCAAACCCAACCACTTGGCCACAGGGCTGGCCCCTCTTTAACATTATTAAAAATTATTGAGAGTCCCAAAGAGTTTTTGTTCATGTGTGGTACGTACGTTAATAGTTATAATATTAAATTAAAACTGAGAAATGTTTAACGTATTTATATATTAATTTTAACACAATAATAAATCTATTATTTTTTAATATAAGTAGCTTTTTATGAACCATAATTATCTTTTTCAAACCCACAAATATTTCATGAGAAAAATGGCATTGCTTTTTATTTTTACCGAATCTGTTTAATGTCTTGTTTAATATATTGTCATGTCTGTCTTGGAATTTGTTGTGTTGAAAGTGTTGTTTTCTTTGAAGTATATGAAATACATACAGATTTACACAAATACATAGTTTTCAGTTAACTGTGGGTATTCTTCTTTGATACTAAACTTTCACTCAGTATTTTTAAATAGTTAATTCTAATGTGGGAACTGAAACCATATCAAGGATTATTTCTTACTCTGTTATATTAAAATTCATTGGTCTACTTGCACTTTGCATGGATTCTTTACCTGTGTATGATTTTGGAAAATACTGGTTTATTGAATTATATACATCTTCCAAACATTGCCACATTTCATTATTCAGTTTCAAAAAGTCATATTAATACCACTATTGATATCATTAGAAAAGTCTTTAAGTATTGAGAAAACATCAAGCTCATGGTGGCAGATACAAGTTTCCCAATGTCTAATTGTCCTCCAAGATCCCCAACTAGCAACCTCAGGTTTGGGTCTTGTACTTCTTGTTCTGCTTTTCAAATCCATGTTGACTCTAGGGGATTCCCTGTGGTTTATTTCAAACAAAGCTCTATGTTCAATTATTTTCACTTTTAAAGCATTTTACATAATTTGTTAAATTTTGATGTTCTAGAAACTAGAAAACTTTCAACCAGTTTTCAGTCTTCAAAAAAGGAAAAAAAATATCCATACCTCTTATAGTTTGCACTCTGCTCTATTCCTTGTGGATTTAAATCTCATTTTATTCCTTTACCCATCATTTTAGTGGATTTTAGAGAGGAAATTCTCTGTAAGTAGTGTTGGATATATCTACATGAATTACCAGCCTCTGTTTGTCACATTGTCTATGCATCATCATTCTAGTTCTCTCTCAGAAAGATGTTTAGCATGAGAATTTACCTTTTATTATAATTATGTAGTATTTTAAACTTTGTGACTAAAAATATGATATAAATAGAATCACAGAGAATGTAAGTAAGACACTACAAATAAGTCAAGTAAATGAACATCCTGGAATACTTAATTTTGTCTTAAAGGTAATGATGTTACATACTACTTCAACAGCATATGGCAATGACCCACATTTTCACTTTTTAAAAATATCCCATTTAACCTCACTTGTATATCTGCCTATTTTACTAAAGATAGTTGAGTCTTTTCTTATTGTCCTAAGTCAATGTTGGAAATCTACAGGATAACTTGTGACTTCTGAGATGAACAATTAAAAAATTAATACATTCAAAAGTCTAAAGAAGTTACTGTAATTCATGGAGGATAAAAATCTAGTAAGCTTCTATGTGTGCAGATAATTATTTGTTGAATTTCTGCTGCTAAAAATGCTTCTAAGTCTAAAGATGAAATGCAGAATGCATGGTGAGTCAAGGCTGCTGTCCATTCACATTTCAGTTAGAACTAAGAAAAAACAAGGGGAATGCAGGGTAGATGAGATGTTGAGAATATTGACAGTGAGCAGATGTTCAAATTTGTTGAGAGTCATTGCTTCCAACCTTTGGTTGTTAATGATCTGGAATCTCAGGAAATGCCTCCAGATTTCCCTGAATGTATGAAAGAAAATTTTGAACACACATGTTTATTTTATAAAACAATTCATCATATAATTTTCATATTTATCAGTTTATCAATAGTTCAGAGGGAAAGTTTTAGTCATCTGAAAGTGGCAAAAAGAAAATCTGGATTTGGGGATTTTTACTTTTAGTTACTTTTCCATCATTTTATCTGTTCGTTTTAACCCAAGAACAGTGAAAAGAAGGACAACTGATTTTTGTCTGCATTAACTTATGAGATCTGATCTCTTCTGAGATGTGGTACTGATTAAGAAAGGTTTTACCATTTGGAATGCATTACTAAGTGAGGTTATGAAATAGCTTTTCTTAGGAGCTTTAGCAATGTGGAATAAAACTATTTTCTTTGTATATTAGACAGAAGAATGAACAAAATCAAAGGTCCTAAACCCTTTGAAACTGTATACGGAAGTTTGTGGGTGGTGGCCTTAGTACATTATTCTGAGGAGAGGGTACACAGCTTTCATTAGATTCTCAAAAGGGTAAGAAAACCTCAAAAAAAGACAACAGACATTCAATGAACTAAAGTATTTCCAATCATATAATTGTATAACTATGCCTATATATTCAGGTTAACAAAACAGAAGTAAACTGGTAAATAGGAAGGAACAGCTTGACTACATGGGACTTTTCAAAAAGTAAATATTTAGAAATAAAGGCATGTTTCCTTAGAGCTCTTGACATTGTAGCAGATTTTTGTAATTTAGAAAGGAATGTTATTTACTTCATTTACTGCAAAAGAAACATATAGAAGTGTACACTTGCCATTAACAATTCTTTTACTATATTTTTCAAATCCTTACAAAAAGCTGTTAATTTTCATTGGTGACTGAAGATGGTCTAACATTAGTATAGTCTTTGACAAAGAAAAGACATCAACAAAATTAAAGATAGGGTTTATTTCCCTTTGTATTTTCTTTTGAGAAACTATGTGCTATCATGCAGAAATCATTTTCTGTTTAACACAGGAAGGAAAAGGGTCGCATAGAGAACTTATTTTGTTAAAGGTGATTTATTTCACATTATTCTCATTGACCCAAAGAGCAAAGTTTTACGAACCTTCAGGAAACAAAATGAAGCCCAAGTAGTTGAAATCCACACTCAGAGACTCGGTGTATGTCAATCAGGTTTACAAGACTGGAAGAAAATGCTATTACTCTCCTCTTGCATTTTTCCATGTTTATTAAATGTACTTAACTTAATATCTCTCATCTATAGCTCTACTAGCTTGACTTACCTTGTAGTAGAACCTTTCAAATGTTGATTTAGTAGCCTTCAAGGATACAGTACTATTCTAACATCATCATATCCTAGGATCCGGGACAAGGAAACTGAACATAGAGGCAACAAGGGTTGTAAAGTTTGTTTCCCACATCATTGATTTACCTCCTCCCTGAAATGCGAGCAAGTCCTTGGAATACAATAATCCAGTCCCTTTGCACTTACTCAGATCTGATATATTGCATCTGTGGTATTGAGTATCCTGAGTTTCCTTTAACTAACTTTATAGAAGTTGCAACATACAGAAGGTTTCCATTTGGATTTATTAACTTTGTTAGAATTGCTTTAACGTCTAAAGTAATATGCTAATGAAGTTTGAAGAGATAAAGTCCTATACTCCAGTAAATCTAATGTGTCCTTAGATACTGTTTTACAAGTGCCATTTATTAAGAACCTCTACTATACTGTAAACAATGAATCACAAATAACATCAAGAAAACTCTTCACTGAATACATACTTGCTAAAAAATTATAAATCATGCCAATTAATCCAACAAAAATCACTTAAGATCAATTTTATATATAGCATTATATAAACCCCCAGGATACTTAACATGTCAAAAAATAATTAGTAATACCTGATAAAGATACCAAAGTAAGTGTTTCGAGGATACAAAAATGAGTGACAGTCCTCAGCATCAGGAGATTATCTGCTAAATAACTTAAAGCACTTCATAAATAACATGCTATGGAGACCAATAAAATCTATAACTGAATTGCAAAGTGATAGAAGGGCTCTAGACATAGGGAGATACTATATCAACAAATAATTATGAAGTGTCATTTTGATGATGTTGGAGAATGACTTAAGTCATGTGACATCTACCCATACTTCTTGACCATATTGAGCACATTTTATAAGATGTAGTACTTGCCTGTCTCTCTGAATTCATTTTCTATTACTTTTTCCCCATATTATGTTCCAGCAACATATGTCTTCTTTCTGACACTCAAATAGGCCAATTTAATTCCAATGTCAGGACCTTTGCTACTAATGAATCCCTGGAATATATCCCACTCTTACCTCCACCACCAGTTTTAACATGGCTGGCTCCTTTTTATCATCAATGCCTTCGTTCACATATTATCTCTTTAATAACATGAGCTGACGCTCCCCTGTTTAAATTACTCTCTGGATCTGTCCTGTAACTAAGGACATATTCTTTCCATCATATTACCCTCATACTATTACCCATTACTCTCTTTTATTTCTCCACATCACTTTTTACTAACCAAAATTACAGTTCACTTGATTATATGTATTTATGATTTATTCGCTGCATCTTCTCCAGTCAGAATACAGCTTCATGAAGGCACACTCCTGCCTGTCTTCTTCACAATTATAACCTCGATGCTTAACACACTGCTTGGTGTGTAGTACATATTCAACAGTACCAATGAATTTTACGTAAATATGGTTGAGGAGTTCACTGAGCAGAAGAAAGTTTTGTTTCACATATTTTATATTTTAAAACGAAACGCATAGATCTAGCATTTCTCTTAAATATACTTAATAAAAATTTTTGATGCAAAACTTCAGCCCTATTTCCTTCACTATTTAAACTCCCCAATGGGATGTCACAAACAGAATTTAACAATGCATATAGGTCTTGAAGGTGTTAAAAGAGAAAGGCTAGAGAATCCAGGAGAAGCAGAGGAAGAAAACTACACAGTGGGCATAGCTTATGGAGAGGGAAGACAACGGAGCAAGTGAGGAATAGCAATTAGATGAATTAAGCAGGATCACAAGGTTTATGCAGTATAATAATGGGAGATGAGACTGAAAAGGAGAGAGAAGATAAGGTGAGTTAAATTCTTTTAAGATAGTGTATTAAAATTTTATAGAGATGGCATTTGAATTCAGGCACAAAAAAAGGACAGAACTTAGGAAAAGGGTATTTCAGACATAAGAAGCTTGTGAGCCTGGAACAGAAGCAGAAAAACAGATGCACTCTCATTCACTCAGTTTGAGCCCAAGCATGCAAGCCACACTCCTTTGATGCCCAGCGAAACAGCTGCACCCATTCTTGCCAGATCCACTGTGACACCTTCTCTAATTCCCTTGACTATATTAATTTCTCTCTTCATCTCCCTTGGTACTTATTTTTGTCTTTTGTTATGAGATTCCTATTTTACAGCACAATTTATTTATTTTGTTTATTTGTTTAATTTTTGACAAAGGTTTTTCCTGTTTAGAACCATAATATCTATGTAGACACAGACTTTTATAATTGTATCTCTGATGGTGACTAAGATTAATCCTTACACTATATAGTTAGACAAAGCCTTCCTCATTCTCATGACCACACACACTCTCCACCATGCTCTGCTCTGATCTCACCAGGGTCTTTCCTTTGTCTGTGATTATAGAATGAGATTGTTTACATTTTTACTCTGGAGCAACGTTTCAGAAAAAGCGTTTTTACTTGTTTGTTTTTCAAGTTTATGCAGTAACTCCTAGGATAAATATTCTATCTTTCCACATGCTAATTGCATTAAACCTAATGTTCTGATGAACATATTTCTTTCCAAGAGATTTTGTCTTTTTTAGGAATTTTCCCTTTTTTACTACCACTAGGAAGCTATACTAGGGCATCCTGACCCCCAAAGTTACCTAATCTTTGCTGGTTTGTTTTCCTAGAGATACCTTACTGAGCTTTACTCAAATACCTATTATTTCTTGGTCTCCACCCTAGTATTTCATAGTTTATAGTCAGTATGTGTTAGAAAGACATTGGTATCTCAACATTCTTTATTTTTCACCTTGACCACATCAGAAATTATGTATTCTTTAAATAGAACGAGAAGAGTAGTTTCATTTTAATCATTTCAATGACATATAACACTAAGACAAGGCTGTAACTCAAAAAAAAAGCTCTAGTAGACAACTTAAAAGCTGATTAAAATTAACGGACTTTGGGTTTTATAAAAGTGTAGTCCTTGTGTGGAATACACAATGCAACCAATTGATTGTTAAATGATTATGTAAAACTTATAAAATATGCATTTTTTCATAGATGTTAAGCTTACATCATCTATTTGAACAAAATAAAAATGCAACTGGTCCTAATTTTTGGACTACTCCATACATGTGTTTGAAAAACAAAGCAAAATATAGCTCCCTTTATTATCTTGAACATCAAAAAAGATTTTAGGAAAAAAAATGACTTCAGAAACAATACAAAATAAGTAGAAAACCAAAAAACAAATTTTGGAGATTCACTTTTGGCATGATGGAGTGAGAAGTTCAGTCAATTTTCTCCCCAAAAAGCAACTACACGGTTAGACAAAACAGTCAAATCAACCACTTTGACTCTCCGGAAATCAACTGATGACATTGAGCAAACTGAGAAGTGTTTATTCATGAAAACTACTGAACTTCAGGTAAGAATAGTTTAAAGTGTGTAGAGTTCTGGCCTGGAGCTGCTTCTGTCCCCTCAGCTCTGTTGGTATGCCAGTTAAAACTAGGCAGGGTAGGCTACTGAAATGGTCTCATTTGACTTACCAGCAATTCCGCTTTTAGGAATCTACTCAAGGTAAATGACAACATATGCACACAAAGACTTGTACATGAATTTTCATAGAAGTATTATTAATAATAGCCAAAAACTGGGAAAATTCAAATAACCCTCAACCAGTGAATAAATAAAGAAAAGTGGTTTATCTGTATAATGGAGTACTATTCACCAAGGAAAATGAATGAAATACTGACATGCTACAACATGGACATATCTAAAAAACATCATGTTAAGAGAAATAAGCTAGATATAAAAGGCTATCTACAGTATTATTCAATTTATATGAAATTTCCAGAAAAAATCAAATTTATAGAGACAGAAAGCAAATCAATATTAATCTGGTACTTGGGCCTGAGTAGGGATTGCCTACAAATAGGATTGAGGGAAATTTGAGGGATGATGAAAATGTTCTAAAACTGGATACACAATTCTATAAATTAACAAAAATCATTGAATTATATACTTGCAATTGATGGCATTTTATGGTATGTAAATAATATCTTAGTAGAGCTGTACAAAAATAAAAATTCTATAAAAATAATCATTATGCCAATTTAAAAAGCAGGGCCACATTGTAAATCAGAAGCAGTAAAAAGAAATCTTCAATTTTTTTCTTAGTAATTTAACACATGGTAATATTGGGAATATGTCCAATAAAGAACAACAATAAACCATCCAATTGTGTGAAAAAAATCAATGTCACGTTATTCTATATGGTAAAGAAAACAGCTCACTCAAAGGACCTTTACTTTATATGCTTTCTAAAAATGAAAAAAGCTAAATTAGTAGTTACTTAGTTGCAATAATTTAAATAATTTGAGATTAAAAAAATTAAAATAACTCTTTGCTGGTCATAAAATTACAATCATAAAATTTGGAGATTTTCCATCCTCCATGCATTTTGAAAGATAATGCTTGAAAACAAATATAATTAACTTATTAAAAGTCTTGATGTACATTTTAAATCTGCTAATTATAAAAAAAAATTATTTTGCTGGCATGATGATGATATTGAGTGTGTTTTAAGGAAAATGATTTGTGGCCAAAGAGTTAGAAACCACAGATTCTGACCTTGGATAACCTCTCTGGAGCTCTGATTTCTGTGTTCTTTAGAATACTAATTTGGTGACATGTTAATGGTTCAGTATCAAATAAGTTTAGTAAAAATAGATTGGATGAAGTTAAACACATATAATAGCTATGTTATTATGTATTGCAGATCTCCAAAGAGGAGAAACAGTGTACATTATAAAAAGCAACTACACAGTTAGACAAAACAGTCAAATCAACCACTCTGACTCTCTGGAAATCAACTGATGACATTGAGCAAACTGAGAAGTGTTTATTCATGAAAACTACTGAACTTCAGGTAAGAATAGTTTAATGTGTGTGTAATTTAATTTATAATGAATTTAATTTATAATTTAATTTATAATGAAATATTACTTATCATTCATAGTAAGAATAACTAAAGAGAATACGAGTGTTTTCTCAAAACTTGACATATAAGAAATATTGCATTTCTTTATTGCTCTATATCAGAAAAGTTTTTCTGAACCCTCTTGTACCATTCTAGTGAAAATTCAACCTCAGTTATTATTGAGGCTTTGTTCTTTCCTCCTCCAAGGATCTTGTAAGGAGCTTGGCTTATATCAAAGACTAGGGGAAGGTGTGGTCTTTACCCATAGGGATCATTATCTTTGTTATTGATCCCTCTGCCAGTTGCTGCTATTTGACAGTGAGGTTCAGAGACAGTCCTCTGCCAAGCAGATTCAGAAATATTCCCTTCAGTGTTAACTAACCCCTCTGACTCTAGATAAACCCATATAAACCAAGATCATAAGCATTGTCCACGAGGCTAATGAAGCTCAAGCTTCAAGGCCCCTCACTTGCATGCACTGCTTAAAAGCCTTGGGATAGGCTTTTGCAATTTGTGTACCTGGTCATATGTTTTCCAAAAATTTTGGAAATATTTTTGGGGTATTTTTGCTGGGAAAGTTTCACCCTGAGCTAACATCTGTTGCCAATCTTCCTTTTTTTAAAAAAATTTTTTCTTCCCAAAGCCCCAGTATATAACTGTATATTCTAGTTGTAGGTCCTTCTAGTTCTTCCATTTGAGCCACCACAACGGCATGGCTACTGATAGATGAGTGATGCGGTTCCATGCCTGGGAACCAAACCCAGGCTGCCAAAGCAGAGCATGCCATTTTAACCACTGGGCCATCAGGACCGGCTCTGCAAATTTTTTTTTTTAAAGATTTTTTATTTTTCCTTTTTCTCCCCAAAGACCTCTGGAAGGTACATAGTTGTGTATTTTCTTTTAGTTGTGGGTCCTTCTAGTTGTGGCATGTGGGATGCCACCTCAGCATGGCTTGATGATCAGTGCCATGTCCACGCCCAGGATTCAAACTGGTGAAACCCTAGGCTGCTGAAGCAGAGCACATGAACTTAACCACTTGGCAACGGGGCCGGCCTCTCTGTAAAAGTTTTTATTTATATTTTTGAGGAAGATTAGCCCTGAGCTAACATCTGCTGCCAATCCTCCTCTTTTTGCTGAGGAAGACTGGCCCTGATATCACATCCATGCCCATCTTCCTCTACTTTATATGTGGGATGCCTGCCACAGCATGGCTTGCCAAGCAGTGCCATGTCTGCACCCGGGATCTGAACCGATGAACCCCGGGCCACCGAAGCGGTATGTGAGCACTTAACCGCTGCGCCACTGGGCTGGCCCCTGCAAATATTTTTTGAATACAATTGGTAGACTCCTGTCTCTATCTTCTTGACTTTCCCTACATCACATGTTCTCTTGCATTAGAAAGCTTTAGAGTAACAGAGTTACTCTAAAGGAAATGACTAAATTGTATTGAGAAGTGCTAATTTTGGGGATTTGCAGTCACATCTGTATTAAGTTATTTAGAACTGATGTAGGAAGGCTATCACTATCCACTGCACTGACTTATCCTGCATCATTGTGATACAAAAGTGTCACAAAATTTATGTCAAGAGCAGCTCATATCCTTTTTTCATTGGAGAAAAGGCTTCTACCACAGTACCTCATGTTGACTATTTTGGTATTTTCCAATATTTTATATTTTCTTTTGGAATTTGGCTCTTACATGGAATATTTTGAATATAGAGCAAATCAAGTTTTTTTTAACATTTAAGTGTAACAAGATGCTCATAATAAAGCTGTTCACTTGTAAGGTGAGTAAACAACTTTTTGAAAACTAAAATATATTTTCACAGAGTAAGAGGAGAAATCTATTCACAAGTGAGATGCAAAACATTTATCTACCTTGACTACTCTACTTTAACTAGAATGACTTTTGGAACAATTTCTCACCATGTTAGAAGTTGCAATGCCTTATTTGAATGTAGGAAGTTTTAGCAGATGGGGAGAATGGAGGCTCCAATACTTCACACCCTTCTGTTTCTGTGCCCTTTGCAATGTGACTTGCAGTGTCTGCCAAATCAGCCCTTTGAAACTGAACTAGACTCGTGAGTTGTCGTGTTCAATAGAATGGGCAAATATGCCAGTGTGCCAGTTCTGACCCCAGGCCTAAGAAGCCTTGTGTGTTTCTGGAATCTGTTTCACCTCTGTCATTGTCATGAGAACACGCCTGTGTAGTCTGTCTGAGGATAAGAAACCATGTAGAGGAGATACGCATCATTCCCTTTAGAGAACATTACAGTTCAGCCAGCACCCAGCTGACTAGCCAGCTGAATGCAGACACCTGAGTGAGCCTGACAGAGACCAGCAGAATCCATCCCAGATCAGCACAACAGACCAGCTAAACCAGAGACTTTTAAGAAACAGTAAATCATGTAAATTTTTGTTTTTTGTGTTCTATCCAAGCTACATTTTGAAGTGGGTTTATTATGCATGTTATTGTGACAATAGATCCCTGACATAGAGGGGTGCATTCTTTGTCCTTATTTTTATTAATGAAAGAACTAAGAGAAAATATAGATAACAATTAGTGAAACATGGGAAATGAAATAAAATGAGCAATAAACATAATAGAAATTATTCTAATACAGTAGTGGGCTGCACAGTGGCCCCCAAAAAAGATATGTCTATATCCTAATCCCTGAAATTGGTGAATGTTACCTTATTTGGAAAAAGGGTTTTTGCACATGTAATTAAATAAAGGAATTTGAGATAAGGAGATCATGCTGTATGATTCAGGTGGGCCCTAAATGCAATGACAAGTGTTGTTATAAGAGATACAAATGAGAAGACAGACATAGAGGAGAAGACGACGTAAGGGCAGATGTGTCTACAAGCTGAGGAAGCTCCAACCACCGGAAGCTAAAGAGGCATGGAATGGCTCTCCCCTGAGGTCTCTGTAGGGAGTACAGCCCCACTGGAAACTTGATTCTAGACTTCTTGCCTCTAGAACTGTGAAAGAATAAATTTATGTTGTCTTAAGCCACCGAGTTTATGGCAATTTATTACAGTAGCCCAAAGATATTAATGCAGATGCCAGGAAGTAATTTGTAATAAAAAATATGTTAGATCACATGGTAAATAATAATTAACTACTGGAATTATCTTCAAATTGAGGTAAAATATAAAGTCATAGCTTGTTTGGTAATCGAATTAAAATTAAGGAGTGAATCACATGAACACATTAAAAATGTAAATTCTTATTGATTTGGCATGAAATACTGATGTAAAGACTCTTAAAACTTACAAAATGCTGCTATAAAACAGACATCTATGATAAACAGGTTAATGAATGCTATTAATTTAAAGACTGCTCATAATTAGTTACTGCCAAAATGAACTTGAAATGCATGAGTGTCTTACATTTTCATAGAGGTTTCCCAATTTTGACAATAAGCCTAAAAACATACATGATATTACCAATAAGTAGTTTTGAAGATCTTTCCTAAACTACCAATGACAAAAAATAAATGTTGATATGTAATTGTGGAGAAAGACAATCTTTTTTTTTCTCTTCTCTATATAGAAAAACATAATAGAAAATATGTACATATCATAGAATATATAGCCAAAAATGAAGACCAAAAATGTATTACAGAGATTTGGTAGAATAATTAATAAAATTATTTTTTATTATTTTGAATGCTTATCAAGCCTTTTAAAAATTTATAACTTGTTGGATTTGTTTTTCTTACTTAAATAAACTTTAAGCATTTCCCCTTGTAATTTGAATAAGCTTCACAACCTACAAAATCTCCGTCTGTCCTTCTCTCAATTACATTTTTAAGTCTGTGATGACTTTGTAGCAGCAACCAAAAATAATCAGTTTGTGATTTGGTGCATCCTGATCTCTGCCACTAGAAGAAAACCCCTAAGTTCTCTTCTCCCTTCCTAAGGTCTGAGCTCCTCTCTCTTTTTCTCGTGGCCCAGAATCCTGGACTAGTATGAGATAGTCCTATTTGGCACAGTCCGACTATTTGCTTTTCTGATCATAGTCTTGAAAGGGAATAAACTCTTATCTTTTTACCTGGTGCAAAGGAACCCTATTCTTTTCTCATTCAAAGCTCAACTTGCCTTCTTGCAAGGAAAAAGGGAAACTGACCTCTCCTTTCTATCATGTCTCATAGTGCTGAGGAAAATCAGACCACGTTAAAATCTTCACTGAGCAATGCACAAGGTTTTGAATTAACCAAATTTGATAATGGCCTAGTTTGAATGTCAGAACATCTCCCCTGACCATCTTCCCATCTCCACCTCTCATTCCCTGTCATGTTAATAACCCTTGATTCGAGTTTTTGGGTATAGAAAATATTTATTTTGCTAGTAATAATAATAATGATGTTCTTTTATTTTGAACTCATGCCATTTCGAATTGGTAAGATTTCAAATCCCAAATGTATTTTTCTGCCTCTGTGAGAAACTAAAAACAAATCCACACTTTGCCTTGACAGCAATTAAAATTAACTGCAGTCAGTGGTGTTCATGTACATACATTTGACTCTAGGCCTTCACCAGCTGTTACAAGTTCTGTCTCATGGTTCATGTTTGACATTGTTGTTGGCATGTAGCTCTCTTTTCATTGTCACGGAGTCATTGCTCCCTCTATCACTGCCAATCTTCCACTGCAGTCCTCATGTCATTGCTACGACTGTTCTCACAGAAGTGACTGAAGTCTGCCCACTTACGAGACTACTGGTTTCTCACTGTCTTACAGCTTCCCACGTCAGGAAACTCCTCTCATCCCTCCTTCAGGATATTTGAGTGTCACCACACAACGTGCACTGGAAAATATTCTTCTCTGTGTCTTTTAACCACTCGTAGAACATCGATCTTTCTTCTCATCTCAGGTAAGTTTCCTCACTCTTCCTCCACAGGCGTTATCAAATTGGGTAGGGATGGTCTTGCCCCAGTCCTAACATTTCTTTAAGAGATTTTACTTCAGTTTATAACCCTATATCTTTCCACATATTTTTTTTTCTTACAGAAAGCTAATCTGTCATACATGGGCCACAAAGAAATCGTGATGGGCCACTCATACATGCTGGTGGAAATGTAGAATAGTTTCTTTACTGGGGCCAGAAAAGTAAATTGTAGATCCTTTTTTTCTACTTGAGGTAGAATCTGTGGTTTTGTAATTTTTCTGTCTACAAAGAAAGCATCATTTTCTAATATATTATGTTTATGTATATATCAAATATATATACATAATTTGAATCAATTATAAATACCTGTCAATTATGTATATATGTATATATGTGTATACATATATATGTATACCTGACTAAGCAGAATATCCCACAAGACTGTCTCAATGACATTTCTCACATCATTTAAGCCTCCCAGTAATCCACAATTAAAATTTTACCACCTCCTATACAAGAAAAGATTATTGACATTTTGAAACATTTCATGGTTGATTTCTCTATGTTACTGTGAGATAAATTGCATCAAAATTACATAATATGGACTAAAAATGTTTGAAATAAATCATTGTTATAAAAATAAAATTGTAGAGATTAGTTTTAAAATTAATAAGAATAGCATTCCTTTTAGATTTTTACAGATTGAAGACATATTAATTGAAGAAAAGCAGGGACACATGGAAAAGTACAAAGAATACATGGTCATTGTTTAAAATTCCACTTCAGGGAGATAATCATTGCCAATTTCCTGTTCCACGTAGATCTGTATCTACATGCAGAAATATAAACAACTGAAGTCATACTGGGCCTACTTATTTACATACTTACTATAACCATTTTGTCCATTTAAATATTATGAACTTTTCCCAAGTTTATTAAAATTCTTCCAAGTCATGATGTTCAAAGAATAATGCTATGGATTTTTTTAATTCATAAAGCAGGACATTATCACTTAGATATATGTAAGGAATGGGGAAAGGCCAGAGCTGATCAAAATGATAATTCAATGAGGCATATTTCTCAATTTCTTTTTAAGGACTAATTGTTTGATTAATAAAACTGTAGTTAGGGATTCTAGCCCTGAAATCTCAAATCTCACAGATTATCAGGAGCACAGTTGCATAAAAGTAAATCACACCCAGCATAGGCCAAATGTTTTTAGTGATTTATAAATTTGAAAGAAAAAAATAAAACTTTCAGGTAATTGGTTTCTGTATACAGGTAAGAATGATTAAGCCAAAATTCATAAGTATTTATCTATTTTGCACATTTTGCAAAACCAAAGAATATTTTGAGTGAGGTATCAAGGTATTTGACAGTAATATCAGAATTATAAAGGATTTCAAAATGCACATTAAAAACTAACACCACCAGGAATTCTGATAGAGTCATATTTATAAAAAATATTTTAGAAAATCCTCATGTCAAATAACAAACAAGTCTTGGGCCCAGACCCACGGCTGAGTGGTTAAAGTTCCACATGCTCCATTTCTGTGGCCTGGGTTCGCATGTTTGGATCCTGAGCACAGACAACTCCACTCCCCAGCCACGCTGTGGAGGTGTCCCACATACAAAAAACTAGAGGAGGATTGGCAGAGATGTTAGTTCAAGGCTAATCTTCCTCAGCAAAAAATAAACAAATAAATAAAAGTAACAAGTCTAAACTTAGTAAGGAGAAATTTTTATTCAAAAGGATTATTGTGAAAGGAGAAAGGGACTGTTACGATAGGGAGAATGCTCTGAACATAAGGTCTGCAAGCATCTCAAGAGTTAGACAAAAAGGGGTTTTCTTTTATAGAGAGGAGTAAATAATGCTAGAAAAAACAGGTATGGGAAGTGGGAGGAAAGACAAGGTGGCATGGTTAGAGAGTAGCTCAGAGGATATTTTACCTTGATGCCAGCCTGTTTTCAGGAGCGGCTGTATCTGACTCAGGCTGAGGGTGGGGCCAGACTTCAGGGACCTGGAGAGAGGGGAGAAGCTTAACCAAAATCTGGTTTTGTTCTGATCCATCAGTCGGGACAAGCAGTTCAGATAATCATTTATGGGGCAAACAAAGGGAAGGTTGAGAGTCTGTATCTGTCATAGGTAAACAAGGGTGACATCTAATCTAAGCCCCATGGGGAAGGGTAGCTCTTTGCAGTAAACTGTTTTCTAGAACACAAAGGGTGGGAGTGGGGAGTTCTTTTAACCTTTCTTGTTTTCCAGGAGCACAAGGCTCAGCTAAAATTCAACTTGTTACTCAGCTTCAAAAAACACTGACATTTTGAGCCCTCCCTCATGGCCTAGCATTGAAAATTCATTGTGCTCCCCTTCAGCTGTCCAGGTTGGGTACCTGGGCACAGAATCACATTACTTGTCTGTCAGTAGCCATGCTATGGCAGTGGCTCACATAGAAGAACTAGAAGGACATATAACTATACACAACTATGTACTGGGGCTTTGCTTGGAGGAAGGAAGAAATAAGGAGGAAGATTGGCAACAGATGATAGCTTAGGGCAAATCTTCCCCTGCAAAAAAAAAAAATACTGACATTGCTGCTAAATATAATAGTATATAATAGTAATTATACATGTGCCTATACACACATACACACACACTAAGTTAGAAAAACATGAATGTCAATCTCTCTCTTGTATCAAAACCATGCTAAGGTCACCTTTCCTCTAACTCTTAGTGGCTGAAATGACAGGGAGGCATCTATATTTGGCTTCTCACTGGTTTCCGTCACATTGGCAACTCATTCTCATCTTTCCCGTCACCTCAGCTCTATGTGGAATGTCTAGTTGGCTACATCTGTGCCATTTAAAATTTAAGGTACATTTCTCATTGTGTGCTTGAGTCCTTGTACAAATTTTACATCCATAGCTCATAAGTCTGACTAAAAATAGAAATATAACCTCACTTTTTTTAAACATACTTTATTTTTGGAGTAGTTTAAGGTTCACAGAAAAATTGAGCAGAAGATACAGAGGTTTCCTCTATACCATAGCCCCCTCACCCACGCACAGCCTTCCCCATTATCAACATCCCACACCAGAGTGGTGCATTTGTTACAATTAATGAACCTACATTGACATATCATTATCACTCAATGTCTATAGTTTACATGAGGGGTCAGTCTTGGTGCTGCACATTTTATGGGTTTGGACAAATGTATAATGACATTTATTCATCATTATGGTATCATATGAAGAATTTTTACTACCCTGGAAATTCTCTGTGCTCTGCCTAGTCATCCCTCCCTCTCCTCAAACTCTGGCAACCACTGATCATTTTACTGCCTCCACAGTTTGCCTGTTCCAGAATGTCAAATAGTTGGAATCCTACAGTATGTGGTTCTTTTAGACTGGCTTCTTTCACTTAGTAATGTATTTAAGTTTCCTTTATGTCCTTAAGTTTTCCTTAAGTTCCATGGCTTGATAGCTCATTTCTTTTTAGCACTGAATAATATCCATTGTCTGAATGTACATTCACCTACTGAAGGGCACCTTGATTGCTTCCAAGTTGTGAAATTATGAATAAAGCTGCTATAAACTTCTGTGTGCAGGTTTTTGTGTGAACATAATTTTTCAACTCCTTTGGCTAAATACCAAGGAGCACAATCGCTGGACTGTATGGTAAGAGTACATTTAATTTTGTAAAAAACCACAAATGTTCTCCAAAGTGGCTGTACTATTTTGCATTCCCACCAGCAATGAATGAGAGTTCCTTTTGATCCACATCCTTGCCAGCATGCGGTGTTTCAGTATTCCTGGATTTTGGACATTCTAATGGGTGTGCAGTGGTGTGCCACTGTTGAATTCAGAAATTCATCAATTACAGGTCAGGTTTGCCTACCCTAGCACTGGTTCCCATGGAGTTTGCTTCTTGTGGGTTTCTGCTATGGTTAGCTGTGATTCTCTTTATTAGCTCAGAGATTTCTCCAGTTGTGGGGGCAGTGGTTGGTCCCATGACATCACTTCTCTTACAGATCTAAGAAGAGTTGCTGATTTTTCAGTTTGTTCAACTGTTTACTACTTGTTAGGACTAAGTGATGACTTCCAAGCTTCTTACTTGCCAGACTCTGGCGTCACTTTTAAACGCTATGTTGCCGTGTCCTTTTATAAATGTCTTTCTTTTTCTGTTTTCAGTCCCTTTGGAATCCCTTTTCCATCAGTCTGTAGACCTCTTTCTCCACTAGCACTTCATTTCTTACAAGAGTCCTGGCTTGATTTATAGTTTGCTAATTGTGATACAATCTAAGGATATTCACTAAACATATATTTAAAAGTGTGAAAGCTGCACTATACTTATGGCTTCATTCTAGAAAACTAAGCACTTGTCTGTTTCTCTTTCCTCCACCAAAATTAGTAATCATTTTTTCATAATTGTTTATGACTAGTTCTATCAAAAATAACAGAGATAAAAGAAAAAAGCAAAACATTTTAAGTAACTCTGCAGACAAATCTCCTATTCCTCAGTTGTAACTAAAGCTCTAGCTAAATGCGGACATCTTGATGTTCCAAGAACACGTTGGTAGTATATTGAAAGGCTTTCAGAACTCCATCAGAGCTTTAAAAGTGGAGCAGCTTGCCCAGGCACAATTGCAGGCTTAGCTTGTCTGAAAAGCAATATAATTAAAACTAAGCTAAAAAGTCTACGCCTTCTATCTTGTTCGGGGAGGATTGTATCAGTCAGGGTTCCCCAGAGAAACAGAACTAATAGGATGTATATAAGATTTATAAAAGAGGAGATGGAGTATAGGAATTGGCTCACGTGGTTACAGAGGACAAGAAGTTCCACAGTCTGCCATCTATGAGCTGAAAATCCTGGAAAGTTGGTGGTATAATTCAGTCTGAAACTGAAGGCCCGAGAATCAGGGGAGCCGGTAGTGAAGTCCTGGAGTCCGGAGGCCTTAGAGCCAGGAGCTCCATTGTCAGGAACAGATGGATGTTCCAGCTCAAGGAGAGAGATAGAGAATTCACCCTTTGTCTTTTTTCTATTCAGGCTCTTCATAGACTGGATGCTGCTGCCCACCTTGGTGAGGGCAGTTCCCTCAACTCAGTGTACTGAATCAAATGCTAATCTCTTCCAGAAACCCTCACAGACACACTCAGACATAGTCTGTATTTGGGCATCCTTTATTTGGACATCCTTTAGCCCAGTCAAGTTGACCCATAAAATGACCCAACTTAAGGATTAAGCTGAGCATTTGAAGGCAGGCTACCTGTTGCCTACTCTACCCACTCACTTCATTTCGGACAGATTTCTTCTGCTGCCCTCTCTGATCAACTGCAGTGTTTTGGGGAGTTCTTCTGAGAAGTTGAAAAAGTGACCTATATCAATATTGAGGAAGTCCATTTCTTTTAATATTATTCCCTAATATAAACCTGAATTTTTGAATTTTTGACTATGAGAAAATAACAAGAGGACAATCAGCTTCCAGAAAGAGGAGAATACATTATCTGAGGAAACTGGCTCTCATTGAAGCAGAAATAAGCCAGTACTTTAAAATATTATAAGAAGTGTCCTCAGTGAGATGGAGAAAGATGATATATTTAGGACACAAGAATATTCAACTATGAAGAAAGAATAATTACATCTTTAAAATTAACCAAAATGTCTCGGACCTTTAAAGAGAAATCTGTCAACAGGATTTGTATGCAGAGCATATGTTAATTCAGATTTGAAGGAATGAGTTAGGGAAGGGCATCTGAAATGAAACCAGAAATATAACTAGGAAATAGAGCAATGAAGGCCTAATGAAACAAAGTTCCATAGTTGAGGAAAGCATATGCTGAAAATGAAAAGTTGTTGGTCTGCCTGAAAAGCATAAAAAAGCCAGTGTGGTGAGTGAGAGCAATATCACCAGATGAATTCAAAGAGGAAGTCTGAGGTGAGACTTTAGGGCCTTGCCAGTAATGTAAGAGTTTGAATCTTGTCACAATTATAATGGCATGCCACTGAAGGAATTAAAGCAAAGATCTGAGGTTTTTTTTTTTTAAATTAGGCAGTATGCATGGTGGAAAACAGACTTGAGGAGGGGCAAGATAGAATAGGGAACACTATGTAGGAAGCTAAATTCCAGCCGTATTTTAGAAGAAGAATTGGTAGAAAATTTTGATGACCTGGTTACGCAAGAGAAGAAAGTGTCAATAAAACAGAATAGGAAGTTCAATAAGATAACCTGTTATTTAGGTAAATTTGGTGTATTATAAAGATGATAATGCAGATCTACTATGGGGATGTATAAATTAACCTCTCAGTGGCTTGGAACAACTGACTCACCATCGGGAAAAATAAATCATACACTTGTCTGAAAACATTCATGAATCTCAGATGGATTAAATATTAAAGGTTTAAAATTAAAAACTACAGGAAAATACGAAAGAATATCTTTATAAAATTATATAGGAAAAGATTTTTCTTATTGTAACACAAACCCAGAAGCAATACAGGGAAACTTGGGCAGAATTGACTATATATAGACTAAAAACATCTGTACAGTAATTAACACCCTAACAAAAGACAAAAGAAAACTACAAACTAGGAAAATATCTCAACATATATGGCAGACAAAGGATCTCTTTTCATAATATATGAGCTGAATCTAATCAATTATATGAAGATAAGAAATAGAAAAAAGCACAAATAATTAATTGTATGCCTATTATGCTAGATGTTGTACTAAACATGTCATATACATTATTTCATTTATTTCTCACAAAACAACTTTGAAATAGAAACTATTTTGAATCTTCATTCTACAGATGAGCGAACTGAAGCTCAGTAATGTTAAGTGACCTACCAGGATTACACAACTATGATATACTGGATTTTGTGCCTATACATAAATTCTGAAAATGAAATTTAATGTTATGGTTTAACTATGCTTTACTCCGCTCTGCTCCACTCTACTCTATTATACTACACCGTACATCCTATCCTATCCTTTCCTATCTTATCTTACCATATGTCATATTCTACTCTACTGTACTATGCTGTGCTAAACATGTCATAGTATACTATTCCATAGCAAACCACCTAGTCTCAGTATGGTTAAAAGCAAAGACATGTCATTTTAAAACCTATACGTTATGATAGCACCCCTTTCTGTTGGGGAAAAGTGTACTTCCTATTTCTACTATATCCCCTGTGTGTGAGCACACACACACATACACATATGGCCTAATATCTCAGCAGCACTACAGAGATTATTTAACTAGTAATAGCTTTTTATGAGACTGTGCTGAGCACTGTTTACTATGATTGTGTATTTCCAACATGAATTCACTGTCACATGTCAGAACAATAAATAATATGCACATAGTCTGAAGGCAGTCAGTAAAGGAAAAGAATTCTTCTGTATTAAGATGTTTTATTGACTTGATGAATTAAAAATATTAATATATTTGTCAATAATAAACACATTGCTTTCTTGATGTGACAACATTCCTCACTATAAAATTACTAATTTACTGGTTTAATAATGATTTTGAAATCGTTTTATACACCATAGTGCTGCATAAGCATCTAAACATTACTAATTATTTTGTGATCAGATTAAAGAACACAGTTTTTATTAGCTGAATGAATGCACTCCAGTT
This sequence comes from Equus asinus, assembly GCF_041296235.1. Classification (NCBI taxonomy): domain Eukaryota; kingdom Metazoa; phylum Chordata; class Mammalia; order Perissodactyla; family Equidae; genus Equus; species Equus asinus. The sequence goes on along the minus strand of NC_091793.1, from coordinate 47,500,458 downwards.
TACCAAGGAACTATTGAAATATTTAACCTGCAAACACTCTATAGAAATATTTTCTTACATGTGAGTATTCTCTAGAGGAAATAGACGTAAATTAAATTATACTTCAGCTTCAGCAAAAATAGAAATTAACATGGAATTTAATAGTTTTACTCTTGCATTTGCTTTTCATAAAGAGAGAATCTAGCCAGGTGATGCGTCTGTCCAGTGCTGTGAAACTGATCATCTCACTAGGTAATTTATTAGGTTCTTATCACCACAATCTACTACTGCTCCAGCCAAAACATTTGATTTGGCAGGGGCAAAGGATGCAAAGCTTGGCACGTATGAGTTTATTAGAAATGCACTTTTTTTAATTTGGGAGAAAGATGCTTCAATTGATAGCTCTGGGCTGGCCTGTGGAAAAAATTGGGGGATAACTGTTCATGAGCATATCCTAAACTTATGTATTTGGAGTTAAATAAGCATCCCTAAAGATCTTTGTTTATAACTGTCACTGAGTATTTGATATTTATAATAAAAGCACCAGTATTCTTTTGAAGCAGAATCCCTCCTGTTTTATGACATCAATTTTGGGCATAAGGCCAACAAATTGCAGCTTGAATATAAATAAACTTCTTCCAAAAGCTAAAATAGATCATTAAAAGTAGCTTTTTTGTGGTCTAGCAAATATTATCACATCACAATGCTCGTAATAAACCTTACGCTGTAAGGTTGTGTAATATTATTCTAACCTATGAAATGGGAGACAAGTAAAACCAGTCTTTACAAAATATTGTTTGATGTCCTCCAGTGGCTGTATGAATTATAATAGCACAGGGGATATAATTCCTTTGGCAGAGCATCCTATGTAGTTTCTTTAATGGCATGCTATTTTTCTTGGGCCTGATGTAGTTCTGATTGATAGAATCAGAAAAGGCTAAATTCTTCACAATAGATATCTGATTGGATGCTTGCTTGAAGATTTCAAATGCTGTGAATGTGCATGAAGTGCAGGGCATGGCATTAAGCTGAGTGTATAGTAGATTCTCAAAGAAAATTAAGGATGTCTTTTTATCATAAGTGAGAATAATTCACGTAGCTATATCGAAAGTTAAAATATTGATGTTTCATTTAATTTGATAAATCTTTCTTTTTATAGATAAGGGACTACATAATTTAATGTGTGCTAACATAAGCCATAGTAATGTTTCTAGACAGCTAGTATTACTGTGTTTCCTTTTTTCTAATTCGCATGTTATTATAAGCAAGGGACCTAACATTTTATTTCTCCGAAACTCCATCAAAACGTTTTTTCAAAAAGTTATATATCTGGATTGCCTTATATAATCAGTTTGTCTAGCTTTCTCCTTTCCCGTAATCAATTCTAGTCTCTTGAGAGGAGAAATACAGGGCAGCAAATGCTACCTTTGAGCCTTTCTTTATTTAGCTCGTTAGCAGGTACTTATTGATCGTACACTGGGTTTAAAGCATTTTTTTTTAGCAATTGTACTCTTAATTAGAGTACTGCATGTTTGAATCAGTATAGATTTGTGGGCAGTTGTTCTCAATTATTGAGAAAGTCATTTTTTTTTAATATATATAAGACAGTGTGTTGGGGACACCTTGAGCTAAAGAAGAAATAGGTATAATCAAAATATGATCTTTAAGTTTTAAAATTTGATTTCAGGGAAAATATTTACAAGAATACAATACAAAAGATATAACATCTTAGCAGCAAGGAAAAGAAGTGATGGAATGATTTGATAGAATTTTGTTAAAGACTTTCAGACTAGACTCCAACCCTAGGATATAGTTCAATGCTAATATGTCGTTCACTATTGCCTTAAAGTAGGTTTATATTTCTAACACATGGCTTCCAATTACTTACAAAATAAAACCCAAATTTCGTTGCAAATTACCCAAGGCCAATTAATATCTTTCTTCCTTCCAGACATTTTCATTGGACATATCACGGAATGTAGACAAACTGCACTATCTGCTATTTCCCGGTGATGGCCCAGACATTCACTGCACCAGTTCTAGGCCAATATTCTCCCCTTCAGGAGGAATGGATTTTTCCTAACCTTTCCCATCAAAATCCAGCAATTCTTTAGCATTTGTCTCAAATATCATGTTCTCTGTTATGCCACCTTAAATTCTTCCTGTAGAAATAACCTCTCCTGTCTGAAATCCAATAGCTTTTGTTAAAATATTTTTTTTCTTATGATACTAGTAATACCTGCCATGGTCTACATTGTGGAGGCACGAATGTCTGAACAAACTCGGGATGCTGTCAGCCAAAAGCTCTGTGCAAGAAGACTGGATAGGATGTCAAAGGTAGCCATACCACCTAGCTCAACAATAGTCCATCGGGAGGATCCTCTAGAAGCAATAGAGATATTGCTTGTGGCATCTCCATATACAGTGCCACTAAACCAAAAATGACTTCAGCCTATTAAGCTGTTGTGCTTTTTCTTCTTGTTGTTGTTCTTTAGCTCAACAGCAATAGGTGTCTATTTGCCTCAGAATGTTTTAGTCATCTGTAAAAATGTTTGTGTCCATTTGGATATGTTTATGTGCATGCATGCATGCTTTTAGAGTTCAGGCCTCACTAAGGATTCCCACAACTCTTTTATTCTGTTCATGGAATCCTCAGAAAGTGGAAAGGGAGCACTGTAAATCCTTAGTAACTCTTGGAAAATGAAAACAACAAAATTTCCTTTGGCCAATCACTGAGACAACTGCAGGTTTTTAATGGAAAAAAATAGAGCCAGAAACCTCCCTAAACAATGGTGAACTTGAATTCTGAGCACTGTAGAAAAATCATACTTGCATGATTAAAGATTATGGAAACAAAATATAGGGAAAACCAAATAAACAAATCTAAACTTCACAATCATATAGATACTAAATTTTTATTTGATCTGCTAATTAAAAAAATAATCAACATTTGCTCTGCTGTATTCTTTTTGTTGTTAAATTAAAGCAACAGGTGTATTCATTCTGAGCTCTAAAATTGCAAATTCTGATACTTATGCCTTTTACTTTGCTTGATAAGATGCTGAGTAAAGAGTAGCAGCGGAATAAACATGTATTCTTTGCATGCTATTAAATTCTGTGTTTGGAGTACGTGACTTTAGTTCTACATTTTAGTTATCAAGGCATTCCTTCCAGTGCCATTTGCAGAATGAGTGTAAGGCACTACTTAAAACAACAAGACAGTTAATTCTGTGTTTACGTAACAAACACCTTATTTGGCAAAACTCTGGGCCAAGAATGAAGACATAATGAGATAACTGGAGACTTTCATTGACTCAAGCATTTAAATAAATCAGTTATCTTAATACTCATGTGTATGGAGTGATTATCATAAATGAATCTTTGATAATATGTAAAGCTTACAAAATGTACTTTGGAAAACCTATGCATTGAAGAATGCAGAATTTTACTTAACTTGTTGTATAGCCTTATAATTAGCCTCCAAACAAATTAGAACTTAGTTCCTCTAAGGATTAAATTTTACTTCAAAATCATGCAAATTTCATGGAACAGGGGTTGATTGTCTATATTCTCCAGTCTTCAGGAAGAACTAAATACCTGTTATTTATTTAATTACTGAACTTTTTTCTGATAACGCTTAGTTCTCTTCTTCATCCGATTCTTATTTCTAGTTCTGTTAAATACATTTTGCAATTGGCACTAAGTAAGTAATTTTGGTTTAATAAATAACATTTAAATATGTTATATATATTATATAGAATATTTTATTAAATATATATAATTTATTTAAACAATATAACAGTAGGAATTAGCAATTTACTCTTTTAATTTTCTCTTTTTCTATCTTTAATGCTAGTGAGAGAAATTTGAATAATGCTAATGAACTTGAATAATAACTGAAATATGAAATTTAACCCAGATCAACAGACTGTTTAGAGGAAATAATAAGTAGATCCAGATGACCCTACTGGTGATGATTCAGACTTTTAGACATGGATTACATCATGAATAAATGAGTAATATATCACCAATCAAAGGTAGTTTATTAATGAATATAGTTTCAAATATTTTAATAAAAATTCCTTATTTATGCTTCTACATTCAGCTGGCTGACAAGAGTGTGTTTACTTTCCAGGCTTAATGTAGTGAGGTCTGTTTCATATTTCCAATGCTATCAATCAGACCTAGAGAGAGAAAGAAGTCATTTAGACATCCTGGGAGAAATCCTCTCTGTAGATATAACCATAAAATTGTCATTACCGATGATATTAAGAATTTCTAATGCTCTCAAAGTAGAAAGATAAAAGAATTGAGTTTCAAAGAAAAAGAGAATGGGCAAGAGATTTTAAGAATAAAATACTTGAAGCATTACACTGAATACAACTCACACTAAAGGAAATTTTTCAGCTCCTTTCTTTTCTCATATGTTGTGCTGTACTTATCGTGAAAAAAGAGTTTGAGGCAGGTTGCATTCAAAGATAGAAAGTAAAGTTTTAAAGGGAAATAATCAACAAATAAAAATATGAAGAAAGAGAAATGTTATGCCTAAATATTTGCACCCTGACTTAAAAGATGCTTACAAACTCAAACTGCTAGGTGGAGTATACTCCTAAATTCAGAGTCTGCACTGCTTCATTGCATGTTCTTTCCTCTACCTACTATCATCTGTCCTGGTCCGACTACTACAGTCTGCCTTTCTGGGTTACCAACTGCTTCCTTGTTGATAAGTGCAAGAGCATTCTTCAGTATTTACATACTTGACTTTCATTTTTTACTTCCCCCTCTCCTCATCAGTAAGCACCTCTTTGCTTTTCAAAATATGCTGTTTCCTTGCTGATTTTTCCTTCTCCTTTTACAGCAGTGTACTACATTGGTCAAGGATAGCATGACTTTTCCTGATCTGGAAACTAGGTACATAATTTTTTCATAAAGGGCGTAGAAGGGTTATACTAATATAGCTCTATAAATATGCTGTCTAGCTTGTTAGACAATATATGAACTATATATAAAGCAAGCAACACTTCACACTTATTGCTAAATTACATTGAATACCTGCTGTTCTGCAGTGAGATTGACTGAGAAACTGATGTATGGTAGCCAGGTTCAACTCAGAGATATAGAAAGAAAGAAATTGAACCAACTAGTTAAGAAAAGAATGTTAGGCCATACACAGTTGCAGGGGATGTCTGTGCTTGTGCCCAGGTGGGAGAAATTCCAAATTTTTTATTTCTGCAAAGTAGCTGGAGACACAAGCATATGATAACATGAAGTGGATAGTTACATCACTAAAGTTATGCTCAGTAGGCCCCAAGATAGTTGGCCTTTTAACTGCATGTAATGTGATCATAGCATAAACTCTAAATTAATGGAGAGATGTTTTGAACACTTATTCTCACTGCTTAATTTAAAAGGCTCTAGAAAGCTCCCCTGTCTGACTTGGAATAGGGATGTTCATGTCCCAGGGTTCTGCAAGTCCCAGCCAAACCCAAGGTGTAGGAGAGTAAACAGGCTTTACATTTTCAAGGCATAGCTAACCTTTAGCCTCTTCTGCAGGGAGAGAATGGTTTTAACATCTGAGCTCTTTCCTTGGGTTTGAGGAATTAGAAAGCAAAATGACTGGATGAAGGGGGTTTTTCATAGGATTGTAAAGGGCCACAGTTGTCCTCTAAATCTTCTGTGGTATAGTACTTCTGGGGTAGGGTGAATTGAGGAGTCTCATAGGTCAATGATTGTGCGGAGAACTACTTTACACGTGAATGGTATTAAAACATCAATTAAAAGAGAGACACTAGCAGAGTGGATAAAACAAGAAGACCCACATATATGTTGTTTACAAGAAACCCACTTTAAATATAAAGACAAAGATAGATTACAAGGAAAGAGAAGGAGTAACACATACCATGCTAACACTAATTGGAAGACAGTAACAATAGCTATATTAATTTCAGATGAAGCCAACTTCAGAACAAGGGAAATTACCAGGGCCAAAGAGAACCGTTTTCTTATTGCTTGTCTTTGTTCTACAGCAACATCCTCAGTCATAAATCATGTTGATAGTATGCACCCTTGATATGATGTGATGAAAATGTCACTGTAACTCTGTGATTCCCCTTCCCAAAACATAACTTCGGTGTAATCATGAGAGAAACATCAGACAAATTTCAATAGAGGGTTCTACAATATAAATGACCAGTACTCCCCCAAACTATCAAGATCATCAAAAACAAGGAAAGGCTGAGAACTTGTTCCAGTCAAGAGGAGCCTGAGAAGACATGACTGTTAAATATAATGTGGTATGCTGGCTGGGATCTTAAAACAGAAAAAGGCCATTTGGTCAAAGCTAAAAAGAATTGAATAAAACAGGGACTTTGTTTAATAATAATGGATAAAAATTGGTTTACTAACATAACAAATGCACCATACTAACGTAAGATGTTAATAGTAGAGGAAACTGGTGCAGGAGGTATATGGGTAACGGAAATATCTGCTCAATTTTTCTGTAAGTCTAAAACTATTCTGAAATATAAGATCTGTCAATAAAAATTAAAAGTCAATAATAAAAAAATATGTCCTTGAAATGTGTTCATTTGGTTACTGTATTATTTATGGATTGCTCATGATTCAGTTATCAGGAATATTGGAGAATAGACTCAATTTTCATATATAACAGCTGTGGACAGATCTTTTAAACTCAGCAGAAAACAAGAGAAAGCTGGTTCCCTTTTGATGATGTGGCATTTGAAGAAAATCTACAGAAGACATTTTCTAACAGCAAAGAAAGTTAAATATTCAAATTGTTGTCAAAGCAGTTGTGAAATCTCTTCTACAGGTGTTTATAAAGAGAATTATTTTAGATGTAATTTAATCGGAAGACAGATTGATGGATGAGATGACTCCTTAGATTTGCTTCTTCTGATAAATTTAATATTATAGTAGTAAGTTGCCATCCTGAAGAAAATAATTGAACATTGGAACATGATGAATAGTAGGAAGGGATGACACAGATGAAATAGAGGCTTACACTGTACTTGAAAGTATTAACGTGATGAAAAGCCCACATTTTGGTACGGGAGAAATATTTGTGTCTGTTTCACAATGTCAAAAATACATTTACTTAATGATCCATTTGCTCGACAAATATTAAGTGGCTATAATTAAACCACTTTGATAGTTGATAGGTGCTAGCAAATTTTTAATAAGATGCTTTTTCATGAGGGAGGATATGTGCAATTAAAAAAAACAATACTAAGGTCTCTGCCTTTTTTTAATGAAAAACAACATCTCCAAGGTTCTAATTTATTCAAACAATTTTGTCTCAGGTAAGATACAAGAACAAAGGAAAGACAAATCTATATTGTGGAATGTTTTACTTACAAATTGATACTCTCTCAATTTCAACTGATTACGTAACATGGATAAACAACCCTATGTTTTTAAGTGTGGTTTTTTCGGTTTTTGTTGGTTCTTAATCACTTTGTTTCTTTAGTCTCCTCTCAATTTTTATAAAATGTAACCCCTTTTCTCAAGAGTACTGTCCAAGACCAAGCCTCTTACTTTTAACAGATGACTAAGATTTATATTAAAATCTTAGAAATTGAAGCTATTGGATGCAATAAACCTTAACTTCCTGGCCACACCCCTCACCCTTACATATTTATCTAGAACTTGATCAAAAATAGTTTCTATCCTATAGTTTCATGGGCTGAAGCCTCTTCCCACTCATTCAGTAAAGAATTAAAAATTGCTTGCGCTATGCCAAGTATTATGAGGAGCCCTGTTTAAAGCCATGTTACCACTACATAGTCTCAATTCCTTCTCCTCATAGACTTCTTCAGAATTAATTATTCCTCTCTTTTTGGCTAGTTTATTCATAACAGCCTGTAAATAAGCCTGTATATTTCCTGTGATTTAAAACAACAAAAAAAGTGAATTTTAATCATGTTACCCCTAAACTATTGGACTCTTTTTGTCCCTTATCAATTTTTATAAAATCAAAATCATTGTCTACTTAATTTCTAATACTTCTCAAAGTAAAGTAATTCCCACTATAAAACACACACAGACACACTAGAGAAACTGCTCTTACGAGGAACACCAATAACTATCTTATTGCCAAAATGAACAAGCATATTTTATTAAGGTTTCCTACCTAGGCATATTTTTTAAGGTTTTTTATAAACTACTTTCATAACTGTAACAGGTACTGCCTTGTGGAATATCTTTATACCCATAAACACAACGATATTATTTTCTCGTAGTTCTCTGTCCTAGCTTACTCTCTCTTTCACTCTAAGGTTCCTGGGTATTGTCCCTTTAAAGTACATTTTCACTAGAATTGCTTTTTGAAATTACTGAGGGCTTCAAAATCTTTACCTTTCCTCTGAGTTTCACATTTTTTATCATACTTTCTCACAGCAGTGGATGGGGACTAATCAATAATCAATACTGATCATTTTACCCATGGAATATTTTTATCCTCTCTTAAAATCAATCCTTACTTCCATTTCTATATTTAAGACCATGATTATCTATATCTTGAGATACTGCAATAATTTCATACTTGTTTACTCAGCCCTTAATATTGTCCCCTTTCAATTTATTCTTTATCTAACTTCTAGATAACTCCATCTAAAAACAATTTAGCCTAAATTTGTATAAAACATTTCAATAATTCAACTTTGCTTTCAGAGAAACACATATATGTGAACTTTATGACAGAATTCAAGGACTTTCAAAGCCTAGTCTCTAGCTATTTCTTTATCCTCATATCTTGAAACAGCTTTTTTACAAATTACAAATTTTCATAAATTTATTTTTATAAATTATGGTTTTTCATGTAAGTGTCTTTAGGTTGGATTGTTCTTTTTCTGCTTTAATTGTCTGATGAATTTTGCTTATATTTTAAGACTCCATTCAGGCAACTTATCCTATAAGAAATAGTCCCTGAACTTGTAGTTTTAGCTGAGTACTCTTCTTCTGAGTTCTAGACAAGTGTACATATCTATTTCTTCCCACTTATGTCATTTAGAAACAATATGTCTAGATTTGTTTCTTTTCTAGTAGAAAATAATTTCCATGATATTAGCACAGTACAGGCACATAAGAGATAAGAAATTATAAACTTGTGACATTGGCTTCCAGGAAGATGGAATAAATTACTTTCCCCTATTTGTCCTACTATGTACAACTAAAAACTTGGAACATCACATATAAAACAACCACAAGAAGACTCCGAAAGACGGAGAGAAGGCTGACAGGATAATGATCTGAGGAACAACACAGTGGTAAGTGCCCTGGGTTTCGTTTTTGCCTCATATGTCTCAGACTTGGGCTGAATTAGCTGACAACCCCAAAATACCAATGAGCAAAAGCAAAAAATTAAAAGCACTGTAACAAAACCCTGTAAACTTGTTCTCTCTAGCCCAAGGACCAGGGAAGGAGTTTAGCAAGGCAGAAAACTTTTAGACAATAACTGCGCTATTTCAGCCGAATAGCAGACAAATAATTGTGTCTGTTACAGGCTCTTAACATCAGCCCTGATGTCAGTTCCCCACATTGAACCCAGCGTATATGGGGTTAAAGCTAAAACCCACCACCCCCTTTCCTGCTTCTCTAGCTCCACTCATATGTAAATACCTGTTTCTTTAAACTTGGACTCCTTGAGCTTTACAACTAAATGAGAGTTACAAATTGTTAAAAGCCCAGGTGGCCTGGAGTTGGAGGCACACTAAAGTTTAGCTAATCATGTGTCCTTGAGTTTGCCAGGAAAGCGGCTGTCTCAAGAATATCAAGGAGCGAAGCCTTCCCAGACCTCAACTCCTCACTCCTGGCGCTGGAACCTGCCTCAAACAGGAAGACGAGACAAGAGACAACGGTGAAGGACGCCCACCTGCCATCCTCCTATCTCACCCTCCTCCCACCTGGCTGCAAGCAGCCTCTCAAGGCCAAAAGCAGGCTGGTGGGAAAACGCCAGCCTGCACAGCTACATGCGCCCCCTCCACTACCCAAAACCCCAAATAAAAATCCCCACCCATTCCTCATCCATCCGGGAGCTAGCAATTTTTGAGGCATGAGCCCTTGCTTTGCTCCTTGTGCCTGGCATAGTAAAAACCTTTCCTCTTCCACTCAAGACTCTGTCCTCATTGTTCGGATTGGCGTCGGGTTCAGAGACCGAGCTTTCCGTTCCATGTCCCCATGCCCAACTTCGCCAGCAAAGATCGAGTGGAGAGTCTAGCTCTCCACCATTGCCTGATTCTAATGAGGTGGCCAATTCTCTACTCTCCACACAGTGGTTTCACAGGAGACTAGGGAACAGGGACTTTCATCCCACTGGGCAGTACGATCTCCCCAACCCTCTATAGTGTAAAACTCCCAGCAAGATTTTCTGTACTTATAGATAAGATTTTTCTAAAATTTTGATGGAAAGGCCAAAGAAAAATTTTGAAAAACAATTTTAAAAAGAAAAATAATGTGAAATGAAGCACTCTATCTGATTTCAGGACATATGACACAACTACAGGAATCAAGATTGTGTGTTATTGCTAGAGGAATATATGCACGGATCAACGGAAAAGAATAGAAAGCGGAGAAAGAGCCCCGTAGAAGTATGGCCGAGCGAATTTTGATAAAGATGCAAATGGAATTCAGCGAGGAAAGATAGCCTTTTAAATGAGTGGCGCTGGAGCAATTGAAAATCTATAAGCAAAAAAATGAACTCCACTCTGTACCTTACCCCTTCCACACAAATTAACTCAAAATAGATCACAGATTTAAATGTAAAATGTAAAACTTTAAAACTTTTAGAAGACAGCAGGAGAAATTCTTCAGGACCAAGGGTTAGACAAAGAGTTCTTACACTTGATGTAAAGAACAAGATCCACAAGAGAAAAAAATATATAACCTGGACTTCATCAAAATTAAAAATTCTGTTCTGTGAAAGATGCTATTCAGAGACTGAAAAGACGGGCTACAGACTAGGGAAAAAATATGCAAGCTACAGATCTGATCAAGGAATTATATCTAGAATATAGAAAGAGCTCTCAAAACACACCAGTTAAAAATAAGTAATCAAATTAAAAAATGTTCAAAAGACATAGAGACATTTTGCTGTAGCAGACATAAAGATGGCAATAAGCTCATGAAAAGGGGTTCAACATAACTTCCCTAGGGAAATGCATATTATGACTGTGATGAGATATCACTACGTACCTATTCGAACAGCTAAAATTTTTTAAAAAGTGGCAGTACCAATTGCTGGTAAAGATACAGAGAAATTGGGTCACTCATATACTGCTGGTGTGAATGTAAAATGTTACAGTCACTCTGGAAAATGATTTGGCAATTTCTTTTAAAAAAAAACCTAAACATATACTTACTATGTAACTCAGAAATAGCACTTCTGGACATTATCCCAGAGAAATGAAAACTTACATCGACACAAAAACCTGTATATGATTGTTCCTAGCAGCAAATAACCAAAACCTGGAAACAACTAAAATATCCCTTCATAGGTGAATGGTTAAACAAACCATTGTAGCTCCATGCTATGAAATACTACTCAGTAACAAAAAGGAATGAACTGCTGATAAAACACAATAACTTGGAGCAGTCTCCAGGGCATTATGCTGAGCAAAAAAACCTAATCTAAAATGTTGTATGCTGTGTGATTCAATATACATAACATTTTTGAAATGACAAAATTATAGAGGTGGAAAACAATTTGGTCATTGCCATCAGTTAGGGATGGTGGGGGAGAGCGATGGGTGTGACTATCAAGGGCAGCATGAGGAAGATGCTTGTGAGGATGAAATAGTTCTGTATCCTGACTGCATTGGTAATTACACAGATTTACACATGGGTCAACATGGCACAGAACTAAACACACACATCGTACCAATGCCAAATTCCTGGTGTTAATTTGTCCTATAATCATGTAAGAGGTAACTGTTAGAGGAAGCTGGGTGAAGGTTACCTGGGTCCTCGCTGAATTACTTTTGTTACTTCCCATGAATCCATGTGCAGTGTAAGCACCTGACAGTTGGCTTTTTTGATTGGAAAGCAAGTGACCGACATTAAGCTTTTCAAAGACAATTCTCGCTTGTGAGACTAGGCATAGAGCCAGGCCGTCCCTCTTTGAAGTTTGCTTTGTTTTAGAGATCTCTAGTTCAGTTAGATAAACGATCTTTTGACCGCTTGTTTTCCCCTTCCGCGCTTTAACTCCCATTCATGTGTTTTAAATTCACGAATAAAGACTGAGCCCGCGAAACCCTAGGCAACCACCCTCGACCCCAATAAAAGCAGAACCCCAGGCAGTGCCTTGTCTCTCTACCTGCGACCTGGCTGGGTGGCCTTGGACTGTGCCATGAATCCCCCCAGGACATGTGAGTAATAAACTTTAGTTTTTTTTAACTTTCCCTGATGGTCGTTGCTGAGGTGTGTCTTGCAACTATAATAACCATAAGCGCCAGTCCAGCAACAACATTGCCTCCATTTGGGGAAATGTCTGTGGGGCCTCCCAACAGGCCTGGATGAGTGCTCCCAAGCATTTCTAGTGGATAGCATCACTATGGATAGGTTGTGACCAGCAAAAACACTGTGACTGTTTCAAAATGAAAAGCTAAAACGCACACACAAATTAAAAACTTGGAATAAGTCAGACAGAAAAAGACAGATAGTGTTTGATCTCACTTATATGCGGAATCTAAAAACCCGAACTGATAGAAACAGAGAAAGGATTGGTGGTTGCAGTGGGGGAGTGAGGGGGAAATGGGTGATGCTGATCAATGAGTAAGAACTTCCAGTTATGAGATGAATAAGTTCTAGGGATCTAGTGCACACCTTGGAAACTATAGTTAACAATACTGTATTATATACTTGAAAGTTGCTGAGAGACTAATTCTTAAAAGTTCTCACCACACACACAAAAGATGGTAATATTGGTAGTATACATGTATGTCAAATCATCAGTTTGTACACTTTAAATTGACAGTGTTTTAGGTCAGTGATATCTCAATCACATGGAGGAAAATTTGTTGAACATGAGCACAGATTGTGCATAAATGAGGCTATTAATGGAATGATGTGAAGTAAGCCAAAATGCCTCAAGGCTGTTTTCATGTATACCTTCCTTGTTTGAAAGATATGAAGATCTTAACTCAGAATTTGGTGGAAATGAGATTATTTATGCGCATAGACTCAAGTATGAGATGGGGAGATCAAAGGCAAAGCTAGATACTGAGATGCCCCACAGATGCTGAATGACAGGGAGGGAGCATCCCGGAGGGGGTTGTGTGTGAGTGTGTGTTTACACAACACTGAGCTGTCTACTCACTGCCAGCTGCTGTTGACAGCAGAGCTTCACTAAGGTGTGGGCCAGCGGGGCAGATGCCTGGCACCAGTCAACAGGGATGATAAGCCATCACTGGAATATATTTAAAAGATGAAGCCTGTTGCTAGAGCTTCTCATAGGCACATATTAACATAACTGGCAGGAAGTAAGTTCTTTCTGTTCCAATTAAAGTAGCAATTTAAAACCCGGTGAGGACCAATATATCTCTAAGTGCTTCAGGGATCAGCGTCTTCATGTTGCATGTTATAACTGAAGGCTACGTCACTAACTCAGAAACAAGCCTGATGGTAGTATTATCTTGGCAGTCACAGCTAGCTGAAATTCTGAAATTAAATTTAAAATGCATGGCATAATATTATTTATGGCAAATGGATGAGTTATTTTATAAAATCTAAATTTTATACAAATTAATATTACTCTAAAAATATTGCCAAGTTCAGAAAGTTAAAACTGAAATAGAGAAGGAACTACCCAAGAGTATAAAATATTTTATCAAATTTAGAAATCTGAAAAATATGTTTTAAACATATTTAATCCCAATATATACCATAGCTCAAGTAGTTATGCCTTTGGCTGGTTATCATTTTATGCAAATAAAATAAAAAGCAGTTGAATACTAATTAAAAATGTTACATTTTTACTTGCTTTTCTCACAGCGGATCAAAGAAGAAATAATGCAACTCATAAGTAATGGCACTTTAGAAATTTTCAGAGTGCTCTTAACGGTTAATGAATGTTAGGAAACTTGGTGTCCACTCTTTCATATTTTTACCAAAGTCTCCTTGTTTACACATATATGCACATATATGTACACACATACATGTGGATTTCGATTTTTTGTTTTTATATAAATGTAATAATACTTTATAGATAAATCTACAACTTGCTTAACAATGTATCAACAATATATAATGGATATGCCTACAAGTTAATTGAAATAAATCTAATTCTGTCCTTCTTCCACCTACTTTTGTCATGCATATATCCACAAATTTTATATATACACACAATACATATAGATAAATACAGGTACACATTCACCCACAGATACACACGTATTTAATTATTCTATTAGCTCTTGGAAAAGTATATTACATTCTAGACAGCAAATCCTTTTCTTTTTTTCTGCTAAAGACATCCTTGCTAATTATTTTGACACAAGAATTTCCTATCAGAGATTATCAGGTGGAGCATGTTTTACTTCACATGGCTTAGACAAGTGATAGGGATGAAGAGGGCTAGCCCCTTCTTAAACACTTAGCCTCTGTGTAGTAGGCGATTTGACTCTTTGAAGCACCCTCATATTTAAACTTTATGTTGCTCCAAAGCTGTTTTTCTGAGCAATAATTATTTTTGCATCGTTAAAGTGCAAGCTAACAGACTCCCAAAAGGTTCAATTGGTGAAAAAGTCATATAATATTGGTGCTTGATAAGAATTCTTAAAATTGAATAAACACACAAAAGAGAAAATATTGTCCTAGACTGAAACTAAACAAATAAATCCATCTCAGCAAAAGCCGGAGATCTAGTGTAAGATTGGATTGTGAGAGAGACGATACCGTGTTGCAAATGTCCCATCTATTGGTGGAAGGAAGGAGGAGAATTAGGAAATTAGAATCCTGGGTTTCTTGGAGTTTTTGCTTTTTTAAAGATGAAGGAGGGTGTAGATCAGCTTGTGGAGAAAATAATTGCTATCTTGTTTCTCTGTAAATTAGAGACATCGATGCATAAGTGTGAGGGACATAAAAAGGATGATGCCATTAACAAAATGGAAATAGGGAGTTGAATGCTATGCTGACAGAAATAAAACACGTGCCACTTTATTGCTACAAAACTACCTGGAATCTTAGCCACAGAGAAGATTCTCAGGAGAAAGTTGGGATAATTACTCCATTTTAGTGAAATCAGTCTACCTATGTGTAGGGCCTTGCTTGCTCAGCAATAACCTTCGTGCCCTATTATAACCACGTGTCCTTCTGACCCCCTCTGGGCAGGATGCCAACCATCTGGGATTTGTAACAATCCAGGGCCTGGCCAGCCTGGATCTTAATTTATCTCATTCAAAGAACATCGCATCTTAAAGGAATACAGAGCCCCTTCACATGAGCTACTGTTCCTGGGAATACTAGTCCTATCAAGGACAGTCTTTCTTTAGTCCCCAGCCTATATAAGCAAGCCCCCTCTCTGCCCGCTGTAGTGGGTGCACAACTCCTTCCAGCCAGCCGCCCCTGGACACTCCCTATTCATAAATCCCGATAAACCTATTGGTCTTATGTATATTGTCTCTGGGTCTTTTCTTCTGTCTTTTTGCTACCTATCCCTCACTGCTTGTACAACTGGTCATGTGGCCAGACACTATGGCAGTATAGCAAAACAAAACAAAAAAAACTGTCTTCATCCAGTAAAATGTAAACCACATAAAGGCAGAGGATTGTATGAGTCAGTGTTTTCACTTATGAATCTTAGTGCCTGGAATATGCTGGTGCCTAGCAGGTGCCCAAATATACTTATTTAATCAATGAAGTGTTCTTATTCTTTTTAGTTTATTTAATTATTATTTGTTTTAATTTTTCTGTTCCTCTATCAAAGCTGAGCCCCAGTAGATGTGATTTTATTGTTTTGTTTTGTTTTTCAAAGTATCTTAAGTACTTCTTTTAAAAGCTTTTGTTTTGCTGCTCAGAATAAATGCTACATTTCCCAGGTTCCCTTGCAATTCTAAGTGACTTTGTAACTAAACTTTCACCAGTACAATGAAGTGGATATGTAGCAACCTAAGAAATCCTTTCTTAAGGAGTTGAGATCCCTGGCCCGGGACCAGTGATCGCTATACTTCATTTACGTGACCGGGAAACTGTCTTTTGTTTGAGGCCTTTTTATGTTTTAATGTTCTGAGACCTTTAGATGAATCTGCTGAATCAAATCCTAACAAA
The DNA here is from genome assembly GCF_041296235.1 of Equus asinus. Classification (NCBI taxonomy): domain Eukaryota; kingdom Metazoa; phylum Chordata; class Mammalia; order Perissodactyla; family Equidae; genus Equus; species Equus asinus. Next base: position 47,484,201 of record NC_091793.1, on the reverse strand, counting down.
TGCATGACCCCTTCTCCAGGTTCTGCATCTCAGTAAATTTGCATGATGGCGCTACCCAGGGACGAGTAACAGATACATGAGAGTTGATGGATAATTCCAAAAAAAGTTAAAATATTATGTCAGATTTATTTTTTGTAATGTACCATGTCTTTTACATATCAGTTTGCTTGCTATTTCTATTAATAGGCAAATATTTTGTTCCCATTCCTGCTCAAAACATCTAAATCAACAATATGAGCATATTGGTTAGAAGTATATCAAGAGATACTCTCCCCATGTGTTTATATGTTTTTGTCTGATACGTACATTCTTATTCTGCGGTGAGGAAGTATTTGGCAATAAACTATCCCTTTGATACGACTGTAAAGTAACTCTGCATTTTGAGGTAAGGAGGGATGTGAGACATGTGAGGATGTGCTGCTTCTGCTCAGAGCAGATATAGACACATATTTAGACAAAGGCACTTAGGGCAATGAAAACCCTGGATCAGCCTCCAAGGATCCATCTGCCTCCCACCCCCCTACCTAGTACCACCACATCAAGAAAGCAGAGGTGAAATCTCCTAAACTACAGGACAAATCAGAACAACTGGGAGAATTTAAACTTCACAGAATATCAGGTACTGACGTAGATGAAAACAGATCTTTGATGCAGATCAAAGGCCAGATCTTCTGTTACCAGGATTAATTTAAAGCCTCCACCATCTTCTTTGGTCCTTGATATATTCTATATTTGGCATACTAGGAATCTCACATACCAGCAGCTGAGAGTTGGGGACATGGGAAAAAGGATGTATGTTTTTCATTTTGCCTTGTATTTAAGACAAGTCTCCTATGTTCTAGTTATACAACTAGTGATTTACAAGAAAGCATCACATTGACATGTGACCTGAAAACTGGCCCAGATTAAACGGTACAGGATTTTCCTAAACTTAGATTTATAAAACTTGAGCAGGCCAATGGATTTTTGTTTCCATTTGCAAGGTAATACGTTTTAATTTGTAAATTACCATTATGACTGACAGCCACACAAAAAACAAGTGCTGGGGTTTGAGAGATCCCCAAATGCTGACACTGGGGAACTTAGGGTGGTAAAGATGGGATGCCCACTGGTGTAGTTCACAGGGAGCCGCAGTCAGATATTACAAAATTATTGATATATTTTTATGTCACATTGTCGTATTCCATAGTTGTTAATGTACCGGTGTAACAAAAATATGTTATGGATCAAGTAACACAGAATGTCAAAAACACTGAGTTCGTGCCAAAGTATCTTAAATCAACTCATCCTGAATCAAATATTGAAACAAATTCCATCCCGTTCAGCCTCTTTGTATTTCATGGACTGCTTATAACATATGTTACTTTATAATTATTTCATTATTGAATAGTAACTTCAAATAAATCTGGTGCTGAAAGATGGCATAGAATTTTAGACGTATTTTTCTGGGTCAAGAATGTCAGTGTTAGAATTAGCTCAATCTACTTCAAGAAAGTTAGATAAGTAATAAATAATAAACACAATGTTAAGTTTTTATTGTAGTGGGAATAAGCTCCCTATTTCTATTAGAGAATCTGAAAGGATTAGTTATATATTTAAACAGATATTTTACGGACATTAGACTTATTGTTGTGATCATTTTACAATATTTACAAATATGGAATCATTATTTTGTATGCCTGAAACTAATATAATATTGTGTATCAATTATACCTCAATTAAAAAATGAAAAAGATATTTTAATTAGATTTTCTAAGATTTTTGAGTATTTAAAATTACATTAATTTTTATTGCCTTAACATTAATTAATGATAAGTATAGATAAATGGAATTTCTAAGAAATAAATTAGCTCATGTAGACACTAGAGCCTGATGAAATATCAGTACACTTTAGGAACTTCATATATATATATGAGCTTATTCTCTGGGGGAGTGTGTGTGTGTGTGTGTGTGTGTGTATGCACTGCCTGTATGTTTTCCTCATGGTACCACCTTCTTGTTCTTTGAAAAATGTGTGTTGGGTTGCCTGGATGGCTCAGAGACAGAACAGTGAGATATATATCTACTGGCTATAGCAGAAGTATAAAGTTACATATCCTACTTGAGCTTTTGTTTGTTTTTCAAAGGTTATACTTAACCACTGTTTATTTTGTTAAATTCTATCATTTAACATAAATAGATGAATGGTAGTTTTAAAAGATGACCGTGTAGTTAATGCTAAATACACAAGTGTAACAAAAGAGGATAAACAGGATATTCTCAGCCAGTTTTCTATTAATATATAAGAAAATGGTGTGTGCTTTGGGCTATGGTTTTATGCAGACCTTCTGGAAATGCACATTTGAATAAACTCACATCTTCTTCTAAGCTTCCATCATCTCAATCAAAAATAAAATTCTAGGTTAGAAATATGAAAAAGTATAGCAGCATATGCAGTCCATTCCCCAAATTATCATTTTCCCCCAAAAGAGTGTTGATAGGTTGAACTTTTATGACTTGGAACACATAAATAATGCTATTCATGGTGGTTTGGTTTCAGGCCAGTCTTCAAATCCACTTAACCCCAAATTTAATTTAAAAATTGATTTTAATCTCCGTATGTAACTACATTTTTATGGGAAAATAAATCAATATCTTTCTTACTGAAGCACTAACGTCAGACTAGATACTATTTTCCTTCTTTAGACATTTAACTTTTAAAAAGTGTTTGCCAACATTCTACTGGTGTAGTAGATTATTTGTCAGCAAATACCCACTACTTAGCCCCAAGCCCCCATCCCCTCCATGAGAGGAGTATACTTCCCCATCTCTTGACTTTGAGCTTGGCCAGGTGACTTACTTTTGCCAGTGATACAATCCACACAGAGCCTTTAAATGTGCTTGTGCTGCTGCCCTTGCAATAGGTGTTTGCCACTGTAGGAGGAGACCACACCTTGACAGCGCCTGCCCTTCCATCCTTGGGTCCAGAACAAAACATATGGAGCAAAGTCTCCACAGGCAACCCTCAGAAGTGAGAGTGAGAAAGACACTACCAATTCCCACTGGTATTTTGTGGCAGTTTGTTAGGAAGAACTACTGAAACGATAGTTAACACATACAACCACCTGCAAGTCCATAGAGACTGACTTAAGGAGATTCAAAGGTTGGAGAACATGCTGCAAGATCTGCGTGAAAGTTAAGCTAAGGGCATACAGTTTTTCATGCAGAGGGGATGACACTAAATTTTGTCACTTAAATTAATCCTGCCTCTTAAAAAAACCCAGTAATATGTTAAAAACTGAGGTAAGGGGCTGGCCCCGTGGCCGAGTGGTTACGTTCGCGCGCTCCGCTGCAGGCGGCCCAGTGTTTCGTGGGTTCGAATCCTGGGCGCGGACATGGCACTGCTCGTCAGACCACGCTGAGGCAGCGTCCCACATGCCACAACTAGAGGAACCCACAACGAAGAATACACAACTATGTACCGGGGGGCTTTGGGGAGAAAAAGGAAAAAATAAAATCTTAAAAAAAAAAAAAAAACTGAGGTAAGAATGGGTTTTTGGAAAATACCTCTTTCATCCACATTCCCTTGTTATAACTGGTTCTACCTCAAATGACCCAGGGGAAGATGAATAATGGTAGAGAATTAATGAAAGACATTTAAAAATATTTTCTGATGACAATAAAATCAGTGAAGGACCAAACATTGGAAACATAATATTGGAAAAATAAAGAAACAGAGTCTTTGAGAACAACATCAAAATATTAAAAGTCTATTTGATAGTCAAGAGATAAAAGAAAATTTTGGGTAGTGTGAAGTCTGGAAAAGGTATCAGGGGCAAGGAGAATTAGGGAAAGATTCTAAAATTACATAGGCAAACATATTGATAGTGCTGGGAAAGGAAGGAAAAGATTACAACTCAAAATGTTATGGCAGGTGACCCTGAGAAAGATGTAGAATGTGATGAATAAGCTTAAGAATGGTTCACCATCAGCAGAGGTGAACATCCTTAGTCACCAATAGGATGCTTTTTATAGTAAGGATACAATCAGTGAGAAGGTATTTTGGGTATTCCTGACATTATGTAAGGAGTGCCCGGAGAAACAAGGCATCTAGCTCTTGGCCACTTATTTCTGCCATATTATTTCTCTCAAAATGGTTCTGCTCCAAACCACACTCTGAGTACTGAGACAAAACTGGCACTTGCTTTCCGTGAGCAAGACATCCATTTCCTTGATTACTAGGGAGGCAACAGCAATCAATAATAAGCACCAACATTTAGTATATTTAAAGGCACACTGATGGACTAATCCTGCTTATTTAAAGTTTGCTGTGGATATTTATTCAGATGTTATACCACTGAAAGCCAAAGGAGTGTAAAACAGGACATCCTTAAGAGATTTGTGGGAAAAGGTGATTGCCTGCAGTTTGATTAATTTTGACATAATGCATCCCAAATATCCCCAGGTAACTTGTCTAAATCTTTGTTTATGCCAGGAGATAATACATGGATTCTTATTTATCAGACAGTATTTTCTCAAGAGGAATCATACTAAAAAACAAATTCCATTCCAATTTTGCTTTTTTACCACAAAGTAAAATCTGCTTCAAGATTCAGGCATTCTTTCAAATTGAAATTCATACCTCAAGCATTGTTTAGCTCTTCCCCAAATTTATATTTCTACACTAGGGTTGAGAAAAAAAAAATCTTAATGTGCATAGATGAATGCACAGAAAGTTGCAAAATGTTAGAATTTTTCTACATGGAATAAAATTGGTGGTGGATAGTTAGAAGTAAATGCCCATGTTTGCACTTTTCTAAAAGGGTATGTTAAGCAGGGGCAAACAACTCATATTTGTTATCAATATGGATATGGCATTTAAATATTTATTTCACTGATTATGATGACATAGAGGATAGAGATAGATGCTGAAGATTTATAGTTGTCTCTTAATTATTCAGATGTCACTGTATTTCCCTAAATTATTTTCCTACGTGTGTCAAAAGTCCAGGAATTTTAGCATTTGTAATCCATTAAATGAGGATTTCCTCAAAATTGCTGTTGGTTTTTCCTTTTAAATGTATGACTGTTAAAAGGGCCAATGAGATATAACTGACATAAAATAAACTAACATATTTAAAATGTACAAGTTGATGAGCTTTGACATATGTCTATGCCCATGAACTCATCATCACAATGTAGATATTGAACATATGCAGAATCTCCAAAATCTGTTTGTACTACTTTTTAATTCGATTTCTCTCCCCACCACTACCCCTTCCCTAGGCAAACACTGCTTTGTTTCCTGATACTATAGATTGGTTTGCACTTTCTAGAATTGTATATTAGTAGAATAATAATTTATGAATTATTTCTATGTGGTTTTTTCACTTGGCATAATGATTTTGAGAAACATTTGTTGCATGTATCAATGCACTCTTCTTTGTATTGCTGAGTATTTTTTCATATATGCATAGATCACGGATTATATATCGATTCACATATGATGGTCATTCAACTTGTTTTTAGTTTTTGGTTGCTACAAATAACACTGCTATGGACATTCATGGACAAGCCATTGTATGTATATATGTTTTCATTTCTTTTAAGTAACTAACTAGCAGTCAAATTGCTGGGTCATATGACAGGTGTATGTTTAACTTTTTAAGAAATTGTCAATCTGTTTTCCAAAGTGATTGTACCATTTGACATCCCCACCAGAAGCATTTGCAAAAATACCTTTGTGACCTTGCGTGAGGCAAAGATTTGTTACTACAGTACCCAAAGCATGACCATATAAAAAAAATGATAAATTGGACTTAATTACAATTTTGAAATTCTGTTCTTTGATAAAGTTAAGAGAATAAAAAGTCATAGACTAGAGAAAACATTTTAATTATATAGATAAAGGATTTGTAGCCAGAGTATATAATGAATTCTCAAAACTCAATAATGAGAAAACAAAAACAAACCAAATTTAAAAATAGACACAAGTACTAAGCAGATACTTCACCAAAAAAATATACAAATGGCAATTACACACACAAAGAGACACTTACTAATAGTTATTATAGAACTGCAAATTAAAGCCACAATGAGGTAACATTTTACATTTATTAAACAGCTATGTTTAGAAACAAAGAAACAAGGGCTGGCCTGGTGGTGTGGTGGTTAAGTTCGTGTACTCCTCTTCCATGGCCTGGGATTTGCAGGTTCAGATCTTGGGTGCAGACCTACACACAGCTCATCAAGCCATGCGGTGAGGGTGTCCCACATACAAAATAGAGGAAGATTGGCAGAGATGTTAGCCCAGCAACAATCTTCCTCAAGCAAAAAGAGAAAGATAGGCAATAGATGTTAGCTCAGGGCGAATCTTCCTCACCAAAAACAATAATTAATTTAAAAAATCAAAAATAAAGAAACAAACAACCTGAGAACACCAAGTGCTGATATGGATATGGTACAACTGGAACTCATACACTGCTTGTATGGAAAATGGTACAGCCACTTTGGAGAAGTGTTGTGGTTTCTTATAAAATGAAACACATGCTTATTCCATGACCCAATTATCCCACACCTAGATATTTACTCAAGAGAAATGAAAACTGATATTTACACATAAACCTGTATGTGAATGTTTAAAATAGTGTTATTATAATTGTCCTAAACCTGGAAATAACCCAGATGTTCTTTCAATCAAGTTTGGATAAAGAAACTGCACTACATCTATACACTGGACTGCTATTAGGCAATAGAAAGCAACACACTATCCATTCACAGAACAACGTGTCTGAATTGCAATTGTGTTAAGTTCAGTGAAAGAAGCCAGACCCTACAGTCTTCATACTGGATGATTCCATTTACATGACATTCTGGAAAAGGCAAAATTATAGGAACAAACAGATCATTGGTAGTCAGGGGTTAGAAACGGGGAGAGGGTCTGACTACCAAGTAGCATGCATGAATATATTCCAGGGGCTGATATAACTGTTCTTTTTCTCAATTGTGGTGGTTGGTTACATGACTTTATCATTTATTGATACTAATAGAACTGTATGTAAAAAGGACTGAATTTTACCATATGTAGTAAAAGTACATTAAAAAAACTTTATGACTCAGAATTTTTAAATTTAATGTGATAAAATTTATGGTTTTTTTTTCATTCTTGCATTTTGCCTCTGTTTTGAAAATGCATTTCTATCCCAAGGGCATAAATAAATTAAAATTTTTTATTTTATTTTTCATGTTTAATTCTTCAATTGAAGGATTATGTTTTAAATTTGAAAAACCATAACCCATACGAAAATATGATGTCTACTTAGTAGATGGTAGGATATTTTCTTCTACTTATTAAAATGCTTTAATTAATTCACAATTCATGCTTTAATATTCTTATTAAATGATAGCTTTCCTTCTTATGTGCTTTATATATTTTTCCTTTGTGGTTTCTTCTTTTATTTTTTTTGGTGAAGAAGATTTACCCTGAGCTAACATCCATTGCCAATCTTCCTCTTATTTTTTTTTGGCTTGAGGAAGATTAACCCTGAGCTAACATCCATGCCAATTCTTATCTTTTTTGTATAGGGGATGCCTCCATAGTGTGGTTGATGAGTGCAGTAGGTCCGTGCCCAGGATCTCCACCCGCAAATCCGGGCCACCAAAGCTGAGCACAGGGAACTTTAACCTTCAATCCTGGCGCAGCCCTCCTCCACTGTGTTTTTGATTGGTTATTGCTGTTATAAAGGAAAATAAAGCTGCGTGTACACATTCACTCACATATATTTGCAGTTTTGAGACACCATCAGGAATCATAATAGCTAATTTGGTGGTGCTTGCTCTCTGTTAAGCTCTTTATCTGTACTATAATTTTTTTAATTGAGGTATAATTGACATAAAATATTATATTAGTTTCAGGTTACAACATAATGATTTGATATTTCTATATATTGTGAAGTGACAACCACCATAAATCTAGTTAACATTCATCACCATACATAGTTAACAGAATTTTTTGTTCTTGTGATAAGAAGTTTTAAGATCTGCTCTCTTAGCAGCTTTCAAGTATACAATACAGCGTTATTAACAATAGTCGTCATGCTGTACGTTACATCCCCATAAGTTGTTTATTTTCTAACTGGAAGTTTGTATCTTTTGACTCGCTTGACCTATTTCACCCATCCTCCACCCCCTGCCTCTGGAAGCCACCAATATGTTTTGAGATTGATTGGGTTTTTTAGATTCCACATATAAGTGAGATCATATAGTATTTGTCTTTCTCTGTCTGACTTATTTTACTTGTCATAGTGCCCTTAAATCTTGCAAATTGGCAAGACTTCATTCTTTTTTATGGCTGAATAATATTCCATTGTATACATACCGCATTTTCTTTATCCATTCATCCACTGGTGGACACTTAGGTTGTTCCCATATCTTGGCTGTTGTAAATGCTGCAGTAAACATGAGGGTGCATATATTTTTTTAAGTTAATGTCTTTGTTTCCTTTGGATAAATACCCAGCGTTAAAATTTCTGGATCATATGGTAGCTCTATTTTTAATTTTTTGAGGCATGTCCATACTGTTTTCCATAATGACTGCACTAATTTACATTCCCACCAGTATTCTCTTTTTTCCACATCCATGTCAGCATTTGTCTCTTGTCTTTTTGATAATAACCATTCCAACAGATGTGAGGTGATATCTCACTGTGGTTTTGATTTGCATTTCCCTGATAGTGATGCTGAGCATCTTACGTATTTGTTGCCCATCTGTATGCCTTCTTTGGAGAAATGTCTCTTCAGATCTTCTGCCCATTTTTTAATTGGATATTTCTTTCTATTGAGTAATAGGAGTTCTTTATATATTTTAGATATGAACCTCTTGTTAGATACATGATTTGCAAATATTTTCTCTCATTCTGGAGGTTGCCTTTTCTGTGCAGATGCTTTTTAGTTTGATCTCATCCCACTTGTTTATTTTTGCTTTTATTGACTTTGCTTTTGGTGTCAAACCCAAAAGATCATGACCAGGACTTATGTCAAAGAGCTTACCACCCATGTTTTCTTCTAGGAATTTTATGGTTTTAGGTTTTACATTCAAGTCTTTAATCCACTTTGAGTTAATTTTTGTGTATGGTGGAAGACAGTGGCTCAGTTTCATTCTTTTTGCATGTGGCTGTCCAGTTTTCCAAACACTGTTTATTGAAGAGACTCTCATTTCTCTATTGTATATTCTTGGCTCCTCTGTGATAAATTAATTGACCATATAAGCATGGGTTTATTTCTGGGCTCTCTATTCTATTCCATTGATCTATGTGTCTGTGATTATGTGAATACCACACTGTTTTGATGATTATAGCTTTGTAATATAGTTTGAAATCAGAGACTGTGATGCCTCCAGCTTTGTTCTTCTTTTTGAAGATTGCTTTGGCTATTTGGGGTCTTTTATGGTTCCATACAAATTATAAGATTGTCTGTTCTATTTATATGAAAAATGTCATTGGAATTTGGATAGGGATTGCATGGAATTCGTAGATTGCTTTCAGTAGTCTGGACATTTTACCAATATTAATTCTTCTAATCCATGAGTATGGAATATCTTTATTTGTGTCTTCTTCAATTTGTCTCATCAATATCTTACAGCTTTCAGTACACAGGTGTTTCACCTCCTTTGTTAAATTTATTTCTAGATATTTTATTCTTTTTGAAACAATTGCAAATGGGATTTTTTTTTTAAATTTCTCTTTCTGATAGTTTATTATTAGTGCACAGAAAGGCAGCAGATTTCTGTTTATTGATTTTTTTTATCCTGAAACTTTACTGAATCATTTATTCTAACAGCTTTTTGGGGGAGTTTTTGTATTTTCTATATATAAAATTATATCATCTGTAAGTAGTGACACTTTTACTTCTTCTTTTCCAATTTAAATGCCTTTTATTCTTTTTCTTGCCTAATTGGTTTGGCTAGGACTTCCAATACTGTGTTGAATAAGAGTGGCAGGCATGGTCATTTTTGCCGGTTCCTGATTTTTGAGGGAAAATCTTTCAGCTTTTCATTGTTAAGTATGATGTTAGTTGTGGGCTGTACTGTCATTTTTAATCTTCAGTGCAAGCCTGCAAAATATATATTATTTTCCGCTGTTCTACAGGTGAGGAAACTGATGCTCACTGAAACTGAATAACTTTCAAAAGAACATATTCTATAAATGATGCTGCTCAGACAGACAGGACTATCTGCTTCAAAGCTTTATTTTTTCTTTCTAATAGTAATGTTACTATTTCTATTACCTATTATGAATTAGAGTGTTTTTAAACATTTCTGAATCATAAGCATATTAAATTAATTTTGTGTTTTTTCAACTTTATTGAGATATAGTGATTTATAGCATTGTATAAGTTTAAGGTGTACAGTGTGTTGACTTGATACCCTTATATATTGCAATATGAAGGGTGCAAACTTCCAGTTAGAAGATGAATAACTTCCAGGGATCCAATCCACAGCATTGTGATTATAGTTAACAGTACAATATTGTATACTTGAAAATTGCTAAGAGAGTTGGTCTGAAATGTTCTCACTACAAAAAAGAAATGGTAATTGTATGATGTCATGGAAGCATTAGCTAATTTTGCATTTTGTTAAGCTTCTTTTTCCTTTTGTGCCATGTTACATTATTAGAACTTTCAAAAGTATATTGACAATGGCTTAAGCAAACATTTTTACCTATTAAAGACACCAACGGATTATGGTACTCTAGTGCTTGCCACCCATGAAGACTTGTTAAATTTTTTACAATAAAATCCCAACTGCTTACTTTGGGCTTTTAGGTCCTACATAGAGGAACTGCACTACCTTGATACAATAGACTACAATGAAGTAAGAGGGAGGACAAACAATCGATTCATATAACACGTCTGAATTTCATATGTGTTACTCTTCATGAAAGAGGCCAGATGTGACTCGTACATACCTGTTCTCTCTCATCCTTCCCATGTGTCCACTGTGCTGAACACTCCTTGACCTCTTGTAAGTTACATATACACAACATACTCTTTCACGCCACATGAGCTTTCACACAGTTTCGGCATCTTCAAAAATCCTATCCATTTTTCTGTGCATGCTTAATTTCTTCTTTCTTTTCCAGTCTTAATTTAATGTTACATCCTTAGAGAAGTCTTCCCTGACCTCACCAACCCCTCTATCCCACTATAACTCTCTATTATAATCTGTCTACGTTCTATTAGTTTCCTTCTACCATTTTTTGGTAATGAAGTTAAAAATAAAACTATAGGAGCTGGCCCCATGGCATTGTGGTTGAGTTCAGTGTGTTCCACTTCGGCAGAGGTTGCTGGGTTCAGATTCTGGGAGCAGACTTACACCAAACATCAGCCCATGCTGTGGCAGCAACCCACGTATAAAGCAGAGGAAGATTGGTAACAGATGTTAGCTCAGGGCTAATCCTCCTGAGGGGGTTAAAAAAATTATAAAGACACTATATGGCCACACATTCTAAAATATTTTATATTAGGATTATTTTCTGCTAAGATAGGGGATGATTTAATTTCTGTCTTCTTTTGAATGCTGGTTCCCACATTAGGCCATGTAATCACTTGAAAAGTATGTTAGGCAATTAAGCAATAACTAGACAAATTTAACAAATAAGAAAAATAGCTTCATTAAGCACTACAACAGATAGAATGTTTTATACACTATTTATTTTGAAAAATAGGAATTAAACCTCTGGCACAAGATTTTCACGAGTATGGTAAAGAAAATTATATAAAGCAGTGATTCTCAAACATTAACATGCACCAGACTCACAATCCAAAGCACTGACTGCTGAGCTCAACCCCCAGAGGTTCTGATCCAGTAGGTCTGATGTGGGGCCTGAAGTTTTGCTTTTGTATCAAGTGTCTGGTTAATACTCATGTGCTGGTCTATGCACCACACATTGAGAATCACCATAATATGGAAGAAATATGGGGGAGAGGGGACCGGGCAGAAGTACTGAGATTGACTTCAGGTAGGAGGGAGAGGAGGCCAGTAATTGGCAACTGAGGAGGCAGCAGGGACAGAAGAATTCAAAATCTAAGATTAATTTTTGACTTAGAGTTTTTAGTTATGAAATTTTTAAAACAATAAGTGAATGAACTAATAAAATTGCTACTCATGAAAATATGTTATTTGAGATATAGCCAAGGAACTATAGTGTACTTGACTGTAAAATGTGTAACAAAATACTTCCTGATCAATATTAGATTTAATCAATTTACGACACATTTCAAAGAGCTGTATAATCATTAACATCTGTCTTCATGTGTGAAATGCTCCAAAGAACCCTATCAAAATTAATTTGAATCCAATATTTGAGCAAATCTTGTTTAAATAGTTTTTCTGTGGATGAGGGACAGCTTCCTTTCCACTTTTGTATGTGTCATTATTTAAAAGATTTACCTTGAAAGTGCATGAAATTGGAGTAGAAATACATGACCTCTACTTTTCTCACAGGGATTTTTTTGAAGGTTAACAAGATTTTCACTTGTTGCATGTTTGATGTCTTTTGATGGGAGAAACTATAAACATCAAATATTATTCCAGGCAAAGGGTTCATTAGTGCTTTCTTTTCTGTTAATATTTGCCAAAATCAAATTGACACTGAGTGTAATTCCACAGAATGTTTGGCACCCACTTGTTTTCTGTCAAAGTCATGTCAGTATACAGATGGATTCCATTTTCACAGGCACCAAAACAAAGTGATATTCAAGATTAAAATTTGGGATGAAATAACTATTAATGTGTGAAATGCCTTAAGGAATTTATGTAGCAATGAAAAACTATGATGAAATGCAATAAAAGGTGACTAAATTATAAAGCTACTCAGGGAAATAGATGGAGTTGGATATGTTATTATGATGACCACTGGCAATCTCATGCAATCATACTATACCAAAAGCAAAGGGAATATTTTAAAATCACACATTATGTAATTTTTAGAATGAGTGACTCTGGCCAGAAATAACTCCCAATGTTTTTATAAAGAAACTACATTTCCCGTGGGAAAAGTGGTGTTTGTTACTGTTAAGGAACATTGTAAAACTCTAATGGTAGATTGTAAAAAAGTGTGTGTGTCTAGGTGTGTGTATGTGTGTATGAATGTGCACAAAGCTGAACCTATTGAGCGTCATGAAGGAGACCCTGTGAAAGTAGACTAACCTGGCCATCTAAGGCATGAACACTTGATCTTTCACAGGGCTGAGTGTTAGTTAACTTTCCATACTTTAAAGTTATCTGAGACTAATGGATTTAATCATATCTAACCAAAGAAACCTAACTGGAGATCTACGCAGAGAGATGCAAACTGTCCTTACTTCCTTCATTTTTTCAATGACTCTTTATTGATGGCAGATCATGTAGATAATAGTCTTAGACACTAGAGCTATAGCAACAAATGAAACAATATACGTGCTCCTATGGAACTCAGTGGAACTTAGCTTATATTTTATTAGGGGAGGCATATAATTAAAAAGTATATTTGTAATATATAAATATATGCTAAATATATGATATAAATACCTTAAAGTGAATTGTCAGGGTCATAATATTATAGAAAAAATAGAGAAGTTTAGATGATAGAGATTGAGAAATGCCACTGTAAGAGTGATCAAGGCAGATGTCTCTGAGGGAGTAATATTTGAACCAACATCTGAAAGTGGGTGACAACCTATGGAAAGAGATTCCCAGTCTGAAAAAATCGGGGGCATGAGTTGAAATGTACTTGTATTTTCAAGGAACAGCAATAAAGGCAGAATGAGAAGGGGAGTTCATGGAGGCAAACAGTGGCCTGGGCTAGGTCATGGAGGCATGGAGAAGATCATGTTGGCCACATAAAAATTTAGACTTTAATCGAAATTAAATGTATATCCATTAGAAAGTTTTGAGAGCAAAGTAACATGATCTGATTTTTTATAAGTGAGAAAAATATTCTATCTGAATGTTGAAGGTTGCAGATTTAAGCAACTTTGCTGTAATATAGGCACATGCTTCTGAGCCTACCAAGGTGTGATCTGGTGAAATATTAATTCAGGATAATACTTAAATACATTTTACCTAGAGGGGATGATAAATTGCTATATGCTAGGAATGTTCTCTAAACATTTTATTCTTTCTATGAAATATATTTATCACACCTATGCACAGTGTTAAAAACAATGATAAAAGGAATGCATATGTAGTCTCTATCCAGCTTACGTGAAAGCCCCACCTGCCCCTTTTAGAGGCCTTTCTCGACTTTTGTTAAATATATTTCTCAGAACTTTTTGTGTCCGATGCTATTATAAGTGGAATTTTTAAAATATGATTTCCAATATTGTGATGCTAACTTATAAAAATGGATTATTATAAGTTAATCTACTAACTTGCAATCTTGCTAAATTGATTTATTAAATCTAATCATTTTTGTAGCTTACTTAGGATTGTCTATATAAAGATTCTTGTCATCTGAAAATAGAGACAGTTTTATTTCTTGCCTGCTAAATCTTCATGCATTCTATTCTTTTTTTCTTATAATAGTTATTACCTCCAGAAAATGTTGAGAAGCGGAGAGAGCAGGCATACTTTCCTGTTTTCCTGGTCTTAGGCAGAACTTGCCCATTTTATCATGAAATATGTAACTAGTGTGGTTCTATAGATGATCCTTATCAGACTGAAAGAGTCCCTCCCTTAGTTATGTTTCTGACAATTCTCGTGATGAATAAATACTTAATCTAATCACATGCTTTTCTTCATCACATCAGGGTCATCTTCCTGTACGTCTCCTTTCATTGTCTTCTCCTTTAAATATGAGTTAATTTTTTCTGATTCTTTTTATTCCAAGTAATTTTGGATTATATTCTTCACATTATGAATGTTATGTTATGAAGAGTCTAAATTGTTTTGTTTTCTTCTAAAGTTTGTTGATTTTGGTTTATTTCTTTGTCTTATCAGGCGATTATTTGGCTCTACCAAAACTGAAAACTCTGTCTCTTAGGTGTAAGCTTAAATCTTAATTCATTTTTTTTTATTCTCAGAAAGAGAGTGTCCAGTACATTTGTGGTCAGAGGTCAGCCAGATATTTAGGAAGAATTTGTGCACAACATATGGGATTCCCAATCAGTATATCTCTCTTTTTAGGGATTTAAATCTCATTTCTAGCAGATCTGGATGCTTACACTCTGCCTCTGATTCTTCAGTCCAGAAAGACTGTGAGTTTTCTATTAGTGTTTTATCCCTTCCACCATGCTTTTTTTTTTTTTTTTTTTTTTTCCGTCTGTTTATATTTGCTATCTGTGGCATGGTTGGGTCTGGGAGCAACTACTTAGCCAGATAATAAGCAAAAATTTTTATCCTTGGGGCCGGCTCCGTGGCCGAGTGGTTAAGTTCCCACGCTCCGCTGCAGCAGCCCAGGGTTCGGATCCTGGGCGCGGACATGGCACCGCTCGTCAGGACACGTTGAGGTGGCGTCCCACATCCCACAACTAGAAAGACCTGCAACTAGGATATACAACTACGTACGGGGGGTGGTTTGGGGAGATAAAGCAGAAAAAAGAAGAAGAAAAAAAAGATTGGCAACGGTTGAAAAAAAAACTTTATCCTTTTACTTTTAACCTATTAGAATTTTTAATTCCAAGTAAATTTTGTGTAGATAGATCTTAACCTTGGAAGGTCTGAAATTGTGTTCATTTTCTTCTAAATCTTTCTTGACAATTTATCATGTTATATCTATTTAGATAGTTATTTCTCCTACTGCAATTTGAAAATATCTTTAAATTTTCAACTGCACTATCTCCATTTACAGATGATATAATCCTATATAGAGAAAATCCCAGAGAAATTACAAAAAACCTATGAGAAATAGTAAACAAATTCAGCGAACTTGCAGGGTACAAGAACAATATACAAAACAAAATTGTTTCTATATACCAGCAGTGATCAATTAAAAAGGAAAAATTAAGAAAGCAATTATATTTACAATAGTATGCAAAAGAATAAAATACCTAGGAATGGACTTAATCAAGGATGTGAAAAAACTTGTATACTGAAAACTGTAACACAATGCTGAAAGAAATGGAAGACAAATCAAATGAAAGGACATTCTGTGTTCATGGACTGGAAGACCTAATACCGTTGAGATGGCAAAACTATCCAAAGTAATCTGCAGGTTCCTTCAATGCGCACCGAAATTCCCAATAGCCTAACCTGCAGATATGGAAGAGTAGATCCTGAAAATTCACATGGAATTGCAAGGGACCTAAAATTACCAAAATAATACTGAAAAAGAAGAACAAAGTTAGAAGTCTCACACTTCCTGATTTCAAAACTTGTACAAATCTACAAAAACAGGGCAATACTGGCATAAGGATAGACACTTAAACCAACCAAGTAGAATTGAGAATCCAGAAATAAACATATATCGGTGGCCCTATTTATTGGACAAGTCGCCAAGACCATTACATGAGAAAAGAATAATTTCTTCAATAAAGGATAATGACAGGAGTGGATATCCACAACCAATAGAATGAAGTTGGACCCCTGCTTCACAACATACACAAAAATCAACTCAAATGGAGCAGTGATATAAACAGAAGAGCTAAAACTATACAACTCTTAGAAGAAAACATGGGGTAAATCTTCATGATTTTGAAGATGAATCTAAGGCAAAGGATTCTTAGATATGACAGTAAAATCAAGAACAACAAAAGAAAAATAGGTAAAGTAGACTTCATCAAAATTAAATACTCTGTGCTTCCAAGGACATTATCAACACAATGAAAGGTCAGCCATCAGAATGAGAGAAACTATTTGTAAGTCATATATCTAATAGACATTTACTATCCAGAATACATAAAGAACACTTAGAATTCCACAGCAAATAAACAAGCCAATTAAAAGATGGATAAATGACTTGAATAGACATTTCTGCAAAAAAGATATACAAATGTCCAACAAAACCATGAAAAAATACTCAACATCATTAATCATTATGAAAATGCAAGTCAAAACTAAAATGAGCGACCACATTACACCTACTAGGGAAGCTATGATGAAGATAATAGTAAGAAGAAGAAGAATGAGGAGGAGAAGGATGAGGAAAATAACAACTGTTTGTGAGGGTATGGAAAAATTGGAACCCTTCTACATTTCTAGAGGGAATATAAAATCATGCAACATTGTGAAAGTAGTTTGACAGTGCTTCAAAAAGTTAAGCAAAATTGCTATATGACTCAGTAATTCCACTCCCAGGTACAGAGCCAAAAGAATAGAAAAGATACTGAAACAAATGCTTGTAGAAGAATGTTTATAGCAGAACTAGTCACAATAGTCAAAAGATGAAAACAACCCAAATGCTCACCAAGAGATGAATGGATAAACAAAATGTGTTATATACATTCAATAGATACTATTCAGTTGTTATAAGAAATGAAGTATTGATACATGCTACAATTGTGGATGAACTTCGAAAACCATTTGAAAAAAATCAGACACAAAAAGCTCACATAGTGTATGATTCCATATATGTAAAATAACCAGAATAGGCAAATCCACAGAGATAGAAAGCAGATTCGTGGTTGTCAAGGGAGCGTGTAGTGGTTGGGGATGGGAGAGGCAATAAGGAGTGACTGCTGAATAGGTACAGAGTTTTCTTTTGGGGTGATGAAAATGTCTTGCAACTAGATAGAGGTGATGGTTATATAACATTGTAAATGTACTAAATGTCACTGAATTTAGTTGTGCTAAATCCCACTTTAAAATGGTTAATTTTGTGTTATGTGAATTTCACCTAAAAAATTACATTGAGTTACCATTTGTTACCAGATTGGCAAAAATCCAAGTTTTACAGCTTGTTCTGTAGGGAAGGCTGTAGGGAAACAGGTGCTCTCCTACGCTGCTGATGAATGAGAAATGGTGCAGACCCCATTGAGGGGAATTTGGCAATAGCTGGCAAAGTAACATGTGCATCTACCCTTGGACTCAGCAACCCACTTCTAAGAATAGATCCCATAGATACAGTAGTAAAAAGACCAAATGATGTATGCACAAGGCTATTCGGGGAAACTCTTTGTAATAGCAATGGTGTAGAAACAGGATAAATATCTGTTGTTACAGACTGGTTGAATAAGCCAGGGTTCATCCACACAAGGAAGGGATTTGTATCTGTAAAAAAGAATGAGGAAGCTCAATATACTGCTGTGGAGAAATCTCTGGGGTGGATTGTTCTATGAAAAAAGCAAGGTGAATGTCCAGGATAGGCAAATCTATAGAGACGCAAAGCAGATTAGTAGTTGCCTATGGCTGGGACGAGAGGGAATGGAAAATGAGAGATGGGGAGTTTCCTTTTTGATAATGAAAATATTCTAAAATTTAGTGGTGATGAGTGTGCAACTCTGAAAATACTAAAAGCCACTGAATTGCATTCTTCAATGGGTGAATTTTATACTACGTGAATTATATCTCAATAAAGTTGTTATATAAAAGAGAGAGTAAGTGATAGATGTGGCATGTGAACCCTGAAATCTATAAGATTGCATATTTTTGATCATTCAGCTACAGTCAATTGGTAGCTCAGAGACAATGGTTCAGCTTAATGGAGATTTTCAGAAAATATTGCTTGTTTGGAGAGACCTGCAAAATGGGGGCAGGGGTGGGGAGAAAGTGATTTCAAGTCTAGGGTAAATTAACACAAAGTTCAGGGAAATAAGTTTTTTATTATTGTTACTGTTTTATTGTCAAATATCATTAACATTTTCTAATTTGTGAAATAACAGATGAGAATGTCAGGGGATATATTAAAATATAAAATATATATAAACCCCACAAAAACATGCCATTACATTAAAATAATTTGTCAATTTTATGGGACTTAACCTAAGACCTTGCATTTAGGAAAGGTAGTCATCCTAAGTCATAAAGAATTGTGATAATCAACTGATTTATTTTTAACTGCATCAGTATTATATAAATTTAATAAAATAAATTTAAACAGCTTTACACATAGAAGTTGTTGGTACTCTAGTTTTGTTTTTTTAATTTTTTTAAATTGCAGTAACGTTGAATTATAACTTTATATAGCTTTCAGATGTACATCGTAATATATTTCGAATTCTGTATAGATTACATCATGTTCACCACCCAAAAACTAATTATAGTCCATCCCCTCACATGTGAGCCTAGTCACCCCTTTTGCCCTCCCCTTCTTCTCCTATGGTAACCACCAATCCAATGTCCACTGCTATGTGTTTGTTTGTCATTCTTTTTATCTTCTACTTATGAATGAGAGCATATGGTATTTGACGTTATCCCTCTGACTAATTAATACCCCCAAGGACCATCCATGTTGTCACAAATGGCCAGATTTCACCATTTCTTATGGCTGAGTAGTATTCCATTGTGTATAAATACCACATCTTCTTTATCCATTCATCCCTTCATGGGCACCTAGGTTGCTTCCAAGTCTTGGCTATTGTGTATAATGCTGCAATGAACATAGGGGTGCATGTATCTTTATGTCTTTTCGTTTTCAAGTTCTTTGGATAAACACCCAGCAGTGGGGTAGCTGGATCATATGGTAGATCTAATTTTCTGAGGATACTCCATACTGCTTTCCATAGTGGCTGCACCAGTTTGCACTCCCACCAGCAGTATACAAGGCTTCCCTTCTCTCCACATCCTCTCCAACACTTGTTGTTTCCTGTCTTGTTAATTATAGCCATTCTAACTGGAGTGAGGTGATACCTCATTGTAGCTTTGATTTGCATTTCCCTGATAGCTAATGATGTTGAGCAACTTCTCATATGCCTGTTGGCTATCCGTATATCTTCTTTGGAGAAATCTCTGTTCAGATCTTTTCCCCATTTTTTAATTGGGTTGTTGTTTTCTGGTTCTTGAGCTGTATAAGTTCTTTGTATATTTTGGATATTAACCCCTTATCTGATATATGGTTTGCAAACATCTTCTCCCAATTGTTAGGTTGTCTTTTTGTTTTGTTGATGGTTTCCTTTGCTGTGCAGAAGCTTTTTAGTTTGATGTAGTCCCATTTGTCCATTTTGTCTTTTGTTTCCCTTGCCTGGTCAGACATGATACTTGAAAATATGCTGCTCAGACTAATGTTAAAGAGTGTACTGCCTATGTTTTCTTCTAGAAGTTTCATGGTTTCAGGTCTTACATTCAAGTCTTTAATCCATTTTGAGTTGGTTTTTGTGCATGGTGTAAGGGAATGGTCTATTTTTGTTCTTTTGCGTGTGGCTGTCCAGTTTTCCCAACACCATTTATTGAAGAGACTCTCCTTTCTCCATCGTATGCTCTTGGCTTGCTTGTTGAATATTAGCTGTACATAAATGTGTGGGTTTATTTCTGGATTCTTGATTCTGTTCCATTGACCTGTGTGTCTGTTTTTGCACCAGTACCAGGCTGTTTTGGTTACTATGGTTTTGTAGTATATTTTGAAATCCGGGAGTGTGATATATCCAGTGTTGTCCTTTTTTCTCAGGTATCCTTTGGCTATTCAGAGTCTTTTGTTGTTCCATTTAAATTTTAGGATTCTTTGTTCTGTTTCTGTGAAAAATGTTGTTGGAACTTTGATAGGGATTGCATTGAATCTATAGATTGCTTTAGGAAGTATGGACATTTTAACGACGTTAATTCTTCCAAATCCAAGAGCATGGAATATCTTTCCATTTCTTTGTGTGTTCTTTGACTTCTTTCAGCAATGTTTTATAGTTTTTGGTGTAGAGATCTTTCACCTCTTTGGTTAAGTTTATTCCTAGGTATTTTATTTGTTTTGTTGCAATTATAAATAATTTCTCTTTCTGCTACTTCGTTGTTAGTGTATAGAAACACAACTGATTTTAGTATGCTGATTTTGCATCCTGCAACTTGACTGTATTCATTTATTGCTTCTAAAAGTTTTTTAGTGTATTCTTTAGAGTTTTCTATATATAAAATCATGTCGTCTTAAAAGAGTGACAGTTTCCCTTCTTCCTTTCCAATGTGAATCCCTTTTATTTCTTTTTCTTCCCTGATTGCTCTGGCTAGGACTTCCAATACTATGTTAAATAAGAGTGGTGACAGTGGGCATCCTTGTCTGGTTCCTGATCTTAGAGGGATAGCTTTCAGTTTTTCTCCGTTGAGAATGATATTTGCTGTGGGTTTGTCATATATGGCCTTTATTATGTTGTGTTCTATACCCATTTTATTTAGAGTTTTTGTCATAAATGGATGCTGTATCTTGTCAAATGCTTTCTCTGCATCTATTGAGATGATCATGTGACTTTTATTCTTCATTTTGTTAATGTGGGTAGAATGAAACCCATTTGATCATGATGTATGATCTTTTTAATGTATTGTTGTATGTGATTTGCTAGTATTTTGTTGAGGATTTTTGCATCGATGTTCATCAGTGATATTGGCCTGTAATTTTCTTTTTTTGTGTTGTCCTTCTCTGGTTTTGGTATCAGGATAATGTTGGCTTTGTAGAATGAGTTAGGAATCCTCCCCTCCTCTTCAATTTTTTGGAAGAGTTTGAGAAGGATAGGCATTAAGTCTTCTTTGAATGTTTGGTGGAATTCACCAGGGTAGCCATTTGGTCCTGGACTTTTATTTTTTGGGAGGTTTTTGATTGCTGTTTCGATCTCCTTACTGGTGATTGGTCTATTCAAATTGTCTACTTCTTCTTGGTCCAGTTTTGGAAGGTTGTACGTTTCTAAGAATTTATCCATTTCTTCTAGATTATCCAATTTGTTGGCATATAGCTTTTCATAGTATTCTCTGATTATCTTTTGTATTTCTGAGGTGTCCGTTGTAATCTCTCCTCTTTCATTTCTGATTTTAATCATTTGAGCCTTCTCTCTTTTTTTCTTGGTGAGTCTAGCTACGGGTTTGTCAACTTTGTTTACCTTTTCAAAGAACTAACTCTTGGTTTCATCATTTTTTCTATTGCCTTTTAAGTCTCTATTTCATTTGTTTCTGCTCTGATTTTTATTATTTCCTTCATTCTGCTGATTTTGGGCTTTGTTCTTCTTTTCTAGTACCTTTAGATGCACTGTTAGATTGTTTATTTGGGATTTTTCTTGTTTGTTGAGGTAGGCCTGAATTGCTAAGCTTCCTTCTTAGAACCGCTTTTGCTGTATCTCACAGATTTTGGCATGTCGTATTTTCATTTTCATTTGTCTCTAGGAATTTTTTGATTTCTCCTTTGATTTCTTCATTGACCCAATCATTGTTCAGTAGCATTTTGTTTAGTCTCCACATTTTTGTGGCTTTTCTGGTTTTCTTCCTGTAGTTGATTTCTGGTTTCATACCTTTGTGGTCAGAAAAGATGCATGGTATCATTTCAATCTTCTTAAATTTATTGAGACTTGTTTTGTGGCCTAACATGTGATCAATCCTGGAGAATGTTCCATGTGCATTTGAAAAGAATGTGTATTCTGTGGCTTTTGGATGGATTGTTCTTTATATATCTACTAAGTGCCTCTGGTCTAAGGTGTCTTTTAAGGCCAGTGTTTCCTTACTGATCTTCTGTTTGGATGATCTATCCATTGGTGTAAGTGGAGTGGAGACTATTATTGTGTTACTGTCTATTTCTCCTTTTAAGTCTGTGAGTACTTGCTTTATATAATTAGGTGCTTCTATGTTGGGTGCATAAATATTTGCAAGTGTTATATTCTCTTGTTGGATTGTTCCCTTTATCATTATGTAGTGCCCATCTTTGTCTCTTGTTACAGTTTTTGTTTTAAAGTCTATTTTGTCTGATATAAGAAATGCTACCCCTGCATTCTTTTCTATGCCATTTTCATGTAATATCTTTTTCCATCCTTTCACTTTCAGTTTGTGAGTGTCTTTAGGTCTGAAATGTGTCTCTTGTATGCAACATATACATGGGTCTTGTTTTTTTATCCGCTTGACCATCTTATGGTATTTCATTGGAGCATTTAGTCCGTTGATATTTAAAGTAACTATTGATAAATATGTATTTATTCCCATTTTGTCACTTTTTTTCTGGGTGTTTTACTAGTTCTTCTCTGTTCCTTTCTTTTTCTCTTGCTCTCTTCCCTTGTGGTTTTGATGGCTTTGTTAAGTAATAAATTTCATTTCTTTTGTCTTACTTTTTTGCTTACTTATTATAGGTTTCTGATTTGTAATTATCACGGGAATCCAATTTAATATTCTATGTATATAACAGTCTATATCAAGTTGATAGACTCTTTAGCTTGACCTCTTTCTAAAAGCTGTACTTTTTCACTCCCCTCATCTCACATTTTATGTTTTTGAAATCATATATAGTCTCTTGTTTAGTGTGTGTCTATCCATTACCCTCTTATCATTGAAATAGGTGATTTTAGTACAATTGTCTTTTAACCTTCATATTATCTTCACATGTAGTTAATCTGCTACCTTTACTATATTTTTACCTTTACAAGTGATTTTATTGCCTGTTTTTTTGGGGGGGGTGATAATTTTTTTTAATCTCTATTTGTGGTCATCACTTTCTCACCTAAATAAGTCTCTTCAGCATTTCTTGTAGAACTGGTTTCTTGGTGATAAAATCCTTTACTTTTTGCTTGTCTGGGAAGCTCTTTCTCTCTCCTTCCATTCTGAATGACAACTGTAATGGATAGAGTGGACTTGGCTGTAGGTTTTTTCCTTTTAGCACTTTAAATATGTCCTGCCATTCTCTTCTTACCTGTATGGTCTCAGCTGAGAAGTCCACTGATAGCCTTATTGGCTTTCTTTTGTATGTCACTTGTGGCCTTTCTCTTGCTGCCTTTGGGATTCTCTCTTTATCTTTAATTTTGGACATTTTAATTATAATGTGTCTTGGTGTGGCCTCTTTGGGCTTATCTTGTTTGAGCTCTCTGTGCTTCCTGTACTTGGATGTCTGTTTCCTTCCTTAGGTTAGGAATATTTTCCTGCATTATTTCTTCAAATAAATTTTATGCCCCTTTGTCTCTCTCTCTCTTCTCTTTTTGGGACAGCTTAATTCGAATGTTGGCACTCTTGGCATTGTCCCAGAGTTCCCTTAGACTGTTCTCATTCTGTCTAATTCTTTTTTTCTGTTCAGCTAGGGTGATTTCCTCTAGTCTTCTGTCTAGCTTGCTGATCCATTCTTCTGCATCCTCTACTCTGCTATTGAGTACCTCTGGTGAATTTCTCATTTCCAGTATTGAATTTTTCATTTCTGATTGTTTTTTTTATATCTTCCAGTTCTTTGCTGATGAGCTCACTGTATACATTCAGTGTTCTCCCAATATCTGTGAGCATCCTCATGATATTTTATTTGAACTGTTTGTCGAGTAGGTCGCTAATTTCTGTTTCATTTAGTCCTTTTTCTGGGGTTTTGTATTGTACCCTTGCTTGGAAAGTATTCCTTTGCCTCCTCATTATGCCTCTTTCTCTGTGCCTATTTGTATGTATGAGGTGTTTCGGCTATGTCTCCTGATCTTGGAGAAGTGGCCTTATGTATGAGATGCCTTATGAGGCCCAGCAGTGTGCTTCCCTCTCATCACCAGTCCAAATGATCCAGAAGTGACCCCTTTGTGGGCTACTTGTGTCCTTCTGCTGTGGCAGGGTTGTTCTTACTGCAGGTACCCAGGGAGTCTAGCCTTTCCTTCCCTGGCCAGCTTTTTATAAATCTGGTTTGTGGAGCATCAGCAACATTGGCTACAAAGTCTATCAGCACACTCTTGTTGCAATTTTCTTCTTAATTGGGTTGGTACCTAGTGTAACTTGTTGCTAGGCTCACGGGCTTACAGTTGCAATAGGCCTCAGGCCTACAAGGGTCTTGTCAATTCTCTTAAGAGTGCAGCTGGGTGGGTCCTCTGCCGCTGATAAGCCTCAACCCCAAAGGACCACACACACTGTCAACACATTCCTAGTCCATGCACACTTCCAAACCCCCTGGAGCATATCCTGATGATGCACCACAGAGGCCCCCACCTCTCCACTAATGCCCCCCCACAGTTCATCTGGTCATCACACAGGCCCTGCCCCACATCTGCGGACACACTCGCCTGCCCGTAGAGGATCAAGGCCCCCAGTCAATATAGGCTGAAAAGTAGCCTGAGGGCTTGCTGTTGAGTGGGGCTGGTCCCTAGGGTGGGCTGCCTGCCCTGGCTGAACTGGATTAAATCTGTGCTCTAGTGGATGTGGCAGACCCCTGGGCTAACGGGCCAAGGGAAGGACCTCAAAGGTGTCCACTGGGGTCTGTGTCAGCACACCTGGACCAGGTCAGAACAATGTCTCAGTCCCACACCAATGTCTCAGTCTCCTGAGAGGTCCTTCCTCTCACCAAGATGTCCCCAGAGCCCGCCAAGTGAGTCTCATTTCACCAAAGGACTGCCAGCCTTCTCTCTGGTGATTTTAGGTTGCTGCAATGAGTGAGTTTGTGCATGGGCCCTTTAAGACCCGAGTCTTTTCAGCTTTTGGCCAATAGCTTTTCTGGGAGAATCCTCGCTGCAGTTAACAGCCAGCAAAGCCAGACAGGAAGACTCTTGTCTCCTTTCTGCTGAGTCTGAAGGATGCTTATAGCAGTATCATCCCTGCTCCGGACCTCACTCCTCCAGGGAGGGCTGTGTACCTTAGGGTGGCTCCCGCCTGGCCAGCTGAGAAGCTCAGCTGCTCCCAAAGGTGGATTTTTTTCCTCTCCAGCCGGAATTTCTGCCTCTTCTGCCTTAGTCAGGACTGTCCCTTGCTGTGGGGCTTCTTTTTATCTAGTTTT
The DNA here is from genome assembly GCF_041296235.1 of Equus asinus. NCBI lineage: Eukaryota > Metazoa > Chordata > Mammalia > Perissodactyla > Equidae > Equus > Equus asinus. The sequence goes on along the minus strand of NC_091793.1, from coordinate 47,458,480 downwards.
CAGTTTTCTCTCCAGGGTAATTTTTCCAAAAATAGTTATAACCTGGTTGTGTTCGTGGGAGGAGATGTGTTCAGAGTCTGCTTATGCCGCCATCTTGATGAGAGTCTCAGGGAAATAATTTTTGAGATAAAGCAGGGAGTGTTTCCTCATCTATAAGGCCAAAGCAAAGTGGAAGCAACGTGGAATGGTCTGTAGAGTTACTTTGGACCTCTTTCTTACCTGATGGAAAAATATTTCAAACTGGCTCATGAAGGGACAGAAAAGCAAATGGAAAAATAGCAGACAAAAATATAAGTAAGGTGATCTGGTATCTGATCTTGCCAGAATTGGTTATAGATGATTTATAAGAAAAAGTCTAGAGGAATTCCACAAGAGAATATTAAAAATGGAATTAGGGAAGGAGTCTAGGAAAGAGCGAGACTTGTTGGCCATCCTCTTTGTTTTTTCACATCTGATTCTTTATTCTCGTCTGGAAATTCCTGCAGAATGGATTATTTGTGCATTTTTCAAAATCAGAAACTTGGAGGAAAATAAGAAAACTGAGGTCAAAATCAATGGCACTGAAGGTAGTGGGAAAAGAAAGGAGCAAGCTAAATTTGCAGAGGCTGTAAGATGTCGGGTGACAATATAAGCAGACAAAAAATAGTTGATTATAAATTAGCAAACCAGAATAATTTTGCAGTGATTTATAAGCAATTAAAGAGTCACATCATCACTTTAATATTCAACTGATCTGTCACCTATCAAAACAAGTTTTTGAAAAAATAGTTTTCGTGTAAAATATTCCGTAGTAAATTCAAGAGCATTCAATCCTTGATTATATTTTTGAGTGAAGGACACATGAATAAAATGAGTCCTACAAATAATTTGATTTTTTTTATAGTATGTACTAATGATTGAATATTTGTGGAGTTAATGATTGTATATTTGTGGAGTTAATTTTATGATTAAAATTTACTTATGCACCTTAATATTCCAGAAACTGGAAGCAAATGCACTGAGAAATGACTCACCTTTAATCTGGCAGATTAGTTCTCTTGATTTTAAGAGATTTATATCAGAAACTTTCTAAAGTAGTGTTTTTAAAGGTCACCCAATACTGATAAGGTGATCTGGTATGGAAAGAATGATCAGTGCTTTTTAATTTTTTTTCCCTTGACCAATATCCAATTCAGTTCATTCAAAAACAAGGTGGGGAAGTATGTTTGAACGATGTACATTTCATGGGAGACTGTGACTGCTAATCATAGGAAATAGGAGTTTTCTCATTTCCTCACCTTACTTCCTCCTAAAAATATTTTGGATGCTCCCCAAGTGTTATTTCATATAGTTAAATCCAAGATGTGAAATATTTCCTTGTTGATTTTAACTATAAAATGTGGAGTCAGGATTAAACTCCACTACTAGTTTAGTTTCTTTTGGCATGTTATCTTCTTTTCAAATATTATCCAAATGGAACAAAAGTGATCTCTAAGAATTCACAGGAGAAAAAAATATTTGAGATGGTTTGCTTCATCTTTCAAAATTTGTTCTCATTTTTACTGCTGTATAGACACAATCTAAAAGCTGTATGTTAAATTAAGGAAAGAATTCCCACATGCCAGAGACCAAGAAATTTACTTACTTAATTTGTGGTGGTTGAAAATTGTAATCCAGAGGTCATGATATGGTAACTACTTTTTATAAACAAACTAGTATTCTATTATTGTTGTTATTGCATTCTTGCTGTTCAAGAAAATTGTCTCAATAATTTGCCTCTCCAAGTGAAATATTGTCCCCTTGGCTGCTTTCACTATAGCAAGCCATGAACTTTAGTGTTTATAGTTCACTTAATATATAATCATTTCATTAATATTCTTTTTGAAGAGCTTTCACACAATTAGTCTATTTTAACACTAAGCAGAAGCATGTAATTTCTATCTGAAATCTTAAATATAAATATGTCTCAATTGATACTATGTTGCAGTTGTACTTTTACCTTCTTTTCATGAGAAATGTTTTTCTCATTAACTTTTTCATTCTTCAGCATAGATTTTCAAATCTAAAGGGTGTTAAAACAAAATGCATTTCTACTAAGGCTTCAAGTGCTGCCAATTCTTCTGTTTTTCATTTTCTAAATATTCATTGTGTATCTACTATGTGCAGTTACTACTGTAAGCGTTGAAAATGAATGTGGTAAGCCACAAGAATGTCACCTTAGCCCCTCTGATGATTACAGATTACAGATTTGCTATTATATACTGAGATATAATTTCAAGTAAGGAAAAGTACAAGGAATTGTCAAATTTTAAAAGGACAACAGATCCATCACGGAGGTAACGTCATGGACAAATTTCCTGAATGTGTACTTTTATTGACATTTAAAGAAGACTGAGAGTTAATAAAATGAATAAATAAGGGATCCCACATTGTAGGAATGTGGAAAGTTCCCAGGAAGTGGGAGAATAATGGCTACAAATAACTGAAAGTCAGTATTATCTCCATTTTGACCTAAGGCTTAGAGCGACTTGTTATCTGAGCGTATCTTTCAGTGACTTTATCAATATCTCACTGCTAACCAGGTAAAAGTGTATAGAGTCAAACCTGGTCTGTTTTATGCTAAGTCTCCTGATGATATAGATAAATCCAAAATCTTAGTCACAATATGGAAGCATTGTCATGATCTGGCCCTAGTCTCCCTTTCAATCTAATTTTCCATTCTATCCCATCATATAACCTACGTTCCAGACAAATGACATGGTAAAATCTTAGAAATCACAAATCAAATTTTACTTATCTTTCTGTCTCCCTCAGGATCTGGCAAAATGCCTTGCTCTAGTAGGAACTCAATAAATATTTGTTTAATTTTTATTAAAATTTTCATTGCCATGAAAGTGTGGTTTCAACTGTAGAAAATAAAATGAAAGTGCTTATCAAATAGGAAAGCAGAACAGATTTCGTGTTGTTTTAATTGTTGTTTGCTTTGAGAATAAAAAACAACTTAGCCATAAGAATATGGCAAATAAATACTCTGTGACAATCGTTGCATAACACAGAGTGGTTAATTTTCAGTAAAGATTTAATTAATCCCTTAGCAAAAGAAGTATGGTGTCAAATATGTAAAGCTATTTAAAATATTTTGTTTTTGTTTACATAAATATATAATTTATGTGATTTTGCTCTGTTTTACATAGTTTATAAGAAGGCTTAAGTGTTAAATATTTTTGGAACTTGGCGGACTATGAATAAATAAAACAATAACTAAGGTTTTTTTTTTTTTATCTCAGAAGCTCAGCTCATTATTGTCTGGAATTCTGTCATTTTCTTTGTAGAGTCAATTTATAATAGAGAATTGTCATATCAATTCATGAACTGAGTTTACTTTTTAATTATACTTACAAAGTTATATTACTAAATAAAGAATAGATTTCCTAATGATAAAACACAGTTGAGATATTATTTGAGATAAATTCTTTAGTAAAGTTTCTAATGAAATGCTAAAGCTAGATGGTTGGTATTTTTATTATTCTTAGATGACTTACATTCTTGGTGTTTTGTGGTTTTGTTTTATTATTCTCTGTGTTGTGTCCCCAATGCGTTTATGCTTTCTAACCAATTATCTAACTCTAAGCCCAGTCCATTTTGGGAGTAATCTGTAGCCAAGTTTAAGACAATAGCTTTGACTTTATGCTTCTCCATGATGAGGAAAGAGTTTTTATGACTCCTCTGCTGATGGAGTGGTTAGGGAGGGGGTTCCTCAGTGGTGGTATGCTAAGTGCATTAAATGAATTCCTTACCTAAACCCTACTACAATCTTTTGAGGAATGAATTCCTCCTGTTCCATTTAATATAAAGAAAGTGGCATTCCTCTGGCCACACAGCAATAAGAAGTACTGGACTGTTTTTCTCCTATAATTTTCAGTTCTGTGTAGTTGGAATGTTCTGAGTTAACCATTTTTTTCTATGGCTTCTGAGGGAGGTAGACCCACTAGTTGCATTTTTAGCTTGAGAGAGCTGAAAGGAGCTCTCCCACTTCCATTTTCTATCTGTGTGACGCTGGAAAATTTATATAACCTTCCTGAGCTTCAGTTTCATTCTCTGTAAAATGAGGATATTAATAGCACTTGTCTTTTGAGGTTACTGGGATGAATAAACAAATAGCATAAGGTGTGTAAACCACATTGCCCAGTGCCTGGCACTGAAACACTTTCATTGTTATTATTTTTAATGGCAGAAACACTGAATGCAGTAACCTCATTAAGAATTGAGTCTCTTTCCCACCAGCTGGAGTTCAGGTGAGTTATCTCCAAACCAGTCATCCATATGAATAGAATAAATTTACCACCTCTAAGTGTTTTTGTAAAGATTAAAGCTTATCATGTATAGAATGCTACTAGCATAGTGTCTGACGTATTGTGAGGTCTTAACATATATTTATTTCTTATTCTTCTCAGTGTAAACTGCCTTGGCTGCAGTTGTAATATATGGGGAATGGAACCACTAGAGGATGCAGGGGCCACCACCTGAGTTTTGCAATCTTTATGAGTGTTTACATCTGTGTGGAGCACTATTTGCGTTCCAGTATTTGGATTCGGAGACATATTCTCAGGTGCCAAGTTGCAAGTGCACGATTTATGTGGTTTTTCAGATTAATGTGTTATAAAGGAATTTGGCTACTAACATGCAATTCTCCTTTTAAATGTTTGACAGCATTACATACTGAAATCAGAACCTGTGTTTTTAATGTATTCTAGCAATGCAAATTTCACAACCTTTTGAAATATAGTTTTTTAAATTAATTTTAGCCAGAGGAAATCTCTTAGAATATAAAGACTTATTTAAGTAACTCTTTAAACATATTAAACAACTATCTACTAAACTAGCCTCAATAGAACTATAGTGATATTAAACAACTTTAATATTGAATATGAGATTTACCCTTTTGTCTCTAAGGAAAGACCCTATTAATTACCAAGGGAGATCTGGGAAAACAGTGCATGTAAGTAAGCATTTATGTGATCAGCCACACCAAAATCCATTTGGGTTGTCAGTTCCAAGAACTTGGTGATGAAAATCAAACATTATATAGTTTTGTAGTAAGATTTTTAAATCATTCTTTGTATAAAATGGATTACTCTTTCTATCACTTGAAGACATTATCATTTAGCATAAATTTACATTTTACTATTTTAACTTTATTAAGTTTTATATTATTCCATGAATCATACCCAGGGATCTTAATTGTTCCTAAAATTTCTGGGAAATAGTCCAAGTGTTCTAGATTATAAATATCCTATATCAGAACAGTCGAATTCCAACACATGTTCCTTTAATAGAATTCAATTATATATGATCACTGGCTCATATACTTATTTTTAAACTCTTAGAATTTGCATACGTATTCTGCTAAATACTATAAGTTAGCTTGTATATTATTTATTTATATAGAATATCACTCACCAGATTAGATTTTGTACACTTTAAGTGTAATTTACAAAGTTATGAAGGAAAATTGTGACTATATGTGCCATACATATTCATTTTAGAACCTAATTTATAAGTAAAATGAGACAGCTCTGTTGGATTCAACATTTGTGGAAAACAACATAATTTTTGATCAACATTTTACACATGTCCTACACTACAGGAAGAACAAAATTTTTCAGTGATATTAAAAAAAACTAACAATATTTTTCAGCTGTGTGATTTCTTTTCCTGTTACTTTATAGTTTTGGTTTCAAGAGTATCAAACCAGAGGACTTTTAGGCATTTCTAAATTAATAGCTAGCTGATTTAATATTATAACCTTCTCATTGATAAACTATTCTTTGTAAATTCAAACATCATGAAGAAGTCAAAATAAATATTCATAAACACTCTAAAATCAAATATAAAATTTTAAATGATTTAAAGAAATTATATTCTCATCACAGTTCAGAATATTTCTGTTGAGTTTAAATAATCAATTCAGTCACTCAACACAAAAGAGAACTATATACCACTGATTTTCCAGGCAATGGAGCTATAATAATTAACAAAACAGAAAAAACAAAAATCATTGCCCATAGGAGCTTTCACTTAGTGGGAAAATCAGGCAAAAACCAAGGTAAATAGTTAACATAATGTTATGGGAAATGGTGATATGTGCTAAAGAGAAAAATAAGAGGAGTTTTGTAATGAGGTTGGGGAGTTGCCTAGAAGAAAGTGTTAGTTTTGCAAAATTAAATAGAGTAGTCAGGAAAGATTTCATTGAGAAAGTGACATTTTATGAAAGTTCTGAAGGTGGAGAGATAGGTCATGCACGTATGTGGGGGAAGAACATTTCAGGTGGAAAAAACAGAAGTGTTAATAACCTGAGGCATAGAAGAGCTAAGAGGTCAGAGTGAGCAAAGAGCATAGTAGTAGGTGTTAAAAACAAGAAAACAGGCCCAAAATGGAGTTGCTTATGCTAAGCCCTATGTCACTAAACGTCACTAGTGTTTATCCCTTGGTTAGACTGTGGTTCCAGTCTAGAGGTTAGCCGATTGCCTGGAGCTGGGAGACAGTTCCACGTGGAAACTGAATCCCTGGCCCTTGGTTAGTTTTCAGTCCCAATCTGTTGGGTTCTTCTGGTTTAGTCCATAGTTCCACTTTGGGAAATACTAGTTTTGTGAATGTCACACTTAAGGCCTTGTCTTGGTCAGTCTACAGTACCATTTCTTTGGTTACTGATGATGTCTACAGTTTTGTTTCCTCAGTTACTGTTGGTTCTGCTAATGTGCACATGAGGTAAAGGAATAATAGATCAATTGTTAATGGGACTTTTGGAAGCTAAAACCACAGAATTGTAGGGCATCAGTCAAAACACTTAAAAGCTGTTAGAGTGCTCACACCTAAATCTAAGATTCCTATGCTGGGATAAGTTGGTCATGGAATAGGTTAGATCGACATTAGGTTACCTGCCAGCCTCAAGAAAATTTCTGTGCAACAAGGTACACTGTAAAACACCACAAAATCCTTAACTCAGTGACAGATCCCTCTTCAGTATTTATTTGGCCCAAGAGACTCAAGACTTAGCTAAAGAAATGAGATGCTCAAGTTTTGAAGAATTGTATATGCCACCTTCCAGCACACCTGCTTATTTCATGTCCAAGAACTGTGGTCCCAGAAGCTGTGGATATCTACAAAAATGGCAAAGTCTTACTAAGACAACCTAGAATCACAATGGCCATTATGGAGAACATTCCAATTAGAAAAGATAATCCACTTAAGAAGTGCGCTTGAAAGCAAGGGCTCCCAAATCAAATGAACACAATGGGATATCTATTTTACTCAGTATGTAGAAGCCTCTAAAAGCAATCAAGATTCCAAAGTAGATTCACTGGAAGATTCATTGCAAAAGATTAATGAAAAATTAAAGACACAAGAGATACCTAAAGCAAAAGATGATAAGACTGACATGACTCCTACTACTCTATCTTCCTTTTCTCAGTACCCAGTCTATTAATCCTTTATCTGAATTACGTTTCCACTATGAAGAGACTATAAGACTGTAACAAGAGTCCATCCAGTTAGTGGAGCAATACTCCAAGGCCAGAAATCTAAAACAATACCTAGGCCTCCCTTGTACCTTCCTCATCAAAACATTGACCCAGAAATTGGAGTCTCATTTGCAGTCAATCAGGACACTGTACAAAATATTGTCCTCAAAGGCTTGTCAAATCCTTCCACATTAACTCGAATACCGCCATATCTACCCTAGAAGGAGCGCCTCCAAGTGGGCTCCTCCCAGGGTTGACAGGACTCTGAGGAATCGTCTGGTAAACTGCTACCCAGTTATTCTCTTAAAGAGACAAGGGAAACTAAAATTAAAATTAATGAAAACTTTTTCGAAATTCTGGTAGATATTGGGGTTACACTCTTTAAACCCTACTCACTCTGAAGACTGCAGATGGGATCCTGGTAAAACCGGCAGAAGCCAGCAAAGGATGAGAATTCTTACCACAGTCAGCTCTCCTGGATCTCTGTGGTGCCCAGTCAAGACAGGAAACAAAATATCACACTGTCCTTTCCTTTTCAAATTCAGACTCTTGTGAATTTGGTTTTGGGTTACCCATTAGTTGTTGATCTTTTGTCTCCCAGGGACAGCTATTGCCTTTTTGTTTGTCTCATTTTGCATCCTGAGAACTTAGCTTGGTAACCAAAAGATTGGGGGTCCCAAGCTGTGACTGGGCAGCAATATGGGTTGTACCCCATTGCCATTAACAGCTAGATACAGCCAGATAGAAATGTGAGCTGCACCCCATTTATGGCATTTGGTTATCTTTGGAAGTGGCTCTGGATCTCTGGAAGGTAGTATTTTTTTTCTCTCTTTGGATGCATATTTTTGTCAAAGGGGCTATTCAGTACTGCCTGGAATATTTACTGTTTGTCCTGGCTGAAACCTGATGAGATGTTTGAAAGGATTTTTTTTTTAAGTATCTCTATGGTCAAAAGTTGGCCAGATTGGAAGCTGATAATCACAGCCTGATAGGACCATCTTTTTCAGGCCTTCTTCCCACCCTAAGCTAAATGAAGCTATGTACCCAGAAGGAAAGAAAAACCTTCCAAAAACAAACAGCTCTAAACCTAGAAAATAAAAATCTTTTGAGTTCCATCTTAGTTGAAGATCTTCTCTCTGATAGAAAGAAGCAAACTGAAGATAATGTAGCTGGACGGGTAAGTCAGCATTGATATAATTACAAATTGAGTCTTTATAGGAACAGAAATGCAGCTATAGCAGCAATTCAAAGCCCCCCTATCCTTTTTACCAATCCTCAAATCTCTCCTATTCACTTTAAAAGGCTCCTACATATTGTAAAAGATCTAGACTTAAGGAACAAAAGTTCTTCTTGGTGGAACTCACATTCTTTCTCTGTGCCATTTGAGATGTAAATACCCTACCTGGTCTTCTCTGGGAACGAAAGTAATTCTTATCAGAAGAAAAAATAAAGAAAAGGAAAGGCTAGTTGAAAACTAGGCCCATAAAATCTTTTTTACAAATATCAGTAAAAAGCTTTAATCCTCTAAGCCTGTAAACTTAACTCATTCCATCTGCCTGAAACATGATGTAGATCCAATTGTCCTTTTATAAAGTAGTGAGTTTTGCCTTATTGTACCTGTCTCATGGCTAAAATTTTAAAACAAAAGCTATACAATCTTGGTTTGTATCTGTCTGTATGTTTAGATATGACTATGTATATAATAGATGTGTTTTTTTCTACCCCTTAATTATATTGCCAAAATTAATTTGTAAAGAGCTCTATTTAATTGGCTTAAAGACAAAAAAGAATTTATATAAATCAAGTATACTTTCAGAAATATAAAACCTAACCCAAATGTATTTCAAGTTCACATGATATTGGGTAATCTTTGGTAAATAGAAGTTAGTTTAAGTTTGTTGGTTCAATTAAGACAGGCATGTCTTTAAAGTTATCAGCATCAAATATAATACTTTTATTCTACTTAGGTTTACTGAATGTCAAATAAGCTCACATTATCTCTTACAGAATTTTCAGCAAGAAAGAGAACTTAAGATGATAGTTAGCTTTTAATGTCTCATGAAATTTTTATTGGTAATCTCAATATATTTGTTAGGAACAAGTAAATTAAATAGTTGTAAGATAAAAGTTCATAAGTAAACTTTTCAATGATAATTATGCTTTATTGTATGTCTACTTAAAAATAATTTCCAAAATCTTTTTGGTAACTTGAAACCTTAAAGTTACACTGAAATAAGTTAAATGATGGATATTCATTAAAAATCTAGATCATTGAATATCTAGATAAATAAGATAAAATAATAGAACATTAATTACTGAGCATAGGTTTATCCACTTTGCCTTCCTTTTACAGAGGAACTAAGGATATATGGGTCCACTAGTACACATGTTTTGTGCCACATTGAAAATTTTACTATGAGGGAGAATGTACTTCTAGAAATTATGAAATGTATTTATAAATTTGCCAGTCCACAGAATGCTAGTGTAATAGACAGCTCACAATTGCTTACTTCTTAATTTTCACTAGGAGTAAAGGAGTCTAAGGGTTAAGCATTCTAATCAATGTATGTAGTTAAAACCACTTAAAAGTAATAAGGGTGTAAGGAGACAACTGTATAAGGAAAGTAAAATGACAAGTTGCTCCAGAATGAGAAACACACACACACACACAAAGAGAAAATCGGAATGCATATAAAAAAGTTGTAGAAGTTTTCTGGAAAAGGAATCTTGGGAAAGAAATTTTATGTTTGGTCAAACTGGCTAAGATTGGAATGAATTTATTTAAGTTTTTAAAAGAATGAAGGTATTTTTGGTTTGTTTTTTGCAGGGAAAGATTTGCCTTGAGCTAACATATGTTGCTAATCTTCCTCGTTTTTTTTCCCCTTCCCAAAGCCCCAGTACATAGTTGTATATTATAGTGTAAGTCCTTCTAGTTCTTCTATGTGAGCTACCACCACAGCATGGCTATTGACAGATGAGTGGTGTGGTTCTGTTCCCTGGAACCAAACCTAGACCACTGGAGCAGAGTGTGCTGAACTTTAACCAGTAGGCTATTAGGGCTAGCTCAACGGAATGAGTTTTAATATCAAAAGTACTCTGGTGTAAAATTAGAATTAGATTTTCTCTTGTGGGGGACTGGTCTTTGTCATGCCAAGATATGTCTCTTTGGCATGAGGATTATTTGAGGCTGATTGCTTTTGATTTTTGATAAACTGGGACAGGGAAGGAGGCTGTGAGGGGTGGAACTTGCTTGCCCTTTGTTAGGAGACACTTACATTGTAAAGGAAATCTCTATCTGTAAAGGTGCCTCCCTCTCTGTACCAGGAAGAATAAAGGGGATGACCTTCTCTCTAGAAACTCTTAATCAATGCCAAAAGCAAGGACTTAAATCTGCATAATAATCTTATTCCTGTTTCTGGTAACCTCTTGTAATTGACTCCCCCTACCCCCAACATCCTCCTTTGTCCTTAGCTGCATATGATTTAAGGTGAGGGCTTCAGCCATTTTGGCGAGTTGCTCAGCTTCCCTGAGCGTCCCATGTATACATGTTATAAAGCTTTGTTTAATTTTCTTCTGCTATTCTGTCTGATGTGAATTTAATTCATCCTCCTGCCAGACGAACCCAGAGAAGGTAGAGGAAATGTCTTCCTCCCCTACACTCTCTATTAACGGGACAATGTTTTCTTAGACTATTGGTCTGCTCTCGATATGAGACTGTGAAAGGTTTTTTTCTTTTTTTTCTGCCTTTTGAGTAATATACCTAGAAAGAAAAGATTTTATGGCTTACCAAATAATTTACTGTGCTTCACATTGTCTCAGAGTCTTTTCTTTTTGGTGAGGAAGAGTGGCCCTGAGCTAACATCTGTTGCCAATCTTCCTCTTTTTGCCTGAGGAAGACTCACTGAGCTAAGGTCTGTGCCAGTCTTCCTCTATTTTATGTGGGGTGCGGCCATAGTGTGGCTTGAAAAGTGATGTTAGGTCCATGCCTGGGATCTGAACCTGTGAACCCTGAGCCACGCAAGCAGAGTGCATAAACTTAACCGCTATACCACCAGACCTGCACCTGTCTCTGAGATTTTTGACCTGAGCAACTTAGAAAATAAAATTATCTTTTGCAGAGATGGAGAAGAAACAGATTCTTGAGGGAAGAGGAAGGTCAGGAGCTCAGTTTTCAGTATGTTGATTTGATAGTCCTATTAGACATTCAGAGATGTCAAGTAATTAAGTTGGTTGCCTGAGCTAGATGAGGAGAAAGCTGTGGGCTCAAGATATCAACCTAGAAGTTATGAGAATATTTCAAGCCATTTTTGAGTTCACAAAGGCTTGATAGAAATTAGAATGTAGAAGACAAAGTAATCCAAAGAGATAAACTTTGGGCATTACAACTTTTATGTTTTCAGGAGTAAAGAAAAGATTGAGAAGTAACTTCAACTTTTAGGATTTGAAGATTATCAAAAGATTGAGAAAAAATCTCTACAAATATAGAAGAAAAACCATGAGACCATGGATTACAGGAAACTGGATGAAGACAGGAAGGGGGAATGAGTGATCAACTTTAATCAGGCAGGTTAATTTTAATTTAAACCTTTAGTTTAGAATTGGCAAATACAAAAGAATCTTGTGTTTTTCAACACAGTAAAATAATTTTACAAATTAGAAAGTAAGGAAAATAGTTAATTGTATTTTCTGATACTGACCAGATAATTACAGAAAGTTGGGACCCCATCCAAAAATACCAAATAACTAATTCTCAGTCTACTAATATGGAAATAAAATTTTCTGACACTTGGAGAAAGAAGACACTGTTCCTGGTCCTTTTAAAATAGTTATTAGGCAGAAATATACACTTTTTGGTAGATTTCCGTTATTATTACCTCATGTTGTGCTTGTTATCTTGTCCAATTTTCATGTTATTAATTTTTTCTTTTGGTATTTTTCCTGCTTGACTTTTGACATTTGCTGTTAAACTCACGTGTGTAGAACTTGGTGCCATATTAAAAATTTTCCCTTTGCCCTCTTAATTAAATCTGAAGTTCACCAGCCGCTTTTCAGTTACTTGACCTCCTTTATTTCTACTTGTTTCAGTCTTACTGAGACCCTGATTTGCACAAGTATGACTAGTATTCTTATGACATGACAGAATCTTTAGCTAATTGGTATTTAAATCTTAGACTGCTAAATGCTTTCCTTAACTTCCTGATCTTTAATACATTTTTGAGAAAGAAGGGAAAATCCTTTTGGCCATACCAAGGCTCCCTCATGTTTGGTCTCACTGTGAGACTTGTACTGACCAATGGATTGTTAAAGGAAATGAGACACTTCTGGGCCAAAGCATTTAATTGCCAATTCAAGTTTGTCTAGTTTTTCTTATCCTTGCACGTCAGTGGAACTTTGAGATGGCAGTTTCTCCATAAATCTGTGTTCCTGAGACTCATGAAGAGCAGAGCACTCTCTCCCCACCCTGCTGATCTATGATAGATGTATAGTGAAAAATAAAATACACCTTTGCTGTTTTAAACTCCTTAGTTTGAGATAGCTTTGTTTTATAAGCACAGCATAACCCAGGTACTAGCTGAAACAGTCTTGTAGGAAGTCTGCTTCCAAAATTCTTCAAAGGATCTAGGAATCAGTGGTCAGTTGACAGGCCATAATAGAGTTGATTTTTGTCATTTAGAGTAATTGCTAAGTGTATTTGTACATTTCTCATTTTTGTTGTAAAATATTGGTTTATTTATAAAAATATTTTAAAAATTAAAAACATAGGAAATTAATACATTTTAAAGAAAGCCATCATTGTTAATCTCAATGTATAGTTAACATTCTAGAAATTATTTCAATCTTTTTCTTCTTGTTTCAAAATCATTGAGATACTACTTTAGAGTTATAATAAAGTAGTCATAGTAGCTCATCTTTCTGAGCATTAATTATCTTGCAAGTGCTGTTTAAATAACTTAATATGCATTAATTCATTAAATATGCACAACAACCTGTTAGGAAGTTGCTATCTACATTTAACGGCAGAGAAAAAAGATGCAAAGAAAGAATAACTTGCCCAAGACCACTCAATAGGCAGTTTGTGGGAGATATTTTATGGCAGCAATTTATAGAAGAACCCAAAAAGTCTAATATGCCCTGCACTCAACCACTAGACTAGACTCCTGTGTGATTAAATATTCTTTACTCATATTATTTTAGATGTCTCATAATATACTTGACATTTGGCTGATTCTGGACATTAATATTCTTTCCAATATTTTATAAAAATTATTTTGAGATAAATTTGGTCAAACTTTCCTCCTTGCAGTTCAGAATATTTCCATGACTTAGGTGCCTAGAAGTGCCTATTCTGGTTTAAAGAACATAACATTGTTTTGGCATCTTGGATAAAAGTTCCATATTGATCTTTTTCTAAATTACTGTATTAGTTTAAACAACTGCCAGCAGTATATGAAAGAATGCCTGCTGAATGAATGCGGATGCAAATCCAGCCCTTAATCATGGGTAAATATAGTGCAGGATAGACTAAGTCTCTCTCAACTTTGAGACTAGAAGTGAGTGGAAAACAATATCAGATTACACAATTTCTTTACCTACCTTGTGGCTTTCCCCAAATCTACTTTCTATACACCTATACATAAATATTCATACTCTAGTTTCACATTGGTTTGCTGAAATGTAAAATAACAATGTCCAATATTAGGAAGTAAGAAAAATAACTGAAAAATCCTGTGCAACACCGTGTCAGAACTGAAGGGAATGTCACACTGTTCAATTTTAAATTAAGAGGACAAATAACCCATATTATGATAGATAAGTGCAAAAACATGAAGAAAATGTTTCCCAGATTGAAATAACAAAGAAGAAGAAATGAACCTAATCCAGGAATGAATAACAGAATTACTCCGCTTCTTTTGTTAAGCATCACATTTCCATAGCTTTGAAATGGTTTGACTTATTTCTTGTGGTTATAGAATGTACAAAACCCGTTGCCAATGACACTCATTAATATCCATAGTGAACCTGTTGTGTTAGCAATGAATTGAAACAGGTTTAAACGTAAAGAGTGGCACTGAGAAAATCCTCTGCACCCTTTTCATTTGCATTGCAAGCAGATTTTGAGAGGTGATCAGAGGTTTACTAGAAGAAAGAATATTCTACATTTTTTTCTCTGCTTTTTCCAACTGTACTAGAAGAGTCCTTGCTTTCAAGGTTACATGGTTTAGTGACCCTCTTCTTATGACTCTGCTATTAGTCACTCTGATTTATTCTGAAACAGTGGACAAAGAGAAAAAATATTTGAAACATCTTAAGATTGATTTGTAGCTTTTATTTCTAAGAGGAGAATGTGTCTCAATTAGTGTCTACAATAAAATCTTGGCTGTTTATGACAAGTCACTTAAATTTTCTGATTCTACGTTATTTATTTTAAAAACTTAGTAGTAGTAACTGTTCTGTTTGTTGAAAGGACTGTTGTGAGGTTGTGAGCTTTGACTGAGCAAGCGTCTGTGGAGATGTGCAAACAATAACAATTATGTAAAATACAAAAAAGATTGAAGTGCCATAAGAAAGCCACTTTTTACTAGATGTTTATTAAATATCTTCCCCATACTATGTCTGGCATAAAATTAGATTTTTAAAATCCCATTCATAGCATGATCTAAATGGCTATTTACAATCTCTTAGACTACATAGTTTTTGTTCATCTCTGTGACCTCTGGAGTTACCGGGTGGAAGTACTCCATAAATAGTAAAGTAAATAAACTGATATTCAAGATACTTACAATGGGAATCCAGTGTTATTCTCAGTCTTCAGTTACAATAATTATTTGACTTTGTCATCTAACTCTTCTCATCCATTTCTGTTTCTGTGTCTCTCCTAATTCAATTTACAACTATGAACAAGAATAAAATTTTAAGATAACTCACCTTTAGCAAACCTCTAGACTGCTCCTTTAGATGAAACCAAATGGTATTAAACCACCAAATGGAAAGCATTGCTCTCATTTCTGAACATCTTTAGCATGAAATACATCTTTCGGAATTTGATGTTAACTATCATGTTAAATTGTCTAGTGAGGTATGTTATTTTCTCTTCAACTCAATTGTAAGTTCTTCAGTGTCAGGGATTGCATTTTATACATGATTTCTCTTTGTAACACTTACAGTAATACCATATAAATAATATGTGATACTCAATAATTATTTTTCTGTATTAATCACATTTAAATATTGTGTTCTGAGCTCTGTGATATCAACTGTCATCTCTTTTTTCACAGTGCTTTAAAAACTACCTTCATTATAACTTCTCATGGTATATAATGCACACTTTTAAATATAATATGATGTAAGAAAATGCCTCTTCTTGAATGGAAGAAGTATGCATGATTTTTCACTTGGGACATTAATAGAGCACTATAGAGAACATTCTTTGGAACTCAGAAATTAGTATGAATGCTAGTCAGGCTTAACAAATTATAGATATTTAAGCTAATATTAAGGTAATTCCACCATTTTCCAATTTTAGAAATGGATCAGTGTGGGAATAGAGGAATCAAAGGGATGATTAAGATGACTATCATAGGATTTATGTATATTCTTGTTAAGGAGTTTTGGGATATTAATTTTCTTTAGAATTCCTTTGAAATTGAGAGACCACTGGGATTCTCAACGGTGAGAGAAGAAATAGATATCTGTTAGTGGAAATAAAAGGTGCCATTACATGAATTGATTCCATAAATAAATAATAATAGCAATATACCTTGTTTTCTAAATGTATTCTCATAGTATTTCTATGTATGTAGTATGCATCTTTCCTTCTATTATAAAATATAAAATCCAATGTAGTTAAATGATTTTACTACTTTTAGAAATTGTTTGGGCCCAGATTTGAGTGTCCATGTCTAGATTACATATAACTATCTAAGGATATGCTGATTGGTGATCCCAAACCTCAAAACTGATGTGTGAGCAGGAGTTAGGAGCCAAGCCCCAGTGCATGTCTATTGGCTCTCCGGCAACTTGGTATTAGCTTTTAGTATTTATTTCTGCCATATACTGGAAGACATTGTCATTTTACATATTGATGTTTCCTCTGATGTTTCCATAATATAAATTTTGAAAACCAACGAAGTACTGTTTTACAGCACATAAAGTAAAATTTGGATTTTGATGTCTACTTAAGAGGGGATGCAGAACATTAGAAACTTGTTTTACTGTGTTGAATCTGATATTCAGTCAAACTCTGTCTTTATGGGAAGTCCAAAAATAATATTTTCAAGTCTCTATTCGTGTCTTCAAGGCCCTGAATGAGAAGAACAGGAACTTTCCTTCATCAGTCATAGTATAGTATGATTTCTAGCTTCAAACATTGAGTCATACACTACAATAATTGGTTTAACGGAATAGGAACTTTAGTTTCTAGTTATATTCCAGTACCTTCTTGTAGAAACACAGTTAGAATTGAACTCGTTTGCTGTTTTCCAGTTTCACAGATGTCCTTGCTGAAAATTTTAGTGTAATTTTTAAGTACTAATTATCTTTATTACATACAATTTGAGGATAAAAATAAAGTAAAATTTGATATTTCTGCTAAGTATTATGCTGTTAATACTTTAGGTAAATAGACCAGTCTAGATATTAAGCATGAAAAAACAAGTTGCAGGTGTCTGTAATAGACTGACTGTCAAACAAATAATGAGATCCTGGATTTTACCAGAAAATAATTCAAAATAACAAGGTACCTCTTAAAACAAGCATACACCTGGGCCCCCGAATTTTATCTGTCTGTTTTTCCAAAAATCAAATTGAGAACTTGTTCACAGGAACCCATAAATTGAACCACGTTCTTATAAAAATTAGGCATCTGGGTATCTGGAACTCAAGCTGCCTTTAAACATTAAAATCAGTGCTTAAGTTGCTTCTAAAGTGAATCAGAAATAAGTGCTGGCTGTGAGTTTTAGTGGCCGGGAACCTTCTGCAGGTGGGCTGTTGAGTTATCCAGCCACTTCATGTGAAATTGGACATATTCAAGATAAATCTCAAATAGGTGTCATTAAAAGAATATGATCTGGGTATTCAGTTAGGTGTGTTTATTTCACAATTTTCTAAAAAGAGGAAGTTAAATTATCCTATGCATTATTCATAGGTTGGTTACTGTAAATACATTTATGTTTGTCTCTGATTCTGTGTGTCTAAATAATGGCAAACACAAATTGGAAAGAATGAGATTAATTTAAATTGATGAACGACATTATCATTTATTTTTGATATCCACTATATGAGGTTTTAGACTTGACTGAATTTTAAAATTTTATTCAGATCATGAATATGAGGCCTTAAGAGATAATTCAAAAGAGTATGTTTTGTACTTTTAATTGGTTCTTCACATTTATTTAAATACAGTATAGGGAGCCTGTGAATACAAGATTTGTTGCTGCTGTAGTTATTTAATTTTTTTCCTGCTATTTTAAGAACACATAAAATTTAAAGATGCAGAGAACTAGCCTAGTGGAAAAACATATAGAAAGAGCAAATTGTTTTCCTGACTACTCACTATGTTTATAATGTGTCAGCATAAAGAAGCCCCTCTCCTTCATTATTTCTGAGACTGAGGATCCCTTCGATTGCCCTCAAAGTGTGAGAGAAAATAATTCCTAAGTCACACTGCAATTATCACCATCCTAACAAGGAATCATCTCGCTCCTCTTATTCAGGAAAACAAGGTTTAGAACTGTCTCCAGAAATGACAGAGAAGGTTTAAGATGGGGAAGTAAATATTAATCAGCAAAACTATTCCAGAACCATGAATAAAAATAAATATAAGGTCCTGAAAGCCAAATGTTAAGAGACTCACCCCAAAGCCATGGATAAGTTGAAAATAAGACAGATGTGAATACAGAAACTCCATCTGTCCTACTCTGTGCAATGCTAAAGACCAAGTTAGAGACAGGCTGGCTAGGGCTCCTTGCCTTGTCTATCTTAAAGAGTCCAGATTCACCAGATACAACCTGACAAGTCTATATAGAAAAGAATATTAGCGATGTTTTCAACATTTTTTATCATGATTATAATATCAATAATAATGGTTAACAGTGGGTTCTCTTAGAACAGAAAGGCAATCTTCCTCACCTCAATTGTTGGTCTATCATCTCAGTTATTGCTGTTAGTGCAATAGAGTCATTTATGTGTATTGTAAAGTAACTATGTGTGTTTTGATAGATCATTTTCCTTCACAGTTATGTTTATATATGTCAATACTAAAATCGTATTTCATCTAGGCATACCCAAAAAATATCTTGTGGACAACTATGTCGTTGGCAACACTTGGTCATGGGCTTTGGTTGTGGGGGAAAGCTTATAGAAGTAGGCTGGAAAAAAATGCTCCAGTCAGGGAATTAAATTTAAAAACCTACATTGAAAATGAACTTATATAGTGCAAATCTAGAGACTAAAATTCTTATGTAGATTTCAGAGTAAAAAATATGGGTGAAGTTAAAAGTGAGGAGACAGTCAAATACTGAAGATCAAGGAAAAATAATCAGAAGACAGAAACAGCATAATCGATTGGGGGTAGGCATGAGCTGTAGAGACAGATCAAACCTTAGCTCAACTTCTTGCTAGCTATAGGATATAAACCTCAACATCTTCACCTGAGAAATGGATTTATAATGTCTAATTTACTGGTTTGACATAAATATGAAATGTAATAATGTATATAAATATATAACAAAAGATCTTAGTAAATGGAGCAATTGTCTGGCAAGCAGTCACTGAGTCAGGGACTGAGCTGCTAGTCAGGAAAGAAGAGATTTCTCCAAACAAGTGAGATGCAAAATTCAGGGAGTCAGCATGCCACCAAGCAGTGAGAGCAGTAACAAGCAAACTTTGAAATATATTTTTCTTTATCTATCCATAACCATAGACAATTCTCTTAATTTCAATATTTCTGCAATATCCTATAGTAATAGGTACTTTGCCTAAAATAGAGCAGATAATCAAGAAATGGATTGAATAAATAAATAAATGCAGATAACAGGAAGTACTGGAGCACTGGATTTTAATTGAGGTCCTTAGTTGCAGTTCCGGGTAAGTCAGTAAATAACTATGAGGACTTGAGCAGGAGATTTCATTCCTGGAAAGAGTATAGTCAACTGGATGAAACAATCTTTAGAATATAGCAGATTTGATTTTTCCAAGTCATAAACAAAATTTATTTTTAATCTTAACCTTTTTTCTTAATTCTGCACATATTCCCCTAACTGGCTATGGCTTAGGTTTCAAGTGCCAAGATTGGCAGTGAATCCCCATGACATCATTGGATGTGCTATTCAAATAAAATGAAATTACTGCTAACAGAAGTAAAACATAATTTAAAAAGTAACCAAAGTACAACCAGAAGATGTGAGATTTTAAAGTAAACATAAATAGTATTAATCTCACCTAAGCCTTTTATATTGCCACTTCTGTAAAAGAAACTTGAGAATGGATAAGGCAGTCGCTGGGAGAGAAGATCTTTCTATTTTGAAAAAAATAACAGCATTAATCATCACTGTCAGTATGATCAGCCACTGTTTGGCTAAAAACAAATGATACTCGAGCTGGCGATATTTTAAACCTTGCACATTTCATCTTGTGATTGGTGAACCTGGTCATGTTAAGAAAGACTCAATATGGTTACAAAAGAATTAGAAAATAGGAATTTAAAAACATCAAGCCATGGTTACAGTATCACGTAACTTGATTTTTTTTTTATTCATTGATTCAACAAATATTTATTGAGCACCTATCACATTCTAGGTCATATTCCAGATGCTAGTGAGAATGAGACAGACATGGCCCCTGAAGGCTTCATTACTAACAACCTTCATTGAACTGACATATAAATAAATACTAACAAATTCCAGAATAATGAGTATAAGCCAGGAAATTAAAATAAACTCATATAATTGAGAATAACTGACTGGTTACTTAGATTTACTTACCACGTAAAGAAGAGGTGACAGAATAAGTGGCAGAATGAAAGCAACGATGACTACTCAAGGCTTTTGCAATGTTCAGTTGCAGGAAGGTGGTGGTTCTTCTAGATTTAGGTTAGTGAAAATGGAGAAAATACAAGTATTGGTGATATTTGGGGGACATTATTGACAGGGATTGCTCATATATTCAATGAGGGAACAGAGAAAAGAGGGAAACCAGGATAAAGCTTAGATATTGGCTTGAGCTTCAGGGTCTATACTTTTAATTACAGAACTGGGAAAGATTGAGAGAGGGGAATTTGAAGGAGAAAAATAAGTTTTCTTGGGGAAGGTGCATAAAGTTTGAGAATCCTTTTATATATCCAATGTAGAGGTCAAGGAGACAGTTGGAGTGCTAGAGAAAACTGAGAACTGGAGATGCAGATCTTAGAGTGGCCCATATATCTTCACGACTCTGTTTATATTGACTCTCAAGGCTATGCACCACTCCTCTTGGTTTTGGCTTTCACATCCTGGAACTTCCTTGATTTTATATTTTTAAGCTATAAATTTCGAAGACTTTTCCACCACTTTCATTGGCTCCATATTATTAACCTCAGGAAATTTACAGAACCTTTCCAATACCTAGACTATAGTACAAAAAATGGTTTCATGCATGAATTAAACCAAAGAACATTTGTGCCTGAGTCATGAGACTCTCTCCACTCTCTGGAATTTCGATTCTTTATCTGTAAAGAATAACGGTTGGTAGTGTTTTCCCTTTAAAAAAAAAGTGTTTGAAACTCCGGTTGAAAAAAACAAATGCCTCAAGTTGCACCCCAGGAAACAGAAGAAATAAAGCAGAAATGTTCTGTTTGAAGGAGACTGGTAGAGTTCAGCCTTTCAAGTCAACACTCTATGCCCTTCCTTGGTATGAAGAGCTGTCCAGTTAGGGCTCTGCTTATATGCCATAGGATTAGATCATATCTAAGGCCCTCTCTTGGACTAACTTATGAATTTATTAAGTTATTGCCTCAAGATGGAAATATCTCCTATAGATCCTGCTGGATCTGAATTAGTTTTAGGCTGTTGCCAATTCCAGAATCTGCAGGTGGTAACCTATACATGTGGGAGCAACTGGATAGGTAGAGGTCAGAGATGGAGATAGAATCTGACAGTCAGAAATGTTGTGTGTAGTGCAAAGCAGTTGCTGTGTTATTTGAAACACATGGTGCATAATCCACAGAATCCACAGACTGGAAAAACTACACACTCATAATTGAGATTTCACAGTGTGACATTGTGAAATTGTCATCTCACATTGAGATGACATCTCTTTTGTTTAGAATCAAAGGCAAAGGTGCTAGTCTACATTAGTATTTTCTAAATGACTGAGAAATTAACCATTTATACCTTTTACTATTCAAACTGTTTTCAGTTATACAAAATGAATAATAATAAATGCATTACCTTCAAACTTTTAAAGTGTACACATGGAATGTATTTTAGCAGCATTTTCTTTAGGAATCTTAAGTCGTCACTATGAATGATGTTTATGTTGTGCTGTAGTTAAAGACGGAATTGAGTGGATACTAATGAAGTTTCAGAGGACCGATTAATTTAGCATATCATTGTTTTCCCAACTGTATCAGTTTCTCCTCACATAGGTTTGAATTGTTTGTCTCCACTCTAGTTAGCAGATACCCTCAGGAATTATTCAGATTTCTGTACTATTTTTCAACTCTGTCTTCCATAGTCTCCTGAAGTAAAAGACTATCATTTCAAAGGCAATTATAATCAAAGTCTTCTCCTAATTCATTCCATAAAATTTATCGAGTGCCTGCTTTACACCAGGAATTGTTCCAGGCAGTTGGAATGTTACCGGTGAATAAAACAAAGATCTTTGCCTTTTTTCTAGCAGTGAAGAGAGGAAAAAAACAGGTAAAAGTACCTAAAAATAGATAAAATATGGAGGATATTAGAACTTGTAACGTGCTGTTTAAAAAAAGGAGAGGTAATGGAGGAGAATATTGGGTGTGAGGGCTGATGGAGGAAGAGAGCAGGTTACGATACAAGATGGACTCTGTTAACAAGGTGACTTGGAACAAATATTTAAAGGAAGTAAGGGAATTAGTCATGCAGACATCTGTGAGAAGAGCCTTCCAGGCAGCAGGGAAATTAGCAAACACCAGGTTTTGGGAGCATTCCTGGAACAGCGCAGAGGCCAGTGTAACTGGAATGAATAGTGCTGGAGAAATAACAGAAAAAAAGGTCAGAGAGAGGACAGAGGACAGACCATGCAAAACTTCATAAGCCATTCTAAGAACTTCGCTTTTTACTTAGCTTGTTATTCTCCTACAGGCGCTTGTCGTAAACTCCAAATAGGACTTCTTCCTACTAGAGGTACCTCTAGTGCCATAAGTCCTGCCAATTCACATAAACCAAGTGGCAGGATTGATTGTACCATGGCCTGGGCTTGCTGCAGAACTCTTCCATGCTGTGAAATACTCTCGAATATCACAGCTTTTCTTGTTACTCAGTGAATGCTTGGAAAAATATTTCCAAGTACGAATAGGCTGCTTTCAGAAGAAGCCGAGTAGGTGTTGTGCTTCCTCCATAAGTGCTAGCAGATGTGAGATGCAATGATGTATGTTTTAAGTTGGAGATGATGTCCCAGCATCCTGAAGATTACTATATTCCCTAATACTCCACTGATGTAGTGGGCACCTGACTATTAATAGTGTTTATCTCCCTTCATTTGGAGTACATGGGTTTTACTAAGGCTTCCAATTTATTTGCCATTCCTTGCTCATTAGTTCCAATCAACATTCTATGATTGATAAGATGGATATTGGGCCAATGTGATATTGTCCAAGTGGTTTAGGTCTCTTTGGACTATATTATGCCAGAGGGTAGAAGAGTTAACATAGCCTGGGGCAAGACTGTAAATGTATGGTATATTTTCCATCCCATTCTGAACTACTTCTGATTCTCTTTCTTGAGAGGTGAAAAAGAAAGTATTTGCCATCAATGACCCCATACTATGTACCTGAGTCTTTCTTCATTTTTTCCTAGCAAAGATTCCACATCTTCCAAGCAACTTCAATTGGGGTTACTATATAGTTAAGCTTGTAGTAGTCCATTGTGTCTGCTATTTTTCATCATCTTTTTATAGGAGGAAGACTGGTGAATCAAAGGGGATATGATAGTTCCATTGACTTTTTATTGGTTCAGCTTCCTCCAAAACCCCAATTATTCACCCTTGATTTATTTCTGTTATATTACTGTAGTGATATGTATTTTGGCTACCCATCTATCTTGACCTATGTTCTATTGACTATCTCCATAGCTCTCCAAAGTCAGGCCTGCCTGCTGCCTTCAAATGTTTCCACTCTTTATCCTCATTGTGCCTGTCTTCCTTTGAAAGCTAAAATCTCCAGAGATGCTATTTTCTATAGAGGAGAGCCTTATGGCTTTGGAAAATAGTATATTCTAGGATGTCCCACAGAAGATAATTGGCTGAAATTTCTAGTGTTATATAGTATATACGCTCTAGCATGCACACTTCTCTGAGGCCTTTGATCCTTTCCTCTAACATCTGCCACAGCTATTCTGGCATTTCTACCTCAACTAAGGTGATACATTGTATTCAGGAGGTTTCAGTTTTTTAGTCCCAACCTAGCAGTAGCTATTAACTTCATTTTTCCAAAGTCTTCTCCACAGAGTTAAATACTACATCATGAAGGAGTGCTCCCGTATTGATAAGCTCTCCTTTGTCCAACTTTATGTCCCTTACTCCTAGTTCTATTATTTTCAGAATCCATTCTCATAAATACACAGCAAGCTTCGGCTTGCTGTACATGTTGGCTGTGTCCTCCACTGCTGTTCTCCTTGTGGGTTTAACCCTTTCACCATGGGAATCTCAGCACCCCCTGGGATATGTTGTGATTCAACCATAGTTATTGGTCTAGTGACCAAGAAGCAAAGGGTATATCCTCAGGGCTGCATGGGTGGTCTTGCAAGGAAGAGACCTCTGCATCATCTTCAAACAAGAGCTGGAAATTGGGTCACATCTGCAGATTTTCAGGTGCACTGAGCCAGATGTATACAACCCAAGTCTTACATTTCCTTCCTCACCAGTGAGGGCTTGGATTGAAAATTAAACCTTCCTTGGAACTCTGCTACCCTTATAATTACACCCTTTGCCTTATCCTCAGTTTCATCTGCCCTTTAGCTCCAGGTGAAAAGAATCTCTTTATATGCTGCCAAGAAAGCCCTCTCGTTTTCACATTTCACCTTAAATTATTCATTAATTACCCTTAGCCCTCCGTTGTTTTCCTCCAATGCATTCATTGTCCTGTATAGCTAGCATTTTCTCTAACCTCTCAAATGCCTTATGTATACTATACAAGACTTTATTCTCTTTTACCAAGATTCTTCTACATCTGTGAAATGCACAACAATGGTACCACTAGAGTTTGCCAGGGGCTTTCAGTGCTCTATCTGCCACCATTGATAGCTTTTTTTATGCCAGTCAGCCAGTTGGTGATTCAGCTCCAAAATCCCATTTTAGAGTCTGCTTCCTAGGACCACATTTAGGATCAACTCTTTTCCGTTAAAATCTCCAAGAAGTGGAATCTAGAGATTTGACCTAGGTGGTTTATTGAGGGAGGAATAAGGAACGCAGGAGAGAGCAGAGATAGAAGTTGAAATACAATTCAGTTACAACAGAGGCCTTAGCTGATGCTACTAGAATCTCTAGGGCTAAGATGACCCTCTGAGTTGTCCAAAGTTCAGGCAAGTGTGTTGGGCTTTTTACCTCTGCACTGAATATTCATTGAAAGTAAACTACCTCTGGAGATGGGACATAATCTTGGCACATCAGCTCCTATCCATTCAGATCAGGAAATTCAGGAGAAGGGCTCAGCTGTGATCTCTAAGCAGCAAACGCTCCTGGAGTCTGGGGGAATGAGTGCCTCAGTGCTGATGAGGGATCTTGGCAGCAAGTGCAGCAGCCAGTTCATTAGCTGAGATATGGAAAGTTGTGGGTAAGGAAGATTTGGGGAGAATTTAATTTTCGAGGTATCTGGTAAGAAAGGTCTGTTTGACATTCAAATGCAGATTTGATTAGGCAGTTTGATGTGAGTCTAGGACTTAGTAGAGAAGCTGGACTAAAAAAAATGGATATTTTCTATGCATGTGCTTCTAAGAGCTGTAGGGCTGATATTAATGGCTATTTAAACTCTCAAACTGTATAATATTGTGCATCTCTTATTTATGTAATGTCAGTCTCTCACATTAGAATACAAACTCCACAAGTTTTTGGTCCACTATCCTATTCCTGGTATCCAGCACATAGTAGAAGCTCAGTATAATTTTGCTGGATACCTGCCCAATAAGCCAATCAGAGTATACTTTTACTTCTACTCAGAAATGTAACTGATTAAAATATATAAGGATGTGATCTTTTTTCTCTTTCTTTTTTTTTTTTTTTTTTTTGCTGAGGAAGATTTGCCCTAAGCTAACATCTGTTGCCAATCTTCTTCTTTTTGTATATGAACCACCCCCACAGCATGGCCGCTGATGAGTGGTGTAGGTCCGCACTTGGGAACCAAACCCAGGCTGCCAAAGCAGAGCATGCCAAACCTAACCACTAGGCCACAGGGGCTGGCCCAGGAGGTAGTCTTTTCATTGACATTATCATTGCATATAAAAGGGTTGCTTTTTAAAAACTACTTTAAAATTCAGAGCTCTTATAGAAATATGGAGGTTTTAGCTTATAGTTAACTAAGAATTTGATATAGCTCAATATATTTTTAAAATCACCCTTGATATAATTCAGTATATTCTATATTATAAACCTTAAAAAATTATAACATATGCCTGAATGCATAGTAGACATATCTTACTGTTCTTTCCAAAAATTAAATATCTTCATTTTGATTGAGCATAATTTAAGGAAACTGCATTATTCTCCAAGATACGTAATAAAAAGAAGTAGGGCAAGCTTTTCATTACTCTACCAAAAAGTTACTAATTTTTCATTTATGAAGAGCCCTTCTGAATTACAGCTCATCCTCTGATATAAATGACTTGACAAGAGAAGAAACCATAAAAAATGAAACCGGTATGAATTATCAAAATGCTAATTATTAGTGTAAATCTTTGAGGACTTGTGAAATTGGTGGAGTGTGACTGTTTACTAGGTTGCAAGGATATTGCAGATATGATAGTTAAGAACAAAACCTTGATATCGAATCATTCAAAATGTTAATGCCAGCATGAAAAATGCACAAATAATACTTTTAAAATACAGAGTAATGTTATACATTATATAAAATTGACTATGTGTGAAAGAGATATGAAATAGAGATATATAAAAGGTGAAGAGTTTGTGTTAGAAAACCATCCTGACAGCTGGGTCTGATAAGCATTGCATGAATAATTTCCAAAAAAATTATTCACTCTAATGTGTGAGAACTTTATTTTACTTCTTGTGGACTGAAATTTGAAGGAATGATATATTTAGCCATTGATGGGTGTGTGCCTTTAATGAGTTAGAAATGACAAGATATCTTACATAGACTTATATTATCATCAACTATAATAAAAAGCACTGCCTTATGATTAGATATTTGAAGAATATTACCGGGACATTGATGTAATGATCTCTATCCTCATAATGGTCCTTTAGAAAGAGTTATGCAGAAAAATAACATACATATGAGGAAAACAGGCAAAAACTTCTCTTTTTCATAAGCTAGAAACACTCTATAAATAACTACATGTTAGAAAAAAGTGCATTTTATTTGAACAAATATCTTTTGAGTGTCTACATTTGAAATTTTACTGGTTTCTGGATGAGTGGAACCTGACAAGTGATTTCAGAAGACATACAGACAAGAAGAGGAGACAGATTCTAAAGAAATAATCATTGAACCATAAGTATAATTAGGTTGTGAGACAATCTATAAGTACAAAATATTCTGTAAATTTGTAAAGATTTGTTCTATTTCTGGACATCACTAATGGCTTCCTGGAGGAGGATAGTGATTTGAGCTAGTTTCAAAGAATGAGAAAAAATGTATTTGAAGAATAGAATTCTAGGTAGAAGGACTTTGATAAAGGTGAAAATTGTCGAAAAACCATGAGCATGATTATAAATTATTTATAGCCTGCCACTTGACCTGCTAGAAAAATGCTCTGGTGGCACCAAGTTCACCTTCTTCTCCACTCCAAATAGAAATATTTTGAAGCTATTCAATGACTTCCAATTTCCATTGAATCTACTTGTCACATATTTCTTGACCATTGCTTATTAAGGAAAGAAGAGAGATAGGCTATCTTCTTCCTATAACTAGCCCATCTCCAGGAAAACTAAAATCTTTATCTTTACATCAGAATAATTTAACAAATATTGTCTATTTTCCTATGAGTCTCTGTCTTGATAATCACAGACCTAGGACACTGGTCCACCAAATAACAAAGGCTACCTTTGGAGATGGACCTTAAAGATTCTCCCCTTTTTGTGACTTGGCCTAGCCAAGAGTATGTTATTTCAGCTTGTGAATTGACTTGTCTAAATTTTTGTAATTTTTTCTGAAGTTTAATGTAGATTCTCAGCCATCCTATCAAATGGAATGGAGACATCAGAATCTGTTTCATCCTTACAGAGAGTTAGAGATATTTATACAGAAAAAGAGTATTGAGGTTCAACCAGCTGTTTTTTGGCTTCATTAAAGTCAAAGTCAAAGATCATTACTTCCACTTGTTTACCAGTCCAATATATTCAGTGTCCACAACCCAGGAAGAATAACTTTGAAGAATAAAACAAGGATTCAGTTTTGAGTACCGTGGAATTATATATTCATTGAATACCCATTATAAATACTACTACTAATAATAGCTACCACATATCAAATTCTAGCTTTATACCGGGGCTGGTACTATGTTCTTTATATGAATTGATTTATTATTTGTATAATGAATACTTTATGTAGACAGATAAGGAAATTTAAGCTTAGAGAAGGAATCAAAGGAAAAATTAAACATGCCCTATATATTTGAAAGTTATCCACAGAGATAGTTGAATTTGTGTAAACAAATATAACTGCCAGGAGGGAGTGTATATGGTAAGAAATAGGGCTGATTATTCATCTTGACTAAACCCTTCTTATTGAGTAGGGATGAGATGGTAAAAACTAGAAATCCTCAGTGGAATTCCAAGTGGCTGGGCAAGAAAGAAAATGTCTTTTCCTAAGCAGAAATTTTATATGTAGCCAAAGGATAAACTCTATATGAAAGGTGTGATCCAGAAATATTAGAGCCAGGTGCGTATAAGAGCAGTGAGATGAAGATAAATGTGGATCTAAGATGGGAACAGAGGGTGATTTCCACCGTTGGTTCATTTCTACTATTTATGTCAAGATGCTTGGTGATTAAGAGCCATTTAATGGTCCAGAGATATGGTGAAGAGAAGTGAGAATTAGCTTATCTTTCAGGGGTAGACATCAAAAAGAAAAAAACCCAAAAACATGACTGAAAATGAAAATTCATAGCTATATGAAGAGAGCTGTATCCAGCAGTGCCCTGCGAGGAAACAGATGGCATACTTTAACTGGATAATTTGAGAAAAATTTACTAAGATGTTTATGGAAACTATAAGAGATACTAACCGTAGGATTAGTGATTAGCCCCTAACTCTAAAGAAGAGGAAATTGCTACCAGAATTTAGAGTGAAAGAACTGTGTGGAGAGGACCAACAGATAAAAACCATGACAGTTAGTCTATGGATGCTGTCAACCTTTGGAAACCCTGCTGGAAGAGAGACAGTAGCATACGTAGTTAAACTTTACTTTACTTCTTTCCTTGTCTTTCTGCTACTAGTCCTCACTGGCCGAACCCAACCATAAGTTGTAAGTTAAGAGAATTCCTTGATGTAGATCAAATAGGTCGACCTCCTGAGACATATAGCAGAGTGGAGAAAGGCTAATACTTGTATAGGTTTGTAAGATTGCACATAGAAGTCTGGTGTTTAGGAGCAACCTGTCCTCTTAAGACTTTTCCCAAGGCTAACACACAAAAGATATACATTCAGAAGATTAAAAAAGTGAAAATATAAGAATTCTGAGGAGAAAGTTCACAAGAACACTAAACTTTGAGATAAGCAGAAGATCCATGTTTTTCTTGTTATTTGTCCCCATAGGATGCCATATAGCCATTCCTTTCTGTCCCTTCCTCTATCCCTTTTTGTAGCTATTAGGGAAAGTTGCGGATGTATAAAAGACAGATGGCATTATCAATTGTATCATATACACCAATGTAACTATGCACAATAAAAACCAAAACCAGGACATTTTATTTTGTGAATACTTGGT
Source organism: Equus asinus (assembly GCF_041296235.1). NCBI lineage: Eukaryota > Metazoa > Chordata > Mammalia > Perissodactyla > Equidae > Equus > Equus asinus. Next base: position 47,428,651 of record NC_091793.1, on the reverse strand, counting down.
CATTAGGATATGAAAGAGAATTTATAATACAGAAGTTGAGTAGAAGCAATATTTCAGAAAGACTGAAGCGTAAATGCTACCAGGAGAATTAGAAGACATGTATCTAGGTTATTCTTTCAAGAAATGTAATGGTTAGTAGATAATATCTTGAGAGAAAGACAGTTGAAAAAAAGAGGATTCTTACTTAGGATGCAAAAGAATATAATCATTTCTAAACTGAGGTAAAGTAATAATGAAATAAAGAGACATCAAGTAAGGATAGACTGGGGAAGAGTGATGGAGGAGCTTTCTACAGGAGACCCATTGGGGGGTAGGCACAAAGGAGGGCACGCAGATGACAGCAGAGTTGGCTCATCAATAAACTAACAGAATATTCTTTCCTTCGATACCAAAGGAATTAATGATGACTCAGAAAAAAATTGAAGTGAAGCGGAAGACAATTGAGAAATCCCATCATAGTTTATACCCCAGGTGTCAGTAAGGTAGGAATTGTGATCATCTGGGTAAATATGAGCTCCATGCAAGAGTATTTTAATTAATTGCTTTTTTGTCACAAGAAACAGAGATTCACTGGAATTATTTTAAATAATAGGAGAGTAATTTTGGAGCTACACAGAAAATAAGGTCATGACTCATACAAAAGATAAAAAAAAAAAAATCAGGCCACGGGGAGAGGAGCAAGATAGTAGGTCCAGAACTTTCTAGGAATGAAAACAGAAAGTTACTCAGAGTCCAAGGCTGCAGGCTGTGGACATGCATTTTAGTGCTGTGCGATCAGCATAACTCAACCACTCTCTTTGTATCTGCTCTCCACACTGTGAACTGGATGTTTGTTTTTACATTACTCAGTTGAAAATATTCTGAACAGCTTTGTTAGAAATTATTGTCCAGAATTGGCAGGCACTTTGTATTAAAGTGCTGAAAACATAGCTTGTCTGTCCTTTGATGAAGTGCTCATCTGTGATTTAATTAGTTGTGTAGAGAGTCTGGAGTCATGGAACATGGTGGCCTATGGCTATTTTTTAGCGGGATATGTGAGCATAACTAATTCTATAAAAGTGGGAGGTAGGCACCTGTATTAATATATCTAGCGTGAAGTGTGAGGTACTAAAATCGCAGATAAGTCAAATTCTCAAAGAAAGCCAAAGCTAGTCCTAGTCACAGAGAGACTTCTCTAAATTGCCCAAATTTGTAGGACCAAAGAAGAGGACAATCCTCAAGATCAGAGAAGTAGTCTTTATCAACATGGGTAACTTCTATCTTTTGAGAGATAAATGATATGTATCTGGACCAAATAGGTATCCTTCCAGCAAAAGAGAATAATATTGGGTACCACAACCTAGTTTACTGAAAATTTAAGATCCTAAGTAAATGTCTACCTCAAAGACGTGTGTTTAATACTATCTCTTCACCCCTTAATTTGCACCCAGAGAGAGTTCTGTGAGAAATGAAGATGAGGACAGACTGATGTTTATTTAGAGGCTGCCATAGGATGCTGCAATTTAGGCACTAGGGATAGTGTTATAAACAAAAAAGTTGTAGCTTCTTTAATATTCTTGTTTTTCTCTATTGCCAGACACAGAAAGAGAAATGCTGCATAATCTCACTTATATGTGGAATCTACACTAGTCAAACTCATATAAGCAGTGCATAGAATGGTGGTTGCCAGGGCTTAGAGAGCCCAGGAAATGTGGAGATAGTGGTCAAGGGATACAAAGTTTCAGTTAAGCAAGATGAAGAGCTTTGGAGATACAATGTACAGCAATGAACAATGAACAATATTGTATCGTGTACTTGAAATTTACTAAAAGGTAAACATTATGTGTTCTTACCACAAACACACATGCATACACACACATGCACACACACACAAGATAACTATGTGAGGGGATGGATAGATTAACTAGCTTGATTGTGGTGATCATTTCACAATGTATACATATATCAAAATATCAAGTTGTACACCTTCAATGTGTATAATTTATATTTGTCAATTATACTCCAATAAAGTTGAAAAAATTAACCAAGGGAAGAAGTGCATAAAGTCAGAGTCCAAGAAGGATATCAAACACAAAGCTTCCATGATCCTCTCCCTTTGCAGTCACGGATACCTCACTCTCTTGCTATGGTGTGTGAGAAAACACAGTGTATTGTCAACAAGCGAAGTTCACCCAGGCTTTGGTGCCCAAATTTTGGGGGCTAGATCACATTCTTCCCGCCTTCAGCCCTTCCAGAAGTTTGGGTGATACATTTAGTCTCCAGTCCCTCTGGAGGAAGAACTGATACTACACAACTCAAAGAGCCCATTATAAATGGTGGTGTTAGACTGTCCAGTAGCCAAAGCTCCCACACAAAGATACTCCTAACAGAGGTGACATTCCAAGGGCCTAGGCATCATCTTCTAAGAGTCGGGGCAAAGACTGGAGTTTGATTCTTCACTACACAAACACGAAAGGAATAAACTGCTATTACATGTTACAGTTTGGTTGTGTTGCAAAACATTTTATTGAGTGAGGATAACCAGAGAGAAAAAGAGTTGATACTGTATAGTTTTACTTATATGAAATCCAAAAATGGGGAAAACTAATCTATGGTGATAGGACTCTGAAGAGTATTAATAAATGGGCTTGAGTTTATCTGAAAGTCACAAGAATACTTTCAGAGTGATGTGAATTATCTATATCTTGGTAGGGAGAGTTGTTGCAAAGGTATATAGTATATAGATATTTATCAAAACTTGAATTGCACACTTATGATCTGTGTGAAAATTTTTCCTCAGTTAAAAAATAATCTGCATATACAAGATTATTTCTAAATCCGTATGGTGTGACTAGATTGAATATGGAAGAACATATTTAAATGGTCTGGTTTTCTAGAAACAATTTGAAGGAAATTTGTAAAACTGATCCGAGGATTCTGGGCCATATTAAAATGTACAGTCATGACAAATAACCAAAGGTTGACCTGATTCATTTTAACCACTTTAATATAGACATGGTCTCTTTCTTTTCCTAGAAGTTTAGTGAGACAAAAGAAATAATCCCATTTTTCAGCCATTCTGCTTTAATGCATTACTAAATTGGTTTATTAACATGACATATGCATACTGATTTAAACAAATTTCCTACTAGGGAAAACTATCTTGTGCAACAAAATTCCAACCTTTTTATTAATATAAGTTATAAGAAGAATTCTGAGATTGTGATGAATAGAAAGGATACCAAAGATAATATTAATTATTTTTAAATTAGCTTTGATACAATAGAAAGCACATACATTGGTCATATATTTTATTTTATATATTAGAAATGTCTTAATATATGGTAGTTTGCTTACATTTGGTTTAAATTAGCTCTAGTCCCTAGACAATTATTTTTTCTTTGTAATTAAAATCCTTTCTATACTGCTCAATATAATTAGGTAATAGGCAAGATTTGTATCATTTATATTTACATAAATCTCCTTTGAGTTAGTAGGAATGAACTCAGAAATACTGCAATACTTCAAATATAATAATTATGGCAATATCCACCTGGTATGTATATATTTATAAAAAATTATAAAGACAATTTCTGAATTATTTTCTTCCTATGCTAAACAGATATTTATTTTTCTAAATAGTCAAAAATCTCTTTTGCTAAATTTATAATAAACGTCATAAATCAGATGTTTAGGTGATAATAGAAAATCGACAGACATCACATAAAGTGAGAGTGATAAATTTAGAATCTGGAGGTAAGTCTTGCCAGAGTATATAAGAAAATATTTTTCTACTTATGCTAACCTACCAGCAAAAAGACCAATATAGCAGAATACCCAATGAAAGAAATGACATCTATTATTTGAAGTCATTTTGCATTAAAATACTGGATGAAACATGGAAAATAAAGTAAAAGGGGCTATTTAAAATAGAGTAAACACATTGGTCATGCATGAGCCCTTGAGAAAAGTTTCTACCTCAATTTTAAAATAAAAAGGCTGAATATTTCTATGAGCTTTTATTTTCGTACATCAAATATGTCTCAGCTATGGGTAACTGCGAGCTTATGAATATTTACAGAGCATTTCCTAGTTTCTCATGCAAGATAAACTCTGAAGAATTTCATGGACAGAGAGTTTAATTTTGCATGAGTCCCAATTGCATATTTCCTAAAAGTGAAGAGATGTTAAACTGAAATCACAACACTTCTTAGGTCTAAAAGTGAATTTGGATTATATGCTGTCCAAGAAAGGATTGATTGAGGTGTGGAAATGTGCTCCTATATCATTATATTTCTATGAATTACTTTAAAATTTTCCTCTCTGAATCTTACAAAATATATTTTTCCACCTGATGACGTTTTTATTAGTGACAATTTTGGGAAATGAAGGGGAAGATCATAATCATGAGTCAGTCACCTGTGGTTGGAGTAGAGTTTTTTTCCTCTCCCTTAGATATATCTATTCAGAAAGAATCTGGGGTTCTGTGCAGGCAGACATGGTTAGATTTTTCCTAATTTCTTTTTCCTAAGGTATGTTCAGAAACTGGAGTTCTATATACACATTAAGTCCTATTTCTGTTCTCAAAACATTATATATTTAAATTTTTTTCTTAAGTTAAAATTAAAGTGAGTTTTTTAAGTGATTATTCTAACTTACTTAAAATGATGAAAGGATGCAGAAAGAGCATATCACTTTCTTCTGATATATGATATGTTAGGCAACCATTTTAAATAGAATAGCTAAATATATTTAAGTTGATGATACAGCAAAAACATGGTGATAGCTCTGTTTCATAGTTGCAAAACTGTGTAGTGAACACACAGAAAGATTGACATTAGATAGGAGCATGGATATTTCACTTCTGATATGAGTCAGGAAGGCAGAATGTGTGGGTAGATATGAGTGTGGGAGTCTGTTGATGTTTGACTTTCTTTTTTCTCAATAAAGTAGGTGGCAGTTCGTAAATTAAGCATTGTGCTGAGAAGGAGTGGTTGGAGGAGTCAGGGGAGAGGAGATGAGATTAAATAGTCACATCTGATATGGGACAGTGAGGAAGTATGATTGCTGAGCAACTTTAAGGATCCACTTGAGCTTCATTGGTTCCCGTAACTTTAAAGAGAGACTAGACAAAGAGACTAGTCAAAGCCACTGTGTTTTGCTCCAGCCAGTGACAACATAGAAAACTTAGGTATAACCAGGGTATAATATCAAAAATAACTGGAGTGAGAGAAATGCAAAGGGAAAAAGGTACATGCAGAAGAGTGATTGTAAAATCTGACGATGGAATATAAAAGGTAAGAAGAGGAGAAAGAAAAGGGATAAAACAATGAGACAAAGTAAGGATATTCAGGTCATCCATGTGCACATTCTGTATAAGATAACCCATGTTGTATTAGAAATTTGATTAGGAAGCGAGTTGTGTAAACAAAACTCCACGAAACAATTGGCTTGGATTGAGATAGCTGTTTAGGATCTACCATCCCCTGCATAGGTGGAGATAATTGGGCTTCAAATGAAAAAATTAAATCTGTGGTTAGGTCTCTTTCCTGACTAGGCAGCAGGGAGTTCCCCGTCTCAGATTACTAGGAAGGTGCTAGATAATAATTTTTATAGTACTGAGTCATCGAATAAATTCTTTCAATAGCGTGAATCATTAAGTAAATCTATCTTACCTTTTCTGCAATAGAGAATTCAGCTAATCACTGAGATGAGCTTTGTTTACGTTTTAATGTAAATTTCTTAAAGCCTCACACTAAATATATCGTCAGCTGCATAAAGGAATTTGTAATTATTGGGTCCCGCAAGCTAATGCTTCCTAGTTCATTCTAATGAAAAAAAAAAATGAAATAAATGTGATCAAAGAGAGATTTGGAACCAGTCTCAGCTATTTTTCAGTGTGAGGCCATTGCCTACCAAGTATCGAGGTTGTGTTTTTGTTGGTTGGTTGGTTTTCTGTTAAGTGCCTACTAGATTCAAGAGACTTGGCTAGAACTGCTTATCCCCTAGGTACCATTCTCAGAGTTAGGTCCCTTGTGCCTTGTATACAGGTGCTTAGAAACTTTGAGGTTCAGTTAGTAATATCATAAGTAGCTGCCTCCAATTGAGTTTAAATTCAATAATTAATTACTTGTCTTATTATAACATAAATTTAAAGTCATAAATTATATTTTTGTCAAATGCATCAGAGAGATCTCTTTTCCCTCAGCTTTATGGAGGTATGATTGACAAGTAAAATTGTTTATATTTAAGGTGTACATCTTGATGACTTGGTGCATGTATACATTGTGAAGTGATTACTACAATCAAGTTAATCAACACATCCATCACCTCACATAGTTACTATTTTGTGTGTGTGTGTTAAGAACAGTTAAGATCTACTCTTTTAGCAACTTTGAAGTGTACAGTATAGTTTTATTAAGTGTAGTCACCAGGCTGTACATTAGATTCCCAGAATTATATTGAACTTATAGCTGAAAATCTGTACTATTTGGCTAACATCTCCCCATTTCCCCCACCCCACAACCCCCAACCCACCATTCTACCCTCTGTTTCTGTGTGTATGACTTTTTGGATTCCACATATAAGTGACGCCATATAGCATTTTTCTTTCTCTGCCAAGTATGGAATTTGATGCCCAGAAATGAACTCACTGAAAGACACAAACCCGTAGACATCATCTGTTGTCTAATGTATCTTAGTGTGAAAGATTACTTGTTTTGTTTTAAAATAATACATTATGATCTTCAGTACTTATTAATGTACTTAGAGACATATATCACTTCATAGTCCATATGATCAAACATCATTAAATGACTTTTGTCCAGGTGTTCAGTGAATCTTAACTTGGGAACAAGAGTTCAGACTTTTTCTCATAGATTTAGACAGCCTGCCAGTCTTTAGACTGTTTTATATAAAGTTTATCCTGACCTCACTCTGTTCTGCTATGTTGTGTTGCATACGTACATGTTATTATTATATGTATACAAAAACACATGGAGGCTGCATTCCCAAGTTCCTGTGGCGTATTGCTTCCAGCTATTTGGATAGTAGGAGGCATTGGCTGGAGAAAGTGTGGTATGTCTCCCTATCTTCATGCCTCAGCCATCATCTCTGGAAAAGATTACATTTCCCCCATGAGTCCAGCACACACAAATATGCCCATCATATCCAGCTGCTGTTCATGACATTAGCCTCTATACTTATGTAAACTTACCTCCTCCCTATATCCCTCCAGCCTGGGAGTTTGCAGCTTCTTCTCTTTGAAATTTCCAGTTTCCTTTACTGTCCCAACTTAGCTTCTCAGATTTTCTGTCAACTGTATAACCAATTCGCTGTAATAATATCCCTCCATTTTAAATACTGGTTTCTCTTTCCCTTACTTGACCCTGAATGACAGAAACATTAGATGAGTTTCACTGGTTATCATAGACCAAAATATATCAATTTACATTCATTTATTTATGCAATAAATATTTATTAAGTACCTCTTTGGGTTTAGGTACTGTATAGGGTTTTGGGAATACATCAGTGAGTAAAAGTATGCACAGTCTCTGTCCTTATGGAACTCAGTCTAACGAGTCAACAGATAATATAAGAGCTAATACAAGAATTCTGGGTCTTGGAGTGTCTGGGAACAAGGTTGGAAGTGGGGAGGAAATAGCTCTTGCATAAATGGATAGATATTTGAGCAACTGCTCTGAAAGTAAGTTACATGAGGGCCGGGTTTTGTGGGGGAAAATATTGAGATTTATTTTGTTTTGCTGTGAAATCTTGAATTTTAAGTGTCTTTGAAAAATGAAAACACCCAAAGGGAGTTGCAAAATAAGTAACTGGAATAGTCCAAGCTGCAGATAAGTACTTAGTTGTCATTTGTGAATGACTGAAATTAGAAGCCCTGGGAAGGGATGAGCCTGCCTCAGGGAAAAGTATATACACAGAAGTGAAGATAGATTTCTAGAAATGCATAAATCTGCAGATTTAAAAATAGTCCAAATTGGAAAATAAGCAATCATAATTTTCCCCAGAACTCCCTTTAAATGTTCATATAATTATATTTCTACTATTTATAAATGGATTATTTCTCAAAATCTAAGAACAAAACAATTTTAAAATTCCATCACATAGCAATTGTTTTTAAACATATGTTATAGTTTTACTTTATGCGTATCTGTTTATGAAACAAAGGTGTTAATACTACTCTGTAGGTGATGAACCTTGAGTAATACCTAAAACTTAAAGATAACCTTCTGATCCAACCCCAGCCATAGACCAAAACATATGGAGAATTACGTGGAAAAAATTTAACAGACACCACTTTATTTTTAACTTACCCATACGTATTTATTCACATTTTCCCCCAAATTCCAGTATATTGTTACACATTATGTTTACATACAGAGGTATACTTTCACTGACAAATGATAGAGCCCTACTAATTTCTCATAGAAAAACTACATATTTCTTCAAACATTCATTTAAAACCCTGTTTAAAGCCCTATTTAAGAAATACATTTAGAATATATTTTTTCCTTAGCATTACTGAGGTATAACTGACAAAAAAATTGTACGTATTTCAGATGTACCCCTTGAGATTTTGCTATACGTTTGCATCTTACTGGGGCAATACGGCTTTCAGTTCCAAAGCATGACACCGGTAGGCAGTCTCCATGGAATCTCCATAACTAACAAAACCCAAACCAAAAACCATTCAGTCCAGTTAAAAGTGCAGCTAAAATTTACTCATATATCTTAAGGAAAATCAATCATATATAGATTAATTATAACCAACATAGCCAAAGCAGGTTTTATAGAAATAAAACCTGGAACAATGAGTTGAGTTTTGTCTTCTTTCCTTCTGATAAACTAGCTGGCTGGAAGCTAAAAAAAAGTCAATCTGTACCCTTGAACAGACTGACAGCAACATCAGGTGAAAGGATTTCACTTATTTATGGGTTTTCTAGGAAATTTTGTACTTTAGTTGTGGAGTGTAGTTGGTATCTCTGTATAATGGCTACTAGTGACCTTATATTGGATTCCTCACCTTTATTAAGATAGCACTACATCATTATCCTCTTTATAATTTTGTTTTCATTTTCTTTATTTATTAAAAATATTATCACCTTGGCAATTATATGTTATGTAACATATACAAAAAATGTAAAAATTATATATAAAATACATAGAAATTATATATACATAATTTTTAATGCATTGACTTTAGTGTTCTGAAGGAACTCAGTAACATAATTTTGGATTTGTTTGCTTAAAATATGGAATCCATCATAATAAAGAACCACCATTAATAGGTTAACACTATTGCAGCTCTTTGCCTAAAAAGTCTTTAAGAGAAAATTTATAAAACATCAGATCTAACTTTAAAATAATCAGTTTAACAGACATAAATGGTAAGAATTTTGAAAACTTAAGTGAGTTGGACCTGGTAAAGCGAAGGGAATGTGATTTCAGTGAGAAACGCTGCAATACGTGTTCTTGGTGAGCTAAAATACAGATTTGTCTAAGACAAAACTAGGAGTTCAATTAGACACTCCTATGAAAATGAGAAATTGACTCACATCAGATATTATTTTTATCAACCCAAAAGTCATTGGTAAAGAATATATATGAAATTTGTATAAGAGTAGATAGCAAACAAGATGGATAAATTCGAATTCCTTCACTTGGAGATGTATAAGGAACTAAGTGTTTTAATGATTGTTAAAGAGACCACATGTATTTATCTTCTTTTTTTCTCTCTCATTTATCTATAATCTACCTACCCACCTATCTATATTCTTCGAAATGCAATTCTATTGTTTTCTGGTTTTTGATATTTTTTGTTGAGAAGGGAACTGAGAGTCTCACTGTTGCTTTTTCACATCAACAGGACTTTTTTTATTTTTTGCTCCTTTTCAAGATATTTCTGTTTGTAGCCAGTTTGTTATTAGATGCTGAGAGGTGGTTTTCTTTGTACTTATTATGAATTCAGTTTGAAGAGCTCCTTGCATTTCTGAGCTGATTTTTCTTTATCAGATTGGGGAAATTTTGGGCCACTATTTCTTTTTTTTTTTTTTTAATGGGAAACTAATACATTTCACAAAGGCCTTCTCTTTTTTTTTTTTGCTTTTCTATGAGGAAGATTGGCCCTGAGCTAACATCTCTTGCCAATCTTCCTCTTTTTTTTTTTCCTCCCCAATGCCTCAGTGCATAGTTGTATATCCTAGTTGTAGGTCATTCTATTTCTTCTATGTGGGCTGCTGCTACAGTGTGTAGGTCTGTGCCTGGGATCCAAACCAGTGAACCCTGGGCTGCTGAAGTGGAGCACGTGAATTTAACCACTTGGCCACGGGGCCAGCCCCCCATCTTTCTTCATACATTTCCTCTGTACCATTTTCTCTCCCTTCTTCTAATACTCCAATTACACTTATATTTTACCTTGTTCTGGTTTTCTACAAGTCTATTGTGAATTTTTTATTCTTTGTCCTTCTGTGACTCAGTTTGGGTAATGTCTATTAATCTGCTTAAATTTTTGTTAAACCTATTAACTTTTTAAATTCAGATATTTTAGTTTCAACTCTAGAAAACCTAGTTGATTCATTTTTAAGGATACCATGTTTTTCCCTGTTTTCTAAAACATGCTAATCATATTTATATTAAAAAGTTTCTCAACTAAATGCAAATAAAATCCATTATCTAAACCAATTTTTGGACTACTATTGACTGACTTTTGGTCCTATGATCCTTTCAGAAAAAATTCTGGTAATATTTAATTGAATGCTAGAGATGCCTTGGCATATCAAAATTTTAGGGATCATAGATGAAATTATCATCCTCTAGAAAAAGCTCACACTTTCCTCTTTTAGGATACACAGAGTGTGAGCTGAAGTCTGAATCCAATCAAAGACTGACCTGAGTCAAACCAGAGTGCAGTTTGGTAAGACTCTGTAACTGCAATTTACCACCTTTTTTTCTTTTGAGAAAGATCAGCCCTGAGCTAACATCTGCCGCCAATCCTCCTCTTCTTTATGCTGAGGAAGATTGCCCGTGAGTTAACGTCTGTGCTCATCTTCCTCTATTTTATATGTAGGATGCCTGCCACAGCATGACTTGATGAGCAGTGCTAGGTCCAGCACCCAAGATCCGAACCAGTGAACCCCAGGCCACCAAAGCAGAGTGCAAGAACTTAACTGCTGTGCCACTGGGCCAGCCCCAATTACCATCATTTTTAAGGGGTGGTCCTCCTGAGCGTCCACCTAAGGGCCTTTGTCTTATTTGTTCATTTGTTGTTCGATTTTTTAAGCCAAAGTTTTTTTCCCTCTTGGTTCTTTATACCTCTCTCATCACAAGACTATAGAAAATTCTGTTCTGCAGTTCATACGTTTATCTTAGATTTTTAGCATCCTGCTGCATACACATCAGAATTTATCAAATATCTCCAGGTGAAATCACCCATGTGTGTTCAGTGCCTTAAGTTTCAGCCATGTTGCTCTAGCCACACCTAACTGATGAAAGTTCCCTGGTTTCTCTAACCTGTAGCCACAGTCCTCCGTCCAGGTTACCTCATATTCTTGGCCCCTTGTTCATTCCTAGAAGCAGCAAATACTCCAGAAGAAATCCACTGCAGATAATAAACTTTCCTTTTTAGATTTCTCTCTTTTACAAAATCTTAGCCTATCTGGTCTTTTCTGTTTCTGCACCTGATGCTTTTAAGTAAATTATTTCTTTGTTTTATTTGACTTTTATAGTTGTGTCTATGTTAGCATTGATCTGTCACAAATTATTCCATTCTAACCATAAGTAGAAATGCTTCTTACTTTTATTTTGCTTATTTATTTTTTGTGAAAAAGATTGCCCTGAGCTAACATCTGTTGCCAATCTTCCTCTTTTTGCTTGAGGAAGTTTGTGCCTGAGCTAACATCTGTGCTAATTTTCCTCTATTTTGTATATGGGACACCACCACAGCGTTGCTTAATGAATGGTGTGTAGGTCCTTGCCCAGGATCTAAAGCTGCGAACCCCGGGCCGCCAAAGCAAAGAGAACAAACTTAACCACTACGCCACCAGGCTGGCCCCTTCTTACCTTTATTTTAAGGTTTCATTGTTTATTTCCATATACAAATTATGTGAAGCTAGAATATTTGGTTTTGAATCAACCATTACCGTATTTAATTTAGCAATTTAGTCTCAAATCATTTCAATTTCTAATTGTGTAAACAAGAGAAAGTAAATCTACCTACTGATAGGCTTGTAATGAGGATTGAGACATAAAAAGTTCTTGAAAAAGCAGCTGGCTTCTTTTAAGTGCTCAGCAATATTTTAGCTATTCTTATTCTTATTGTTTTTGTTTTTATTGTTTAAAATAATGAAGTTAACATATATCAGTGGCTTCTTTAGGGTAATAAAATTCAGAAGGTTAATTCAATTCTACATTTATTAAATAGTTGCCATGTGTAAGGCCTAGCATAACTGCTATGCATTGTGATGATCAAAATGAAAGCAAATATTGGGAACCGGTCCTATACACCCAGTGGTTAAAGTTCCACGCACTCCACTTCAGTGGCCCAGGTTCATGGGTTCGGATCCTGGACACAGACATTCTCTACTCATCTGCTGTGCTATGGAGGCATCCCACATACAAAATAGAGGAAGATTGGCACAACTGTTAGCTCAGGACTAATCTTCCTCTAGTTAAAAAAAAAAGAGGAAGATTGGCAGAGGATGTTAGCTCAGGGTGAATCTTCATCACTAAAAAAAAAAAAAGAAAGCGAATATTATCTCAGGAAGTATATGCATTAGCAGTATACTTATGTAAAGAACAGTAAGTTCTACAAGAAAAGCAAAAACAAAGATAAGTTTAGAGGCAGAGCAAAGCCGCCCCTCCCCACCAGATGTTAGATTAACATATTGGCAGCTCAGAAAATAAGTACAAATAGTCTTACCTGCTTAAACCGCTGAAAGTACTCCCCCTAATAAGTTCCACTTGTGTAGAACAGGCGTTCTAATTACCAAAATGCTGCCCCTAAGCACAAACTAGGTTCCTGAAACATCTTTGTAATTGGCTCATTGACTACACTGATGTGCTGCTGAGAACGGAGAGAGAAGCTGCCAGGGAAGAACTTGGCTGCAAAGCAAATTGCTTTTTAAAAAAAGTTTCAGAAGTATTTATCGAGTTCCAACCTGTTTGAGAGTCTCTTTCTTAATTGTCTCCATCTAAATGGAAATCTCATTAAAATGCATGTGAATGTTCGGAATTTTTAAAGCAATAATTTTCCCCCTCCTTCCTCTGCTGTATGCTTACCGAAATTATATTCTGAATGAATTTGGCTAGTGTCAGTTTAAATTGGATTGAATATATTTAGACTAATATTTGTGATCAATTCAATGACTTTCTTCTTCTGGTGAACCATAGACCTGAAGAATTTGTTGGTTGTTTTCAAGAAGGGAGAAGAAGATAGAGAAAAACAAGAGTGTGTTGAAATAAGTTGAGCCAGAAGTCTGTTACATCTTTAAAATATTCTTTTAAGACATTGTATTCAAAAACATTTATTGAGCACCTACTCTGTGCCAGAAATGTGAGAAAATCGGTGTTAGTTTATAATTATTTTAATCACCAGCCCCATTCTTCTCAAATGCACGTGAAATCAGAAAGTGTTAACTTTAAAGCTGTAAATGAATATATTGCTGATATAGGTAATATGTTCTAGATAATTTAATACAAGGCTTATTTTAAATTAATATAATAATAGATATTGAATTTGTAAACAAAACCTGTTAAAATGAAACATTGAAATTGCCAATGAGAAAACTTGTCTTATTTCATGAAATGTTTTAACCTGTTAAAAAATGTCTTTTAAAAATCTCATGAAGATTATTTTAAATGTTTTACATACTTTTAAGTAAGCATCAGTATATTTTACAATAAAAATATAAAAAATGAACAAATTGGAAAACTATTGAATTTGATCATCACAGATATAATAAGACAAATTTGAAATTTCAGGTAGGCATGATAGCTTTGACATGCAATGCTATGTGCAAATTGCAATATGCAAATTTTTAGGAATATGGCAAGGTACTTGTTCCATGACTCTAGCATCCTAGACACCCTTCCCATCCCCCACCTACTTTGAGAATGTGAAAAGGATGAGAGAGATGAATAAAGTAGATTTTTGTGAGTAGGGTACGTTTGAGGAAAGTAAGGCTGTCATCCCCTTTTCCATTCACTTTATTGGAATGGTATCTACCCCTCAAAGACAGTGAGGATGAGACTTCTATTAAGCTACTCAGAATACTTAATATGAGACCCATGTAGACTGAATACATACTGCTCAGATGATCTCACTCCCACTAAAGAATTTTAAAAAGGCTAGAGACAGTCTGGAGAATTACTTTGAATTTGGAGACTTTAGAGTGCTCCTTTGCTGAGATCAATTGGGCTGAACTCCCAGAATTTGTAGCACACAGGTATGCATGACTATTTCTCATGGAAAATATACTAGTCCCCTGTGACTTTGTGGGATGGTCTTGGATCCTTCATGAAGGCTGCCTGGAAAGGTGAAGGCACTCTACCAGCAAAAACCTAGACATGAACTCCAAGAGCCTGAGAAAGGAGCCAACAAGGAGTATCAGAAAAAAATAAGAGCATTCCAAGGTAAGAGAATTTCAGAATAGAGGGGCCTACTGGGGACCTTCTGAGGATTACTCAAAAATATTCCATAAGAAAATCATCTTGAAACACTTACCAGCTCCACATAGTACAGACCCAGTTTAAGATGTTATCAATTTCAATAAGGCCATTCCTGTTCCTTTGGAAAAAATCAGAGAAGAAACCAACTACAGATACCCTTTTCTTATGGCAAGTTTGCAGCCAAAATCAAGCTACCCAAGGAGAGAATATTTAACTTTAAAGAAAGCTTGGAGTTTTGATTGATATTTCAGATTGAATATTTTTATTACTAATTGAAGACCATGTTTTGGGTCTGAAAGAGAAAATTGAGCAAAAAATAAGAAAATAATTATGTATGGATGATGGTAAGTTCAAGAGTTGGTCGACTGACTAAATTTCTCATTTTTTTCTAGAAAGTTGACAAGGGTGATGGATTAGATTGCAGTGTTACTAAACACTCCCCCGCATAGTGTTTCATCTGTTGGTCACATTGACGGCTGCAGGGGTGGGCCTTGATTTTCCTAAGTCTGTACCAGTAATCTTCCCACACCCCACCCCCTATCACAGGGATAACGAACGATGGGCAGTGACCTGAGCTTGGGCTAACCAGTGCAGGACATTTTCCAAACCAAAGAGATTTGCTGAGGGGTGGTCCATCAGCCCAGTTCTCAGGTCATCTGTTAGATAGTGTAGGTGGAAAAACATTTTTCCTCTCCTTAGACTTGAATGAGAAAGAATTTACCTTTAATATTTGAGAGTCACCTTGGAATCATGAGGACAGCAAATACCTGGGGAAAACCGAATATATAGAGAGCACTCATAAGAGAGAATCATGGAAAATTAGAGACAGGGACCCAATTGAACTGACCTGAAGTCTGACCTTCTATGGGATTAACTAAACTCCTTTCTTCTTTGGCCTGTTTGATTTGGGTTTCTATTTGCCTTTAAAACACAGATATATATACGCACACATATATATACGTATGTATGTTTATATATTTACACATTATAAAATAATGTTGAAAATGACTTCAGACAGTTACACATGATCACGATTTCATTTTAAAGATTTCTATAAAGAGGATTTCATAGATAACAACTTCTTAAGAGGGCAAAATGGCAGTGTGTTTGATAGTCTAGGCACTGGGATTGTGTTCCTGAATTTTAACATCTATTCTAAACAGCTAGTATCTGCATATCCTTAGACAAGTCACTTATTCACTCTAAGCCACTGTTTTCTTATTTGTAAAATGAGGGCAATTCCAACACTTGAATTAAGGGATTGTGAGAATAAAATGAAATATATATACTTGACCATAGTGTTTGGCACTTCTGGATAAGCACTCACAGTCTTTTGATTAATGCAGTTCTTATGAGAGATTATAACAATTTATTTAATTCCATTTAAATTTTTTAAGTAGTAGTCTTGAAGATATAACTGTCAGATTGATTGGATTTCATGATTTTTTTTTAGTGACACTATCAATAAGAAAATTAATAAGCCATCCATTTTAAGGAATTATTTTTAATAATCTCCAAACTCAATGTCTCCATTGAGTTTGAATAAGTAGAATATCTCCAAATTGCCAGACTCAATGTCTGTGGGCTTTTACTAATTTAACCATCATAAAGTAAGCACTAAATGTAATTGTAGTCTTTGGAAAATGGACCAATATACACGATGGCTTTTATTTTGATCTTTTTGTTTTTTTGGTGTTGTTACTGATTTATTTTGTCTTATTATTTAACATCCCTCTGTCTCCTTCAACTTTCAATCAACTTATTCTACCACCCTAAGTCTTTATAAGCCACTTCAGTTTTGGGCTTGGACAAAATTCAACCTTGAATTAATAATCCTCTATAATTCATTGAGGCGTGGGATGCTGCTAGAACTATACGGGCAAGTAATTGTATATAACTGGTGTTTGTCCGGTAGCTGCATCCATTCACTGTCATGCCAGCCTCACTCTACATTTGTTCTTTCATATATGAGTAAGCATCTAGATTACTTCTTTTAAAGGTTTTTTAAAACTACAAACAGGCTGCATATCACAGAATAGGTTAATTTTAAGCCATTGTAAAAATTAGAGGGTGAGATTAGATTCACTGTAATTGTTTATAAAATAAATAGCTGATTGGTTTGAAATTGAAGACATAAGAAAGTAACCAACCTCACTTATCTAAACAGTTTTCTTTTTCTTTAAAGTGTTTAATTTTCTTTTGAAATGTTACGAATTCAAGATGAAAATATGCAAAATACAACTTACATTTGATGTCAGTACTTTCCGAACCTAGAAGATAGCAGAAATTGTTACACAGGGAGGGTGAATCAACTGTTCTCCACAGGAAGCACCTAAAGGGCCTTGGTGCAGCCTGGCTGGAAAGCTGCGATATAAACTTGAGCATCCTATCAGAGCAGAGTGAAAATTCATTTTATCTTCAAGATTTGGCAGTAGCAAGTCTGTTTTCAAATGGTTTTATTCTTTAAAACGATTATGATTTAAATTAAATTCTATGAAATATATGACTGTAAATTCCACTGACAGGAAATAAATAAATTTGAAGCATAACATTAAGCTCAGCAACATATTAAAATATTTTTAAAAGTAAACATCCCCATAAAGAAGATGTGGTATATATACACAATGGAATACTACTCAGCCTTAAAAAAAGACAAAATTGGGCCATTCACAGCAACGTGGATGGACCTCGAGGGTGTTATGTTAAGCGAAATAAGCCAGTCAGAGAAAGACGAACTCTATATGACTCCACTCATAGGTGTAAGTTAGTATATTGATAAGGAGATCTGATCGGTGGTTACCAGGGAAAAGGGGGGGTGGGGGGAGGGCACAAAGGGGGAAGTGGTGCACCCACAACATGACTAACAAAAATGTACAACTGAAATCTCACAAGATTGTAATCTATCATAACATTAATAAAAAAATAAAAAATAAAAAAAAGTAAACATCCCCAATAAAAGAAAGATAATGTCATGATTATGTGCATTATATATTCACAACCTTCTCATAGGAAGATATATTTTTCTCCTTGTTATTGTGGTTTTCTCTATGGTATCTAATAGAACATGCAAAAATATACAATGCGTTTTAACTGAGTGTATACTTCATAGTAAAGAAATAATTTGAACTAACTAGCTATTTAGAAAACTAACTTAGGTAGCCATTGACACTTCCAGGGCTGTAGTTTGGAAAATGAGTAAAATCTTCCTGGGACGAACTGAGGTATCAGAGAAATCAAGGAGCTTAGTTAGCACGCCAAGTCTTATGTTGCTTACTACTCAGATTTGCAAAGCTTGTCTTCTGACAACTGTGTGAAAACTCCTGATAGCTTTCAGTGGCCTTTGTAATTCTCTTCTGTCCTATTGAGTGAAGTGTTTCCACACTTACGTTCTCCATCAAAACAGACTCCATTGTTCCTTGTCTCCTGCACATGTTGTACTCTTTCTCCATATGAGGAGCCCTCAGTTACTCCAATTCCCAGTTCTTGAATAGACTTCTTCTCCAGTGGTAGTCAGATTGCATTCTGCTGACCCCTAAGGTTTACTGGGGATGCTGATGTACCACAGAGCAAGTACGGAAGAAATTTGAGGGCAATGCATAAAAAGCTAAATGATTTTTATAAGAGTTGGACTCCAAATTCCTCACTGTTAGTTTAGCCTAAGCATCTCTCACTTGCTCTCTTTCCTATCTCATCTCTCCATTTATGTTTCCATTCATGTTGTATAACTTTTAGGGCAGTAATTGGCTTATAATGTTTAGTAAAGTACTGAACATGTAATGGAAATGTAGTTGGCTGATTGAAATCTCCTTTTTTTATTTTGAGGAAGATTAGCCCTGAGGTAACACCTGCTGCCAATCCTCCTCTTTTTGCTGAGGAAAACTGGCCCTGAGCTAACATCCGTGTCCATTTTCTTCTACTTTGTATGTAGGACACCTGCCACAGCATGACTTGACAAGTGGTGCGTATGTCCCTACCCAGGATCTCCGAACCATTGAACCCCAGGCCGGCGAAGCGGGACTTGCAAACTTAACTGCTGCACCAGTGGGCTAACCCTGAAATCTACTTTTTTTGATGGCTTGCATAAGTGCCATTCAATTGGTAATTACTTATATTGCCCATTTGTTATTTAAATGTATTTTTATTTCTCTAATACTGTAGTGATACTAATTAATAGAATGGATTTCTTTTTTTAGAGATTCTATTGTAAGAAAATTACATTTAACCTATCACTGGATCTTTTTCCTGGAATCATAGAACTTGCTGCCACTTTCAGATTCCCCCTTTATCCACATTCAGTTACTTGTGGATATAATAAAAGGCTTCCTACCTACTTACACATAAGCCTTGTCAAAAATTGATGTTTTTCCAAATTTTATTTTTTGCATTAACACATTCAAAGTTTGCATATGTCCTCAGTACTATTATTAATGTCTGCATTAATTCACATTTATATTAAATACTTACTTAAACATTGACCTACACAAATAGATTTTGGTCCTAACCAGTAAGTGAAGGCAATAAAAATACATTTTCTTATTTAGTAATTTAAAATGGCAGTGAAAAAAGAGCTACCTCCGAAACTCCAAGTATTGGTGTGTAAGTGAAAGTTCACAAAGCTATGTTTTCTCAGGGAGTTATTTTACTTGTGAAGAATCTAGATGAAAATATATTACATTTTGTCAGGTAAATATGGTTCCACACTATAATTTTTCTTTTCTTCTCTTTTTTTGCCTTCATCCACAAAACCTGATCACTTAGAAACTCATATTAACCTAAAATGATACTGCATTCTGCTGAATTATACTTTTGGATTTTCCCTTTCAGAAAAGAGCTGAGTGCTCAGAATAGAAGACATTACGAGTATCCTTAGAGTTGAAAATGTATGCTTATATTTACTTCTAGTTAGTATTATTTTTGGAAATGAATCTTATATAGCTCCTGGTTTGTTCATATTGTACTGATACGAGCAATAATCAGTAATATTATTATATTTACACTATTATTTATCAATTATAACTGTTGGTTGCCTAAAGAAAAATCACAAATATATTTTATATATATATATATATGAAAAAGTGACTAAAAGATTAAAATAGTATAATTGGTAAGAAATACGTTTAGGTATCATATGACTTATTCTGGTTTTGAAGCACTCTCTAACTTTATTATTTATGTCTATTCTAAACATTACAATTTTCTTTAAGGAGAGGAGAAGGAAACTCTCAGATTTAGAATATTTACTATATAACAAGGAAAGATGTTGTGTGTTTTATCTTCGGTGAGATTGATATAGTACATACACTGAGCTTGGTACAGTGGTAGTAATAACAACAGTAGCGATAACAAATAATGTCTTTAAGGCTTACAATTTTCCAGGTGCTATTCTCATTGTTTTGCATACGTTGCATAATTTTTCCTCAAAACCAGCCTATGACATAAAATAGATTAACTTTTCCTTATATTTTCATTTTTCCCTTCCATTTTCTCTGTTCACTTTTTAAAGGATTGTGCTTTAATCTGATAAAATTAGTCATTTCTCCTTCTATTCCCCTAAGACCTTCTTCAAATGTTTATTTTGTAACTGAGATTTTAAGAGCCAGAGCCTCTGTTTGATTAAGAGCATTCTGTAGTGAAATATTGAAAAATGTTGTTACATTTATGGTTTTTGTTGTTAGACAAGTCTGATATGCAATTCTAGTTCTGCTGTGTAAGCTTTGGAAAATTAAACTTTCTAAGCCTCACCTTACTTATCAGTAAAATGGGGTCAATCAGAGTTAATTACTCATCAGAGTACAGAAATAATTCAAAGATTTAATTCATATAAAGTTCTTAAAAAATATCTGGCACATAAGTGCTTAATAAAAATTATTATTCATCTTACATATAGCAAAATTTTCTTACTGTGATATCTGGTTCAATTAGTATATTTAGATTGTTTCATAGAATATGTTTCTTCTTCTGTAGATAAAATATGGAAACATCAAAAAGAGTTCATTCAAACCAGGACAACAGTACTATTTACATGAAACCATAAAATCTTGTTTTTTTATTTTAATGATTCATGTAAAAATTTAATAGTATGTAAAAGATCTGGGACTATTTTAAGATTTTGTTTTCATTTGGCTGTTCAGAGAGTGTAGGATAGTAATCTGGAGATGGAATTTTAGTTTTTGATGTATTTGATAGTTTCACAATTTAGAATCTCCTTTAAAGCTAATAGAAGGCCCCATGGTGTAGTGAGTGACTGCAGGTACCCGGGTGCTGGGACGTCAGCCTGCCTTGATTCCAATCTCTGTCAAGTGGCCATAGACAAAGTAATTAACCTCTTTTACTTCAAAAATTTAGTTTCTTCTTGTGTTACATATGATTAATAGTATCTACCTCATATTAGTTATAAAATTTAAATAGCATAATTAATAAAACACAGTCTCTAGTGCAAAATAAATGTTCAGTATATGCAAACAATGATTCTGAAATTGAACCTTAGGGGATCTCCTAATTCTCTGCATGTCATTGCTTCAGCAAGAGGATGCTATTAACAGGGATATTCTTCTAGCTTGTGAAGGAATATTTCACCCAGATGGTGGAATTTAAGGCAGTGTTTCTCAAACTTTATTGTACCTGCATGACCTGGAGATCTCGTTCAAATGTAGATTCTGATTTTGTAGTTCTGAGGTGGAGACTGGGATTCTGTATTGCTAACATGTTCCCAGATGCCCCTGATATTGCAGGTCCATGGGCATTTTAAGGCATATTAGGAATTACCTATCCATCCATTATATTTTCCCTACCTCTCTATAAAAATGATGGAAATTTCACCATTTTGAATTTGTTACTTATGAGCTGTTTCTTCATTTATTCAAATTTGAAATGGCAATACAACTGAGGAAGCAATGCCTACTCTACTTTCTAGTATTAGACAGACTTAAAGTAAAAGGGAGTTTTGGGGCTGGCCCAGTGGCATAGTGGTTAAGTTTGTGCCCTCGGCTTCACTGACCAGTATCATGGGTTTGGATCCTGGGCACAGATCTCCATAAGGCTCATCAAGCCATGCTGTGGCAGCATCCCACATACAAAATTGAGGAAGATTGCCACAGATGTTAGCTCAGGGCCAATCTTCCTTACCAAAAAAAAAAAAAAAGAAGAAGAAGAAAAGAAAAGAAAAAGAGAGCTTAGATGGGGTTGATTGTCAATATGTGCATTTATCTTGAAAGAACTGTCCTTAGTAGGGGGCTATAGTACAGTCAGTTGTCCTGGATGGCTTCAGAAAGAAAGGGAAACAGCAAGAAGAAGAAGCGTAGAGAAAAAGAAGGTAGGAATTAATTGAATTAAACTTTAAAACTTTATCTGCCTTTCTATTTTCCTACACAAAATCAAGAGGATAGATGTTGTATTGGCTCCTAATGCTGCCATTACCACAATTTACCAAAAATCTAATGGGTTAAAACAATAGTCATTTATTATCTCGCATTTCTGTAGGCTAGAAGTCCAAAGAAGCTTGACTGGATTCTTTGTTCCAGGTCTCACAGGCCAAGGTTGCAGTGTTCATCTGGGTCTTGGAGTCCACCTCCAGGCTCACTGATTGTTGAAAGAATTCGCTTCCATCTTTGCTTTCCACTTTTTATTCTGTTTTGATTTCAAACTACTTTTTCTTCTTCTTGACAAATCGTTTTTAGACCAGCAATTTCTTGATTGGGTGTCAACAATTTGTTCAGGCTTACAGAAGAAAGTTGATGAGATTTTTGCCCATTCTATCTCATTTTAAATATCCCATTTTCATGTAAACATACAAATACAAATATCAGGTTTTTAGTCAAACAGTTCAGCCAGAAAACATTTGCTTCAGGTGGTACAGAAATTCCCTGAGCTCTTGAGATAATTTGATATCAGAGTTGACTCTATTGCTCTTTACCCTTCTATAAGCATCTTCCATCTTATTGGCTTTTATTGTAGTTTCTACCTTTGTGGAAGATTGGGAAATGGGCACAGTTTGTAACAGCTCAGTGCTCAATCACTGTTCTTTAACTTGTGTTTTCTAATGTGGATCATTTTTCAAGGTCTAATCTCATAGAAATATGAGTATAGAAGTCTTAAATGCCCTAAAAATATACATACATGTTCCTTAGTTGAGACACTTTTGAACTTATTTTAAGCTCTATTTAAATACTAAATGTTGCTATATTAATGTTTTTCTGAGAGTGTGCTATCCTGTTTCTCCTCTCATCTGAATGCTTCTTTATCTCTTCACTGGCTCCTCCCCTTCATCTTGATTCCGATCATCTTGAGCATCTTGTAATACCAAAGCCATGGTCTGTTGATCTTCTCCTGTTCTTCCTGTGACAAATAATCTTCTCTTATGCTTTCAAACTTTGCATTTATAGAATTAATTTCTGAATGTAATACTACTACTAATTAACCTTAAGTTTTATATTCACTTCTGACATTAGGAAATCTCTAATGCAGGATCTTTGTCACCTCAGATTTATAATGTTAACATCAAATTCATCATTTCTCCTCACAAATGGAATTTCTCTTCTGCTTATATAATTTTAGTAAATGCTGTGGCTCTTATGCCAGTATTCCAGATCCAAAACTGAAATTCATAGTTTTCAATCGCCAAAGAACTTCTAGTTATCATTTATTTGTATAAAATGTGTTACGTCTATTCCAGTCTCACTTTTTCTGATTCTCATGTGGATTCTAATGAAACTAGGCTTGAATTACTGGAAAAACTTATGGCTAATCTTTTTAGACTCTACGCTTTTCTTTCATTCAAATGTCTTCAGTTCTCTGATTCCTGGTAAATAACTGGGAACTGTTGTGCTTGTTAATAATATCTCTTAAAGTGTGAGATGACAGTGAGAAAAGTTCAAGGCTATCACATACATAAAACATCCCTAATATTTAAAAAGGATTATAACTAGGCTTAATTTCAACACTTCAGGTCACACTTTCCTCACTCTTTCACAATATAGTCTTCGCTTGCCTGTATCCAACATCAACAAACACACACACACACATGCACACACCACTGAGACAATATATCTAAGGATTACTTTTGGAAAAGCTTTTTAGGTGTTTTGTTGTTACACAAATTTTGCAAACCACAGAGCCACAGTCCTGACACATAGTAAGTGTTCCATGAAAAGATTGATCAATTGTTTATGAATTTAATTTAGCTATTTGGATTGCATGAACATGCAGTTAGAAATCTAACATACTACAGATTATCAAAATATCCAAATTTTAGATCAGGTTTTATTAGTATGCTTTATAATGTAGATTTTCTTCCTTTAAAGGATAGGCTACAACTTCCTCTACACCTGGGCAGATTTTTTTTTTTCTTTCAGAAAGAATAATGTGTTATGTAACATTTTGAAACACCTGTTTTCTAGTTTCTTTTCCAATATAAAATGAAAATATGAATATGAAATCATGAAAATATACTCCTTAGTAATGAATGTAGTGGATAGATTTGATCACTTTCATCCCCAGGATGTAATTACAGATGTCTACACTATCTTCTTACAAATGTGCTGTAGAGATGTCCTAAAAAAATAATTCATTCAATTAAATTGAATTTATCTTTCTTAATAAAGATCCTATTGATCTTTTATTCAACAAACATTTTCTACTTACATTTCCAAGCTATGTGCTAGACTGAGCACAGAGAGAGAAATACAGACGCCCTGGCTTCAAGATGCTGTCAGGGGGCCGGCCCCATGGCCAAGTGGTTAAGTTCACCCACTCCGCTTCCTAGCCCAGGGTTTCACTGGTTTGGATCCTGGGTGCAGACATGGCACCATTCATCAGGCCATGCTGATGCAGTCTCCCACATGGCACAACCAGAAGGATCTACAAGTAGACTATACAACTATGTACTGGAGGGCTTTGGGGAGAAGAAGAAGGAGAAGGGGAAAAAAAAGAAGATTGATGGGGCTGGCCCCGTGGCTGAGTGGTTAAGTTTGCGCGCTCCGCTGTAGGTGGCCCAGTGTTTCGTTGGTTCGAATCCTGGGCGCGGACATGGCACTGCTCATCAAACCATGCTGAGGCAGCGTCCCACATGCCACAACTAGAAGGACCCACAACGAAGAATATACAACTATGTACCGGGGGGCTTTGGGGAGAAAAAGGAAAAAATAAAATCTTTAAAAAAAAAAAAAAAAAGAAGATTGGAAACAGGTGTTAGCTCAGGTGCCAATCTTGAAAAAGAAAAAGATGCTGTCAGTCTAATAGGATAAAATAATTATGAACATCAATAATTACATGTAAGAGCTATTTGCATCAAAAGTCTTATGGACTAGATGCAATAGTAAAACAAACAGGAGATTTTTCGAGTCTGATACAGTTAATCAAAAATACTTTATAGAGAAAAGATGCTTACACCAGGTGTTGAAGGATTAGTAGTTATTGAAGTAGGAAAACAAGAAGGCATTATTTTAGGAAAAACTAGTAGGATTCAAAAAGCAAATCTGTCTGAAATTAGCATGGAGTTTGGTCAAATTCTGTTTGTTGTGGCTATGGCAAATATATGTAGATGTTTGGGTAGGGAAGACATTGAAGAAATAAACCAAGGCCAAACAATGAGGACTATTGCATTGAGCTTGGATTTTTATCCCTTTGGATGACTTGGAAACTAGAAACATTGAAGATTTGCTATGAGAATTGCAGGATGAGATTGGCATTTTATATTTTTTTTTTCTAACAAATCAGAGAAAATATTGTGAAACTAAGTTTGAATGAGAAGTTAGAAGACCATATATAAACATTTTTAAGCATCCAGGAGAGAAGACATAATGAAGATGCTGACTAAAAGGCAGAAAAGAAAGTGATTGCAAAGAAGGATACACAGCTGAACTGAGAATCCAGACCACTTGTGTCAACATGACTTAACCATTTATTCCAGGAAGTTCTTTCCCAGGAAAGTAATGCTACAGACCAATAAGTACTTTCACTGTTTGCCTGTTTGCATCAGGAAGTTCTTGCAAACAAATTTTTTTGAGCAGTTTGCTTATCTGGACAAACAGATCTCCCATTAAGATGACATCTTGCTCACCTGGACAAACATCCTGCTTCTCAGATATCAATTTGCTTTCAAAGACTTCTCAAAATTCTTGCTATATTGAGTCCACCAATCCTAAAGTATTATACTATAAATTTTGCTTAATTCCAACCAATTACCCATTTTGAAGAACCCACCTAACACCACTTGTACTTAGACTCCAGACTCTGAAATACCTTTCCCTAACTTGCCTCTTCTGTGACACTATTGAGACTCTTTCAAGGTGGTGTTATCTCTTGCTGTAGTTAAGTTTAATAAGCTCAGTTTTACTTGATGAAAATATTTTTCTAGGTTCTTTGTGGGAGAGTTGGCAGTCAGGGAGACTTACTGATTTCTTGGATATTATGGGTGAAGGGAAAGGAAGGAGGCAGGTGGTATGTGTATGAATTACAGGGAAACGGAGAAGAAGAAGATGACCAGTTTTCTAGCTTAGACAATGAATATTAACATTTAAATTAGTAGACTTTGAGTAAAGCTGATTGCCCGCCATATGTGGGTAGGCCTCATTCAATTAGGTGAAGGCCTTAATAGAAAACACACTGAGGTCTCCTGAGAAGAGGGATTGCTGCTAATTGTCTTTTGACTTGACCTGCAACATCAGCTCTTCCTTGAGTCTCCAGTCTGTTGGCCTATTTTGGTCTTGTCAGGACAATCATGTGAGGTAATTCCTTAAATCTTTCTCTCTCTCTCTCTATATATATATATGTATATAAATATATGTATGTGTTGATGTATATAGATGCATATATATGTATACACACAAACATCCAATTGGTTTTTATTTCTCCAGAGAACCTTAATACACATACCAATTTGTTTATTGTAAAATTGATTAGTTATTTATGTATTTTTCTATTGAGTACTTAATATCCTTTGCTTTTTGTACTGAGTGAGGTTCCATGTACTCTACCTAGAATATGGTCCACTAGAACCATGTCAAATTTACTAATATTATTGAGCCAGTTTACGGATTTTAGTAGTTTATTCTATTTGCCATTATTTCTATTCTCTCTTAATTTTTCTCCAGATCAAAATAAAAATTTGCTTAAAAAAAGATTCTTAGTATCTTTATTTTATTCACATTATTTTTAACTACAGTAGTGTGTTTAAAGTGTTTCATGAAGCACACATGTTTTATAATTTAATCGTCAAAACCAAGGATGAGGTAAGTACCATGGTCATGCCTATTTTTCAAATGAGAAAATTGGGAAGAGTTAGGTTAATTAACTTACTTAAGATAACATGGCTAGACTATCGAACAAACAGGACGGAACCCAGACTGTGTGAACCAGAGCCCACGGACTTAACCTGTATGCTGTCCTTCAAACTCATAATAGAAATACCCTATAGGCAGATTTCTAGGAGTTGCAAGGCAAACACTAAATAAAACATGGCAAAGTGGAAAGTTATTATTAGAATGGAGTTCTCAACTTGTTTCTGTTAGTCTTTGTTAACTTGCATTTTAATTAACCCTTGTGGTCTTAATTGGAGTAATTGGAAAATTGTACTAAATGGGCACTACTTTTTGAAAGTCCTTGAATAATTTTATGAAAATGTAGACATTTAAAGTAATCTTGGCTTAGTCCTTTTCATGCACTGCATTTTTTCTTGTTTTTTATATCTGGAAATAAGTGTTAAAAGTTACAGGCTGATTTGATACCATTCTACATAATTTTTAAAACAATGTTTCTTTATTAAACATAAATTGATAAACTATTCTATTTATAATAATTCAGTGGAGACATTACAGGGGAGTGGGAAGAGTTCACTTGCTGTGCCAGTTTCTGATTTATCTTATTAGTATTCTCCACTTTTATTTTTACATTTCAAAAACAATTTTTTAAGTGTTTTTAATCCTTTAATTCTGGGAGCAAGAGGTTCAGAAATCCTCTCAAAGATTGCACATATGACAAACACAAGCTTTAATTTTAGATTATAAAGAGTTTTTAGAACTGTTTAAACATTTCATTTTCAAACCATCCCGTCATCTGCACTGTGTTAGCATTTTCTCCTCTATAACAACTTAATTCCAGCTAAGATTAATTCACGTTTCAAGACATACCATTAATTCTTGTTTAACATTTACTTTGCAAGACTGTTTGAGTATTAACACTTGTGCTTGTATATCTTCTATTTTTCACTACAATCTATAGCCTGTAGTGTCATTTTACTTATAAGACAGAAATATAAGTGATTTAAGAGCTTTGCATTCATAAATATATGTATTAAAATGTATGGGATTTTTTTCCTATTTTGATAAAAAAGGTCACCTTTTAAAAGAGATTCGAGAACTTTCTATTTATACTTTCTGAATAAGAGAAAAATATACTTTAGGTACAGTTACAACAGTGAATATGCTGTGTGGAAAAATGAACTTAAAGAAAATGAAAACCACCTGCTTGCTGGTTGTGAATATAGTATCTTATACGTAAACCCATAAACTAGAGCCATTTGTGAGAGCACCCCAGCTGCCCAGCTTTCAGCGAGTATGGGGGTGGGGGGCTGGAAACACATAGGCTTTGGGGGCTATCCTTTGCTCCTTCTAACGTTTTCCAATTTTTTATTCTTTATTTTTTTATTATTGGCCATTTTATCTATTGATTACTTATCTACAACTTATCTAATTCAGATGTATTTGACACTACATACAATATAAACATCAGACATAACAATATTGTAAAACCATATAAAAAAAACCTGGGCTACTTAATGTCACTGAAATTATGTACAAGAAAATGGAAAGGCAAGAAAGGGAGGAAAAAAGGCTGCTAACTAATCATGGTCTAAATAAGAAATCACGGCATTTTGTCATGTAATGTGTTATGAAAATGTGTGTTTTAAATTTATTCTTACCTCTCACCCTGAGAAGACTTTATTTTTATTTACAGAGATGCAATGTGAACAGACAAGTCAAAATCCCTAGCTACCATTAGAATAAGTATAATATTCTAATATTAGGAAACATCATGAAGGATGAAGACATGGAAAACTGTCACAGACACAGACCTGTGATGACAGAGCAATGTGGAATCTTGGGTTGGTTCCTAAAACAGAAAAAGGATATCAGTGTTAAAACTGGTGAAAGCCAAATGGAGTTTGTAGTTTCATTAGAAGTACTGTAACAACATTACTTTTAGTTCTGATAAATGCACGATGGTTATTTGAAATGTTAACGTTAGGAGAAGCTGAATGAAGGGTATATGGCGACTATCTGAACAATCCTTGCACGTCTTACATAAATTGAAAATATGACAAAGCACAAAGGTAAAATAACCCCACAAGATACCTAATTATTTAATAGTTAATGAATTAATTACTGGATATATTTGTGTGTACTTTTCAGAAGTACATTAAAATAGAAGATGGAAATTACATATTCTTTCTATACTATTGTGACTATGAGTTGTAATTAAATAATTCTAAAGATTTTACCTAACTGGACCCCACTTAATGGTGTATCTGGGTACCAAGAAAGAGGCAAACACTGGGAATCATTAAGGGCTAAAAAATGAAAAAAAGGAGAAAAGAAAGAAGGCAACCATTTAATACTGCTGGCAAGAAGGAAAGATATCACACAGGAGCCTGAAATTATAAATGATTCATACTAAATAGAGTAAGAACATATACCTTTAGAGGTTAGAGGAGTCATGGGTGACTGACTTGTGCTTCCTTCTCCTATGGAAGAGAGTAACTGTGATCTATCAGTTTGAACTCTGAAAAAGTTAGAAGAATAAAGAAAAAGCCATAGATTAATGATCAAAAATGCCCAATTAATTAATTAACTAAAAAGAAAGAAAGGAAGGAAGAAATAGCAATGATTATACTTCCAGGAATCTATGTCTAGAAAATTCATCTAGAACCTGTACATGTTGACTAACTTTCAAAGCAAAGGTCCTGTGCCCCAATTTGCAGGTAGCCTTTAAGTTTTAGAGAAGCTACCTCAAATTGTAATCCATTTATTCTGAAAAGCAGGCTGAAAATAAGTTACACCCTTACTTCCCATCATATGTTAGCAAAATAAGTGCCAGATTGATTAAAATGTTAAATGTATGTGTTAAGAAATAAAAGCATAAGGGGATAAAATTTAGATCAGAAAAGCATGGTTATAGATTGAGATATACTTTGAGTTAAGAAAATAATGAATGATGCTATGAACAAAAATTTTGATAGATACAAATTCCTGAATTGTAATATCACATATATCTATACCTATACTCTTAAACTTGCCATGTACAAAAATAAAAAAACTCTAAAAATTAGTAGCAACATCTCTTGTAACCAAAGGATAAATATCTCTGTTTTATAAAAAGTCTTTGTAGATAAAATATGGAATTAAATATCACAACAGAGAAAAAGAGCCATGGTCTTGATTCAATAGGTCAGTAAACTTGAAAATAAATCATCCCCCCAAACATGCTAGTAATCAAATTAATGTACATGCTGGAAAGGAAATAGCAATTAATTGAATACTCACATAGCTGAGAATATTTTGTGTATATTTCAGGTCGCTGTCACTCTTTTTTTGATATATAGCCAGCCCTTTGCTGACTAGAAATGTCACCTTCCGAACAAACTAATTAACTTTAACTGTCTTAGGTTATTCTAACTTTCTGTTCTTGCTCCATTAATATTTTTATTTATGTGCCTTCAACATGCATTTTAAAATTTGCCTATGTGTAGACTGTTTTACAATTTGTCGTAGCAGCTCACTGTCCCTTTTTTTTATTTCCTTAGCCTGTAGTGAGTCCCAGCGTGTATTTGAATTTTCTTTTTTTGTAAAGCAAGGAGATGACATTGAGCTTGTTCATCTTTTAACTTTTCAATAAGCGTAGAGGTGTAGCAACTTAGGGCAAACTATGGAGAGGGGAAGAGTATAGATCCCAGTGTCATAAGGGACAGCATGTACTTTTGTTGGGGATCGTGTTTAACTTTTCTAGCACATGTTATGTCATCTTTTCCCTTTTAAGTTTTAATTTTTTTATTGAGGTTATGACAGTTTA
Organism: Equus asinus; assembly: GCF_041296235.1. Taxonomy (NCBI): domain Eukaryota; kingdom Metazoa; phylum Chordata; class Mammalia; order Perissodactyla; family Equidae; genus Equus; species Equus asinus. The sequence goes on along the minus strand of NC_091793.1, from coordinate 47,397,925 downwards.
CAACATTGTGAAATTTCAGTTTTTCATTATTATTTGTCAGTCACCATGTCAGTGCACCCCTTCACCCTTTGTGCCCACCCCCACTCCTCTCCCCGCTAGTAACCAGTAAACAGTTCTCTTTGTCCATGTGTTCGTTTATCTTCCACATATGAGTGAGGTCATGTGGAGTTTGTCCTTCTCTGTCTGGCTTATTTTGCTTAGCATAATACTGTCAATGACCATCCAAGTTTTTGCAAATGGGACAATTTTGTCTTCTTTTATGGCTAATATTCCATTGTATAAATATACCACATCTTCTTTATACAATCATCAGTCGATGGGCATTTGGGTTGCTTCCACATCTGGGCTGTTGTGCATATTGCTGCAATGAACATAGGGGTGCATAAGGCTCTTTGGATTGTTGATTCCAAGTTCTTTGGATAAATACCCAATAGTTGGATAGCTGGGTCATATGATATTTCTATTTTTAATTTTTGAGAAATCTCTATACTGTTTCCTGTAGTGGCTGCACCAGTTTGCATTCCCACCAGGAGTGTACGAGGGTTCCCTTTTCTCCACAACTTCTCCAACAATTGTTAGTTTTTATCTTGTTGATTATAGCCGTTCTACTGTGTGTAAGGTGATATCTTAGTGTAGTTTTGCTTTGCATTTCCCTCGTGATTATTGATGCTGAACATCTTTTCATGTGTCTGTTGGCCATCTGTATATCTTCTTTGGATAAATATCTGTTCATATCCTCTGCCCATTTTTTGATCAGGTTGTTTGTGTTTTTGTTGTTGAGTTGTGTGAATTCTTTATATATTGTGGAGATTAAGCCCTTGTTGGATATATGATTTGCAAATATTTTCTCCCAGTTGATGGGTTGTCTTTTCATCTTGATCCTGATTTCCTTTGCCTTGCAAAAGCTCTTTAGTCTGATGACGTCTCACTTGTTTATTTTTTCTTTTGTTTCCCTTGTCCGAGTAGACCTGATATTTGAAAAGCTCCTTTTAAGACTGATGTCAAAGAGTGTACTGCCTATATTTTCTTCTAGATGTTTTATGGTTTCAGGTGTTACCTTCAAGTCTTTGATCCATTTTGAGTTTATTTTTGTGTATGGTATAGGATAGTGGTCTACTTTTATTCTTTTGCATGTGGCTATCTAGTTTTCCCAGCACCATTTATTGAAGAGACTTTGTTTTCTCCACTGTGTGTTCTTAGCAGCTTTGTCAAAGGTTGGCTGTCTGTGCATGTATGCTTTTATGTCTAGGCTTTCAATTCTGTTCCATTGATCTGTGAGCCTGTTTTTGTACCAGTACCATGCTGTTTTGACTTCTATAGCTTTGTTGTATATTTTGAAGTCCGGGACAGTGATGCCTCCAGCTTTGTTCTTTTTTGTCAGGATTGCTTTAGCAATTTAGGATCTTTTGTTGGCCCCTATGAATTTTAGGATTCCTTGTTCTATTTCCATGAAGAATGTCATTGAGATTCTGATTGAGATTGCATTAAATCTGTAGATTGCTTTGGGTACTATAGACATTTCACTATGTTTATTCTTCCAATCCATGTGCATGGAATGTCTTTCCATTTCTTTATGTCATCATCAATTTCTTTCAGTAATGTCATACTTGTATAGGCCTTTCATCTCCTTGGTTAAATTTATTCCAAGATATGTTATTCTTTTTGTTGTGATTATAAATGGGATTGTGTTCTTGAGTTCCCTTTCTGTTAGTTTGTTTTTAGAGTGTAGAAATGCAACTGATTTTTCTAAGTTGATTTTGTACCCTGCAACTTTGCTGTAATTGTTGATTATTTCTAATAGTTTTCTGATTTTCTGATGGATTATTTATGGTTTTCTATATATAAAATCATGTCGTCTGCAAACAGCAAGAGTTTTACTTTGCTGCTATAATTGTTTGCTAACTTGTTCTGACAGCTGTAATTTTCTGATTTTCTCTCTATATTTATCTCCTTGCTCAGGCTTTTGTAACCCGTTTCCTTTTTTTTTTTCAGGTATAAAGGCCTTCTTGAGAATTTCTTGCAGGGGAGGGTCTTGTGGCAATAAACTCCATTAGTTTTTGTTTATCTGGGAAAGTTTTTATTTCTCCATCATCTCTGAAGGATATTTTCGCCAGATAAAGTATTCTTGCTGAAAGTTTTTGTCTTTCAGAATTTTGAATATATCATTCCACTCTCTCCTAGCCTGTAAGGTTTGTGCTGAGAAATCCACTGAACGCCTTTTAGGGGTTCCTTGTAGTGTTCCTCGTAGGGTTTATTCTGCCTTGCGGCCATTAATATTTTTCTTTGTAATTGACTTCCAGCAGTTTTACTACTATATGCCTTGGAGAAGGTATTTTTACATTAATATAGTTTGGAGATCTATTTACTTCTGTCACATTTATTTCCAGCTCTTTCCCCAGGTTTGTGAAATTCTCAGCTATTATTTCTTCGAACAAGCTTTCTGCCCCATTCTCCTTTTCTTCTCCCTCTGCAATACCTATTATCCTTATGTTGCATTTCCTAATTGAGTTGGATATTTCTCAGAGAATTTCTTCATATATTTTTAGTCTTAGTTCTATCTCCTCGTCCATCTGAAAGCATTTCTATATTTCTTTCCTCAAAACTGCTGATTTGTTCCTCCATAATATCAGCTCTATTGTTCAGGGAGTCCAGATTTTTCTTTATCTTATCCATTGTGTTTTTCATCACCAACATTTCTGATTGGTTCTTCTTTACAGTTTCAATCTCTTTTGTGAAGAATTCCCTCTGTTCACTAAATTTGTTTCTGATTTCATTGATCTATCTGTATTTTCTTTTAACACATTGAGATTGCTTATGATAGCTATTTTGAATTTTCTGTTATTTAGATTATAAATTTCTGTGCCTTCAGAATTGATTTCTGGGTACTTGTCATTTTCCTTCTGGTCTGGAGATTTAATATATTTTTTCATACTGCTTGATGGTATGGATTTGTGCCTCTGCATAGAGATAGTACTTGGTTGCAGCTTCCACCTGCTGTCACTGGTGGGAAAGGGCATGAATTATATAGTCTGAGCCCACCAGGATCCCCATCAGCTGTGCCTCCCTGAGCTTGGACCATTCCTTGGGATTGCAGTGGCCCTGTGGGGTCTCCCACTAAATGGGAAAATAATAATATGGAGTTTCTGTGATGCTGCCACCTGCTCCCACAGTTCCACCCAGATGTACTCCCACTTGGGGGTCTTCAATAGTACTGTGGGCATTCATGGAAGCAGGGAGCTCATTTACCCAGACTCGCTGCTCCACTGCCATTTGGTCCTAGGTAGTACCAGCTGTGTGCTTCGTAGGCAGGGGCTCTTCACTGGGTATGAGCCAGAGCCACTCCCTGGGACCATGGTGGGACTGTGAACTCTCCCACCAGTTGAGAGATTTATCACATAGGTACTCAGTGCTAGAGCCACCTGCTCCCTCAGTCCTGCTGAGTCACACCCCCCCTTTGGAGATGCAGTGGTACTGTGGGTGTTTGCAGCAGCTGGAAGCTTGTTTGGTTTGCCCAGGCCACAGTTACACTGCCGTCTGCTCTTAGGTTTGCTCCTAGGTCACATCAGCTCTTGTGCTTAGTGGGAAGGGCCCCCCACTAGGTCCAAGCCAGAGCTACTCCCTGGGGCCATGGTAGGAGTGTGGGCTTTCTCACTGGACCAGAAAGCAATCACTTGGTGGCTCATGGCTGCTACTCCCTGCTCTCACAGTCCTGCCAAGTTGCAATCCCCTCTTCAAGACAGCAGCAGTCAAATGGGTGTTCAAGGCAGCTATGAGCTTGTTTTCCTAGGCTCATAGCTCTGCCACCATCTGTTCCTAGGTTACAACAGCCTTTGTAGTTGGTAGGTGGGGCCTCCCCACTGGGTCTTAGCGTGAGCCACTCCCTGCTGTGGAGTCTCCTACAGGATGGGGAAGCTATCACACAGGGCCTCAGCACTGCCATCACCTCTTTCCACAGTTGTGCTGAGGCACACATCCACCCTCAGGGCTGCACCAGTGCAATGAGTGCTTCAGCTGGGAGAGCAGTCACACGTGGGTACTGGGCTGCCTGGGGGTTGGAGAGTGCTCACCTATCTCCACCACTTTCCTGGAGGTAGTCTATCTACCTGAAGGTGTGTGGCAGCCCAGGTCTCACAGGCATCCTGATGTGTTGTGTGGGTATCCTCCACTGATCAATGAATGTCCATTTAGTTGTAGTTCAAGGGAGAGAGACAAAGGGAGCTGCTCACTCTGCCACGTTGCTAACGTCACTCTCTTGGATTTTTTATTAATATATTCTTTTAATAACTGCAATTTAATGTTACTTTCCTCAAAATGCTTTCATGTATTTAGAGTTATACACTTACTAGTACTTTAGTGTTTTCCATTTCTTTCCATATATACTATATGCCCTTTAAATTTATTTTTACTCTAGTAATTTGTATTTGTAATATATACTTATTAAATATTTTATTGAAATATATATGTAATATTCATATATATGTATATGTATAATTCACATATGTGAAGTCTGCAACTCAATGAATTTGCACAAAATGAATGCACTTGTGTAAATAGCACATAGATGAGAGCAGAGAATATTACCAGCAGCATAGTAATTCCATTTTTGCTCTCTATTCTAGTCACTAACCTCATAAGACAGCCAGTGTCTAGAGTTATAACATAATTGGTTAATTTTGCTTGTTAGTCTTCTTTTAAGACCTATTCAGCTGTTACTTTAATTTTTTTCAATACTATATTTTCATCTGCCTTGCTTAACCATTATGTCTTAAAATTATTAATGTATTTTACTATCTAAGTTCTTGTCCCAGAATAGTTAATGTGGACCCACTCTTTTAGCCATGGTGAAGTATGAAGACTAGACTTACTATCCTATCATATGCAACTAGGAAGCTGTACAAAATAAACAAAACAATTATAATCAGATGTCACAAAACAGGTAGCACAAGACTGTGAACACTGAGAGAAGGAAATAAATAACATGAGGTCTGTAATCACCTGCGTTTCTGCCTAGAGACATTTTCTGGACACTGATGCAAGTATGGATATTGAAGCAGAACACAGTGGTCTTTCTGGGTTAGACAGAAATTCAAGTTCAGAACAGCAGAGGTGGCTAGAATTTGTGGGGTAGAATATTAGTCAGGAGGGAACTCTTCAGAGAAAAATTTCCAGAAGTCTACATAATTATTCTCCTTGAATCTCTTGCTGAATATGAAATACATGCATATAGGGTGAAACTGCATGAGTCTGGGCAAGAATGACTGAGAGCTGTAAGATAAATGATTTCCATGGCTAAAATAGGATGGGAAAATGTTCCAGTTCCAATGAACCTGGGAAGAGAGACTTGTTTAAATACTTGGACATTCAGAAGAAAAATTGGAGGAAATAAAAATAATAAAAAAGATTAGGCAAATAATAAACACAGAGTGAGACAGTAAATTTAAAGCAACCAAATCAATAATTGCATTAAATACAAATGGCCTAAACACTGCAATTAAAAGGACCTTTGTCAAATTGAATAAAAATACAGGGCAAGCCCTGGTGGCCTAGTGGTTAAATTTAGTGCACTCTATTTCGGTGGCCTGGGTTCAGTTCCTGGTCATGGACCTACACTACTTGTCTGTCAGTGGTCATGCTGTGGTGGCAGCTCACATACAAAAACAAAAAGGGGAAGATTGGCAGCAAATGTTAGCTCAGGGTGAATCTTCCTCACCAAAAAAAAAAAAACAACAACTATGTGTTGTCTATAAGAAATGACATAAATTATAAAGATGCAAAGAAGCTAAAAGTTAAAACATGGGTGTAAGTGTTCCATGCCACCATTGATCACAGATTAGCTGAAGTGTACTGGACCTGTGGAGGCTTTATCATCCCCAGAGTCTGAATGGAAAGGCTGAGTACAAACTTCGTAGTGTCTAGGAATTAATGCCCATAGGGGAAGATGTTGGTCAAAGGATGACAGAGGTGGGAAGGAGTCCATAGAAAAATTGCTTAACTTTCTCCCTCCCAATACCCAAGACTATTTGAGCTGCTGTAGTATATACAGGACTGATCAATATGTTCCTTGTGAAACTTTGGCCAGCTCAGTAATGCAGACCTTTGTAACTGCTCTCGTTTCTTTGAATCTCATTTTCTTATTCCCCTCACTTTTTCCCCTAAGATTTCACAACCCTTTTCCGCAGTGTTACTGTTTAAGTTTTTGTATTAGGCTCTGTGTTCTAGATTAACTGACATAAGAAAACTGAAGAGGAAATTGCAAATGCTTTTTTCCACCCCTCCCACCACATGTGTGACATAAAAATATGATATTAAAATATTACCTTGAGCCTGCTCATGTCTGACACCTGGGAAGTTTCCACCTGTTGCTCTCCTTCTTTTTTTTTTTGAGGAAGATTAGCCCTGAGCTAACATCTGCTGCCAATCTTCCTCTTTTTGCTGGGGAAGACTGACCCTGAGCTAAAATCTGTGCCCATCTTCCGCTAGTTTATATGTGGGATGCCTACCACAGCATGGCTTGACAAACAGTGCTACGTCCGCACCCGGGATCCAACCTGGTGAATCCCAGGCCATCAAAGTGGAACTGGGAACTTAACCGCTGCGCCACCGGCCGGCCACAGCTCTCCTTCATTTTTGTTCTGTCAATGTAAATAGAAGAGTATGTGGTTGCATAACTTCATTGTTTGGCTGCTTCTTGTCCAGCATAGCTACTTGATGGAAAACCCACAAATCAGGACCTTGACTGGAAAAACACTTTCCCCTGGTGTGCTGTAAAAGTTCTGAGGACTCTGGGCACCTGATACTTGGATTGCTCTCCTTGTCCTCATCATGCTAGAGTGTTCTTAGTTCTGGAGTCTCCCTAATGTACATTGCGCCTGGATGATCCTGGAAAACCTGGCTCCATTGCCCAAGACATGGCCACAAGTCTTATTCCAGATTTTTTTTTTTTCTTTTACGAGTTCTGGTTTTCCTTTTCACTTTGTCATTTCTTTGGCTTATGACCTCTCATATCTCTTGCTTAAAACCATGAATTTAAGCCTGAACCCCAGAGGATATCATACATATTGAATTGCATGTGAATGGTGTTTCCTGGAGTATTCTAAAATTGAGGCCATGAATATAAAACTAAGCATTAAACATGAGTTATCTCTGTAAAAAACAGAAAACTGACTCATATTACTTTCAAAAGCACAGACATAATTTTATGTCTATGATCATCTTTAAGACACATAGGCCAATATTAATATAACCTGTCACACAATAACTTTGCCATTTTTATCATAATATGTACAATCAATAAAGAACTGAATTTCATTTTCTGAGCTATACCTTGGACTCACTCTGCCTTAAAAGAACGTTTCGTGTTTGAGAGCATGACTGTATCACAGCTCTAGAAAATTCTATATTAGGGTTTATGACACAGTGTAATGAGAACAACATAAAGACTATTTCAGGTATATTAAAACCATCCAGCATGGTTGATGATGCTATTTCAATCTGTTTGATTTATTTAAAGCTTGTAGTTTAAACTTTTTCAGGACAATGTACCACTGCAATGTTCATTTATAGAATATTAGCATTTAGTTAGCAGCAGCAAAGTAGATTTATGGCATTAAAAATATCCCAACTGGTGACAAATAATAGAAAAAGGAGATTAGATATAGCTGGTTAAACTTTATAAAGTTTTTCAATTGAAACCTTGGGTTGATTTTATAAAATATTAAAAAGAAGACTAAGGGCCCTCTATAACTTTCAGGTTTTGGTTTGAAAAGAAAGAAAGCTTTTTCTGTCATTTACTGAAATCTGGTAGTGTTGGCTATAAGTTCATTAAACCTTAAAATTAACCCCATGAAACCTCTATAATTCAAATAATATATATTTTCTCTTGTTTATATATTTAGAAATATATATTTCTCTTTTACAATTCAATCATTTTAGTTTAGTACATAATGAAAAAATAATATTTCTGACTTTTATACTCTTTTACTGTCAAAAAATAGTTTGAATGTAGTCAACCCTGAGTTACAAGTAAGCTTGATACCTGAGGAGAATAGTGTAGCAAGAAAGGACAGCCATAGGAGACAGGATAAAAATGTAGTTAATTCAGCACACCTCCCTTCATTATTTTATATGAATTCTGATGATATGTTAGTGTTTTCACTACATTTCTTTAAAAAACATTATTTTGAGATAATTGTAGATTCACATGTAGTATAATAAATAATACATAGAGTTCTGATGCACTCCACAGACAGTTTCCCCAATAGTAATACCTTGCACAACTATATTGAAACCAAGAAATTGACATTGATAAAATCTACCAAACTTATTCAGATGTCATTATTTTATGCACTTATGTGTATATGAGTGTGTAAGTTAGTTATATGCTTTTTTTCATGTGTTGTTTCTTTTATCCATCACCATGGTCAAGATACAGAACAGTCCTATCGCAAGGTTACCATTTTATAGACACAGCCATCTCCCTCCCTGTTTCCCACCCCTCAACCATTACAACCACTAACATTTTCTCCATCTCTGTAATTTCATCATTTCTAGAATGCTATATAAATGGAATTATAACAATATGTAACCTTTTGAGATTGTTGTTTTCTCACTCATCATAACTTACTTGTGACTCATCTAAGCTGTGTGTCTTAGTAGTTTGTTTCTTTATATTGCTGAGTGGAATTCCATGGTATGGATGTACCACAATCTAGTTAACTATTCACTTGCTGAAGGACACTTCAGTTGTTTCCAATTTGGGGCTATTATGAATATTCACGTGCAGGTTTTGTTTGAACATTAGTTGTCATTATATGGAATAAATGCCTAAGAGTGCAAATGCTGGGTCTTTTGGAAAGCACATATTTACATTTACAAGAAACTATCATATTCTTTTCCAGAATAGCTGTACAAATTTACTTTTCCACAAGCAATGGATGAGTGATTCAATTTTTCTACCTTATCACCATTTGATACTATCACCACTCTTAAATTTTAGCCATTCTGATAGATGTGTAGTGATATCTCATTGTGGTCGTCACATTTCCCTGATAGGTAATGATGTTGCACATCTTTTCACATGGTTATTTGTCTTTCATATGTCCTCATCACTGAAACACTGCTTCATGTCTTATGTGTATTTTCTAATTGGATTGCTTATGTTTTAATTGTTGAGTTTAAGAGTTATTTATATAAACTATATACTATTTATCGGAATATAATTTGAAAATATTTTCTCTCAATCTATAGCTTGTCTTTTAATCCTCTTAACAGGGACCTTTGCAGAGTAAAAGGTTTTAATTTTGATGAGATCTAACCCATAGTGTTTTCCTTTTATGGATCGTGCTTTGATATTGTCTAAGAATTCTTCTCCTAGCCATAGGTCCTAAAAGATTTTGTTCTATCTTTTTCAGAATCTTTATAGTTTTATGTTTTACATTTAAGTCCATGACCCAGTTTTAGTTGATTTTTGTATAATGAGTGAGGTTTTCTTTTTTAACAATTCTATAATTTTGTTTTGTAGTTTTACTTTAATTCTTGATTTTTAATGGAGCATTTAAAAATTTCCAGTAGAAATGTCTTTTTAAGATTTTGTTATGGATTTCTAGATTTATCCTCTGATAATCAGAGAATGACATTTACAGTACTTTTTTACCTATGCACCTTAATTTTTTGTATAATGCAATGCTTGGCCAATTTTGTGATTGCTGCCTGTATACAAGCTAAGAAATAGCAGAATATGGATGAAATCTCAAGAAGCTATTCTCTAAAGTCTGTGCTCTTTACCATTATACTATGCTGCATATTCAAGAAACCAAGAATGTACTGCTCAGCTATTTTTAAAAAATGAGTGATATACATCTGCCTATCCACCTATCTTCTTCATCATCATTATCATATTTATCTATATAGTTGGAGGAAAGTCTATTTTATGCTGATATGCAAGCAAAATTAAAAGAAGAAAGTAATGTAAATAGAGTGCTCCCATTTTTCTTTCTTTTCTTTTTTTTTTTGGAGGAAGATTGGTCCTGAGCTAACATCTGCTGCCAATCCTCCTCTTTTTGCTGAGGAAGATTGTCCCGAAGCTAACATCTGTGCCCGTCTTCCTCTATTTTATGAGGGATGCCTGCTACAGCATGGCTTGATAAGTGCTGTGTAGGTCTGCACCTGGGATCCGAAACTGTGAACCCTAGGCCACTGAAGCGGAACGTGCGAACCCAACTGCTGCGCCACTGGGCCAGCCCCTAGAGTGGTCCCATTTTTATATAATGTGTATGCATGTGTGTGTATGTTTGAGGAGAGAGAAACGTTTTTGAAGGTGTGTATATATATCAAAGAGTGAACATGGCTTAATTTGTTGAGTGGTAGAGTGGGAGATTAGAGGATAAGAGGGAAAGACTATTAACTTTTAACTTTTTCTTTATAAATTTCCTCATTTTGATCTATTACATTCATCAAATATTATTTGGCAATTTGAAAAATCAATAAAATGGAAAAATAAATAAAACTAGACTTTTCTATCTGATTTATTCAAAATGATAAAGATTAAATGGCTTTACATATATTTTCAAAGAATCAATTTAAGAGCTGAAGATGGTGCTATTTAATATAGTCCAGCTTACAATTCTTAAAGATAGAATGATAGAGTTTGAACCTCCTCTTTAATTTTACTCTGTCCACTAGGTCAATTCCACATTGAAATTATACCTTGTGTTTTATTTTACAATTAAAATAAATTACCTGTGTTTGTACAATAATTAGATCTTGCCAAATACAAATGATTCATAAATTCAGAGTTCTTTCAATTAAAAACTATCTTTTGACAATGGTTGCCAAGTACTCAGAGACACATTAACACCTGATAAAACTTTGGGGAAAAGTACCTTGATGATATTTAAATCAATGATCCAAATTAATTTTCCTCAAAAATATTATACCTTCAACTATAAACTGGAAGTGTCACTCAGCGGTGAGTGACAATCTTGAAAATGATTATAGCTAGAAATATATTAAGAATTAAAACTAATAGCAGTTCACCAGTTAGTGATTTTTCACTGAAGGAAAGGTTGAATCTGTCTGACTTATTTCACTTGGCATTCTGAGGATCTAATGTTCGACATGATGACTATAGTTAACACTGCTGTATTGTATATTTGAAAGCTGCTAAGAGAATAGATCTTAAACTTTCTCATCACGAGGGAAAAAACCAATTTGTAACTATGTGAGGTGATGGACATTAATTAAACTTATTGTGATAATCATTTTGCAGTATATACATGTATCAAATCATTACGTTGTTCACCTTATACCATGTTAAAAGTCAATTATATCTCGATAAAACTGAGAAAAATAAATAAATAATGTTTTTTTAAAAAATAAAATAGTCAACCTGACATTTATTTCACGAAACTTTGAATATTTGGAAGGAATTTCAATTATTCATCGAGTTAATTTGGGTTCAAACAGCAGAATCATGTTGTCTTTACTCAAAACCCATTTCAAGTGAGACTCTCAGACTAAAACAATAGGTTTCCAATAATGCAATTAAGTGTTGACTTTTGCACTTAGTCTGAGAAATATTGGCACGTTTTTATATTTTAGATGTTTTAATTTCTTGTTTACTAATACATATTGAAATAACATTAAATATTAATAAGCTTTGGAAATATAAATGTAACAAATATCTATCAATTTGTAAAATCACATTAATGATTTTCTTATAACTGTCAATATTTCCAATATCAAAAAGCCTAATTCGCACAACAGTAATTTTTTTTTTAAAGATTTTATTTTTTCCTTTTTTCTCCCCAAAGTACCCCGCTACATAGTTGTGTATTTTTAGTTGTGGCTCCTTCTAGATGTGGCATGTGGGACGCTGCCTCAGGGTGGTTTGATGAGCAGTGCCATGTCCACGCCCAGGATTCGAACCGACAAAACACTGGGCCGCCTGCAGCGGAGCGCGCGAACTTAACCACTCGGCCACGGGGCAGCCCCCGCACAAAAGTAATTTTAAGAAATATTTTTATTTTCCAGCTATTTCCTTATTTTAAAAGTTTAGCTTTAATGCAAAAATTAATCTTTTAGTCACTTTAGCTTAAGTTAGAAAATTTTGCCTAAGATTTTTTTGATAATTAAAATATGATTTGTCTTTTTCTGTTGGACAATATTTCTGTGTTCCACAAGTCATGGAATGGCTATGAAATAAATCTAAATTCCTACATTTCTCATAATGATGGCTAGATCATTAGCAGAATTATGTGGCAATATTTTTAAAGAATGGCTTTTATTTTAAGATTGGCACCTGAGCTAACATCTGTTGCCAATCTTCTTTTTTTTTCTTCTGCTTCTTCTCATCAAAGCCCCCAGTACATAGTTGCATACTGTCGTTGTAGATCCTGCTGATTGTGCTGTGTGGGAGGCCGCCTCAGCGTGGCCTGATGAGCGGTGCCATGTCGGTGTCCAGGATCCGAACTGGCGAAACCCTGGGTTGCCCAAGCAGAGCATACAAACCCAACCACTTGGCCATGGGGCTGGCCCTGAGAATGGCATTTTTTATGTCATTAAATTTAATTTTTCCACATCAACTAAGTAGAACTATGTGTATAAAGGGATGGAGGCCTCTCATCACAGTGCAACTCAAACTGGATGAATAGACCAAAAGAGGAGAGTAGTGTGGCAACCCAAATTTGAGCTTTAGCAGGCTGTGACTCCAAAGGTTTGAGTGTTTCTTTCTTCAGGTAATCTATTTCTGCTTCATAAATTATCCAAAAATGCAGTGGCTTAAAGCAATCATTTTATTATGTCTCTCAGGAATTCAGGCAGAGTTTGGATGCGCAATTCTTCTGCTTCACATAATGACAACTGGGGTCACTTGGTGGTAATTTGCTGGCTGCTGGCCTGATGTAGAGGGTCCAAGATGCTTAAAATCACATACTTAGTACTTTGGTAGGGGTGGCTGGAGGCTGCATTCAGCTGGGCTTCTCCCCTCCTCCATGTATTCTCAGGGCCTTTCAACTTTTCTCTGTATTAGAGAAGTTGGACTTCTCACATGGCAGCTTAGAGAGCCCAGCAAACAAGACAGAGCTACCATTTCTCTTAAATGGTAGGTCTAGAACTGGCACAGTGTTGTCAGCCCTACTTTATTAATCAAAGAACCATCATATCTGTTACAGACTATCACAGATTCAAGAAGAGCCTCGACTAACATTTTCCTCACTGTCCTTCAGGTTATCACCAACAGTTTCCTCAAGGGTCTTCTAGCTATCACTGACAGTCTGCTTGAGACTCGCCACAGCTTTTGCAAGCTCCTGGTCTCATGAAATGCTATTCATATATACATACACACTCCATGTTCAACTACGTTTTGGAAATGGCATATACTGTGTTTCCCCATGCAGATTTACAATACTCTTTCCCATATGAAAGATTCTGAGACATCTCCTAGGAAAGAAATATTTTTTCTTTTCTTTTACTAAAATTTGTGTAAATCAGTTTTTCCAAAATATTTCGTGGAGTTCTTTTTTATAATGTAGCAAACTGAACAAGTGAACAATTTTAAGTATAATTATTTTGAGAAATATATTTTGAGAAAAGTTAGTTAAACTTTTTGAACACATGTTTATTTTTGGTATACCTCTTAGGTAACAAATCTAAGTATAGGCTGACCTTTTACTTTTGTTTCCTTTTGTCCTTTGAATGAAAAAATAAAATAGGATGACAATATCATGGTCCCATACAAATCTTATATCATCTAGAGTCTGCTGGACCATGATAGTTAAATGAAATTAGTTCAAATCCCAAATCATGTGTTTAGGGAACACCATGATTCTCCCTTTTCTCTGGTTATTCTTAGTGATTCTTTTAGAGGGAAATTGGGTATATTTCCTTGTGTTTCTCAGTCCATCTCTCACTCAACATGGAGTCCTGTTTCTACGAGAGTTATTCAACTATGGATTATCTCAACTCCTACCCTTTCCTCTAAGCTCCACAGTACCTCTCATTTGGCATCACATTCATTTCCATGACTTCCTAAAGTAGAACCTAGTTCTACAGTAATTTTAGGTTTTACTGAAGTAGGAAGTCCCCTATAAAAAGATTTGATACCAATAATTCATGTTTTTTTTTTTAATTCCCCTCAGCCATTGCCATCATTCAGAGTTCCAGCTTTTCCCACTGTAGTGGGGTTCTTAACATTTCATAGTCCTTGACCCCTTCCTCATTCTTCAGATTCTTCTAAAAGTTAGAATGCTACAATATAAAAAAAATAATTTTTTGTCTTTATACATAACTTTTTGTTTATGCCTTGAAAGCTATGTTTTCATATTTTCATAGCTAAATAGACCATTAGTCTATTAGTATATTTCACTAAACAAAAACTCTATATATTAGAAAATGTGTGTGTGTGTGTGTGTGTGTGTGTACCACTCCCTTAAGAAAGAGCTGAAGAGAGTTATGATTTTAAATGGCACTTTATTTTTCCTTTCAGGTAAATTTACATTATATATAATCCAGTACACTAGTTTTAATCTATTTATAGTCCTAATGCACTTAGAATAAATGGGCCTACTATAATGCATAATACACTTAGCATTTGGGCAAATTCAAAATGTTTAATGAAAATGGATTCCAGCACATATCTTTAGGTACGCATAAAACTATTTCCCTTTATTAAGAATAAGCAACATATCTCCACAGTGATAACTCCTGGTTATGAATTAGATTGTCTTGTGCAAACTTCTGATTTTACACATTAAGGATATTGGCCAAAGAGATTAAAACATGTGCCTCATATGACTTGCTGATCAGCAGTTCAGCTGGAACAGGATCTATGTTTCTTTCTTTTTTTTTAAAGATTTTATTTTTTATTTTTCCTTCTTCTCCCCAAAGCCCCCCAGTACATAGCTGTATATTCTAGTTGTAGATCCTTCTGGTTGTGCTATGTGGGACACCGCCTCAGCATGGCCTGAGGAGTGGTGCTAGGTCCGCGTCCAGGAGCCAAACCAGCGAAACCCTGGGCTGCCAAAGCAGAGCACACAGGCTAAGCCACTTGGCCACGGGGCCAGCCCCAGAATCTAGGTTTCTTGAAGTCAGTGTATTCCACTTAAACTATATCTTTCAGAGACAGAGACTCAAACTAGCATTAATATTTTTAATCATTAACCAGGTATGTCATATATTTTAAATTATTTTAGAACCATCACTTAATTTCATAGAAACTAGATAGACATTTAGGAGATTTGGATTAATCTCTGTAGTTTCTTTTTTAGGTTTTGTTTTAATCCAGAACCATTCACATAAGAATTATCATTTTGCATGATTCAGTTATAAAAACTTGATTTTATGAATAAATTTAAGCATTACTCTTTTTTGTTGAATGGTATAAACCTTGATTTTCTTCATGCAAGCTATAAGAAAAATCAAAAAATATTGCCTACTTCCTTTTTATTATTGTACAGGCAACCCCGTACTTCTAAGAAGTCAGCAGGGTGTCCTGGTTGTAGGTGAATAGTTGGCACATTTTTGTTTAATTGGGTGTTTTAAAATCAATATTAAAGAGAACTGCCTTCTTATTACCAAAATGAAACTCGAAAGTGACACAAGAAAAAGCTGTCTTAGACTAGTTTCCATGTAAAGATTGCTAATAATTAGAATTAGGGCTAATTTGCTATTGTATACATAATAAATTATATTCTGAGGTCATTAGTCTATTTCTCATTATTACAAGAGGTTATGAAATGTCAAAAGCAAGCCGTCTACATATGTACTTTTAAAGAATAATGGGGAAATATATTATTCAACAAGGACATTGAAAAGGATGTGAATAAAGGACAAAGAAACATTGTACCAGAAGACCTATGTTAGTCTATAAATTTAAAATTGCTTAGCACTGTAACTTTTAATTAGACTAATCTACCTCTTGTCTGTCTCCCCTAAACAGTGTAAACTCAGAATCCATGTAACTGGAATAGAGATGAGGATGATGGGGGAAATTTAATGTCTACACTAATGGAGATGATACCTAGCTGATAATAAAACCTTCAATGGCTCCACCAGTGCCTAACATAATTCTCAACTAGTGAGCCTGACACTGAAAGTTCTTTTTAAAACAGTTCCAACCTACTTAGTCTTTTATTTTTTTGACTATTTAATTGCAATGTTAAGTGAAGGGGTATATTTAATTTTAAAGCCAAATAGTATAAAACTTACATCACGTAAGCAATCTCCTATGCCACCTTTCTACTCTGTCGCTCTGAGTTCCATTTTTAATGATTTCAGTTCTTTCTTTTAGCTGTGAGTTCCGTGTATCAATATATGGGCATGTACAGCTATATCCATGTTTATTAGGTTTACTAATTACAACATGGAGACATCGTATTTGTATCAACTTCTACCCATCTCACTTGGTGTTCTGAAACTTCACAATCATATGCTTGGGGGTGTGTGTGTGTGTACATGTGTTCATTTATTTTGCAAGAATCTCAGTTGGCCATTTCAATCTAGAAAATCACATTTTTTAATTGTAGATTTCTTTAAAAATATTATTTTTGGATAATTTTCCCCTTCCTTTCTTCTGTTTTTTTTTTCCCCCTGATAATCCAAGAATTTGGACATTAAATTTCCTGGCTGGATCCTGATCTTTTAATTTCCCAACATTTTTTCCTGTTTTTCTTCTTTATTTTACTGTCTGAACAATTTCCTTCAGCTTTATTTTTCAATTAACTTACTTTTAAATTTTAATTATTTAATTAAAAAGTAATTTGATTTTCTACAATGTTAATTATAGAATGTATTTGTGTGTGTGTATGTATGGTGACAAAGACTTGTTTATATTCTTTTCTGTCTTGCAGATCATCCTTATACAAAACAATATGTACTTTATCTTTGAATCTCATATTGAGATTAACATAGTTCCTAGCATACATAGGTCGTCAAAAATGATAGGTAAATTGATGTATGTTATAAAAAAAAGAGAAAATGAATTATATGATAATGTCATTTATAAAATAATTCCTTGTAGATTTGTCACTTTTATAAATCAAGGATTGAAATTTTGGGTTTCTTTAAAGCAGTGTGCTACATCAGTGTGTTTTTATTATATAACAAACCAGTTGCATTAACCCAATTTTTTTATAATCACACATACATCTTTGGGACACCTGAATGTCTGCTGATACAGGCTAGGCTTAGTCAAGGCAGCTCAGCTAGTACATCTCTGCTCCAGATGTCTCCCATCCTTCTCCTAAGAGCATGGGTTAGCCAGGTATGTTCCTCTTGACAGAGGCACGTGAGAGAAAATTGAAGTTAATATCACTGTCTCATTCTTAATTTATAAATTCTTTTTTTCATAAAATTGGATTTTACACGTAAGTATATTTTCACATGTCAGCACTTACAGTGGCATTAATGTATTCAAGTAGTATCAAAAATATTACGTAGTAGGAAAAATAAACATATACATTTAGGAATAATCAATAACATGAGAACTGTTCTTCAAGTCATTAATGTTTTCCTCTTTTTAAATTCTTCATTATTGTAGCATTGTTAGTCATCTAACAAAGATAGGATTCACGGACATTTTGAGTTTGGGTAATGCATTAGCATTTGTACTTGATTGATAATAAAATAAAATATTCCCATATTAGTCTTAGTCAGAAAATAAGTGTTCTATACTCAGCATTGGGTCAAGTTATGATTTACAAAGAATAATATAGATGAGGGGCTCCCAGTGATGCGGTGGTTAAATGTGCACATTCTGCTTCGGCGGCCCTGGGTTCACTGGTTCGAATCCCGGGTGCGGACATGGCACCACATGGCAAGCTATGCTGTGGTAGGCGTCCCACGTATAAAGTAGAAGAAGATGGGCATGGATGTTAGCTCAGGGCCAGTCTTCCTCAGGAAAAAAATGAGGATTGGCAGACGTTAGCTCTGGGCTAATCTTCCTCAGGAAAAAAAACATAAAAAGACTAATAATAATATAGATGAAAGGGATACATGATCACTAGAACAGTCTACCCATTTTTTCATCAAGAAAATTGGGGTTCAGAGACGGAGAGTTTAATCAGTTTCAGCAGAAGGTAAATTCCCTTCTCTTGAGTCATATAGAAGCATTTATTGTGGCCAGAATTCAATATTATGTTAGGATCTTTCCATAGTTTTAATTTAAATTTTAAGGTTAAATTTAAAATGGGTTGACTTTTTAAGAAGTCTTTTTTTTTTTAGAGCAGTTTAGGTTGATGTTTAATTATGAAAACAATACATATTTATTGTAGAAAATCTGAAAACTCTGGAACACATTGAGGAGAAAATTAAAAAATGCTCGTAAACCACTTAATTTCTTTTCAAATGAACCAAACATGTAACGCAAATTAAATTCATTCATTAGTCAAAAACAGTGCAGCACAAGGAAATTCATTTAGCAGGAGACTAGAGGCTTAAAACCTCTAAAGAAGAAAATTTA
The DNA here is from genome assembly GCF_041296235.1 of Equus asinus. NCBI lineage: Eukaryota > Metazoa > Chordata > Mammalia > Perissodactyla > Equidae > Equus > Equus asinus. Next base: position 47,379,471 of record NC_091793.1, on the reverse strand, counting down.
AAAATTAAGCTTCATTGTTACCAATGTAGCCACAAGCTCCGCCCAGCTCATGGGGCAGGTGGAAGGCATTAAGATCAGATTAGAAGCAAAGGATTATAAAGTAAAGGCAATTTTAAACTTGTCTTATTGTTTCTGATCCCCATTTACAGAAGACTTCATTTTATAAAAGATTTTACTGCCTTTTATGGTGGGAATGTTTTAACACAGATTTATTTTTAAGGCCTGTAAGGATGTATAAACATGATGTTTTAATTGTTGTTGTAAGACTGATGTATTATGGCTGCTGCTTTCCTCTGTTTTAGTTCAATAAATCTCCAAGTTCATACCCCCAGACTTGTGATTGCCCATTTTAATACACAAGCTATGATTTTCTCCCTGATTGTGTGTAAGAAGGAGGAACAAAGCCATGGAATATATTAAACAAATAATGTTTTTTGGTGTTCTATGCATTTTATAGGTTGTTTAAAAATTCTTTAAGATGTTAATAATGATCACTTGTGAATGGTGAAAACATATTTTAAACTTTTAATTTCAGGGATTTTAACATTTTTTGCATAATTTTAAATATTTACTAGTCATTATTTTTACATTATGTCACATACTAACTTATTAATACACTGAATAAATTCACTTTGAAATTTTAACGAATTAAAATGCTAACACGTTCAGTTACTGCATAAAAACAAAGCTGAATTTGCAGTATCTTAATAATCTGAAGTTAGAGCATGGAATGAAGTGCACATATTGACTGAAGCCTGTTTATTGATGCATAATTCTCCTCTGGCTCTCCCTCCAGATCGCCCAAACTGTCCTACACTTCCATGAATAGTATTTATCCCAATCCAACAAACCGCATTGGAAGGCAGTCTGGTTTGAGTGCAGCACTTGGAGTGTAACTCTCTCACAGGTGTACCGTGAGACCGTACTAACCTGCCTGCTGGGTAACGTTTCATCTTAATTCACTGGCCATACATGCACCTGATTTTGCTCAATCAACACATTTATTAATCACTGACTGTATGCCTCCTGAATAAAGAAAGATGTGTGATCATAAAACAATAATAGATTTTGATATTGAATAAAATAATCAGCTAGATAAGAGGAATATTTGGAAAGCGAAAATTGAAAACTGATAATTTAGCTGAATAGAGGCGCAATTCTCGGGATTTCTGCGTGCAAACTCCTCTTCATGAACACAAAACCCTCTGGGTAGGTCTGCAGGGCTTGGTCAAACAAGCACCTTTACAGGGAAGGCGGTGGTAATTATGCATCGACTATCTTGATTCATGGGAATAATTTTTAAGCAAAGTCAATCACAACAGTAAAAAAACTGATTGATTTTACTACCTCCATTCATCAGAGAATACTGAGAAGGTGCGATTCTCACACGGGTAAATTTTGTAAAATATGGACATTTGAAAATTGAAGACTCTGTCTAGAGAGTTCCTTGTCTCCTTCTTAGCTTCAAAGTTGTTTTTTAATTTTTAGAAAATGTGTTGTCTTTTCTTCCAAAATGAATTGCTCATAAATTTCTTTGTAACTATCTTTTAGGAGAAAAAAATTCCATTTCAATGGAAAAGAAAATTGGCTAATGTTACAGGGAAGTTAATTTATTTTTTGGATGAAAGTAGTTTTTGAAATCATGTATTTCATTAAACCCTGCCCCAAGCAACATGTTATTAAGGGAAGTTTTACACTCTTTCTCACAATTTTTTATTATTTTGACAGTCTTGAGAAGGTTAGACGCATTCAAGCCTACAGCTTTAGATGGAATTCCCTTCCTTTATTTGAGTCTCTTGAAATGTTTTTTGTAAACCATAATCCCGGTCCAGTTAAAACAATCTTACATGATCTAATAGCAAGTGGCTTAATGTAGTAGGCAACAATCCTCAGAACATTGCTACATAGGACATTCAAGTTTGAGCTACTACAAAGGCCTCCAGACAGAATGAAGCATAAATCAGCACAAGCTGTGGAAACAATAGCTTTCCAAATATTGTACTCCAGTGTCGAAATAGTGCCACAACATGAAAACATAACAGAGTCTGAGTTAGACCACACTCAGGATTTCAAAGGAAAATATACACTGCAGCACAGCACAGATGACATCTCTCTTCCTGGTGTACACACATCTATCGCAGTTCTGAAATGTCTGTTTGCCTCAGAGGGTAGGCAGTGATGGCGTTGCCATTAACTGTTTGATTTCAGTGAAGCTCACACTAAGTGGAGACTTCAGTAGGATCTGGAGTGCCATTTGCTGAGATTTGTTTCTCACTGAGGTCCTGCCACTCTTTTCTGATGTTTACAGGGCCAGTTAAAAAAAATACTATGACTTAGTTTTTCTTTTTCCTTTTTATTTTGGTGAGGGAGATTGGCCCCTGAGCTAACATCCATTGCCAATCTTCCTCTTTTTGCTGAGGAAGATTAGCCCTGAGCCAAAATCTGTGCCCATTTTCCTCTGTTTTGTATGTGGGATGCTGCCATTACATGGCTTTATGAATAGTACATTGGTTCGTGTCTGGGATCCAAACCTGTGAACCCTGGGCCACTGAAGCAGAGTGCATGACCTTAACTACTATGCCACTAGGCCAGCCTCTAGAATTTCTTTTAATAAGCTTCAATGACTACAATGCCCACAATACACAAACAGAATGGGTTTTTTTTCTTTGCACAAGGCATTCTATAGTAATTAACATTCAGATTTCTAACCCAAGATAACTGAAGAATGCTCTAGATGTAGTAAAGTCACTGCTGCCCTAAATGCCTCCACATAAAATGATGAGGAGTCAACATTGTTCCTGTCCTCTGCCCTCCTACCAATTTACTGACTATAAGGTACAAGCAGTGTCTAAAATATAAGGCTTAGGAGATTTTGCAGATTTTAATCATGGCATTTTATAAGCTTCTACAAGCCACTTAAGTATTCTTACCAAGAAAATAATGCAGAGACTTCCATAGAATACAATTCAATAAGATGATAGGTTTAGGCCCCAATCTTTGAAGAAGCAATGTAGTTGGGAGGAAGATGGTAGATTTAAAATTTGGTGCTAGAAGAGCATCATGAACCTATATACACATAGTTATCCTTTAACCTTCTATTTTAATTACATATAAGTGTCATAAATTTGATTGTAAATGTACCTCTTATAATTCCTGTTTCTTTAAGTGGACTTTGGATATATACTACTGGGTGCCTGGTTATGTTGAGAAGAAAAAAACCCAAAAAATGTGGCTAAGTCTCAGTGTCCCTCTAACGATTGCCCCAGGGATGCATGGTACAACTGAAAGAGGAATAGGAATTCTAAAAATTCTGAACTTTTTATTAACTATTTGTACTTTCTGCAATTACTAATAACTGACATTTACTGTACACATTGTGTGTGAGGTGCTATGTTAAAAGCTTTACACGTATATCTTAGTTAATCTTTGTAGAGGCTCTAAGAAGTAGATACCACAAAAATCCATTTTATAGCTGAGTAAATCAAAGCATAAACAGTTTTCACAAGATTACACATTCATAGAGTTGTAGATAAGAATCAGACAATCGAGCCTGGCAGTGACTTTAAAAAAAAAAATTAGTTCCTTTTAAACCTGCAATTATCTGGTAAACCATGCAGAAGCACTCATAATTGGCTTAAATGATTTTTAAGTTTAATGTAATCAACAGATATTAGCTCTTAATAACTTACATATTGTCTAGTACTCTAGGCTGCAAGTGACAAAATTCTCTGGGAGCCACACAGAGTTTTTATTTTATTATGTTGTTTTATTAAGAAATTAATAAATAGTACTTTTATACTAAGTTATATAAATAATAAATATTTTATTATAATGACACGAGCTATCTCATGAAACTCAAGGCCATAGGAATACACTAGAAACAAAGCCTAAAATACAGAGCTTTGAACAGAAAGAGAAGGGATCAAATAATTTAGAGCAGAGAATTTAAAAGAATATTTGCTGATAAGTTATGTCTTCTCACCACTCAGAGATGAGACATGAATTGTTTCTGACCTAGGATTTTGGAAAGGATGGCAAAAGATAAGAGAGTCTAGGGGATGATGTATGGAGGGATGGTATCTATGAGAGATTTGTGAGAGAAGCAGCAGAGCCTTCAGGGTAAACCTCAGAGAAGAGGAGATTTTTACATCAGTTCCCAATATTTATCTTGAAAAGAGAGCAAGACTCTTACAGAAGCCCTGATCCAGCTTGGACCTGGAAATTGGTAGTGCACTTTGATCTCCCTTGAGCACAATGGGAGCACACATGGTATAGTCTAAGAGCACCCAAAAGGGACAGAAGCCCACTTGAGAGCAAGTGTTAGGGAAGAGGAAATAAAGAGGCAATGACTATGGATATAAACAGCAGATGAAGTAGAAGCAAAATTTCTGTCAGATCCTTTTTGTTTTTAATTTCTTCCTTTTTCATTTATTTTTTAACAAGTATTTATTGAGCACATACTATGTACCAGATACTATTCTAGGTCCTGAGGATACAGCAAAGAACAGAACTAAAATTTCTTGCCTTCCTGGAGCTTGGGGGAAGACTGACCATGAAAATATCAGATGTTTGGTAAGTGCTATGGAGCAAAATCAACTGTGATGAGAGTGCTGGGGGAGGGGGCATTTGCTACTGTCTCCTATAACTTATTCATGTCTGATGAAATGACAACTGAGGAGAAACCTAAGGGCAGTGGGAGAATAAGTCACTTGTACATCTGAGCAAAGAAGCATGGAAACAAGTGCAAATGCCCTGCAGGAGGAGTGTGCCTGGAGTGTAAAGAAGAGCAAGGAGGCAATGTGGCTGGAGTAGAGTGAAGAAGGGAATGGTATGAAAGATGAAGTCTGATGGGGCCAGTGGAAGCCAGTGAGCAAAAATAACACTCCATCTGCCCGAAATTATTGGATATTGTTGATTCACCTCTAAATCTAAATATCACTTGTGAAGAAGATAAAAAGCATGGGAAGGCAGGAGAATGTTGATTGACTGAGCAGTTACTGACAAAGATTGAATTTCCAAAAGAAAGTGGCTCTGAATAGTCTTGAATTGCCTAGATTAGGATTATCTACTGAAAACTGGACCATAGCATAAACTGAATTAATTATGAATAAATATGGAAAATTTTTGCAGGTACAATTTTTTATATAACCTGCATATTTTACACTGAGAAACCAACAAGAACCACTGAACAATGAAAAGTAAATATTTATATTTTTTTTTAAAAAACCTCAACATTTCACAGGCAATGTTTGTAATCTAACTTTATTTATTTATTTGGAGTATTGTGAATATAGCTGAAAGGTTAAGCATCTTTAAAGGCATTTGGGGGAAGCTCGAGAAAAAAAATGGCCAAAAATAAGGCAAACTTCAAGATAACAAAAACAATGAAGAACCATACTATGGGCCTTTCAATGAGGGAGACAAGAAACATATTTTTTAAAAAAATCACCAAAGAGCTTTAGCATAGAATGCTAAAGGTGATGTAAATATCTTGTTATTTAAAAGAGTATTTTTAAGGGTAATATTTTGCTCAAGGCAAGGATATTTAAATAGGATTCTCTGAGAGTATTCAAAATAATTTATATGATTTACCAAATAAATTCCTCCTTGTGCTAATTCGCATCCTGTAAATAGTAAGAAGATTCTCCATTTCAACGTCACAGCTATTTTAAGTGATAGTTTCATTTCCTAGGAATGGCTAAGCCTGATTTTGTTACATCTTTGCTGAGTGATAGAAAGCATAGTTGTAATGTATACCAGGGATTGTCTAATTCCTCACTAAAGAAATACAAGAGAAGAATAGCAGATATGAGCTAATGATTTTTCATAAACAAGACAATAGAACTTCTACTTGTCACTGTGCCTTGGAACTTAGAATACTCTTTCATGCATACTAATCATTTTGCCCAGTTGTTTACAGAATGCTGTCAGTAGGGTCAAATCCATTGGTTAATCTCATATAAAATTTACTCTCTCTTGCTCACTATTTTAAGTCACATGATACCATGGGTTTTATTTGGTCCCGATTCGGCAGGGCTTATCCATGTTCATGACGAATAATAAACAAGTTGATGTTTAGACAGCAGCAGTATTTTCACATATGATTAACTGATGTGGTTAGTAGTTTGCCTCCTGTCTTTTCCCCCTAGAAACTAAGACAATATTGTATACTGAGAAAGGAATATTTGCAAAGTTATTGGGGAATGAATTTGATGGACAAAAGACTATTGTGATGAATTGATAGATAAATGGATGGATAAATGGTTGCATGGATGATGGATGCATGGATGAGAAATGTAATCCACTCAAGAAAGGTTTGGACACCCCTTCTCTTGGAGGGACATATTTTCTCTATTGTTTCTGGTCGACATTAAAAAAATGAAAACCTGTAAGAATTAAGAAAATTTACTGCAGCTGGAGTCTGTGGCACTGAGACAAAGTAGGCCATGAGGGTCAAAAAAGAAAGGATGAAATTAGGTTGTCAGGTGAATTCTTCCACCTTTAGCTTTCATGCTAAAAGGAATGCTAACACCTTCTTCTGGCAACAGCAGTGGGAACAGAGCAATCATTCTCAGCAGGAGAAAACCTCAAATTGAAATATTTTGATGGATGGAGCTGGCCAAAACACAATAGAATTTTCTGGTTTAGTCGAGCTATTTTGCACTTATACACATTAGATGAAGCTGGTTCACCTGCAGCAATCTGGAGTGGAGGAAACAAATGGAACACCTGGTAAGAGATGATAATTCTTTTCTTTTAAATTATTCTATTAAGGTCACATTGGTTTATAATATTGTGTAAATTTCAGGTGTACATCATTATATTTAGGCTTTTGTATAGACTGCATCAGGTTCACCACCAAAAGTCTAGTTGCTGTCTGTCACCATACATATGTGCCCCTTTACTGCTTTTTCCCTCATCCCACCCTTCCCCTCTGGTAACCACCAATCTGTTCTCCTTATCTATGTGTTTGTTTCTTTATCTTCCACATATGAGTGAAATTATACAGTATTTATCATTCTCTGTCTGACTTATTTCACTCAGCATAATACCCTCAAGGTGCATCCATGTTGTCACAAATGGCATGATTTTATCTTTTTTTATGGCTGAGTAATATTCCCTTGTGTATATATACCACTTCTTTATCCACTCATCTGTTGATGGTCACTTCAGTTGCTTCCAAGTCTTGGCTATTGTGAATGATGCTGCAATGAACATAGGGATGCATATATCTTTTCAAATTAGCGTTTTCATGTTCTTAGGTAAATACGCAGAAGTAGAATAGCTGGATCATATGATATTTCTATTTTTAATTGTTTGAGAAATCTCTATACTGTTTTCCATAGTGGCTGCACCAGTTTGCATGTCACCAGCAGTGTATGAGTGTTTCTCTTTCTCCATCTCCTTTCCAACACCTATTTTTTCCTGTCTTGTTAATTATAGCTGTTCTGATGGGAGTGATGTGATATCTCATGGTAAATCTCTTTGATTTACGTTTTTCTAATAATTAGTGATATTGAAAATCTTTTCATATGCCTGTTGCACTAGACAAAGGAGACTAAACAAAGCCCAAAGTCAGTGGAAGGAAATAATAAAAGTCTCAGCAGAAATAAATGAAGAGAGACTAAAACAAAATAGAAAGGATCAATGAAACTAAGACCTGATTCTTTGAAAAGACAAAAAAATTTGACAAACTCTTAGCCAGACTCATTAATAAAAAATAGAGAAGGTTCAAACAAATAAAGTCAGAAATGAAAGAGGAGAAATTACAATGGGCATCTCAGAAATACAAAGGATTATAAGAGAATACTATGAAAAGCTATATGCCAACAAATTGGATAATCTAGAAGAAATGTATAAATCCTTAGAATCATTCAACCTTCCAAAACTGAATCAAGAAGTAGAGAGTCTAAATAGACCAATCACAAGTAAAGAGATTGAAACAGTAATCAAAAACCTCCCCCAAAATGAAAGTCCAGGACGAGACAGCTTCTTTGGTGAATTCTACTAAACATTCAAAGAAAATTTAATATCTGTCCCTTTCAAACTCTTCCAAAAAATTCAAGAGGATGGGATGCTTCCTAACTCATTTTATGACACCAACATCACCCTGATTCAAAAACCAGGCAAGGACAACACAAAAAAGGAAAATTGCAGGCCAATGTTACTGAGGAATGCTGATGCAAAAATTCTCAGCCAAATATTAGTAAATTGAATATAACAATATATTAAAAGGATAATACATCATGATCAAGTGTTATTTATTCCAGGGATGCAGGGTTAGTTCAAAATCTAAAAATCAATCAATCAATATGATACACAACATTAACAAAATGAAAAATGAAAATCATATGATCATCACAATAGATGTAGAGAAAGATTTGACATTTCTGTTAAAAACTTTCAATAAAATAAGTATAGAAGGAAAATACCTCAACATAGTAAAGGACGTATATGACAAACCCACAGCCAACATCATACTCAACAGTGAAAAACTGAAAGCTATTCCTCTGAGAACAAGAACAAGCCAAGGGTGCCCACTCTCACCACTCTTATTCACACTCTCTTTTTCAGAAGTACTAGCCAGAGCAATTAGACAAGAAAAAGAAATAAAAGGGATCCAAATTGGAAAGGAAGAGATGATAACTCTTGCTACTTCCTTTTGAGGTAAATTTGAAAAGGAAATATTGATACTTCTTGGTTCAATCAAAAGTCAACGAGGAAGTTTGACCAGAGAAAAAGATATCTGTCATTATTCAATGGTTATCCTGGGCTCTTGTGGCCTGGAGGAGGGGGTTACATTTTACATACCTAGTACTATACCAAAGTCATGATTTCTTCATTGAACTATAATATAGAAGGCAATCTGAAATGTCAAAGAGAAGTGTTGAACACATTATATGATAACATAATCTGTGAGGAAGAAGTTTCCAAAAATTACGTAAACCTATTTTGAGTTTAAATAGCCAATGCCTGACATCAAATGTAATTGAATATTAGTCATGTGGAGTGCTATTGCTTTGTATTGTGTAGGACAAAGGCCATTTTATTGCCTAAAAATACACCAAATCAGCACAGAATATTTAGTATGTTCAGACTGTGGTAAGCTGTATGTATAACTAATTTAAATCTCACGATAACTTTGTAATGTGACAATTGTTATTATATGAATTTTAAAACTAAAGAATAGGAAAATTAGAGAAATTGAGCAATGTGCTCACAGTCATTCAACTGTTGAACTGTCATCCAGGAGACAAAGCTCATTCTTTATTTTTACCATACCAAAATCTACTCATTGTGCAGTATTGCTTTATTCAGTAATTTATGGACAGACACTGCCATCCAAAACAAACTTTAAAGTTACACACCTCCACGAATTGTGATTTAAGAGATATTCTTCATTTAAATCAAGTATATTTAGAGAAGAGGTTACCATCTTCAATCTAGAAAAGAAATGGAAATAATTTCTCTGTGCTAAGATTTTGGAAAGTCTTTATATTTTTTATATCTTTAGAATTCATAACGCATAGTGGGAAATGAAAAGTTGGAGGGAGGAAACGAGAGTGCTACAAAATTTTTGCTCTTTTCTTATTCATCTTTCATGGTTTGAATAGAGCACAATAGTCAAAGAGCATGTTTGATGACAGCTCCAGTCATTATTGACAATATTCCTTTTTATTAACACTCATGAAATGGCACTTTAGCCTAAGTGTGGAAATATTTTCAACTTGTGAGAAAAGAATGATGAATCATATTTAATTGCCTATTCACTTTTTTTGAGTCACAGTGAGTAGAGGATTTGATTTTGGTAGATTTTCAATAAGTAGACATCTGTAATTCTTGATTATGTAAAACAAAATTGATCTCTTCTTCTTTCTTCCTCAACTTACCATCAAATTATAAAATCATTGCAAGAGAAGTTCTTTTTTTTTTTTTGTATGGAAACTTTGAAAGATATATTGTACAAAAATCTTTCTTTTCTTCTGTCATAGAGTAAAAGGGAAATAAGAATTAGGTTGATTCTTATGTAGACAAGTCATAAGATAGTTTGTTTAGCATAAATTTTATTAGTTAATATTTGATGTAGAATAATTCATAGATTAAATTTATAATATTTAATATTATATTCCAGGTGCATAAAATCATGGAGCAGCCACTATACATGTGGAAATGCACAGCCTTATTTCATTTTCATGTTTCATGTGAATCAACAATGTGCATGATTTTCTGATCATGAATTAGAGTTAATGCAAAATCTTTGCCATTCAGCAATCTATTAGAGTGATTTTCATTGACTTGTTATCCATTGTTTCACTTTACTATATGTACTTTCTCTTTCTGTCTCTCAATTCTATAAAAATTTCTAGTTCTCACCTTTGAATATATATATTTTCTATCGCCCCTTTTAATTTTAAGATTGGCAATTGAGCTAACATCTGTTGCCAATCTTTTTTTTTCTTCTTCTTCTTTTACCCAACCCCCACCAATGCATAGTTGTATATTCTAGTTGTGTGTCCTTCTGGTTGTGCTATGTGCGACACTGCCTCAGCATGGCTTGATGAGCAGTGCCATGTCCGCACCCAGGATCCAAACTGGTGAAACCCTGGGCTGCCAAAGTAAGCGTGCAAACTTAATCATTTGGCCGTGAGGCCAGCCCCGTGCACATCTTAATAGAGAATTGAAAGGAAGACGAGCCATTGGGTCTGTAAATATTTTATAGACATTTTATTATTTCATGATATCAGTATTTATTTTAATTAGATGACATATGATTACTAAAATTATTGAATACAAATATTACTTCAGAGACTGTTTCCCTTAACTTATAAACTTACATGATACCTTTCTATGAACTCATAAAAAGTTAACAATTCATTTATATATGTACAATAATAATTATGGAGGTTCATAACATTTAGTTAATTCTTGCATTAACTCCATTATCAGATTCGAAAATGGCCAGGATATTTTTCATTGTCAGATTGTACAAATAATTTCAAGCATACCTAGCTTTGAAATATTTAGTTAAATTTTTAGTTCTTCTACATGCATTTGCCTGCCAAGGCTTAGGAATTTGATCTTGTAGAGTTCCTTACAGTTCTTTTTTCCTTTTCCCAAACACCCTACCAAGTTATTATTACTGTTATTAGTTAGCTTAATTATTCTTATGCTCAGCTCTGATTATATCTCCCCTAAACCAACCAAACTTTAGCCACCTTTAATTGCTTACATAACATTTTAGATCCTGGAATTCAAGACTTTCCATAACATGTAAGGCTTTTCCAGCCAGCTTTCCCATACTTATGCTAATCACACTGTTGGGTTGGCCAAGCTCATGGTTTCCTTATTATACCCAAAATTTTCTGCCTACGTTTATTTGTTCCTTAGATATCATGAGAAAAACACTAATATGATTTAATATCTGCTGGACATTATACAGTTTACAGACTGCTTCTACAAACTCTTAAGTCATTTTATCCTAAAATGACAAACAAACAAAAAACCCTGTTGGTTATCTTCATTTTATTGATAAGACACAGGGACTCTATAAACGTGACCCACATATCAAAGAGCAGAGCCAAATTTTACAGCCACTTCTTTGCTATTAAAGATTATGTCACTTACCACAGCTTTTTCCAGTTTTCTAGATCTGATGGAATCTTAGATAGGTGAATATCTTAACAATCACCTAGTCTAAACATTTTATTTATAGACAATATAATAGACAGTTTCCTGGACTTGGAAAGGCCTCTTCTTCCCCACCTAGCTTTGAAAAACCTATGCTCTGTGTACAATACTTCAGGGAATCAAAGATGACTAAGACATGGTCAATGAATAACCAAGTAAAATACATATGCTAGGGCAGAGGCACTTGAGCAAAGAAGAAAGGTGAGTAAAGAAGCAATCAGTTCAGAATGGAGTTCTGAGGATGTCTTTTCTTAAATACAACCTTATGATATTTTATTGACACATTATTCTAAACTTATTGCATCCTGTTTAGTATATAGATTTTTATAAAAATTCCTTAAGGGCATAAGTTTTCTATTACTCCAAATTTTTCCAACAGAATCTTGAATAATACCTGCACATAGTAGTTACTTAATCAATATTTGTTTGAAAAAATCAAGTGATCACATAGTATAGAATTAGTCATGAAAATAATAACTTTACTTTGAGTAGTGTTCATTTTATATTACAATCACTCGGCTAACCATTTAACACATATCACATTTCATGCTTAGAATAAGTGTATGAGACAAATATTATTCCAGTCACATTACATTCTTTAATCCAAATCCAACACAAACTAAAATTTTTCTAGTTACTTGATGATTTGAAAGCACTAAGAGTAAGGACCATTAGCTCTGACTAGACTATGAAGATAATTTATTTGGAATGGGGGAAGGGGGAGAAACAATAAATTAGACCTATAGAAGCAAGAAAATTTCATATATTTGATTTCCCTCTATCTGCCATTTGAATATAAGGAATTGAAATTTAATATAGAGAAATTTTACTTGCAGAGACAAAAGGAGGTTGAATATGTCATTTTATTCACTCCCCAGCTGTTGGCATTTCATGTTAAGCCATTTGGATACGAGTCCAGATGGAGCCAACTTGTGAGTATGTTCCAGTTTGGAAATTCAGAATCCAGAATGTGGCTCAGGATTTATTTGTGGTGAAGACGGTTTTCAATGGGAAGAGGGAGGAACAACCCATTTTTAAAAACGTTTTATTAAGAAAAAATTTAGACATGTGAAAAAGTATGTAAAATATAATGCTGCATAACATTCAGATTTAACAATTACATGCATTTTTTCTATATTTGCTTTGTCTACATCTTTAAATAATTATTTGAAAGTAAATAAATACAAATATCTTAATAGTTCAGTATGCATCTCTAAGAAAATTACATGCATAACCAGAATATTATTAACACTCTTCATAATTCCATTTTTCTTTTCAGGATCTGAATAATGTCATTTGCAGCGATTGTTTCAAACCAGGATCCAGGCAGGAATCACCCCATACACTTACTTAGATCAGATTTATTAAAAACAGCTTTGACCTGTGAAACTTACTCACAATAGGTCTGCAGATTAACAATGATTTGAAAGCACTATCAATAAATATATGGTGTATCAGTTATCCATTGCTGCCTAACAAACCAGCCCAAATATAGTGGCTTAAAATAACAACCATTAATTTACTCGCAATTTTGTAGTTTGTCAATTTGGGCTGAATTCAGCAAAGAATTTATTTTATTCTTGCCTGAATTTTCTCATGCATCTGTGGTCAGCTGTCAGCCAGTTGCAGAATGGCTGAGAGAGGCAGGCCTAATATGCCTTCATTTGTATGTGTGTTGGTTGGCATTATTTCAGCTAGAGTTATAGGAACAAACAGCCGTATGTCTCTTATCATCTACCAGGATAGTCTGAGCTTGTTCAAATGCTATCTCAGCTGCGTTCTAAGAGAAATAATAAAAGTACACTGTCTGTTGAGACTAGATGCAGAACCTGGTACCTTTGATTCTACCACATTCTATTGGCAAAGTAAATTACAAAGCCACCCAGATTCAACATGTGGAGGGATAGATTTTGTTTTAGGTCGATAGAGCTGCAGAGTATCATTGCAAAGGAGTTTGCGTAAGAGAAAGAGAGAGAATTGTGGCCATTTTTTGTCATCTACAACTTGCGTATTGTCTTAAGTTGCCATGTGAAGAACATGCTAGAACTCTCTTTTTGAATCACTAGATAAAACTCTTGATTCAAACTTCTTGAGTATGGTTCTCAGCCCCAAACTTACTACTGGGGCAAATTTAGGCAGGATTCTTAACGTTCTATGGCACTCAGTGTCATGACTTAAACTCATGGCTTATGACATATTGAGTTCACTTCAAGGTGGAACAAGAAGCCAGGTACTATGTTGTTCATGGATGCAATGTTTGTAATAGTTAAAAATGTAATATAAATGCTCATTATTATAGGAAAAGAAATATAAAAAAGTGTTTTTCATACAATAAAATCCTATTCAGGTAAACGGGAGTAAGAGAATTTTATCTATAAATAAATAAATAAATAGTTGTCTACTTATTTATGTCTGAATATTTATGCAAGAACATATTCCCAAGAGAAATACAGTTATGTAATTCGGATAGCAATTCATCTATAATCCATTAAAACACACAAAACTGTAATACAATTATTCATGTATATATGTTCTATGTAAATTATAACAAAGAGGTTGGATGCACACCAAATTCAGGACTATGATTACTTTTCGTATTGAGGGAGTAGTTTTGAGCGAGTTAGTTTGTGTGGTTTAAAGTAATACTTCACCTTTAGTTGTAAAGTTTTGTTTCATTTGTTTTTAAAATGTCTTAATGGACCCTAAGGTTAATTTCTTTATCTTCCTTTATTTTCCCATAGAAAGTATCAATAAATGGAAATATTTATATATGAAAAACTGGAGACAATAATAATAGATGATAATGAGATACCTTGTATTGACTTTTGATGAAGAATGAGGGTAAAGAAATGGAGTGGTGGTTAGAAGGGCTGTGGAGCCAACGGAGATAAGCTTTTTTCTCCTTTTAGTTTTATCTTGAAGTCAATTTAAGCTTCCTCTGAAAAAGCTAAAAGTAGAAAGCCAGTTTTATTATTTCTAATTAAAATCTGCACTGAACTTATCCTTCTAATGACACTTTTTATTTCTTTTCTAAGCACTGTCTTTGATTCCATTTTAGGGCATATACAATATCCTCAATATTAAGTTTGCAAGTATTTAAAGTTTAATAGCTTGTTTAAATACAAGATTTCAACAAATATGAAATATATAAAAATGTAAAATTGAAGTATAAATATTTGCTGAAAGTCTAAAGCTTACCACAGAAGTCACTAACTACGTCCATATCCAAAGACAGTCATCAAGGAGTTTTTGCACTCCTGTGATTGTCTAACTCCCACATTCTCCTCTTTCTCATCCTCAGTATTGGCCTAATCTTTATCTGAGATTCTTGGAGTTCTTGTCTTGAGGTTCTTGTCTGAAGTGCTTACTACCACTAAGGATTGGGAGAATAAGGCCTGATAAAATATACTTTTCCAGTGATTTAAGGTCAGCTCTGAGAAATATGAAGGCAAGCTAATGGAGAAGAAAGCCATTGGACAAACTGAGTTCTCAGTAACTTTCTTCTCTCTTTGTGGAAACTAAGAAAAGGGACCTCAAAAAGAGTTTCTAGTAGAATTTGGGATGTTTTGCATTATTTTCCTGCAGGCTTATTTAGCCTGTTGCTTGCTCTGTCCTCAGCTTTAATCAGGGGGAAAAAGAATTCAAGAAAAAAATCTGAGGCTAAAGAAGGGGAAAAATGTGTATGATGAATATGCCACCCCAAAATATGCCACTTCAGTACAAGGATCATTTTTAGCTAAAGGTACTTGAAAAACAGCAGATGCAAGAAGAGTATTCTGATTTCCCCTTTTTCTTCCTAAAAATAGGAGCTAAACTCCCATATGAAAGATGGCTTCATTATATGAGGAGAAAAGAAATGTTCTTATCGTTGGTTAAGTTAGGACCAAGAGAATTCTACACAAATGGACCTTGTAAAATAATTCTTATCTTCCTTTAGCTTCCCCATATAATTTAGTTACTTTTCCACAATCACCTCTCTTTGTTCAACATATCATAAAAGTGTTTATGTTTTGTCAATTATTTGAATCTTCATTTTCTTAAGAGGACTTCTGTGTAATATAAAACTTAAATTTATATGTTTTCTTTTGTTAATCTGTCTTTTGTTACAGAGCCCCAGACGAGACCTAAGATGGACAGAGGAAAAATTTTCTTCCCCTACACTGACATATCCAGAAAGCAAGACTTTTCAGTTATCAAGCGATGCTGTGGATATCTGATCTTGAACTATCTTACAAAGACTCCACCTAAGTTGATCTGCCACTAAGCTGCCAGGAGCAGGAACTGAGAGGTTGACATAAGAGATCACAACTAAGCACATCTCCCGTTCAATTACATGTGGGAAGGCTCCTGCTAGACCTGCTAAAAAACTCACACTCATAACACCAGAAGGCACTGTTAAGGCACAGCCAAAAAAGTAATGACAACCAAGAGAGGACATCAGCAATGCCAGTTAACTAAGGATACTTGCCCCCTCCCCCCACCTTCCTTCTTCCCAGACCTCAAAATACCAGAAGAGAAAGTGATCAAGAAGAGGGAAGAAGGAGAGAGAGTGAAGAGCCTCCATCATGTCTCTACTCCAAGAACCTCAGACAAGGTTAGGCCCAACTGAGGATGGGAAAACGGAGAATTTGGGAGTTAAACAGAAAATCAAAATCTTGAATTGAATTGTGCTGGGATGGACTTTTAAAATCAATAATCACGACTTGGAGGAAACGAAGTCTCCCAGAGATATTATTAAAGGAAAGAATATAGCTTATTCTGTGAGTGTAGCCAGTGATTTAAGATAAATACAACCATTTTGAGTTTGTACACTACCAAGCGTGGAATTTCTAAAAGCATTTGCATTGTGTTTATTTGTTTATTTTATTCATATTTTTATATATAGTTGTGCTTCATTCCCAAAAAGAGTATTGAGAATATTTGCATTAAGTGATTAAATTTAAGAGGTATAGTGGTAAAGAAATAAAGGAAAGACAATGGGGTGGAAATTAAAAGACAGAGGAGAAGGTATACCAAATACATGCAATAAGATATTCTGTTCTTTGCTAGAGGTGCTCCACATAAGCAGCCAATTCTGAGTGCCCTAATGGCCAATGCAGAAAGAAGAACATATTCGGTTTCAGCACTCACAGTGACTGTAAATAATAGCTAACCAGTTTCTATGGAGAATAATGACTAGTCAGAGAACAGATATGTATTAACCAGCTGCTGTATGCGAGACAATGAGAATTTTGTAACCAGACAATGTCCTTTCCTTCATGGAGTTCACGATCTAGTGGGAAAAAGTCATTTAACAAATAATTGCAAGTATAAATGAGAAGTATAGCATGTAAGGAATGAGCTTTTTTATACATTATACTTCATTGATATTTCTCTGACGTGAGACACTTATGGGAGTGTGTACATATTTGTCACTGGGAGTGTGTACACACTTCCATATATATAATGTACTGTTAACCAATATTTAACAGGACTTTAGCCAAACTCAAAAATTAGGAATTGTATTGGACCAGAGTGTATTTTGTTCGGCATTATTCCTTGCAACATCAACCACAATGCAGTTGTTGGGTTACGTCAAAGAGTATCATTGATTTTAGGTGTAGTTCTTGGAGCTCTATCAGCACTGATTGTGGAATCTGAAATTTTACTTCTGCTCTTAATTCAGTGCCTTTGCCATATATAACACATTGCTTAGTTTCCAAGAAAATTACAGGAACTGCTAACAGAAGTGGAAAATAGTTTCAGAAATAGAGAATTTTAGGGGTGATCCAACATAAACAAATAGTAATGTGCTTAATAGTGAGAACTCATGTGCTGACTAGCAATTTCTGCCCTCTTTATATTGTCAGCTTGAAGGAATCCTGAGAAGATTTTACAGCCCAGTTTTTAGCCACTCAAACAGAAATTTTTAAGGTAGAAACATTACAAAGCCATGTTTCAGTTTTAAGTTTCAAATAAGTGAATGAAAAACTTTAGGGATCATGTTTTTGGATCTAAATGAAAGCATAAATCTAAAGTTAAATGACAATTAAGAATTGAAGTGTTGGCATGTTAACTTAAGCTTATAGGAAATAGTTAATAAACAGTAGGCCTTGAGTTACATATTACTTCAGGTATACAAGGTCGACAACAAGCATCTGTTAACAAGAAAGGAGAAAGAGACCACAAAATACTGTGGATAAAACAATATGGAAATTTAGTATCAACAGTCCTAATGGATAGGTTACAGAGGTGGTTGGGTAGTTCTGCTACCCTCAACACTTGACTTCGAAGTTTGAGTCAAAAGATGTTCGTCTAGTTCTTTCTATTATTTAGACAGTGGGAAAGAAGAGAGGGCCACAGGAATGCATGACAAAACTTTTTCAAGTCAAGTCTTGGAAGTTGCAGTCATTGCTTAAGCTCAACAGACAGAGGGTTTACTGGAACTTTGTCTCAGGGCTATATGTAGCTACAAAAGGCTGAAGATGTAATTTGTAGATAAGCAGATAAGCTGTTCCATGTCTACAGAATAGGGGAGAACAGATATTGGTGACACCTAGTAGTCAGCCACAAGATATTATATCTCAACTACAATTTCCTAACAAATACTTTTAGTTGTTGGAATTATATATCATACTCATATAATATTTGTAGGCTATACGCTTAAAATATTATTAGAGAAAATTAAAGAATAGTTTTACTCAAGATTTCATCCTTTGAACTTGTCATCTATTTTATATTCCATCATTTATTTCCAATTGTAATAAAATGTTTCATAAATTCCAATGTTTTAAACATTCTAAATATGTATGAAAATAAATAGGTGTTGGTACCTTTTACATTTCAGTTATTCATCACTCCAATATATTAAATTTCATCAACTATCTATAAATATATGTGTCTACAAATGTCTTAGAAAATCCTCTACATTCATTGAGTATTTTGGCATTTGCCCCATGCTCTTCTTTACATAAATTCCTGCAACGATTCGGGATGAATATAAAGTCTCTCC
The DNA here is from genome assembly GCF_041296235.1 of Equus asinus. Taxonomy (NCBI): domain Eukaryota; kingdom Metazoa; phylum Chordata; class Mammalia; order Perissodactyla; family Equidae; genus Equus; species Equus asinus. The sequence continues at coordinate 47,360,792 of NC_091793.1, read as the reverse complement.
ATCATTTTATCTTTACTATTCTTTGAAAACAGAGTTGCAATTTTAGACCTGAGTGGTCTTTTGTACATTATAAATGTTTATCCAGAAATATGTGACTGTCTTAGGAAAAGACTTTAAAGCTGTCTCAAATGAGGTTTTGTAGGATATCCGTCACTACATTGGTGCATCTCCTAACATCCAGTGCCTAGCCCTTGGGCTTCCAGACTTAGAAACAAAGAAATGAGTCATCACTCAAGGACAATTCACGTTAAGTCAACAAGCCTAACAAGGCTGATATATTCAAGACGTAATAATGTATCCATTAAGATAATTATTAAACTGTAACATTTAAATAAAACACTCTATTTTACAAATATTTATTGAGTATGAATGTTTTGTACAAAATATAGTTCTGATAGGGAGCACATAGACAAATAAATCCTCTAGGAGGTATATACTCTAATGAAAAAATGGGCTTCTCTAAATAACACAGGGCAATGAACAAAGAGACTGGAGTGAAATGCTGTTGTCTTTGAACTTGGAATTTTCCAACTTAAAAATTCTTCATATCTTCAAGACATTCAATAAATAATTTGCCCCCTCCCAATCTGCTATATGTCCCAGTTTCTAAATACATAGGTAACACTGTTTAAAATAGAATATGGTGATACTGGGGATGGTATTATCCTAGCACATGTATCGATTACACATCTGTTTCTTACTGATATGCAAAGTGACTGCTTAAATACATATATATTTTCCATTTTTGTTGTAAGTCTACTTTAAGGACCTATTTGATTTTGGTAATACATTAGCAAATTTATTTATTCCAGCTTTAGCTCTAAGCTGTCTTCCTTATGATAGTTTATAGAAGCTCTTCATTTCTTGTAAGCCAAGTCACTTACATAGAATGTAATTTGGCTATGAGTAAAATAAAAATAAAGTTTCAAGATAAATGTGGATGAAACACAGTGTAGATATATTTCTCTCACATATAAACGTATAGTGAATGGGCCAAGACTGGTAGTCTGAGCATCAGGACTTATGGTCCTACCACCTTGTCCTTCTACCATACTCAGCACCTCGTTTCTGCTTCACGATTCAGTTCTGGCTACTTAACGCAAATTCCAGCCACAAAGAAGAGAAAAAAGGAGAAAAGCAATAGTTTTAACCTTTAAGGACAGTTACTGGAGGTAAAACACATTGTTATTCCTTATCTCCCACTTAACAGATCTTAATCACCTGTATTTACAAAGTTGTCCAGAAAATATTCTCGTATTTTCAGTGATATTTCTGCTCGGCTGAAGAAAAATTTTATAATAGACAATGAGAGTCAATTACAATTTTCTCTAACACCTCTCAATTTAAGTTTTTTTGCGAATGTGAAGTCTCTTCTTGAGAAATTCTTCCAGGTACACTTTAGAATAATCTTCTCAAGGTTTATTTTTGAGGAAAACTTGTGGAGAAACCTAATAGATTATTTGAGGAAGAATTTATATCTTTACATTTTTCTATAATTAACACTGTCCACTTAGAAATCTCAAGAGATACAGAAAATTGTGAGAAAGTTGATGGAAAAAGTTAAAATTTCGATAATTAATTGCATTCTTATACACCCTCATAAAACAAAAATATAACTTAGGCATCATTTATAATAGCAACAGAATATATAAGACTATGAGGAGTACATTGAGATTTCTAAGTGGACAATAGTGAATAGTGATTGTTTTGTTTCTTTCTTTCTGAACTCTTATTTTCATATTTCTTTTTCCTGCACTGGCTAGCTCTTGCAGAACATTGTTGTCTAGAATCAGTGCCAGTGGTCATCTCTACTTATTTTTAATGGGAAAATTTTTATTTTTTATCAGATGTATTTAGCCATAGTTTTTGACAGACTCTTTAGCAACATAATAGATTCCCTTTCTGGTTTGATAAGTATTTTTATCTTGATGAATATTGAAATTCTTCAATTACTTTTTTTTCCTGAATATGTTGAAGTGACTACCTGGTTTATTTCTTTCGCTTGGTTAATGTGGTCATTTGTGGGTATAAAAGTCTCAAAGAAACAGTAGTTCATTTGGAAAGTTTTCTCCATTAACTTTGATTTCTCTAATCTTTATTGCTGATTTTATTGCTATAATTTCCTTTCTTCTACTTTTTTTTTTGAATACTATTTTTCTGGTCTTTTTTTCACACCTTGAGGTAGATGATTATCTCATACATTTCTAATAAGACTTTCCTGTTTGGGTTCTCTAGAAACAAGTTCTGTACCTTGTCCTCTAGATTCCCCTTTAGTTATATCCCGTCAGTACCTGTTTCCTAACTTGCATTGTCATTTTATCTAATTTTTATTTGGAAGCGCATTTTTTAAACATCTAAATTATATTTAATTTCTTTTTGTTAAATTTTTGTTAATCTTAGTCTATATGACAGCAATTTTTGAAAATAGTTTTTGAAGCTAGTATATCTTTACTTTTAAATCAGAAAATAATGCATATTCTCCAGCTCTTGTGATATGTTTTACATATGTCTGACAGATCAAATTTGTTGTGTTTTCAAATTATCTATATGATTACTGATTTTTTTCAGTTTTATCAATTATTGAAAGATAAAATCTCCCACTATAACAGTGGTTTTACCCCTACTTATAGTTATACTATTTTTACTTTGTGTATATTATTCCATGTCCATATTAATCCATGTTTGGAATATGTATATCATCTTTTTCAATACACAATGTACCTTTTTGTCTTTAATTATATTTGGATAAAATATATCTTATAAAATAAATTTATTAAGACATTTCAACTTTATATTTATCAGTAATTGCTAAATAAACATTTTTGCCTTCTTAAATATACCTTTCTGTGTTTTTACACTCTTGGTGTATAATTTGTATATATGGCTAAATTTAAAAAAAAAAAAAATATATATATATATATATATATATATATAAAATTCCATAACATTAATGATATATTTGGAATTATTTTCCACATTAATGTATGCTTTCAATCTTTTTTTCAATATTTTTTTTTGCCTCCTGTTTTAGTTAAATTAATGCAATGTTTCTTCTAACTCTTTTGACAGTGTATTGCTATTCTTCGATTGGTTATCTTTTTATTTTCTCTTTGGATGGTTTTGCAATGTCCTCTGTGTCTTTGCTGTTTTGGAGTTTCATTACGATGAGTCTAGATGTGGATTCTTTTGTATTTACCCTGTTTCCCGTCCATCATCCCTCACTTCTTCTGGAATCTCAGAAACTGTATGTTGGCCTCTCATTACGTTATCTCTCAACTAGTTTGATGTTTTCTTTCTGTGTCCTTGTGTCCTCGGTATGATCTTATACTTAACCATCTCCTTCGACTTTTTAAATTCAGTTATTGTTGTTATCGTTCTATTATTGTTATTAAAATTCTAGATATTCTATGTGGGGATCTGTGTACCAGTTTCCTGCTTGGAGTGGACCAACGGCTCCCTTCTCCAGCCTGGGTCTCTGGGCAGTAATTAAAACTCAAGTCTCCAGATTTCTGAAATAATCAAAAGCCCTCAGGTCCACCAGATTTTCAGCATTCATTTACCCCAGTGGATTCCAGCTTTCTGTAGGTTACAACCTGTGGAAATTTTCCTTATTTGCTTACAGATTCAGGTGTGCATTTTGTGGGAAGTTGGCTGTATTTTGTCAAGCATATTTGGTGTTTTGAAGCTGGAATATTTTTGAACTAACTTTTCTGTATTGACAGAACCGAAGTTTGTGCATCTTCTCTCATAGACTTCTATGGCAGGAAGTATAAATATAACATTTCAGTGCTAGAGGAACCGGCCAGGTGGTGCAGTGGTTAAGGGCACATCTTCTGCTTCAGCAGCTCAGGGTTTGCTGGTTCGGATCCCGGGTGTGGACATGGTACCACTTGGCAAGCCATGCTGTGGTAGGCGTCCCACACATAAAGTAGAGGAAAGTGGGCATGGATGTTAGCTCAGGGCCAGTCTTCCTCAGAAAAGAGAGGATGATTGGCTATAGTTAGCTCAGGGCTAATCTTCCTCAATAAAATAAAATAAAATTTCAGTGCTGGAGAATTTTCTATTACTTTTAAATATGTTTAATTTTTAAGGAAAATGTTTTCTTTATGTGCAAAAGTATTTTACTGCCAGAATGGATTATCTGTCTTAGTAAATATTGTTTTTAGAATGAACAGTAAAAATGTCATCATATTAATGTTAAACTGTAAGAAGTGATGTGACCACCTTTTGTTACAAAGTTATGTCAGGATAAATTTAACAAATAGGATAGAAACTAAAATACAATATTTTCAGTAAAGACTGAAGGTAGACTAGAAAAAATGCTATGCCATCAGATGCCAAAACCACAGAATAGCTTCACTAAGTAGTTCCAGCACTCTTTTTCATAAAGCCGTATATTCTTTAACGAAATTCTATGCATGTACTATAAACAAATTGATTTGAAGTATGAAGGTGTCAGAGGAAGCCTTTCCTCCCATTGCGCTGTTATAAACCTGTCAGAGTCTACTGACACTGGGCTTCAAAGCTGTGCTTGCTGACTTAATTTATGAAAGAAGGCATAGTTGGGAGGCTCACAAATGAAAATTGCTAGACAAAGTAATATCCTGTAATCAGGCATGTAATCTGGATATTCTTGAACCTTCTTTCTCTCTTGATTCCCCCTCAGCCAAGCTCCGCCTATTTCCCCAAGTCTTTACACTGTTGTCACATCCCATTAATTCAATCCCCATAATGCCTTTTGTATTTATTCATGTCTCTATGGTCTAATTTCGTTGTCAGTTTGGTGTAGCCATATGCAGAAGGAGAATTCCAAAGGCTTTTTGCTTCTACCTAATTATTCTTCTTCCAATGCTAATCTCATCCAATTGCATAGTTCCAGTTACCACTTCATGGCTAACTTCCAGAATTTGGTTACCATATCTTGTCAGTCTCTATATGCAACTCGCAGTGTGTATCACTAACTATAGATATCTGAGACCTGAAACTTTTTCCTGGCAAATTGTATTCATTATTCCCTCAGATGCTCTCTTGCTTCTGAATTCCCCCTTCCTATTTATGACACAGTTATTGTACAATTCTCTCAATCTTCTTGGGCCTTGCTTGTCTTTCAATGTTACAATGAATCTAAAAACTGTCAAGTTTAAATTTATGATATCTCTCTACACTTACCAATGCTCTTCTTTTTTAATTATTATGAAATATTTTGAGCATACTTAAAATATTAGAGAATAATATAACAAACACCCATGTTGCTTCTCACATGGCTGGTCAGATCTTAATATTTCACCCTTTGGATTCAAATTCATTTTTATATTTCAAATAAATTACAACTTTAAATGTTGAAGATCCCTATTTATATTTTCTTCATCTCATGCCCATCCTTCCATTTCAGAAGTACCTACTTTTCTAAATTTGATGTTCATCACTTTTATTTATCAGTTACTGCCATCATCCATAAAAATATATAACACTGGTTTGCATGCTTTTAAATTTTATATAAAAAGTATGGTATTGTATATATCTTTCTGCATTTTTTCACAGATTATGCTTTTGAGATTTATCCATGTTGATAGCTGTATCTCTATTTAATTAATTTTGATATTTAATTGTATGACTATAATGTCATGTATCAGTTTGCATTTTAGAGGATATTTACATTTTTCTTTCTTTCTTTCTTTTTTTTTTTTTTGGTGAGGAAGATTGGCCCTGAGCTAACACCTATTGCCAATCTTCCTCTTTTTGCATGAGGAAGATTGTCCCTGAGCTAATATCTGTGCCAATCTTCCTTTATTTTGTATATGGGATGATGCCACAGTGTGACTTGATGAGCAGTGTGTAGGTGTACACCTGGGATCCAAACCCATGAACCCCAGGCCACCAAAGCACAGCATGTGAACTTAACCACTACACCACTGGGCTGATCCTCTAATTTTTAAATATTACAAAAAATGCAATAAATATTCTTTCAAAGCCCACATTGTGCAAATGTATAAGAATTATACATGATATTTGCTAGTAATGGAATTACTAGTTTATAGAATATGTTCATTGTTCATTTTACTAAGCTTTTGATAAATAGCTTTTGAAAGTGGTTGAGTCAATTTTTACTCCCACTAGTAATGAATAAAACTTCTATTGCCTCCATCCTTGCTAACATTTGTTATTGAGTTGCTTTTGCATTTGCAGATCCAAGGAAGCAAATGTCATCTCAACTGTATTTCCTTGATTACTAGTGAGATTAGAACATATTTATAGGTCATTCTATTTTCTTCATTCAAACTGTTATTCATATTTCTTGCCCATGTTTCTATTAAGCTGATGCTTGTTAGTTTATGTTTCTTATGGCTTTTAAGAAACTATTTATATGTTCAATAAAAAAATGACAATTGTACCTAGCATTTATATTGTCCTCATTATGTGACAAATACTTTAAAAAATCCTTTATATTTATTAGCACATTCATGGGCACTAATCCTGTTACACATGATAAAATATTTTAGACTTATTAGACTTATACAGAATATTTTCATTCTGGCATATTTAAATTCATCAGCCTGTTTTATGATTGTCCTTCACACTCTCTAGGGATTCTATTTTACTACAAAAGCATAAAGATATTTCGAGATGTATCGTTTTAAATAGTTTATTTTTTTTATTTTCACACTTAGGTATCTAATACCTCTGAATTTACTTTTAGTGACATCGGGATACATTTATTATTATTATTTTTATATAGAAACTATATAAAAGTTTCTGACATGGTTATTTCAGTACTATTCATGTTTAGTCTGTCATTTTCCTGCTAAATTCTAAAGCTTTGTCTGTCATATACCAACTTGCCATAATTGTGTAAATCTATTTCTGGGCTCTCTATTATGTCCCGTTGGTCTACTTATCTATCTCTAGTCAATATGCTCTATTGAAATTGGAATAACTGCACAATATATTCTAACTGATATAATTCATCCATCCACCTTTTCTTTTACAATTGTCTTGGTTATGTTAGTTCTAATAATTCTTGACAATTTCCTTTAAAATTTCTAATACGATTTTTAACATTGGATGGTTTATATAGATTGTGTTTTAGTAAAATTGTCATGTTAATGGTACTGAGCCTTATATTCATCATCATCGTTATTTTTCCATTTATCTATATCTTTTTTTATGTCTTTGAATCGTTTTGTCATTTTTGTCTTTAAAACCCTGCACATGATTAATAGATTGGATCTTTACCGTTTTGCTGCTATGGTAAATAATAATCTTTTTCTAAATTAGTTTTTGAATGTTGATTCTGACATATAAGAGCACAATTTAATTTTGCATCACCTTTGTTTTTCCTTTCTTCACATTCAATCTCCACATTCAAATTCTTAACACCTCTCTCTTAGGTTTGCAGGAGATGGTGGTTTTCTCCTTTATTCAGCACAGTTGTTCAACAGTCTTCTTTCATCATGAGTCTTCCTAAAACACAAGACACTCAACTGAGAGCCTTCCATTTTCACCTATTGCCAATATCATGAATCCAAAATTTGTTAGACTTGACTACACGACTGATGGTAGCCTGCGTTTTCAGACTCATCTGCTCTTGGCCCATTTTATGATCTGCTCTCAAGCTCATGTGGTTTTTGGCAGCTTGTAGTTTCTTGCAGCCTGCCAGAATGCCTGCTTCAGTTTCTTGCTGTGTCTGTCTGCTGCCCTCAATCTTTGACACATGGCCCTCTCCATAGGGAAGTCACAACGCGGCAGCTTCCTTCTTCAGAGCCAGCAAAGGAAAGGGTCTCCTCACAAAGGTGATAGCTCAGAAATTTTCACTGGTATTTATTCAGTCAAAAACTTTGATATTTATAAGTTCTTTCAACACATATTTATTGATAACCTATTATATGCACCTCAGTGTGGTATATTCAGGAGCTATAACTGAACAAATCACAGATGGTTCTTTAACTTCTACTATAAAAAGTAAGACAGGCACATAATTACATATATCTCAACACCTTTGCCATATTCTATTGGTTACAAGCAACTCACAGGTCCCACCTACACTTAGGGTAAGGGGATTATACAAAGATGTGGATATCAGGAGGCAGGAATCATGGGGGTGACCTTAAAGGCTGTCCCACACTATCTTCTATTCCAATCATTTCAGTGGTGAAAGAATTAGAAAGTTTCCTTTTAAAAATTTTCTTTCTCAATATATAGAAAAATGCAAAATGCACAGAAAAACAAAAACACAAATACATATGCACATAAATGCTTATTATATGTGAAATGGAATTATAGTATTCATACTGTTGGACAACTTGATATCTTAAGACTTTATTGTGGACATTATTTCATATCACCATTATTTACACATTAATGTATATGTGACTTCATTGTCCTTAATTACTATATGTAACAAATAATTATCCTTACAACTGATCACTATAATAACTAGATCACAGTTATTAACTTGCCAAATATCAAATTCGGAACAGTGAAGTATGCAAAAGACCATAACAGTAAGGGAAAGTAATGCAGAAGTAATGTTGTATTGACTCACACAGATTATTTCTGGACAGCACTCTGCAATATGGCAACCACTAGCCATAGGTGGCTATTAAAATTTAAATTAATTAAAATCAAATGCAATTAAAGCTTAGTCTCTCAGTCACATTAGCCACATTACAAGTGGTCAATAGTCACATATAGCTAGTGACTACTGGTATTGGACGGGGCACATATAGAACACTACCATTATCACAGAAACTTCTGTTGGACAGCACTATTACAGAGGACAATAATGAGTGAGATATGGGGTTAGATTTCAAGTTATTTCCTGGGAATCCTGTGGCCTTTCATCTGGTGAAAAGATATTAGATATTTTACCCTTAACGTATGACACAACAATAAAAAATAATACAAAAATTTAAGGAATAAATAATAAATAAATGTGGAATACCTATTTAAACAAATTTTAAAAAGTATACGCAGAATTGCTTAAATCATTTAAAAGAATAAAAGAGATGACATAATGGATACAAAGATTTTTAAATATTTTCATTATTCATTTGTATGATAAACTGCCATTTTAAACTTAGGCTATTGTTCTGTAGAATCATTTCCAGGATAGTTGACTTTTCTGCTCTTAGCACCAAATTAGTAACTACTAAATTTAATTTAATAAATTTAATATTTACTCTTGAATTAACAACCTAAATATATTCAAACTTCTATATTTAACATCGTAAAAATTCCATGAGATATATTTAAAATACGTGACAAAATAATTGTAAAGTCTATGTGGGGAAAAGTTAAAATAAATGTGAGAACACACACATACATATATATATAAATTTGTATAAAGAGAAATTATTGTTTATTTATCCTCTGAGGTATTTAGACTTTCCATTAAACAGCACTAATTAAAAATATGGTATTGGCCAATAATTGATGTAAAAATACATTGGAAGGCTCTGCAAAAGATCTTACTATGTTCAAGGGGGAAAAATAAAAAATAAATAGAAACTTAAAAAGATAAAATAAGTATATAGGAGAAATAAACTCAACTTAGCAGGATGCCATGAAAATAACCCTAGATATACCTGTAGCAGGGGCTAGCACTCCACCCGTCAACCTAAAAGCCAAGCAATTAATCAAAGAACTTGCAAGAATTTACTGGGGAGGTAGACATAGATGTTGGTACTTATGCTTAGAAAAACACATTCCAGAGGTTCAAAACAGGCTGCTAAATCTACCTTGTATTAGTGACTGTCAGAGAAAGCACAGTAGGATAAGGATGATGGAGACCAGATTCATAACCACAAGGATTGGGATTATTGCCAAGTTAGTAGTTGCATTCTATTAACATGGACTATAATTTTGTAGGTAAAATGTTGATTGAAAAATATATACATGCAAATGAAATATACATGCAATATTAGAAGTAAAGGTGCATTAATACTACATATTAATTTTGTTTATTACTGGAGTAAAAAATATGATTAAATTGTAAGTTTCTAAGCATGTCAGTGACTTACATAATGTTTGCTGTATAGTTGGTGTGCAAAAATGAGAGCAGCTTTGTTTTAATTTCATTATACCAGAAAACCAATAGAATGAGTGACTCAACCACAGATTCTTAAGTAAACTTGAGGAAAATAAAAGAGGGTGGTTGGCTAATAAAACAAACAAAAATCATAATTAATTCCAGTAAAATTAATGTAGAAATCAGGGGGTTCAAAAAATACATAAGTTCTATTAAAACATTAAAATAAACAAAAATATTCAAATTAGGAATGAGAGAGGCAATGTAAAGTACATATAAAATGTTGGTTAAAGTACAAAATAAAGTACCAGTGTGCACATACATTAAAATGTGAGATTTCTGTAAAACTAAAATTTATGAATATTAACAAATCAATAGAAAAGGTAAATTGACCAAATATTAAGAAAAATATTAACCACTTATGAAACATTATATTTAATTATATGCACAGGCTGAGATTTTTTGGCAAGATTTTTCAATTTTTATGAAAAACAATTCTAATGTAACACGTAGTTTCAGATAATAAAATGTAAAACTGATTTCCCAATTGATTTGACTGAACCAGAAGTAAAGAAAAAAATTCAAGTTAATCTCTTAGTATATGTCAAATTCTTATCCAATCTCTCTCTCTCTCTGTATGTGTATATATGTGTATGTATGTGTATATATGTATATACATATATATTAAGATAAATATACATTACATTTGCATATTTAAGCACAATTCACCTAGAAATAAATAAACAAAATAGAGAAAAAATTTATAAGGATATAGCAGACTATCAACTTACTTGTCTCAACTGACATATATAATACTTGGGCCTCACAGCAACTACAGAACACATATTCCTTTCAAGTGCATGTAAAACATTCATTAAGATGAGTGTATACTGAACAACGAAACATGACTCAGGAAACTGAAAATGACTGAAATTGTACAAAGCATATTAACTGACCACAGTGGAAATGTATTAGAAATCTATTTTTAGGGTACACTAAAAAATCTACAAATATTGGAAATTAACTATGACACTTGTAATCACCCATTGAAGAAAGAAAAAAATTACAAAGTAAGTAAAAAAATATTGAGAAATAAATAACAAAGCAAAGAGTATATAAGAATTTGTGGGATGCATCTGTAGCTGTACTTAGAATTGCACAATTTTTCATATGTATACAAAAAAGAAATGTTCAAAATCAATAATATAAGTTTATAATTTAAGAAAATGTTTTAAAAAGAAAGACTAGCACAAAATAAGTCATGGAAGAGTGAAAACATATGAAAAGAAAACAGGCAAACTATAGAGTAAATCAATGAAATAAAAAACTGGTTCATTGGAAACATCTCTGGCTGGAGAGAAAATATAAATTGCTAATAACATCATGTATGAAACAGAGAACATCACTACAGATTCTCCAGTTATTAGAAAGATTATAAGGAACATTTTGAAGAAAGTTATGACAATAAGTTTAACAACTTTACATAAAATGAACAAATTCCTTAAAAGAAACAATTTTATTCAGATTATTTAGAAATCTGAAAGCTCTCTATTTATTAAATAAGTTAAATATGGCAATAAATACTTTCCTACAAAGGAAACTCCAGGCCAATATTGCATAATGGCAAACTCAAATATTTGATGAAGAAATAATATAACTCAATACTAAGAAAAACTGAGAAGAAAATTTTAACAGACATTTCACCAAAGAACATACATGGATATCAAACAGCATATGAAAAAATGTTCATCACCATTAGTCATTAGAGATATTTATAGTAAAATTATATGCCTCTACACACCCAGTAGAATGTCTAAAACTAAAAAAAAATTTATAATACCAAGTATTGGTGAGGATTGCAATGACCGGTAGTCTAATACAGTAAGGGCAGGGAGTAAAACGATAGAACCACCTTAGAAAGCACTTTAGTGAGCTATATAAAGTTAGACAGATACCTACCCTATGACCCAGTAGTTCACTCCTGGATATTTAACCAGAAAAAAATAAAACATGGTTCCGCAAATAACTTATATGAATATTTATAATAGCTTTACTCCTAATAGTCACAAACTTGACACATTCAAATAAGTAAGTTCTATGTTCATACAATGGACTAGTCAACATCATAAAATAAAACTTGAAGATAAACACATTAACATGGAATAATCTCAACAAAATTAAGCTCGACAACAGGATCTAGACACACAAAAAATATATTGTATGTAGGTTTCTATTAATATAACATTTCAGAACAGGATAAAACAATCTATAGTGTTTTAAGTCATATTGAGTTTTGTGTGGAGTGGCAAGGAAAATGGTGATGGAGCTGCAGAGCCACAAGGGGAATTTTAAGGTATCCCATATCATGATTGCTGTAGTGTCACATGAATGTATATAGGTGTCAAAACATATCAGATAATATCAGATAATATTGATGCATTTTATTGTCTATAAAGAATACTTCAGTAAAACTGATTTTTAAAAGGAAATGTGAAAAACCTATGTGGAGAAAACTACAAAATATATTGAAAACCTGAACAGTTACTTAATAAAAGTAGAGAGACACTTTATTTCCTGTCTAAGAGATCATTACTGAAAATCAATTTTCTTAACATATTAAGTTTTGGTATAAACACTTGCAGCATCCATCACATTTTGTGCAAATTCAGAAATAAAATTTAATTAATTAAATTCAAGGATTAAAGTTTATCTTATCTGTAAATTAAATAGAATACATTAAATTTAATTATTTAATTGAGCACAATTAAATATTTCACATGAAATATTCATTAAATGGAGATAGACTTTCTGGCCATAAACTGGGCATCAAGAAGTCAGACAGGAAAATGATGATTTCAACTCATAGCTAATATTTTTAGACATTGGAAATAATATGAAGAGCTGAATGAAAAATATTGAATGAATACAGCAAAAGAAATATTACTATCTACAAAATAGAGTTCTTGCATATCAATAAAAGTGATATCACAATAAGAATTAGCAGAAGATATGAATAAATATTTCACAGAAATTTACTTGAGAAATTAATTCTGAAAATCTGAATGTCACTGGATTACAGTACTTGTCAATAAAATGTAGGATGAACTTTTACCCATGCAAAAGGAGATACTAAAATATTCAATAAATATTTCCCAGTGTATTTTAAAATGGGCATTCTCAACTAACTAGTTTTAGAAAAGTAGACTGGTAAAACTTTTGGAAATCCTTATTCAAAGTCTCAAGAAACTTGAAGTATTCAGATTCTTCTCTAGTAATTTTCTGAGAAATTTTACAAAAGCAATAACCAGAACTGTAGCAAAATTTTATGTATAAAGATGCTAATCATATAATTATTTAGATATAGCCTCAAATACAATATTAAATATTAAAACAGTGACTTACACATATATAATTTATATCATCCCCATCATATGTATCCACATATTTCATAATTGCATTTTAATATATGTAAAACATAAAGAAAAAATTATCAACATTTCTAATTAGGTTTTTCAATTCTTTAGTACATTTTCAATTAGAGAAAAATTTTAAAAATTGTATTGACAGTATAGACAATATAAAACAGTAGAAATGAATTATTGGACAAAAACGTGATTTGGTTTATATCCCTAAGAACTGATAATTCATAGTGTTGTTTAATTGACTTAAATTTTACCTCTATTTCTTCATAGCCAATAGATATGGCTTAGAACTACCAATTTTTGTTTATTTCATCTCTAAAAGTAGCTGTCAAAGTGGAAAAATAAATCAAAATCTTGCATGTGTTGATTTCCCATTTCCCTCTGCTCCTCTTCTTCTAATTCAACACGATGAAAAAGTGAATGGAAAATTATTTTATGTGTGAAATCAAGGAACTAATTTTGTATTTCTTTTTCTTAAAATCCCCCAAGTATGAAAAGTATGCCCGTGGCCATTACAAGCTCACATTCTCATCCTTGAGCCTTGTTCGAACATTTTAGCAAATTGTTCTCGCTTTAACAAATGCTGTTGGCTGAAAAAAAAAAGTGACAAAATGATATAAATGTTACATTTTTAGGTAGGGTTATGGTTTAAAAACCATCTTTAAGTGGGAGAATTGCGTTTAACTGGAGACCAGAAAACCTGCCAAGTGTGTGTCAAAAATGGATTTTAAAAATCTTTGTAAGTTCAGTCACTGATTGATATGCTTCGAAAGACTTCACTTAGGAGAAATCCCTATTTGCAATGCTCGAAAATGGAAAAGGAGAAGAAATAAACTTACTTACCTCATTTATAAAAAGATTAGCAGAGGCAGTAGTAATTTTACCTTTAAAAAATTACCAGTGAACTTAGTGCTGGTGAAACTGCGAGACAGAAGCCAAGTACATGTTGGCTTGTGTTCTGTGGATTGCCCCTCACATTTCTGCCCATAATCCTTAGCTCTCACCTTGAAACATCTGTTTGTTAGAAGAGACTATCTGTCAAACTGAGCTATGTAAAAATTGTTCTGTGCTTTGAAAATGTAGAGGAATAGAGTAAAATCTTAAGCTCTCTTTTCCTCTGTAATCTGAGCATTCAACCCAAAATATTTGCAATTAAACTAATCAGCTCATTAGTCCTCTTCTCGGTTACCAAATCTAGTGTTTATAGAAAAAAGTATGATTTAAAAATGTGAAATAAAACGAATACAAACTTCCTAAGTGGGGATTAGAAATTGTACAATATTTATTTAAGTTGAAGCAAAAATTCAAACTGTTATTTCAGTTTGGAGGGGTTAAATTAAAAATAATTTAAATTTAAGAAAATTTAAAGTATTTTTGATATTAATACCACTGTTACTCATTTGGCACTTTTGACTACAATTTATGTAATGAAATAAATGGCATCAAATATTGCTCTCACCACTATTAAGAAAGCAAAAAGAGACCTGTGTGTAAATCTACACTCCATTGATTAACTAGTGTCACAGTTTTGGACGACTTAATTTAGTCTTTCTAAACCTCAGATTCTGCTTCTGCGAAAATCAGATGGATAATTCTGTCTTCCAGAGTGTGCAATATAATACTTACATGTCCCTCAGTTGGTCATTTATCAAGCAACTTTGTAAAGAATAAAATGATAGAGGTACAGTTTGCTGAAAAATGAAGCACTTAACTAGTCTTCAGATTCATTTAGATACATGGAAAAGATTAGTCATTACTGACACACTAATTACTGTAAAATTAAAAATTAACACATGCTTACTTTGTATTTCACCATCATAAAGTTTTTTCTACTTACATCTTTTCGATAGAAATGATAAACAGAAATCCTATGATATCGCTAGGTTGATTTTCATAGTTCCAAGGACTGTTAATTTTACTTATAATTTTGGGATTATAAATCTTTACTAAACAAAATTGAATTTATTAGTGTTTGGTTATAGATAACTTCAAGATGTTTGTTCACTTAAAATTGTAAACTATACTTGTCATAGGCGGTTGACTATGCCCACCAAAGTTATAGTTAGCTCACCATCTTTGATTTGACTCTATTCTGTAAATTTGTAAGTGAAATGTATTGACTTGGTTTTGTGAAAGCATTAAGATCCTTTAAATCCCAATCCTCTCTCTATAGCTTGTTTATTTATTTTAAGCAATTCAACAGAATGCTTATTACATCGATATCCAAAAGTTTGTAGCTAGAGAAAAACCTAATGTAAGATTTTCATGAATTTACAATTTAATTGAGAAACATGCTGACCATGTATGAGCTTCTATCCTAGATAAAATTATATCAAACAGGGATTTGAAAAGGGAGGAATTTAAACATCTAGAACAAGTTTGTAATAAAACCTTAATATCACCGTTGTCGTAAAGAATATAATCCAACTACATGAAAGCCACTCGCTATTTTAATGAATAGAGAACTTCAAATACCTTAGTTTATTTGATCAAAGAAAATGTATCTGATATTCCTAGGATTGCATCAATATAAGGCTGTCTGCTTGCCTGTTGTTTAACACAAGCATTGGGCCTCCTTTACCCTCCCCCACAACTTATCATTGCGACTTTACATGTAAAGTTCATATCCCTCATATTCCTTAGCGTGGTGTGTCAGGCTCCCAATGACCTATCTCAATACTTACCCGGCACGTACAAGTGGCACCACCTGTAATTTATAGGGCAAAAATAATTAATTATTCTCAGTACTCAGAATGTAGCATACTGTTCACCATCTCTGTATATTTGTACATGTTATCAACTCCATCTGATTTTCCCCTCTATCTGTACATTGGAAAAAATCTACCCATTCTTCAACACTTCATTCTCTTTATTGTAGGCTCCTCCTCCTTCATCATACTATAGATTATTCCATACTTCAGTTATAGTATGTTTCAATCATATGTCTCCTTTTCTCTCTTGTCCATTAGTATTTAGTTCTCAAAAGTATTTATAGTTAGAAGCTCTTTGAGAACAAGTATGCCATTTTATTGATATGTGTCACCTATGTTCTAAGAGGCTCAATGAGTTAATGATGAATGAAAATGAAACGGCTAGAGAAGAAAAGAAACAAAGTATTTTCAATGGAAGATCACCCTTGTCTTCTTTAAAGTCACTGTGCTGAAAAAAAGTGAACTATTCATCACTCAAAGAACATATTTAAAACTCTCACACTTTCTCTACTTCCTACAATTTCTTTTTTTAGGGTACATTTTCTTTTATAATTAATTATAAAAGCTAAGAATATCTGAATACACTATTGATTTTAATAATAATCTGTCAATATTGTTCATTAATTGCAACGAATGCACTATACTAATATGAGATGCTAATAGGGGAACTTGTTGCAGAAGATGTGGGAACTCAGTGCTATCATCACAGTTTTTCTGTAAATCTAAGACTGTTCTAAAATATAAAGATTGTTATGGGCTGAATTGTGTCCCCCTTGCCCCAAACTCATATGTTGAAGTCCTAACCTCCAGTACCTCAGAATGTGACTATATTTGGAGATAGGGTCTTTAAAACGGTAATTGAGTTCAAATGATGTCATTAGGATGTGCCCTGACACAATATGACTAGTGTCCTTATAATAAGAGGACATTGAGGCACAGAGACACAGGGAGGAGGACCATATGACGACACGGGGAGAAGACGACAATCTACAAGCCAAGGAGGGAGGCCTGGGAAGAAATCAACCCTGCCAAAACCCTGATCTTGGGCTTCTAAACTCTAGAACTGTGGGGAAATAAGTTTTTGTTTCTTAATCAACTCAGTCTGTGGCATTTGTTATGGCAGGCTTAGCAAGCCAATAGAGCTGTTAAAAAAAGTATAAAGTGTAAATTCAGATCACATCTCACATCATTCTGCTTTTAATTCTATCTATTGCTGACGTCCTGTGCTCATGTGGTTGTCTTCATTTAGATGATATACATGGTTTATTGTACCTTTTTCTTTTCCCCTTTAAAGTGTGCTCTCTGTGGAAATCAGATCTCATTATTGTTTGTTTATGATTTTGATTCCTACTTGTGTGTGTGTGTATGTGTACAGTTTCTATACCCAATGATTTTGTCTGTATATCAAACATGATATCTCTTAATCAAAGAGAACTTCCCTGAAAATTGTCTATGCCTCTTTTCTTGGTATAATTTTTTTCTTCATAGAGTTTATAACCATGTAATATAATCATTATGTTCAACCATAGTAGGATGAAAGCTCGATGAGATGAAGGAGTTTATTAGTCTTATTGCCTGTTTTGTCTCCAGCAGCCAGATCAGTGCCTGGGGCATGTCATATTACTGAATCATACAGTATGTAGTCTTTTCAGATTGCTTTCTTTCACTTAACAATATGAATTTTAACTTCCTTTATGTATTTTCATGACTTTATAGCTCATTTCTTTTCATCACCGAATAATATTCCATTGCATAGACATGCCACAGTTTGTTTATCCATTCACTCATTGAGGGGCACCTTGGTTGCTGCTAGTTTTTAAGAATTATGGATAAAACTGCTATAAACATTCAGGTGCAGGTTTTATGTGGCATGACTTCTGAAATCAATTAGATAAATACCCAGGAGTGCGAATGTTGGATTGTATGGTAAAACAATTTTCAGCTTTATAAGAAACTGCCAAACTGTCTTCCATTGTGGATGTACTATTTTGTACCCCCACTAGCAATGAATGAGAGTTCCTATTGCTCTATATCCTTTCTAGTATTTGGTATGGTCAATTTTTTTAAGCCATCCTAATAGATGTGTAGTGGTATCTCATTGTTTGAATTTGTAATTTCCTAACGACAAGTAATGTGGAAAATCTTTTCATTTGCTTATTTGCCATCTATATATCTTGTTTTATTTGTGTTTGTATCTTTTTCCTGTTTTCCGCTGGGTAGTTTGTTTCCTTATTGTTGAGTATTAAAGATTCTTTGCATTTTTTGGATACAGATCCTTTATAAGTTATGTATTTTGCAAACATTTTCTTTCAATCTGTGGCTTTTCTTCTCATTCTCTGAATAGTATCCTTCACAAATAAGATTTTTTTAGTTTTAATAGAGTCTAATATCAAATTTTTCCTTCATCACTCATGCTCTTGGTATTGTATCTATAAACTCTTCATGAAACTCAAGATCACATAGATATTCCCCGATGATTTTTTTCAGAAATTTTATAACTGTGTTTTACCTGTACGTGATCCATTTTGAGTTAATTTTTGTAATAGCTGTAAGTTCTGTGTCTAGGTATGATTTTTGCATATGAATGTCTAATTATTCCAGCACTATTTGTTGAGAGACTTTCCTTGACACATTGAATTGACTTTATTCTTTGTCAAAGATGAGTGTATTTGTGTAGGTATATTTGTGTGGCTCTTTATTCTGTTTCATTTATCTATATGCCTCTTCTTTTGCCAATAACAGTCTATCTTGATTACTGTAGATTTATAGTAAGCTTTGAAGTCAGCTACTCCTGCAACTTCATTCTTTTTTAGTGTTGTGCTGTATATTTTGGGACTCTTGCTTTTCTGTATAAACTTTAGATTGTCGATATTGATAAAATAGCTTAATGGGATTTTGTTGGGGATTGCATTGAATGTTCTGATCAAGTTGAAAATAATTGACATCTTAACAGTATCAAGTGAACACAGAATATCTCATTTATTTAGATTTTTAAAAAATTTTTGGTGGGCCCATCAGTCAAGTCCGAGTGCTCTGCTTTGTTGGTCCACACTTTCACTGGTTTGCATCCTGGGCGTGGACCTAGCACTGCTCATTAAGCCATGCTGAGGTGGCATTCTACATAGCAGAACTAGAAGGACCTACAACTAGAATATACAACTATGTATTGGGGGGCTTTGGGGAGAAGAAGGACAGAAAAAAGATGGGCAACAGATGTTGGCTCAGGGCCAATCTTGAAAAAAGATTTTTTTTTAAACAGAGTTTTGTAGTTTCCGTGTATAGATGCTATATGGGTTTTATTAGATCTACACCTAAGTATCTCATTTTTTTTCTTCTAATGTAAATGGTATTGTGTTTTTAATTGCAAATCCTAAGTGTTCATTGTGGGTATATAGGAAAACAATTGACTTTTGTATAATAACCATATGTCCTGTGATCGTGTTAGTTCCAAAGGTTTTTGTCATGTCATCTGCTAAGAAAGACAATTGCACGTTTTCCTTCCCAATCTGCATTTTGTTTTATTTTATTATCCTTTTACACTAGTTTGGATTTCCATATAATTTTGAAAAGCAGCAGTGAGAACAGTGCCCTGTTTTCAATCTTGGGAGAAAAGCATCCGGTTTCTTGTGATTATATATGAAGTTAACTGTAGGTTTTTTATAGTTGTTTCTTTTCAAGTTGAGAAAGTATGTTTCTATTTCTAATTTGTTGAAAATTTTTATCAAAAAATAAAAAAACTACTTTTTATCAAGAATGGGCATTGGATTTTTTGAAATGTTTTTTCTATATTAATTGATATAGTCTTATAATCTTTCTTTAGCTTCTTGAATATGATGGATTATATTTACTTATTTTTTAATGTTGAATCAGCCTTGTATACTTGGAATAAGTCTCGTTTGGATGTGGTGTATAAGTCTTTTCATACATTTTTGCATTCAGTTTGCTAGTATTTTGTTGAAGTTTTATTACATCTATATTTATGAGAGATATTGGACTGTAGTTTTTCCTGTCTGGAATTATTTTTATCATCTTTTGTTATTAGGTTAACGTTGACCTCATAGAATGAGTTAGAAAATGTCCCCTTGTGTTTCCAGTCTCCAGAAGAGATTATATAATATTGGTATCATTTCTTTCTTAAATGTTTGATAGAATTCACCTTGACATCATCTGGGCTTCATGCATTCTTTTTGTAAACTTATAAATTATTGATTAAATTTCCTAATTGCTATAGGCTTGTTCAGATTATCTAGTTCTCTTTCTGTGAATTTCAGTATGTGTGTCTTTGAAGGGATTTATTTGTCTCATCTAAGTTGTCAAATTTATGGGCAGAGAATTGTTCATAGAATCCTTTATTATCCTTTTAATGTCCATGTGATCAGCAGTGATGGTTTCTCTTCCATTTCTGGCATTCATAATGGTTTCTCCTCTCCATTTTTCTTAGTTTGGCTAGAGTTTTATCAACTCTATAGATCTTTTCAAATAACTGGTTTACTTTCATTGATTTTCTCTATTGTTTTCTTGTTTTCAATTTTATTGATTTCTGCTCTAATTATTGTTTCTTTTTTCTACTTCCTGTAGTCTAAAATTGCTCTCCTTTTTCTAATATCCTAAAGTGGAATCTTGGTTATTGATTACAGATCTTTCTTATTTTCTAATATATTTAATGCTTTAATTTTTATTCTAGGCATTTACTCACTGCTTTCACCACATCCCATAAATTTTGAAAAGTTGTGTAAACTGTTCTATCAAAAAGTTTAACATTAATTCAAAATACTTTATAATTTTTCTTGATATTTTTCTTTCACTCATAATTTATTAAACAGTATGTTCTTTTAATTTCCTAATATTTTGATGTTTTCCAGGTATCTTTCTGTTGTTAATTTCTAGTTTAATTCCATTGTTGTCTGAGAACACACTTTATGTGATTTCTATTATTTTCCATGTGTTAGGGTGTATTTTGTGTACCTGTTTTCTGGATGTTCTATGTAAGTTTGAGAACATGTGTATTCTGCTTTTGTTTAATGGAATATTCTATCAATGTCAATTACATCAATTTGATTGATAATATTTTTGAGGTCAACCATATCCTTACTGATTTTCTGTCTACTTGATCTACCAATTACTGAAAGAGGGATGTTGAAGTATACAATTATAAAATTGGTTCTGGCTATTTCTCCTTGCAGTTCTATCATTCTTGCCTCATGTAATTTGACAGTCTATTATTAGGTACATACACAATAAGGATTGTTATGTTTTCTTGGAAAACTGTATTCTTTATGTAATGACCCTTTTATCCCTGATTATTTTCCTTGTTCTGAAATCTGCTGTTTCTGAAATAAATATAGCTACTCCAGCTTTTCTTTTTTCTTTTTTTTTGTGAGGAAGATTGGTCCTGTGCTAACATCTGTTGCCAATATTCCTCTGTTTTATATGTGGGATGCTGCCACAGCATGGCTTAATGACTGTTGTGTGGGTCCTTCCCTGGGATCCAAACCAGCAAACCCTGGGCTGCCAAAGTGGAGCACGTGAACTTAACCACTATGCCACTGAGCAGGCCCCTCTATCTTTCCTTTAGACTATTGTTATCACGGTATATCTTTTTACTTCCCTTTACTTTTATTCTTCAGCCAATCAAAAAGTTTTCACTGAGTCATTGCTCTACTTTTTGTGTGTGTATGTGGTAAAATACACATAACATTTGCCATCTTACCCTTTTTAAATGTACACTTCAGTGGTACTAGATACCTTCACATTGTTCTGCGATCATCACCACCATCCATCCCCATATCTCTTTTTATCCTGTAAAACTAACATTTTATACCCATTGAACAATAAAAATCCCCATTTTCTCCTCCCTTAAATTTCTGGGAACCACCATTATACTTTCTGTCTTTATGATTTTGACTATTCTAAGTATCTCTTGTAAGTGGAATCATACAGTACTTGTCTTTTTGTGATTGGTTTATTTCTCTTAGCATAATGCCCTGAAGCTTCAACCATGTTGTTGCATGTCAGAATTTCCTTTCTTTTTAAGGCTTACTAATATTCTACTGTATATACATAAATCACATTTTGCTTATCTATTAATTCATCTATGGCCACTTCTATTGCTTTCATGTTTTAGCTGTTGAGAATAATGCCGCTGTAAACATGAATATAAAAATATCTCTTTGAGACTTTCACTTCTGTTGGGTATTTACCCAGAAGTAGAATTGCCGGATCATATGGTAATTCTATTTTTAAATTTTTGAGGGACAGCCATACTGCTTTCCACAGGGAATGTAACATTTTATATTCTCATCAATGATACATAGATATTCCAATTTCTCTAGTTCCTTGTCAGGATTTATTATTCTCTGTTTTTTTGATAGTAGCCATTCTAATGGATGTGAGATGATATCTCATTATAGTTTTGATTTGCATTTCCCTAATGATTAGTGATGTTGAGCATCTTTTCCTGTGCTTATTGGCCATTCATATATCTTCTTTGGAGAAATATCTATTCAAGTCCTTTGCCCATTTTTTCTATTGGGTTGTTTGGTTTTTTGCTGTTGAGTTTTAGTTCTCTATATATTCTGGATATTAATTCTTTATCAGATATATGATTTGCAAATAATTTCTCCCATTGTGTGTTTTGCCTTTTTATGCTGTGGATAGTGTCTTTTGATGCAAAATTTTTTCAAAAAAAATTTGTGCAGCCCAATTTGTCTATTTCTTCTTTTGTTACTTATTCCTTTTGTGTCATGTCATGTCAAGATATCATTGCCAAATCCAATGTCATGAAGCTTTTGTCCTATGTTTTCTTCTAAGACTTGTATTATTTTAGACCTTACATTTAGGTACTTGATCCATTTTAGTTAATTTTGTACATAGTGTTAGATAAGGGTCCAAATTCATTATTTGCATGTGGCTATCTCGTTTTCGCAGCGCTATTTTTTGAAAAGACTGTCATTTCTTCATTGAATAATTTAGACACTCTTATTTTTGGACTCTCTATTCATCTTCCAATTCATAAATGTGAGGTGTATTTCCATTTATTTATATCTTCTTTAATTTCTTTCTGCAATGTTTTGGAGTTTTCGTTGTACAAGTTTTTCATCTCCCTGGTTAATTCTTAAGTATTTTATCCTTTATGATGCTACTGTAAATGGAATTATTTTTGAAGTTTTATTTTCAGATTGTTCATTTTGTATAGAAATGCAACTGAATTTTTTTCTTTTTATTTTAGGAAGATGAATCCTGAGCTAACATCCACCACCAATCCTCCTCTTTTTGCTGAGGAAGATTAGCTCTGAGCTAACATCCATGACCATCTTCCTCTATTTTATATGTAGGATGCCTGCCACAGTATGGCTTGATAAGTGGTGTGTAAGTCCATGCCCGGGATCTGAACCAGCAAACCCTGGGCCGCTGAAGCAAAGTGCGTGAACCTAACCACTACATCACCGGCTGGCCCCAAAATGCAACTGATTTTTACCTGTTGACTTTGTATCCTGCTACTCTGTTGAATTCGTTTATTAGTTCTAACAGCTTTTTTGTGGAATTTTTAGGATTTTCTATGTATAAGATTATATCATCTGCAAAAAGATAATTTTACATCTTCCTTGACAATTTGGATTTTTATGGTATTCTAATTACACATATGCTACACCTTTTGAAATCCAAGAATGCTATACATTTCTTGCATATCTGATCTGTTTTGTTTTTAATTCTTTTTTTACTCTATGCATTTATTGTTGGTAAGTTTCTATTGAACTATTTTCGTGCTTACTCATTCCTTCTTCAGCAGTATCCAGCCCACTGTCAAGTCTACCAAAGGCATTCTTTAGATTTTACAATGTTTCTGATTTTTCCATTTCATTTTGATTCTTAGAATTTCCATTACTCATCTATTCTTGCGTGTTGTCTACTTTTCCACTTAAACTCTTAGGACATTAATCATAGTTATTTTAAGTTCCCTGTTTGATAATGACAACAACTGTGTCACATCTGAGTCTGATTCTGATGCTTTATTTGTCTGTTCAGAGTGATTTTTGTTGGATTTTTTTCTTGCTTTTTAGCATGACTTGTAATTTTTTGTTGCAAGCTGGACACAATGAATAGAATAAGAGAAAGTGAGTTAAACAGGTTGTTAGTGTGAACTTTTATATTAATTTGGGTAGGGGTTGGAGTCTTGCTAATGTTTGCTGTAGTGGTAAATGCTAGAGGCTTCAAATTCCTCTCATATCCTTGTTTTTATCTCCCTTATTGTCTATGGGCATCTCTAAGAACTCTTCCTGAGATTGAATCTGAATCTCGTAGCTCCTTTAGCTATAATCCATTATTCTGGAGCATTGGTGATGTGGTGGAGAGATGTGAAAGGAAAGTTTTCTAAAATCCTGTGATTAAATCTCCACCTTTCAGAGAGCCAGTGTTCCTGGACTGAGACCACCATAAATGTTTCTTAGCTCCCCCTACACACACCTTAAGTGAAATAAGAAGACTACAAGGGACTTACTCAAAAAATGCCCTGTCTCAAGGTAGCTAAAACTCTGGTAAAGTCTTTTCCTCTTCAAAGTAGTCCTCTACTGTATTTCACAGTGGTTACTTCTCCCCTATCAATGCAAAAGCCAATATAGGATCTTTCTTGGCTGTTCACCGTAGAATCTGCTGTGGTTCCTGTAGGTAAAACCCATGAGAACATAGGGGCATTCCTATGACCACGACCTGCAATAGGAAGTTTTTCACTCTCATGTATGTCCATACTCAGCTTCCAGGAATTTGTCAAAATTATGATTCAAGACGTCCTACAATTTCATTGCTCTCTAGACTCAGCTAACTTGCTAGATTTTGGGTGGTTTGCCCTGTAGCCTCAATTCTCTGATGGGTCCATGAAGAGTTGTTGATTTTCTGTTTGTTTAGCTTTTTCTCTTGTAAGAATGGCAGTAACAGTTTCCAATCTCTCTACATGTTTCAGCTGTAACCAGAAGGCCTGCACCTAACATTTTATTATGAAATTTCCCAAATATTAACTATAAAGTACTTAAGACACATAGATATGCAACTTAAGTACATAGGTGTATAAACAACCTATAGAAATATAGGGAAAATTGATCCCAATGTATGCTTTTTACCCAGTTCCAGCAGTTACCAACATGTTTACCTTTGGCCGAACCCTCCTCCACACCACTTTAATATGGATATGACCTCACGTATGTCAAAAAAACCCAGAGACCATATAAGTTCACCTAGAAGTAATCAATATTAACCTTAAAAAATGACATTTTCTCCATATTCACAATATCATCATCATGCCAGACAATAACAATAATTATGCAACATCCTCACATAGTCAGTCCTTTTTGAAACTTTCTAAGATATCCAAAATTTGTCTTTTCATATTTGGTTAGTTTTATGAACAAAGACTCATTCAAACCTCTATCAACACCCATTAAAGAAAGACAGCATAATCCAGACTGTGCATAATATACATGTGCACAATGTCCATCCTACAGTAAATAAAGGACTAGTCATGCAAGGGAGCAAATAAAATATGACCCATTATCAAGAAAAAAGTGATTAATAGAAATGGACTGAGAAATGACTCCATTATTCGAAATAACAGAGAAGGACTTTAGGATATCTGCAATGAGTATGTTCTATGACTAAAGGAAGAAATATGCATAATGAAGAAAAAGATGGAGAATGTCAGTGGGGAAATGGATACTATGTGAAAAACAAAAACTAAAGCACCCAAATGGAAATTTTAGAACTGAGAAATACCACATATGAAGTAACAAATTCCCTGGATTGTCTTAATAGCAGATGGAGATTTCAAAGTAAAGAATCAGCAAAAACTAAAGATGAATAAATAGAAAACATTCATTCTGAAGAACAACAAAACATGACTGAAAATAATCAAAAAAGGCAGAGCCTCAGAGACAACAGACATTGTCAAGTGTTTTAGCATATGTGGACTATGAGTTCCGGAGGACAGAGGAGGAAACATAAGACATAAAATATATTTAACAAATAACGTCTAAAAATTTCTCCAAATAAGCCAAAGACATACACTTCCATATGCAAAAAATTCGGCAAACCCCGCATAGAAAAAATTCAAAGAACAGTAAAACTAGTAGTTAAACTTCTGTAAGTCAAAAATAGAAAATAGAAAATCACAAATGCTGCAAGAGAAATAACACAACTTATAAACACATGAAAAATAATACAAGTGTGACCAAAAAGCAGAGGCCTGAAGATAGTGGAATGAAAACTTTAATGTGCGAAAGACAACAATTAACTTAATATTCTATATCCAATAAAAATATTCTTCAGGGGGCTGGCCCCGTGGCTGAGTGGTTAAGTTCTCAGGTTCTGCTGCAGCGGCCCAGGGTTCAGATCCTGGGCAGGGACATGGCACTGCTTGTCAGGTCACGTTGAGGTGGCATCCCACATGCCACAACTGGAAGGACTCACAACGACGATATACAACTATGTACGGGGGGTTTGGGGAGATAAAGCAGAAAAAAAATAAAAGGAAGATTGGCAACAGTTGTTGGCTCAGGTGCCAATCTTTAAAAAAAAAAAAGAAAAGAAAATATTCTTCAAAGATAAGAGTAAAACCTTATGAATTAAATATGAGAGCTCATTGATAGCAGAACTGTAATAGAATAAGAAAATGCTAACCAGAAGGAAACTCACATCTACAGAAAAGAATAAAGAGCACTAGATATTTTAAATCTGTGTGTAAATATATTTGGCAACCTTTTTTTTCCTTCTTAGTTTATTAGCATTTTAACAACTGTTAAAATGTAAAAATTATAATACTGTATTCTGAGTTAAATAATGTATGTACAATGTAAAATATACAACCACAAGAGCACACACAATGGATTTAAATTGCATTTTGTTGCTGAAAGTGTCTTATGTTTTGCGTGAAGTGGTAAAATATTAACTCTATAGAGACAGTAATGTGTTAAGTGTGCATATTTTGTCTCAAAATTAACCACTGAAATCATAAAGTATGAATAAAGAGACAACAGATAAGTAAAACGGATTGGAAAAATACACTTTTTAATTATTTTATTGAGGTCATATTGGCTTATAACAATGTGTAAATTTCAGGTATACATTATTATATATCACTTTCTGCACAGACTGTGTTGTATTCAACCAATAGTCTAGCTTTTATCTGTCACCATACATATGTGCCCCTTTACTCCTTTCACCCTCCTCCCACCCCATTCTCCTCTGCTAACCACTAATCTGTTTTCCTTATCTATGTGTTTATCTTCCACATCAGAGTGAAATCATATGGTGTTTGTCTTTATCTGGTTTATTTCACTTAGCATAATACCCTCAAGGTGCATCCATCCTGTTGAAAATAGCAATATTCTGTCTTTTCTATGGATGAGTAGTATTCCATTATACACACACACACACACACACCACATCTTCTTTATCCATTTATCCATTGATGGGCACTTGGGTTGCTTTCACATCTTGGCTATTGTGAATAATGCTATGATGAACAAAGGGGTGCATAAGTCTCTTTGAATTGTTGATTTCATGTTCCTTGGATAACTACCCAGTAGTGAGATAACTGGATCATATGATATTTCTATTTTTATTTTTTTCAGGAATCTCCATACAGTTTTCCATAATGGCTGTACCAGTTTCCATTCCTACTAGCAATGTCTGAGGGTTCCCTTTTCTCCACATCCTCTCCAACATTTGTTATTTCTTGTCTTGTTAATTATAGCTCATTCTAAAAGATGTAAGTTGATATCTCATTGTAGTTTTGATTTGCATTTGCCTGATTAATGATGTTAAACATCTTTTCATGTGCCTGTTGGCCATCTATAAATGTTCTTTGGAAAAATGCCTGTTCATATCCTCTGTCCTTTTTTTGATCAGGTTGTTCATTTTTTTTTGTTGAGTTGTATGAGTTCTTTATATGTTTTGGAAATGGATCCCTTGTCAGATAAATGATTTGCAAATATTTTCTCCTAGTTGGTTGGTTGTCTTTCATTTTGTTCATGGTTTCTTTTGTCTTGCAGAAGCTTTTTAGTCTAATTTAGTCCCATTTGTTTATTTTTTCTTTTGTTTCCCTTGTGTGATTTGAGAAGTTACTGATGTCAAAGAAGTGTATTGCCTATATTTTCTTCTAGCAGTTTTAATTTCAGTTCTTACATGTAAGTCTTTAATCCATTTTGAGTTAATTTTTGTGTATAGTGTAAGATAATGGTCTACTTTCATCCTTTTGCATGTGACTGTCCAGTTTTCCCAACACCATTTATTGAAGAGAAAGTCAATCAATATGATACACCACATTAAAAAAATGAGGAATCAGAATCACATGATCATTTCAATAGATGCAGAGAAAGAATTTGACAAGACCCAACATCCATTTATGATAATTCTTCCAATAAAATGGCTATATAAGGAAAGTACCTCAACATAATAAAGGTCATATATGACAAACCCACAAACCCACAGCCAACATCTTACGCAATTTTGAAAAACTGAAAGCCATTCCTCTGAGAAAAAGAACAAGACAAAAGTGTCCACTCTCACCACTCTTATGCAATATAGTACTGGAAATTTTGACCAGAGCAATTAGTCAAGAAAGAAATAAAAGGGATCCAAATTAGAAAAGAAGTAAAACTCTCACTGTTTGTGTATGACATGATTCTTTATTTAGAAACCCCTAAAGAATCCACCAGAAAACTATTAGAAATAATCAACAACTACAGCAAAGTTGGAGGGTACAAAATCAACATACAAAAATCAGTTGAATTTCTATACACTAGCAACAAACTAGCAGAAAGAGAAGTCAAGAGTAAAATCCCATTAACACTCACAACAAAAAGCATACAATATCAAGGAAGAAATTTAACCAAGTAGGTGAAAGACCTGATATCTATAAGATATTATTGAGAGAATGGGAGAGGACATAAAGAAATGGAAAGATATTCTATGCTTACAGATTGGAAGAATAAACATAGTTAAAATATCCATACTGCCTAAAGCAATCTACAGATTCAGCGTAATCACAATCAGAATCCCAAAGACATTCTTCATGGAAATAGAGCAAGAACACTAAAATTTATACAAAAACAACAATAGACCCCGAATAGCCAAAGCAATCCTGAGAAAAAAGAATAAAGCTGGAGGTATCACAATTCCTGACTTTAAAATATACAAAGAAGTTATAATAATCAAAACAGCTTGGTACCGGAAGAAAAACAGGCACAAAGATCAATGGAACAGAATTGAAAGCCCAGAAATAAACTTATTCATCTGTGGACAGCTAATCTTCAACAAGGGAGCCAAGAACATACAATGGAAAAAGGAAAGCTTCTTCAATAAATGTTAAAATATTTGATTAAATGAAAAAGAAGCAGGTAACAAGGAGCAGAGAAGAAAAATCACATATGACAACTAGAAAATGAAAAGTAAGATAGTACATAGAAACTGAAGTTATGAGCAATGAACTTGAGTTTATTTCTACCATCTAGTTATTTTCTATTTACCTCCTATTTTATGCTCCCTCCCCACTTTTTCCTTTCACTGGGAGTATACAAGGATTTATCATTATCTTTGCCTTTAAAAAATAAAATAATTATGTCTAAATTTAACTATCTAACCACCATTATGAGGATTTATTAAAGTTTATAGGATTTTCTTGAAGGATGATAAGACTGAAAATTATGGCATATTCTTAAGCGTCTTGATATTATGAACATAGCAGTCATTTCATAATATTACTTTTAACTTAACGTAAAAGATCAAGAACTTAGGTGAACAAATAAATAGGAAAACTAAAGAATTAATAAGAATAATTAAGTATAATGGCTTACATGATAATATCACTTACTAGAATCGTTCTACAAAAAATGTATGTATAGATGACAAATAAGGAAATGGATTGAATAGATAGAATGAGGAAGTCAGTATATGCCAAAATAGATATTTTAGTTTAATGTGGAGAAAACATTGGATAATTAAATCACAAAAAATTAAGTTCCAAATATATTACAATGTAAAAATAAAGTTGTAGGAGAGTTGGAGTGATCTGTATGGCTCAGATAACATCAAAGGGAAACAAAAATCTGATAAAAATATCTACCACACATGCAACAGATAAAACATTATAGAAAGTGCATTAAATGAACCTATCCATTTGTTATAAAAGAGCATACACCCAACAGAAAAAATAAGATAAATAAGTTAATTAAGCTATTCCAAAAATTGAACTTTAAATCTTATCAATATTGGTTACTTACTACTTAAAGAGATGCAACAATCAAAGAAACTATCTGAAAACTTTTTTAATTCATTTTTCAGAAATGAGAAAGAATTATAATAACCAAAGACAAGACAATAAAAAGTCCCCTCATACATTGCTTGTGAAATGAGATTTACTGTAATTTTTTGGACAAATTCATTTGTAATATTCTTTTTCAGCAATGCCCCTTCCGGCTTTCGATCTATAAGAAAAATAAAAACCACCATACAAAAGGATAAGCAGACAAAAAGACTTATATTTACATGATTGATGAGAGGATGGTTCTGAAAAAAGGAGGTTCTGAAAAAAAGGATGTTCATCAAGAAGGGAAAGATGAATACACTGTATTCTAACCACATTATAAAGTACCCGGGAGCCATTAAAAGGAATCTGTAGGTATCATTGTGGAAGAAACTACATGGTGTATTCATAAGTGAAAATTTTAAGATTCAGAGAGATATCAGGACTAGTATATCATTCCATAAAATAAGATTTGAAAAATTCTATGTATGTATTTAAAAATAATTTGTGTACAAATAGAAAAAAATATAGATGAATGAGAAAATGCCTCATTTTATATTATTAAATAAATATTTAGAGTATCAAACTATCATAATACTTCTACAAATATATGATATTAAATATGCAAATGAACAAGAACTAGAGGCTTAAATGGAAAAATATATGAACTGATGTTATAAGGTGATGGAAGTGTGGGTAATTTGCATTTTAGATTACTGTTATTATTTCAATATTAGTTTCTCAGCAAAGGTTTTTTTCTTTTAAGCCACAAAAGAAAGAAATAACTACTAGGTTCCATAATAAAGACACAAAAATCAATATCATGGATAATACTGTACTATACCTCACCTAGAAATAAAAAGATAACTGTTTATTTTTATTCCATAATTGTTGATTATTTTATTTTTATAAACAAATATAAGTAATAAATGCATATACACTTGCTGTTAATATTAAAAAAGAATACAGAATTAGAGTGTAGTTTATTCCTCAGATATAGCTGTCATCTACAGTAAATTGCATGTACTTCCAGTGGATTATCCGTGTATTTATGTGTGCACACTTGTGCACATCTTCGTTTGAATATAGAGGAGAGGGTGATGAGAGACAGAATTAGGGAGAAATAGAGGAACTGTCATTTTATTTTTACGTTATCTTACCATCCATATTGTTCTAACAAAATTTTTGCTGTGCAAAAAGTCAAAGGTTTATTCAACAGACATTAATAACACTGTGCAAAATCTTTAATTTATAGGAAATTTATTTAAAAAATCTCTGTACATGGAAGCATATACCTCAGGAAAATGCTTTTAATGCATTATACGTTTTTATGCAAGCGTATAAAATTATGGTCTAAATAGACAGAACTAAGGACAAGTACTGTGGAAAATATTATAAGATAACTTATTTCCTTGAAAAATATTTTCTGGAATATATATGTGTATATATATATATATTTGAATTTAGCATCTTTATTTATTAATTTGTTTGGGTCAATTTATAAGGATTAGAATAAGAAGTCTGATCACTGTATAATACAAAAGTCACTTTGTCCCTTACAAAATGTGAAGGATCTTTTTTTCTTGGACTTTGGATCGCTAATTTTCTTGGCTCCTGCATCTATGTTGTGTAAAATAACTTGCATTTGTTTTCCAATTTTTTTCTTAGATTCTAAATGAATTTTATAGTTTGCCTAAAATGAAAAACATTGTAAATATTTTAAAATTTTCATTTTATGGGAAAAACTGGAGATTAAATGCACTTTTCCATGAATTAAAATACTATTTTAAATGGTTGGCATGATATACATTTATATTCAGGCTTTCTTTTTTTATTCAAATGCACACACAAAGATATACATAAGTTGGGTTTATTTACAAGAGGAAGATATGATTAATGAATGGTGATTTTAAAAGCCTCCCAAGTCTTCTTTGTGTCAAAAAATCTTTACTAGCAACTTTTTAATTAGCCAATTGTAAATGAATCTGAAACGTGGCTAGATTTAAATTTCTAGCAAAATAGACATGGGTGTAAAATTTAATAGAAATTGTCTTTGGCATCACACATTTTTAGTTTAATTGAACCTACAGCCTCGAGAATATAGATGAAAAGTCTAAGTGGTTCTAATTCTGTAGTCATTGAAAAAAATCTTCAGTAATTTGCATTCTGTGCTGAAAGCTTTTAGGAGTTATATCATGAGCATTTGCTACAATTTATTTATAAACTTAAAAGTCTATTTTCTTCTACAGAATTTGAGTTAAACTGTAGCAAGAAATTCATTAGTTCTTTCTCCTTTAATTTAATTTAGTTACATAATCCGCTATTGAAAATTAATATTTCCCATTAAACCTATGTTCTGATTCTATGTAGATCAATGTGAATGTCTGTATTGAATCAGTTTCAACATGTAGTTATTTGCACCACAAACCCAGAGATAAAATGGTTCTTTTTCAAAAGGCTTTTTGCATGGCTCATAGACTGCCAAATTCTATTAAAGCGAAAAATTTTGACCAACTACCTCATGGAAATATCTCTTTAAAGTTAATGCTATTAGCTAGCTCTTTTACTATGGAAATGGGAAGATTATAAAAATGTGTCTAATGAGGTAAGAAAACCATAATTCTTTCTTAAATTAATGCAGCGAGATTGATGTTTCATTATATACTTTTATTTCCACTTTAAACTCCAAGCAGAAGTACAATTCAATCTGTTTTTAAGAATTTTCTTTATCTCATCCCTCTTAATCAACCAATTTGGAATGTTAATTGCATGACCACATTGAGCATGATCAGTCTTTTGATATCCATCATATTTTACACATAAAAAATATCCAAAGTAACCAGGAATGTATAAAGCACATAAGATATACTTTCCCCATCTGAAGTATAGCAGGTCATCACAAACACAGCAGGACAAAGAAGAGACATTTCCCATTTTTTTTTAATCTTAAAATTGTGTCTTTAAAGTTTGGGGTTAAATAATTCCAGCAGGAAGGCCATTATTCAACCATCTGGACATTTACCACTTTTCTACATTGAGCAGATGATGTAATATACTTACCAGAGAATGCAGGAAAAGGAATGGCCCTAAGCCTCAAGACAGAATTTTATTTTAATATGGTCCTAGGATTGTATATAGCTGCTAGCCATCTGGTAGAAATGAATAAAACTAGTCACAAGAGGACAGCATCTTTAAGCAATGACACACAAATAGAGTACCATCAAACATAAGATGAAAATTTTAAAAATAAGACATGCAAGAAAGCAAAAAGTAGTTACACTAAAATAAAATAATGAAAAATACAATAGAAGCCAGCTTGCTAAGTTAAACTTACAAGGTTACTAAAAAAATAACTGATACAAGACTGAGTCATTTTTTTTCCTACTTAAAATGAATGCTTTCCTTTATTGTTGACAGACCTATAAAATACTATGTTTTGCAGAAGTTACTACTTCACTATTTAAAATAGCATCTTCCTATTCCATATTTTCCACTTCTTTGGTTTAGAGTTTCAACTTGCATTTTTTTCATCAGAATTTTATGTAGCACAGTCTGTTTTTATGTATTTCAAAAAATAATGGTTTTGTCAGCTTGGCATCAAGAATAGGCGAACTCTGTTAGAGGAGAAAATTGTCAATTATTTAAAGATAAATCACCTTCTGTTGCCTCCTCGTCCTTTCATATAAAGTACAGAATACTTCTGTGAATGTCCTGAGTGTATAGAACCATGTCTAGTATTTCCTATACATATTGATAATACATACCACATGAGATTTTTCTAAAGTTTATCACATTAACATGAAACTGTATGAATACAACATGTGTGTCTTGTGAAATGTTTCATAAATATTCATGTTTTTATGTGTTTTGTTTATTTCCAGGTTTGTGCAAGAATGGATATCTGAGTGTTATAATGACAAATAAGAATGATGAAATTTGGGTGAGAGAACAAAAAGGGAAGTGTGAAAAGTGGGGAAGTAATAGTGACATTCATACTGACACACATATATATGTATAAAACAGATGAGCCCAAATCTAATCATAAGCTTTTTCATGGCCATTTACAGAGGATATTTATCTAAATTCACAGTGTTTATGGGATGAAATCCTATTGATCCATCAGAGGATTTGCAACAAATTTTAGTATTAACATCAATAGAAATTTCTCCCCGTAGCCTTTACAGAAATAATTTTTGTGTAGTTATATACATTTATTTTTTATGTTTACAATATATTTTACAACAATATATTTTCTTTTCATTATATATTGAAAAAATATACAATTTTCCTAATATACATGGAGAGTATAAAGACAATCATTCAAACCCTATTGTAGCCGGTACCCAACTTGAGAAAGCACATAACCATTTCATTACCAGCCATTATAATCTCCCTGAATTTTATTTCTCCTCCTGCAGAAAAGCTAATTACGCGATGCGAGTTTATTACACCAGATTATAGATTATATAGATTTCCATGTTTTTGAAATTTATACAGATTGAATAATACATTGTTTTCTTCTCTGATTTTTCCCCTTAATAGTATGTTGAGATTTATGTTGTTGATGCAGCTAAAGATAATTCATTTCACTTCGTTCTGCTTCATGAATATACCTTAGTGTATGAGAGTTTGTATATGTGTGTGTGTGTTTTTTCATTTTGATATTTTCTCTTGGTCATAGGATTTTTCTGCTTCCAACTTACTATCATAAAAATTCTTATACATATTTCCTTGTATACAAATTAAGAAACCCTTTTCCCAGGTTATGTCCAAAACAAAGAAGTACCTAAAAACAAGGTTTGGTCAAATTATTTTTAAACAAAATTCCTCTCTTCCACATGCTTACCAACTATTGAAATATTTAGGCTTCTTTGTTTGTTTATTAACTTTTACTAATCCATTAAGTTTAAATGGAAATTTATTGTGGTTTTATTTCCACTTCTGATTATAAATTAAGTAAAACACTTTTCACATAGTTTTTGGCCATTTGTTTTTCCTCTCCTCCAGGACCTCTGGAAATCTATCCATTTCCTTTTGTGTTCTTTGTCTTTGTCCTAAAAATCTATGGAGATATATACATAATATTCCTGCATATATAAGTTCATATTCTTGATGAGAATCTTTGTTAGATATGTGTGGCAAATATCTTTTTCCCAGTTGGTGGCTTGTCTTTTCACTCTCTCTTGATATCTTTAATGAATAGACATTCTCAATTTTTAGAAGTGCAGAACCTATCAATACAATTTCTACTGGTTTGTGTCCTTCCCTAATTTAAAATCATGGATTTGTGTGTGTTTATCTTGTACATATGTAGAATACATATTTTAAAACTCGTATAGATTTTCCTTTCACATTTAAGTAATTAAACTATTTGGAGTTTTTATTTTCAGTATGGTTCACTATTTACTAAGTAGGGCTTTACTTCATTAATGATGTCGTGCCTGTTGTCATTTATTATGTTTCCAATAGACATTAACTTTTTCTAAAGCTCTTTATTCTGGTCTATTCATCTATTCCTATTTCAATACTACACTGTATTAATTACTATAGCTTTATAGTCAGGCTATATAGCTTTGAACTTTTCATGGTATTTACTAGTTCTTTAACCCCTACTGAAACTCTGGCTTATTCCAGGTTAAATGTTCTTCTCTAATCTTCACCCTCTTTACATATTTTTTATGTTTTCTTTTTCTTTATTCCCTACACTGAATTTGCATGCTTATCTTCCTATTCCCCATGTGTGCAATTTTGTCTAATCTGATGTTGAATCCTTCTATATTCTACTTCTAACATTTTAATTTCAGGAATTTTATATCATCTTTTCCATAACTACCTGAATATTTTCATAGTTTCCTTATCTTTGTTTTATTTCTTAAGACACTCTTCTATTTTTTAAAAAGTAAATATATTTATTTAATAATCTGTCTGATAATCCCAACGTCTCCTCCCATCTGCTTTTGCTGTCTGATGTCTCTTAGTTATAGTGCCTTTGTTCTCTGTATGCCTGTGATTTGCTTTGTTTCCCATGTTTTCCCTGTGAGAATCTCTGAGACCTTCAGAGAGGATTTGCTTCTGCCCCCGCCAGGCATATGGGTTACTACAAACCTAAGACCACTGTAAAGCAAAATATTTGCTAGAGATTTGGGGGAACAACAAAGATTTGGTGAAATTAGTTACCGTGGTTAGATGAGGTCTGTCTTGTGATCACAAATCTTTAGGATGGATTTATTTTACCCTTCAAAGGCAAGATTAATTTGAAACTGTCAAAATTCCTTGCTCTCTTCGTCTATGAAATGGAGCTATTTCCTAGCCTTTGTGGTCCAGTCTTTATATTAGGATCTTCTACTAGTCATTCAACCCTAGGAAAGCCCTAGACAGTATTTTTACCTCACCCCCACCACCAACTCTTCAATTTCCAATGACCAGAGCTTAGATGAAACCCTCTGGGTGGAAAGCCAGGTTCCTAATTCTGAATTTGCTTACTTCATAAGATCCCCCTTTTCACTTTGTTTGGCTTTTGCTATTCCTGTATATTCTTGGTAACTTGACAATGTATTTTAAATGAAAACTTCATGTCTTATGTAAAAGTTTTAGCTACTTAACATGAATGTTAGCTACTTAATATGAATGTATTTATCCAATCTGCCATGTTTTACAAAATAGAAATTTATCTTCATTTTTATGCCCGTGTTTATGCCATTATGATTAGAGTAAGCTTATTAGAGGACTTATGTTAGAAAAAATGTAGAATATGCATATAACCAAAATCAGAGAAAATATATATAGATAAAATATTAATTATACTTACTAGGCTACTTAAAATTGTGGGGAAAAAAAGAGTGACAAAATGATTTTCTACAGAAAAAGCTAAAAATAAATCCTATAGAAAACGATTACTTTTTCAAGGTTCTAAAGGAAAAATACTTGAATCGATCTTCATCCTTGTAACTGCTGACATTTTCCCCTCCTTGTTGTACATCTATGGATTATCTTTAACATAAGAGCAATTGACAAGATAGAATACTTTCAAGATCTTTTTCTTGTGCTGGTCTTTCTTATCTACTTGACACATCAGTGTCACATGACTAACTAAATATAAGGAACTCAGGTATATTTAGTCTGCTTTAAAGGCTTTGTTTCTTTCTTTCTTGTCTCTCTCTTTTTTCTCCTTTCTTCTTAAATCTTTAGATTTTAAAGAAACCAAAGAGGACAATTCCTTTGGAGATTCCACCACAATACCATACAAAAATTGGGGAAAAAAGCATACCTTAAGATGTAAAAATAGATGACTTCACTACATATCCATGAAGACATACAAAATTTTAGCAATCAATATCCTTTTGGACAAGATATGTCCTGTGAGTTTAAGATGACACTGTCCATTCCGGTAAAAGGATATTCGTACTACAGTAAAGAACATCTGCTAGTATTGTGTTGTTTTTGGCAACAACGCATGTTGAAAAAGAGGATTGTTCTGCAGTTCTTCAGTAGGTAATCTAAACACATGGGGAAATTATTTATCTTTTCCTCTGAGGCCATAGGTACCATGATATGCTGAATATTTTGCAATAGTTCGGTGTTCTGATTGAGATTCATATTGAGGTTTTCCTTAAGTTTTGATTTCAAATATAAATTGATTTGGCAGAATCTGTTACTTTGTATATTTCTTTCCAAGTAATATGCACATGTGGTTATATCTTTTTCCTTTTCTCCTAAGCTTTCTTTTGACCGTCATTTAAATTCTATTTATGTAGAGAAAATCCTCTATTAGTGAATACATTTTCCTCTGTGGCTTTTCAATGTTTTCAGTTTTCATATGCTGGAGAGAAAGAGAGAGAATATAAGAATGCATGATATAGAACAACCAGGTTTGTTCTTTCTCCTCCCTTTTTTCCTCTGAAAATATTGAGCTAGCACTTAAATAGACACAATTTCACCACAGAAAACTTTACTGGCTATTATCTTGTGGCAGGCTGACATTTCTTAATAATCAATAAAAAGTAGTAACTTTGTCCCCGTGGTAACTTAAACTCTTGAAAACCGCTTACAACAGTGAGGCCAAAACATGAAATGATTCCAGATTATCAGGCAGATGTAGAATATCTCACTTTCACTACTTAAATTCCTGATATTTGGTCTCTTAACTTATGATTTTTACTCTATTTTCTCAAAGTGGATGCATTTTACAAAGGGAAAATACAAGACATTTCACAATAATGTAAACATGTCAAAATATGTCTATAGCTATCCAAATAATGAATCTTAATGTGACAGGGAAGAGCTTTTACTGTGGACTAATGGTGCTGTTATAAGGTGGACAAGGGATTCGTTACTTCATATAGAGACATGTTTTTGAAAACATCTGCTAAAAATGGACATTTTGAAAAGTGAGTCACTTAATGCCCTAAATTTGCTTTTTAAAACCAATCTGATATAAATCTCTTTTAAAGATGATGTAGTATAAATCTCTTTTAAAAGAAAATAATTAGTACCTTTGCACATTATATGTATACATATTTTTTTTTAAGATTTTATTTTTCCTTTTTCTCCCACAGTCCCCCGGTACAGAGTTGTGTATTTTTGGTTGTGGGTCCTTCTAGTTGCGGCATGTGGGACGCCACCCCAGCATAGCCTGATGAGTGGTGCTTCGAACTGGCAAAACCCTGGGCCACCGAAGCAGAGAACGCGAACTTAACCACTCCACCAGGGGGCCGGCCCCATGCACATTATATTTTTTTTAATAGTGAATCTCTCCTTACAGAGCAGGTTTAGAATTCAACATAAGCAATTAATGTAGCACTTTAACAGTTTCTAAACTTATATCTAGGGCTCTCATTTTATGGTATTATGGGACTTTTATTATAAAATAAACAGAATTACTATGTTTTAATTAAGAATTTGACTCTCTTTTGTGCTTGCTGGTGAATAATTTGATCAAATGTTTATGGTCAACATATATTAAAAGATCTGAAAGATTCTGAGTTTTTTTCCACAAGGCACAAAGAACAGGAATAGTATCTCTCTTAACCTAAATTTCCCAAAAGTAAAATCTTGAGAAAATATGATCAGGGAAGAAAATTGTAGGATATGAGGAGTGAAATGACAAAGGTGAAAAAGTCAACACAAAGATGCTATATTGATTGGACCAATGTTACAGGAAACTGCTGTTTTATCTTGTGAGGATCTTATCAAAGGCTATGCAATATATCTCAGAACCACCACCTGAGGGACCAAAATGAGGACATATTCCTCTACCTATTCTCTGACCTTATTGGATAAAGGTGGCTCCATGGACTCTGGTTTCTGCCTATTTCTGATTTGAACATATGTGAGTGCTGGGCAAATTCTCATATGTCTCCTTGCCATGGTTTCAGGAAAACTCCAGGGCAGGAAGCAGGGGGTATGTGGCTCCGCTGAGGTGAGATATTATCCAATTACATCTGCATAAAGCTGGTCAAAGTCTGCGTACAACTGGTCTCTGTAGCGGTGACTAGAATGTGAAATGGGCCCAAGAAGATTTTGAAGTAGGTAAAGAGTTGTCCAAAAGAAACATATGATAGTATTCTTATATTTAAATTTTATTTTGCTGTGCAAAAGACAACCAAGATAGACTATACAAAGTCAAGCGTGAATACGAATCTTTCCAATTAAACTCAAATATTCCTCAGCTACCCTCTTATCACTTCCCAAATTTCTTCCAGTGTTGACATTTTGTGACATACTTTAAGTAAATTTACTTGATGCTGTTACCGAATATACCTTTTTCTATTTTGAAAGTCCTTTTTAAATTAGACCTCTGAAAGAAGATTCCACATAAGGAACAATGAATATAACATTGCCAATTAATAGATTGTTCAAAATACTGGCTGCTTATGCAACTCTCTTGCTATAACTTTAGGTATGATAGTTCTAATTCTCTGCTATTACAATACTTCGAAAAATTATATGATTTTTTCATTAATCTCGAGAGTCTCTTGAGGTTTATTATTGGTCTTGCCCTACCATTGAGTCTTAAATTTCTTCTTGAATGTTTTGAGCATCATCACTTCAAATATTTTGAAGGGAAGCTCCTTTCCAAGCGTGGAATTGGAAAACTTCAAGATCCAAACTAAGGTTCCTACACCTGTGAGTTATCAAGACTCAAGTGGTGATGTGAGGATAATTATTATAAATAGACCTCTCCTATTTAGCTTTTTAGGAGCCTTGTTTATATTTTTTAAACAGCAGAATCCATTGGCAAATTGTGAGGTTGGCTCTCTTAAAATTCCCTGTTTGGCTGGCTTTGGGACAATTTGTCAAACCGTAAGGCCTGATCATAAGCAGTTGGCTGCAATTACTCCTGCTTTTCTAAGTAAATTGTCAGCTTGGAATTCTTTAAATATATCCTTCTTTAGTGGTATTTAGAGGAATTTTAATACCATGATTTAATAAAAAAATAATTAATTTTAAATATAATTTCTTGTATTATGAAATTATGTAAAGATAAAAACTGACAACCTTTAATGACTTCCTGTTTAAATTCTCCAATATGCACCCAACCTAGTTTAACAGATTGTGATTGTTGTTTTTTTCTATACTTTCCCCAAACCTAAGTGTTTATTCCACGTGAAGAATTTACACTGACTTCAAAAGTATATTCTGAAATTCTAAAGCACTAAAGTGGTTGTGAGCAGAAATGTGAATCAAATATTACGTTTTAAAAGGGAAAGTTATGCCATTTTTAAAAGTATAAACTTTTGTCTGTAGTAAGGGTCAAATATTGGGGCAATAACACTGCACCATTTTCCCTAGCTATAAATTTCCTACATGATGATGTAATCATAGCAATTAAAATAATATTTTTCATGTATATAGTGCTGTATAATTACAAATTATTTCCACTTTATCAATTGCCTTTAAAAACCGCAAAAAATTGAAGATTGTTATTATCTACACTTTACAGAAGAGAACTATCTCTTAGGACTATAAAATGAATTACCCAGTCATACAGCTAACATATAGGAACATTCTTTCCTACATGAATGAAATGAGTAAACACAAAAATATAATAAGTAACATCATCTTAATTGGTTGATTAGTAATAATGATCCACTGAATTATTAAGATGTGCTGAGTTTGATTTGATCAATAAATAAATTACATATCCACATTTTCAGTTTTAAAGCTTATGTGATTTTTTGTCACATTCCAAAAGAAAAACAAAAAGTAAAAACAAAGTAAACAGTCAAATCAAAAATCTTTTGATTTGTGAAAGACACTGTTGAGAGTATGAAAATACAAGTCACAGACTAGGAGAAAATATTTACAAATCACATATCTGACATAGGATCTGTATCCAGAATATTTAATGAACTCTCAAAATTCAACAATAAAACAAACAACAAAATAAAAAACACAAAGCAATGGACAAAATATCTAAAGAATCTTAACCAAAGAAATATAGATGGCAAATAAGCATATTCAAAGATGCTCAACATCATTAATCATTAGTGAATGCAAATTAAATTCCCAGTGAGGTACCACCACACACCTACCATTAGGGATAAAAGAAAACTGACAGTATAGATTGCTGGCCATGGGTGGGGAATTCTTAAAAAGTGCTGGTGGAAATGCAAAATGGTATAGCCACCGCAAAGAATAGTTTGGTAGTTTTTTAGAATGTTGAGAAAATTTTAGAAAAGTAAACATGTACTTGAAATATGATCCAATTATCCTCTTCCTAGCTATATACCAAGAGAAATAAAAATTATGTTTCTATGACAACCTATACATGATCACTAAAAACTGGAAAAAACTATATGTATTTTAACCAGTCAAATTTTGGCATCTCTATATTAATGGAATACTATTCAGCAATAAAAAAATAATGAATCTACTCCTGATGTATGCAACAAAATGATGAATCTTAAATGTTTTTCCTAAGTGAAAGAAGCCTGACATGAGAGAATTGTATGGTTTCATTTATATAACATTCTGGAAACAACAGAACTATAAGGATGTTTCTAAGAGTATGGGATAGAGACAAGGGTCTTCTACAAAAAGGCAGCACAAGGATATTATTGGATGATAGCACTGTCCTATATCATGATGGTGATAGTAGATTTATGACTTTTTTTAATTTCTCAAAACCCGTAAAATGATACATCACCAAGAGTGATGTTTGCTGTATATAAATTAACAAAAATCAAACAGGATGTGGGAAGATCCCAAAATGGTACCAACCCAACTGTCTTAGAACTAAATAGCATACATACACTGAATAGATGCAAAAAAAGATAGCTATAAAAACAGATTAAGCTCCCTAGGTTGACAAATGTACACATATTTATTTACAAGTTCTGTCTGATGAGAGCACCCAGACACAGGGATAGCCCAGAAGCAGTGAGCAAAGTTTGCACACAGATGTTGGTTTCTAAATATCACTCTCCAATAAAAGGGACCAGGGCTCATTGAAGAAGAAGTTGATTCCAGATCAGCAACGGGAAAATTAAAGATGAACTTGGAACATCTTGTGGTGCCAGAATGTAAGGAAATACTCAAAAAATTAAGAATTAGGGTATAGCAAAAAGGCATAGGAGCTAACCCGAAAGAGCTGGAAAAATTTGAGCAACAAAATCAAATCATTTTACAGAAGAATTCCAATTAATAATGTAGAAGAAATGAAGAAAACTTTTGAAAGTCACCATTGGAACACCACAGTGATCATTGTTACAGGTAAGATCCACCGATGGATAGTAAAATGAGTGAGCAAATAGTTTTGAGAGAAACAGGATATTTGGATAATCTTAAAGAATCTCTCCTAAGGAGGCTGGCCCCATTGCTGAGTGGTTAAGTTCACACGCTCTGTTTTGGTGGCCCAGGGTTCACCAGTTCGGATCCTGGGTGCAGACCTACACACCACTGGTCAAGCATGCTGTGGTGGCGTCCCACATAGAAGCACTAGAAGGGCTTATAACTATGATGTACAACTATGTACGAGGGCTTTGGGGAGAAAAAGAAAGAGGAAGATTGGCAAGAGATGGTAGCTTAGGGCCAATCTTCCTCACAAAAATAAAAAATAATAAAAAAATAATCTCCCCTAAGACATATCTTAATTGCAAAGGGGAAAGTTAGTAACTTTAAAATGGAGCAACAGGGCAGATACCACCTTTGCCAAGAAGTTGAGGTTAGTAGCTCCAGTGGTAAAACCCATAGATATCATGGACTCCCTGACATGATACCCTGAAAAGGGAATGCTGCTTGCATGGCATTATTGCAAAAAAAAAAAAAAAAAAAAAAAAAAAAAAAAAATTCTAACAGTCTAATCATGAAAAAATATCAAAATAAAGAAAACTGAAGTAGATTTTACAAAGTGACTTGGCAAGTACTGTTAAGAAAGTCTTGGTCATAGAACACCAGACACAACTGAACTGTCACAGTTTGGAAGAGACTAGGGGACACAAAAATCAAATGCAAAGCAAAAATCCAATATTGGATCTGGGAATAGAAAAAGGACATTAGTGGAAAGCCTGGGGAAATCCAAATCAAGTCTTTAATAGAGTTAATAATATGGCACCAATGATAAATCCTTAGATTTTTTAATTTATTGTGTTTTTAAGGTGGATAATTATATATATGTGCATAAAGTATTATATTTTTATTATATATATATTTATGGTATATTTGTTACATTTAATAACCAATATTGAAGCATTATTAATTAAGCATTATTATTAAACAGGGTCCACAATTTTTTAATATTTCTCTAGGTTTTATCTAATGGTCAATTTCTGTTCCAGGATCTCATCCAGGATACCACATCCAGCAATGGTTTTAGTTTTCATTTCCCCTTAAACTTCCAGACTTTCTAAGCTTTTGATGACATTGACAGTTTTGAGGAATACTGGTCAGATGTTTTGTAGGATGCCACTCTATTAGAATTTATTAAATAGAATTTATCTATTAGAATTTATCTAATAGAATATATCTATTAAAATTAAAATTTACTTGTTTCGTCTTTCATTATGAGACTATGGATATAGGTTTTGGAGAGGAAGGTCACAGAGGTAGAGTACATTTCATCACCTCATATTAAGGACACATACTATCAATATGATTTGTGACAATTGATGTTGACTCTGATCACCTGGCGGAAGCAGTGTCTGCCACGTTTCTCCACTGTGAAGTCTCCCTTTTCCCTCTTTTCATACTGTGCCCTTTGCAAGGAAGTCACTATGAGCACTCCCCACTTAGGGAGTGGGAAATTACGCTCCACCA
Organism: Equus asinus; assembly: GCF_041296235.1. Taxonomy (NCBI): domain Eukaryota; kingdom Metazoa; phylum Chordata; class Mammalia; order Perissodactyla; family Equidae; genus Equus; species Equus asinus. Next base: position 47,316,086 of record NC_091793.1, on the reverse strand, counting down.
CCTTGAGAATGGAGTAACTACAGAAATTATTTGGAATTCTGCATGAGAAATTTGTTCCTTTTCCCCTTACTTATTTACTGATTCATTGATTCATTTATTAACATATTTATTTAAACCACTACGGACTCATAGCTATTTATCTTATACTTTGGACTATAATCCAATACTGTTTTATCTATTATGTTACTGCTTATCTTTTCTGAACGTATACTATTTTCCAAAGTCCATCTGCTTCTGTTAATATCTAGTGATTTCAGGTTATTTTCTAATATGTCAGGTTTTACAGTTGTTTCAGTGGTAAAAGTTCTTCAACTGGGTTTTATCACAGCATAATGGAAGTCAGAAGTTGAGAAATGCGTTTTTAAATGATGAGTCATACAAACATTGCCTTTATTTAATAAAAATGAATATGATGAAAATAGTCTAAAATTTGCTCAGTTTTCAAGAGGAAATAAAAGAGTACTCTTTCAGATTAGTAGCATATGTTTTAGTAGATTATTGATAAGGATATTGCTGAAATGGTTAGACATCAAACTGCACCTGTATTCCCTATTAGAGTACTGGTTTATTTTCTAGAATGAGATAAGCTATTTTATATTATACATTATTCTGAATACAGAGAAAGAAAAAGACCAAAGAATGACCAAATAGTTCCATCTGAGACCTTGAAATACTTACATGATTTATAAGAAACTATTCTTAGAGGTCTTGTTTTATAACTACGATTTGCCTTAGAAAAAGAACAGATCTCATCGGGAAATAACTTAAATTGTTTAAAACCTGAAATAATGTATTTACTATATTAACATCTCAGTAGTGAACAATTCTAGAAATGTGTAGTAACAGTTTATCTTTCTTAAATGGGCAAGTATTCTGTGATATTCACAAAGTCATTTTCACAGAGATCATATTGATCTTCATGAGGCAAATTTCATTCTACCTTGGCTGCTTTTCCATATATTATTTTCAAAATTATATAGCATTAAATAGGCATTATACAAATATTTTTGTTTGTGAGTGTATAGGAGAGATACAACATTTTTCAAACCCTCTATAACTCAGTTCATATTCAGTTTAAAGATCAAATTAAAGGTTTAGGTAGTCACAGATGGGCTTCCAAAGACCCTTTATGTTGTTTATAGTACTAGTTGTTATAATTTGAATTCTTTGACCAAACTTTTTCAGAAAATACGTTCTAAACTATTATGGCTAAATTCCTTTCCTCTTCTTCCAACATGTAAATATAAACTTAAAATCACAAAGCTCACTTCTGTGGAAAACCATAAAACGAAGGAAAAGGATCTTGTCATAAGTTACTTTAAATGTAGAATATTTCTTTGAGATTTTAGGATTATTTTTAATGCAGAAAATTACATGTCATATCTCTAAGAAGTAGGGTTATATTCTGCCCCTGATTAATTTTGGTTGAAATCAAATGCTTTCAAAATTTGAATAATTCAGTTAGCCAATTGCAACTTTTGTGATTTTGGCACAAGAGTATATTTATCTTCCTCAATGCCGTATTTTCAAAAAAAAATTCAAACTCTTCAAATTTATTTGTAAGTGTTAGTTCTGTAAGTATGTTATGTACACAGCACAGTGGGTTTGCTGATAAGGCTCTGAATCTCTTACATAGTTTTTGTGTAAATTAAAGCAATGTTCTGTACCATGACTACTGAACATAGTCGTTTTGAGAATCAGCTGCAATAAATGTAGGGGAAAGCATTTTGAAAACAAAAGTAATGCAAATGTTGGTAATTATACAATTTTGTAATCATCTTTTTCCTGAATTAGAGCCACCAGGCTTTTTCCTGGAGCAGTCTTCTCAGTGCCCTTGAAGCTCATCACAACTGTTTCTCATATCACGTTATTCCATTTTTTACAAAACACAGTTCCTTGTTTTCCACCATCACTCCAAGTTCCATCACTTCTTTTAGGATGAAGAGCTTGAGTTATTATTTCTAAGCAACTGTTCCAGTCTACATCTATATTTTCCTCTATCCCATTTCTCTTATAGAACAAATATTCTGTGTAAGTATTTATTTTGACCTTGAACAAAGATCAAAATATAATTTAATCACATCGCAGAGATTCTTTTGGAGGTTGCGATTACCACCTGAGAGAATCAAGTGCATATCCAGGGAGCTTGTTATATACTGCAGATCTCTTTTCATTGAAAAATATCTTATAATAGTCTACTTTTTAAACTGTATTTTACCAAGCAAGAGAATATTACAGCTTAAACAAGGCTATACTCTCTTGCCAATGAATATACCTTGTTTTATATTCTCTGAGGAACCAATTTATAATTTGTTGTGTGGATGTGCATTTAATGTATAAAAAGTACTTACATGGGAAGAATGATTTTGTCTATTAGCAAATTCCAGTGACAAACACATCTTTTTAATGAACTGGAATATACCTGTATTCTTAACAAGAATATTAGAATTAGCATTTCTTTTCAAATTAATTCAAAGTCCAGATCTGAACACGTTTCGAGTTTAAGAACTATTGTCTTTTTTGTTGGTTTGTTTGTTGACTTTCTTTCCCGAAGCCTCTTACTATTACCCTTGGAAAAATCCTCCTCTCAAAGCACCTAGCAAAAAAACAAAGGAAAAACAAAAAACAACCAAGCAAAAAAGCTCAAGAAGTTTTGGAAACATAGTACATTTACAGAAGTGAAGTAAAGTGTCTATCCTCAAAAGTTTAAGAATAAGAAGGCAAATGTATTCTGCTTCAGGCGACTTAAATACAATAGTATACATGCACATTATATTAATATTGGCTTCATTTCATCAGGAGAATGAATAAATTTAACAAAATTAAAGTATCTGAAAATGGAAACTTTTCATTTTTGAAACTTAGTTTCACATACCTGAAATTAAAGTAATTATGCAATTAAGCAAATATAAAGTGATTCTCATTCAGGGTTACTGTGGGAGGATTCCTAAAGTGTTATGTGGTAATACTCAACGACAAAATTTTCTTTTAACTCTAGCGTAGGTATGTTTGTGTGTAAAGATAGTGCTGCACTGATATCTGGGGAGCCAGACTGTTAAATATGAGAACTAACAGAAAAAAAGAAATAGAATGTGAATAGGGGATAATTAAGGACAAGTATCTGAGTTGCTGAATTAGAGTCCATGTGAATTCAGAGACCATATGTTCTTAAGAACAGTGTCCTTTTCAGCAAGTTCAGTAACCCAGATTTCTGGACCAGAGAGAACAATTGTAGGATGGATTAAAGGATAAGGAATAGTGGCATAGGAGAGGTCGAAGAGAATGGGGCAAAGTGGTTGGCAGTGCTGTCAAGAGAGTGGTTGAAGTGATGTACAATGAAGGTGGAGTCCTGTAGCTTGGGCTGCATTCACTTTTCAAATAGAGTGAAAAGAAAGCCTAGGAGGAATACAAAATAAGATTAAGTGATGAACAGACATACTAAAATATGGATGTAGAAGAAATAATTTAAGTATCTTACCAAAGGGAAGAACTTATATATACTACATAGCATAAAAGAGTAATAACAGTGGTGAGAAAGGTTAATAACCTGCCTGGTAGCCCAGATGTCCTGGATTCCAAAAGCTGCATAATATCAAAACCTGTATGGGACAGTCAAATGTTTATTTTTCAAGAACTGAAATTTAAAATCTGTCAAAGAGCCAACTACATGTGCTTTTTGCATCAAAATATGCAAGATGTTTTGATTTTCACTGAAAGCTCAAGGGAAGCATTTAATGTTCTTGAAGAACAGCGGCGAGGGACTACTATGCGTTTCATCATTAAAGAACCAGATCGTTCACTAGGTCAAGTTTTAGAGTCAAGGACAAGTGTTAATGCTTAGTTCAGACTGCTTATAATGTTTTTTCCATAGCTAGTAAGATGTAAACCAACTGTCTCCTACTACTTAAAATCATCATAAACACACTGAATATGAAGCTAATGAGAACTCCATTGTGCCAAAATCTTGAACAATGACTGCATAATAAACTCCCAAAAAAGAAACATAAAATAAATAAATAAGTAGAATATTATGTCGCTCTAGCGATCTTCCTTTGGATAATTAAGCACCTTGAAGAGTAGAAAAGAACTGTAATTTTATGAAGGGTGATTATAACTGATGTCTATCTCAGATCAGTAATGCTATATCATGAACACAAACACACAAATATAATTTAAATCCAGAAAGATAATTGAAGATCATATATACAAATATTTTCATTTTGCAAAACTGGAAATGAAAGATTAGATATTATCAGAGTACCAACAACTACTTATTAGCTCAGTATTTGACTCACAATCTATGATTCTTGTCTGCAAGTTCCAGGACTACATTATATTATTTGTCTGTTTTCTATGTTTTATTATATCCATATATCTAAAAGTACCCACATATTTTGTACAGGCATTTGAAATCCTTCCAAGTTAATTAATTTTCCATTTTAAAGTATGCAAAACATGTATTAAAATGTATTCTGTGTTATTACAGTTCATACTGATATTTCCTTAGTATTTACTGTAAAAGTGACTAAAACTAGAAACCACCAATTTAATGTAAACCATTTCCCATTAACTAAAATATGACAAATACCAGATCATGTAGATTAGCAAATTCAACCCTGAGGTTTATGAAACATCAATGTCTCCAACTATCCTAAGTGGTTTGCAAATTAAGTAAAAATCAATACAAAGTCGTTAAAATTCATTTTATTCATTTGTCATTCAATGTCATAGAAGAGTCATTCATAAGTCTTTTAACAGATTTTTTTTTTTAGAGAAGTTTTAGGCTTATAGAAAAATTGTGCATATAGTAATGAGAGTTCCCATATCTGCTTTTCCAAGCAAGCTGATTTCTTTTTTTAAAAAAAAGCTATGCTTTTTTTTGAGGAAGATTGGCTCTAAGCTAACATCTGTTGCCAATCTTCTTCTTTTTATTCTCTCCAAAACCCCAGTACACAGTTGTATATCACAGTTGTAAGTACTTCTAGTTACTCTATGTGGGACACCGCCATAGCATGGCCTGACGAGCAGTGCGTAGGTCCATGTCAAGGATCCAAACCAATGAACCCCAGGCTGCTGAAGTGGAGCATGTGAACTTAACCACTATACCACCAGGCCAGCCCCCTCCATATGTAATTTCTATTGCCAACATCTTGCATTAGTGTAGTTATGATTGATGAACCAATACTGATACAAAATTATTAATTAACCTCCACACTTTACATTAGTTTACTCTTTGTGTTTTATAGTTCTATGACTTTTGGCAGATGCATAATATCATATCCCCATCATTACAATATCATACAGAATAATTTCAGTGCTCTAAAAATGCCCTGTGCTCCCCTTATTTATTCTTTTTCTTCTCCCTCTGAACCCCTGTCAACCATTGATCATTTTATGGGCTCTATGGTTTTGCCTTTCTAGAATGTCATAAAGTTGAAATCACACATTGTAGACTGGTTTCTTTTAATTAATATGCATTTAAGAATATTCTATGTCTTTTTGTGGCCTGAGAGTTCATTGATTTTTTATCACAGAATGATACTCCCATTGTATAGATATACCAGAGTTTTTTTCATCCATTAACCTGTTGAAAGACATCTTCATTGCTTCCAATTTGGGGCAATTATGAATAAAACTAGTCTAAATATTGATGTTCAGGTTTTTTTGTGGACATGAGTTTTCAACTCATTTGGGGAAATACCTAGGAATGCGATTGCGGCACTGTATGGTAAGACTATATTTAGCTTGGTAAGAAACTGTCAAAGTGCCTTCAAAAGTGGCTGCACCATTTTGTCTTTCACCAGCAATGAATGAGAGCTCCTGTTGCTCCACAACTTCACCAGCAATTGATGTTGTCAGTGTTTGGGATTTTAACCATTCTACTAGGTATGTAGTGGTATCTCTTTGTTGTCTTAATTTGCAATTCACTAAAGACATGTCAGGCTGAACATCTTTTCATATGCTTATTTGGTATCTGTATATCTCCCTTGGTGAGGTGTCTGTTGACATCTTTTGCCCATTTTTAAATTTTTTTGGTTTTTACTGTTGAACTTTAAGAGTTCTTTGTATATTTTGCTTACAAGTCCCATATCAGATAAATGTTTTATAAATAATTTTTTCCCAGTCTGTGGTTTGACTTTTCGTTTTCTTAGCAGTGTCTTACAGAGTGGAACTTTCAATTTTAACAAAGTCTAACTTATCAGTTCTTCTCTCATGGAGCATGCTTTTGGTATTTTATCTAAAATGTCATTGCCAAATCCAAGGTCATCTAGATTTTCTTACTATCTTCTAGCAGTTTTTTCATTAAATCCTCTTTTGTTGAATCATTTGAGTATATATGTTTCCTCCAGGGCCTCTGATATAGGGTGGGGCAATAAAAGGTATTTTCCAAATGACTGCCGTCTCAGCAACTGAAGATTCAAATCCAAAGAATACAAAGTCAGGAGGAAACAGTTGAGTTAAAAAATGATTCTCTGAAGAACAAAATATCTGGAATCAATTTAAGTGAGTGAATGGATCTAGTCTCTTTGAGAAGTTAAAGATGAGAGGGATTCCCTAAGATTGAAGAATTAGGTGAGATTGGTGGCTTTTATATTGCAATGTAAGCACAGGAGTCAAGAGATTTTAATATAAGGCTTGGCTGTGCACATATCTGAGGATGGAAAAAATTAGAATAGAACACTGAAGAAATATGGACTTAGTAACTTCAGCAAGCAACCACTGTTTTTAGGAATGAGGAAAGAAGAGCTTATGGTTACCAGAATCTGGAAGCTTGGAGTAGGACATTTGTGGTTCTGATACCAAAAGTCTGAGGAGGGTAGCTGGTGATGGTGCCACCTCAGAGAGAGGCTGAGTCCCCCAGAGCAGGAACTCAGACCTCAGAGGAGAGAGCCTGCCCAGCGGGTACTGATATCGCTCATTGGCACAGAGACTGGGAAAAACCTAGAAACAGGAACCAGCAGTGCAGCCTGGGTGTGATGGCATTGTTAAGTGATGCTATTAAGGATAACAAGTAAACAGGAAGGTGTGTTTCCTCTTGCATTCCAGTCTCCTTCTACTTTCCCTGCTTAGAAGAACTTAACAGGACTCAACTTTATAGAGCAGAGTATAAAAATAGTGTGTTTGGAGCTGAGAAAAATAACTGTTACAGTTCCTACCAGCTAATCATGGTTAAGAAGGAAGTTGTTAGGGCCTCTGATCTCCTTTAAGTAATAAGGGTATTGCCAGCTTGAGTTTCTATTTCATTTTCAAAGCAAACAATCAATGCTAAATGTTCTCTAGTTTAAGACCACTGCAAATACGTAGGAAGATACATTTTACTTAGTAAAATCCCTATTGTAATTTTCTCTTTGTATTCATTGAGAGCTGAGTTTGTGTTATCCAGTCAGATGCTAAGATATGAGCAGGATTCTTTCTACCTTCCTGTTTTTACTCTTTCATCTTTATGATTAATTCTCTAGTTTAGGTTCTCACCAGTTTTCATCTGGATTAATGAGTGTTTTTCTATTAGTTTTCATTAACTACATTTTTTTATATTTCTGATGATATATTAGTCATCTCTCTAAAGTAAAACAAAAATAAATAAGAAGAGATAAATAAGAAAAATAAAACATCAACACCAATGAACAGACTTCTATTGATCCCAGGAAACTTACAAATCTGTAGCATGGAATAAAATGCTCTATAAGTCCACTTGAATTTAACCTTTCAGTGCTATCTATTCTCGTTCCCTCCCATGGCGTATTCTAGATAGAGCGAACTACTACCTCTTCCCAAAATATGTGGTGGACTTTTACACATGCCTATCTTGAGTCATTCTTTCATGATCTTTTAGGAAATAAATGGCTAATTTCTAGGAGGTCCCCATGAATACAATCTGTCATTTAAAAAAGTATATTATACTGTATATATACAGAGAAAAATGAAGACCTACTCTTGAGGACCTCAAAATAGTGTCAAGGTGTAAGAAGGAGGCATAAAAGCTTAATAATCAGTACTCAATAATGATATGAATAATATCAGTAATAAGACCATCACAAATGTTTTAAACACTAAGTATAAATAAGATCCTATATTAATTTGTGTACAAATTATTTTATTTAAACTGCCACAACATTATATGAGATCTATAGTAGTGAAAAAATGAATCTCAGATAAGTTTGCCAAAATGAAAAGCTGGTAAGTAGCACCCTGAGAGCTTTAGATCCTAGTGACCCCAAAAGCTTTGGCCTTAATGGTGTACATACTGCTTCTCTCTAAGCATCTTGAGGGTAGAAGAGATGCCATTTAGTTTTAATAGGTAGCCAGGCAGCTTATCCATCAGGAATTGATAAAGTGAAGAATGATGTAAGGATAAGGTAAATAACACTGATCAAGATAACATCTACACTATAGAATCACACCAGGATGGAGGAGGTCAAAGACCAAGCAAAGTGACAGGATTAAGAGGAGGAAATCGTCTGGGTATTTCCACAAAGTGAAAAAAGACTTGAAGGGCCAGGAATGAGCAAAAAAAGGAATCCCTAGTAACTAACAAGGGAGAGGAATGGAAGAGAGGGAGGTTGTGCAGAATATGGATCAAAAAGCAAGATTTTTCAGAGACAGCATTTTGGTCTTTACAAATCATTATTCTTCTTGGATACTAAAACTTTTAAGGAAAACTTGCCTAAAAGCTCATAGGTGAAAAAAAGAAAGACCTTCTGACTGGGTAGTGAGTCCTGAGATGAACCACACAATTCTATGAAAGCCAAATTCCTCACACAGATAGTGTTGCATTATTATAAATTTTGAACTGAGAATTTAAAATTGCCATTAAGAATGCTAATCGTTTGCTTTTTTAAGCAATGGCTTGAGATTTTCATCATATGATATATTTTCAGGATTGATTTCAACTATTTCTTCAAGGATACCTGAGAACTACACATAAAGAAGGTTTCTTCCCCACACATTCAAAAATCTTGAGGATACCATAGTAAAAGAAAAAGACGGTTTGAGAAGAATTTGAAATGCTACCAATAAAAGCAATTTTCGTCTTTTTGTTGTTGCTGTTTGTTTTTTGAGGAAGATTAGCCCTGAGCTAACGTCTGCTGCCAATTGCCACTTTTTGGTGAGGAAGACTGTCCCTGAGCTGACATCCGTACCCATCTTCCTCTACTTATATGTGGGATGCCTACCACGTCATGGCTTGCCAAGTGGTGCCTTGTCTGCACCCGGGATCCAAACAGGTGAACCCTGGGCCACCACAGCAGAATGTGCATGCGAACTTAACTAGTGCCCCACCAGGCTGGCCCATGAATTTTAGTCTTAGGATGTTATCATACCCAAGTTATCAATTAATTTTTACGGCACTTTCCTCTGGATTGATTGATTTTAAGACCCTTTGAAATTGTGTGGCAGAGTGATATAAGTTGTTTCTTAGATATCTTTTAAAAACCTAAATGTAATCTCAACTGTGGATTTATATTAAATGATACTATATAAATTTATTTATTGACTAACTTTATTGAGCATCGATTATATAGTAGCTACTATAGAAATAAAAATATTGTCTTATCCATTAAGGAGATCACAGTCTACGCAAAAATCAATAAAATAAACAATTACACAATTGGGTAATCTTAAATTTGATTTAGACTCCATTAAAGACTTTTAGTTTAACAAATGTTCTTGAAGTTTCTTCTAATTCTAAAGAAACACCATCCAGAGACCGTTTCTTGAACCACAATATTTTGTCCACACCTGGAGTCCTCTTAAGTCCCATAACTAGGGGCAGATTTTATTCAGACTAAGCACTATCTAAATACCTATTTGTTAATAACTGACAATCAAGCATGATTTAGATAGGTTTTGTTCTTGTTTTTTTTTTAAAGATTGGCTCCTGCGCTAACAACTGTTAGTAATCTTCTTTTTTTCTCCCCTGCTTTTTTCTCTCCAAATCCCCCCAGTACCTAGTTGTATATGTTAGTTGTGGGTCCTTCTAGCTGTGGCATGTGAGACGCCACCTCAACATGGCCTAATGAGCGGTGCCATGTCCGAGCCCAGGATCTGAACCCTGGGCCGCCAAAGCAGAGTGCATGGACTTAACCACTCGACCACAGGGCCGGCCCCTAGATAGGTTTTGTTCTAATTACTAGTTTGAATAATAGGAGTCCAGGATAGCAAAATTGTCAGGCTGTTGGCAGGGACCCAGAGTCAAAATTTCTCCATTTTGTAGTGGAATAAAGAGTAAAATTTCTTGCAGATGATTGGTCATGATACCTTGAATACATAGATCTCCTCCCGTGATGCTTTTCTCATCCTTAAACGAAGTGGAGTAAATAGGTTATATCACAGAGTCCAGGATATTAAGAAAATTTATTTCAGTAGAGGTATTCTCTGGTTGTTTGCCAAACATTTAAAAGGGGCAATGGCTACTAAATGTTACATGTTCTACTGGAAGTATTCCATAGGCTTACCTTGTATTATTGAATTTTGTTAAGTAAAGGAAACTGAATGTTCTTAGTAATACAATGGTTTATGGAGGATTCAAGAACTATAAAGAGCTTTTATGTTTCATGTAAAGAGTAAATATTGGAGCACTTAAAATAATTATAAATAATCTTATGGAAAAACTAAGTATTTACAATGGAATTCTACTTGAGAAATTGTTGCACTTTGGCTTCATTCACAGATTGTAAAACACAAAATTCAGGAGGCAATAAAATAGAGCGAACTATTAAAAGGAAAAGCATTGTAAATGCCTATTTTCTATGTAGTAAAATCTTATGTTGCTTCTCTAAGATTCATGAAAAATACTTTTCTTTCAGGTTGATATATTTAGAATTAACCATACAATTCATTAGTCACAACAGCGACAGATTCTTTCATCAGCAAAAATGATTCATTGTGATAAAACATCAGGTCTCTGTGATCTGATGCATTATATATGTTCCATATGAGAGATTGGAGGTGCAGTTATATAAACTAGGCTACTTGAGGAGCAGAAGTTGCAACATAGGGACAGGATTGATGACATTGGCACCTAACTTCACATTCCACAAAAGGTTTCCTTCCTTCCTCCCTCCTCCTCTTCTCTCCCTTCCTTCCTGTCTTCCTTTTCCTATGTATTTCCTTCAAAAAATATTTGTATAATACCTATTATATTCCAAGAATAGGTCATATATGCCTTTTTATGAGTTTTTGAATTGGTGAGAGAGAAAGAGGAAACAACATCATTCAATCAGTTGAGTAACAGAGTTAATAACTGGTCAGAAATATCCTGCTATGTCATTATGGGGGTAACCTTCATTTTATAGCAAAAAGAAAAATGCCACCTTCAGTTTCTTGGCAATATTCTTGTTACCTAAAGGGATTTGGCTCCAAACTTGATATCTACATTAATTTAATGTCAATAAAACATGAAACATATAACCAGAACTGTCAAACACAGAATTTTGCCAAATATAACATCTTAATATTAGTACTGCAAAGAAAATAAAAGGCCATAAAATATTCATATTTTCTTATTTGAATCATATTTCATAGTCTATCCATATGGTTTTAGGTTATGAATTACATAAAAGGAAGTAAAACTATCCAAAACATATAATTCATGCCATGATTTTTGAAGGAAGATACACACAATTTCCTCATATTCAAAAATAGATGTGTTTGCCTACATGGTCCGTAAACATCTAGTTAGACAAAATAGATTAGTATACATAAATTATAGATAAATGCTAAGTGTTCCTGCTCTTTTCCACTGCAATATAAACCATAATAACTTTCTTACATATATTGTCCGACGTGCTAGACCATTTGACTTACAATTATTTTTAATGACTCTGTTTCTCTTTTCTATGTGAAGTAAAATGAATTAATAAATTAACAAACATAAAGACATTATCAATAATGTAATTCAACAGCTTAATGGTTTGCCTGGAAAAATCTTGCAATGACCAAATATAATAATCGTAATTAACCTGTCTTAGACGCACTAATGGAAAGAGTTCCTGCTATATTCTTGTTTTATTCTGTAACATTTATTTCATTGAAAAAATCTATTGAGCAGTCACTATACGTCAGTCACTGTTTCAGATACACTAGATACAGCATTAAAACAAATCATAATGCCCCTCCTCTCAAGAAACATACAACTTAGTTGGTAAGGGGTGAGAATCAGTTCAGGGGAGAGAATAAAGCAGAACAAAGGAATAGGGAATCCCAGGGTATGGTTTGGATCTGATCCCCAGTCACTTGTGTTTATATGTTAGATTCTGAGTGAGGCTGAGATTTAGGGAAATGTTTTTAGACTAATGCCCTGGGGGACTAATGCCTGTCTCCTATCTTTGATACTCTCATCAAATTGGGGTTGGAGTGCAAACTTGTTTTCCTAGATCTGTCTTAGTCCATCTAGCTTAAAAGGGATATATAGTTAAATACATTAATAGTAAATATTAGTTAAAGTTTATTGGACACTTACTATGCTAAGCATACTTCTCTGTGCTGTGCATGCGTTATCTCATTTAGTTCTTTCAACAGCTCTGTGGGGTTAATGATGTCATTCTCTTTATTACAAAGATGAAGACAGAGGAATTTGCACAAAATTCATATCTTCTGCAATGTTACTCCAGAGCTTGAATTCATCTAGCAGTTTCTGGATTTTTGATTCTGGATAGTTAGGCAAACAGCACTTCTCCCCATCTATTTTTATTTGTTTGTTTGTTTGTTTACTTCACCAGGTCTAATAACATCACTTCTTTAATCTTATGTGAAAAACATCTTTCACTTATAGACTAGTTCAAGGACCTTTATTATTTGTTTCCAAAGTACTATGGGTTTGCCCCATCACATTTTTAGTCACCTAATTGTTTTTGACACTAGATTCTCAGCAGAAGTCAGGCCCACTGACATTTTATTATATCTCAAGAATATGAAATAATCCTGGAACATAACCACTGTTGCTTAAACATTTTTGGAATAAATGGACCAAAAATACCTGAACTGGGGCCAGACTTGTGGCATAACGGTTCAGTTCATGCACTCCACTTCTGCGTGCCAGGGTTCACTGGTTCAGATCCCAGGCGCAGACCTATGCACCACTTATGAAACTATGCTGTGGAAGGCGTCCCATGTATAAAGCAGAGGAAGGTGGGCACAGATGTTAGCTCAGGGCCAGCATCCTTAGCAAAAAAAGGAATATTGGCAGTGAATGTTAGCTCAGGGCTAATCTTCCTCAAAAAACCCCACAAAAACCTTAATTGACTAACAGAGTAACGTCTGGGAGAGAAAATTTAAATTCATAAAAATTTGAGATAGGTCTATTGTTTATATTATTTAAAGCAATTGATAGTATGAAATACACTAAGGTATTTTCTAACTTCAAATTTTCAGTAATTCAAGGAATAAGGACTATAACGCAATTTTGGCAGTCCTAGTTTTACGATCTTTTATCTGAATTAATTTCTGAAGATGTTGAGTATTCACAATAAATTAAATATTTTTTTTGGATCTAATGATGACTTTTTGATCTCATGTTAGTTTTGTCTACTTGTCATTTTTTGTCCGGAGCGAGTACGCTCCAAACTTCTAGGGGTGTATGGTATTACTACAGAGAAGACAGATGACAGTTGAGCAGAGAAATTGAGTAGGACAGATTGGAGTTTGGAAAGACAAAAAGAAAGTGTGCTTGTGTATGACTGCGTGTGTGTGTGTGCGTGTCTGTGTTGGGACAGGTGCCATTAGTATAGCAGTAGAGCTGAGCTTTGGCAATGGCATCAGATTGTAGAAAATTGAATCTCACAAAATTCAGTTTCAGAAATAATTTTAAAATCTCTATTAAGTTTGCCTTTTTCTTTATTAATGTTAGTTTGTCCCATCAGATGTATCTTTCTTAAGCTTCTTCAAATTAGCATTCTTAGGGAAAACTAAATCAATCTTCTTTCCTACTTTTTACACTCTGATAGTCTGTTAATATATTTTCTATAATTCATATAAAAATATTTAAGAAATACAAGTTCATATGTTTCAACTTAAGATGTACATTAAGAATATATATGATCATATGAAATGCATTAAATAAAATAAAATAAAAAATATGATTCAATTATTTTTAATAATTATAGTTTAAAGCAGTGAAAGATATGGCTTCTTATGAAATACAATCTCAATAACTTTTTCAATTTTAAGCATAGATTATCTAACGAGATTTTTGAACAAATCTACATGAAGTGATATTAACTGTTTTTCCTTCATTGTTATTCTATTTTCAAAGGACTCTTATATTGGTTTCCTAATATGTGAGTAGAATTTTCGAGAAGCCTTCAACATCTATAGTTTAATGTTTTCATCCTATAGTTTATTAAGTTCAGTCTCTCAAAGTTATTCACTTTTACATACTCATTTTTCTATAAACATTCTCTAGTATATTTCACATTGGCCTAGATCTATTTAACTTTCTCATGGTTATCATTTTAAAAATAATGACATAGACTATACATTTTTACTTTCCAAAGACAGTTAAAAATTGTGTTTATGGTATAAATCATAGAGAGCCTTTGCTAGTTAATTTCTGAGAAGCTTTTGTTCTTTCTCCTTTCCTTAAGGTACCCTGACTTGGTGTCCATTATTTCTCTTCAAGCTTCTTGTGCCTTTAGGGGGCCGACAGCATCTTCAGCTCCACGGGTGGACTTTCAAACATCTAAACCAATTTGGATCATCCCATCTACCCTGACACAGGGTTCTGTTCAAAGATGCACATATACCAAAGGCTTATCAAAGCTCTGCATTTCCCTGGCATCACTAAATAGGGCAGGTTCAATCAGAACCAAGTATATATTTTCCTTGTTTGTAGCAGCACACTCTTCCATCTACTGGTTACAGAAAAGAAGCACCTAGCCCCTATCCCTACATTCTACTCTTGACACTGCAAACAGCTGAGCAGAGAGGCAGGACAAAAGGGCATAATTAGAAATATTATGACTCTCCTGAATTAGCCAACATGGATGTGCCCTTATCTCTAGACTCTCCAGCTCTATGGCATGTTAATATATTTTTACGATCTTATGAAGCCAATTTAAATTGTGATTTTGTGATTGTCTTCATCATAAGACATCCTGACTTTTATAAGAAGTCATTAGATATAGATTATCCAAGAGTTCCTCCTCTTTTCCTATAAAGGTATAGTTTGGATTATCCATGTTTGTTCTTTTATATGAATTTTTAGGTTCTCTAGAGAAACACGTGCTGTCCATTACCCTTATGATTTGAAGGCTTTCAGTACTCAATGGTCCAGAGTTTTCCTAAGTCTAACTTCACAATTGCAACTGGCTGCTCTGTTTCCCTGACCTTGTGAAGATGTCACTCACTGTGCACCTTCTGGTGTAGGCAGAGAAGATGAGGAACATGCTTTTTCTGGATCATGAACTTTCTTATCACCCCTAAATAAGTTAAAATAAGTTAAACATCTTTTACTCCAATTATATAGATTTCTCATTATATAGGGAGGATAAGGGAGCAGATTTACTCATATTACTGAAGATAATTCTTCCTTGCTCTATTTCAATTCCAGTTGTAAAGAGAGTATTCAGGTCAGAGCTTTTCCAGGTGCATTTCAATTTGCTAACTAAGAGGATCTATGTCTTTTGAAATATCCGTGAAGAAAATCAAGGGCAGCTTCAGTAACAAATGGTATTAAATAGTTGATAAACTGCCACAACAGCATGGTCATATAATTCACTTTAAAGCCATGCTGTAAATATGAGGCTTACAAAGATTGCTTTAATTAAGATTTCCTTTTTGCTTGGTGTTTTCTAACAACATCTTCATCACACTTCTTCTATTGTGAATGATTCACAATTAAAATAAAACGCATATTTGAATTAGTGAATTATTTCGTAATCAGTTGTTTATATTATTGTTTCTTTGACCAGAACATAAACTCTCAAGAGCAGGATGCACTTTTGACTTTATAGGAATCCCTATTGCCTAAAATAGCATTGGATAACACAATAACAGTCAATATTTATGAATAACTGAATCAACATCCTCATTCTTTCCTCCACCACTGCAGCCAAAATTACAGTTTAGCTTGGGGATCATGGGTAGAGGTCTGTAATGGACAGCATAATGGGCCCAAAGATGGCTTTTCTTAATCCTCAGAACCAGTGACTATGGTAGATTTCAGGGCAAAGGAGAATTAAAATTGTAGATGAATTAAAGTTGCTAATCAGCTGATCTTCAGAAAGCAAGATTATTCGGGATTATTCGGGTGGGTCCAATGTAATCACATAGGTTATTAAAAGTATAAAAAGGAATCATAAGAAAACAAGAGAGATGAAAGACTGAGAAGATTAAGCCCAGCTTTTCTGGTTTTCTTTTGGAGGAAGAGATCCATGGATGAGGAAAGCCTTTTGAAGTTGGAAAGCAAGGACAAGGAATCTGCCTACAGTTTCCAGAAAGGACTACACTTTGCCAATACTTTGACGTTAGTCCAGTGTGATATATGGCATCCTTCTAACCTATATAACTGTAAGACAATAAATTTGTGTTGATTTAAGCTCCTAAATTTGTGGACATTTGTTTCAGTAACCATAGGAACACTAACACAGGGACAGTGGCAGGTTCCTCTTCTATGTTGACTTCAGAGGAGTTTCTTCTCACTGCCATCCCACTGGCTTCCCTTATCTTCTGTGATCCGAGACTTTCTGTGTCATGAAGCCTTCCTTGTCCCCAACCACATAGACTTGATATCTTTTTCACATTGTCCAGTTGGGAAAAAAAAAAAGAGTCAATTTAAAGTGAAGAGAAAAGCAAAGGTCAGAAACGAGAACACTTCAAAACATCCAACATTTTCACAATGTTAATGGTACTTTCTATGTTTGCTTCTCAGTTCAAACTGAGATCAAGTAAAATCCTATTAAAGAAAATGACTTCCCAAAGGAAATACAAATTTTAAAAACTTAAATTTATGTGCAGATATTGTTATTCATTAATTGTATCACTTTAATATGAATTTAATAAAGCAGTGTTTAAAGAAAGACTTTATCTCCTAGACTTTTACTCAGGTGAAACAAGTTTATATTTGCATATTGGGGTCATTGCAAAGGCTCTTTTCTATAAAATATCGGTAATTAGTGCAATGAAGCTGGAAAGATCTTGCTTTCAGTGTTCTGGCTCATTGGTGACCTGTTCATGCTAAAAGCTTTAATGGAAGTATTTAATTATTTCATCCCATACTTAATCCTGGAGGTATTTTAACATTTGTCATATTATCTTTCTGCTTTTTCTCTATTGAGCAGAAACTGTATAATATTTAAAATGAGTCCTTACAAAAAAATGAAAGATTAAAATAATACCAAACTACTAATTCTTATGGTTGGCTATTTTGACAGATTATAAGCACGTTCTAATTTTAATTCTCAGGTGACACAGGTTATATGAATAATTGTGAAAACAGAATGGACTCCAAAAGAAAAACCTAAACTTAACTAACACAAATCCTGAAATTTATGTAGAGACTCTTGTTTTATTCATAGAATTACGTGACCTTAATATAATGACCTGAGTAAAGCAATATTAAAATAAAGAACTTATTTTAACTCTTAAAGTTTTTAATAGGCAAATAGTACCCTGGTGATTTTTGTCTAGTGGATTAACTTGGATTATATACACCAGGCAGACTGACTAGAGGTTGGCAGAGGAAACGGGTGGATTTTGGAGGATGGAGTGGGCAAGAGAAGGGGGAGATGAGGGTAGGAGAGGAGAAAGCACTCACATTTAGAAAACGTGAGCAAGGAGTATAAAGATGATCATGAAAGATTAACTTTCTCGAATATTTGTAGCCTATTTCTTTGCTTCTTTCCATTCCATTCTATCTTATTATAATTAAGGATTCAGAGAATTAAAGGATCTGCATACCACTTATTCCTTTGTAATTGTACACTATAGAATATACACTTTTAAGATTATAGTCCCAGAATAAAACTATGCAAAGCTCAATTGATATTTTCACTGATACGTTTGAAAAAAAAGAGTGAACCATAGAAATGTGACCTTTGGTGCTTATATGCTACTATGATCCTGATTTTCTCATATTTTATCAGGAATTTGAGAGAAGTATACCAAAAATTTTGGCACTATTTCAGGAGCTGTAAAAATTTCCTATTGAAGGAAAGAATCAAAAGTGTCCTGTTACCTCTGGAAAATTCTTCCATCCGCCCTAAATACATACACTCATCCATCATATTTTATGAAACTGCTTAAATTTGTGATGGTGAGTTTATCTCAAATTTTGGGAAAATATTTGAGAGTCTCATAACCCTTTATGAAAGATTAGGTGAAACAACAGAATTAATACAAAAGCTCATGTGCCTAGACTCACTTTTCTCTAAACGTGTATTGATTTGCACTGAAACAGCTCCGGTCAAACACTAGTGAGTAGAATGGACAGGAGCCTAAGAGCAAAAGACATCAACTCTCACACTGGTTTCCTGTTATCTAGGGAATATAAAGGCATGGATTGTTATCAATGCAACAATTTATTGAGTAAACTCAATTCTTCTAGATAATTCTTCAAATTTAAAGTGATTTTAAAAGAACTGTGAATAAATATAAAAGGAGGTAGGGATTCTTTATTTAAAAGTTAAGTAAGCTTGGAATTTCAAAAAACTCTGATTTGGGATTGTACCTCATTCGGGTTACTTAGATTATGATTATGGAACTAGTGGGAAACACTGGATATTCACCAAACACATGAAAATAATTATTCATCTTGCTAAAGGACCAAAGAACAGAGGTCAATAATACTCAGTCATGTAGGGAAATAGATTTTACTAGAAGGAAATGAGAAACATAGCCAGTGCCAATAGGTTTTTTCTAACTAAGTTATTTGCATTTTGATCCAGGGGAATAAAGGATGCATTCCAATTAAAAGATCTTGTAGAAGAAAGCTGGGAAGAATAGTATGGTAGCAAGAGTATACCAACCAATATGAAGGGACAGATCTTAAGTCTTTCATAGACTACAGTTGTCTTTAAATAATTTTAAATGACCTATTATGGAAAGTGTTTCAAATTGAGAAAACAGCTTTATCTACATAGATTTATCTTTGTTTAAGGAAAAGACTACGTTGCAACTGGAGGTAGAATTCTAGTCCTTTATATTTGGAGGTCGACATCACCTTTCCATAAATTTCTGTCTTTTGGTAATCCATTTGGAGGCAAATCCAATTTAAGAAAAGGGCTGATCCAAGAATCAAACACCTCATTACCAAAAATTTTCTGCATTCCTCCTCAGACTTCCTGCAACCGTTATGTGCAGGAATGTCAACTCTGGTCAGGAGGTAGACGGTTTCTGAGAGCAATTTCAGGCTCAGCAGAAAAACATATTTTAAAAAATGCTTTAAGAAGTGATAGTTTGGCCCTTTGATTTCAGGTAATGACATATTTACCAATTAACATGATACCAGTTTCGAGTCAGAAAATATTCTACAGAACAAAATTTAATTACCCTCCATGTTTGGATAAACCCAACACTTTGCTTTGCAAATGCATGCTCAGTGAGAAGAGTGAAGGGGTAGCATCTTCTGTGACTTTTTAGACTGTTGTGCAAATGTGATAGGTCCATGTGTTTCAAAGCTTTGTAGGGTTAGCCTTTGTTTGTACCTTAGGCTGTTTTACTGTTCTATAATTTTAAGTGCAGTATGAACATAAGATCACAATGAACCCTAAAGGACTGCCTGCCTAAAAGTTTCCTCTTTACCACCTCTCCCATCCCTCCTCCATCACTATCCCCCTAACTCTGACCTCTTTTCTTTGCTGGAGGGTAAAGAAGCTTTTATTACATTATATTGATATACAAACTGATTTTATTAATTTTCAATAGCTTTTTATTATCTATAAAGTGAGATATACCACCTTTTTATTAATTATATACACTGATGCATAATGTTTCAGTTGATCAAGTAACATATATATCTTTGAAAAATGGCTTGGCATCTTAGATTGGAATAGAGTATACCATAATTTTTCACATTAAAAATGATATAATTTTTTTTTCATGTGAGAGAGTTTCACGTAGTGGGAGGATTTTCAGGAGCATATTTACTTGTTAAGCAAAAGACAGATGATATTATCAGGAGTAATAGTAATGATGGAGATGAGAGTATCCAATAGTCACCTAAAGAATATGAACCCACTTTTTGTTGATGTTTACTGCTTTTACTTGAAGATGACAGTAGAAGCTATCCTAAGAACGATGAACGATTACTAATGGTGTTAACTTCAATAAGTTACCAAAACATATTTTTAAAATATTTTCTAAATCTGTGAATTAAAGGTATCCATAGTTTTTACTTCTTAAAGTAAATTGAGGACTACCTCAGGTAATTAAATAGAATATTTCTGTAGAGTGCATGCAACAAATCTTGTTGAGGTTGCGCTGTTGTTATTCAAATGGCATGTGAAACTATTTACATGATATAGGCAGCCTAAAATTCCTATCATACATTGTCATTATTAGAATGTTAATGAGATCTTCACAGATAAATTTTTCGTTGGGAAAATGCATGTTTGGATTTTCAGGAAAATTGAGCCACTGCTAGAATAAAAAAATAAAGTGCTTAATATAGGAATTATAGCTTACAAGAATGTGAGAGGAGCTTGCATCAGTGAGAGCCTGAAAGGCCATACTCAATCACTAAACCCTCAGCCAGAAGAACAGGGAACAGTATGGAAGCCAGAAATTATGGCTCATGGGGAAGTCAGCTGAGTTGCTACTGCCTCTATTCATCACCATCAAGAAAGAGAGTGCTGGAAGAGCTCTGAGCTCAGCAAATTCCTCACATCTGGCTGCCTTGACCTTTTGAGCAGAATAGCTTCTTTATCATTTCTGCCTCCCAAATCTTACATAACTTGCCTCTGATTAGCAGACTCTGACATATAAGCAGGTATGAAAGGAGATTCTGGGAAGCCATTTCCCAGCTTTAGAAAGGAGCAGTGGTGGTGCTGAGTTACAGACAATCAAACAGATTACCAAAAATACCCTAACATATTGATAGATATAAACATATAATCACTTTACAATGACTTCATGAAATAACCAACTAATTATTGTCAGAGTTAGAATAAAGTCTTCAGGTCTTAGATATTTGGACCCTTAGAGAATTCCGATTTGTTGGCTAGATTTCCAGGTATTGTCCACTATTTTCTTTTATTCTAATGGAGCTTAGAAACAAACTTCACCTTTTCATAGCCATACTATAAAGAATCAGTACTTTCCTAACAATGTAATAGATTTCTTATTTAAGTATCAGGTATAATCAAATGACACACTTGCTTACTATCTTATACAATCATAAAGATTCAATTTTTGAATAAATTATTACCACGAATTTCTACTTAAAATATTAAGTTTCCCAGATGAATTTTTTTAAACTGAAACTAGTTGTGGGCAGAAAAACCGTAGTGGTAATAAAATAGTTAATACTATTGCTTGTTGACAATTTACTATGTATGAAGCGGAAACTGAGGCTTTTATGTACTCTACCTCATTAAATTATCACCTTTAATCAGCAATCTTATTTAAGGTAGGTTTTATGAATACCTCTTTAAAGTTGAGTAAAATAAAACAAAAATTTTAAGTAACTTGTACTTAAATTCAAAGAGCTAATAAATGATAGAGTGATAGAATTTAAATACAAATTTTAATCCATATTATTATGAGTTAGCTTGAACTCATAAACCTTCCATAATACTTCCTATGATTTTTAGTATAAGTATATACCTGATGTGACCAGAAATTGGCACGGGGTGAGAGTATGGTTGGAGAGAGGTATATTGGAAGGCTGGGAAACGGGAGAGCTATGTGAGAAATTTTGCTTCCTGCAGATGGTGCACTTTTCTAGACTTCAAACTCTTCTTGATACACATCTGTCCTCTGATTATGATGTTTTAATATTTCTTGAAAGCCGCAGGAAATATTTAATGATTAACTCAAACCCCAATAACCCAAGCAATTGTTTTTATTAAATATAATCTAGGTGCCAGTATAACAATTTGCAGCACCTTGCCAAAATAAAATTCACCTCTGCCATTCATTTTTTAAATTCTAGGCAAAACTTTATGTAAGATTTAAAAATACATTATGTATGAACTAGAAAGGTAACGATTTTCAAATGGCCTAATGATTTTGAATATTAAATGTTATAGATCTTAGAATGTTTTGCAATACAATATTAATTTACCTGAGAAGTTATTCCACGAGGAATAAAAACATGTGTTTCTAACTAAACTTATTACTTTAAAAGCTTGACAAATGACAACTATGAAAAAAGATATCCGCTTAAAACCATAGACTAATTGGCTGAATATAAAATCTCTTGGGTCAAAAACAACAGCTGTGCATATACATTAAGGCAA
This sequence comes from Equus asinus, assembly GCF_041296235.1. NCBI lineage: Eukaryota > Metazoa > Chordata > Mammalia > Perissodactyla > Equidae > Equus > Equus asinus. The sequence goes on along the minus strand of NC_091793.1, from coordinate 47,293,692 downwards.
AATATGAGGCAAGAGAAACAGGTAACAGCAAATAAGTCTGTCATTTTATGTTGAATTAGACAAGAGCTCTTAAATGTTTCCTTTCTCTCCTGCATTCTGTTCGCAGACCTACATGTTCTATGTCAGTGAGTAATGACTTGCCATTCCCTATGCTTTTTTTTCTGTTTATGTTGCTCTCCCTCATCTCAGTTCTTCTCAGTGTCTGCTCACCTCCTTGGCTCAGTTCAAGCTGCCATAGACGGAAGCCAATCTGGGGAGCAGGTATGATCCTCTCTCTGCACTGCCCTTGTAATCTTCAGGGTCTTCCTTAAGCCTGTTCTACCTTTGAGATCTTTTCCACATTTTTTTTGTATGTCCAAGACTTTAAAAATATCATATCATATTCTTGCTCAACTTACTGTCCCCTGCAATCTCTTTACCTGAATGTAAGCAGACCCACTTTTTGAAATGAAATGAAAATCTGCTTATCTAAGATCCAAATTAAAATGGTTTCCCTTGGGGCCTTCCTGGTGGTGTAGTGGTTAAGTTCATGCACTCTGCCTCAATGGTCCAGGGTTCATAGGTTGAGATCCCAGGTGTGGACCTACACACCACTCATCAAGCCTTGCTGTGGCAGCGTCCCACACACAAAATAGAGGAAGATTGACACAGATGTTAGCTCAAGGACAATCTTCCTCAAGGAAAAAAAAAAGAGGAAGGTTGGCAACAGTTGTGAGCTCAGGGCCAACCTTCCTCACCAAAAACAAGAATTGGTTTCCCTTGTCCCTAGCATAATTAGGCAAAGTCTTTACAATGGCTCACAGAGCCATTCAAACTTTGGTCGCTGCATACTTCTCTGGCTTCGTAGCTCATCTTTTCCACCCTGGCACTCTTTTCTTGCGTTGCTTGATTCTGCTCTTCTTTTTTATCCTTTAGCCATAGCACATGCTGTAATCTCTGCCTTGATGATCTTTTGCCCCATTTTTCTGAATAAATCTTAGTCATTTTTTTTCAAGTGTCAGGTTAAAAGTCATGCTCTTTATGAACTTCAGGAACTTTTCTCTACTCATCATCCTCCCCGTTTTGTTTAGCTGAGGGTTCAGAACTTCAGCTACCACAGCGTCACAATTTTTTTTTGTATTAATGTGTTAATTGCTTGCTTTCTGCTTTATTTTGCAAGCTCTCAGAGGAAGAGACCACCTCTATCTTGTTCTCCATTTCAAATTTAACTTCTAGCACACACTAAAAAACTGCCTGTTAAATGGATATTTCAAATTTCAAGATTCTTTACCTAAACATCCCTTGCTTCCTTACCTACACACACTAAAATTTTAATATGATTGGATTGGCAACATTTAAGTCAGAGTCACAGGGGTGTGTAAGTTTGTATACTAAATTTGTATACAACATCAAGCATTTTATATTAAAATAAATCAACTCAAATTACTAATGATAGGGATATTTTTTCTAACTAAATTTCAGGCCTCTGAATGATAATTAGCTTGTTCAGTTAGTATTGTGGTGGCCATGTTCAAACTGTGAGGACAAAGAAAAAATAGTACAAATATGTTTATATATTTGTGTGGGGGGGTTACTACCTTAGCAGACACTACCTTTACTATTTATACAATGCCTCAGAAAGATATGGTAAAAAGGAAAATAATCTAGAAATAAGTTGGTTGAATATTATAAGAAAATAGCTAATATTCTGAGAAAAATATATAGAACTTGTATATTCCCTTTCTCATCATAAATACCCCAAATATTAAACTAAGAAACAAAGCTGAAGAAAAAACAGACTTTGCGTAAATAATTCAAAATGATAAAAATATCTTCCTCCTAAATAAAATATAAATTTCTTTTGGCCAGATTAAATTTCCCTGAAACACCATTTTGGCATGCTGTATATTTAATAACAAAAATATAGCAAATAAATATTGACTTGGATAGGAAAAGAGGTATAGCACCTAATTCCTGACTATTATATGTCTTTCTAAACTGAGGTGAGATGAATTATGAGTTAATTTGACTATAAATCACCAACATTTCTTCTGATATTTTGTATTGGATAGCATGAGGAAAAAGGACACTATGTCTTTCGGAGATATGTGAACTTAAAATTTTGAAAATTTACCCATTCCCCTTTCTCCTCAGGAAAAGAAAAAAAGAAAAGTGAAAATTTACAATCCCTTCTGCATAATAGTAGGTTTCCCAATGTTTTTATTTTTTTATTTATTTTATTGTTTTTATTTTTATTTATTTTTTTGATGTACATCATAATATATTTCGAATTCTGTGTAGATTACATCATGTTCACCACCCAAAAACAAATTATAAACCATCCCCTCACATGTGAGCCTAATCATCCCTTTTGCCCTCCCCCCAGCCCCCTTTCCCTATGGTAACCACCAATCCAATCTCCAATGCTATATGTTTGTCGCTGTTTTTATCTTCTACTTATGAGTGAGATCATACGGTATTTGACTTTCTCCCTCTGACTTATTTCACTTAGCATAATACCCTCAAGGTCCATCCATGTTGTCACAAATGGTTGGATTTCATCATTTCTTATGGCTGATTAGTATTAGTATTAGTATTCATTGTGTATGAATCCCAGTGTTTTTAAAATGAATGTTTCCTCACATTAGGTCAGTTGTGTATGTATGTGTGTCTATAACAGTTGATTCAATGTGTAAAAAATATATGGATGTTGGTTTGAAGGAGGAGAGAAGCAGAATTATATAGGAGTGAGTGCATATTATCTCTGCCTTAGATGTTAAAATACATCTTTTGCAACTTATTTTCAGAATTTGGGTAAGATGTTGAATTTCTCTACATCTCCATTCTAGAGTTGTTTTACCTATTAAATAAAAGAAGGAATGAAAAGTAATTAGTCCAGCACTTGGCTCAGTATTTATCTTAGTAGCAGTAGCTGTATTGACATGTCCATTAAAAAATCAAAATTTTATTTTATTATGCTTTGCATTTTGTCTAATTAGTAGTACTTAGCACTTTAAAAATAAGGACACATTTCCCACCGTATGTTGTGTTGTTCATGGACAGCAAATGGAGAATACTTAGTTTTACAATCTGTGTTTTTCCAATGGGAAATGTTCAAATAAATTAACTGGGAATTAAATGTGAAGATATTTCCAAGAGAAAAAAAGCAAGGCCACGCCCAGTGCCATACTGGTTAAGTTCAGGGCCTTCTGCTTTTGCAGCCTGTGTTTGGTTGCTGGGCGTGGACCTACACCGCTTGCCTGGCAGTGGCCCTGCTGCAGCCGTGGCTCACGTACAAAAAGAGGAAGATTTGCAACAGGTGTTAGCTTAGGGTGAATCTTCCTCAGTTAAGGAAAAACAACAACAACAACAAAACTTTATCTTCAACCTGAAGGAACTATCTCTTTTATTAAGATCTTTATTTTATAATTTTTAAAGAAGTGCTACCCTTAAAGACTTCAGAGTAGTGTAAATGAAAGTGTACATTTGAAAATGTCTGATAATTTGCTTGATGCCTAATTTATCCTACAGAAGACATTTGCTGTATGAAATTACAGGAAAATGGAATAGATATAAAAATCCTCTGTGTTGTAAATGGAACCATTAAACGGTGTCTGCTCTGTCACATTTTGTTGTGACTGGTTGGCGATGTGGCATCAGGTAATACATTTCAGAGTGATGAGACAAGGAAATTAGATACTAAATGCTCTGCAGTTTTCAATATATAAAACTTTTAAATCTCATTTAAGGAATGACACGACCATGAAGAGCAATGAACCAAAGTGTCTTCTAAATTCTTGAATTAGCAATAACAAGAAAAATTGACTTTTTTTAAGAAAAAAGTATTTTGTTCACTGGGATATGAATCATTAGAGAAAGCCTTTGTTAGAATCACTGCCAAGCATAATCTATGTTCTTATTCAAGGTTGCTGTATTTGTATTACTGCAGTCAAACATTTAACTAAACTAAGTAAGTATATTTAAGGATTTATAATAAATTATTTCAAAGTGTCCAGTATCAGACCCAGTGAATGCATGGTGTGTAATGTGATATTTTACCTTTTTGAGATAAAGGTACATTTTTTCTTTTTTGAGGAAGATTAGCCCTGAGTTAACTGCTGCCAATCCTCCTCTTTTTGCTGAGGAAGACTAGCCTAAAAGTACACTTTTATTTCACTTATTTTAAGAATTGAATCTTGTGGAACCCAAGGTAAGAAATAAGGATACAGTTCTTAGGATAACAAGTATTGAATCATTGATGAATTGGTGGGGGTTTTTTCAGTTTATATCTCAGATGCAGTAGGATATCCAGGGCTAGTAATAAGAGAAATACTTTCAAAAGAAAGCTGCAATTATGATTGAAGTACAAAGAACTTAGATGGGCAAGTTCAAACAGTCAAGTCTGTTTCCTAAGGAGAATAATGAAAACCAACCAACCAAGCAAAGAATTGAAATAAAAATTTTAAAGCAACGAAAAACATCAGTTAATATCTAAAGTAAGCATGAAATAAAAATGTAAAAAATAGAAAATAAAATCAATTCTCTTAGATTTCTGATTTTACTTTTGAAGTTAAAAAGGCAGATATACTTTTAAGTAATTGCTATTTGGCAATTTTGAATGTATACTTTATGAAATAATTCCTGAAATTAATAGATTGAAATGTCCAACTATACTAGTATCATGAAATTTAAAGTATGCAATTATATTCAATATCTATCTGTTGAGCACTTTTCTGTGCAAGACGTGTTAGACGAAGTGAAGGGTTAAAAATGTGTACTAAGAATTTACTAAGTGCTCTAGGGAAGTTGACAATCTTGTGTAGGGACAGGTAAGTGGGAAAGTGATATAAGATATTCATTTTGTACTTATGGGAAAGTGCTTCTAACATTTTTCTCACAGGATAAACATTCATTCTACTCAAATATAGCAATAACATCTTTTTTAAAGGGAAGGTATTTGAGCTGAGACTCACTAGCAAATGTATGACTTCATCTAGTAAGATTTGGAAAATGGTCTCAGTTTAGGAAATAAGATATAAAAATCATAGTTGACAAAATATACAAGATATGTTCAAGAGACAAATAAGTCCAATCTATCAAGAGAAGTGAATGTAATATCTTGGTTTCAAGAAAAAGTTGTTGCAAGAAAGAGAAGGACTGGAGAATCATAAGTGGCATCACATAGGACAGGAAAGCAAGCAAGGGTCCAATCATTGAAGGCCATGAATGAGCCTCATTCTTTGAGAAGTGGAGGGTCAGTGTAGATTGTTGAGAATGGAAGTAACATGATCAGAGACACCATATTTGAAAGAACTCAGTCAAGGTAGTTAGTCTTCTAAGGGGAAAGGCAATAAAACTCTAAACTATTGTAGGATGGGAAGGAGGAATGAATGAAGATATTTCTGAATTAGAAGTAATATTTATTCATTGTTTAAAAAAATGCCAACTGCATGTCATGCACTGTCCTAGGACCTGGTAATAGAAACATTTACAAAACAGAGAAGATCCTCACTCCCCACTCTTGGGAGCTTATGTTCTATATCAGACTGACCAGAGAAGTCTTCTCCAGGAAGATGATACTGAAAATGGAAAGTAATGGGAAAGAGGCAGCCATTTATGCAACAATAAAAAGAAAGACTTTCCAGATAGAGGGTACAATTAGCGCAAAAGCCTACTGAGGAGGAAATGTAGAAGCTTAGTGTTTTCAAAGGACAAGAAGAAGGTCTCTATACTTGGAGATTGAGTTGCAAGGGGCGGAATCACAGATGCCTAGGAAGAAAAATGTCACAGAGGACAAGAGCTGTACTGAACAATGCTGTACAGAAATCAAGAATGGTGAAGACAGAGAAGATGCAAATTGATTTATCAATGACAAGGTCATTGTAAGTGATCCAGATGGCACCTTGCTTGAGTGATGAGAGGGGAAGCCCAATTATTAAATTTGAAATGGGAGGTAAGTGGAGATAGCAAGTGAATTCTATTATCTTTAAAGAATTAACTGTGAGAGGCCAGCCCGTTGGAGTAGTGGTTAAGTTCTCATGCTCTGCTTCAGTGGCCAGGATTCACAGGTTTAGATCCCAGGCATTGGCCTGGCACAGCTGGTCAAGCCATGCTGTGGCGGCATCCCTCATAAAATAGAGGAAGATTGACACTGATGTTAACTCAGCAACAGTCTTCCTCAAGCAAAAAGAGGAAGATTGGCAACAGATGTTAGCTCAGAGCCAATCTTCCTCACACATACACAACAAAAGTAACTGTGAAATAAAAAGATTCAGCTATTTCAGTTATTTCATAGAACTTAAAAAGAATTCTTCCCTCTAAAATATGAAGCAAACATTTAAAAGGTGATCTCTGGTTATTTTGATCAACTTTCTGCATTTCCAGTTTTGGAAGTAAAGTGTTGCCTATTTCACATTTACACATTGTTTAAATTTAGAAATAAATTGGTGATACATATTGGTCTGATTTTGTTTGATTGCTTAAAATTAAAAAAAGTGAAAAAATACTCGAAATAAGGAAAATAATTTAACAGATATGAATTTGATTTATATGGTTTCATTTTTTATATGTAGAAATGTATTTAAGGACACCATTATAATTTAGTGGGGGTGTGAAGTAAATGAAAATAACCCAAAGTAAAGCTTTAAATAATGTGCCCAGGCCTTTGCTTCCCACCAGGAAAAACGAAGGCAGTTGGATTCAATTTAAAGACAAACTTCTGGTCTAAGACACTATGACTAAACATTTCTAAGAATTTCGGAAGCTTGAATGACAGAAATAATAGAATTTCCTATGACTCCAAAGCACCTTTTGGAGTATTGGCTCATTTGATCCCCATGATAACTTTGTAAGTATGCATATTTATCCCCCAAATTGAGGAAATTGAATCTTAATGAGGGTAACTTGAATTCTATAGTTTAGCAATAATAGAATTAACATTTTGGCCCTAGTTTAATGATATTTAAATCAGAGTTCTTGCCAATAAGCAATGTCCCAAATATTTCCAGAAAGCCCGTTAATGGACCCAATGAACTTATAATTTATTATTTTTGCTGCCATGGTTTCTAGAAACTTCGGAGATCAATTTTATAATTATATGGCGTCTTGTTAGTCTAGTTCGATATTGTTGTACTACATTATTGTCTACTTCACTACTTCATTGCTTTATCACTATGTATCTAGCCATTCTTGGTTGTTATTATTTGATAAGGAAGTTTATATTGTATTTGAAACCAGACACCCTGATTACAAAGAATGAAAACATGAATGAATGAAAGAATCAAATAATTCCTTGGCTGTTTTGCATGTATTTGAAGAGAAATTTATTCAGCTGGAAGTTCCATTTTGGTAGCATATTCAAGTATAGTTTATTTAATAAATATTCACTGAGTGTCTGTTAAACATATTGATGATTATCAAAGATTTGAAAGAACAGCATGATACACAAGATGAGCAGAGGCTTGTTGCTAAGGGAAGCCCTCTGGTCATTCATCAGGAGATTTCACAAGATGGTCTTTGCTTAAGTAAGTTCACCTTAGTCCCGAGTAAACATCTAAGTTTTAGACTTAGAATCATGACTTTTCTTCCCAATGACAGAAGCTCATTCCATCAAGGGTGAATGTACAAAACAGCCAAGTTCAGAGATGCTGTTATAAAAACCAGCATTGCAATGTATTAATTTAAAATAAAAATATATCTGCTGGAGGAAATACATTTGTATCATCTGCCAAATGCTTCTTTCTTATTACAAAACAACATAGGAAAGACAAATTATAACCATAAATTTGTTTGGTAAATAAGAATAAGACTTTCAAAGAATAAAAATATTTGCTGTGGAATAGACAATGTAAATAAAGTTAGAGGGCACGTGGTAGATTTAAAGAAAATATTTTCATAGTATGTAACATATGATCAATTGATATAAGGACAATATAAAACATCTCACAAATCAAAAAGAAAACAAAACAAATAAAATTAAGAGAAACAGATGACATCAGAATAGAAGAATGTATTGGAGCTTAGAAGAAAATATATAAAGGACTAATGATTAGGTAATATATGAAAGTATACTCAATCTCATTGTAAATCAATAAAATGAAAATTAAAGTAGATGGTTATGATCTCCTGCATCACATTGGCAAAATGAAAAACGAAAAAGTTTTATTTACAATCCTATTATTGGTATGAAGTCCTTGTAATTTATTTTCATTACACAGCTTTGTAAACCATTTGGACAAGTTGGTCACATCCTTCAGGCCTAAGAGGTCTTTCCTCTGGACTAGATTTGGAAGTCCCTCATCTTAATGACTGTCGTCCTCATATATTCCAGCAGGAACAACACCCTCAGTGGATTGATGTATTTTTACTAATGTTACTATTTCATTCACTCTTGTTCTCATGTGTCAGTGTCTTAGGTGTCATTGTAGTTGTTTCAGGTGATTTTATGTATTTCTGGCATGGATAATTATGGAATGATTTTATAAGTTGGGTCTCAGAGAACAACCTTATTTTTCTCATTTCAAGTTCTTAGAGACCATGTCTGTGTCCACATATGAAAAGAAATGTATACTTAAATGTAATGTTCAATATGTACATTTTCTAACATTACTATGCCTTTTTTTTCCCAAAAAACGTTAATAACAGTTATCCATAGACAACACAAAGAAGACAAATCCCACAGCCCACATTGAATCTGATTCCACAGTTATTTAGAAATCATTTAACAATTTTTATGAACTATTAAAGTATAATTTCATTATATAATCTTTCCTGATGCTTTTTCTTCTATGATTTGATGTTAGTTATTAGTGTTATTTTAAGTGAATTTTAATTTTTAAAGTGAAAAAATTACTTCTAATCTGATTAAGCAAATGATAATACACCTGCTGTATAAAATTCTCAATGTTAAACAATAATGTTTAAATTGTAGTGATACATCTGTTTCACCAATACAATGCATTAAATTTGTTCAAAACAAAACCATAAATGGAATCAGTAAACTGATTACTATTCAACATTTCAGCATGCTTTCTTAACCTTTTCACACCTCTTATCTCAGTGCATAACTGAACATATGTCTTTGCAGGATTATCTGGAGCCTGAAAAAGGGAATGATTTTTTTTTTTTTTAATTGAGGGGCTGGCCTGCTTGCATAGTAGTTAAGTTCATGCTCTCCCCTTCAGCAGCCTGGGGTTCACAGGTTTGGATACCAGTCACAGACCCACACGTCAAGCCTTACTGCAGTGGGATCCCACATACAAGGTGGAGGAAGATTGGCATAAGTGTTAGCTCAGTGACAATCTTCCTCAAGCAAAAATAGGAAGATTGTCAACAGATGTTAGCTCATGGCCAATCTTCCTCACCTAAAAAAAAGAGAGAGAAAGCAAATTTATTCTAGTGTGTATGGTGAGCTTGTATGCCTGTGTGTATGTGTGAATGTTTGAATATACCACACAATATGAGGCTGAGCATTTTTGCCAAGGGAGAGCCTGTGGCTGTTCTTCACCAGCCGCAGTCATTTATGGAATGTTCTCTCCCTTTTCCAGAATTAAGTTGCCAAATGTGTAAAAGTTGCAGAACAAAGGTAATAAGGTTATTCATACAATAACTACGAGGACAACTATGTTCAAAGAATATACATACATGCACACAAACGTAGGAAGAATTTGTGCTCTCAAGAAATAGTTCATATTTAAATGTACATAGTTTTATTTTTAAAGCATAAAAATAAATAAAGTAAGGTTCTGTGGAAAGTAAAATGGGAATTCAAATTCAATACATGCAATAATGATTTCAAGCAGCAATATAGAATTCTCATTGTCTAAAAAGTTACTCACCTGGACATTTAAATGAATGGTGGTGGATGTTAAGTGGTTATGGCATTTTGAATTTATTGCTTACATTTAAACAGTGTGACAATATCTTTATAATTCTTTTATAATTGTTGAAACAAGATGAACAATTTCATATTTCATCTTAAAAATGTGTGAGTATATACTTCACTTTTCAAATTCTTTTAGGGAGTAATTGAGTAAGCAAAATGGAAGAATACTGTTGTATTACACAAGCTGAGAAGGAATAAAATAGGTTATGGCATGACATAAAAAGAGTGAATGGATACACTTTATATTTGACGAGAGAATTCAGTAAGACAGAATACTGGATTGGCAGAAATAGGTTGATGCAGAGCAGAGGAAGAAGGTGTTAAGTATACAGCCAGGTTTAGAGCCTGAGTAATGAGGACATTGGAAGATTGGAAGTATTTGTCAGAAGAAAGTTTTGAACTTTTTCATTGATTTTCATTTGGTAGAATCCATCTAAAAAGATTTTGGGACATGGATCAGTCTCGTTTTCTCAACTATTTAATCATTCCTCTATTCAGGTTAATTTAAGTACCAAGATATCTCAGTACTTAAATATAGTTATTGCAATTAAGGAAAATAAAATGCTTTACCTTGATCAACTGAAATGTATGACCTGAATTATCTAACGTTTTAATTCACAAAACCTTACATTATTGGAAATTAACTCATTATTTTCCTTAGTCTATCTTTTCTGTTTTATTTGATTTAATTGAAAATGTAATAAAATCGTAAAACCTCACCACCATCATGCCTTCCAACCTTTCAGTTTTTAAATTCAAATTACCCATTTACTTTCATGCATGACGTTATTAATAGAGTCCCAAATAATACTACACACACAAACACACACACACAGAGGATTCTCCAAATTCAACTTCAGCAAATAACTTTATGTGCTTAACATTTGCTAAATACTACATTAAGTGCCAAAGAAAACTATATAAATAAAACCTGACTCAAGTTGTTCACACATTAGTGGGAAGATAGACCTAGAAGATAATTTAATAAAGGGATGATATGAAAAAAGTGATAAAATAATATTTAATGTACAGTGGCTGAGTGATCCTGGGGTGCCAGAAAGATGTCAAGGAAGGGTTCAGAAACAAGGTGAACTCAGAGGGAAATTTTGAAGACTGAACAGGATATTTGCAAAGGAATCCAAAGGGGGAGGGGTATTTTGAGTGGAAGAAACTTCATGAAATAACTTGATATAATTATGCTACTGCTTAAAATGGAAGAATTAACTCTGGAGAATAAACTGTGGGTATAGGTGAATGTGGTTGGGAGGCAAAGTTGAGGAAGGAATTCAGGATGGCAATAATGAAGCCTGAAGGGCCAAAAGAACAGACCCCATCTGAGTACTTTGGCTTCGCCTCCACATCTCTGCAGTTTCTTTCCACTACTCCTCTCCCACCCACCCCAGGATGTAGATTCGTTCAGGTCTACAGTGAAAGGGAATTTAGATGTATGCATTTCTTATTGTGTGCTGGCCATATTGTCCTGTAATCCTCCTAGCAAACCTCTTGTGGTAGGAAGGAAAGATATGCAGGAGCCAGCAAGTCCTGAAGGCATCTGTACACAACACTAAAAAGTTGATTTTGTACCATTTGTGATGAGAATTCTGCATTTATGATAATAAAATGAAATATTAGACCTGGTTTTCTGAAACATCCCTCAAGTAGCAGTATGGATAATGCACTGGAAGGGTTTGGAGGTCAACTGTGGAAGCATGTAGTTCGGGTATCCATACTCAAATAATTTTAATATCTTTAGTTGTTAGCAAATAATAGTTTGTTCAATTTTATTACCATGAATGAGAGTAGGTTACATATTATAGAAAAATAAATCTACTCTATTTTATTATTTGCTTCTGATAAATCAGATGTTAAGTCACATATTTAAGCATGGATTTTACAAACTAGAAAAAAAAGAATCCAATTGATTGAGAAAAGCAGAAGAATTTGAAGTGAAAGTTTTTCTGAAAATGTTCAAACTCGCTTGGGAATTCTATTTATGGTTCTTTTAAAAGCTATTACTCTACTGTACCCTACATTATGCTTAAGGAAACCATTAATAAATAGTAATAATAATGACATGGCAAATTGCCCCTAGTGGATTCCTATACATTTCAGTATTGGCTTGTATAACAGACTTAAACTATATAGGAAAGAATAATCGGGAAGTAGGTGCACATATTATACTCTTTATTGTCTCATTTCATATTATTAGATGTTCATACATTGTGGGTGTAATAAAAATCTACTCAAGACAATGCTATTAAAAAGAAACCCATAATTATAACAGCAAGAATATGCCTTGAAAGTAGAATCAATAGGTGAACTTTCCAAGTATTTGTAAAGGGAAAAAAAGATCATATAGAGGATGTTTGAAAACTTGTGATTCTGTGCCCATACACCTAAATTATTATGACCTACACAGCTCTGGCATAACTGCACCATGACTTGGTTTTTTGCACATCTGGATTTAGTTGGTGGCTTCAGTAACATGGGTTTTTTTCATCAGCAGTCTACATTTAGTTTCAGGATTTTTTGCTAAGAGCACTGCAGAAAGTTTGAAGGACTGGGGAACAATTCCTTGAAATGTAAGTTTTGGTAGAAAAGATTACCATGGATATCCTTTCACATTTCCACACAGGAAAACTATCAATACATAAATATTCAAATATTCAGAAAGTCAACAATATAAAAGTTATGATGCATATTTGATCTGCCAATCTGCTCTTTAAAGAAAAGTGATGTGGAGGAACAAAGAAAAGATCACACTAGAATTAGTCTACATATGTAGTCAGGATTTGTTTTTGAGTTGGACTTTATCTTTAAGTCATGGAGATGAAGTGAACAAGTTAGTGTGTAAATTGCTGAGAAGCATTCCCATAGTATTTGCAATGGCATATATTGAAAACAAAGGATATATTGAATAATTAATATGTGAAAATTAGCTTCACAATTTATATTCTATTTATAGCTTGAAACAAGTCCCATACTGCATTATCATGCCCAGTCTACAAGTGGGAAGGTTGAAGAATAGTGAATGTTATTGTTCTGCTCAGTAAGTGGCTTTCAACAGCTTTTGATATTTTAAAATATGTGCTGTTTGTCCCCTCTTCTAGAATCAATTTTCCATGTGGATAGGAATTATCAAAGCAAAAATTTCACTGGACAAAGTTATACAGGTAAGGAAGACTTTATTCAAGGCTATTCCAATAGGGAGGAGAAAACAGAAAACAGTCTGAACTCAACTCCACTGGAAAAAAGAATAAGAGAGTTTTTAAGAGAGGTGATGAGAGGATCATAGGCCATCTGTGCTTGCTAACAGAGGAAGGGCTCAGAAATTGCATGTAAGTTTTGACTTAGTAATTCAACTTCTCAAACTTTATTCTTGGAAAACAATCCAAGAAGCACACAAATATATTTTTACATATCAGTGTTTAACGTACCATTATTTATAATATTGGAAACCTGGAAATGACCCAGATGAGAAACACAAGGACATTAGCAAACTGTTCTATGTAAATGAAGACACGTTATAAAACCATTAAGAGATATTTCAGGTGTAGATTTATTAACGTAGAATGATATTTATGGAATTGAGCAAACAAAAAACTATGCAGGCTATACATATTTATGTGTAATATATATCCATTTTTGAAAAAAATGTTGCATATAATAGAAAATCTAGACTTATATGGAGTAAAGACTTAGCAGCTTTTATTTATGAATTGTGGGTTTAGGATGATAAATTTTCTATTTTTGTATTTTTTAATTTTACCAAAAATAAATATATCACTTAATTAAACAAATGAAGAAAACAGAGTGACAGAGAGGGAGAGAAGAAATAAATATAAAGGAGAGAGAGAATGTGATGGGCATTTAAATATATGGAACTTTTGAAACTTTAGAGAAAAATGAAGTTAAAATGGTCACTGGATTCATGGAAAATTAGTACTGTATTAGTAATGGACTGTACTACATTATTTAGGGTTATTTTACTTGTGAAAAACAGAAAAAGTCAACTCTAGCTTATGCAAATCACAATAATAACAAAATTATAATATATGTGGATACAATATATGTTTGAATAGTCAAAGCAATCCTGAGAAAGAACAGAGATGGAGGAATCGTGCTCCCTGATTTCAAACTATATTGCAAAGCTATAGCAATTAAAACTGTATAGAGCCAGCCCTGATTGCCTAGTGGTTAAAGTTCAACACTCTCACCACTTCGGCAGCCCAGGTGTGTTTCCCCATTGCAGAACCACACCACTCATCTGTTAGTAGCCATGCTGTGGCGTGGGCTGCCATAGAAGAACTAGAAGGACTTTCAGTTATGATATACAACCATGTGCTGGGGCTTTGGAGAGAAAATAAAGATTGGCAACAGGTGTTAGCTTAGGGAAAATCTTTCCCTGCAAAAAAAAAAAAAAAGAACAAAAACAGTATAGTATTAGCATAACAACAGACACATAGATCAATGGAAGAGAATAGAAAGCACAGAAATAAGCCCACACATATATAGTCAATTAGTTTATGACAAAAGAGCCAAGAATATACAATGGGGAAAGGACAGTGTCTTCAATAAATGATGTTGGGAAAGGAGTTTGGATGATAGCAGCATAGGAGGATCTTGAACTTGCCTCCTCCCGCAGATACAACAAACCTGCAACTACTTGTAGAGCAATTCCCACTGAGAGAGATCTAGAAACTGGATAAAAAAGAACCTCTACAAAAGGGGCAACCTCTACAAACAGCAGAGAGGAGTGGGAGAGGCAGCGATACTGCCCTACTGAGGAAAACATCACACCCTAGCTGTGGCATTTCATGGTCAGGAGTAATTTCAAAGGCACAAAGCTTTTCCTGGAGGAGTGGGGGATTTGAGCTCCACATTAGGCACCCTATCCCTCAGATCCAGCACAAGAGAAACAAGACCCAAAAATACCTAGCTTTGAAAACCAGTGGGCAATATGCCCAGGAAAACCACAGACCTTCAGGGAAAGGAAAATCTGCTCTTAAGGGGCCCATGCACAGACTCACTTGGCCTGGAAAGCAGTACAAAATAGAAAAGTGCGTAGTACACTGGTAAAAGAGACTTACTAAGCCCAAGGCACATCGCAGAGAGGCAGGAGGTGGCTGCCCCCTCTGCCCCAGGGACTGAGACAGTGGCAAAAGTCATTACTGTGACCTAGTTTAGCTGTGCTAACACAGACACTGGCAGGTGCCATTGGAATATTTTGTCTAGACTGTTAGTGCAGGGATCTGCCCCATCTACCAACAACTGAAACAGTTACATGCTGCCACCCCTAGGCCTGCCCTGCCTATCAGCACACCTGAGAGAGCTGTGAACTTCAGGGCCATGATGCCAGTTTGTGCCAGAGGCCTACCAAGACCAAAGGCCAGCTGGCAACAGCCATATACTGTACAGCTAGCCTCACTAGAAGTGTGAGTGACCAAAAAATATACCCAAGGTCATGCAGCCAGCCACACCGGGGGCCTGCATCAGTTTTGCACCTCTGGGTCTAGCAGCCAGCCACATTAGGGGGCAGACTTCTTTACCAACAAATCTACAGTAGTTCTACAATACTAGAATTATCAGCCAGCCATGCCAGGGGCTTGCCTCACACAATAACATGCCTGTAAGAGCAGCACATGGCTGTGCCTGACAACTAGCTTTACTAAGGGCCAGCCCTGCCTACCCACCTGCCCACAGCAATAGCAACTCTGCCACAACAGATGGGTACACACAGCCCAAGCAGGGGACACCCCTGGAACATCAGGCTTGGGTGATGAGTGGGGAGCATGCTGCTGGGCCCCATAAGATATGTCCTACATAAGGCCACATTTCCAAGATCAAGGGATGTATCTGATCTGCTAAATACATAAATATAAACACAGAGAAGTAGGCAAAATGAGAAGACAAAGGAATATGTTCAAAATAAAAGAACAGGACAAATTCCAAGAAGAAGAACAAAATGAAACAGAGAAACACTCTATCTGATAAAGAGTACAAACTAATGGTCATAAGAATGCTCACTGAACTAGGAGAAGACTAGATGAACAGAGTGAGAACTTCAACAAAGAATTAGAAAATACAACCCTTGTTCACTGCTGGTGGCAGTGCAAACTGGTGCAGCCACTATGGAAAGCAGTATGGAGTATCCTCAGAAAATTAAGGATAGATCTACCGTATGATCCAGCTATTCCACTGCTGGGTATTTATCCAAAGAACTTGAAAACACAAAGGCATAAAGATGCTTGCGCCCCTATGTTCATTGTGGCATTATACACAATAGCCAAGACTTGGAAGCAACCAAGGTGCCCATCAAGGGACGAATGGATAAAGAAGATGTGGTATTTATACATGATGGACTACTACTCAGCCATAAGAAATGACAAAATCCGGCCGTTTTTGACAACATGGATGGACCATGAGGGTATTATGCTGAGTGAAATAAGTCAGAGGGAAAAAGTCAAATACCATGTGGTCTCACTCATAAGTAGAAGACAAAAACGACATAGAAAAACACATAGCATTGGAGATTGGACTGGTGGTTACCATTGGGGAAGGGAGGGGAGGGCAAAAGGGGTGATTAGGGTCACATGTGAGGGGGATGCACTATAATTAGTGTTTGGGTGGTGAACATGATATAATGTACACAGAATTCGAAATATGATGTACATATGAAAAAATAAAAATTAAAAATAAATAAATAAATAAAAATGAATTTAAAAAAACACCAATAAGACCTTAAAAATACAATAACAGAAATGAAAAAATCATTAAAGTGAATCAGAAGCAGAGTAGATGACACAGAAGAATGGATCAGTAATCTGGATGAAAGAATAGAGGAAATCACTCAAGCAGAACAGAAAAAAGAAAAAATAATTAAAAAGAATAAAGACAATATAAGGGACCTCTGGGACAACATCTAGCATACAAACATTTGCTTTATAGGTGTCCCAGAAGGAGAAGAGAGAGACAAAGAGACATAAAACTTCCTTAACCTGGGGAAGGAAACAGACATCTAGATACAGGAAGCACAGAGAATACCAAATGAGATGAACCCAAAGAGGCCCACACCAAGACATGTGATAATTAAAATGTCAAGAATTAAAGATACAGAGAGAATCTTAAAAGCTTCAAGAGAAAAGCAACAAGCTACTTACAAAGGAAACCCCATAAGGCTATCAGCTGGCTTTTCAGAACAAATCTTACAAGATAGAGGAGAATGACACTGCATATTCAAAGTGGTGAAAGGAAGAATCCTACAACTAGGAATACTCTATCAGGCAAGGTTATCATTCAGAATGGAAGGAGAGATAAAGAGTTTTCTAGAGAAGAAAAACTAGAGGAGTTCATAATCTCTAAACTAGCCTTACAGGAAATAGTAAAGGGACTTATTTAAGTGGAAAAGAAAGGCCACAAATAGGCATAAGAAAATTATCACAGAAAAAATATCACTGGTAAGGGGAAATATACAATAAAGGTAGTGGATTAACCACTTATAAAGCAAGCACAAAGGTCAACAGTACTAAAATCAACAATATCTATAATAAGAGATTAAGGAATACAGAAAAATAAAAGATGAAAAATACGATGTCAAAAACATAAAACATGAGACAGGAATAAAAGTTTATGGCTTTTAGTAAGAGGTCAAACTTAAGAGATCATCAACTTAACATAGATTGGTATTTACATAGGTTATTATACATTGGCTTCATGGTAACCACAAATCAAAAACCTATAATAAATATACACACAAAAAAGAGAAAGGAACCCAAACATAACACTAAAGCAAACCATCAAATCATAAGGGAAAAGATTAAGAAAAAAATGAAAACTATAAAAACGTCCAGAAAAAAGTAACAAAACAGCAATAAGTAAATACTTATCAATAACTACTTTAAATGTCAATGGACTAAATGCTCCAATTAAAAGACATAGGATTGCTGAATGGATTAAAAAAACAGACACATATATATTCTGCATAAAAGAGATATACTTCAGACCTAAAGATACTCACAAACTGAAAGAGATGGGCTAGAAAAAGATATTCCATGCACACAAAAATGAAAAGAAACTTGGAGTAGCAATATTTTTATCCTACAAAATAGACTTTAACACAAAACCTGTAACAAGAGACAAAGAAGGGCATTACGTAATGATAAATGCAGCAATCCCATAAGAGGATATAACTCTTGCAAATATCTATGCACCCAACAGAGGAGCACTTAAATACACAAAGTAAATATTAACAGACATAAAGAAAGAAATTGACAGTAACACAATAATAGTAGGGGACTTTAACACTCCACTGACATCAATGCATGGACCATCCAGACAGAAGATCAATATGAAAATATTGACCTTAAATGACACATTAGATCGGATGGACTTAATAGATATATGCAGAACATTCCACCTAAAAACAGCAGAGTAGACATTCTTTGCAAATGCACATGGAACATTCTCCAGTATAGATCACATATTAGGCCACAAAACAAGTCTCAACAAATTTAAGAAGACTGAAATATTATCAAGCATCTTTTCCAGCCATAATGTTATGAAACTAGAAATCAATGACAAGAACAAAACTGGAGAAGTCACAAATATGTGGAGATTAAACAAAATGCTACTGAAAAAATTTTGGGTCAACAAAGAAATCAAAGAAGAAATCCAAAAATACCTGGAGACAAATGAAAATAAAAATACAACATACCAAAATCTATGGGATATAGTAAAAGTAGTACTAGTAGGGAAGTTTATAGCAATATAAACCTGACTCAAGTAACAAGAAAAATCACAATCTAACATTACACCTGAAAGAACTATAAAAAGCAGAACAAACAGAGGTCAAACTCAGTAGAAGGAA
This sequence comes from Equus asinus, assembly GCF_041296235.1. Taxonomy (NCBI): domain Eukaryota; kingdom Metazoa; phylum Chordata; class Mammalia; order Perissodactyla; family Equidae; genus Equus; species Equus asinus. Next base: position 47,274,964 of record NC_091793.1, on the reverse strand, counting down.
GGAAATAAAAATCACATTGAAAATAAAATGGAAACTAAAAAGACAATAGAAAAGATCAATGAAACTAAGAGCTGGTTCTTTGAAGAGATAAAATCAACAAAGCTTTAACTAGATTCACTAAGGAAAAAAGAGAGAAGGCTCAAATAATTAAAATCAGAAACGAAAGAGGAGAAATTACAACAGACACCACAGAAATACAAAGGATTATAAGAGAATACTGTGAAAATCTATATGCTGATAAATTGGACGATCCAGAACAAATGGATAAATTGTTAATATTATACAACCTTCCAAAACTGAATCAAGAAGAAATAGGGAATCTGAATAGAACCATCACTAGTAAGTAGATCAAAACAGCAATCAAAAACTTCACCCAAAACTAAAGTCTAGGACCAGATGGTTTCCCCAGTGAATTCTACCAAACATTCAAAGGAGACTTAATACCTATCCTTCTCAAACTCTTCCAAAAAGTTGAAAATGAGGGGATACTTCCTAATTCATTCTACATGGCCAACATAACCCTGATGACAAAATCTTGCAAGGACAACACACACACACACAATTATAGGCCAATATCACTCATGAACACAGATGCAGAAATTCTCAGCAAAATACTAGCAATTGAATACAACAATACATCAAAAGGATCATACTCCATGATCAAGCGGGATTTGTTCTTGGGATGGAAGAATGGTCCCATATCAGAAAAATCAATGTGATATACCACATTAACTAAATAAAGAATAAAAATCACATGATCATCTCAATAGATGCAGAGAAAGCATTTGACAGGATCCAACATCTATTTATAATAAAAGCTGAATAAAATGGGTTATAAGAAAAGTACCTCAACACAATAAGTGTCATTTATGCAAACCCACAGCTAACATCATACTCAGTGGTAAAAAACTGAAAGCTATCTCTCTAAGAACAGGAACAAGACAAGAACATCCACTTTTTCCACTCTTATTTAACATAATATTGGAAGTCCTAGCCTGAGCAATGAGGCAAGAAAAAGAAGTAAATAGGACCCAAATTGGAAATGAAAAAGTAAAACTGTCCCTATTTGCAGATGATGTTATTTTATACATAGAAAACTCTAAAGAATTCACCAAAAAACTATTAGAAATACTAAATAAATATGCTAAATTTACAGGATACAAAATCAACTACAAAAATGCGTTGTATTTCTATAGACTAACAACCAACTAGCAGAAAGATAAATCAAAAATACAATCTCATTTGCAATTGCAACAAAAAAGAATAAAATACCTAGGAATAAATTTTAATGAGAAGGTGAAAGATCTGTACACAAAAAAAGTACAAGACGTTGTTGAAAGGAATTGATGGAGACACAAAGAAAGGGGAAGATATCTTGTGTTCATGAAGTGGAAGAACTAACACAGTTAAAATATCTATCCCGCCTAAAATAATCTACAGATTCAATGCAATCCTTATCTAAGTCTCAAAAACATTTTTCACACAAATAGAACAAAGAATCCTAAAATTTATATGGAACAACAAAAGACCTTGAATAGCCAAAGCAATCCTGAGAAAAGAGAACAAAGCTGGAGGCATCACATTCCCAGATTTCAAAATACACTACAAAGCAATAGTAATCAAAATCACATGGTACTGGCAGAAAAACGGACACATAGATGAATGGAACAGAATTAAGATCCCAGAAACAAACCCACACATTTACAGACAGCTGAATTTTGACAAAGGAGCCAAGAATATACAATGGAGAAAGGAAAGTGTCTTCAATAAATGATTTTGAAAACTGGACAGCCACATGCAAAAAAATGAAAGTATAACATTATCTTACACCATACACAAAAATTACCTCCAAGGGATTAAAGACTTGAATGTAAGGCCTGAAAACCAGAAAACTCCTAGAAGAAAACATCGCTCTTAGCAATATCCTTTTGAATGTGTCTCCTCAGGCAAGGGAAACAAAAGTAAAATAAACAGATTGAACTACATCAAACTGAAAAGCTTCTGAATGACAAAGGAAACCATCAACAAAACAAAAAGATAACCTACCAATGGGGAGAAGATATCTGCAAATTATATATCCAGTAAGGAGTTAATATACAAAATATATAAAGAACTCATACAATTCAATAACAAAAAAACAAACAATCCAAATAAAAAATGGGCAGAGTATCTGAACAGACATTTTTCCAAATAAGGTATACAAATGCCAATAAGCACATGAAAAGATGTTCAACATCACTAATTATTAGGGGCACACAAATCAAAACCACAAGGAGAGGCCATTTCATGCCCATCAGAATGGCTATTATTAAAAATGCAAGAAATAGCAAGTACTGGAGAGGATGTGGAGAGAAGGGAACCCTCATACAGTGCTAGTGGGAATGTAAACTGGTGCAGGCTCTATGGAAAAACAGTAAGGAGATTCCTCAGAAAATTAAAACTAGAACTACCATATGATCCACTTATTCCACTTCTAGGTATTTATCAGAAGAACATCAAAACACTAATTTGAAAAGATATATGCACCCCTGTATTCATTGTATCTTTATTCACAATACCTCTGACTTGGTAACAACCTAAGTGCCCATCAACAGATGAATGGATAAAGATGATATAGTATATCTATATAATGGAATGCTAATCAGCCATTAAAAAAATCATACCAAATACTATATGATTTCATTCACATGTGGAAGATAAAAACAACAACAATAAAGAAACACAAAGATACAGAGAAGAGATTGGTGGTTACAAGAGAGGAAGGGGGAGGATGGAGGGTGAAAGTGGTCAAGGGCGCATTTGTATAGTGACAGATAACAGCTAGATTTTTTTTTCAGGTGAATATGATGTAGTCTACACAGAAGTCAAAATATAATAATGTACACCTGACATTTAGAGGATATTATAAACCAATGTTACCTTAATAAAAAAATTAAAGAAAAAAAAAGAAATGGTGTTGGGAAAACTGAGCACCTACATGCAAAAGAATGAAAGTCGACCACTATCTTATGCCATATACAAAAAATTAACTCAGAAGAGATTAACGACTTTAACGTAAGACCTGAAACCATAAAACTCCTAGGAGAAAACACAGGTGCTAAGGTCCTAGACATGGATCTTGGTGATGATTCTTTGAATCTGACACCAAAAGAAAAAGCAACAAAAGAAAAAATAGGGGCCGGCTCCGTGGCCGAGTGGTTAAGTTCGCCTGCTCTGCTGCGGTGGCCCAGCATTCGGATCCTGGGTGCGGACATGGCACCGCTTGTCAGTCCACGTTGAGGAGGCATCCCACATCCCACAACTAAAAGAACCTGCAGCTAAGATATACAACTGCGTACGGGGTCGGGGGTATTGGGGAGATAAAGCAGGAAAAAAAAAAAAAAAGATTGGTAACAGTTGTTAGCCCAGGTACCAATCCTTAAAAAAAATTAAAAAGGAAGATTGGCAACAGTTGTTAGCCTAGGTGCCAATCTTTAAAAAAAAAAATAAAATAAAATAAACAAGTAGTGCCACATCAAACTAAAAAGTTTCTGCACAGCAAAAGAAACCATCATGAAAATGCCACCTGCTGAATGGGAGAAAATATTTGGAAATTACATATCTGATAAGGAACTAATATCCAAATTATAAAAAGAATTTATACAACTCAGTAGCAAAAAAAAAATCTCAATAAAAAATAGGAAGAAGATCTGAATTGATATTTTTCCAAAGAAGACATACAGATGGTCAGTAGGCACGTGAAAAGATGCTTAACATCACTAATGATCAAGGAAATGCAAATCAAAACCACAACCAGATATCACTTCATACCTGACAGAATGGTTATTATCAAAAAGACAAGAAATAACAAGTGTTAAAGAGTATGTGGAGAATAAAGAACCCTTGCACACTGTTGGTGGGAAAGTAAATTGGTACAGCCGCTATGGAAAACAGTATGTAGATTCCTCAAAAAATTAAAAGTGGAACTACCATGTGATCCAACATTTTCACTTTTGGGCATTAATCTGAAGAAAATGAGAACACTAATTCAAAAAGATATATGTACTCCCATGTTCATTATTTACAACACTGTTTAGAATAGCCAAGATACAGAGATAACTTGTGTCCATTGATGGATATATGGTTAAAGAAATTGTTGTGTGTGTGTGTGTATATATATATATATATATATATATACACACAATGGAATATTGTTCAGCCATAAAAAGAATGAAATCTTACGTTTTGCAAAGACATGGATGGACCTTGAGGGCATTATGCTAAGTGGAAAACAGTCAGGCAGAGAAATTTAAATACCATATGATCTCTTATATGTATGCAATCTACAAAAATTAAAAAGCTCATAGATACAGAGAACAGATTAGCGGTTGCCAGAGGCAGGGGGATGGGGACTGGGAGAAATGGGTGAAGTGAATCAAAAGGTAAAGAAAAAAAAGTGTTGGCTTCATGCAAAAGTAGAACTAGAGCCAAAAACAACTATGGAAATTATTATTGCAGGGCAGAATGCAAATATTTTAAGCCATACCAGTGTACAATAAGTATATATACCCAAAGAGTGGAGGTGAAAAAGGACTGTGGTAAATATGTATTGAATTTTTGCTTATCACTTCTTCTGGCAAAATTGTACTCAGTAGTTTTTGCAACCACATGTCCCTCTTTCTCATGCCATGGGAGAGTTAACCCCATTCTCACCTTCAGGTAACCACTGATAGGTTTACATCTATCAGCACAGCCCTTCCCCCTATTTCCAGCTCTTGGCTCAGGTCTAAACACACCATTCATTTCACATGAGGATTTCTCAACCTTGACACCATTGACTTCTTGAGCCAGATAATTCTTTGTTCTGGAGGACTGCCCAGCAAACTGGAGGATGTTGAGTGACGCCCTTCGCATCTATTCATTAGCTTCTAGTAGCATCTGCCCACCCCAACCCAGTTGTGACAAGCAGAAATGTCTCCAGATATTGCCAAATATCATCATAGCTGTAAAATTGTCCCTGGTTAAAAACCACCGATTAAGACAAAAAGTGATGCCAAGACTTTTTTTTCAAAATGTGAGAATAAAGAAATTCTCTTAAATGAGATTATATGTAAGTTTCAAAGTGGTCATAGCAACTTTGAAACCACAAGAGAAGTTGGGAAGTAAGAAAAGCTCAACAAAGTAAAAGCAGGAAGGAGAAACTGAGAAAGAGAATCCCAATCACAGTAATTGAGCTCCCAATACCAGTAAGACCTAACCTGCTAAGCTCAATATATCCTCTTTCTGATTTAGATTTTCTGTTTCTTGCAACAGAAAAGACTAAACATAGGTAGGAAGTAGTATAATATGCTGCTTTGTCACATTTCATGATATTTAATATATGTACATATATGCTATACATGTAGTATATACAAAGAGAGACAAAGAGTTTTAAAATTACATATTGAGTAATAGGGTTATATTATTTAAATATTTAAGGGCATTTGATAGTGGATTATCATTAAATACATATACCAAATTCTGGTGATAGAAAGCAGGATGGGTGGTTGGCAGGAGGTGTCAATATAATAATTTCCACCTACTTCATATTGAGATATCAATCAACAGTTCTAGAGAAATAAAATAATAGTTATAAATGTAACCACTAGGACTTAAAATGACATGTAAACCTTTCAAATTATTAGAAAGAAAAAAATTAAAAACTGACATATATTATGCGTTTAAAGAGCATTGGAATAGAGTGCTTAATTTAAATATGAGGATAGGATTAAGATTAACTCATTAGCCTATCAAAGAGTTTCACATTATATCAGCTTGTCTACTAAAGAAAGATTCTGAGATTATATAAGGAAGAAAAATAAAATAATTAACTGCATATAAGAGATAGAAAGTAAATACATGATCTCAGTATGGTAGATTGTAAAATTGTTCCCAATTACTTGGCCCCTTTCCCATAAGATGTTCTGTCTCCCTGCCAGTTGTCCTGTGATTTACAGTGCCTTCCTTATGGGAAGGGTTTACATCCCCTCCCCAGTGACATCACCCTTGGTCATGGGACCTGCTTTGGCTAATTGAAAGTGAGCAGCTATAACAACATACCTATTCAGAGCAGAAATTTTAAGAAGCATCACATGATTTTCTACTCTCTTACTCTCCCTCCTCTAACCTCTTCCCACTCCAATGAGAAGTATATGTAACAATTAAGCTGCCCCTTCAGCCTGGATCTTAGAACAAAGAAGACATCTGGAGCAAAGGTAAAGCCAACTACAATGACTTGTAGTCACATATGATGTGAATGAGAAATAAATACTTGCTGTGGTAAGTCATCGAGATACTGAGGCTGTACTGCTGAAGCATAACTTGGTAAATCCTGTCTAATCCAAAATTTGATACCATAACAATACATCTAAGGTGTGAGACAATTGGGGAAATATTATATATCAATAAGCTGAAGAGCCTCTTCTTCAGAATGTTCTTCAGAGAATATTCTTTATGGCTGCCAGAAAAGCAAAACTCTTCTAAGAAAGGTTATCTTTTCCTTTCTCACTCTCCATGATTCTAACTTTGTCTAATTTGTTTTTCTACAAGTATCATCTATATAGTTATAATAAAACAACAGATGCCCAAAATGATCATTATAGTTCTAAAAGGTCCTGAGATATTTTCTGAATCACCAATAGAAAATGTACAATAATTTTTGGGGTGAAGTATTTGAATTTCATTTGAAAATTATTGTTGCATGAAATATGTGATGATAACAACAATAAAATATATATATATATATATTATGTGCTAACTCTCTGCAGGTTCTATTCTAAGTTCTCTATATGTTAGTTGATTTAGTCCTCCTAACAATCCTATGAGGTATGTTTTAACCTTATTTAACTAATTAAGATACTGGGACTCAGAGGGGTTAAGACCCATCCTCCTTGTGGTATTAAGTGTCCGAGTTAAGATTTGTACCGTCTCTGACCTCAGAACCTGTCCTCTTAACATCTGTATACTTGCACTCATTTAATTCTCTTTACAAAAAAAAAGAAAATGTATTCTAGGATTTAACAAGTAGCATTCATCTTTCAACAACCAAAAGATGTAACTAGAATACCACCATGCTGTCCAATATTATATTCCATCACAGAACACGTTTCTTAAAAACAAGTAAAATGGAAACTACCAGATACATTTCAATATGAGAATTCATGCAAATAGAAAATTGAGCACTAACCAAAAAATGCTGTCTAGATGTTGTTAAGTGAATAATTAGTGTCCCTGATATGGCCTTGAGGTATGTTTAGAGGGTATTATATAATGATAGGATGCTTAAGCTCTAGTTCTTAAAGTTTGAAAATGATTTAAGTATGTGAAAATGAGAATGACTAGTATATTTTACACACTCTGGTACATATTTAGAAGACAGTTGCATAGCTACATATGTCGTAACCTTCTTGTTCTTGCCTAAGTACACTGTTTATTATGCAAAATATTAATTTTAAAAAATATGTTTCTTATCATTCTTTCCTCAGTGATTGATTGACATAATTTTATCTAGGGAAATTTTATCTGAAGTAGAAATTCTGAGATCATTGAAATTAAAAAATAAAAGGTACAGCTGTTAACACATCCATCAACATTTTTATTTTAAATTAAATGTTATTTTATAGTCATAGATTTCACCCATCTTTTGTCAATTGATCCCTTTTATGTTCATAGAGCAGATGTCACGTCAAAGTTGACCCTAATGGAAGGTGGGACTCTTGTGGTTGGAATAAACAAAGAAAGTCTACAACATATCTGAGAAAATAACCTGGAGTGGAAAGGAATCTGCTAGAATTCATCTATAGCTTTTCTTAACCCGTCTGGTGTCCTGTGCAATTGGAAATCATTTAGGCAACTCTCAGAGTCTTCCCAGATTAACTTTTGAGTTATTTTCATGTGAAGCTCCTACTAACATATGAACTAATTGCCGTAGGTCAGGACTCCTTGGTCACATGTGAATAGAACAAATCTAAATTTCTCTCTGGATTTCTCAGTATCCTCTAGGCTTTGGAATGTCTTTAATACTGGCTCTCAGCTCAGATTGAGACCAAAACTTAAAGTCACCCCTAAGAGGCTTGGCCTATTTTGAAGGGGATTTAACTTTGTGATGCAATATAGACTCAAGGATGTCTTGCCTATAGGAGGGATAAAAGTGGGGGTCATGATGAGAGGTAAAGGCAGGTATTAAGGTGAGGAAAGAGTAATAGCAACAGTAGGATTCAGTCAGCTGGGTGTAAGCTTCCTGATGACAACAGAAAATACAGACCAGTAGATGTTTGGAATTTTGCTTCCATTTCATTCTACCATACTTCTCAAGAAAACGATTTTGTTTGTATTGAAAATTCCTCAAAGGAGGTACTATAATTCTAAATCACTTGAGATTAGGACACCTAGAAAGATAAGCTCATGAATTATAGTCACAGAGCGAATACATCTAAGTATTAGGAATCTGACCTAGAGGAGGAATGGACTTTTAAAAAATAATAAATAAATGACAAATAATAAAATAAATTTATAGGGGCCGGCTCTGTGGCCAAGTGGTTAAGTTTGCGCACTCCGCTGCGGCGGCCCAGGGTTCAGATCCTGGGTGCGGACATGGCACTGCTCATCAGGCCACGTTGAAGAGGCATCCCACATCCCACAACTAGAAGGATGTGCAACTAAGATATACAACTGTGTACGGGGGGGTTTGGGAAGATAAAGCAGAAAAAAAAAACAAAAAAAGATTGGCAACAGTTGTAAGCCCAGGTGCCAATCTTTAAAAAAATTAAAATAAAATAAATTTATAAATGTAAATTTATAATTTATAAAATTTATAATTTTAATTTATAAATTTAAAAGAACTCAAAAGAATTTAGTAAATAGTGGTTAAATATATTGCCCATATCTCAGATCTCCAAACTAATGTAGCCATTTCCAGTTGTAGAACTAACAAATCCATAATCTCCAGATGATGGAAGTTTAGAAAGGATATGTCTCTCAGCACCAGGTTTTCTTAAACAAAATAAGGCACCACAAGAAAGCTCTCATAAGGTTTTGGTATGTGTCAAAGGCAAAATTTTTCTTCTAAAGGACCCAATCAAGATTAGTTCAGTATTCATCAGAGATAGTTCAAGAGATGAAATTATTAGATCTATCTTTGTTTCTCTCCTATTAACTTTATTTTTTAAAGTTTCCCAAAAGAAAGAGATGAAATCATCTGTGAGCTCAATAGAAAGAAATTGGAGCTAAGACACAATGTGGGACGTAGGTCACCATACCATGGGAAAGACCCCAAGCAGGAAGCCCAAGAAGTCTCAGGCGATCTTGCTCCTTCCAACTCAAGGGTCTTGAGCCATGGCAATGAAGGAGTTTGGCTTGATGGCAATGGGACCTCCAAGACTTTTGACTCACCCCAAGGAGACATCCTAAAAAGTCTGTTGATTGAGCAAAACTGAGTTAATTAAAATATAGTAAGAATGTTATCGTGATGAGTCTCAGTAGTATCTCCAAAGGTAGAAGTTAGGGAAGGGTAGTTATAAGTTTGGTCTTTGGGGGACAAATTGTTTAACATGAGTATTTCAAGGTGAGTGACTTTTGAATTGAGCTAAGTTCACAACATTATAACAGGATAAGATGGCATTGTAGAATAAGGGTCTTGAGATGAATTTTGATAAGCAAACTGATAAACAAGCTGTTTTTTCCAGGTGAGAAAACTATTGTCACAATAAGACAGCTGTTTACTCAGATGAGAAAATTGATTGCCTGGCTAAACTGGTTTATAATAATATTCTAAAACCAATAGTGAAAAGATGTATTGGTTTGCAGTTTTATGTTTCCTAAAACAAACAGATAAGCTACATTTACTTAAGTTGCCTCAGTTTTAGTGTATAATGGGGAACAAGGATCCGGTAGGTACCTTCCCTCATAGTTTTGAGGTACAGTTTTCCCAAACACATAACAAGTTACTTACTAGAAATTTAATTTTCTAATATCTTTTAGAGAAGTTAGCAGGTTTATTTTTAATTTAATCTAGTGTATCATAATTTTTATTTGTGGAATTTACTTTTACTTGTATGCCTGGGAATTCCTACTGAACTTGAGATCCTATTTATTTGCATTTTACTCTACTATATATGTAGTTGACATCATCTTCCCACTTTTTTCTGGGATCTTTTCTTCTATTCCCAAGACTTATCTGGTTAGAGTGGAAGCTTACATACTTAAAATTGACCAAAGGCAATTTAGAGTCTCTTCTCTTGGAATTTATCTCTGAAAAAAAATTATTTCTTGGTGATTGAAATAAAAACTCAAATACTCCCAGTAGCCATATTTGTGTGTTTGTGTGTGCATATGTTTGTACATGTGTTTGCCTTATAAGTCAGAATATCAGAGGAAGAATTGAGCTGTAGAAAGAAATGGAAAAATAAAGCAGATATTAGGAAGCAACAAAGATGCAGTAAAGTAGAAAAGTGTTACTAGTATCAGGGCTGGCTACACCATTTGTGTGGCCCAGTGCCAAATGAAAACATGGGACCTCTTTTTCAAAAAGCAGGGACAAAGTACTGTTAAAGGTGCTGAAATATAAAACTATTTCCCTTTCTTTTGTGGTCCCTTTCTTGACCTCGTGGTATTTTTAATTTCCCATGTAATCTTGCTCTTCCTTGAAAATGAGGATGCAGGACAAGTGCAGACCCTCAGAAGCACCTACTGATACATGCACACTCTGGATTCCCCTTTTCCCCCAGCTGCTAGACCAAGATGCTGTGACACAGAGAAAGGTAATCTTTCCCACAAGACAGTCACCCCAACCCACATGACAGAAGACACCCAAGGGATTGTGACCTCTGTGCCAGGACATATCAGTACGTGAATTATGGGTACACGATAGTCTCAATGTGCCAAGCTACCTGATGAATGAAAATGGCTTTTCCAGCCTGGTGCAGGGATGGCTGCTGCCCATGCTGCATTCCCAACTCTGACCTATGCCCAGGTTCCCAAAGTTGCTGGACAGGTCAGGGGGTGGGCAACACTTCAGGGGCCAAGGCTTTGGGGACAAGGATAGCAGGGTTCACTGGGCAGCTGAGAGGAGTACAGGCTGGTCAGGCCATGATGCGCCAGGGGACAGGGCAGCTAGAAGCTTGGGAGGAGGAGAAGCAGTGGGAGGCAGGACCTCACAGGTGCTAGGCTCCCAGCCTGGACAACATGCTCCATTGTCCTATCAAACTTCACTTACAAAATACGATTTCAAGGATAAAATGTTTAGTAATTTCATTGAGGCAACCACAGGACATTAATCCTTAAGCACAGGATTTTCTGAGTAAGAGACTCTGAGTGATTACACTGGTCACAAGCTAGTGAAGCTGACCCTGGCACATATTATAGTCCTGGTTTCGGTTTGTTCTTGAGACTCAACTGTACCCATGCCCTAGGAATTTTGAAGTCAGCCATGTATCCTTATAATTGCTCTAATTTTTTTGCTTAAGATAGCCAGAGTGAAAATCATTTATTTTTTATTAGAATTCCATTCCTCTCAATGTCTTATTTCTCTCCCATTTACCTCTTCCTCCTTTCTACTGTCTCTCCACATTACTCCCTCTCCATAACTTTTTCTTTCGTTCTCATTTAAATCTTTAGTCCTAGAATTTATTTTTGGATATATAGTTATGAAACACCTTCTATGCCTCCAATACTATGCCTGTGATATGGGAGAAATAAAGCATCTGAGAGATGCATCTTCTCCATAAACTCATGATATTATAGCATCTCTTCATGTTGTATTAAAAAAATTGCTTGAAAAAATTTGAGCTGGTCTTATTTCAGAATTCACTAAGACGATGGTAGAATACTTTATTAATTAAAACGACTAAGAAGCTCTAAGTATAAACAACCACTATACTTTAAGAAGTAAAAATTTGTTCTACTCACTTTTGAGTAGACGAATGTAAAAATGGTCTAATTAATTATAAATAATAGAAAAGTGACATTCATGTTCTTAGCAAAATGAAGTATATCAGATCTGAAAAATCTGTAGGTAGAAAAATCATCTTTCTCCTTAAATAGATTATGTTTTTTAAGTCAAAACTTTATCTGAACTTTCTCCAAAGGGCATTAATATTCAAGGTGCTAGGGAATTTAATAGTGGTCTAGAATCTTATTTAGTAAATTTAAAATAGCTTAGAAAATATATTCTTCATTCTTATATAGCTCCCAAAGTATCAACAATGTTAATTCAGTTGAGGCTTTTCCAGTTCAGGGCAGCTCCTGTCAGCATCAAAAACAATAGCTTGTAGAATTTTAGAATAAAGCAGAATAGTACTTGTAGGCTTAAAAAAAAGACATTGGTGTAATATCTACAATAATTCTAAAACACTTTTGTTGGTCCTAAGGGAATACAAATATTGATGAGCTCTGTGATCTAGAAAAAGACAACAGAAAGATAAAGAGAACAAATCAGAAAACCAAGAGAGCAGTGCCTCTAATGAAACAACGGATCTATTCTAAGCTACCGTTTTGTGTTACATTCCATTCTTGTTCATTAATTTGAAATTTATAAAATATGCAGAAACTGTTGTCTGCCCAATGATTTATCTATAGTTTTCCACTCTAAGTAGTTTTAAAACATACAACTCTCTAGATGCCATGCTAAAAGGATACAAGTGTAGCTATTTTTACTTTATGTTTTTAAAGACAAAGAACTTTAAATCTTCCCTAAAAACAATTTAACCACAATTTCTGCTCCCTTGCCATCCTTCCTCTTTCAAGAGCCTGCTTTTTCAAAAGCCCTCCTCTTCTGTGTATTTATAAGCTCTTTCTCTCTATTGACCACATTTTTCTCAGGAAATGAATGTTTGGCTGTCTTTTTTATATTAAGTAAGAGCTTCAAATGGGTCAGAGCCTCCTCTGAAGACACCAGAACTGAATCCATTATTTATCGCCAAAATTCTTAATGCCAATAAAGGAGATAATGTTTATCGTCTCAAATTCCTCACTTTTACCAACCTCCTAAAATATAGCTCCAACTCCATAATTCTACTCAAATTAGTTTTTCCAAAGACAGCCAATGACCAATTGCCATATTTCATTTCAGTCCACATCTTACTTTAAGATATTTGCTAGAGTTTAACAGGCTATTCTCAAAAAAATAATTATATCTATATCTTTATATCATCTTAGATATAGACATTACTTATATCTATATCTTACCTTAGCTTCAAAAATAACATCGACCCTGTTCTCCTTTAATGAATTTGGCTAACACGCAATTCTTTTTCACAATTCTTTTTACTTTGTCTGATTTTAATTTTGTGTGTGTGTGTGTGTGTGTGTGAGGAAGATTGGCACTGAGCTAACATCTGTTGCCAATCTTCCCCTTTTTGCTTGAGGAAAATGCCTCCACAGCATGGCTTGATGAGTGGTGTATAGGTCTGCTCCCAGGATCTGAACCCACAAACCCTAGGCCACTGAAGAAAACAAACTTATCCTCTACACCACTGGGCTGACCCCTGATTATAAATTTAACAGGTTTGTTCCTATATCATTTCTTCCCGTTTTGTGCAGTTTATCTGGGCAACCCACTCTATTCCTGTAATTTCATGTGGCCAACATTGACGCCAACCTTTTTATATGTGTCCTTTGAAAGATTGAGGCATTTCTCTTCTATTCTAAATTCTCTGAGAGGATTTTTAAAAAATATACATTGTTATCGAATTTGACAAATGTTTTTTCTGCATCTACAGAGATGATCTTTTTTTAAAATGTTTTTCTTTTTCAGTCTGTTAATCTTGATGAAATTTCAAAACTTACACCTACTTTACATACATGTTTTATACCTTGATTTTTCAAAAGTTAAATCCACCTTGTATCCTGGGATAAACCCAACTTGATCATGATGTACTGTCCTTTTTATATATAGTTGGATTCGTTATGCTAAAACGGTATTAAGAATTTTTGTAACTAAGTTCAAGAGGATATGGTTCTGTAGTTTTCTTTTATCCTAATTTCTTTCCTTTTAGTAATAGGATAATGCCTCATAGAATTGGTTTTGAAGTATTCTCTCTTCCTCAACTGCCATTTAACTTGTCTCTCTACTTCTGTTCTTCACATTCCTTGGCCATTTGCTCGTACAGCAGCCAGAGAGATCCAGTTAAAAATATGTCAGATCATATCTCATCCTTTAATGCTAGAGTGCTCACTACATTTATATCTAAAAATGTGTGAGACTGCCATTCCTCGACTCATTCCTCGGTGAGAATGATATATATAACCACTCTTGACAGCAATTCTGTAATACTACTGTTCAGTTGCAGACAAGAGAAAGTGCTCCTGTAGGAATGACTATACCTAGGTCCTAGGTGACTTACAAATCACTGGGAGACCTAGAGTGGTAGGCTCTAGGCCAGGCTTTCTGCAACAATTCTCAGACTCCGGGATTATGTTGTTACTGCCACAATTAACCAAACTGCTACTGAGGTCTCAGGAAGCTGCCACCCCAGGCAGCTTGCTACAATTTGTATCAATGAATGGATGTTTTGTGCTATGCTTGTCTCCTCTACTTAATTCAGTTCTGAATTAAAAATCACAGATGTGTATCAGTTTGTACAATCTAAATCCTTCCAAAACCACCAAGCTGCAGAGGAGATTAGAAATGTGTAGATTTTAATTTGTGTGTGTGTGTGTGTGTGTGTTGTTAACTTTTTGGTGTTTTTTTTGGCTTGGTTGTTTTTGTTTATTAGCTTTCTAGCTCAGAAGGTTCACTATGAAGAAATTGGAATGGACAATGAGTAGACCAATCACCAGATGACACTTCCTTCAAATGGTAGCATTTGTAACATTGCATTGTAACAGCTCTGCTCCATTAAAAAGTTATGATTTCTGCAATTTAAGAAAATATAAGGACTATATTTTCAGGTTTCTTCCATACTTAAAAAGCATAATAGAAATACAGAAAATAATCAAGATTCATATTGCATTTGAACATCATGATATTTTTATGTGATTTAAATATTTAATTAAATGAAACAAATATCTACATTACATTATTTTATAGTCCTACATATATAATATAGGAATATATTTACAGGATGAAATGTTAGCCTTTTTAGATGTAATCTTTCCATGTTTAAAACATCTGACTCAGTTGTTGAATCTTCTTTGCCTCTAAGAATAATACAGAAATTATAACTAATGAATTATATTTCAGGACTTAGTATTTAATATGTATATGTGTGTATATATATATTTACAAAATTATTGAGGCTTCTTCCAAAAACTCCTCAGACAAATTTGCGTATTGTGTATGTATTGCTGAACCAGACAACTGATGTCAGAAATGATGCAATCGAATTAAATAATTTTATTGCTTACTACAAGGGAAGTAAAGAACTCTTTGCAAAATTGTGAAATATTAAATATCCTACTACTTAAAATAAGGCTTATATGTTTTGCACATCCTGACCTTAGCTTAGACTCCTCTATTTTTTATATTCAAAATATTTGGAAGCAGTGTTCTTTTTGGTTTTACTCAGTTCTAGCGTGTTCACATACATAAACATGCATTCTCACGCATGCTTGTGCACGGACACACACTCTGGCTATCATCACCCTGCCAAGACTATAGCAAACTAATTTTTTATGGTTCTGCTCTGGAAGCAAGATTGAAAAAAGATGTCACCATGTGAAAACCTTCATCAGAACTATTCTCTATTTAGATTCCAAACCATGGTCTCTACGTTACATTTATACATGTAATGCCTATCAATGGAAGTATTTTGCGTGACTCAGTAAACTACAACATTTAACCCATTGTTTTCATTTCTCTTTGTTTAACTCCTCTTTATTTTTATTTCACTTTAAGAGGTACAGTTTGCTAAAGAAAGAAAAGTGGTTGATCTTCACTTATACACCTTTCTAAATATAATTGGCTTATTTTAACTCCCATGTGACATACTGATGCACAGTCATATCTTATTTATGTTCAATTCAGTAGTTAAATTGGATGACACACAACATTAAATTAAGAGTGTTAAGACTTAAGAGATAAGCTAATACCTTGAGTTTTTGTTGTTGTCTCAAACTGAATGTTTTCTGAAAGTTATTTTAAATGTTCCATCAACACTTAAAATATTATCTTAAATATTCCATAACAATAATGATAAACAATTAGGAATAGTATTTTTAGCCAATGTTCAAAAATTCCAAATTGTATGGATTTTGATACTTTGACTCACAACAACTCTTCTGGCTTTCTGGTAAGCAATGATTCCTTCAAGATAAAAACATGTACTTAGAGGATATTAACTTTACTGTCTGTTTTGAATTTGGAAATAGCCCCAGACAGATTTTCACAGCATGTTAAATTATCATTAAATACATCAAATTAGGAGATTGCTGAATTGCATGAGAAAAGTAAGGTTAAAAAAATTTTTGTCAACGTTTCCTGTTAATATTTAAACTGTTCAACTAGTTTAGTCAATGCTCCATCTGTCTGCACAAATACACTTACTCATCAGGAGGAAAATTCTATTTGTCTTTAAAATGCCAATGGAATGATGTCCTCATAGATTGGTGGAGCTCTCTTTTACGTGTCTGTTAATTTATGCAGAAAAAATTTCTGTCGGTATGCTTAGAAATTACCAGGAAGTATATTATTCTGTTTGGTCCTTATAAATATAATTATCAGAGAACAGTAACCCTGTAGACTTCTTGGCTTCAAATAGATCTTGGCAAAGGCTCTACAATTGAAAAAGGAAAATGGCTCATTATATGAAAATTTATCTAAGAGGAGAGGTAGATCTATAAGACTCAGTGGACAATTGCTCAACTGTTCCAAACTTGTACGCAGCTATTCATCTATTCATCAATCAGCTTAGGGTTTTTAACATCAAAAGTGCTTAATAAATATGTGTCATAGAACTCAGCAGGAGACATTTATACAGATGCAATACACCAAAGCATATTTACTCACAAAACCATGTCAAAAAAGTGTGTGTGTGTGTGTGTGTGTGTGTGTGTGTGTGTGTGTGTCTGTACTTGGGAACTAAAAGTGCCAGTGGATATTTCTAAAGATGATAATGTCCTGTTCTCAAGAGATACATTGCTGGGGAGATCTTGTCAAGATGGCACTGTGAGCAGACGTTGAACTCGCCTCCTCCCATGAACACAACCAGGTTACAACAATTTTGGGAAGAATCACACTAGATTGAAAACTGAAAACTGGATAAAAAGAACCCCCAAGACAAAAGACAGTCCTGACTAAGGCAAAAGAGGCAGTAACTCCAGCAGGAGAGGAAAAAAGCCACCTTTGGGAGCAGCAGAGCTTCTCAGCTGGCCAGGCGGGAGCCACCCTAAGGTACAAGCCGTCCCTGGAGGAGTGAGGTCCGGAGCGGGGGCAATACTGCTATAACCATCCTTCGGACTCAGCCCAACTGAGATGGGGGTCTTACTTCCCGGCTTTGCTGGCTATTAACTGCAGAGAGGACACCCCCAGAAAAGCTATCGGCTGAAAGCCAAAAAGATCCACGTCTTAAAGGGCCCATACACAAACTCACACATTGCAGCAACCTAAAATCACCAGAGAGAAGGCTGACTGTCCTTTGGTGAAACGAGACTCACCTCGTGGGCTCTGAGGACATCTTGGTGAGAGGAGGGACCTCTCCAGAGACTGAGACATTGGTGGGGGCCATTGTTCTGAGCTCGTCCAGGCGTGCTGATAAGGACACAGGTGGGGACCATTGATGTGCATCCCTTGGGCTGTTAGCCCAGGGTTCTGCCACACCCACTAGAGCACAGATTTAATCCAGTTCAGCCAGGGCACGCAACCCCTCCTAGGGACTGGCTCCACCTAAAAGCAAGCCCTCAGGCTACTTTTCAGCCTACATTGACTGAGTGCCTTGATCCTCTACAGGCAGGCAAGGGTGTCTGTCTCTGTGGGGCAGGGCTTGTGTGAGGACCAGGTGAACTGTGGGGCATTGGGGCAGAGGTGGGGGCCTCTTCAGTGTGGCGTTGGGGTATGCTCCAGGGGGTTGAGAAGTGTGCACGGACCAGGACTGTGTTGACAGTGTGTGTGGTCCAGTGGGGGTTGAGGCTTATCAGCAGCAGAAGACTTGTGCTTCACAAATAGCCCTAAAAAGGATCAACCCCACCTTCCAAAGGCTGACACAACAGAGTGACTCCATGCCAAGGGCTAGCCCCACTCAGCTGCACTCCTAAGAGAACTGGCAACAGCCATGTTGGCCTCAGGCCTATCACAACTCTATGCCCCTGAGCCTAGAAACCAGCTACACTGGGTACCAACCCAAATAAGAGGACAATTGCAGTAAGAGTGTGCTAATAGACTTTGTAGCCAACAGTGCTGAGGCCCCTCCAAACCAGATTTACAAATAGCTGGCCAGGGAAGGAAAGATTACACTTCCTGTGTACCTGCAGTGGGAGCAACCCTGTCACAGCAGAAGAACACAAGTAGCCCACAAAGGGGTCACTCCTGGTTGTTATGGTCTGGTGAAGAGAGGGAAGCACACTGCTGGGCCTCATAAGGCATCTCATACATAAGGCCACTTCTCCAAGATCAGGAGACATAGCCGACTCACATAGTACAAAGAAAATAGCACAGAGAAAGAGCCATAATGAGGAGGCAAAGGAATACTTTCCAAGCAAGGGAACAGTACAAAACCCCAGAAAAAGAACTAAGTGAAACAGAAACTAGCGACCTACTGGACAAAGAATTCAAACAAAATATAATGAGGATGCTCACAGATATACGGAGAAGAATGGATGAACACAGTGAGCACATCAGCAAAGAAATGGAAGATATAAAAAAAAAATCAGAAATGATGAATACAATACTTGAAATGAGAAATTCACTAGAGGGACTCAATAGCAGAGTAGAGGAAGCAGAAGGACAGATCAGTGAGCTAGATGAAAGATTAAAGGAAATCACCCAAGCAGAACAGAAAACAGAAAAAAGAATTAGACAGAATGAGAACAGTGTAAGGGAACTCTGGGACAATATCAAGCATGCTAACATTCGGATGATAGGGGTCCCAGAAGGAGAAGCGAGAGACAATGGGGCAGAAAATTTATTCATTGAAATAATAGAGGAAAATTTTCCTAATCTGAGGAAGGAAACAGACATCCAAGTTCAGGAAGCACAGAGGGCTCCAAAGAAAAGAAGCTCAAAGAGGCCCACACCAAGACATATTATAATCAAAATGCCTAAAATTAAAGACAAAGAATCCTAAAAGCAGCAAGACAAAGGCCACAAGTGACATATAAAGGGAAGCGCATCAGGCTATCAGCGGCCTTCTCAGTTGAGACCCTATGGCAAGAAGAGAATGGCACGACATATTTAAAGTGCTAAAAGGAAAAAACCTACAACCAAGAATACTCTATCCATCAAGGCTGTCATTCAGAATGGAAGGAGAGGTAAAGAGCTTCTCAGACAAGCAAAGAGTAAAGGAGTTTATCACCAAGAAATCAGTTCTACATGAAATGCTTAAGGGACTTATTTAAGTGGGAAAGCAATGACCACAAATAGAGATAAAAGAAAAAAAAAGATCCAAAAAACCCAAAACAACAACAACAAGAAAAAACAGGCAATAAAATCACTTGTAATGTAGAAGTATAGTAAACCCAGCAGATCAACTACCTGTGAAGATAATATGAAGGTTAAAAGACAAATGTACTAAAATTACCTATTTCAATGATAAGAGGGTAATGGATAGACACACACTAAACAAAAGACTATATGTGTTGTGAAAAACATATAATGTGGGAAGAGGGGAGTGAAAAAGTAGAGCTTTTAGAAAGAGGTCAAGCTAAAGAGTCTATCTACTCAATATAGACTGTTATAGGCATAGTATATTAAATAGGATCCTCATGGTAACCACAAACCAGAAACCTATAACAAGCAGGAAAAAAAAGTAAGACAAAAGAAATTAAAGATATTTCTAGAGATAGCCATCAAACCATAAGGGAAGAGAGCAAGAGAAAAAGAAAGGAACTAAGAAGAACTACTAAAACACCCCCCAAAAAGAAAAAGTGACAAAATGGCAATAGATACATGTTTATCAATAGCTACTTTAAATGTCAGTGGACTAAATGCTCCAATCAAATGCCATAGGGTGGCCAGCTGGATAAAAAAACAAGATCCATGTATATGCTGCATACAAGAGACACACTTCAGACCTACAGACACTCACAAACTGAAAGTGAAAGGATGGAAAAAGATATTCCATGCAAATGGCAAAGAAAAGAAAGCGGGGGTAGCAATACTTATATCAGACAAAATAGACTTTAAATCAAAAACTGTAATAAGAGACAAAGATGGGCACTACATAATGATAAAGGGAACGATCCAACAAGAAAATATAACACTTGTAAATATCTACGCACGCAACATAGGAGCACCTAAATATATAAAGCAATTATTAACAGACATAAGAGGAGAAATAGACAGTAACACAATAATAGTAGGGACTTTAACACTCCAGTTACACCAATGGATAGATCATCCAAACAGAAGATCAATAAGGAAACACTCACCTTAAAGGACACATTAGACCAGATGGACTTAGTAGATATATACAGAACATTCCATCCAAAAACCACAGAATACACATTCTTTTCAAATGCCCATGGAACATTCTGCAGGACTGATCACATATTAGGCCACAAAACAAGTCTCAATAAATTTAAGAAGATCGAAATGATACCATGCATCTTTTCTGACCACAAAGGTATGAAACTGGAAATCAACTACAGAAAGAAAACCAGAAAAGGCACAAAAATGTGGAGATTGAACAAAATGCTACTCAACAGTGATTGGGTCAATGAAGAAATCAAAGAAGAAATAAAAAAATTTCTGGAGACAAATGAAAATGAAAACATGACATGCCAAAATCTGTGGATACAGCAAAAGCAGTTATACGAGGGAAGTTTATAGCAATTCAGGCCTACCTCAACAAGAAGAAAAATCCCAAATGGACAATCTAAAAGTGGACATAAAGGTACTGGGAAAACAACAACAAACAAAGCCCAAAATCAGCAGGAGGAAGGAAATAATAAAACTCAGAGCAGACATAAATGAAATAGAGACTAAAAAAAAAAAATGGAAAAAATTAATGAAACCAAGAGCTGGTTCTTTGAAAAGATAAACAAAATTGACAAACCCTCAGCTATACTCACCAAGAAAAAAAGAGAGAATGCTCAAATAAATAAAATCAGAAATGAAAGAGGAGATATTGCAACGGACACCTCAGAAATACAAAAGATAATAAGAGAACACTATGAAAAGCTATACACCAACAAATTGGATAATCTAGAAGAAATGGATAAATTCTTATAAACATACAACCTTCCAAAACTGGACCAAGAAGATGTAGAAAATTTGAATAGACCGATCACCAGTAAGGAGATCGAAACAGCAATCAAAAACCTCCCAAAAAATAAAAGTCCAGGACCAGATGGCTTCCCTGGTGAATTCTACCAAACATTCAAAGAAGACTTAATACCTATCCTTCTCGAACTCTTCCAAAAAATTGAAGAGGAGGAGAGGCTTCCTAACTCCTTCTACAAAGCAAACATTATCCTGATACCAACACCAGAGAAGGACAACACAAAAAAAGAAAATTACAGGCCAATATCACTGATGAACATCAATGCAAAAATCCTCAACAAAATACTAGCAAATCAAATACAACAATACATTGAAAAGATCATACATCATGATCAAGTGGGTTTCATTCCAGGGATACAGGGATGGTTCAACATCTGCAAATCTATCAATGTGATACACCACATCAACAAAATGAAGAATAAATATCTCATGATCATCTCAATAGATGCAGAGAAAGCATTTGACAAGATACAGCATCCATTTATGATAAAAACTCTAAATAAAATGGGTATAGAGGAAAATACCTCAACATATTAAAGGCCATATATGACAAACCCACATCAAATATCATTCTCAATGTAGAAAAACTGAAAGCTTTCCCTCTAAGAACAGGAACCAGACAAGGATGCCCACTGTCACCACTCTTATTTAACATAGTATTGGAATTCCTAGACAGAACAATCAGGCAAGAAAAAGAAATAAAAGGGATCCACACTGGAAAGGAAGAAGTGAAACTGTCACTCTTTGCAGATGATATGATTTTATATCTAGAAAACCCTAAAGAGTCCACTAAAAGACTTTTAGAAATAATAAAGGAAGGCAGTCAAGTTGCGGGATACAAAATCAATGTACAAAAATCAGTTGCGTTTCTATACACTAACAATGAAGTAGCAGAAAGAGAAATTAAGAATACAATCCCAATTGCAATTGTAACAAAAAGAATAAAATACCTAGGAATAAACTTAACGAAAGAGGTGACAGATCTGTACACCAAAAGCTATAAAACATTGTTGAAAGAAATCCAAGAAGACACAAAGAAATGGAAAGATATTCCGTGCTCTTGGACTGGAAGAATTAACATTGTTAAAATGTCCATACTTCCTAAAGCAATCTATAGATTCAACGCAA
Source organism: Equus asinus (assembly GCF_041296235.1). Taxonomy (NCBI): domain Eukaryota; kingdom Metazoa; phylum Chordata; class Mammalia; order Perissodactyla; family Equidae; genus Equus; species Equus asinus. The sequence continues at coordinate 47,252,448 of NC_091793.1, read as the reverse complement.
TCCCTATCAAAGTTCCAACAACATTTTTACAGAAATAGAACAAAGAATCCTAAAATTTCTATGGAACAACACAAGACCCTGAATAGCCAAAGGAGTCCTGAGAATAAAGAACAAAGCTGGAGGTATCACACTCCGCGATTTCAAATTATACTACAAAGCCATAGTAACCAAAACAGCATGGTACTGGCACAAAAACAGACACACAGATCAATGGAACAAAATTGAGAGCCCAGAAGTAAACCCACATGTTTATGGACAGCTAATATTCAACAAGGGAGCCAAGAGGATACGGTGGAGAAAGGAGTCTCTTCAATAAATGGTGTTAGGAAAACTAGACAGGAACATGCAAAAGAATGAAAGTAGACCATTCCCTTACACCATGGACAAAAATCAACTCAAAATGGATTAAAGACTTGAATGTAAGACCCAAAACCATGAGACTTCTAGAAGAAAACATAGCCAGTACACTCAATGACATTGGTCTGAGCAGCATAGTTTCAAGTCCCATGTCTGACCAGGCAAGGGAAACAAAAGAAAAAATGAACAAATGGGACTACAACTAACTAAAAATCTTCTGCACAGTAAAGGAAGCCATCAACAAAACGCAAGGACAACCTAACAATTGGGAGAAGATATTTGCAAACCACATATCAGAAAAGGGGTTAATATCCAAAATATACAAAGAACTCATACAGCTCAACAACAAAAAACCAACAATCCAATTAGAAAATGGGTCAAAGATCTGAACAGATATTTCTCCAAAGAAGATATACAGATGGCCAAGAGGCATATGGAAAGATTCCCAACATCATTAGCTATCAGGGAAATATAAATCAAAACTACAATGAGGTATCACCTCACTCCGGTCAGAATGGCTATAATTAACAAGACAGGAAACAACAAATGTTGGAGATGATGTGGAGAGAAGGTAACCCTTGTTCACTGCTGGTGGCAGTGCAAACTGGTGCAGCCACTATGGAAAGCAGTATGGAGTATCCTCAGAAAATTAAGGATAGATCTACCATATGATCCAGCTATTCCACTGCTGGGTATTTATCCAAAGAACTTGAAAACACAAAGGCATAAAGATACTTGCACCGTATGTTCATTGTGGTATTATACACAATAGCCAAGACTTGGAAGCAACCTAGGTGCCCATCAAGGGATGAATGGATAAGGAAGATGTGGTATTTATACACGATGGACTGCTACTCAGCCATAAGAAATGACGAAATCCGGCCATTTTTGAAAACATGGATTGACCTTGAGGGTATTATGCTGAGTGAAATAAGTCAGAGGGAGAAAGTCAAATACCATATGATCTCACTCATAAGTAGAAGATAAAAACGTCAAAAAAAAAAAACACATAGCATTGGAGATTGGACTGGTGGTTACCATTGGGGAAGGGGGGGAAGGGCAAAAGGGGTGATTAGGGTCACATGTGAGGGGATGCACTATAATTAGTGTTCGGGTGGTGAACATGATGTAACGTATACAGAATTCAAAATATGATGTACATCCAAATAAAATCAAAATTAAAAAAATAAAATAAAAAATAAATTAAAAAAATAAAAATAAAAAATAATTTCCTAAAAAAAAAAAGAGATACATTGCTTACTGGAGAAATGGAAAAAACATCACAATTCATCAATTCTAAGGTGTATATTTTTCACATGGTCACATCTCTAAAATTAGTATACGTCTTACAATCAATAGTGTATCACAATTTGCTTGTTAATCTGTTATTGTCATATAGATGTCATTATTTTCACATGCATGAAATGTTATTGTACGATCAAGAAAACACTAACATCAAAAACTACGGAATGAGAAGCTATGGTTTGGAAGAAAATCCCAGAGGCAGTGTTGGAGCCTTCTCTTAAACGATAAATGACCAATGCTTTTGATGACAGAGAATGATATTATATCACAAACATCAATAATGTGGAAGTTGAAGTCAGAATGGAATAGATTTCGAAACACTCAACCCTCTTTATTTCACTTTTATTTATTTATGTATGCACAAGAGTGTCACATGATAAAATCTATTTTTAAATAGGTCTAAAAGACCTATTTCTACTAGTATCAGATAATTCTAAGTAGAATGAAGCATTATATACTAATTATATCAATGATGAGTTTTGTTTCTTAAAGGATTAAAATTTTGGTACATGATACACCCAATGATACCTTAGAATTGATGAAATCTGGCAAAGGTGATATAATATGAAAACTACTAAAATACAGAAAAAACCAAAGATTTATGCAAGATAGGGTGACAGTAACGACTTATCATAGTCTGCAGAAGTCAGGGGAATATTTCACAAAGAAGTGACAATGGAACTGAGGCTTGAACAATACATAAGGTCTTACAAGTAGGAGGAATGTAGGAATGTTTTCCATGCTACACACAGAAAGGCATGACAGTGCATGGTGTTAAGAAAAAGAGCCATAGATGCAGTTGAAGCATTTTACAGAATATATTCCTTAAAGTATTATTCCAGAGAAATGTTCATCAATGAAAGGTGTCTGTGGTCAAATAAGTTTAAAAAAATTGTATACTATATCTTCTCCTCATTGGGAATTTCACAAAGATGCATTAATCTATTAGGGATTTGGCTTGACTTTAACTTTTTTAAATGAAATATATTTTAACTCAGACCACACTCTTGGGGAATGCCAGAGTGGAAAATGATTTAAAGGGGAAATCGTACACAGAGATGGGACCAGTTGTATAAAATAGACCCTTAGGCTTTTTGCATACCGAGCAAGATTCTTCGAAGGGTTTTGGGCTTTGTTATGGGAGATATTAATAATCATTAGAGGGTAGGCAGAGAATACCTATTTGACATAAAAAGTAAGAAAACAAAAAATCTGTTTACTAAATGAATTTATGTATTTAAATAACACATTTTTATTTAAATACATAAATATGTAAATTTGAATAAAAATTCATTTGATAAACTTAAATATTAGCTTCTCAAGAAAAAAGAATAAGTATTGGCTCCTTTCCCCCTACATATTAGGTATTCACTGTGAACGCTAATAATATAGACTCGCTAAGTGTAATTCTAAAATAACTTAAAACAGAAAAAATGTCAGTATTGAATATCTCATTGATTTTATGAGGCATCTTCCATCTAATTGCTTTTTAAAATATTAATAAAACTATAGAAATATAGATAAACATAATAATTCAATAGGATTTAAATTATTAAAGAATAATTCTCATGAAAATGAAATTTTATATCTAAGGTAAGAATGTTTGTACGATTACAAGTAAATTCCTTTGAAAAATGACATGAGTGTAACTATATTAAAATAGAGCTGAAGCAGCCATTTTAGAGAAATTGCCTTACACATCTTGTTTTCTGTATCTTGCAAACTGAACCAAACTGCCAACATTCCAAGAAGTCAGTAAGGACAAGAATATCCTGTTTGTAAGGACTGACAAAACTGGACTTTGCTGATGACCGAATCACTAGCCAATCTATGAAGTACAAGTCTAGCCTTTTGCCTGATGACAGAATCTCAAGCCCGTCTATGAAGTACAAACCTAGCCCTGCATCATCTAACACCAATGAACTCTTCCTTAATACAACTTACCTCATCTTCTTCCCTTTTTCCCATACAAAGCCTGAACCCAATCCTGTATTCAGGACACTAGTTGGGTTTCTACCTGAATCTGTGCTCCCAAATTGCAATTCTTTGATCCCAGATAAACACTTTGCCTCATAAACTGGTTTCTGTTTTTGTAGGTTCACATCCCATATGTACATAAATATGCATTTACACATAAAATTTGAAAATTCATTTAGTTTACAACCTATTTCTCCAAAAAGAGAATAAATTATCTGTATTAAAACATACACTAGAATTAGTTCATGTCTTACCTTCTTGGATGTGATTTAACAAAACAGTGTTAAAAACAAAATTCAACCTAGTAAATTTGAAGACCTAATTAGCTTTATTCAACAATTCCTGAATTGGACAGCATCTCATCTAGCAAGCAGAGCTCTGAGGAGTTATACTAAATAGAAGATTTTTATAGGAAGAACAGTGGGGCAAAGACATTATTAGCAAAAGAAAAGAGGATTATTTTGGTCCGGGACATTTGCTTTTTGTGGGAGAGGGAACAAAAGGGATTTTATCTTGCAGATTGCTTCTTCTTCTTCTTGGGGATGAAGAGGCCCCATGTGACAGATTACTTTATTGGAACTGATCAGAAAATCCCAGATTGGTTGATTAAGATTATATTTCTGGAGAAGGTCAAAACTGCAATTAGATCTGGTATTAATCTAGGTTTGGTATCATGGGCTTTAGAACAAGTGATGCCATTTGGGGCTTGTGGTTTTTTCTTTGACAATAGTACTATGGATTAGATCTCCAGTCAAAATTTGATATATGTTTAATATTAATCATTTGGAAGCTTATCCCCAGAGTCTACTATGTAGCTCACAATAGTTAGAACATTCTAAAAACTCTTATAATAAATCACTTTCTTCAATCTTACTGATGAGAATTCAACCTTGAGTGTGTTAACATTATGTACAGCAAGAGGATTTCTTGTTTTGATGTGGCCAGATGTATTAAGCATGTCTTTGCATATCATTAAGTATGAAGTTAAGTTGGTTGATGCTGTTAAGGCCATTGGAGAAGAAACATGACCTCTGCAACAATGAAAGAGTATCGTGAACACTGGTCAAATACACTGAGCACCAGCAAGTGCTCAACATATTGTTTTAAGCTGGGAGATGTAATTGGTAGGTCAGTGCACTTTTGAATTCCCAATGTTTTCCACATGATGTATACCTCTTTGAACTTTTTTATTCTAATTTTCCCCAGAAATAAAATGAAAAGCACAGGATGTGTAGGGAATAGTACAGCTGCAGGTCCCAGTTACTTGGTTGACACACATTTTTTTCAGCAATAATAACAGCAGCAGTGGCAACATCTGGATTCTTGGCTGACTGCACTATGGAAAGTGCCTGACCAGATACTGCTTACTTACACTGGTATTCGTTGACTTGCCTGAAGATCAGTCAGTTAGGGGGCTATCCAGGAGAACCTGCCCAGATGGATGCCATACTCCTTTAATAGCCCTGCCATTGTCAAGAATTGGTTGGAGTTTATATGTCTAAGAATAAAATCTTGTTCAAGTTTCTTATGATTTCTTCCACATGTTAAAACCCTTTTTATGATACAGAAGAAAGGCCAAAAGCATTCAAGTGGAGGCAAAAGGGAGTGTTCGAAAGATTCATTGGCTGGCTCATATTTGATGAATTATTAAACTACAGATTTCACCGTCTGATAGAAAATTTATTTTTCAATGTGCTAGATGAAATTACAAATTCTACCAAAATGAAAGAATCCTTCTGAGATGACGGATTTACAACAAAGCTAAAAAGATTAACCACTTTAACCTAAAGAAATTTTGTTTACAAGTAATGCAAAGAAAGAAACAAGGTTATTTCATAATCTGACAACAGTGAATGAGCAGAAGATTTATGTAATAAGAACATAACTTTCTCTTAGATGACTAGACCTAATTTGCAGAGATTAAGCACAAATTGAGGTTTATAGTACATCAGGGTTGGACGAGATCCTAAAAAATGTTAATTTTCTGATGTTTAATTCCACTGCAAATGCCTGTTTTTATCAGGCTATGCTTTGAGACTATCAATGATAAGAGTTCACTACTTTCTGAGGCAGACAATTGGAAAGCTCAACCTCGTCTTTCACTGAAATCATTAGCCCTATAGTTTATGAGATCTAATTAAATTTGTGGGGACCATTGTATCTAATCTCATTCATATTAGTTTGCTTTCAAATATCTGAAAGCAATCATCGTATTCTACCACTCCTTCCATCTTGAGTCATTTCACCTTCATCTTAGCAAACTCAGCTTCCCAAAATTTTTTCATACATATTTCAGAACCATTTATTTTCCTTGTACACATTTCAATTTGAATATACCCCTCTTAAAGTGTTATCCTCATAACTACGTAAGATTAAGTGTGGTCTCACCATTGTGATAGATAACTTATTCAGTAATGACAAGCTAAGATTTCATCAGATAATTCAAATATTGCACGTGGTAGATTCAAGGAGACAGAAACTCCACACGACATCCTAGAGATATCAAAATCCAGGTGATCACTATTTACCCTGCCTAGCTAGGCAATAAGAGTACCTTGCTCCTGTATACCTTCCTGAGTAGTGACAGAATTCCCTAAACTTATTATTACCATGTTGACTAACATAGGAAACACTTGTACCCATTCTTTACACGCACAAACCTTATAGTCTAATGAGGTAAAAGACTGATAGCCACAAGATAAAAAAATAGGTTCTAGTAAGTACTCCTGTTGAAGCAGAGCATATTCAATCTTTTCTGTTATGCAGATGTAGGCCTCCAACATCCCCAAATTCCCTTTGTTCGTCATCATTTATGACTCAGATAATTAATGTAAAAAATCACACCTATTAACTTTTTCTTTTTTTTTTTTTTTTGCTTTTTCATCTTTCATTTATTTAACAAATATTTTTACTTGCTCAGGAAAATCATGAAAATCTCTCTCACTGTCTTTGTAATTTTCTTTTTCCTGATTGCTTTTCTTTCTTTCAATTTGATTTTCCTAAGACTGGAGTTTTCATAACTTAACTGTCATAACTAAAAATTGAATCTACAAAGTCCATAAAAGCAGCACTAGTAATATGTTTTTTAGCAAATAAAAAAGCCTTTTCTTTAAAAATGAAATAGTAAAAAATATCAAGGTCATTTTTCTGACACAGTGCTCAGAACATCCCTTAAGGAATCCTAAATTGTGTTTCCCTTCTATATTCTCATTTTTTGCTTAATCTGAAACATCAATGCTCAAGATATTTCTTAAAAATCATACCACTTAAGCTTTTTTCTACTTTTGCTTAATTAATTTTTATTATAAGAGCAATATCTAAATGCATAAAGTTTTAAATACACCATATTAAAAAAAGTTTTCTGGAATATCTTTAAAATCAAAGATTTAGGTGGAAGTAGAAAAGTGTCTGCTTGTTTCCAAACAACCAATGTATAAACGTTAGTGAACACAACTTATATAAGTCGAATATTTCTTCTCCTGCTTCTTGAGATATGCACATAAATGAACTCTTGGCTCTTTCTCAAGGAGATAATCATGCCCAAGATTTTTATATTATTTCATCCACAACTTTTGATATTCTATTCAATTTGATTGTTTATGTTAAACATTAAGAACTCTTGGCTTGGGACTAATTGTCAGCTTAAATTGCTGCAGTCAATGAGATGATTATCTAGCACATTCTTTCTGCAGTTCAACAATTATTATCCTTCAAAATAGATTGCTAGGGTTAGAATTATCAAATAAGAAAAATCATGATACGATGGTGATCTTGAAAATATCATAGTTCAGTGTTTTACAAGTACCTTTTCAAAATGTTGGCTTGAATGGTCAAACAAATTTCTTTACAGCAGGAATCCCTATATCTTATATAATATGTACAAGTGCTTTGTAAATCTATAAAGGATAATATAATAGGCAGCATTCATGGACAAAGAAATGTGTGTGTGTCTGTATACACACAGATGCACACACACACATTTCTGAATCTCTCTTCTCTCTCTCTCTGCCTGTCTCTATCTCTCTCTATATACGTACACACACACAAACTCTCTGTCCATCTATCTATACATATATGCATATTTTTTTTAGGAATATTTCATGGGACTAATTGTTCCAAAGAACGTACTTTAAGAAATGCTGCTACAGGGGCCGCCCTGTGGTGCAGTGGTTAAGTTCACATGTTCCGCTTCTCGGAGGCCCGGGGTTAGCCAGTTCGGATCCTGGGTGCAGACATGGCACTGCTTGGCACACCATGCTGTGGTAGGCGTCCCACATAGAAAATAGGGGAAGATGGGTACGGATGTTAGCTCAGGGCCAGGCTGCCTCAGCAAAAAGAGGAGGACTGGCAGTAGTAAGCTCAGTGCTAATCTTCCTAAAAAAAGGAAATGCTACCACAGGTGAACTATTCATCTCACACCAGTATGAAAAAGGACTAAGAAATAATGTGTTTGTGTTTTTCTCAGAGTCAAACAAATAATTAATGACAGAATTTTCTTTGAAATAATATGTCTTCTTGTTGTCTATTCGGTACTCTTTTTCATTGTCCCATATTGTCACCACACTCAGAGAAGAGCTGTTGAGTTGTGAAATCTTATTTGTTTTTAAAAAATGGACAAATGGAAGTGATAATTTAGTAGAAAATCAAATGTTCTCAAAGTAGCTACTCTCAAACAAGATCTAATATCTACTAAAATACTTTTCTACTCTTGATCTTTTTGCCTTGGTCAATCTCTTAAGGTATTTTTCCTTTTAATATTTTATTCCCAGTTTTCTTTCTTTTCTCTCAAATACATAACTTGCTCTCTCTGGATATTTTTCTGAGTGTGTACGTGTGTACTTCTCCCCATTTATATATTCTATCTCTATCTCTGTTCTCTTTTAATCAATCAAACATCATGCTAATTATCCATCTCATACCACATTATACTGGAAATGGAAGAAATGCAGAGGAATCTAAGGCAACATTCTTTCCTTCAAGCAGTTTCTCACAGACTTATGTAAAGAAAAGTTACATGTTGTAATGCTATAAAAACAATATAAAATAAGACAACGTGGCATTGGTATGGATTCTAAGAGTCTGAGAATAAATTTTTGAATTGAGGTGAGGTGATATAATCCCCTAAGATTTTAGAAGGGAGAAAACATAAATTCCATGCAACTGTGGAAATTCAGAAGTATGATGAACATAAAGTCGTCTCATACAAGAAGAAGGCGCATATATTTTCAAGAACCAGGGAACCAAGAATAGAATGACTAACAGTATAATATTCAATCTAGTAGTAAAATGCACCTTATTATCAAATTAAAATATTAAAGTTTGATAATGATTTCAACATACACAAAAAATCATTTGATGAACATGGAATACTTATTATCAAAATTTGAATTTTTTCTCAAAGAGAGAATAGAAGCAAATCTCTTTAATCAGATTAACAAAACAAAACAAAAGCAAAAAATCTGCACTCATTTTAATAAATGGAGAGCTATTAGAAATATTTCCTTTGGTATTAATAAAAATAAAAATACCATCAACACTTTTACTGCTTTTGATATTACATGGGCAGTCCTAGGTGAAATAACAATTATTAAGGTACAAATATTAGAAATGGACATTATTTTTCTTCATTTGCAGATAATATGCTTATTTCCAATAAAAACATCTAGAAGAATTTTGATTATTTGTTAAATATTACCTGAGAACAGCAAGTTTACCGATATATACATATAGAAAAATTCTATACACTAGCAACAACTAATTAGAGAGTATAATTAAAAAAGTCTCACTCACAATAATAATAACATTTTTGAGTACCTGGGAATAAGCCAAAAAATTCAAGATATTTATAGGTCTAATTATAACTTTTAAGGAATGTTTTAAAATAAGACAATTAGGTAGAAAGATGTACTATATTCATGAATGAGAATGCTCAATATTCAAAAGATATCAATTTATTATAAATTAATCTATAAATTCAAAGGAGTTAAATTAGACTCGGAAGTTTCTTCATTAAAATTGGAAAACTTTTCTTTAAATTTATAGGCCAAGGATAGCTCAGACACTATAAGATATAGACATGACCTATAAAGGTTTAAGACACAAATTAAATCTATAAACTTCAAGAATTTTGGTGTTGGACCAGAGATAGGCAAATAGATTGATGAAGTAAGGTAGAAAGTTTAGAAATAGAACTTAAACATTTTTGGAAATGTATATATGACACAGATATCATTGTAATTAAACATAGAAAGCCTTAGAAGATACTTATATCCCAAGACCCAGAAAAATTGCTGGTACCCAATATATCCTAGAGAAAGTTTCCTGTACTTGTATAATGAGAGAGGTACAATGTTACTTATTTCAACGTTATTTATGATAGAAAGAAAACAAGCAAAATAGATTTCAAAATTGGAAAATATAAATAAATTATGAAATATTCATAAAATGGAACATCAAAGAGCAAGAAAGTGAATGCACTTGATTTATATTTACCAAAATGGATAAATCTTAAAAAAACTTTGTATAAAAATGTGGAAACATATACTATGAAAGCAAATTTTGTATGATTGTATACACAAAACAATGTTTGTCACTGTACATGTATGTATATACATATATGTATGTAGATATTTGTGTATATAGACATGTGCATAAACAATAAATGATAAAAACATAGATGCAGTAGTAAGTCTCAAAGAGGAAAGAAAAATGTGATACTGTGGAGGAATTACGAACAGAGCTTTGATACGAATTACAAACTATATACAATATATAACAAATTACAAACTATATCCATAAAACTTTACAAGAAATATCTCCAAATTTGTTCTCTTTAACATCTTTTCACTGGACTGGAGTGGATAGAAATCATCCATATGTAACGTAATACACTAACAGCTCTTTTGTGAAGAAAGCCTCAGCCTGTATTCTAATCAAAACCTCAATAAATTCTTTGCCTTTCTTATATTGTCTGGTAGAGGATGAAAGACTAACACTAGAAGAACTACTTTCAGACTCTCTTAGCATATCCTGCATCAGTGGTTCAGCAATTGGATTAGAATATGGGGGTATTTAGATCTATATTCCAGTCTTGACCTTTTTAGACTGAACCACCTCTGAGATAGAAGAATCGTATTTTTACATGTTTCACTAATGGTCTCTTCCTCTATATATTTCCCCCTTCAAATAAGACTGCAGATCCCTCACATAATTACCCTGAAAAAATAGAATTCAAACTATGATCTTACTTTGCTTCAGAAACTGTTACTATTTTCCATTGCTGTCCAAATATTTAGACATTCTTCAACGTGCATTCAAAATCTCTTGTAATATATAACCAAAGAGTTTTTTGACTTTCCCACCAGCTTTACTCCCACAACAAAGGAAAAAAAATGGACTTCTCTATCCTTTGTTGCTTTTCTTCCCCAGTGGGATGAAGGCTTGGTAGGAGAGGATCCATAATTATCAACTTCTTATGAAGCTAGAATTTTCTTTTTTTCTTTCTTTTTTTTTTTAAAGATTGGCACCTGAGCTAACATCTGTTGCCAATATTCTTTTCTTCTCCTCCTCCTCCTCCTCCTCCTTCTTCTTCTCCTCAAAGCCCCCTGGTACATAGTTGTATATCCTAGTTATGAGTCCTTCTCGTTGTGGCATGTGGGACACCACCTCAACATGGTTGAGGAGCGATGCCATGTCTGCACCCAGGATCCGAACCAGTGAAACTCTGGGCTGCCGAAGCAGAGTGCACGAACGTAACCACTTGGCCACAGGGCCAGCCCCAAGAAGCTAGAATTTTCTTATTTTCCATATTGGACCACTTAAATCTTAGCTATATTTTCAAATTCCATATCCTCTTTGAAGCACTGTCTTTCTCCTCTAAGAGAAGCAATTTATTAAAAAAAAAAAATCAGTGCCCATTGTGTGCTTCATATTCCTCTATCCACTGAAGATAAAGAAATGAATTAAAAAACACAAAAAGAACAATGAGCAAAATGGAAAAATGTTATTTCCTCCTGGTCTTATATTCTGTAGAATATAATCTGCCATTTCAACTTCTCCTACCGCCAACTTCTTCCCGACTCTACATCTAACTTCACCCACGTTAGTGTTAATTTCCTTAAAATATTGATATTCTACTTATTGCTATGTTAACTTCTTGATAGCCCTAACTTGATTATCTCTATTTCAATTACCACATACACCACAAGCAGAGCACATAACAGGGGCTCGATGTGTATCTTCATCTGACTTCGTTCATTCAGTAACACATATTTGGTGTCATACAATACGACAACTGATTTTAGAGTGGAAACTGGATCTGAGCAAATGTAAAATGAATAATGCCTTGGAAGAAGCAGACATTATACATGAATTAAAGATCCTTTGCTTAAGTTTGATACACAATATTAGTTCCTAATTTGGAAAGAAAGGAGAGATCTGCATAGGCATTAAACGGCTATACGTCCAAGATTCTGAATAGTTAAGAGAATGTGTTGTCAGGTTGCTAACACAATAGCAGAGGATTGATGTGGAGAATGTGAAACAGCTGCCATTACATTCTAGGAAGTCTTAAATAATACTAAACAGTGGTTTTAAAAAAGATTATTTGAAAATTTAAGGAATCAGCTTTTAATTATAGCAAAGAGAAGGATAGAAGAAGCATATAGAAAAGCATAACCAAAATGAATTAGTGAAAAAAGGTGAACACTAAGATAAACAACAATATTTATTTTTGAAACCATTTATATAGAGTGCAAAATACTTTTCCCTTATCATAGTCTATCTTACAGCAATGCTTTAAAACAGAAATATGATTAGAGTTTACACTAAACTCTTCATATCTCCAACCCATTTCCCATTGCTTTACACTAAAACTACTTGTCTATACTTTTGGTAGAAGTTGCTGTTGTGAGACAAGATATGTTCTCCTAGGATCATATGGGAAAGGCTATTCCTATAAACTTGTCTATTTTTCAAATAAAATAATTGTTTATATTATTAATTTAACATGGCTATTTATTTAATATGTATAGTAATGTGTTTTTCTAAAATTTTCTAGTTTACTTTGGATTACTATTGATCTTCCCATCAATGAAGAAATATGAGAGAGAATGATATGGTCATATTGGTAGAAGGAACATTCTGACAGCAATCTGGAAAATAGGGGAGTGGAGAAAAGGAAAATATAGAAAAAGAACAGTTAGAAGGCTCTGGAATTAATCTGGTAAGAGATGACCGTCATGTGAAACAAGAAGCGTCAAAGGAGACGAGCATGGAAAAAACTTCCATCATTGTTTGAAAGCAGGGATGAAAATGGGAATAATCTCAACTGAAAACTAGATTTCTGCCTTTATTTGGACACTAGACAGTCCTTCACTGTTAACACTGGAAAAGGGAGTGATTTAGTGGTAACTGGGAGATAATAAATTGATTTGAGGACACATTGAATGAAGGGTTTCTACTAGGATGTCCAAATCAGAATTTCTATTACAGAATTAAATATGCAAATATCATCTCAGGAGATAACTCTGGGCAGGTAAAAAACATTTGACAATCATGAGCATACAGGTGATGAGGGAAGTAGTGGAAATTGATGTTTTCACCAAGAAGAATGTGTCATTAGAAGACATGATGTTGGGTGGTGAAAACCGGAGAACATCAACAGAAAAGAACTGAATGGAGAAAGAAATGCCACAAAAAAGATGGAGAAGAAGTTGCTATATACGTAGCGGAAGACATGGGAAGGTGTATTATCCTAGATTTCAAGGCAAAAATGCGTGTGAATTTTTGTTGTTTGTGTTTTTGGTGTCATGTCAGAAAAAAATCATTGCTAAGACCAATTTCGAGGAGTTTCTTTCTTATCCTTTCTTCTAGGAGTTTTATCATATCAGGACTTATGTTTAGGTCTTTGATTCATTTTGAGTTAATCTTTGTGAGTGGTGAGAGATAGGGCTCCAATTCTATAGTTCTACATGTGTTTCTCCACTTTTCCCAGCACTGTTTGTTCAAGAGACTATCCTTCCCCCATTGGGTGTTTTTGGCTCCCTTGTTGAATATTTAGTTGACCATAAATGCTGGAATTTAATTCTGGGCTCTGTATTCTGTTCCCCTGGCCTATGTATCTATTTTTGTGCCAGTACCATACTGTTTTTATTACTATGACCTTGTAGTATAGTTTGAAATCAGGAAGTCTGATACCTTCAACTTTTTTTACCCCCTCAGGATTGCTTTGGCTATTTGGAGTCTTTTGTGACTCTACACAAATTTTAGGATTGTTTCTTCTATTTCTATGAAGAATGCTTTTGGTATTTTGATGGACATTGCATTGACTCTGAAGGTGTCTTTGAGTATTACAATCATTTTAACAATATTTATTTTTCTGATCCATGAACACGAGACGTAAAATTTAAAAAAGTCAAACCTGTAAATAATGAGTGAGTAAAATGGTGTTTATCAGGGGATGGGGCTGAGGGAATAAAGTTGATGATTTTTAAGGGTACAAACTTGTAATGAGTAGTAAATAAGCCATAGAGATCTAACACACAGTATAATGAATATAGTCAATAGTACTAGACTAGAATGATATAATGTGATAAATATTGCTTCAATGGCAATCATAATACAATATATTACATTTCAAAGCAACACGCACACCCTAAATTTACAAATTATGACATGTCAAATTTATGAAATAAGAGAAATCAAAAAAGAAAAGAAAAAAAAGAAAAGTGGTGGACAGTGTAAAATCAAAGGGAACCTGGAAAAGCAATAACTGAAAGTCAATTTTTATATAAAGTGACCATTCACAGCTTTAACTGGACTTGTTTCAGTAAAGACTTCAGTGTAAACACAAGGTTGCAAGCGTTTGAGAAGTGAATAAAGGAAAAGTTGAAAACAAGACTTAGTGGGAACAAAAGAGACAATTATATTCAACAGGCATGTAGATTTAAGGGAGATTTGTTTTGTCCATCAAAACATAGTGTACAACCAGTTAAATAATCATGAGAAAGACTTAGTACAAGGCATAGGGAGGAGGTGATAGAATATAGTGTAGAGATGGTGGAATTAGCTTTGCATGTGAGAGGAATATTTCCATTTTCACCATAGAGAAAGAGGCAAAGACGTTGAATCAGTTAAATCTACTTTGCAACACCTCATATAACCAACATAAAAATAATAAATGTCTTTGATAATGATAGCCACACTTTGTTCAAACCAGAACCAATTTAGATCTTAAGGTTCATGTTTAGTGGAAGACAAGAAAAAAGAAAAGAATGAACTTAAATGTTCAGATGGTTAAAAACAAACATCTAGAGCAGCAATTTAGAGGAAAATGATGTAGATCCAGATAATCTAGTTAACCTCTCACAGTTAGTAGGTACTTGCGACTTTAATCACAGATGGTGTGTACAAATTTGTGCCAGAACATGCTGTCTCTAATTGGAAACACCTCAAGTCAATTCCAGTCCTCCTCTTCAGAAGCCAAATGCACTTTTAGCCCAATGCTCCTTTAAAATTACAGGTTTTTAAAAGATGTTCTTCCAAAAGTTCATTGCCATAAAATATATATGCATTTTATTTTCTCCCTTCCCTACATCAGTAGGCTGAGACCAGTTTTTCACCTAAATGAATTTATTTAAAACACATTGATTTTAAAAGATTTCCCTGTTTAATTTGTCTCATTTGGAATTTATTTATGATTCCCACCCCTTCATTTTTATGGACCTAAAAATATGTTTGAACCATCACTCAAAAAAACAAAAACGTTTATTTTTCCTAAATTTGTATCTATTCTTTTTCCTCATAGGGAATTTCTTTCCCACGCCAACGAATAGCATTTATATCCTTTGTATTTCCTAATGACCTGTCTGAGTCACTGGTCTTATTTTGTTAAGAGATCCACATGGTCACTGATAGCTAGTTCATAGTCAGTCACATTTTTAATTGTCCCCTAAACGCTTTAAATGTTCTTTTCTGACATCTCTCCATACTCCTTCAATTTTTCTCTCATTTCTGTGCATTTTAACTTAGTAAGATACACTCTCATACTGAGTTACCAAATAGTCTCTCCTGTGTTTTTGTTTTTTATTTTATGAAAATAAAATATATAAGTGAACATATAGACAAAGGATAATTTCTTCTAGAATTGTAGTGGGGTTATTTAAAAGAATATTAGAAACTGTACTTGCACATCTACATAAAGGGGGTGCAAATAAATGTGGAGTTAAAACAGGAAGCGAGAGTAGCGGCAGGGGTATAGAAAGACAGTGCTAATAGCACTGAATAATTGTGATTAATATTTAAGTTCTACATTTATTGGAAATATTATTATTTAATTATTTAATTAATTTTCATAGTCTTATGAAGTAGGTGCAACTATAAAGACCATGTCAGAGTAAAGAGAGGAACTTGAGGCTCAGAGATGTTAAATGATTTGTCAAAGCACTCAGCTAGTGATACTGGAGCCCAAATTTGAGCTCCAGTTGTCTGAATCTAGAAGGATTTTTTCTTGAAGAAGAAGATGATTAGCCCTGAGCTAACTGCTGCCAATCCTCCTCTTTTTGCTGAGGCAGCCTGGCCCTGAGCTAACATCCATACCCATCTTCCCCTATTTTCTATGTGGGACGCCTACCACAGCATGGTGTGCCAAGCGGTGCCATGTCCACACCCAGGATCCGAACCCGCAAACCCCAGGCCAGCGAACCGGAACGTGTTCACTTAACCGCTGCGCCACCGGGCCGGTCCCTGCATCTATGGGGATTTTAAAGCACTAATCATGCTTCTGGTTAGGGCTTGTTGTACAATTTGAATTTGAGCTCTAGTTCTATGGATGACTAGTGATGGAAACTACAGGAATGAATTTCTGAATCTTGGTTACTTCTGCTTTTTATATTAGGGCAATGTTTGTTTGTATTAGGTAGAACTAGATCATTTCTGCTCAACTTGGAACTTCTTTAATGGGCATTCATTTTTCTCTGGGGCTCCTTATTGGTCTGGCATATACTTCCTCAAACCTTCACTAAACTCTGAGATTCTTATGACCCAATCATTCTTACCTTCCATTCTTCCTTTACAGATGCCACACAGTATCATAGTCTGAAGATGCTCCTTGCCAGCTTTTAGCTCTTTTCCACTTAACTTTCACACCTAATTCTGCTTTGTCATATAATTCTCAGAAGACCCAAAGTGACATAGGTGGTTATGTGCTTTACTAAAACCTTACAGGTTCAATCACACAAGAAGAAGATTATAATAGATCTCAGGAACATTTAGCTTTCCCTGTAGTCATCTTCAATTCTTTCCCACCAAATATCTATTCATATCATCTTCCCAAACATAGAACACATTTGCCTATTCTGCAATGAAGAAAATGCATAATATCATGCAGTTACTTCATCAACTTCAAAATCCAGGATGTCTTAATAATGCTATGTCCTTTTCATCCAGTTTTCATATGATTCTGAAATTGATGTATAAATTTTAAAAAAGTGCTATTTGTCTTCGCACATTGAATACACAATGACAGAATTGGAACTGGTTGAATGCAACAAAAACTCCCAGTGGAAAAAAAGAAGAATGGAAACACATTCAGTTATCAATTCTTGATAGGCAGGAATCAAAGAAAATCCTGTTCTGTCAATAGAGTAAGTTCTTCTGTTAGCACATCAAGCTTTACCTGGTTCTTCTCTCTGGAAGTAATTGTTTTTGTACCTTGTTCTCTATCACTTCTAGTTTTGCTCTTGGAGAGATATTTTCTTACTGATTTAGGGTAGATATTAGTACTATTCAATACTAATGACCTCTCTTCACTTATAGGCAGAGGAGAAGATTGTTCTTCCACACGTCCTTGAAGTTACATATGGCCACATGACTTTCTTCTGCAGTGAAATATGTGGAAGCACCTTTACGATGGTGGAAACATACATTGACGTGGGGGTCAACGGCCCTAAAGAGATGTCTGATTCACATCAATCATTGTGGAGCCAAGAAATAAAACTTGAGTTTTTCAGTCTTATGCTATAGAGACTTTGATCTTGCAGAAAAACTCAGTCTATGCCATCTGGTGCATTATTTTGATGCATGGTTTCATTAAAATGAGTGTTGGATTTTGTGCCTTCTCCAGGGGATGGTGAGCTTTTGGAATCTACTTCCTGCGAGAGCAGGTCTGGGAGTCTTGGGGCTTTTATAGGAATGAAACAATCCTAGATAATTTTGTAATTCAGGCTTGTTTTTCTGGCAATGAAATTATTAGTAGCTTTCTAGTCTATTCATTTTTAGAAAATTCCACTGTTGAGTAACCAAACCTGAAGATCTATTCTTAACGTCATATTTAAGTCTACTGAATCTCTTCTTTTGTTTACTGACTTCTGTGCTTGAATCATCTGTTTCCCTCTGGTTTTAATGAGGCCATGTGAAGCAGTAAACCATCTGAAACATCGCCCTTAGACTAATCTTTGCCACGGCTCGGACTCACAGTATCTGGCTGAAATTCTTAATAAGAGACCTCAGAGAAAATCTCTGAATAAGAGTAATATCTTCTGCTAATTACATTTTAATAGTTTTTCCAAACTTATGAGAGACAACAAATTGTGGGATTCTCGTCCATTTCTCCTATAGCTACAGACTTAGTGGGCATGTGTCTGCCTTCTAGATTAACAAACAACAACAGTTTAACCAAATGTTTGCCATAACATAGTGAGTTTCACCAGCTTTTTACCCTGCAATACTGTCTGCCCACCCAAGTTCTAAGCTAGCAGTATATATTTCAGAGATTTTTAAAAAATTTTATGGCAACAGAAATTAGTCAGTGTCTTGAGTAATTGGTATATAGACCAATCTATTCAAATAAAGACATCCTAAAAATAAGTGCTTTAAACAGGTTGAAGTTTATTTTTTTCTTGTAGTAGGTGTCCAGAGATGAGCAAGTGGTTCAGAGTGGATCTGTATTCTGTTCTACAGCATCTTTCAGGGATCCAGCTTCCTTCTCTTCTTGTTTTTCTGTTAGCCTCTATTGTAGTTGTCACCTACATGGTTATTGCTGCTTACCTTACTATGGCCTCACTTTGCCAAACAAACAGGGAGAATGAAAGAGAAGTGTGAGGCAAGTGATTTTATTATGCAGAAACGTGATATGGAAATTGTGAACATCCCATAAACTCAGATGTTACTGTCTAAAATGGCTACATCTAGCTGTAAGGAATGTGTTTATAAGCAGAGTGATGAGTTTTAATCTCTCTAGTTAAAACTTTGGAGGGAAGGGGGATATTCTTTCTAAAACATGAGCAGGAGAATCTTCAGAGGGAAACATTTAACAGCTATCTCAAAAATATGTGTAAAGCATCTAATACAGTAGCTGACAAATAATGCTTATTTAATAAATGTTTCTTTTATTGTTTCCCATGATGTGCCTTAATAATTTAGGTTGAAATCAAGAATAAGACCAGCTAGACCTGTTTTAGCAACTTTGTTATGGTTCTATGGCTGGATAACTTCTTACTCTATTTTCACTGTACCCAGTATTTAAGATTATTTAACAGAGAATGGCCTGCCTAAATTTGAGACTGGCACAGGTGAAGAATTAATGAAGTTTGCCGGTGCTAGTGGTATAATGCTCCTAATGCTCTTAATTAACACTCTAATGATGTTCCTAGGCTCTCTAGCAAATGATGAGTCCTCTGGTACACAAAGGGTACAACTACATGCCTTCATACTGAAAGAGCCGTGTTTAAATTATTTCAGGCAAGGGGAACAAGGATATTTTGATATTCCCTTAAGATTTTTGGGTCCATCGATCTGAGAATGAATCAGCAACGGGACAGTAAAATCTGCTCATCTGTGTCAAATATAATCTTCACCCAAGGGGTACTCTGAAATATACATTATAGTGTGTTTTCAGGAGAAATATTTGAATGACTAATTAAGGAAAAAAAACTTTTTGTAAAATATGGCTGGTAATATATTTTAACTTTTTGAAAAGATGCTATCGTCAATGCATAGATCATGGTGCATGCATGTATTTAAGTCCCACTGACTTTCTGTTTTTGCTGTGACGCAGCAGAATTAGTATTCTCATACATTTTTATGGAGTAGTAAGATTAATATATTTCTGTGTAAAATTTGGTAAATTAACTGACAGACCTTAAAAAATATAAGTACCCTTTAACACTTCGACTCAAATTATTGGTACATAGCCTTAGCAATTAAATAATGAATGTGTAGAAAGATAAGTCTACAAAGATTGTTACTACAACACTCTATATAATAGGGTTGATCATGTTTTTCTTGGTAATAAACAACCCCAAAATCTCATTTATAAAAACAAGAATTTATTTAATACAATTGAGGCTGCAAGCCAGCTCAGACTCTACCTGGCTCTGCTGTGTTCATTCTAATCCCATCTAATATCAGTGACAGAAGTGAGCTTAAGCACTGGATACCACCTAAAGTATTTTCTGGAAACAGAAGCATTATCAAACTTTTGCCCATATCTCATTGCTCAAAATAAGCCATAAAACTATGGCTCAAGTCAATGGAAGGGGACAGAGGGGGTTGCTATTCAACCTTCTTTACTGGAACTCACTGCACAGTCACATGGGAATGGACGGTTATGTGTAATCTTATTATAAGGAGGTGGCAAAGATTTAAGAATAATAATCGAATTGACAATTGTTTTCAAAAATGGAAATAATTTAAAGGCAAGGATATAATTTAAACAAATTATTTTGCAGTGATATGATTAAATACTACACAAGCATTAGAATGGTATTCTAGAAGAGGATTTAACTGAGACGATGCTCACAGTACGTAAAGTGAAAGAACAGATTACAAACTTCAATGTAATTAATTTTCCCAATTTTATAAAAGAACATTATAGTGTATATGTGTACATAGTGTGTATATAATGTACACATAATATTATATATAAAACCTCAAAGTAATAGCTGTATCTATCTCTCTTGAAAATACTATTTTAATTTTTTTTTGGCAGCACTGCATGATCGGTGATTTCTATTTTCTTTTTTGTGCTTTTTCCCTGTAATGTTCAAACATTTATAATTTTCAAACTTTCAAAAATAAAAATACATAGCTTTTCATTATTTGTAACTAAGGTGCCACTCTGGTGGAAGATGTTGATAATGGGAGAAACTGTGCATGTGCAGGGACAGGAAATGTGTGGGAAATCTTTGTACCTTCCTCTCAGTTTTACTGTGATCCCAAAACTGCATCACAAAATAAAGTCTTCAAGAAATACATAGTCTCTGTAAATAAAATAACCCCTTTACATTGGTCTAGTGGTTAAGATTTGGTGCTCTCACCACAGTGGCCCAGGTACATTTCTTGGTCAGGGAAACATATCACCCCTCTGTCAGTTTTCATACTGTGGTGGCTGCTTGTTGCTGTGATGCTGAAAGCTATGGCATGGGTATTTCAAATACCAGTAGGGTCACTAACGGTGGACAGGTTTCAGTGGAGCTTGCACACTGAGACAAACTAGGAAGAAGGAATTGTCCACCCATTCCAAAAATATTGGCCATGAAAACCCTATAAATAGCAGCAAAGCATCATCTTATACAGAGCCAGAAGTTGAGAGGATGGCATAAAAAGACCCAGAGGATTCCCCTCTGCTCTACTCAGGGTTGCTAGGAGTCAGAATCAACTTGACAGCAATAACAAACAATTACATTGAAATTCAATTTATTCACTTGTTTCATTTCCAATTTCCTAGTATCCTGTTTGGATTCAATAATAGAAAAATGCATCTTTAACTTAAAGAGCACAACAAGTTTACTATTTTACTGAAAATAACCTAGCTCAGTTCCTACTTTGCCTAGCCTCGCCTGTGAGGTGCTTTACCATATATCCAGCTTTGCTGAGTTCTCAAGCCAATCACACAGTCATGTCATTGGGATAAGAGCTACTGGAAACAGCCTAAGCAACGTTATTGTTTGCTGAGCTACAAACTTGTTCCATGGGTTTGTTAATTTACTCAATGAAACTGGGCTTCTGCTGATATTTTCTAATGTACAGTTAGAGTTTCATTAAGAACAGAAGCCAGAAGCATAGATTCAGTGACTCAGAGAATTACTACGTATCCTCATTCTCAATGAGTGAATCCTTCAAAACTTCAAATCTGCTGTTTGTTCTGGCTTTTTGTGTTTTGTTTGCTCTCAGGACTTCATCTACTACTGATTTTTTATTCTTTATCAATCACTGAGTACTAACATAAAAATAGTGATAGGCACTGACTCATCTCCTCTTTCCCTCCTAAATATATATATATAGTACATATTTATAAAGATTATACATAGATATGTATATTTTATACATATTATGCTTTACATATTATATATAATACACACATATATATATATACTATAGCTTAGAAATGTTAAATAATTTGCCCAATTTCTCCAGTTAGAGAAACCTAGGTCTCTCTACTATAGAGCAAATGTTTTTCTCAGATATTCTTGTTATGCAGTTGGTTTAACCAAATCTGTTGGAAAGCCTGAATGACTAGATCTTTGGACACTAACTCCACCAAGATATTTCCAAAGTTTGTTAAATAGCAAAGATATTTCCTGGTTTCATTGCATTCAGGATTATTTTCCCACAGTTCTAAACCAATGAGAGCTCAGCCTGCCTTGAAGCGCAAAGTACCTCAGTTACAGTAAATGAAGTAAATAAAAGTTTTAAGTAGCAAATGTATTATGAGTCGTTTGCAAAAAATGCCATTTTGACAGGTAATACTTTGTGGGGGATCAGAATTTGCCACCTCAAAATGTGTCTCTTTGGCTTGATTATTTTTAAGAACAGAAGACTCTGAAAGAAATTTTGACCTTCCCCCTAACTGCCTAAAAGAACTTAAGATAGGAGGCCTGTTCCAGGAAAGAGCTAATACCATAAGATAACATTGTCTATAGCCAGCACAACACTTGTTTAACAAACATTCATGTCTACATTCCCATGTAAATTGCCTTCCTTCCCTTTGAAGTTCCAAACCACTACTCCTAACATCCTCCTTTGCCTTTAGCTGAAAATTGTATTTAAGGTGTCACTTTTGGCCATTCTAGTGAGTTACTCAGTTTTCCTGGGTTTCTCCCATGTATACATGTTATAAAGCTTTGTTTGATTTTTCTCCTGTTATTCTATCTCATGTCAATTTAATACTTAGGCCAGCCAGAAAGACTTGGAGGGTAGAGGAATTATCTTCCTCCTCTACAGTTTGTTGACTTGGACAGGATAAAATTTCACTTGCTGGGCACTGCTTGCTCCTGGACTACTGCCGCTGAGAGATCTTGGACCCCTGACAAGAGCCAGCGGGAGGTAGATGTTCTTGCTGTGTCAGTCTCCTAGATCTCTTCCTGCTGGGTCCAATGGAAATGAGAGTGGTGAGGTTTTTTTTTCTCTAAATTTAGATTAGCAGAAGAAAATATTGGTGAAGCTAGCTTTGTGGGCTCAGCAACTCCAGGAAATTTGATTTGATTACTCATTGGTTAAGATCCTTCTCCCAGAGATGATCTCTTCTTTTCATTGTCTCTGTCTTTTTTTATCATTTGTTATAAAAAGAAAAAAACTATAGGGCAAGTCACAGGCACCTATAAGCCTGTGTCTAGGAATATGCTCATGAGGTGAAAGTGGTTGCCAAGGGCATCTTGGAAGACAAAAAGGCCACAAATTTAGTGGACATGGGTTAAGCATTTAAGACCCATTATGGCACTCACCTCCTCAAGAAGACTCCCATAAAAGGATAAGTTGGGTCAGGGAATGGGGTAGATGACACAGGTCCCCAGCAACTTCAACAAAATGCCTGTGCAATGACAAAGTACTCTGCAAAACACACACAATCCCCAAGCCTGTGACAGCTCCCTTCTAGATGTTAATCTGGCTCCAAGAGACCCAAGGCTTAGCTAAAGCGCTTAATGTGCATATAAGACAGGTTTGCTCTTCTGTCTTGTTCTATATCTTGAGAGCTTGGCTTTGTGACCTCTTTGGTCTCTGCCACCTGGAAAATGCATTTTCCAGTATGCGCCTTTGCGGCTGGTTGAATAGAGTTGGGTTCTGGGACACACTCTCATTGTCCAGCTGTGTCAGCTGTCAGGGTAGTTTGTCATAAGGGGTCCTAATTGCTTTCATTAGGGGGATTGTCATTTCAACTCTCATTGCTTGTAGTGCACTCTGCCCATGAAATGAAGGCCTTTGCTTTCTTAGACTATTTTTTGCAGTGAACCCTCTAGATCTCTTTTGGGGACACCTCTGGCATCCATGGTTAAACTTATTGGTTTGAGTTGTTAAGATCCTACTAGTCAATATGGCCAGACAATAGATCATTTCAATTGGAAAAACTTCTAAATTGGAAAAAAAAAATATTAAGAGCTCTCATCATAATTCATAATTTTTTTATTGGTACTCATGAAAAGGCGAAGTTTAAAAAAGAAATACAATAAAAAATAAAATAATGAACAGCCTTAAGAACCTGACTCAGGCTACAATTGAATTGGGAAAATGTGAAAGTATAAGTGTTGATAAGATTAAAGGTTGGAATGTTTGAGCTAATTTTATAAAAAGAGGTTATATCAACTTTGCCTGAGTATGTTTTAAAATGTCTGACTTGAGCGGGTTGGCCCCATGGCAAAGTGGTTAAGTTCACTTGGTCCACTTCTGTCACCCAGGGTTTTGCCCGTTTGGATCCTGGGCATGGACCTAACACCACTCATCAAGCCATATTGTGGTGGCATCCCACATGGCAGAACTAGAAGGGCATACAACTGGGGTATTCAACTCTGTACCAGGGGGCTTCAGGGAGAAGAAGAAAAAAAAAAGATTGACAACAGTTGTTAGTTCAGGGCCACTTTAAAAAAATAAAAAGTAAAATAAAATAAAATATCTGACTGGGAGTTCTTCCTCTATCCAAAATTATAAGACCAAGATCTATTGATAAAGTCCTAATGAGGTGTAAGAGTTGATGGTGTTCAGATAAAATTTTGTAGAAAAATTGATATATTTATGGGCTTTATGTGAAGTGATTGTATCTCTTTTTCCCTGAGTTTATTATAAATTGTATTGTGGGGATAGATATTGTGTCTCACTGGGGAACATTTCTCCTGCCTGATTATGAGACAGCATAGATATCTGCCCTCCAATGTTAATTAAATATACCAAAAGGAAGTCAATAAGGCTGCCTGAGCCCACACCATGTGAGATAAAAACTAGAGGCTAATACCAGGTGCTAACAGAAAAGAGAATAAACCCCCCCCAAGGTAAATTGGTCTAGAGTTAAATTTTACACTTAAAAAAGTCTGGGGTTGGGGCTTTGTTAAATGCTTTGTGAAGATCTTTAAAGGTGTGATACATTGTCCTGAAGTTTTGGAAGATAAAAATGTTTTGATGCACCTCTTAAATTAAAAAAAAATTTCCATGATAAAAAGAAGCAAGTGGAAAAATGTAGTTGGAAGGCTAAGTTAACCTCTTTTGTCATTCAGACTGTAATCCAGTTCTTTAGGAAACTAGAGGCAACCATCTTTGTCTTACGTATCTCTGCAAGGCCAGAGTAATGGCTCTAGAAAGTGGTTCAAAGTTCACTTGTCCTTGCACCAATCCAAAAGATCCTGTTCCTCGCAAAATGCTATGTAGATATTCTGTTCCCATCTTTTCTAGGAACTGAGAGCCATTCTTTGAAATGCAAATTTTTTCATAAACTAGTGAGTTTTGTATTGCACCTGATTCATAACAAAAATTTAACAGAATCTATTAGCTCTCTCTCTGTGTCTACCTGTGTGTTCATGTATGTCTATAAGTATATGTTGTAAATGTGAAGTATTTTTTTACCTCTGGATGGTATGGCCAAGATTAAGAGTTTTGTTAAATTGGCTTAAAGTAAGCGCTTTTATAAATTATTTCTAAATGTAAGAGAAACTAACCCAAATGTCTTTCAAGTTAATGTGATATAAAATCTTTGGTAAATGAAAGCTTGTTTAAGTTTGTTGGTTTGATTAAAATAGGCATGCACTCAAGGCTGTCAGCATTAGATATGATGCGGATATGCACCCTGGGTATACTAGCCAAATAAGCTCATGTTATCCCTGTTACAAATTTGTCAACAAAATAATAGCTTTAAATAATAGCTGATTTTGTCTAATGTCTCATGAAGTTTTCATGGGTAATCTAAACATAATTGTGGGGAAGAAATGATTTAGAAGTGAGATGAGAATTTATATATAAACTTTTAGTAATAGTTATAGTTTATGGCATGTGTACTTAAAATAGCTTCCAAAATCTCTTTGGTAACTTGAAGCTTTGAGGTGTTGCTAGGCTAATTTATATGATAAAAATTCGCTGAGTATTTAGATCATTTTCAAAGAAGATAAAATATTAGACATTAATTATTAAATATAAGTTTATATACTTTTGGCTTCTTATTACAGAGAAGCTAAAAACGATGTTTGAGTCTATTAGTAAACATTACCTTTATTTTATTAAAAGTTTTGGAGCTACCTGGTGGCGTGGTGGTTAAGCTCACATGCTTGGCTTGGTGGCCTGGGGTTTGTGGTTTCAGATCTTGGGTGCTGACTTATACACTGCTCATCAAGCTATATTGTGGCAGCATCTCACATACAAAATAGAGGAAGATTGGCACAGATGTTAGCTCAACAACAGTCTTCCTTGTCAAAAAAAAAAGGAGATTGTACTATAAAGTACCTGGTTTCTAGAAATTAGAAAAAGTGTTTATAAATCTGCGAAGCCAGAGAACACTAATGTAAAAGACAGCTCATCATTTGCTTGCTTACTTAGTTTTCACTAAAATTAAGGTTTCTAAGTGTTTAAAATTAATATGTGATTAAAGCTACTAAAAATTAATAAATAAACCATCTTTGTATTCAAGGAAAGTAAAATGTATGTTTTCAGTAAAGAAGGTATAAAGAATGGAAATATTTTTATTTTGTTAAGAAAGATAAATTGGTCCTAAAGCACTAGGAGGAAAGAAAGGAGGCATGGGACAAATTTTGAACATAAAAAGATAGTTATAGAAGGCTTGTGAAGGAGCAATTCTAAAAGAAAAGAGTTTTGTATGTGGTCAGGTTGGCTAAGATTGAAATAAGTCTAATTAAGTAAATGACTTTTAATATCAAAAGAAAGCTGGTGCAAAATTAAAATTTGGTTTTTTTCTCTTCCTAAAAGGGTAAATTTCTTGAAATTTTCATCTGCTTTTGTTAAAGAGATTATGAAAGTTTCTTATATTTTGTCAAAATAAATTTCCTGCATTATTTTCTATCAGGTCTTTAGTCACAGCTGCTAAGGTTTTTCTTACAGCTATTTAATTTTCTGCATTCACCTAAAATTCTTTATCACCATGGTTAAATGGATAACTGAGCATTGTTTCATAAGGACCTATGATATTCTGTGGAAAAATTTTATTGATGTAAGTATTTTTTAAATTATATGACATTCCTAAAATTCTGATCCATCTTGGTTGTCAGTCATAATTCTAGCTATTATCTTAAAGTATTGTGTCTCATAAAATTAACCAAATTTCTTTGTAAATGCCATTTTTGCAACTTTTGTCATTTACAAACAGTTACTGTTTCACTCTGATGCTTTTGCAAATATTTCACCTTCAGAGAGATTCATGGAAAGGACTCTGACACTTTCTCTAGAAAACAGGTTTCTGATATGCTTTCAGATCATAAAACTGAACTACAAAAAAAAAATAACAGAACTCTAACAGAGAAACTGATGACTTCATGAAACTGCTAACAAAAGATCAAGATCAAAAGGTGATTACATGTGACTGAATGGACTGATGAAGATGATTGTAAGTTTTATGACTTTCATTTAAAATTTTGCTGCTTTTTTTTGAGGAAGATTAGCCCTGAGCCAGCATCTGCTACCAATCCACCTCTGTTTTTGCTGAGGAAGACTGGTCCTGAGCTAACATCCATGCCCATCTTCCTCTTCTTTATATGTGTTGTGCCTGCCACAGCATGGCTTGACACGCAGTGTGTAGGTCTGCACCCAGGGTCTGAATTGGCGAACTACATGCCACCAAAGCAGAACATGCAAACTTAACCACTGCACCACTGGGCTAGCCCCTAAAATATTGCTGATTTTCAAAAAAGGCTTTTTTCAGATTTAAGGAAAACTTTTTCTTTTTCCTCTTAAGCTAACTATGACTTATAAAAATTTAGTAAATTATATTTTTGTAAACAGAATTGAACATTTACCTTTTTCTCCTTACTTGATCCCTCCAGAATTTGGAGACTTTTAGTGAGTGAATATTCTTACCTTCATGGCAATATAGTTATTTGCATAAGTTCAATAAGAATTTATTCTCCTTATAACAGAACACAATTGGAAACGTTGGTTATGGTTATATTACCAAAGCTTCGACTGGCCTGTCATATTTGAGAGAAAAAGGCGTAAACTCAGATATGACTAGACAACTTTTGAGAAGCGAAGATTGGACTTTATGAAATAGTCTCTTGGAAATAGTGGCCTGGTACCTTGTTTACAATGTTCTCAGCAACTCACCAGGTGAGTAAAGAAGGTCACTTCTCTGGAGAGTGCCTGGAACCTCAGAATGTTTTGGGGACCTCAAGAAGAGAGGAATTCACTCAAATTTATAGGTATTGCAGGCAGAGTCTGACAAGTCCTTGGCTTTTCTGGCCTCATGAGGCCTTTAAAGTTAAATCTGAGATTCCTTATAAAAAGTTCCAGTAAAGCAGATTTAAAAGATCAATTTATGATCAATTATCATTCCTGCTGTACTTATGTAAATAATTGGGCCAAATTTATTGAAACCAGGCTTATTTTACAAACAAGTTAGTGTCAAGTTGGCTATCTTTGCTAAAAATGAGGGTGATTTTAGAGAGAAAATTGTTTCAGTAAAAAATATAATACAGAGTTGTGGATATTGGATTCTACTTCTGTTTATTGTCTTTAAGGTTTTTATTTCCTACCTGTAAACTGGACAGGATCCTGAAATCTTCTAATCTCCTCAAATAACTAGCCACAAATCTCTAAACTAAAGTTTTCAGTTTTCTCAATCATTTTCATTTGAAATCATTGAGAACTGAAACCATCCTTTTTCTTAGATCCCTGCAAACTAAAGCTGGATAGCTTGATATAAACTTGAGATCATCACAATACCATGCCTGTTGCTATTTTTTCCACTCAAAAGGATACCTGAACAAAAGATGACATAATCAGAGACATTTCAAGCTGCTAAAAATGCTTTGACCCTGACATTTAGAAATCTTGATTGACAAAAAACCATGGCATTGTTTGGTGCCCTGGGCTCCAAAGCTTATTTATAATTTGCTCCAGTTGTTAACCTTGTTTATCTTTGCTTTTCCATAGAGATACTTCTTGTTAAAGTTTCTAATCTCTTGCTTCCACAATATAGGATGAGCTTTGGAAGCCCACCTGTATCACTGCCTTCTAAAATGAATTTAAGTGGACTGATCTATTATCAGGACTAAGAAATGTGTTAATTGAGATGGAACAAACTACCAACTCAGCTTCTGGACTATGACACTTCTTAAAGTTTCAAAGGACTGTGAAAATTCTTAAAATTCCCAAGGCAAAACTGTAGGGGATCAGAATTGGCCACCTCAAAACACATCTCTTTGTCTTGATTTTTTTTAAAGATTTTACTTTTTCTTTTTCTCCCAAAGCCCCCTGGTACACAGTTCTGTATTCTTAGTTGTGGGTCCTTTTAGTTGTGGCATGTGGGATGCCACCTCAGCATGGCCTGACAAGTGGTGACACGTCCATGCCCAGGATTTGAACCAGCAAAACCCTGGGCCACTGAAGCAGAGCATGCAAATCCAACCACTCAGCCATGGGGCTGGCCCTTGACTATTTTTAAGAACAGAAGACTCTAAAAGAAACTTTGACCTTTCCTCCAATTGCCTAAAAGAACTTAAGATAGAAGGCTGTTCCAGGAAGGATCTAATACCATAAGTTAACATTGTCTATAGCTAGCACATCACTTGTTTAACAAATATTCATATTCCATCCCCATGTAAATTGCCTTCTTCCCCTTTGAAGTCCCAAACCACTACCCCCAACATCCTCCTTTGCCTTTAGCTTAAAATTGTATTTAAGGTGTCACTTTTGGCCATTCTAGCGAGTTACTCAGTTTTCCTGGGTTTCTCTCATGTATACATGTTATAAAGCTTTGTTTGATTTTTCTCCTGTTTTTCTGTCTCATGTGAATTTAATTTTTAGGCCAGTAAGAAGGGTGTGGAGAGTAGAAGAATTGTCTTCATCCTGTACAATTTCTTACTTAAGCTGAGATGATGACTACTTAAACATGGCAATTTTTTTTATCCTGCCTTTGGTCTTATGGAGAGAAATAACATATGTTATGAGCCTAGTATGTCAATCATTATGCTAAATGCTCTAAGATCATTCAATAGCCACAAATGCTTTTCATTGAAGCAGAAACTGAATCTCAAAGGTGTTAAGTAAATTTTCCAAGATAACAGAAATTGTGGAGTCAGGGTTGAAATCCAGGACCATCTGCTTCCATAAACTATGCCCCTTCAATTATCCAATCATGCTTAATGTAACTCAATATAATTGAAAGAAAAACAATGGAAAAGTTTAGTTTAAAACACTCCTGGATATTAACACTGTTGAATATCTCACTTAAAATGTTATTGCACAAGTGGCCCACAAATTCCTGATTCTGTTAAAAGAGATGAAGATAGTTAATCCCTCCCAAGGAACAAAATGAATATAATCTTGCCTTTCTAACAAAATGGAAAAAGTTTAATTAAGGAAATGTTAAACTTTATAGTAGTAGATAATAGTACAGTGAGCAGCAAATTTTAAGACAGCTATAATTAAAAACAAACACAGATCATTGATAGCTTCCATAACTAAATGGCCAACTAAAAATTATATTACTGAAAAATATTATTTGGGGACAAAAGCAAAATAGTCACTTCCATATCACAAAAATATTTCTATACCATTGTTCTCAAGGTTTGCTTTACTTCAAACTTGTTTACTTATAATAATTTCCAAGGGTAATTCAGGGTGTGTTTCCCAGCTTCACAGTTTGGAAGTCCTGTTGATTGTTAGACAAGAATTTATGAATAAATGTTTCTATGACCATTTTAGAGTTGCAAGAGTTGCATTTGTGAATAGCAGACCCTGAGTTGTCTTTGTTATCTCTTTAGTTTTCTTTAAAATATAAATAAATACATTTAAGCCTTCTCTTGAAATATTTGATCACCATAAATGGTGTTTAGTAGAATTCTTTTCTTAAAAATATGTTACAATAAAATGCCTTAATTGAATTACTACTGTTTTGTATTTTTAGTTTAGAATAAGCTAATGCAAAATGCACTAATATATTTTAAATCCCAAATATTGGTTGAACTAATGATTATTAGTTCAACTTAATATTATTATTAATTAAAAGCGCTGAATAATGCAATCACATTAAAAACACTTTAATTTTGGTGTTTATAATTGGTTCCCCTTTCAAAGCCCATGATGTAATATGTGTTTTACCAAAATAGGGATGAACTAGTGGAGTTCAGTTGTATTTTCTTAGGTGTCTTGTTGGGGAATTGTGGAAGAACAAGGATGCATACACACACGTATAGATAGAGAATATTTTTCTTTCACAGTCTTAGGAACTGTAACAGTGTTGAAAAAGGAGCATTTTGCAGAGCAACATTAATTCTTCAAATGAACATCACTGAGCACCAACTCTGAGATGAACATTATGCCAAGTACTAGGAAAGAAAGGATGAGTAAGATAGTACCTTTTGCCAATGATTCAGACTAATTAAAACAACAAACATTAAATAGGTAACTGGGAATTTTGGTTCAAGATTTTGAGCTAAATTTATCTGCTTGTCCTCCATAGAATGTCACTGAAATTATTTGAAAGACATAAAAACCCACATCAATAAGCATAACAGTGGTGGGGAGCTGTTAATGGAAAAATGGTTATAACAAATACCCAGAGGAAGAACAGATAGAAGTCTGTTGGCTGATAAAGCAGAGCAGCCAGTGGTAGAGCTGGCCCATGGCATAGTGGTTAAGTTCAACACACTCCACCTTGGCATCCCATGTTCACAGGTTGGGATCCCAGGTGTAGACCTGCACCACTAGATAGCCATGCTGTGGTGGCAACCCACATACAAAAGAGAGGAAGATTGGCACAGACGTTAGCTCACGGCTAATCATCGTCAAGCAAGAAAAGAGGAAGATTGGCAATAGATGTTAGCTCAGGGAGAACCTTCCTTAGCCAAAAAGAAGTAGGGCAGTGGAAGCCATGATAAAGGACAGGCTCAGAGAAGGATGAAGAAAGAAGAGATGACTTGTCAATGTTAAATCCCATGGAATCTCTGGATTGAGATGGAAGGTACCCTGATACATAAGACAAAACGTTTGACAGCACTCCCCTCCCTCATTCCTGCACACAGAATTATTATAAGGTAAGCATACACCTACATCTACATATAAACAAATGCAATTATATGGCTGGAAATAGCTGGAGTGGTACCCAAGATAAATCATCTGCATTTTGGCATTGGGGAATACTCAGGAAAATGGAAGGCTCTTACCCAACTCATCCTAGAATGAAGTGTATCAGTTGGCAAGTTTCACTCATGAATGAAGAACACACAGTAGCCTCTCTCTTTTGCTTCATCCTTAATATAATCAAATAATTTATAAACAAAACAAAAATTTCCCTGGAGGAAAAATATAATACTAGGGAATGTAAGAAAACATAAACTAAATAGAAAAATGAAAAATCACAACCAAGAAAAATTAGAGAAGGTAGGTTAACAGATATTTAAGCAATCCAGAACAACCAAATTCCATCCAAAAGAATTTTGTTAGAGATAAAATAGTGCCGTTTGTGACAACATGGATGGACTTTGAGGGTATTACACTAAGTAAAATAAGCCAGACAGAGAAAGACAAACACTGTATAATTTCACTCATATATGGAAGATAAACACACAGATAAAGAGAACACCTTAGTGGTTATTAGAGGGAAAGAGGGTGGGAGGAGGGAGAAAGGGGTAAAATGGCACATGTGTATGGTGACAGATAAACCCTAAACTATTGGTGGTGAACACGATGCAGTCTATACAGAAACTGAAATACAGCTATGTACACCTGAAATTTACAGAATGTTAAAAGCCAATATGACCCCAATAAAGTAATTTAAAAAAAACAGATTTGTGTAAAAGAGATTGGAGGAAATTGAACACGATAGTGTCAAAAACAATTCAATCAATTGTTATTAAAGTAAAACCCGTGTCTTCAAATGAAAAAATATACATATATAGAATAAAAAATAATGAGCTTAGGTGAATTAGTATTGCATTCAAGAATATCAAATAACAATAGAAGATTCTGAAAGCCTTTTAATTTTTCTTCATTTCAACTTTCACTCACTTGAAATAAAAAACTCTTCCTTCTTTTCATTGGAAATAATGACTATGGAGGTGTCAAGATAATTAGGTCAATTGTGGCAATAAAGGTAACTGAAATAAATGTTTTTTATTTCAAATTTTGTTGAAACATTTCAAATTCCATTCACTGTTTATACATCACCAAATTAATTCCAGATTTACCCAGGACAAGGGAGTCTGTTAATTTCAAGTAATCACTGCAATTTGAAAACTTCTGATTAGTCTGGAAAGCCAATGAACACATTCATGCAATTGATGAAGAGGAAATCTGTTTAACCTCAGAAGAAATTGAAAAAAATTGAACATATTGTGCTGCACTCCTGAAGTTTTTGTGCTGGGACTACACTGTGATTTTCTCTTTATAAAATTCAAATGAGAAAAATTATGAGTATGAACATAACCCTCAAGCCTAACATTTTCCATTATAAATTGTAGATTGCTTGAAATGCCCAATTTCTCACTTTTCAGAAAATATGAAAGCTTAAATAACCATATATCCGATGCCTTATTTTGCCTAGATACTGAATTAGATTTGAATGGATACAAGTATGAATAAGCCATTATATGAAAGACCATGGAAAACTTATGCTATTTTCAACTGGTTTTAGATGTATTGAAATTTAATTAAAAATAATTAAAATGTAACTCTATTTATTTGGACTCATTATATTGTAATTTAATAAAATTTGAAAAGTTTCTGGGCTGAAAGTTACAGCTATCTGGAAATGAAATGGGTTGTTTTGAGAGAGGGTCAGTTTGAGAGATAAGAGTACAGAAAAGTGAGACAGAGTGAATCCTGTATTCATTTTATAAAGGGCTTCTGATACAATAACTGCACACACATATAAGGAAAGATTCTGGTTATATTGATGTGTTTTCCATTGAATCTGCCATTAAAATGATTGAAAATACCAGCTTTTCTATTTAGTCAATGTGTTCTGATTTGTTTTCTGAACACCAACACAGAACGATGACACATTACCTACCCAAAGAATGTATAATTTTGGTTGAACAAGCTACCTACTAATATCAAAGTTGTGATTAAATCAAAAATTAAAATTGTGCACTTTAGAATGGTCTAGGATTGTTCTGGAAAAAAGTAGCTTACATTGAATTTATAGAATCTTACCTTTCCCACCCAGCCAAAATTAAATATACCCCTTATTGTGCTCACAGAATATTTTACTCAAATCTGTGCTCTGTATAAGCATTGAGTGGTGGTTGTTGCCTTAGGTCTTTCCCATGGGAGTGCAATCTTTCTAGGGCAGACAAATTGTTCTGTTTGTCTATCTTCTGTTCTTCCTACATCCACGGAAGTTTGGTGGAAGCTCAATAAGCAGTTATTTGAGCACTCCATTAAAGCAAATGTAGGATGATATAAAGGTTCTCACTGTGTGTTATAGCTATGAGTATTTGCTTTTTCACGCACTACTTAAGGATTATATATAAATTTAAACATAAATCAAAATGGAACACGTTAAAATATTTTTTAGGGGCTAGCCTGGTGGTGCAGCAGTTAAGTGCGCAGTTTTCAGCGGCCCAGGGTTCACCGGTTTGGATCCTGGGTGCAGACACGGTATCACTTGGCAAGTCATGCTGTGGTAGGCATCCTACATATAAAATAGAGGGAGATGGGCACGGTTGTTAGCTCAGGGCCATCTTCCTCAGCAAAAAGAGGAGTATTGGCAGCAGATATTAGCTCAGAGCTAATCTTCCTCAAAAATAAATAAATAAAATAAATAAATAAAATGAATTTCTTTAAAATCTTTTTTAAATATAAAAAGTTCATAAGAAGTCAAAACCATATAAAGATTAGAAATGTATGTTACGATATACTGAACTAACTTTAGAACAGATTCTGTTATAAGTAGAAGAAAAAATATGATCAAGGATCAAATAACACCAATGTAGTTGTTAGAACAAAAGAGTAAGTATTTGGAAAAATTAGTAAAATATAATTTGAAAAATGGGTAGAAAATAGAGATTTTAAAAATCAGCATGGATTAAATTTAATGTTTTACTAGGGATTACTGAGATCTAGGGACGAGAACTGGGAAAATGGCTTTTTGCCAAGTGTGGGATTGTATTGCTCAATAAAACTTGCCTTTGGGCATTACCTTCCAGCATTAGAACTAACATACTGCTTATAATCTAAGACAGGGGACTCAGTTTCCTCAACCCCAGCAGTCCTGGAAGAAAATTCTATAGTCATAATTCTGGACTCAAGCCCTCTTCAGGATAATTTCTATTGCTCTCTGTTCCAGAGTGGCTACCTTTCTTGTTGTGATCCCCGTGTTTTTCTAGAAGCACATTACAGTCCTTTTATTTGTGGCCCTATAGCCTCTACCCCAGCTCCTTTTTGTTCTCACTTTCCTTGCCAGCATAAGAAAAGAAGAATTCTTCCAGGACATCAATGTTGCTGAGCTGAATCAGGGAGAGGGGTCTAGAGAGCAGGTGGTAGGTAAGAGTGGGGAGGACACAGACCCATTAAAAGTACTTGAAGAGTTACATCTGTCTTCAAAAGTGGATTTTGATTAAACAAGAAAGATATTTTATTAGAAATTTCAGTCAATATTTTTAAAAATATAGAAATAATTTAATAAAACCTTTCAGTCTCCATGAACAAAATTTCAAATATTGAGGAGTGAAAAATGTATTTACAATAATAATTTTAAAACATTGGCAAGTGTTTTACAAGTAGAACACAAGCCTGGTAGAGAAGGTGTGATTTGTTTTTAAAGGTTCAGAGAACAGTTTATTTATTTATTTTATTTTTACTTTTTATTGAGGTAACATTAGTTTATAACATTATATAAATTTCAGGTATACATTATTACTTTTTTTGACTATCCAAGAAAATTTGATTTTTTAATCTTTTTTATTGCAGTAACATTGGATTATAACATTACATAGCTTTCAGATGTATGCCATAATATATTTCAAATCCTGTGTAGACCACATCACGCGCACCACCCAAAGACTAATTACAATCCATCACCACACATGTGTGAATCTCCCTTCACCCTCCTCCCTCCCCCTTCCCTTCTGGTAACCAGCAACCCAATTTCTGCCTCTATGTGTTTGTTTGCTGTTGTTTTTATCTTCTATTTGTGAATGAGATCATACCATATTTGACTTTCTCCCTGTTACTTAGTTTGCTTAGCATAATAATCTCAAGGTCTATCCATGTTGTCACAAATGGTAAGATTTTATCTTTTTTTTTATGGTTGAGTAGTATTCCATAGTGTATACATCCCACATCTTCTTTATTCCTTCATCCCTTGATGGGCACCTACGTTGCTTCCAAGTCTTGGCTATTGTGAATAATGCTGTGAAGAACATAGGGGTGCATGTATCTTTATGCATTCACGTTCTCACCTTCTTTGGTTAAATACCCAGCAGTCAAGTAGCTGGATTGTATAGTAGTTCTATTCTTAATTTTGAGGAATCTCCATAATGTTTTCCATAGTGGCTGCACCAGTTTGCACTCCCACCAGCAATGTATGAGAGTTCCCTTTTCTAAACATCCTCTCTAACATCTTCTATAACTAGTTATTTCCCGTCTTGTTAATTATAGCCATTCTGACGGGCATGAGGTGATACCTCACTGTAGTTTGATTTGCATTTCCCTAATATTTAGTGATGTTGGAAATCTTTTAATGTGCCTGATTGCCATCTGTATATCTTCTTTGGAAAAATGTTTGTTCAGATCTTTTGACCATTTTTTTTAATTGGATTGTTAATTTTTTTGTTGTTGAGATGAATGAGTTCTTTATATATTTTGGATATTAACCCCTTATCAGATAATATGGTTTGCAAATATCTTCCCCCAATTGTTAGGTTGCCTTTTCATTTTTCAATTGCCTTGCCATTTTTCATTTTGTTTATGGTTTCCTTTGCTGTGCAGAAGATTTTTAGTTTGATGTACTCCCACTTTTTTAGTTTTTCTATTGTTTCCCTTGCCTGGTCAGACATGGTATCTGAAAATATGCTGCGAAGAAGAATGCTAAAGAGCATACTGCCTATGTTTTCTTCTAGAAGTTTCATGGTTTCAGGTCTTACATTCAAGTCATTAATCCATTTTGAGTTAATTTTTGTGTGTGGTGTAAGATAATGGCCTACATTCAAGTTTCTTGCATGTGGCTATCCAGTTTTCCCAACACCATTTATTGAAGAAACGTTCTTTTTTCCGTTTCATGTTCTTGGCTCCCTAATTGAAAATTAGCTTTCCATAGAGGTGCGGATTTATTTTTGGGCTCTCAATTCTGTTCCATTGATCTGTGTGTCTGGTTTTGTGCCAGTACCATGCTGTTTTGATTAATATAGTTTTGTAGTATATTTTGAAATCAGGGAGTGTGATATCACCAGTTTTCTTTTTTTCCTCAGGAATCCTTTGTCTATTTGGGGTCTTTTGTTGTTCCATGTAAATTTTAGGGTTCTTTCTTCTATTTCTGTGAAAATGTTGGAATTTTGAGAGGGATTTCATTGAATCTGTAGATTGCTTTAGGAAGCATGGACATTTTAATTATGATAATTATCACAATGCAAAAGCACAGAATATGTTTGATTTCTTTGTGTGTTTTTCGATTTATTTCAACAATATTTTATAGTTTTCAGTGTACAGGTCTTTTACCTCTTTGGTTAAATTTATTTCTAGGCATTTTATTCTTTTGTTACAATTGTAAAGGGGATTGGCTTCTTAATTTCTCTTTCTGTTACTTCATTGCAAGTGTATTGAAATACAACTGATTGCTGCATGTTGATTTTGTATCCTGAAACTTTGCTGTATTCATTTACTATTTCTAAAAGTTTTCTAGTGGATTCTTTAGTGTTTACTATATATAAAATTATGTCATCTGCAAATAATGGCAGTTTCACTTCTTCCTTTCCAATTTGGATCTCTTTTATTTCTTTTTCTTGCCCGATTGTACTGGCAGGACTTCTAAACTATGTTAAATAAGGGTGGTAGAAGTGGGCATCCTTGTCTGGTTTCTGTTCTTAGAGGGATAGTTTCCAGGCTTTCTCCATAGAATATGATGTTAGCTGTGGGTTTGTCATACACGTCCTTTATTATACTGAAGTGCTTTACTTCTATACCCATTTTATTCAGAGTTTTTGTCATAAATAGATGCTCTATCTTGTCAAATGCTTTTCTCTGCATCTATTGAGATGATCATGTGGTTTTTATCTTAAGTTTGTTAATGTTGTGTATCACATTGATTTATTTGTGGATGTTAAACCATCCCTACATCCCTGGAATAAATCCTATTTGATGATGGTGTTTCCTCATTTTAATGTATTATTGCATTTGATTTGCTAGTATTTTGTAGAGGATTTTTGCATCAATGTTTATTAGGGATATTTGCCTATAATTTTTTGTGTGTGTGTGTGTTGTTGTTGTCATCTGGTTTTGGTATCAGGGTAATGTTGGCTTCATAGAATGAGTTAGAAAGTTGCCCTTCCTCTTCAATTTTTTGAAGAATTTGAGAAGGATAGGTATTAAATCTTCTTTGAATGTTTGGTAGAATTCACCAGGGAAGCTATCTGGTCCTGAACTTTTATTTTTTGGTAGGTTTTTGATTATTGTTTTGATCTCCTTACCAGAGATTGATCTGTTCAAATTTTCTATTTCTTCTTGATTAAGTTTTGGAAGTTTGTATGATTCTAAGAATTTATCCATTTCTTCTAGATTATCCAATTTGTTTGTGTATAGCTTTGCATATTATGCTCTTATACTCTTTTCTATTTCTTAGATGTTTGTTGTAATTTCTGCTCTTTATTTTCTGATTTTATTTATTTGAACCTTCTTTCTTGTTTTTCTTCATGAGTCTAGCTAAGGTTAGTCAATTGTGTTTATCTTTACAAAAAAGCAGCTCTTCATTTGATTGTTTTTTTTTCTATTTTTCAGTTTCTATTTCATTTATTTCTGCTATGATTTGTATTATTTCCTCCTTTTTACCTATTTTTGGTTTTGTTTGTTCTTCTTTTTCTAGCTCCTTTAGGTAAACTGATAGATAGTTTATTCAACATTTTTACTGTTTTTTGAGGTAGGCCTATATTGCTTTAAAGTTCCCTCTTAGAAATCCTTTGCTGTAGCCCATACTTTTTGGCATGTTGTATTTTCATTTTCATTTTCATTTTTCTCCAGGTAGTTTTCATTTATCCTTCGATTTCTTTGTTGACCTAATCGTTTTTCAACTCCATTTTGTTTTATCTCCACATATTTGCGGCTTTTCTAATTTTCTTCCTGTAGTTGATTTCTAGAGTCATACTTTTGTGGTCAGAAAAGATGCTTGGTATTATTTCAATCTTAAATTTATTGAGACTTGTTTGTGGCCTAATATGTAATCATTCCTTGAGAATGTTGCATGTGCATTCTAAAAGAATGTGTATTCTGTGGTTTTTGGATGGAATGTTTGGTATATATTTATTAAGTCCATCTGGTCTAATGTTTCACTTAAGGCCAATGTTTCCTTGCTGATCCTCTGTTTCGATGATTTATCCATTTGTCTAAATGGACTGTTAAAGTCCTCTATTATTATTGTGCTGCTGTCTATTTCATCCTTCATGTCTGTTAATAGTTTTATATATTTAGGTGCTCCTATGTTGTGTGTGTAGATATATACAAGTGTTATATCCTCTTGTTGGATTGTTCCCTTTATCGTTATGCAGTAGCCATCTTTTTCTCTTTTTATAGTTTTTGTTTCAAAGTCTATTTTGTCTGATATGAGTACTGCTACTCCAGCTTGCTTTTCATTTTAATTTGCATAGAATATCTTTTTCTATCCCTTCTCTTTCAGTTTGTGAGTGGCTTTGGGTCTGAAGTGTGTCTCTTGTATGTAGCACATATATAAGTCTTGTTTTTTTATACAGTTGGCCACCCTATGTCTTTTGATTGGCAAAATTAGTCCATTGACATTTAAAGTAGCTATTGATTAGTATGTACTTATTGCCATTTTGTTACGTTTTTCTGGGTGTTTTCATAGTTCTTTTCTGTTCCTTTTTTCTTCTCTTGCTCTCGTCCTTTGTGGTTTGATGGCTTTCTTCAGTATTATGTTTGGGATCATTTATCTTAATTTTTGTATATTTATTAAATGTTTACCATGAAGTTCATATATAATAACCTACGTATATAGCAATCTATATTTAGATGTTGGTCTCTTAGCTTGACCTCTTGCTAAAAGTTCTACTCTTTTACTCCCCTCCTCCCACATTTTATGCTTTTGACATCATATTTAATGTCTTTTTTGTGCATATGCATCCACTACCCTCTTATCATGGAAACAAGTAATTTTAGTACTTTTTTCTTTTGATGTTTGTATTAGCTTCATAGGTGATCGATCTGCTACCTTTACTGTTTATTTGCCTTTACCAATGATTTTATTGTTTTTTTTTTCAAGATTGGCACCTAAACTAACACTTATTGCCAATCTTTTTTGTTTTTTTCCCCTCTTTTCCCTAAAGTCCCCCAGTACATAGTTGTACATTCTCGTTTCAGGTCCTTCTGGTTGTGCTATGTGGGACACCACCTCAGCATGGCTTGATGAGTGGTGCCATGTCTACACCCAGTATCTGAACCAGTGAAACCCTAGGCCACTGAAACAGAGCATGTAAACTTAACCACTTGGCCACAGGGCTGGACCCTGGTTTTTCTTTTGATAATTTTCTGATTCTTATTTGTGGTCTTTTCTTTTCCACTTATAGGTCGTTTCAGTATTTCTTGTAAAGCTGGTTTGTCGGTGATAAACTCCTTTAGGTTTTGGTTGTCTGGAAAACTCTTTAGCTCTTCTTGCATTCTGAATGATAACTTTTCCTGGTAGAGTATGCTTGCCTGTCAGTTTTTTCCTTTCAGCACTTTGAATATTTCATGCCATTCCCTTGTAAAATTTTTGTTCATAAGTCAGCTGATTATGATGGGGTTTCTTTTTTACATAACTTGTCACCTTTCTCTTGCAACTTTTACAATTCTCTCTTTATCTTTAACTCTTGACATTTTAATTATAATGTGTCTTGGTGTGGGCCTCTTAGGGTTTATCTTATTTGGTGCTCTCTGTGCTTTCTGTACCTGAATGTCTGTTTCCTTCTTTAGGTTAGGAAAGTTTTCAGCTATTATTTCTTCAAATGCATTCTTTGTGCTTTAATCTCTCTTCTTCTTCTGGGACACCTATAAAATAGACGCTATTGCCCTTGATGTTGTCCCAGAGGGTCCTTAGACTGTTCTCGTACTTTTTAATTATTTTTTCTTTTATCTGCTCAGCT
The DNA here is from genome assembly GCF_041296235.1 of Equus asinus. NCBI lineage: Eukaryota > Metazoa > Chordata > Mammalia > Perissodactyla > Equidae > Equus > Equus asinus. The sequence continues at coordinate 47,211,103 of NC_091793.1, read as the reverse complement.
AGGGTGATTTCCTCTAGTCTTTCATCCAGCTCACTGATGCATTCTTCTGTATCATGTACTCTGCTATCTAGTTCCTCTAGTGAATTTTTCGTTCCATTATTGTATTCTTCATTTCCGATTGGTCCTCTTATATTTTCCAGTTCTTTGTTGAACTTCTCACTGAATTAATCCATTCTTTTCACAAGATCAGTGAGCATCCTTATGACTATTAGTGCGTACTCTTTATCAGGTAGATTGTTTATCTCTGTTTCATTTATCTCTTTTTCTGAGGATTTATTGTGTTCCTTTATTTGGAACACATTCCTTTGTCTCCTCATTTTGCCTCTTTCTCTGTGCTTATATCTACATATTAACTAGATCAGTTATTTCTCTCAGTCTTGGAGAGGTGACCTTATGTGAGAGATGCCTTATGAGGTCCAGCAGTGTGCTTTCCTCTTGTCAAATGTTCCAAATGTTCCAGGAGTATCCACTGTGTGAACTAAATGTGTCCTTCTGTCATGGTAGGGTTGCTCTTGCTGCAGGTTCATAAGAAGACTAGTCTGTCCCCCTGGCAGGCTGTTTGTAATGCTCAGCTGTGTGTAGCTTCTATGGTCCCTTCAGTCCCTTTGTCAGGTGTGGGGAGCCCCAGCATAGTAGGCTGCAAGGTCTAATAGCACGTTCTTATTGTAGTTTTTACATTAAGTGAGTAGGTCCCCAGTGGGGCTGGTTGCTAGGCTCAGGGGCTTACAATTGCTGTAAGCTTCCAGCCTGCAAAGCTGTTGTCAGCTATTTCAGGAATGTAGTTGAGTGTAGCCTGCCCCAGGCATAGCAGCACACAATTTCTTCAGGCTTTGGAAGGTGGGGACAATCCCCTATGTGGCTCTTTGAGAAGCACAAGTCTGCTGCAGTTTAGAAGCCCCACTATCTGTAGGCTCACACAGCCCATCAACACAGCCTTGTCCTGTGCAAATGCCCTGACCCACTGAAGTGGTCCCACTCGCCCCATCGCAGAGGCCTCACATACTCCACCAACGTAGGTCTATCCCTCATGCACTCCCTGCCCTACAGAGGCAGGCCAACTCACCCCACTGCAGAAGTCCCACACACCCCACCCATTTGGCCCCACATTTTTCCTGACAGCTTGCTGTTGGCTGAGGCCAGTCCCTAGGGAGAGCTGCCTGTCCTGGTTGAGCTAGATTAAATCAGTGGTCCAGTGGGTGGAGCAGACCCCTGAGCTAACAGGCCAGGAGAAGAACTCCAATGGTGTCTGCCAGCATCTGTTTCAGCATACCTGTACTATGACACAATAATGGCTTCTTCCAATGTCTCAGTCCCTGGGGAGGTGGTCCCAGCCTATGGAGGTCTCACCTCTTGCAGAGGTATGCCCAAAGCTGCAAAGGACCATGAACCTTTCTTTCTGGTGATTTTAGGTTGCTTTCTGAGATGAGTGAATTTGTGCATGGGCCCTTTAAAAGCAGGCTTTTCTTTCCCCTTATGTCCTATAGCTTTTTTGGGGGTATTCCCTGTTGTAATTAATAGCCAGCAAAGCCAGACATTATCACACTCATCTCAGTTGTGCTGGGCCCAAAAACTGCTTATTGTGACAAAGCTCTCCTACTCAGATCTCCCACTCCTCTAGGTAAAGCTTTATGCCTTAAGATTGCTTGTGGCCAAAGCGTCATGGCTAAAATGTGGCTTTTTCCACTCCAGAAGTGAATTTCTACCTCTTTCACCTCAGTCAGCACTGTCCCTTGTTGTGGAGGTTCTTTTTATCCAGTTTTCAGTTCTCTCTCAGGGGTAGTTGTAAATTTGTTGTGTCAGAGTCCTCTTAGCCAGCCATCTTCCCAGCATTTGAGAAGGTGTGATTAAAACGTCACTCTGAGTTGACTCTATCAAACTTCTCATGAATTGTTTTTCTATTTTAAAAAGTCTATTTTTTTATACTACTGCAGAAAACCAAATAGAGTGTTAGCTTATCTTTCACAATTTGTGTTTCTGATTTCTCATAGCTTTGAACTACAGAGGTTTCATTGCCCTCTAGAAATTGAGACTGACATGTGTCCCAATTTTGCCTCCAATGTTTCTTTACTCTCACAGATAATGTCAATGACATTTAACTGGGTCTGGCTATACTCCTCAACCTATTACTTTGGTGAGTTATAATAAAAAAAGTTTCATCACTTACTGTGTTAAAAAATATTTGAGTTATGAGTATAAATTGGGCATAGACCTCTAAAACTATCCCTTCTCTTTGAGAAAATTTATAACAAATTATCTATAAAGTATGTATATAAGGGAAATGGTGCATCAATACTCAAACAGACAATGAATATTTGCTAGATACAAACTTAAGTAAACTGCAGAAGACTCATAGTTTCCACTCCTCATTTCCCTCCTGTCATCTAATACAGAGGAAAGACCAGTGGAAGAAATCATTGGCAGACATCCTACCAAGTAGAAAGGTAAGAACATTGAATCATTTTTCACAATACCTTTACAGGTGGAAAAACACCTAGGCAAATACCTTATAGCTAGAGAGGTAAAAACATGGTGAAGGGCTTTCCAAAATTCTTACGTTTTTGCTAACTATCTTAGAACCAACCAGCAACAAGGAGAGTCATGATTTACCCCTGACTTTATGATAGCTTTGCCAAGAGCAGCAAGTATTGTCTTACGTACCACTGCATAAGGCAGATAAAGCATTGGTAAACCTGGGTTCAAGGGGGGAATATTTTCTAGCTCTATGACACTGCTCAAGTCACTTTCCTTGGTTTCTTAATAAATGCTCATAAATGTAGAAAGCAATGTGACTTCTGTGTCATTTTGAAATGCAGCCTTAGATCACTGTTTCTTAACATTGGAAATACTGACAAGTTTGGTCATATAACTCTTTCTTGTGGGCTGTGCTGTTCATTGTACGATGTTCAGCAGCATTCCTTGACTCTAACCACTAGATTCCAATTATGGCAATCAAAAATATCTCCATACCTGGCCAAATATCCCTTGATGGGTGAAATCGCCCCCCACAGAGAATTATTGTTTTAGAGTAAGGAGCTGAGATCAATGTTTGGGAAATGCAGAAGACAGAGAGATGGAAAGACTGCAAATTTCATTTTTCAGAAACTGACATGCATAGTGGTTTAGAATGACAGGATCACAGTTGAAGCTGCTATGAGTTTACTCAGTACAACTTTTCATTTGATGATGAAATCACCTGTACCTGGAATCCACAGATATTATTCTCCAAATTCCTCTTTGGCAAATTTGGAAGATAGGGTAGTTTATTTCTAATTTTCTTGAAAATCTAGAATTAAAAAGTTAAGAAATGGCTATGAATTGTAACAATTCAACAATGGAAGCATTGACTCATCTGGTCTTGTATTGGAAATATGCAGAGTCTGAGTGGACAGCTCAATGGAGTGTTGAATGGAAAGCATTCCCACATTAGATAAAATGACTGAAAATCTCTAACAACTATAATTTTGTGCATCTAATAAAAGTGATTTTATTGCTTACATATGCAATTGTGAAATAGCAGGGTTGTTGCCTACCGGCCACGTACATTTAAAGATGTCCTTCCACTGACTTCAGCCAGGTTGGATGGCACCTTTCACTTGACAGGCAGCTTGCCATCACTCATTCAGCACTTCCATAAGTTCAATAAATACAACCAAGTGAAAATTGGTAAAAAAGAAAATGTGCGTATGGTCTCCAGATGCAGTTTTGCTACTTTAGAACCACTAATATAGTCCAGGTTCAGCCAATTTAACCTGGAAGACACCCAGACAATATGGAAACATGGACTCTGGTAACAGGTGGAGTGAGCTCAGAGTCTCTGAGACCATACCACACACAGAAGATTTCTCCTTAACAGAAATTATTGATTTTACTATTATGTTCCTAGAGATTCTGAGATCACATGAGTACTAGTTTTCTTGTCAATACTATTTTCATCAAGTTCCATGATCCACCATAGTTAAATTATGGGAAACTTACCAAGTTGCTGCTGTAAACCTGTCAAAATCTAATTCATCAATAGTCTCAAATGTCACTCATTCAGTCAAGTATTCAGTTGTTGATCACAGAATTTTGCCCTCTTTTTTCATGTATAAATTCTACTATAGGTAATCTGACAGCTTCACAATCATATTAAATGTAGATATAGATACATAAACACACATACAGATATTTACATATGCCTATAGATATCTATCTTTATTTTATTTGTTGAGGAAGATTCGTCCTGAGCTACCATCTGTTGCCAATCTTTCTCTTTTTTTTTTTGAATGAGGAAGATTTGCCCTGAGCTAACATCCATGCCAATCTTCCTCTATTTTGTATGTGGGTTGCTGCCATGGCATGGCCACCACCAAGTTGTGTAGGTCTGCGTATGGGAACCAAACCCAGGCCGACAAAGTGGAGCATGCCAAACTTAACCACTAGGCCACAGGGCTGGCCCCAATAGATATCTATCTTTAGATAGATAGGCAGATAGATAGATAGATAGATAGATAGATAGATACATAGATAAATGATAGATAGGTAGCAATACTTAAAGTGAAGTGACAGAAATATGTTTTGGAAATATCGAAAATAATTGATGATTGTGTTTTAAATGAGAGCTATTCAGCAATGAATGATGTATGATAATTAATGAGCTGCCCAACTAAGAAACATTCAATCCAGATGAATTGTTCCAAGATGTGATAAAAGTGATGGTTTGGAAAAAATGAACTTTAAGTTTTTCTCAGTGGAAACCAACTAATAAGAAACAACCTAAATAATGAAGGTTGCTTTGACAAATACATGTAGATTATTGGCACTTATACTCTTTGACCTAGGTAATTAAGAGGGGAATTTCTCTAGATATACGACAAAATGGCAGCAAAGCAAATGTAACTTGTTATTTTTTTAATTATTCCTGTAATGTAAATAAACAGAATGACATAAAAATCACAGACATTGTCTAACCTGATTTTGTAATATCAGGATATATTAATTAGTTTTTGGTTAATTTTTAAAAATTAATTTCTATTTTTCCATTAAGCTACCTTATAAACAGCCTCACACATCTTCTACTTACAAGGGCCTTTCCCTAAATCCTTTGTATAATGAATTCTTACCCTCCATCAAATAGTGCAGATAGACCAAGAACAAATTGTTTGTCTAATAGTAATTCATGAGTAGTGCACTCTGTTTCAGTAAAATATGTGCACACACTATAAACTAGATTAGTAAAAGCAAATCACTTTTACAATATAAGAACAAGGGAAGCTTTCAAGTGGTTTGACTCATAGGAAAAACTGCAAACCCTTTTCTCTGTTTCATATTCTGTGGTCATGTGTTGAAAGTCTGTTCCCAGATATGAGTATTGCTGGGTACAAGACGCATCAGGTGTGTGGATGAAACAGAATAAATAAATTACTATTACAGGCAGGAAGTTCAAAATGCCTGTGGTGACTGTGGATGTTTCATTTTCTTAAATGAACATCACATCATTTTCTTAGTAAGACAGGGGACTCACCACCTGAATACACTTAATAGAGTAGCATGAAACCACCTCCTGGTTAATCCACATGAAGACTCTGTGGGATGGTTAAATATTTCCAGAGTTGTCATGGAGAAGCTGAGAGGCAGACAGAAAATCCATGCCAGAGTAAAAATTGTACCTTTAATGTTTTGCATTCCTGAATGTGTCAAGAACATTCTTCTGATTTTTCTAATACAATTATAAATAAAGACAATCTATATACCAGGCACATTGCATACACATTTCATGTATTCTTCCTGAAAGTATTGAAAAATAATGTTTATTATCCATATTTTAAGTAGATAGAAGTTGTTACAAGCTGGTGTAGAGCTGGATTTTGAATTCAACTTTCTTAAACTACAAATTTCAGGTTCTCTGCAAAGTACAAGATACATTTCATTGTGTATTAGAAAAATACAGTTTTTTGCATGTGAGTTACATAATATATGTCTATACCATTAATGTTTCATAAAGTTTCTAAAACATACCTCAGTATCTTGCACATACTGGAATATATAGTTTGTCTATATCTATCTCTATATGTACATTTATGTCTTTTTTTGAATAGTAGAAATAGGAGGAATTGGAGATGTGAAGAATTTGTCATTAGTATTATTTCTGTCCTTAACTGAGGAGATATATATTATCTCTTTATTATGATAATGAAACTGTTCTAACAACAGCTTTCTAGCTCACAAAGTTCTTCAACTGGGCAAATAGCAAAAATAAAAGAATGTGGCAATAACTTTTTGAAAAATATAAGATAATTAGTAATTGATAAAATCAATGAGAATAATATTAACCTCATAACCTGGCATTATTAGTTTGCAAAATAAATTTTCTCTTTAAATTGAATTTTGGGTTCATGAATCTTTAAGTCTCATTATTTTATATGAACAAACTAAATGCTGTCCAAAACAGAAAACAGAACAAGAATGCTGGCAGAAACAAAGTACCATGACTGAACTGGATTTCAGACAAAAACTTAACCTACAAGTTCTTATGAAAAGAAAGTCAAACATAAAATGGTAGCAAAGATTTTTCCCTTAGCGTTGAAAATATGACATTATTTTTCAGGGGGAATGTAAAAAGTTACTGTGCCTTACAAAACCAAAAACGTTTGTGAAAACACAATTTTACCTTAGAAACTTTAATTATATTAGAGGAATACCTATCTATAATTTACATTCATCTAACTCTCAATAATTTCAATTACCTTGGTAATGACTATTCTCAAAACAACAGAAGTGCTTTTTATGTAGAGATGTTGTTACAGGTAAGGATCACTTTGATTTTTTAAAATTGTTTTAAGACTTTTCACTAGCTAAGTCTATGCAATACCTCAGTCATTTCTACTTTTCCACTTTTTCCCTTTTTTGATTGTTAGTTCAATGAAGTCGAGAACCAAAGTCAGAAAGGATTTTCACAGTATTTGTGTATTGCAACAGTCTCTGAAATTAGAAACCATGCTACAAATGAATCTAAGGGCTAATGACCTCTCACTCCCAGGACTCAACATTGAGAAGGATCAAGTAGGCTGGCTCTGGCAGTTGTGGTAGCAGCATAGCAGGTGTGCTCAATTATCAAAACCTGTGGCCCACTCCCAAATCAACTTGCACTTGATGAAATGTGAATTAACATCTCCTTACTTTATCCAGCAGACATAGGAAGGAATATGCTTTTCAGGCAAAAGCAAAATTAAGAAAGCAAAATAGTAGTATATATCAATTTCCACTGTTTATCTATTCATATTTTCTAGTAAACATTACTGGAACAGATAGGGCATATCTCCAAAGAACTGGAGACTATAAAAACCAATCATTTTGGGACAGTGGAAATACTCTATATAATATTGTAATGATGGATATACATCATTAGACATTTGTCCAAAGCCACAGAATGTATAATATCAAAAGTGAGCCTTAAGTTAAACTATGGATTTTGGGTGATTATGATGTGTCAATGTAGGTTCATTCTTGGTAAAATGTATCATTCTGGTGAGTGATGTTGATAATGGGGGAGGCTATGCATGTGTGGGGGTAGAGGGTATATATATATATATAGGGGAATCTCTGTATCTCCCTCTCAATTTTGCGGTAAACTGAAACTGTTCTTAAAAAAAAAAAAACCCACACAGAAAAAAACAATCAAATTAAAATCCTGGAACTGAATAATTCAGGACTCAGGATTAGTAGAGAGTTATCAATGACTTGAACTCTAACATGTGTAATGGTAGCCAACAGAAGAGAGAAAATAGAGCAGAAAAACTATATAAGAAGAAAAGTGGCCAAACATTTTCCACAAAAAACATCAATCTACATATCCTAGGACCTCAGAAAATCCAAAGCAGAGTAAATATGATAAAATGACGCCCAGACAGTTTGAAGTAACTGCTGAAAACCAACTATAAAGAGGAAAGTCTTGAAAGCTGCCAGAGATAAAAGGTACCTAACAGGTAGGGAACAATGATGAGAATGCACCTGAACTTTTCTCAGAAATACTGCAAACTGGAAAACAGTGGGAGTCATTTTTAAAGTAGTGAAACAAAAGAAAAAAAGCCTTCTCAACTTATATTTCCTAACCAAGTAAAATATGCTTCAAAAAAGAAGATTATGGAGGCCAGCCCCATGGCCAAGTGGTGAGTTCCTGTGCTCTGCTTTGGCGGCCCAGGGTCCCACTGGTTTGCATCCTGGGCGCCGATGTGGCAGCTCTCATCAGGCCATGCTGCAGTGGTGTCCAACATGGCACAACTAGAAGCACTCACAACTAGAATGTACAGCTATCTGCTGGGGGGCTTTGGGGAGAAGAAGAAGAAAAAAAACGTAGATTATGATGTCTCACTGTGGATTGATCCTTTTATCATTTTGCAGTGCTCCTCTATCTCTAGTAATTTCTTTTTGCTCTAAAGTCTACTTTATAAGGCATTAATATAACCACTTCTTTTTTAAAATTAATGTTTGCATGGTATATATTTTTCCATGTTTTCACTTTCAATCTAGCTATATCGTTGAATATGAGATTAGTTTCTCATATTCATTTAGTTGGGTCTTTTTTAAAATAATCTACTTTGTCAATCTCTCTCTTTTTTTGAATAAGATTTAGATCAAATGGAAAATTTGAAGATATATATATATATATTAGTGATTTCTCTATTTGGCAGATCAAAAAAATTATATTCAAAGAAATTCAGTGACTTGCCCAAAATGATACAGACAGGATCAAAATAAGAATATGATCAATAACTTTTGACTCAACTCCAAGTAAAACAATTTCTAGTTTCTTCTTCAGAACTTACACATTGTATTAATGCTAATATGAATATATATTAATATAAATTTGATTAATTCTAAGAATTCTACAAAAATTTATAGTTAATAAAAGACTATTCTCAGACTAGTATTTAAGCACAATTGTTCCAAAGATGAGAACAACAGTTTTTGAGTCATCTTCCATATGTAAAAATTGATCTGCTTGTATGATTCTAGATATTATTTCTACATCAGTCTTACAGAAGCTGACATATTCTTTGAGTCCCAACACTTTCTAAGAGCTACTTAACTTAGTACTTCTGATAACTACTAATTGTAGGACATGGGTGATTTCTTTTCCATTTTCCAGGAGCAGATACTGTAAATTTAAGACCTTTTTTAAGATATATGTTTAACATTATTTTAATTGATTTTTGAGTCCTCTGTTAATTACAATAAGACTTTTAAAACCAACCATAATCTTTTAACCTTAGCTTTCAGAGTTTACTACCACAAGGTGACAGCAGATATCAGGTGTGTAAGAGCAATAACTCTACAGTCACATAAGCACAGGGAGCATAGCTCAGATTTAAAAAATAACACAAATCAAATCTCCTCTGCAGCAAACATAAAATGCAGCACATAAAATAGTCCTCCCAAAGGCTTCCAAACAAAATGACAAATGATAAACCACAATATGTTTATTTTGGAGATAAAACACTTGGAAATAGGCCTGCAGTCCTAAGTTATTTTTCTAAGTTAAAACCAGATTAATAAAATTAATATAGTCATTTAGGCCCTGTAAGTTAAATGTGGTCTCTATTGGGTAAAAATCTTCCACCTACCCATGAAAGTAGCATAATTTAGAAAACGCATCATAACATTAAATCTGGGGAATCGGATAAGCTCTATGAAGTCTATTTAACTGTATACACTCACCTAGCACAAACATTTTAACTGAAGAGTTTGAATATTCAAATGTAAAATCATACTTATTCCTGTGAAAAATAAACAATAATTTTCCTGGCAAGGTCAGCCAGTTCACTTAGTTTTCATCTTGTGGACCATGTGAACCTAGATTTTAGAATAATTTTATTAATCACATGGATGAAAAACCTTAGTGAGAATGCATAAAAAGAATAGTTATACATATGTAGCTTGGCCATACATCTTCTCTTTGGAAAGAAGATGAAATAGTTTTGCAAATAAATGGAAAAAATATCTGTGAGTTATCATAATCAGGCGTCAGAATCACTGACGAGTGATTTTTCTTAAAATATATAGAATATTTTGTTAACAAGTGGCTTAATGGATTAGAAAACAGAGACTGCATAATATAGTGGCTAAACGTGCAGTTTCTGGAATCAGACTGCCTGAATTCAAGTAATTACCCTTCTACTCCCTATGTCTGTGACCTTGGATTATTTGTTTAATTTTTCTGTGTCTGTTTCCTCATCCATGATATCAATTTTAGATTATAACATAATTCCTATATTATTATTATTATTTCTATATTCTCAAATATAATGCAATAATTTCTAACATCTCACAAAGCTATTGGAGTATTTCATGAGAGAATACACATATTCACTTAGCATGCTCCTTGCAGGGTGTAAACTCTTTACATAGTTAGCTGCTGTGGCCATCTTTAAAACTATTTCAAATGCCTTTCCCTTCATTTTGCCAAAATACTGCATAGTTTATTGCTTTCCATGTTGATGATTCAGAAATTCACATTATGTTACTCTGGGTGTGCATGTGTGGGAGTGTAAACACTTTTTAAAATAACATTTCAAAGGTTTGAGAAGTCTTTGAGATCTTATTGAAACCAGAACATATGAAACATGAGTGGTCTGATGACCCAAAATACCACTACTTTTCCCACATATCAACTCACCATTTGGTGAATTATAAAGGTTTGAATGCAGCCAGGCAGTTATAAATGCACCATGAGTTTTGTCAGGTTTTTTGCTCTTAGGTTGCTGGATAATGGCCAAGCTATAAAAATAGTTTAGACATGAGTGAAGTGATGGAGTCACTCATGGGGAATAGCCCCGTTATCCTCCTTTCTTAAGATGGAAGGTTGTAGAATCAGTCAAATAATTCAGAGGAGGAAACTAAGCCCCCTCTTCATTAAAAGAAAAAAATTAGAAACCAAAGGTAATCTTGACTCCTGGAGATGTTAGCCATTTGTATTTGCACTTAGAAATAAATAATGGAAGTTTGGATTTCCTAGTACTTGAGTGTTTTGAGCTAAGTCAAGAACCATTAAAAAAATCAGAAAAGAAATTGCTTTTAAAAATTAACAAAAGCAAATCTTTGTTAAATTCTGCTTTTGGATTCTTGAGTACACTATTTTCTTTTTTAATTTTCTTTTTCTTTTTGAGAAAGATTAGCCCTGAGCTAACATCTGCTGCCAATCCTTCTCTTTTTGCTGATAAAGACTGGCCTGGAGCTAACATCCCTACCCATCTTCCTCTACTTTATATGTGGGACGCCTACCACAGCATGGCGTGGCACACGGTGCCACGTGCGCACCGGGGATCCGAACGGCGAACCCCAGGCTGCCAAAGCAGAACGTGCACACTTAACCGCTGTGCTCCTTGAATACACTATTGCATTCACTTTCTTTCTCTTTAGGTTTGATCCATTCATTAAGAAAATCATATCATTTTTTTGTATCTCCGTGTAATTTTTGAAACTGATGAGGAGTGTTTTTTAAGTAGATCATTTTAGTATGAATTAAAGTTTTTGTCTGTGTAGCTGCTATTACAACCACTGCAAATACATTGAAGTGTATTTAATGTGAGAATTTATTTTAGATAGGTGATTGCAGTGCCCTTCTATCTCTATAAGCAACAAAATTTGAAGCCATTTTCTAAATGCACAGTTTAAATGCATGATTTACAGAAAGCTACAACAATTCTCATATGAAAGATCACAATAGAGAGAATTTAATTATATACTGTGAGAGTTGATGTCACATAAGCTGATACAGGGATATTGCAGTCTTTAACTAAGCTGGCCATTAGACTTCTGTGCCAAAATATCTTTCCAAGTCAGCCAAATTGCTAAGTGTACTATGCATATTTGTGCCAATTGATAAGATAATCCAACTACTATTCTAGCAGTTAGGCTTATATTTAACATTAATTTACCAAATTATACAATTTCAAAAAGGTAAGACCTCTAGCCACATACAGGAACAATTCTCTAAATGTCAGTTAATAATGGCACTCAAAGGTTAGTTATTATAGAGCAGTTTCTCCACAGGACTTAACAAAAAATATTATAATTTATTTTATTCAAATAAGTAGATTCAGTTTTTGTTTTTCGAATAAAATATACCATTTTCTCTTCATTCAGTATTTAGTCAACAAATATAATTACATCGTAAACTTTGAATGGTTGATCTCTGTGAAACCACTGACAGCTCCCATTTGTCTACTTTGATGCCTCTGATTTCTCTTCCCTGTCTCAGATTTCAGAGGTCATAATGGACACTTGCTTTACATCCCCTGGGCAAGTTCATGGTTCTGTTTGCCTGCCTTCTGCTAAAAATGCTTAAAGAATTTTGGGCTCAAAATCCATTCTCTTTTATCAAAACCAAAGCAAACTTCTCTTTATACAAACTGTAGTTGCAAAAAACAAAGTTGGTCAAACTGAATTGAAAAGGCTTATCAAAATGCATTCTGGGAGTCTAGAAAACAATTAGGAAAACAAGATAATTGTCAAATTTAATTTCATCCCTTTATAAGAGTTGCCTCATTAGAATGTTTGTGAATAATCCCCAGTGTTGACAATAATCCACTTCTATTAATTGTGCAGTGCTTATGAAAAAAAAATGAAAGCCAATGAGCCCCCAAAGAATCCCATGATTAAACTGATAGCTGCCATGTCTAATTACAATTATTATAACCATTTTGAAAGAATTCATTTAAATATTGTTTGTCCCATTGGACTGAAAGGAATATTTTAACAAAACAACAAATAAATGGCATTGTGTAGAAATACAGTTAATAAATATTTTAGAAGGCATTATGTTACATTATTTTAGAATTTGAGAGTAGTCTCAAGAATGCACCAGAGGGCAGATAAAAGGTAACTGTAAGAAAAAAAATGAGATCTAGTATTGTAACAAAAGACCATGCTTATGTCAGTATTCGCTTCACATATATTATTATATGTATTTCATAAAGGAATTGTTATTTCAGTCACTGTCAAAATGAGGTATCTGTCAAAATAAAGCTTAAACGAGAAAACCCCAGTCAGATTTCCATTTCCCAGAGAGATGGAACTGACTTCCAATGAATGAATGGGTTAATTTCTTACAAAATAACATTGATAACTCTTAAATACAAATGTATGGAACAATTTTCCATTTTTTGAAAATTCCTGTGTAAGGTTTAGATCACCGTTCTCAGGATGTTTGATCCACAACTATTCAGGTATTAAGTAATTGACCCGCTACTTTCATTCTAAGGGCATTTTCTTCTCTGGATACCATGACATTCAGAAAGCCTTTTACTTTATAAAACTCCTACACCTTTGAAGTCTCATTGGACAAATCTTTAGTAGTTTGTGTTTTCCTGGCCACCTGAAAAGATATGTATGAGAAATTAATATAATGTTTTCTCCAGTTCATATGTATTTTCTATATCATGAAGTTTAGGAAATATGTTGTGTCATTTCATTCATGAATACTACTGTGTAATGAATATTTAAATTCTTTAAATTATTTATTGGGGAAAAAATCTCCAAAAAAATAATAATTACAGTAGGGAAAGAGGAGCTTGGCAGGATGAGAGCTAGATTTATCACCAAAGGTAAATATTAAAAGCTTTTTATACAGTCTCCTGTTTCAATTGCATTCACGTCTCCATTGGTTTAATGTTTTCTCATGGAGGGAGAGGGGAAGAACATAAGTAGCTGGCTATCCTACTTCACAAGGAAGGACTATGGACTTAATGTTTGTGACTCTCAAAATCCACTTGTTGAAATCCTAACCTCCATTGTTATGGTTTTAGGAGATGGGGACCTTTGGGAGGTGATTAGGTCATAAGAGTAGAGCCCTCATGAATGGGATTAGTGCTCTTATAAAAGAAACTCCAAAGAGCTCTCTTGCTCTTCTGCCATGTGAGGACACAGCAAGAAGACAGCAATCTATGGACCAGGAAGTATGTTCTCACCAGACATCGAATCTGCTAGCACCTTGATCTTGGACTTCCAGTTTCCAGAATTGTGAGAAATAAATTTCTTTTGTTTATAAGCCACTCAGTCTATAGTGTTCTATTCCAGAAACCCAAACAGACTAAGGCAATAAATGTGTGCCAGAAGCACAAATATGACATAGTGCTGTCCATTATGCTACAAGCACCATTTATTTTTATTATCCCTTCACACTTTATAGACACTTTTTGTATTTTTCTGATATTCCATTGTTTCACTGTGTAACTGATTCAAATAATTCATTAGTGAAATGAAAATGTATTTCTTTTGAATATTTCTGTTGAATTCCACAACAATCCACACATGATTCTGAAAAACTAATCTGTGGTCCAGAAAAGTCACCGGGAAGATTAGACAATATATTCAGCACACATCTGAGCAGGAGATAATCAATTTTACTTTTTAATTGCATTAGATATTATTTGTATAACATATCTCATTGAAGGTAGGCTTATTTTTTATTCTTACTTCGCTAACTTTTTTTCCATGTTAAAAGATGTTATTCTTTTATTTTATAATCATCATGTTTCCCGTTTTCCAGGTGTTAAAGGAATTGCTTTCTGTTACATATTGACCCTTGCTGTCAAGTAATGATAAAAGACCACCCTGAAAAAGAAAAAGGAAAAGCAAAAGCAGATCAACAATGAGGATGAGCCCAGGAGAAAGATAATGATTTAAGGCCATCATAACTAACTAATTTAGACCTAAAAGTCAATAAAAGCTTAATGTCCTGGAAAGAGTCTTCAAACCTGTTTTTAGAAAGCCATGGTATGCTATTCTTTAAGAAATGACAAAATAGAACAATACCAGTTCTTTTATAAGAAAAATAAATGGCCAGGGGAGAAGATAGGAGAAAATAAAAAAGTAGGGGAAGGGAAAAAAAAGAAGCAAAGTAGAATTAAATTCATTTTAGTAAGAATTCATTTCACACATGCTCTTTGCCACATGCTATGTTAATCTCTTTGTTAATGTCGTGGAGTTGATTCCAACTCCTAGAGACCCTGTGTACAGCAGACAGAACCCTGCCTGGTCTTTTTGCACCATCCACTCACCTTCTGATGCTGTAACAGACAATGCTGCTGTTCATAGGGTTTCATGGCCAAATCTTTTGGAAATGGGTGGCCAGGTCCTTCTTCCTAGTCTGTCTTGGTTTAGAAGTTCTTCTGAAACTTGTCCGCCATGGGTGACCCAGCTGGTATTTGGAATAGTGGAGGCATAGCTTTCAGCATCACAGTGACACACAGCTGCCACAGTATGACAACCAAAAGATGAGTGTTGTGGTTCCCTGACCAGGAAACATGCCTGGACCACAGCGGTAAGATCACTAAATCTTAACTACTAGACTACCAGCTATGTTAATTATTAAGAAATAGACAATGCAAAAGATATGTTAAGATCTCAATCCTCAGCAAATTCATAATGTAGCAGAGGAAATTGAAAATAATAATAATAGTGAAAATAAGCATTTTATGCAGTAGGTATCAGAGGAAAAGATTATAGGAATGTCTTTAAAAAGAATTCCAAAATGAACGTGTGATTTCTTATTTCAATGTGCCTTTAAATATACCACCACATTTGCAAGGATAAGGCTTGGGAGTTAAGGTAATCATAAATTATGAAAATAGACATAGAAGTCAATACAAGTTTAATGACCAGGAGAGAGTCTCCTCACTTGTGAGTATGAAGCCATAGTGCTATTTTTCAGGAGGTGACAAAGTGATACAATGTTATTTTTTAATAATGAGAAAAAAGTTTAAACTTTCAATATTAGAAAAACTTGAAATTCTTGAGATGTTTATATTGTAGTTTGAGGGATGTGTGTGTGCATGTGTAGATGCTCACATGACAGAAAATATGGATGTGACTTGTAGAGTTGACTAAGAAAATGACCCCTTATCTTTCAGTTTTAAATTATCCCTTTGACTAATATTTTTATAAACAAAGTGTAGCAATTAGACTTTTAGAACAATGTCATTTTCGTGTACTTTTTATTAGGGAATGTTTCAAACATGAACTAAGATAGAGGGAATTTAACAGTGAACTGCTATGAATCTATCCCCTACCTTCAATCTTATTTTATTTATACACTTATTCACTTTTCTCCTCCAAAATATTATATTAATAGTAGTAATCATTTCATTTCATTTCATCTGTGATTATTTAGGCACACTCAGAGCATTTTACATTCCATAAAATCATTATTTACATCTCTTAATTTTCCAGAGGAAGAAATTCAAGCCAAGGGACATGAAGAGATTTTATATGTCATATGGGTAGCTACTGGTAGAGTTAGGATTAGTGTTTGACCCCAGTGCCTCATCTTGTCATTGTACAGCTGTAGTTTAGAAAGTTATAAAAAGAATGGAAGTTTCTCACTACAGAAGGCAGAGGAAAAGTTGGCATATCAGCAAAAATATGAAAGTCTCACGATCTGTTTTCAGTCCTCAACTCTAAAGGACCGTTGAAGCTCCAGAGCTTCAAACCTCTCAGAGTTAGAGTTCTTTTTTTTTTTCATTGCCAATCTTCCTCTTTTTTGCTTGAGGAATATTGTCCCTGAGCTAACACTGTGGCCAATCTTCCTCTATTTTGTTCGTGGGTTGCCACCACAGCATGGCTGCCAATGAGTGGTGTATGTCTGTGCCCAGGAACCAAACCCAGGCTGCTGAAGTGGAGCTCACCGAACTTAACCACTAGGCCACAGCACCAGTCCTCAGAGTTATAGTTCTTAAGAGCATTCCTCAATACAGTTCTTGCATGCAAACCTCAGTCTCAAACTCTACTTTCTGGAGAAATGAATCTTGACAAACTTGAACTTTAGAAATATTTCTGTCATCATTACAAGTCAGTATAATGTTGAAGGCTATGAATTTGTTCTGAAAAAAATTTGCATGGTTGTATGAGTTTTCTCCTTCAGTGGCCAAAAGGGCAAGTATAAAATAAGAAGGTAAACTACTGAGTTAAGCCAACACTGGGATACAAGCTTGTTTACAGGATCTTAAGTAAGTAACACAGAGTTTATACTGCAGATCTGATAGGAAATAAGTGCCTTTGCAAATATCTATACTCCTGTTATAGTAAGGAATTTATCCCTATATAACTGGCTCAGCAAAAACAATATGTAGGTGAGTAGGCTTCAGTAGTAGGTAGCCTTCTCCATTAAGTTCTCATAAATGATGATACTTGCAAGGATATGATACAAACACTGGCAAAAAGAAGATGCAAAAGTCACAGACTGCACCTTCTTTTTCAAATAATACTGTAGGGACAAAAGTCAGAAGGCAGTAGTCTGTAGTTGCATATAATTGCACTCATGAAGCAGTTATGAACATTTGGCCATTTTCTATTTTGTTAAGTTACCAAACATTGCTAGAGCTGAAATAATAATTTTCAATTAGGCGATCTGTTCATGCTTCACAGGGCCATTCATATTGTTCTCACTGACTCAGAGATGGCACACATCAAGATACCATGAAGTAGCTAGGAGAGATATAATGTTGAAAGAGAACTGAGTGTGAGGAACCAAGGAATACTACACAAGACTTTTTGTTGGATAGTGGGATGGATGCAACTATATGCAGTCTTTCTCCCCTTGGTTGTTTGTATTGACCTGCCTGTACATGGGGTATTTCTTGTTTCAATATCTTTAAACTTCATTTTAACATATAAAAATAA
This sequence comes from Equus asinus, assembly GCF_041296235.1. Classification (NCBI taxonomy): domain Eukaryota; kingdom Metazoa; phylum Chordata; class Mammalia; order Perissodactyla; family Equidae; genus Equus; species Equus asinus. Next base: position 47,193,445 of record NC_091793.1, on the reverse strand, counting down.
GTCCCCTAAACACCTGGAACTAATAAGCAATTATAATAATATTGCAGAATACAAAATTAATATTCAAAAGTCAAACTCTTTCTTATATACCAGCAACAAACATTGAAATTTGAAATTAAAAACACAATGTCATTTACATTAGCACCCACAATGTGAAATACTTAAGCATAAATCTAACAAAATAAATATAGGAACTGTCTGAGGAAAACGATGAACTTTGATGAAACAAACCAAAGAAGAACTAAATAAATGGAGAGAGATTTCATGTTCATGGATAAGAAGACTCAGCATTGCCAAGATGTCAGTTATTCATAACCTGATCTATATATTTAATGCAATCCAAGTTAAAATTCCAGAAGTAACTGTGGATATTGAAAAACTGATTCTAAATCTTATTTGTCATGACCAAAGACCCAGAATAGCCAACACATTATTGAAGAAGAAGAACAAAGCTAGAAGATTAACACTACCTGACTTCAACTTACTACAAAGATATAGTAATCAAGATAGTGTGGTATTGGTGAAAGAATAGACAAATAGATCAATGGAAGAGAATAGAGCCCAGAAATAGTCAACTGATCTTTGACAAAGGTACAAAGATAGTCTTTTCAGCAAATGATACTGGAACAATTGGCTATCCACATGCAAAAAAAAAAAAAAAGAAAAGAAAAGAAAAAAAGAATCTAGACATAGACCTTACATCCGTCACAAAAATTGTCAAACTGGTTTATAAATCTAAATGTAAAATGCAAAACTGTAAAACTTCTAGAAGAAAGGAGAAAATGTAGAAGACTTTGGAGTTGGCAATGGCAACTTAGATACAAACACCAAAGGCATGATCAAAGAAAGAAATATATTGAATCATTGGACTTCATTAAAATTAAAAACTTCTGCTCTGTGAAAAACATTGTCAAGAGAATGAGAAGACTAACCATAGATTGGAAGAAAATATTTGCAAAAGGTATATCTGATAAAGTACTGTATTCCAAAGAAGTATTAAAACTCAATAGTAAAAAATAAAAAATTCTATTTAAAAATGGGCAAAAGATCTGAACAGATACCTTACCAAAGAAGACACTGATGGAAAACAAGTACATGAAAAGATGGTTATGTCATAGGGAATTGCAAATTAAAACCGTGAGAAAACACTATGAGCCTACTAGAACAGCTAGAATCCAAAACACTGATGAGTTCAAATGCTGGTGAGAGTAGAGCAATAGGAACTCTCGTTCACTGCTGGTAGGAGTGTAAAATTGTACAGCCACTTTGGAAAACAGGGTGGCAGTTTCTTAACAATTAAACATACTCTTACAGTATGATCCAATAATTGTGATCCAAAATTATCTGAAAACTTATGTCCACACAAAAACCTGCACATGGATGTTTAAAGCAACTGTAGTTATAATTGTCAAAACTTGGAAACAACCATGATGTCCTTCAATAGGTCAATGAATAAATATCTTTCAATATTTTTAATATATTATTCCACTCTCTCCTAGCCTGTAGAGTTTCTGGGGAGAAACCCACTGGTAGCATAATGGCAATTCCTTTGTAAGTTATTGTCTTCTCTCTGGCTAGCCTTAATATTCTTTCATGGTTATTGACTTTTGACAGGTTCCTTTCTTTTTTTTTAAGATTGACAATTGAGCTAACAACTGTTGCCAATCTTCTTTTTTTCTTCTTCTTCTTCCTAAAGTCCCACAGAACATAGTTGTATATTCTAGTTGTGAGTGCCTCTGGTTGTTCTATATGGGACACTGCCTCAGCATGGCCTGATGAGCGGTGCCACTTCAGCCCCCAGGATCCAACCATTGAAACCCTGGGCCGCCCAAGCGGAGCATGCGAACTTAACCACTCGGCCACGAGGCAGGGCCCTGACAGTATTAATATAATATACTTGGAGAAGGCCTTTTTGTGTTGAGATAATTAGGTGTTCTATTAGCTTCAAGTAGTGGTACATCCACTTCTTTGCCAGGTTTGGGAAGTTCATAGCTATTATTTCTTGAAGTAAGCTCTCTGCTCCCTTCTCCCTCTCTTCTCCTTCTGAGAATACCCGTTCTTATGTTGTTTTTCCTATTTCATTCGGATATTTCTCACAGATATTTCTCCATTTTTAAAAAATCTTAGTTCTCTCTCCTCTTTTAGCTGAAACATTTCTAGATTTCTATCTTTGAACTTGATAATTTTCTCTTCCATATGATCTGCTCTATTACCAATGCTTTCTATTTTATTCTTCATCTCATTAATTGTGCTCTTCATCTTCAGAATTTCTGTTTGTTTTGGTTTTTTCTGAGTTTCAATCTCTTTGATGAAGTACTCCTTCTGTTCATTAATTTTATTCCAAAGCTCACTCAACTGTCTTTCTGAGTTTCCTTCTAACTCCTTGAGTTTCTTCCTAACAGCTACTTTGAATTATCTGTCAGTTAGATTTCAATCTTCCATGACAACAAGTTTGGTTTCTGGAGGGTTTTCATTTTCTTTTTGTGCTACTGTGTTACAGTAGTTCTTTATGGTGCTTGATGAATTTTTCCTCTGCTGGTGCATTTGTGGTAGCAAACACCTCTCTTATTTTGGTCAGGCTTTGTGTCCTTTGATTCTGAGCTCATTCTGGTTGTATTTGAGAGCTTGCACTTTCCACCCTCACACTGCCTCTGTTAGAGACCTGTCAGTGCCCTACTTGTGCTGCTTGTGCCTCCAAGGTTGTGGGTGCCTTATGATGTCTCTGTAGTCATGGATGTTGTCACTGGGGTTATCATGCTGCAAGCATCTCTGCTGTTTCTGGGGTCACCTGGGTCACATGTTCCCCCACTGCTTCAGGCGGAAGGGAGACAGTGGGTCAGGAGCCAGGGTGATGGGCACCTCCACCATGTCTGGGTTTGTTGGGTCTGCAAGCACCACTGCTACAAGTGTTTGAGCTGAAGTTGCAGGTGCCTCTGTAGCTGTTGGGGGAACTGGGGTTGTGGCCTCTGCTGTCACTGTTACCTGGCTCTCCACTGGCATGGATGCTGCTGCTGCATGCAGTGCCTGTGCTGCTACTCCTTGGTTATCTGGGGGTGCTGGAAACACTGCTGTGGGTACTGGATTCATGGGTATCACTGTCTTTTCCAGAAATCTGGGGTCTTGCATGCATGCCCTGATGCTGGAAAGGCCAGGGTAGGAGATGTTCCCACAGGGAGGAGGGAGGGCCTGGGTCGCAGGCACTGCTGTGTTTCCTGAAGTTTCATGTTGAGGGCCACCCACCACTACTGGAGGAGGAGTAGGGATTGAGCCACAAGTGCCACTGCTGCTCCTGCAGCCTCTGGTCTCTGGTACTGCTGCACTTTTTGGATCTCAGGTCACAGGCACTGCTGCTGCTGCCAGGGGTATCTGTGTCTTGGAGGCATCCTGCCCTGCTGGAAAGGCCAACATCAGAGGCACTGCCACTGTGGGAGAAGGAGGGGGCTGAGTCACAGGTATCTCACAGTTTTCAGTCTCCAGTCACCTGGCCACAATGATTTCTGTTTCCTCCAGGACTGTGGCTGTCTGGATTCCTGGGGCTTCCATTGGTGAACATTACCTCAGTGCCTGGGGCCTCTGGTATTGGGAGCTGCTGCTGCTGCTCCTCTAGTTCCACTGCCACCAAGAGGTCCAGTCCACCTACTTTCAGATGTATAGATGTACGGATCTATCAGGCATTTTGGTATGCTTAGCAGAGAGACCTTTGTTGGTCAATGGTTGTTACTTAGAGGAAAGAGACAACTAGAAAAATTCACTCCATGATGCTGATGTTGGTGAATGAATACATAAACCATGGTGCATCTAGACAATGGAGTATTATTCAATTCCCAAAAGAAATAAACTGTGAAGCCACAAAAAGACAGGGAGGAACTTTAAATTCATATTACTAAGTGAAAGCAGCCAACCTTAAAAGGCTACATATGGTATGATTCTAACTACATGACATTCTGGAAAAGGCAAAACTATGGAGACAGTAAAAGGATGCATGGTTGCCAGGGGTTGGGGGGAAAGGAAGGACGATCAGTAGAGCACAGAGGATTTTTAGGGCAGTGAAACTATTCTGTTTGATACTATAATAGTGGATATATGCCACTGTACATTTGTCAAAACTCATTGAAAGTTCACCACCAAGAGTGAACTCTAATGTAAATTATGGACTTTGAATGATAATGATATTTCAAGGTAGGTTTACTTATTTTAACGAATGTACCCCTCTGTGGCAGGAGGCTGAGTGTGGGAGGCTGTGCATGTGCGGGGCAAGGGGCCTATGGGAACTCTTTGTAATTTCTGCTCAATTTTTCCGTAAACCTGAAACCGCTCTAAAATATATGCTATTAAAAACACAAGAATTGGGAATTAAAAAATTAATTGCCTAAATATCATTTATTCTGGCATAGATCCTTCAAAACCCTTAGAGCCAAATAATGTCAATATAATTGACAACAATTTTAAAAGTCAAAACACCAATTAATTTTCAATTGCAAACATCTGAATCACGCTCAACACCATTAACTAGCAAAAAAATAATGTCAATGGGTTAAAACCTTTTGAGAACTAAGTTGTAGGGCATGCAAAGGTTTTAGAGTCTTGCATAGGCAGAAACGCAGGAGGAGTATCCACTTCTATTCATGGTGTGTGTTAGTCTGATTTCTGATTGGCACATTTGTGAAGAGGCAGCATGACGTGATGGATCAGAGGGTGTGGTGTGGAGTATGACTAATAACTTACTGATACTTTATCTGCTGCTTCCTGCCTAAGGGACAATTTGCTTCTCTGTAAAACGAAGATAAACTAAATATTTTTTGAGTTAATAAATATTCTAAAATGCTTTGAACATACCTCTCACATGGAAGATACAGGATACATACTAGTAATTTTTATTAGGATTATGGGACAGGTTTGAAAGTGCAGGCAGAATATGAGAAATAGGTATATAACAGAATACACTTCCTAAGCCACAATTTGAAAACTGGCAACTTACAGGCTCATTGCAATGTAAACTTTTACAGAAAGTTTTGACTTAGCTTGAAAAACAGGGAGATTTGGCAACACTAGCCCTGAATTCTCCCATAACCACAATTAACTAGAATATAGTGGCAGCTATTCCCTTTAGATAAGCCACAGCTTATCCTGTCTGCCTCAATTTCCATCTGGTCTTTTTCACTCTTGTATATCACCTGCCTAGTCTCTGCTGCCATTTGTGTTTGAAACCCCCAGTCTAAAACAAACTAAATAGCATACAGCAAATCTATTTTCAAGTAACAAACTATATTTTTGTAAAAATATTTAAAGTCATTTAATGATACCTAGATTTAATGATATTAATGTCTTTTAGAATGTAGTAACCTCATAGTCCAACATGAAATATGTCACTAAAATTTAGTATCCAGTTAAATATGGATTTAAATTTTAGTTATAATGTTTCATCTCATCGTTTCAGACCAAGGTAGATAACATGGGATAGCCCTTCTGTACAAATTTCTTGCTTGTCTAACAAGTTGATAAAATGCACATGAGCAAAGAGGGAGAAAATTGGACAGCTTCCAATTAGAGTCCTTGAGAATTATTGCAGACTTTTATAGGATTAATGTATGCAACTATGTGCTGGGTCCTGTTCTACCATGTTTCTCATTGAGCCTTGTCCTGGAGATCAGCAGTAGCAGTTTATGTAAACCCATGACTATACCACTGTCAATCATATGAATTCATATGAGTACATGAAGGCTAATTTTCTCCTTAAAGAAGCTTTTTCTAGTCAATCGTAAAATTTGATAAGCTTTTGTCTTTAGGTTACCCTCTAGGATTTATGCATTATACTTTATTGAAATTGAATCAAAACCAGAGAAATTATACTTTTAATAAAGGTACTTTGTAATAAATTTACCTTATCTTTTCCAACCCCAACTCCAAAAGAAAACTTGTTCCATGTAAACATCTGCTTAGCATTTTCTAATATATATATATTAGAAATATATATATAGACTATATATATATATAGTCTTTCCTAAGAGAAATACTTCTCACATAGAATGGCAATCAAAGTATTATCTATATGAGATTTCAAATAAATGCACTAAAATGTAACACTGTAAATTCTTTATAAAAATACAAAACATATACACAGATCAGAAAGACAAAGAATTCCATTTGTATGAAGATCAAACAAAAAAGCTTAACAAGGAGACTGGCATGTTTTGCAAAACTGTTTTCTGGAAATGAATGTGAATTACAATGATATTTCAATTATTTATATAGTAATCTCTTCTTTTTGTCTAGAAATATGTTGAACAGATTTTTTGCATCTTAGTACAAAGTGTATTCCCTCTGCAATTTATTCAACAAGAAAAATATTGAGAAATTGTTCAGGAATATGTTCTAATGTAATATATTTTCAATTTTCTCAGCATGCCTATAACAGACATTTTATTTTAATAACACTAACACTATAATATCATGGGAGAAAAGACAAGACCTTCTACAAAGTGATATTGTTTCCAAAGGAAGAAGAGTTGGATGAAAATGGATAAATGTGCCCTATGAAGCAATCACTGATATTGCAGAAAAATTGCCAAGGTTGGTCATACTGGGAAAAAAAACAAAAACAAAAATCTCATTACAAGTTCAGTGAAACTCAATGCTTTCATATACGTATGAAAATTTTATAACACAAACTTAATTTCAAAAATGCAAAGTGTTGAAATATTAAACAGAATAGACTCTTTCTGATCATTGATCAGATGGATTTGGTGTCTGTGACTCATTTTAGCTATCAAATTTTAAGAAAAATATGCTATACCATTTCAGTTAAGAGCCTGAGTTCTAACTTACCAGAAAAATTGCCTAAGGTCCCTGTCCCTCAGTTTACTCATTTATATGGGGATTTTAAAAGAGCCTAACATACTTGGCTACTGAGACAATTAAACAAGATAACAGAATTAAAGGTCCCAGGACTGTAGTTGGTGTACATGAGTTAGTTAGTTAAAAAAAATTAACATCTATGAACATTGGTGACTGATCAGATAGTTGACATTTCAGTGACACACACACAAACACTTCATTCTAAGAATGGTGGATCATGTTAAAGAAATAGCCTCTTATTCAGCTGAATGACTAGACGATTGTTCAGTATGCATCTATGGTCCCAGATCTGGTCCCAGAAGCAGGAACTAGGGTAATCCATGAAGAAAAAAGGAGATATGGAGGTAAAGAAAAAAGAAGGGAGTGAAAAATAAGAAAGGAACAAGATGGCTGAAGGCTGGTTGACTGTTGGATGTTACTAACGGTGAGACATCCCTAGCGGTGCGGAGAACAAAGATGCTTCCTGTACAATGTCTTTACAGGCATATGAGCCTTATTGGAGGCTCAAAAATCTTCATAAATATTCCATATGCAGCTACCTTGAATTTATGTTTAGAATTGATAAAATAAAGCTTTGGGAAGGGTCTGTGCCATCGGTTTGAATGGAGTCAAGGTCAGTGTTAAAGAAAGTAGCAAAAGGATTAAACCTGTACCCAAGATGACTGTGAGATATTTAAGTTCTTGGGAAATCACAGAAATCTGCAGCATTATGACAAGTGCTTTCCTCAGGGAGTGGCTTGAATTAGTCTTGGGGAAAATGAAGAGAACGTTTAACTTACAGAAAAGACAATTTAGAAAAAGAGAAGAGAGAATGTATCCTCAATGTTTGAAAGCATGCCCTGAGTTGAAGGATTATATTTATGTAGCTGAAAAGAATGGGACTCAGACAGTTAAGTAAAAGTTTGTAATACATATTTTTAGTTAATTAAATAGAATTTTATAAATACAGGCAAATCTACTATGCTACCCATTTCATGAAGTAGTGAATCTCTCACCATATTCATGTCTAAGAGAAAAAAACCCAACATCTTCCCATAGTTACTGGAAAAAAGTTATGCTGTATTTGATAGGGAATTTAGACTAGACCATCTTTCCAACTCTGACAAAATTCCAGCAAGTAAAATATTTTCTTTTTTAATTATATTTTTGGTCTATACATATCAGGAAATGAATATAAACTGGCATTCAAATTTTGATTTACTTTTTGATGGTTTTTTCTCTAGAGAGATACAATTTTGTGAATGAAACAATGCCAGTATAGAAATTCAGTATATTGACAGTAAGAAATTGATGATGTGAATGTATTTTTTTAGTTAGCAAATATTTAACTGTAGCTTTTTTGGCATAATATAAAGTTATACTAACTGCACCTAGCTGACACAGATCTTTAGTTGGAGGAAAAACTTCTAAAGAAGGTTGAGCAATGTGATATTTTAACACCAACACAACTAGATGGATTTATGACTAATTCTATCACAAATACTAAGCAATCAAAAAACAAGGAATCTGCAACTCCAAAAATATCTTCAGATTCTAATTATAGTTTTGTAAAGCTTAGAGTGGTAATCCTGCCTGACAACATAGAGTGGGATATGTCACAGTTGTCAAAATTTTTAATGCAACAGAAGGTTACTTTTTGCCTTCTTAGAAGATGGTGAATAAATGAAGATTTAATTATATACAAGGTGAATATAAACAAAGCAAATTATATTAATTTGTAAGTCAATATTCATATTAAGTTGGGACCTGCAAACATTACCAAAAAGAGGATTATTGATATTAAAGTAGTAAAGTCAGATCTGGGACATATTAGAAGGTGCAGAGAAATATTTTCATTTTAGATTTTGTAGTAACAGTGAATTAGATGTTCCACATATAAATAAATATGGAAATACTCATGCTGTCTTCTTTCTTCCGTTGTCCTTGATTCCACTGAGGAACCAGCCTCCTCTTAAGAGAAAAGGTTGACAATGTATTTGTAGTTAGGAGATGGGAAAATAGCAAAAGCAGTAGCTGATAAACTCGCAGAAAAAAAATCTGAAATCTTGCAAATGTAAACAGTTTCCTACAAACACAAGCAGGCACACGCACACTAATGCAGACGCACACTAACACACACACAAAGTCTTACTAACTTTGAGAAAAAGCTTCTCCTGTCTTACTGATCCCCCATTCACTCATTTTTAGGAAGACATAGACACACTTGCCTCATTGATGTTCCTTGAACAACCCTGGCACCTACCAGCCTTTGTTTGATTGTTTTCTTTAGCTGGGACATTTCAGTTCGTGTGCCCAGCTCCAATGTCCCTATGGCTCACTCCCTTGCTTCACTCAAATATTTGCTCAAACCTCACCTTTTTCCAAAATAAACATTTTATTTTAGTTTTAAAGAAAACTTTCAAAGACAGTCTGTAGAGTTCCTGTGTATCCCTCAGCTAATTTCAGTTTTCTTTGATGTTATCATCTTACAGTCCTGTGTAGTACATTTGTCAAAACTAAGAAAGCAACATAGATACGTTATTATTAGCTAAACTCCAGACATTTTTTGGATTTCCATTAGTCTTTTTTCTTTTAGGAATCCAATTCAGGATGTCACATTGCATGTAGTTGTCATGTCTCCTAATTTTTCTTTTTAGTGACAGTGTCTCAGTCTTTGTTTTTCATGACCTTGATAGTTTTGAAGAGAACTGGTCAGGTATTTCATGCAATTTTTAGGATTCTTATTTTTTTTCCTTGTGATTAAACTTGGATTATGGGGTTTTGGAAAGTATACCACAGAAGTGAAGTGCCCTTCTTATCAGATCATATCAGGACATAAATGGTATCCACATGACACTGCTGAGGATGTTACTCTTGATCACTTGGTTACAGTAGTGTTTATCAGGTTTGTTTCTTGTGAAGTTACCACTGTTTCCTTTCCATACTCTACTTTTTGGAAACAAATCACTAAGTCCAGCCCGCCCCTAAAGGGGATCGAGATTAAGCTCTATCAACTGGAAGGGTGTTATCTGCACGTATTATTTAGAATTCTTATGTAAGAAAGATTTCTTCATTCTCCCCTACTCATTTATTTATTCAATCATCCATTTATATTAGTATAGACTTATGAATATTTATTTTATATTTTGGATTAGAATTTACTACTATATTATTTGTTTTGTTACTCAAATTGTTCCATCTCAATGGAACCTCTTTGAGACCTCTTTAAGGTTGGCTCCTGTGTCACTTTGTCATCCCCTATCCTTTTGTTTGTTTGTACATTCCTTCCTTACTTCCTAGTGCTACAAGACACTCCAGGATGATCTGTATTTTCTCTGTTCCAGTCCTAAAATCAGCCATTTCTCTAAGGATCCCTGGTTACTTTGATTGGAGAAGGGCATATAGAAACTAAGATCTCCAGGCTAGGTGTGCTAGTTTCTACTGGGGTAAATCTCACCATTTTAATGAGATTACACTGATTGTCCTATTTGATACTTAAATCTTCCCCTACTCCCATCCCCATTCCAAATTCCCGTTATCTTCTTATAGTGTGTTCCCTTTTTCATAGCACACACAACTTTCAAAAATCTCAGAGAATTTACTTATATATCGTGATTGGTTTCACTGTCTGGTTTCTCCTGCTCCTATAATTTAAGTATTATGGGGTAGAGATTTTTGCTTTGGCCATTATTGCATATCTAGCATAAGGGAATAATATCTGGTACAAAGCTAAGAATCAATAAATATTTGTCAAAAATGTATTGATATTTGCAAGAGAGATTAAGCAACCTAAAACATTTCAGATCTCATCTCATCAAACATTAAACATCTCAAATTATGTTTAAATTTTGAAAAATAGATATAATTTAAGACAAGTCCTTTAATAGGATGGGAAAAATCCAAGTGAAATCAGGAATCTGCTCTAAGACTATTGATTAAAGGATACAAACTTAGTGGGTTCATATGTTCAGATGTAGATAACAGGGGCCAGCCCGGTGGTGCAGCGGTTAAGTGCACACCTTCCACTTTGGCAGCCCGGGATTCACTGGTTCGGATCCTGGGTGCAGACATGGCACCACTTGGCAAGTCATGCTGTGGTAGGCGTCGCACATATAATGTAAAGGAAGATGGGCATGGATGTTAGCTCAGGGCCAGTCTTCCTCAACAAAAAGAGGAGGATTGGCAGCAGATGTTAGCTCAGCACTAATCTTCCTCAAAAAAAAACAAAAAAGAGGTAGATAACAGTATATAAAATATAAATAATTCTCTTCAGTAGAAGTTCATTGCTGTTGTTCTGTAAGATATAAGCAATTTAGTATCTAATACAGCAATCAAAACCTAACTTTTATTCATTAAATTGTCTGTAAATATGAGGTCATCTAATGCTCTTTGACCTAATTTTAACATCTCTTGGTTCCTTAATTAAATGAATTGAATAAAATATTTGACACATGTTATATTTCATATTTGCATGAGAGTCATAGTTTTACCTTTTGAACTTAGACTTTAGCAGACTTAGTACATTAAATGAGCATTAGCAAAAGAAAAGTAATGGTTAAGGGTATTTCTGATCTTAATTCAGTTAGGACAGTTAATACAAAATCAAATTTAAGTAAAAACCTTATAATCTTTAACTCGAAAAAATGATTTGAAATGGAAATACTTGTGCAAACCACTGCATTAATTTAATAGTGCATGGAATTTAAATCTGTTTTAAACATGAGCTTATGCAAAATTCTGCAATTATAGTTTAAAATCAAAAGATTGCTTATACAAAATTTGAACAGGAATCTGTATCAATGCTCATAAACTGTGATTCCCGGTCTCTCATCTGCTACCTTTTCAAATACCTGAAAACACACTTCGATGATTCAAACTCTATTTCAAATATCAAACAAAAGAAGGAATAAAAATAATCCTCCTTTGGAATCTTAACTCCAGAGTAAAAATAAAATGTAAAGTAAAATAAAAAACAAAACAGAGAATATGAATTTAACTGAAAAAAACTCAATCCTTTCAAGTTTGATATTTTCATAAGACACCTTGTCATGAACCATTTATTATCCTGCCAGTAAATTGTATGATGTTTTCTCAATGATTAAGCTTGTTAGTAATAGCTTAAGAAAGATAATCCTCTGTCTCTCTCCCTACTCTCTTTTTCTTTCTTTCTCACTAATACATTCATCTTCATACCCATTCACAAACATACCCACATCCACAAACACATACACCCATGCACTCCCCTTTTAGGCATTAAGAAGGAGGCCAGAAGAAAGATAAGACTGATTTTCAATCTAACCATTCAATCTAAATATTTTATGAACAACTACATGCTGATAAGTAGTAATCATTTATACATAAAGTATGTGTTTATAAATAACAATAACAATATTTCAATAATATATAAAACTTTAGAAAAAATCAAGAAGGTCAGTTAAGTTTCAAGACTATTGGAACTGTTTGCCCTAAGAGCTACATATAATGCAAGATGTCATATTTCTTAAGAATGTAATTTTATCAGTTGATTGATGAAAAGTTTGTTTTTATGAAAAAAATTATTTAGAGATATAACCAATGATGTGCTAGAGTCAGCTTTTAACAAGTTGTGAGAGTAGAAGTGTTTTTGTCACTTCCCATCTTTATGTTCCATCTTCACTGACATGTTGGTAGTTTGAAATCAGCAATGGTGGTAGTATTTACACAATGAAAATGAGCAAATACCACAAATTAATGGGTTCTGTGTGTGTGTGTGTTTGTGTGATTGGAGAACGGATTGTTAAAAATTAGCCAGCGCATCACTGGCTATACCTTAAACCTTGACTATTTAGCAACACAGTCAACTTTTTTTCTCCCTATTATAGCTGAAATTACATTTTTCTTTTTTCTTTAAATATATTCTTTTTCTTTTGTAGAGCCATTAATATAAAAATGTGATTAGTGATAAAGAAGTACTTTGATTTGATTTTACAATGAAGGGGAGCAGATTTTAGGATTATTTTGAACTAAAGGCAATTAAAATCCAGCAGGTTCAGGAAAAACTCTTTACCTCTCCCTCAGTTGCCTAAATATATATTGGAAAAGGGGCCTATACCAGCAAAAGAGTTATTACCAGAAATATCTTTTTACCTGAGGAATTTATCTACATAACAGGGCAATCTTTGTTTTGCAAACATCTCCTCTCCCTTCCTGTGTGAACAGTCTTCCTTTCCTTTGCATCCCCAAGGTCCTACCCCTTTCCTTAGCTCAGGATGGTGTATAAGCCTCAATTATTTGGCTGCCCTTTAAGTCTTCATATGTTTATGGGACTCCTGTATGTACATAATTAAACTTGTTTTCCTCCTGTTAATCTATCTTGTATTGATTTAATTTTTGGACCACTGAAGAATTTAAAAGAGAAGGGAAAATTTTTGCACCCCTACAATAGTGTGAAAGAAATAATGACCCATAGCTTCAAAATATATTTTACTGTTTGAATGTTAAAGTTTGAATTAGTAATATTTTAGGGATCATGATTTTTATAAAATTGAAAGTGCTCTTTTGAAATTTTCCAGTCACTGTCCATCACCTTTCACTTAATTTAGAAAGTATCAAATTGATACTTTGATAAATTTGATTTGACCATTTTGATTGATCAATTTCCCCATTTCAGACAGCTTTTAGAAGACAGAATAAAATGGGAGGAAATTTATGGCTTGATTTGATTGTGATTGAGATGTTCATCATAAACCTCGCAAAAAAAGTTTGAATTAATAAGCAAAAAAAAAGGTGTTCTGCAAGTCAATGTTTTCTCTCTGGTCACGTATTTCCACTTCACACAGTCAGAGAACTTCCTGTCCTTACTTTATTTTTGAGTTTGACAACATCTGTGCTATTTTTCTTCCATGACTGAAAGAGCTACAAAATGTCGTGTCACATATACCATTGTTCCCCGGAGTGAAGCTGGAGACTACATAATGAGACTAGTCAAGCCTCAAGAATATATCTAATTGTAGTTACTTCTGGGATATATATAGACTTCTAAGGTAGCAATTTTCATTCTTGAATCAAGAAAATTCAATAAGAAAGGTTGCTCTTTTGTTGCTGTTGTCATAGTTGTTCAGGAATGTAGGGTATTGTATTATAAGGGAAACTTTTATGGTAAAGAACAAATTTTCTAAACTACATGTCATTCTAGGTGCATCAAAATCAATCTGTATTCATTATTACACAAATTTTCCCCAACTCACACAGTGAAGACAAAGAAGGAGATCATTTCTTCTTGCACTTGGCTGATTCACATTCTTTCTAGGATATAAAGTGTATAGTTAATATATGACAACTTGAAAAATAAGATCCACTTCTGATAGACCAATCCATTGGAGACAGAATTTTACTGTAAATACGGTCAGTCAATCCTCTTTATTTGTGGCTTCCTTTGCTGGAGGAATAAAGAGTAACAGAGTCTAAACTTTCGGCTCACCTGTTTGAAATATAATAAACTTCTACGATTGGTGTATTTCAGAAAATGTTGTCTTTATAATATCAACTCATGTGATTTAATAAGAAGAGGGAGGAGAAATGGGAGGAAAAAAGAGCTACCATATGTTAAGTAGTTATTATAAAGCAGACTTTTTCCTTTGCTTTTTATAACTATTTTATTTTGTCCAATAATGCCTATATTAAGTAAACTATATTAGTATCCCAATTATGTATATAAAGCTCCTGGGGGCCAAGTGGATTAATTAAGAAGCCCAAAGTCACACAACTGGTGTGGAAGAGAGTGCAAATTCAAAAGTGGGTAGGCCTGACTCCACAGCCAAGAAATAAAGACATAAAGCAGGTAATATCTTTTAGCTGATATGATTTTACCAGTACATGAAAGTCCCATTTTCAAATCTGTTCTCCTCCATCTATGATACCTAAAATATCATATATATATATATATATATACATATATGTATGGTTTTTTTCTTATGATATTCATTCTTCTTTTTTAGATTTATTTTATTATTTTTACTGAGGTAACATTTGTTTATTCCATTATGTAAATTTCAAGAGTATGCCATTATATTTCAACTTCTGCTTAGACTGCATCATGTTCACCACCAAAAATCCAGCTGCCATTTGTCATCATACATACGTGATCCTTAACCTTTTCACCCTCCTCCCACCTGCTTCCCTTCTGGTAACCACCTATCTATTCTCCATATCTGTGTGTAGTTTGCTTATCTTACACATATGGGAGGAATAAGATGGTAATTGCCTTCCTTCAGTTGAGTTACTCTGCTTAGCATAATGAGCAGAGATCCTCAAGATCCATCTATATTGTCACAAAAGGCAAGATTTCATATTTTTATGGCTGAGTAATATTCCATTGTATGTATATCACATCTTCATCTGTTCATCAATTGATGGGCACTTAGGTTGCTTCCAAGTCTTAGCTATTGTGAATGCTGCAATGAACACAGGGGTGTATATATGTTTTTAAATTAGTGTCTGAGTGTTCCTTAAATAAATACCCAGAATTGGAATAGCTGGATCACATGGTAGTTCTACTCTTAATTTTGGGGGGGATCTTTATACTGTTTTCCATAGTGACTAAACTAATTTATATCCTTACCAGGAATGAATGTAGGTTTCCTTTTCTCCATATCCCCTCCAACACTTGTTATTTTTTGTCTTTTTAATAACAGCTATTCTGACGAGTGTGAGATGGTGTCTCATTGCTGTTTTGATTTGCATTTCCCTATTAATTAGTGATGTTGAACATCTGTTCATGTGCCTATTGGCCATCTGTATATCTTCTTCAGAAAGATGTCTGTTCAGATCCTCTGCCCATCTTTTCATTGGGTTGTTCATTTTTTTGCTGTTGAGTTGTATGTGTTCTTTAAACATTTTGGAAATTATCCTCTTATTGCATATATGATTTGCAAATATCATTTCCAAATTGATAGGCTGTCTTTTGTTTTGTTGATGATTTCCTTTGCCATGCAAATGCTTTTTAGTTTGATGTAGTCCCATTTGTTTATTTTTTATTTTGCTTCCCTTGTCTGAGGAGACATATTCAAAATGATACTGCTAAGACTGTTGTCCAAGAGCATACTGCCTATGTTTGCTTCTTTGAGCTTTATGGTTTCAGGTCTTATATTCAAGTCTTTAATTCACTTTGAGTTAATTTTTTTGTGTGTTATAACATAATGGTCTACTTTCATTCTTTTGCATGTGGCTGTCCAGTTTTCCTGACAACACTTATTGAAGAGAACTTCTTTTCTCCATCACATGCTTTTGGCGCCTTTGTATAAAATTAGCCATCCATAGATTTGTGAGTTTATTTCTTGGCTCTCAATTCTCTTCCATTGATCTGTGTGTCCATTTTTCTGCCAGTACCATGCTGTTTCGATTACTATAGCTTTATAGTATATTTTGAAATCAGGGAGTGTGATACCTCTAGCTTTGTTCTTTTTCCTTAGGATTGCTTTGGCTATTTGGGGTCTTTTGTCTTTTGTTGTTCCATATAAATTTTAAGACTTTTTGTTTTATTTCTGTGAAAAATGGCCATTGGGACCTTGATAGGGATTACATTGATTTTGTAGGTTGCTTTAGAAAATGTTGATTTATTTACCTATGTTAATTCTTCTAATCCATGAGCATGGAATCTCTTTCCATTTCTCTGTGTCTTTTTATTTCTTTCAACAATGTCTTATGATTTTCAGTGTACAAGTCTTTCACCCCCTTGGTTAAATTTATTCCTAAGTATTTTATTCTTTTTGTTGTGATTTTAAATGGGATTGTATTCTTAATTTCTCTTTGTACTATTTTGTTTTTCATGCATAGAAATGCAACGGATTTTTGTATGTTGATTTTGTAACCTGCAACTTTACTGTATTTGTTTGTTATTTCTAATAGTTTTAAGGTGGATTCTTTAGCGTTTTCTGTATATAAAATCATGTTATTTGCAAATAGTGACAGTTTTACCTTCCTTTCCATATTAGATACCTTAAATTTATTTTTCTTGCCTAATTGCTGTGGCTAGCACTTCTAAAACTATGTTGATTAAGAGTGGTGAGAATGGACATCTTTGTTTTGTCCCTATTCTTAGAGGAATAGCTTTCACTTTTTCAGCATTGAGTATGATGTTAGCTGTGAGTTTCTTGTATATCACTTTTATTATGTTGAGGTATTGTCCTTCTATACTCATTTTATTGAGGGTTTATTTTTTAACATAATTGGATGTTGAATGTTGTCAAATGCTTTCTCTGAATCAATTAGATGACCATGTGATTATTTTTAAGGAAGGTTAGCCCTGAGTTAACATCCACCACCGATCTTCCTCTTTTTCCTGAGGAAGACTGGTCCTAAGCTAATATATGTGACCATCCTCCTCTATTTCATATGTGGGATGCCTACCACAGCATGGCTTGATAACCGGTGCATAGGTCCACACCTGGGATCTGAACCAGTGAACCCTGGGCTGCAGAAGTAGAGTGCACAAATTTAACCACTACTCTACCAGGCTGGCCCCTTTATGATTTTTATTATTCATTTTGTTAATATAGTGTGTCATATTGATTGATTTGCAGTTGTTGAACCACCCCTGTGTCCTTAGAATAAATCTCAATGATTGAAATGTATGATCCTTTTAATGTATTGTATTTGATTTGCTAATATATTGTTGAGGATTTGTGCAGCTATGCTCATCAGTGATATTAGCCTGTAATTTCCCTTTTTGTGTTGTCCTTGTCTAGTTTTGGTATCAGGGTAATGTTGGCCTTGTGTACTGAGTTAGGAAGCATCCAAATCTTTTTAATTTTCTGGAAGAATTTGAGAAGGATAGGTATTAAACTTCCTTTATATGGTTGGTAGAATTCACCAGAAAGCTGTCTGGCCCTGGACTTTTATTTTTGGGAGGTTTTTGATTACTTCTTAGATCCCTCTGCTAGTAATTGGTCTATTCAGATTCTCTATTTCTTCTTGATCCAGTTTTGGCAGGTTGTATGATTCTAAGAATTTATCCATTTCTTTTAGGTTATCCAGTTTTTTGGCATTTAGGTTTTCATAGTATTCTCTTACAATCCTTTGCATTTCTGTGGTATCCATTATAATTTCTCCTCTTTCATTTGTGTTTTTATTTATTTGAGCCTTCTCTCCTTTTGCTTTCATGAGTCTAGCTAAAGGTTTGTCAATTTTGTTTATTTTTTCAAAGAGTCAGCTCTTAGTTTCATTGATCTTTTCAATTGTCATTTTAGTCTCTACTTCATTTATTTCTGCTCTGATTTTTATTATTTCCTTCCCTCCACTAACTTTGGGCTTTATTTGTCCTTCTTTTTTGAGTTCATTTAAGTGTGGTGTTCGATTGTTTATTTGAGATTTTTCTTGTTATTTGAGCTAGGCCTGAATTGCTATAAATTTCCCTCTTAATATTGCTTGTGCTGCATCCCACAGATTTTGGTAAGATTTTATTTTATTTTCATTTGTCTCTAGTTACTTTTTTATTTCTCCTTTGATTTCTTCTTTGATCCAATAGTTGTTCATTAGCATGTTCTTTAGTCTCCATATATTTGAGACTTTTCCAGCTTTCTTCATATAGTTGATTACTAGTTTCATACCATTGTGACCAGAAAAAATGCTTGATATGAATTCAGTCTTCTTTAATTTATTGAGACTTGATTTATTTCCCAACATGTCATTGATCTTTGAGAATGTTCCATGTTCACTTGACAAAAATGTGTATTCTGCTGCTTTGGATAGAATGTTCTACATTCATTTATTAAGTCCTTCTGGTCTAGTGTTTCATTTAAGGCCAATGTTTCCTTGTTGACTGTCTGTCTGGATGATCTGTCCATAGATGTAAATGGGGTATTAAAGTACTCTACAATTATTGTATTGCTGTCAATTTCTCCCTTTAGGCCCAATAATAGTTACTTTATATACCTTGCTGCTCCTGTTTTAGGTTCATACATGCTAATAAATGTTGTCTTCTTGGTGAATTGTCCCCTTCATCATCATATAATCTCTATCTTTGTCTCATTTTTTTGTTTTAAGTTTCTTTTGTCTGATATAAGTATTATTGCACCTCCTTTCTTTTGGTTGCCATTTGCTTGGAGTATCATCTTCCATCCTTTATTTTGAGCCTGTTTTTCTTTAGAGCTAAGATGATTCTCCTGGAGGCAGGATATTGTTGGGTCTTGTTTTAATCCATGCAGCCAGTCTGTGTTGTTTGATTGGGAAATTGAATCCATTTACATTTAGATAGAATATTTATATGTGACTGCTTAATACTTCCATTTTATCTTTTGTTTTCTGGCTATTCTATATTTCCACTGTTTCTTTTCACTTGGGCTTTTCCTGCTCTTTCCGTTTTGTGGTTTTATATGATGTCTTTCTCAGTTTCCTCGTTATTTATCTGATAACTCTACTCTGAATAATTGTTTTGTGGTTGCCATGGAGTTTGTATAAAAAATCTTATAGATGAGCTAGTCCTATTTCTGTTGCTAGCACCTCATCTTCATTTCCCTATGCAGTTTCCATCCTTTCCTTCTTCCCCTTCTGTTTCTGTCATCACAGAGTATCCCTTTGTTGCATTGTGAGTTTGTTATCAAATTGAAGTGTGATAGTTATTTTTAATGCTTTTTTCCCTTTAGCCTTTATAATTTCCTAATCTATTCTGCTATAATGTTGCAATTTTCTGATTTTATCTATTTATCACTTTGCTTAAAGCTTTGCCTACCATTGACTTTTTGTTTCACATAGGAGAGCTCTTTCCAAGATTTCTTGTAAGGAGTGACATCAGCATCATGATGTAATGAACTTGCCTGGGACACTATCCCCTCAAAAAATACAAGAAAAAGTAGCAACCATACTCCAACAGGAAATGTCCTAACAACACAAAAGTTTCAAAGAGACACACAGCCACACAACAGAGGGCAGAGAGCCTGGACCCCCCTTTGGAGGAGCTGGAATGGGATAAGAGAGAACTTCACTCCCTCCCCAAAAGACTGTGGTCGCTGCTGTGGGAAGCTCTGTGAGAGAACGAGAGGGGGAAGGGTCATGAGTCCAAGGGATCACTCAGGACTCCCTAGGGCCCTTGCAGCTTAGAGAGAAGCCCTCTAACGGTTTGAAAGCTTTCACATGGTGTGATAGCCCGGGGCTCATCAAACCAACACCCGAGGAGACTAGATAGCGAGAGTTGATCAAGAAACCCTGGACTGCATGCAGGAGAAAGCGCCCCTCCCCACCCACACTGTGCCATCACTGCTGAAGGCAGAGGGCTCAGAATACACAGCTTTCAACACCCACTCAGTGGTGATAGGCTGTAATTGCAACTGAATAATATCAGAATGAGGAAGAGCCAAGCTTCCAACATCAGACACTACATCAGATCTCCAGACCAGAGAGAATGTGACAAGCAGCCAGAACTAATTCTTCAGGACATAGAAATATGTAAACTAAATCACAATGAATTCAAAATAGCTATCATCAAAAAACTCAATGAGGTAAAAGAGAATATAGAGAAACAATTCAACGTGTTCAGGAGCTACTTCACAAAAGAGGTTGAAACTATAAAGAAGAGTCAATCAGAAATATTAGAGATGAAAGACACAATGGAAGAGATAAAACATAATATTAATTCCCTGAATGCTCATGTGGACATCATAGAGGAGTGAATAAGCATAATCAAAGATAGACATGTTGAAATGCTCCAGATAGAGTAGGATATAGAACTAAGACTAAAAAGAAATGAAGAAAGTCTCCAAGAAATATCCAACTCAATGAGGAAATGCAACATAAGAATTATAAGTATTCAAGAAGGTGAAGAGAAGGAGAATGGAGCAGAAAAAGTGTTCAAAGAAATAATAGGAGTGAACTTACCAAATCTAGGGAAGGAGAGGTAAATAGTGTGGAGGAAGATTCCAGATCTCCTAGATTTGTCAATGTAAAAAGACCTACTGCAAGGTATATACTAGTAAAACTGGCAAAAATGAAGGACAAAGAAAGAATACTCAACGCAGCAAGGCAGAAGAAAATAACCTACAAAGGAACCCCTATCAGGCTGTCAGCAGATTTCCCTGCAGAAACCTTACAAGCTAGGAGAGAATGAAATGACATATTCAAAATTTTAAAAGATAAAAATCTTCAGCCAAGAATACTCTATCCAGTAAAAATATCCTTCAGACATGAGGGAGAAATTAAATCTTTCCCAGAGAAACAAAAGCTAAGGAACTCCATAGCCACGAGATCCCCCCTACAAGAAATCCACAAGAAGGTCCTCATACCTGAAAAAAGAAAAAAAGGGAGAAAGGGATCACAAAACACAGAGTAAGGAGATAACTAGGTAGACAGAATCAGAATAGCATAGCAAACACTCAACTACAGCATTAGGCTAAAGGGAAGGAAAACACCAAAAAGAAAATATTGTCACTTTAACCAAAAATTCACAACACAAGTTGGAATAAGATATGAGAAAAATAACTTAGGAGGGGAGGAGGAATGGGAATGAATCAGTTTAGACTAAGGAAAACAGAGCCCATCAGAAAATGGACCATCTCATACACAAGATTCTGATTACAAACTTCAGGGTAGCCACTAAACTAAAAAGCAGAACAGAGACGCAAAAAATAAATAAGGAAAAAGCAAAGAAACACATCATAAAAGAACTACATAATTCAATGGGTAGACCAAAACACACAGGACGAGAAAGAAAGGAAATGCATGAAAACTGGAAAATGAGTAATATAATGACAGCATTAAGCCCTCATACATCAATAATCACCCTCAATGTAAAGGGATTGAATTCTCCAATAAAAAGACACAGAGTGGCAAGATAGATTAAAGAACAAGACCTAACAGTTTGCTGCCTCCAGGAAATACATCTCAGCTCCAATGACAAACACAGGCTCAGAGTGAAGGGGTGGAAGATGATACTGCTAATGGCAAACCAAAGATAGCAGGTGTCACAATACTTATATCAGACAATGTAGACTTCAAGATAAGACAGGTAAAGAGAGACAAAGAGGGGCAGTATATAATGATCAAAGGGACACTTCCTCAACAAAAAAGAATGCTTAGAAATATCAATGCACCCAACACAGAAGCACCAAAATTCATAAAGCAACTATTAACAAACCTAAAAGAAGTTATCAAAAATAACACAATAATAGTAGGGTACCTTAACAACCCACTCACATCAATGAATAGATCATCCAGACAGGAAATCAACAAAGAAAGAGTGGAATTAAACAAAAAGCTAAACCAGTTGGACTTAATATACTTATATAGAACACTCCATCCAAAAACAGCAGAATACACATTCTTCTCAAGTGTACATGGAGCATTCTCAAGGATAGATCATATGTTTGGAAACAAGGAAAGCCACTATGAATTGAAAGAAAATGAAATAATAACAAGCATCTTTTCCAATAATAATGCTATAAAGCTAGAAATTAATTACAAGGTAAAAGCTGAGAAAGGGACAAAGATGTGGAGACTAAACAATATGCTATAGAACAAGCAATGGGTCATTGAAGAAATTAAAGGAGAAATAAAAAAAATATCTGGAGGTAAATGAAAATGATAACATGCCATACCAACTCATATGGGATGCAGCAAAAGCTGTGGTAAGAGGGAAATTCATCACAATACAGGCACACCTTAAGAAACAAGAAAAATCCCAAATAAGCAATGTCAAATTACACCTAAGCGAATTAGAAAAAGAAGAGCAAAACAAAGCCCAAAGTCAGCAGAAGGAGAGAAATAATAAAAATCAGAGCAGAAATAAATGCTACTGGAACAAAAAGGCAGTAGATAGGATCAATGAAACAAAGAGCTGGTTCTTCGAGAAGACAAATAAAACAGGCAAATCCTTAGCCAGACTCACAAAGAAAAAAAGAGATAAAAGTCAAATAAGCAAAATCATAAATGAAAGAGGAGAAATAACAACAGACTCCACAGAAATACAATGGATTATAAGAGAATACTACAAAAAACTATAGGGCAACTAAATGGATAACCTAGAGGAAATGGATAAATTCTTAGACTCTTGCAACCTCCCAAACCTGTGTCAAGAAGAAACAGACAATCTGAATAGACCAATCACAAGGAAGGAGATTGAAACAGCATCAAAAGCATCCCAAAGAATAAAACCCGAGGACCAGATGGCTTTCCTGGGGAATTATACCAAACTGTCAGGAAGGATTTAATATCTATCATTTTAAAGCTATTCCAAAAAATTAGGGAGGATATAACACTTCCTAACACATTCTACGAGGCCAACATCACTCTGATACCAAAGCCTGACAAGGACAGCACGAAAGGAGAACTACAGGCCAATTTCGCTGATGAACATAGATGCAAAAATTCTCAAGAAAACTTTGGCAACCCAACTTCAGCAATACATCAAAAGGATCATACATCACGATCAAGTGGGATTCATACCAGGGATTCATACCAGGGACACAGGGATGCTTCAACATCTGCAAATCAATCAATGTGATATGCCACATCAACAAATTGAGGAATAAAAACCACATGATCATCTCAATAGATGCAGAGAAAGCATTTGACAAGATCCAACAGCCATTTATGATTAAAAATCTGAACAAAATGGGAATAGAATGAAATTACCTCAACATAGTTAAGCCCATATATGACAAACCCACAGCCAACATCATACTCAATGGGCAAAAACTGAGCACCATCCCCCTGAGAACAGGAACACAACAAGGATTCCCACTATCTCCACTCTTACTCAACCTAGTACTGGAGGTTTTGGCCAGAGCAGTTAGGCAAGAGAAAGGAATAAAAGGAATCCAAATAGGGAGTGACAAAGTGAAACTCTCACTGTTTGCAGACGACATTGTCTTACATATAGAAAACCCCCAAAAATCCATCAGAAAACTAATATAAATAATTAACTACAGTAAAGTTGCAGGGTACAGAATCAACTTACAAAAATCAGTTTCTAGAACAAAGCTGGAGGTGTTACAATCCCTGACTTCAAAATGTACTACAAAGCCATAGTGACCAAAACAGCATGGTACTGGTACAAAAACAGGCACACAGGTCAATGGAATAGAACTGAAAGCCCAGAAATAAAATCACACATCTACGGACAACTAATCTTTAACACAGGTGCCAGAACATACAGTGGAAAAAAGATAGTCTCTTCAATAAATGGTGGTGGCAAAACTGGACAGCCACATGCAAAGAATGAAGGTAGACCACTATCTCACGCCATACACAAAAATAAACTCAAAATGGATAAAAGAGTTGATGATATGTCCTGAAACTATAAAACTCCTGGAAGATTATATCAGTAGTACATTCTTTGACTTCAAACTAAAAAGGATGTTTTCAAACATCATGGCCTCTCAGACAAGGGAAACAAAAGACAAATAAACAAGTGGGAATTCAGACTAAAGAGCTTCTGCAAGTCAAAGGAAATCGGATCAAAACAAAGAGACAACCCACCAACTGGGAGAAAATATTTGCAAATCATATCTGACAAGGGGTTAATCTCCATAACATATAAGGATCTCACACAAATGAACAATTAGAAAGCAAACAATCCAATCAAAAAGTGGGCAGAGGAGATGAACAGACATTTTTCCAAAGAAGATACACAGATTGCCAATAAACACATGAAAAGATGTTCAACATCACTAATAATCAGGGAAATGCAAATCAAAAGTACATTAAGATACCACCTTATGTCTGTTAAAATGGCTATAGTCATTAACACTAAAAATAACAAATGTTGGAGAGGGTGTGAAGAGACAGGAACTCTCACACACTGCTGGTGGGAATGCAAATTGGTGCAGTCACTACGGAAAATAGTATGGAGATTCCTCAAAAAAGTAAAAATAGAGCTGCCATATGACCCAGCTATCCTGCTACTGGGTATCTCCCCAAACAATTTGAAATCAACAATCCAAAGTAACATATGCACCCCTATGTTCATTGCAGCACTATTCACAATAGCCAAGACATGGGAGCAACCTAAGTGCCCATCGACCAATGAATGGATAAAGAGGACTTTGTATATATATACAATGGAATACTACTCAGCCATAAAAAAGACAAATTCATCCCATTTGCAATAACATGGAAGGACCTAGAGGGAATTATACTAAGCAAAATAAGCCAGTCTGGGAAAGACAAACACCAGATGATTTCACTCATATGTGGAATATAAACAAGTACTTGGACAAAGAAAATGGTTCAGTGGTTACCAGGGGAAGGGGGATGGGGGGTAGGCACAGGGGGTGAAGGGGAGCATTTATGTGGTGACAGTCAAGAAATAATGTGTAACTGAAATCTCACATTGATGTAAACTACTATGAACCCAATTTAAAAAAAAAAAAGATATCTTGTAAGCCAAGTCTTGTGGTGATGAACTCCCTCAGCATTTATTTATCTGGGAAAGGCTTTACTTCCCTTCATATTTGACAGATAGATTTGCTGGATAGAGTATACTTGGCTGACAGATTTTATCTTTCAATATGTTAATTACATGATTCCACTCTCTCCTGGCCTGTAGAGTTTCTCCCGAGAAACCCGTTGATAGCCTAATGGGAATTCCTTTGTAAGTTATTATTTTCTTCCCTCTGTCCACTCTTAATATTCTTTCTTTGCCATTGACTTTTTATGGTTTTAATATAATGTGCCTTGGAGAAGGTATTTTTGCAATGGGATAATTAGATGTTCTATTAGCTTCATGTATTTGCATATCTAGTTCTTTCCCCAGGTTTGGGAAGTTCTCAGCTTTTATTTCTTTAAAGAAGCTCTCTACTCCTTTTTCCCTCTTTTCTCCTTCTGGGGTACCCATTATTGTTGTTTCTTTTCCTCTTTCAGTCTGATGTGTCTTGTAGAGTTTCTCCATTTTTTAAAATTTTAGTTCTCTCTTCTCTTCCACTTGAATCATTTCTAGATTTCTATCTTCAAGCCCACTAGTTCTCTCTTCCATCTTGTCTGCTCTATTTCCAATGCTTTCTACTTTACTCTTTGTCTCATTTATGTGTTCTTCTGTTTAGTTCAGAATTTCTAATGGGTTCTTTTTTAGTTTCAATCTCTTTTGTGAAGTACTCCTTCTGTTCATTAGTTTTATTCCTGAGCTCATTAAACTGTTTTCTGAGTTTTCTTGTAACTCATTGAGTTTATTCATGGCAGTTATTTTGAGTTCTCTGTCAGTTAGAAAGTAATCTTCTGTGACTTCAAGTTTGGTTTCTGAAGCATTGTCGTCTTCCTTTTGTGCTACTGTGTGACTGTAGTTCTTCATGGTGCTTGATGAGTTGTTCTTCTGCTGGTGCAATTGTAGTAGCAGACACCTTTCTTATTTCAGTAAGGCTTTGTTTCCTTTTATTATGAGCCACTTGCAATTGTATTTGAGGACACTGCCTTTGTTAGAGGTGTTGTCAGTGTCTGCATTGTGCTTCTTGTGCCTCTGAGACTGCTGGTACCTTGCTGCTTATGATATTACTGCAGTTGTGAATATCGCCACCAGGGCTGGAGAGCATCTCTGCTGCTACTATGGTTGCCTGGGTTGTAGGTTCACCCACTGCAGTGGGGGACAAGGGGGAATGGGACAGGAATTGAGATCATGAGTACCTCCATCATGTCCTGGTTTGTTGGGTCTGCAGGCACTGCTGAGACAGGTAGGGGGCCAAAGTTGCAGGTGCCACTGCAGGTACTGTCATGGGCTCCACTGTCAGTGTTGGCTGGCTCTCCATGGACTTGGGTGCTGCTGCAATATATTCCACTTACACTGCTGCTTCTGGGTTTTCTTGGGGTGTTGGCATCACCGTTGCCAGGGGCATTGGATTCATGGGTGTCACTGCCTCTGCCAGGTGGGCCAGGTTCATGAGCAACACTGGCTCCACCACAGGGAAAGGGGTACGTGGGTTTCAAGTGCTGCTGGGGTTCCTTAAACCTCTGGTCTCATGCACTGGCATGGTTCTTGGATCCTGAAATCATGGGCACTGACACCACTGGCAGGGGCCAAGGGTCTTGTATGCAGCCCCTGCTGGAATGGCCATTGTCAGACTTTCTGCCATCAGGGAGAGAGGGAAGGGACTCTGTCATGGGCCCTGTCTGTGCCCTTGTTGCTGGGGAACTGAGGTCAAAGTCACCACCATCAGACAAGTGGTAGGGGGCTGAGTCACAGGTACTATTGTGGTTCCTTGAGCCTCTAGTCATGGGCCCAGCAGCATTTCCTGGTGCCTCTGGGAGTGTGGGCTGCCTGTATTCCTAGAGCCTCTGTTTTCAGGCATTACTAGAGTTCCTGGGGCCTCTGGTTGCAGGTGTGGCTGAAGTTCCTTGAACCTCAATGTCAAAAGCTGCTGCTGCTTCTCCCCTGGTTCTGCTGCCTCCAGGAGGTTCAGTCCACCCACTTTCAGACGTATAGATGTAGAGATCTCTCAGGCATTCTGCTGTGCTGTGCGGAGAGTCCCTTTTTGGTCAATGTATGTCCTACTGGTTATAAGTTAGAGGTAAGAGACAAAAGGAACAACCTACTCTGTCATGATGCTGTTGTCACTCATGATGCTCATTCTTGATGAACAAGCCCCACTTTCAACTCAACAAAGAAAAGCAAAAAAATACTTATTTTTTATCTATCCTTACCAATTGTTCCCCCTTTAGGATATTTATAATTTGAAATGCTTCATTATTCCAACATTCAACACTGTTAATTAAGAAACAGAAGCATGGAGAGAGGTTAAGAATATAATTAGGTGTAAACTGGGCTAAGAGTATGGGTTATTTCAAAATAAAATTTGCCATACACTTTTTTAGGGAAATAAATAGTTTTCCAAGTTGTTGGAATGGCCAAATATTTAACAAATGACTCAGAGAAATAGAAAATATTATCAACCCCAGAAAAGAATTCCTCAGGGCTTTGGTACAATTACGGACATCTTTGTAGTCAGCAAAACTGGTGACGAAACAAGCTTTTCTCAGAATTTAACACCAAACGTACAGTGACCAGATACTCTATTCTTTGTAAAATTCCCAGATTAATTTGGCTATGGTGTATTTTTATGTTTAATATGCTCTATACATCATTTTAATAAAGTTATCATTATTCCTTCTTTCCTTGTTCCTAGTAAGTATGAGATTTTTGCCTTCATTTTGTTTGAAGCAGGATTTTCACATACCCTCAACTCCACTGGGGATCTTTCCAATTTTTCAAAGAAATAGGTTTTTGACACTCTCTTTTATCAATCCAGTGGGACCTGTAGTTCAAATATTACTGTAGCTCTTTTATTGCAGTTAAAATCATTCAGAGAAGACCAAGGTACATGATCAAATGCAATTCCTCCTAAGGGCATCACAGTACAACAAATGTATTTGTTTTCTGGGTTTGTGACAGGTAGCGCACTCTGTTTATAAATACAGATTGCAGCATAGGTATTAGTGACACTGTCAAATCACATCACACAGTTTCCACTGAATAATTTTAGGGTGTCTGATTCTCATTCTTTCTCTGTCAGATTTTATAAGCTGAAGATGATCAGCTTTGTTACACTGAAATAAAACTCACAGCAAAATATGAATTCCACCCACCCCTTCAACATGTCCATCTCTGTTTAGTCTGGGTACCTGAAGTGACAGAAAGGCAGAGATTTCCTTTCACCTTCAAAGAAAAAATACTGCATCTTTTCTTCTCTCCTTTTTTTGTATGTGTCCCCTATAGTAGTTGAGTCCCCTATCTCCAAACACTAACCAATTTACTATCTTCTCTAAAGTGTTATGGCAAATTAGGCACAGCTGAAATTAATGGAAATTCTCTCCTGCAGCGTTTCTCAGGGTTTGATTCTCCACACATGGAATTTGCCAGGAACTCTCAATTATGGTTTGGGCTCTGCTGGAGGGTGTGACTCCCTATGGGGAGAATCTCTTGCAACAGGGATGATGAAGACCCTCCCTGTTGGACTGGTTCTAAGTCAGTCAGAGGATAAATAGATGACAAGGTCTCGAGAGGCTCAGTCCAGATCCAGAGGAGGGATGTAGCAGCCAGTGCCATCTCTTAATTAGAAACAGGTGAACTGAATCTTTCACCAACAGCTCAATTTCTGCTCTTTACATTTTAGTGGTATGTCAGTATTTGACAATTAGATGAAAAGTGCAGCTATATAACTATAATAGAAAGGAAGGTGAAGTGAGGAAAAAAGTGATTCCTAGGAATAAAGTCCTGGACTCAAAAACACGTATAATGGAATCCCATTATGAATTCATATAAGTTATTAATCTGTAAGAAGGAAATAGATTACCCATAATTATACTAAATAAGCAGATTCCATAGACAATGAATGCATTGAAGCCTGAAAAGGTTGTTGGCAAAATTCATAGAAAGAATATACAATGCTTTTACTTGTTCTGACAAAGATATAGTTATATAACAGAGTGGTTAAGCATGTCAACTTTGGAGCCAGGCAGCCTAGGTGCAAGTCCTGACTCTTCTACTTACTAGTTGTGTGATCTTGGACATGTCACTCAACCTTTGCGGCCCTCGAAGTTCTCATTTGCAAAATTGGAAATATGCTTGCCTCATGGAGTTGCTGTAAGTAATAAGTGAATTTTAATAGATTAAAGCGCTTATAACACTGCTTGGCATAAGGTGAAGTGTGATATGTGTTAGCTATCATTTTTTGTTATTACTATATCTTTATATTAATTATATTAGCCATCATATGACATGGCTGATCACTTCCTCTTAGAAAACTTATTTTCATTTGGCATCTGAATCATCACAGTTCTTAATTCTCCTATTTCATTGACTGTTCTATTTCCGTATCCTTTACTGGATCTTCTTCATCTTGTTGCAGTGCCTCTAACATCAGATTCCCTAGGGCCTCCAAATTTTAGGTTTGCCTCAGGAAACATTCCTTGGACCTCTTTCCTATCTATAGTTACTCTCTCGGTGATGTCACATAGACTCATGGCTTTAAATTCCCTCTATATGCTGACAGTTCCCAAACATATATTGACAGTCCATCCATATTTCCTAGACTTCGGACAATTGCTTATTTCAACATCCTATTTGAATCTATATGAGATAGGAGCGAAAACAGGTTTTGGGGGGACCTAAAAATTATAGAATTTGGGAGACTTTAAGAAAAATAATACAATATTATGAATACATAATTTGGCATAAAAGTGATTTTTCCCTCATATGGCTTGTAGAGATCCACATCAGTTTCTTCTGAGATGTCGTTTGGCATTTTACCATAGATACTCGTTGTGTAATTCTTCCTGTTGTCAGCCTGACTTTCTCTCCTCACTTAGAACACTCTGCAACCTCCAAAAACTCCAGCATTCATTCAAATCTGTCCAAGAGAGGTGCTGGGGCTTATCCCTTATTAGCTACGTAGTAAATCTGCCTCAGTAAGGGGGCATTTGAATTGATTCTAATATATTCCTCCCTCCTCTTGTTTAGAGAAATTGGAAAACTAAAAAATACATTACTGAGACTGCTTTGAAGAAATAATTCTGAATATGATTTTTTTTGACAATTACATGTACTTGTGCAAGACTTGGAAGAAGGAAGTGGCATGTAGATCATTTTCCTGGGGGCCCTTGCTGTTGCTTCTAGCAATTAAGGTCACAATAACATGAGGCCTTCCTGTAGTGCTTTCCAATGTCCACTCTTCAGCATTGTGGGTGAGAAGAAACAGTGGTCATAGCAGGGAATTTTTTATTTGACTTTCAATCCCTGGACAACAGCTCCATGTATCTCTTCTTCAGCTTCCTGGTGAGTAGGGGAAGTCAATGTAATGATATAGCAAGAGCTATTGTTGATATCTGAACTCTGGGTCCAGAAAATTATCTCTGAAAAATGACCTGGGATAGTGGGGCAACAGAAGGACTTCAGACACATTTGTTGGATGTGAGTGTAGAGAGTTTGTTCTAGATGGAACCAGTAAAGAATGCAAGACACCAGAAAATAAGTGTAGATGGAAAGGGCCTAGTGAGCCAAGTAAAATTCTTATGTCTCAACATTCCAAAGGAGGAACAGGAATATTCCATTTGCCTGAGTGTGACATGAAGGGATCTGAGAAAACCCACTGTCTTTCCCACAGCCTAGCATGAACCAACTATAGCAAAAATTACTCCCATTCTTAAGAGAAGCCTATAAGTAGTTGAAAGAGAGTGCCAAATCCAAAGGGGTCTTATGGTTGCAAATAAGAGATAATTTAGCAGTGAACTGCATAGACCACATAAGAATGAGGAGAACTCAGCAGACACCAGTGTGGAAAGATGATGCCCCAGACAAAATATCTCCCTGTAATTTTGCTAGGTGTTACTAGGAAGAAATAAAAAAGCACATCCACAGAAAGACTTGCAAAAGATGTTCTAAACAGCTTTGCTCATAATAGCTAAAACCTGGAAAAAACTTAACTGTCTTAGAATAATGGATAAACAATGCTTTATGTTCTTGCTATGCGTTAAAAAGTTCTCAGCTGGGACAGTGTTGTCCACATGGGGGAAATCAGTAAACTACAGAGACATTTTTTACTGTCATGATTGGGGTGGATAGCAGTATTAGCATCTAGTAACCCAAGGCCAGAGATACCGTTAAGCATCCTACACTGCACAGGACGCCTCCTTTACAACAAAGGATTACCCAGTACAAACTGCCAATTGTCTCGAGTTTGGGAAACCTTGTACATGAAGGGCACTAGGAATCTGAATATCAGGAACTGGAAATGACTATCTCATAAACACAGATATTTAAGGTATCAATTCTTAAAGGGTTCCAATTTTATTAAGTAGGTGATCAAGCTTCTTCTGTTTACTTTGAGCTATAAAGTTATTTTCTGCTTTTTTTGGGGGGAAATGACGGATTCACCAAATTGTCTCTTGAGAAAATAGATTTTCTTCCTTGATGGAAAAACAAATCCTTTCCAACCACTAAACATTTGACTCATCTTCTCATTATATAACTAGCCCCATTATACATAACTGGAATTCCAAGCAGTCAATTTGTGTGCTTCTATTTTAAAATGAGCAAATATTTCTTGATAACTATGTATAGTGTGCCAAACAATAGAGAAAAATCAATGTGTCATTTTTACTTGGTAGCTTAGACTATTATTACATTATTTTTCCTCTTTATGTTTGTCTTGTCAATTCTAAATAACTTTCCAGTAGCTGTATTTTTTTCTTCTCTGTTAAGATAATAGTTTTCTCAAGCCAAGATGTTAAAATATATCTTACATTTGTGTCATTGGTGTCTAAAGTACTAAAATACAGGGACTAGTCGTAATTCAGCAATAACTTATATTTAATTGCAGAAGAAAATAAGGAGCTTATATTGTAAAAATATCTACCCAACAAAATGTTTGAATTGGAAAATCAGTTGACTAAACATCTATTTAGTATGTATAAAAATGTATAATGACATTCAAACAAAATGATAGTTGATAGCACTTCATGAAAATGACTTATCTTTTTAAATAATTCATTTTGTCATGCATTAGTGAGTTTGTGATCTCTGGATCCTTTTTTCTTAACTTACACATATTGAATGTCACTACATTGGTCTTGTGGCTATCAAGTATGAAAACATTACAGAGAGGAGAATCCTATGCACAGATCCTGTGCAATAGCTGCTTTCAAATATGGCCAATAGCTTTTACTTGAACAGGTGTTTAAACTTTTCTTACCGCCTTTGCCTCCAAATTTCTGCAAATACCTGCGTCATTTCCAGAACCCTTATTGTAACTATAAACATGTTCATTTAAAAAGCCCACTCTTCAAATAAGAAGTTATTTTTTTTTCCTTTTTCTCCCAAAAGCCCCCCGGTACATAGTTGTATATTCTTCGTTGTGGGTCCTTCTAGTTGTGGCATGTGGGACGCTGCCTCAGAGTAGTTTGATGAGCAGTGCCATGTCCGCGCCCAGGATCCGAACCAACAAACCACTTGGCCACCTGCACCGGAGTGTGCGAACTTAACCACTCCGCCCTGGGGCCAGCCCCAGGAAGTCATTTTTAAGTGTTAAAGGGCCACAGTAATTGGTCTAGCTTTAGTATTACAATATTAAAAATTATTATAATACTCTTGATGGAGACTTTTTTAATCCCCTGGAAAGGATTGCATTTTTCAAGTTAACAGCTAACATCTCTTTAAGGATGTATTTTGAAATAAAAATACTGAATCAATTGCAACTCTACACAAAGGTCAGTCCTATGCAACTTAACGTAATCAAAGATTGCTATCTCACAAATCAATAACACATTTTCTTAACAGAAAATGTGGACAAAAACTGCAATAAGCTAAGTTAAACACAATGTTCTTCTATGCTTTCAAATTGCCCTGTTCCAGCTATTAAAACAGATTTTTAGGAATAGAAATGTTGCAAATCGTTACACAGCATGAGCAACATTTTCAATGTTTCCTCCTTTCTTTCTCTTACTGTTCTAAATATTTAGACCTACAGCAATTCCTATTTTTTCTCAATAAATGATAAATATAAATTGTGGAATGTGTTGATGATCATTATATAAATTTGGAACGAAATTAGATTCCAATAATTGAATTACTCCAGGGAAAATTGGGAGCGGAAACAGGGACTGATATTTACCCCATGCCTAATACACGCCAGGGGTTTTGCAAACCATAATAACATGAATCAAAAGTGACAGCTTTGTAGCTGTATCATTATCCCCACGTTTAGAAATGAGAAGTCTGGGGTTCAGAGAAATTACATACTTTTCCCAATCCACACAGTTAGTAAAAACCTACTAAAGATTTTATTTACGTTTGTCTGACTCCAAAATCTGGCACTTTCTTTTTTTGTTTTCTTTGATGGAGACTTTTATCTATTTATTTTAAAACCACTTTATAGAGATATGATTGACATACAAAAAATTGTACATTTTTAATGTTTACAACTTGATGAGTTTGGAGATAAGTATACATCTGTGAAACCATCATTACAATCTATGCCGTAAACATATCCATAATTTTTAAGTTTTCCCTTGAGCTCTTTACTATTTTTATTACTTTTGTGATAAGAACACTTAACATAAGATGTATCCTCTTAACAAGATTTAAAGTATACAGTACAATATTGTTAACTATAAGCACTATAGTGTAAAGTAAATCTCTGGAACACATTCACATCTTGCATAAGTGAAACTTTGTACCCTTTGAATAATACCTCCCCATTCCCACCTCTCCCCAGGACCTAGCAACTACCATTCTACCCTCTGCCTCCATGAATTTGAATATTTTAGATTTATTGTATAAGTGGTATCATGTAGTCCAGAATATATAGGGAACTCCTACAACTCAACAGCAAAAATGAACAAATAAACAAATAAACCAATTTAAAAATGAGCAAAAGAACTGAATAGACATTTCTCCAGAGAAGACATACAAATGGCCAGCAAGTTAATGAAAAGGTTCTCGACATCAGTAACCATCAGGGACATGCAAATCAAAACCATAATAAGCTATCACCTCACACAAGATAGGATGGCTATTATCAAAAAAAATTTACAAATGTTGATGAGGATGTGGAGAAAAGGAAACTCTTGTACACTGTTGATGGGAATGTGAATTCATGCAACCACTATGGAAAACAGTGGAGAAGTTCCTTAGAAAATTAAAAATAGAGCTACTATATGATCCAGCAATCCCATTTATGGGGATTTATCCAAAGGAATGAAATCAGGACATCAAAGAGATATCTGCACCCACATGTTCATTGCAGCATTATTCATAATAGCAAAGACAGAGAAGCAAGCTAAATGTCCATCAATGCACAAATGGATAAAGAAAATTTGGTGTAAACATACTGTGGAATATTGGTCTTAAAAAAGGACAGAAATCCTGCCATTTGTGGCAATGTGGGTGAACATGGGGGGTATTATGTCAAACAAAATCTGACTCTTTTTGCTCATTAGAATATAGTACTTGATTCAGTATTAGAAGATAGTATTCATATTGATACTTATATTAGAAGTTGACCTCAGACTGGTGATAGCAGTAGCAGTACTGATACTTGACAAAAGAGAGAAAAAGGAGAAGGGAAAGAGACAAAACTAGAACTTATGAAGACTTTGCTATGTACTAAAGACTGAATGAATTACTTACTTTAATTCTCAAAACACTGACATGCAGTGGGTAGTGCTATTTTGCACATTTTAATACATGAAAAGCCTTAAGCGATTTAAATTAGTTATCCCAGGTAAATTATATAGTTCAGATTCATATTACAGGAATCTGATTTCATAACCCCTCTTGTTACCAGTCGGCTGATAACTTATTATGATTCATGATATCACAAACAAAAAATATATAATAAGTAACAATAATTCCCCTCTGACACAGAATGAGAGAAAAATTGCAATGGATAGGAAGGATCTTCAATGAACAAAAGCAAGATAAAAGATGACATATATAGTATAATCTTAACTGTATTCAAAATTATTACCAGAAAAGAGAACAAAGTAACACAAACTTACTGATTATTTTCCCTGTGTTGTGGAATTATTACTATTAATATTATTATCCTTTGCTTTTGCTTTTTGTATTTTCCAAAGTTTCATCAATTACAATGTATAATTTTAATATTTTCATCAGACAATAAAACAGTATTTTTAAGAGCTTTTTAAAGATTACGAAACTGAGGGAGAAAAACATATGATTTCTCCATATCAATCTTCTTTTTAGACTAAGAATAAAATCAAGATAACTATCATAAAAAAATTATTACTTCTATACTTTGAACAGGTAAACACATAATTCAGGTAGGAAAAGACTTCAGTAAGCTTTAAGGAGTACTTTCTATGAATGCTTACCAACTGAATGGAGTATTTTGTTGTTTTCATGTGGGCAGCAGCAAAACCATTATAGATTTTTTTTCATCTTTAATTTTCAATGTTACAGTTGGGAGGATTTTGCAATTTGTCCTGCTGTGTATAAAAACTGTGGCTTTCCCATTGAAATTTACAATCAACATATTCCATAAAGTTCTTATTGTGCAAAGAAATAGCTGAAGACAAGTGGCAATAGTATCCTTTGAGCTGACAGGTCAAATTCTTCATAATAAGAATGTTCACCAGGATGGAATAATTTAAACAAAACATAGATTGGAGGATTATTAATAAAGAAGAATTGAATGAGGTTTTATTCCATTTATATTTTAGTTTCAGTCAGTGACCATATAACACAATAAATGAAGTCTGCCAATAGAGAAGTGAAAGAAAGACCCTACCTTTAAGAAGCACAATTGAAAGATAACATGATATAATTTGGATGACAAGATTTGTGGAGAAGCAGGTTAATTTTAACCTCGATTACACATTAATTTCTGTTCAAAACATAATCTTTCCATAAGTTAGAAACATTTCTGGATGGGCTGTTTTTATGACCGAATATCTTCAACATTGGAATCCAAAGAATTGTAAATCATAATTAAAAAGATAAAGCTATTTATAATTGTTGAAGAAGTCCTTCTTTGTTTAAAAATAGCTGACATCTCAAAGACTGAAATCTGAGACTTAACTTTTTTGGGCATCTAATTTATGAAGTAATTCTTCTTTGCTAATCTTTAGAAATGTTGAGACTTTTGGCTATTCAGGGAAGCAATATGAAAACTAGGATGGAAATAACATGTTGAGGAAATAAGTGGCAGACATACTGAATAGATTGTTCAATCACTATGGCCCTCTCTGCACGCACGTCATATCACTTTACTTTCAATTAAGATTTAAATAAGGAAAAATTTACTATATTAAAAATATGATTTATCCACTTTAACGATATCATCGTTTTCATTAAAGTTGATAATTCTTATTAATACTTTTATTATAAAATAATTTATCCACAAAGAGCCATGCAAACAGCAGCTAGCTGAGTTGAGCTGTCAAATTCAAGAAACAAGAAAACATATTTAAATCATTAAAGCTTGAGAATCTATTACTTGCATAACATATGTTATCTCACCCCAAACTCTACATAACCTCATTGGGAAACAAAAAAATATTATAGTGCAATAAAACCATTTTGTATTGCAAAATATTATCTCTTTTTTTATATTTATGATGTGACTTCTCAGTAAATTACACAATTTGGCTGGAATTTTATGCAAGTTCATTTAATGTTTTAAACTCAGTCTTATAACTTTGATGAAATTCTCTTCAACAGATTTCTAAAATAAAGGCTTTAACTTAACCTGGAAACATTCTAAATTGATTAATTAGATCCCAGAATTAAGAGAACATTGCAGAAGATAGGAGAAAAAATGACAACTGTTTTCAAAGATGAAGTACAATGATAAAGATAAAAAATTAACAACGTGGATGGACCTTTAGGGTATTATGCTGAGTGAAATGAGTCAGAGGGAGAAAGTCAAATACCATATGATCTCACTCATAAGTAGAAGATAAAAACGACAAAAAAGAAATCACATAGCATTGGAGATTGGACTGGTGGTTACCATTGGGGAAGGCGGAGGGCAAAAGGGGTGATTAGGGACACATGTGAGGGGATGCACTATAATTAGTGTTCGGGTGGTGAACATGATGTAATGTATTCAGAATTTGAAATATGATGTACATCCGAAAAAAATAAAAATTAAAAAAAATGAGGTATCAAATTCGCCTTCCATTAGGCTATCTACTGCCCTAAATTTTCCACTAAAGTTAGTAACTACAAAGCTATGAAAGAGCATTCTTTGCCCACTTGCCACTTCCTAAACTTCGTCTCCACTATCTTCATCATTCTCTTTCCCTTAGAAATTTGCAACTTGGAAAAATCTAGATCTCACTAGTTATTACAACAATATCACAAGACTATTTGCAACAGTAATGACAACTAGTATACTACAACAATAGAGCTATTGCATATCGTATTTTTATTGATGCAAAAGTGTTTTTTAGAGTGATAATAATCATCAAATAGAGACAAGGAATCCTGCTTAAATTTCTCTCTGAAAAAACTTCTATGAAATAACTTCTTAAAAGGATGAAGGAAAGCAGAAATATTTGCAGGGTCTGATTCACATTATGTCCCTGAGTGGCAGCAATGACTTTTTCTAGTGTGTGTGACATAATAACAGTAACAAAAGTATAGCATTGAAAAAAGGATGTTAGGAGGAAACATTGTGTCAATAATTTTAAAGCCTTTGCTTTCTGAAAAGTAATCTAACTTTTTTTTTCTGTTGGACCAGTATTTTAGGTCCCTTTCCAGCTTGTCTGCCTGGCTTTTTTCTAGGCCAATATTCTAATTGGATGGGTCAATGCTCTGTTAATTTCTTTTATTTTAAAAAACATTATGAGATTTTAACTTTTGACCTCTTTAATGGGATCTTTGTCAATTCAAATTGTGGGCCCTTTGGCACTCAACAGTTTCCATCAGATATTGAGTTTAAAACTACTCTGCCACATTTCAAAATATGCGTGCCAAGGAAAATACTGCAGGGATCCAGCTAAGGCTGTAGAGTTTAGATCAATTCTTTATAACAACAAAGCCCAAACTCTGTTGTCATATAATGATGAGTCGTGCACTTGGGGCAACCCAAAGTTTAGATAGTTATAGCTATTGTATATTGTATTTTAATTGATGCCAAAGGTTTTTTTAGAGTGGTAATAATCACCAAATTGAGATGAGGAATCCTTAAACTTTTCTATGAAAAAAGTTCTAGGTAACGATTTTCAAAGATGAAGAAGGAAAGCAGAAATATTTGCAGGATCTGATTTACCTTATGTCCCTGAGCGACAACAACGATTTTTTCGAGTACGTTTAACGTAATAATACGAACAAAAATATAGCATTAAAAAAAGCATGCTGGGGGCCGGCCCGGTGGTGCAGTGGTTAAGTTCACACATTCAGCTTCTCAGCGGCCTGGAGTTCACCACTTCAAATCCCGGGTGCGGACATGGCACTGCTTGGCACGCCATGCTGTGGTAGGCATCCCACATATAAAGTAGAGGAAGATGGGCACAGATGTTAGCTCAGGGCCAGTCTTCCTCAGCAAAAAAGAGGAGGACTGCCAGTAGTTAGCTCAGGGCTAATCTTCCTCAAAAAAAAAAAAAAAAAGGATGCTGAGAGGAAAAAGCTTACCAATTTTTGCTGATATTTTATCTCATCTAATACATATTTGAATTATATTTAATTTTTTAAATCATTTCTTTGAGGCTTATACCATTATTTTTAAATATCTTGGAATAAATTGAATTACAAAGGAAGTTAATGTAAATTTCTTATTGAATTAAATATGGATGATGTTTTCTTTCTTCTTTAAGTATTAGCACTGTTAGACAGGAAAAAAAAAGCCCTTCAGAGAAAAATAATATTCAGAAACAAATACTCAGAGGAAAGTAAATCTAGCAAAGAAGTATTTTAATATGTAAAGTTGATATGATAATATTCAAGAAGAATATGAAATAATTCAATACGATTATGAATATGGTAGAAGAATATCAAGAATAAACATTTAATAAGATGATTTTTTTTTGCTGAGAAAGATTAGCCCTAAGCTAACATCTGTTGCCAATCTTTCTCTATTTTTGCTTGAGGAAGATTAGCCCTGAGATAACATCTGTGCCAATCTTCCTCCACTTTCTATGTGGGTCACCTCCACAGCATGGCTGATGAGCAGTGTAGGTTTGTGCCCATCATCCTAACTCATGAACACAGGCCTCTGAAGTGGAGCATGCCAAACCTAACCACTATGCCATGGGGCTTTCCCTGGAAATATGTCTTTCTTAACAGGAGAACTTATATACTTTTGTTTATACGTATTCTAAAAAGATTAACCTGAGATATTTTTATCCATTTGTAGGTGGTTCTATTATATCCATTTATAGCTGAATAAACAGGAGCACAGGAAGCTTAAGTAACTTGTCTGAGGTCATGCAGCTGACAAAGGGTGGCACAGGTCACAGGGTGCCTGATTACTGAGAATGCTTTCATCCACTGAACTGTGTTGCTTCCTTGTATGGTTCCCAGACCCAACATTTTATCAACTCTGAAGAGTTGTTCCAAGTTTTTTGTCAAGTATGTTAATGTGAACAAGTGCTTGCTTTTTACATGTATACATGTATCATTTCAATAACACTTCATCATTTCAAATAATATTAGAATATTGATATATTTTAGCCAAGGGTAAAATGATGACTCAGTTATAGAAAATATAAGTAATGGAAAACAGAATAAAGAAGGAACACTGTAAAGAAATAAATATTCTAGAATTAGAGAACAAGGTATGATGCAATATATGATAATAAAGGAAGAAATAAAAGAAAATTTTCCTTAATGTCTCACTGTCTAAATAATAAGCAAAATCTATAAAATTCAACCTCTCTCAAGATATATCCTGATATTTTAAGTGAATTTTGAGAACAAGTAATGTGGCTAAAGCATATGAAGGGAAGATTAAAAAGATTTTCATAATGGAGTAGGGTGGGAGCTTAACATTAGTTCCAAGTAATAAAAAATATTACTGAATAAACATTGTTTCAAGGAAAAAGTATTTCAATTCAAGAATCTTAGCCGAGTAGACTATTATCCCCATGTAAGGGCAAAAGAGATAAAACATCAGATAAATAAGGATGGAGGAAATAAAACATCCATAAGATCTCGTGAAAAATTAGTCAAAACTTAATCTACTGGGGCCAGCCCAGTGGTGCAGCAGTTAAGTTTTCAGGTTCCTCTTCAGCGGCCTGGCCTGGGGTTTGCCAGTTCGGATCCCGGGTGTGGACATGGCACCATTTGTCAAGCCATGCTGTGGCAGGCCTCTCACATATAAAGTAGAGGAAGATGGGCACGGATGTTAGCTCAGGGCCAGTCTTCCTCAGCAAAAAGAGGAGGATTGGCAGCAGATGTTAGCTGAGAGCTAATATTCCTCAAAAAAGAAAAAAACTTAATCTGCCAAGAAATCATTTATTTTATTTCTTAAACCATTAAGAATGAAAAAAATAAGAGAAAGAGAATAGTGAAACCATGAAAACTTATGTTTAATAATAAATAATTGTTACTAGCATCATAATGAAAGTACAGGTAAGAATCATAAGTCATAAAAAGGAAACGAACATAACCTACAATTAATGACGTATATCTGAAATTACATGTTACAATCACAACAATTGAATGAATGATGAGGTAGAAAAAATAAAGTAAATGTATCAAGTTATTGCTTTGACATTATTAGCAGGGAAAATTTATGTGTGTGTGTATGTGTTTAAAATGAAAATAGCAGATGTATCTTAAATATCTTAAGAAGAAAAGTAGAAATTCATCAAATATAGCAAAATCCAGCATGGGAAAAGAGATAAAACCAATTTGGCATAAAAACATGACAAGCACAAAATGGATGCGAGAAGTAAGTCCCAACTTACAATTTATCATAATTAATATGAATGAGTTAAACCAACGTACTGAAACAGAAAGATTTGGGGATTACATCAAAATATGTGACAAAGTCAAATGTCTGAAATAAAAAATATAGAAAACTTTAAAATATAACCAAAGAGACAGGGTGGCAGTACTAATAAAAGAAAAGGCAGTAATTATGGGAAAATTAACAAGATATCATTAAATTAGGGTAAAATAAAATATAATGAAGAAAAGAGTCATAATTGCTCTTGTCTAATTACCAAATAAGATAGCATTACACATATAATGAAAAATTGGTGAAATTTACAAAGATAATCTAAAAACAACATGATGGCATCTCTTGTCCTAGCAATTTTAATTGTCTTTGTCAATGAGAAATTTTTTCCAATTTTCCTTTAACATATAAGCCTTATCTTTATCTTTTGAATACACTTCAAAAGTATTTGGATCTAGGCTTCTTCATTTCATAAGAGAAGATATAACAGTTAGGGTTGTAGCTATGAGAAAGGATCCTTCAAGTGATCCCTATAATATCTTTTTCCTTTGTTAACTTTTGTTGAGTACCATCACAGGTAAAAACTTAAATATTTGTCTCTTTCCCAAGCAATCTGGATATTTATTTTTTCAAATATATGACTTTATTTTTCCTATCATATTAATTTTGATTCAGCCTCATTTGATCTTGAACATTATCCAAGTAGACTAGGATTTTCTTAAATTGTCATTTCCTATTCCATGCATTCCACTCATCTTATGGAAAATGATTCATTGTTTATTTAAAATATCCCCTTGAGAGTGGCTGGCCCAGTGGTGTAGTGGTTAAGTTCACATGCTCTGCTTCAGCGGCCCAGGGTTTGCAGGTTTGGATCCCAGGTATGGACCTACACATTACTCATCAAGCCATGCTGTGGCAGCATCCAACCTATAAAGTAGAGGATGATTGGCACAGATGTTAGCTCAGGGACAATCTTCTTCACACACAAATCCTCTTGTAACTTCCAATTCAAGTACGATAAATTAAATAATAGAAAGTCAACACTCTTGCTAGAAAAAAGTTAGATAAATTACAAAAAAAGATCACATATTTGAAGGCATTGGAGAACAATTCAGCCCAACACAGCTATCTCTAATTCAGTCCTATCACCTAACTGAAGAAAGAAGACATTTTATCTTGGAATACAACATCATCTGCAGCTTCTGTGATTAGTTTCTACAAATCAATGACAAAAAGTAAAACATTATTAGGCATGCTAAAAGATAAGGCAATATGACTGATAACCCAGAGAAAATAACAGACAATAGAAGCCAATGAAAAGATGATCCAGATATTGGAATTAACAGAAAAATTTTAAGCAACAATTAATATGTTCAAGAAAATGCAGGAAATGTAGGAAAAATGTAGATGAAATTATGGAAAATTTCATTGGAGAATTAAAATCTATAAGAGAATCAAATGGAAGTTCAGGAAGTGGAAAATCAAATATCTGCAATTAAGAATGTAATATATGGACTTAACAATAGATTTGATACAGCAGAAGATGGTGGTTGGTAAATGGAAGATAGGTGAATAAAAATAGTCAAATTGAAACATAGAAAAACAAAAGAATGTTAAGAGGTAGATAGAGCATATACTATACATGGGATGCACAGGAAAGGTCTAATGTATGTATGCCTTAGTCCCAGAGACAGAGGCAAATGGAGTTGAAGCAATATTTGAAAAAATATTTGCCAAGAATTTTCCAAGGCTAATGCAAGACATCAACCCACATATGCAAGTAAACTACAGTAGGACATATATAAAGAAAGTTATAAAAATATAAATGAAACCAAAGGCAAATACAAAGTCTTGAAAGTAGTTTGTGAATAAAGACACATTAATTTCAGAGGAGTGATGAGACTGAGACCTGACTTCTCAACAAAACTGATGCGAAGACAATGACAATGGAATAATATCTTTAAAGAGCTGAAAGAAAATAATTCTAACCTATAATTCTATACTCAAAAAAGTAATTTAAAATAGATTTGAAAAGATACATTGTATAACAATAAAAAAATTGAAGAAGATTCTCTTTATACACCCCTGCACTAAAAATAACATAAAATGAATTTCTTCAGTCAGAAGGGAAAATTTCAAGATGTAAACGTGGAAATACAGGAAAGAATAAATAACTCTGGAAAGGGATAAATATGGGTAAATATAAATGAGTATTTTCCATAGAAAAACAGTATTTGAAAAGACTTTTTTAACTGGAAAAACCACTTTTGTAATTTGAAATAAATGTGGAACTAAAGTGCGTGACAGTAACAATG
Organism: Equus asinus; assembly: GCF_041296235.1. Lineage (NCBI taxonomy): Eukaryota > Metazoa > Chordata > Mammalia > Perissodactyla > Equidae > Equus > Equus asinus. The sequence continues at coordinate 47,149,980 of NC_091793.1, read as the reverse complement.
CATAAGTCAGGAGGAAGAAATGGAATTAAAGTCCGTCAGTTAGCTACACGGCAGATTCCACATCTTGGAATATGATTACTTGATCACTCCCACTAGAAAATCATCCCCTACAGAGAATTCAACGAGAGAGCAAGAGTGTGCAGCTATTTCCATTCTGTACCAACACTGTCTCTTCAATTAATTAAGGAAACTAAGTGATTGGGAGACTTGCAGAAACTTAAGCTTCATTATTGTAAAGATGAAAAGACCCCAATTCCTACCACGGCCAGATGCCTTCCATAGTTCTGCTCCCTGAGTTACAAAGCTGCTCTGAAGAAAGGCCATGTTGAGTATTAGCAGGGGACCGTTACGTAAAATCTATTTCACTCCATATTCTTCATGGAACTACAACTGTGTTGCCTCAAACTAATTGATCAGTTCTTGTGATAGTTAGATTTATGTGCCAACTTGGCAAAATATATATAAAATTTCCTCTTTCTGTTCCTCTGGAGAATCCTGTGGCCACATGTTCCTATGTTATTTTCCTGATACATTTGATGTAAAGTAGAATATTTTCCTGTAAGTTTTCTAGTTAGTGAATGAGTTTTATTTTTATATTCAACTCAGACATTTCCACAGTTGTCTATTTGCTTTTTTGTAGGTGACAAATTGAAAATAAATTCAATTTGTATAAGTTCTCTGCATAGCTTAAGAATATATCACACAAATTTTTAGGGCATGGGCCGCTTAGCTGTTGCTTTAAGTAAATCCAGTGGGAGTCGTGGGCAACTCTGTGAGAAAATATTGGGCTAACCTCTGAAACTGTACCATACCTACCATTTAAGTAAAAGTTCCATTAGCTATTTTGATGAGCACTGTTGTCCAATGTTGAATGGACTTAATAAAAACTCGTGTTTCTAGTAGAATTGAATGACTTTTAAAGTTTCCATCCAAATAGAGACACTTAATTAATATGAATAGTACAGCATTCAGTATGATATAAAACACGGTTAGAATATAGCTATAATTGTTAACAGGAGAGATCTGCAACCCTATTGCCTCACTGAGAATGATGATACCTTCTTCTAAGACATGTGTTTTTAAATTCTATTGCTAAACTAAACATCTAAATTTATAATTATTTTATACACTTGGCATAGGTTAAATCTCAAGCTTAAAAGTGAAGTAGACGAATATTTTCAATTTCCTTTAGTAGTCCTCAGTGACACATAAACTCTTTTGAACATCAGAGAAATTGAATGGAAGGTAAATCAGCTAATTGACATAGTATCTCGTTTTCAATTTCAGTAACATGAGAATGCTTTGAAGACTTCTTAGAAAAGTGACCAATGATGTGTTCATGCTACGATTACACATATGTAAAATATTTCTCTTGCCCTCATAAGGAGAAAAAAAAGAACAGTTTCTCTCCTCAAGATATTACATACATTACCTTTATGCTAAATTAATGGAAAAGATACTATATAGAATATGTAAAAATATTTAAATTGAATATCTTTTATAGAACATGATAAATTTATCCCTAGCATCTGTCTAACACATTTATTCAGCTTGTTTTTGTTCAGAAGTGGTATTGTCTCATGGTGATAAATCTTATATAGAAAGCGATTCTCAAAAACAAATTTATTATATCACTGTTAATGTCTTCCTGACTTTACATTTCCTAAAACATATACAGTTCAGAAAAGCCTTATCCTGGGCTTTTCAATGATTACGCTTACTAGTTCTTTCTGATATTTTTTGTAAAGGATAATATCTCTACACCTGCTTTAACTGCACCCTCTGTATAAGAAATATGTTGTTTTTGAGGATAACATAACATTAGATTTAGCAATTTTGATTGGCACATCCCCCTCCTCCCAATTTGCTCTTCTGCTATTGTTTGTGCTATCTGAGTTTTAGTTAGTTACAAAACACTGTATAAAAGCTTTGTATAAAGTCATTCAAGTGGTGAGACTTTCAGTAAACACTATATGCTTCAGTCACAGTGACTGTATCTATTGGGGATAAAATTAGTTGTCTTTTAACCTCGTCTTGTTATGTAGTTACTAGAAACAGATGCCTTTACTTGAACACATCAGCTTGGTTTTAACAGTTAAAAAAACTCAAGTCCCCTAAGATACTGTAGCTTCAAACCACACCTTAATAAATGTGATTTTAATAGTATAGAAAATGTGACAAAAATCCTAATTTTTTAGGCACCTAAAAACCAGAAATGCAAAAGAAAAAAATGAATAATAGTTCTGGACTTGGAGGAATAAATAAGTAATCAATTATAAATTTGTGCCAAAAATTACAAGCTTCTCCTTTTATACAATCAATTGAACTACATTTATTTTCTAAAAAGTGGCTTTTTTTATGGGTGGGTAACAGTTATAAACTTGATTATTAATTTATGAGGTACTTTCCTTTTTCTTTACTTAATCAGAAAAGGAGCCAAGATTATTAGTCAACAGTCATGTGTCTATGCACACATAGTTTTATAATGTTCACATATCATGTAACCTTTGTGGCAAGAGAGTTCAGTATCATATTATAGCAAGAGATTCAGAGCAGGGGTCATAACTCACTTTGCAGTCCATTAGTCTCAGATAAAGCTTACAATAGCAGACATGATTACGTAAACAGTTCAGGAGTCTGTGGTGAGGGCATTATTCAGTTATCCAGTATAAGTAATCATAAAAGATATGCCACAGTTTATTACACTTGCATCAGCCAATAGGTCCTGAAGCAGCAGCAAAATTATTTCCCTTTGTACGTATACCCAACTCACCTTTATAAGTGGAGTCTTACGAAGACAAGAGTCACTGAGACTAAAACAGACCAAGGGAAAAACAAAAGAAAGATGACATAGATACATCCTGCTACGTGAATAGTAAGCTGTAATTTAAGGTCAGCACAAAACAGAGTTTGACTTTCTCCTTTCCCCTATGAAGAAGTAAGATGCCAAAACATCTTAGAACTTGGCTTTGATTCACCTGCAGGTGCGAAGAATTGAATGTGAGTCGTCATGGTGACTGAATAAATAAAAAAGTAAGGTGAAAAAAAGTATACCTTTGAGATTTAAGTTTTTACATCAGCCAAAATATACTGTAATATGTTTGAGAGCCTTTTTAAAAATCAGAATTAACCCAAAATCTTGCATGTGAAATTATTTGATTTTGCAAAGTAATAGCTTATATTTTTTGGTAAGTGGTCACGCAAAAGCTTTTATCTTTCTGAAGCCATGAGCTTTCTTATGTGCTTTAAATTGTATTTTCTGGAAAGCAATTAAATCTATGAGCTACATTCTTTTTCTAATTGACAGCTAAGGAATGATGATAGATATTCAGATATTTTCTCCAGAGAGAGCTTATAAATAGTGATTAAAATGAAATGACTGATCTGATAGAACATTATTTTTACAACCATTTAGTCGTCATGTTTTACCAAATATGAACACATCTAAATTTAAACCATTCTTTAAATGTTGTTTCAAGCATAGTCAACTTCTGATTGCCAGAAAATATAATATCTATAATACGGATTTTCCTAAACAGTTTACATTAAAGTGTGACTTTTCCTTGCTATTTAACTTCCTTCTGATGTTTCTCAATCCCCAGGGAATTTCTCATGGGATACAAACTTATTTTATTATCATTTAAAATTAATAATTTAGATAGTAAATTTGCCAATTATGAACAGTTCAGATAAGAGAATCCTACCCCACACTGAGCAAATGTTTAGAAACACAAAGAAGGCACTGTATGTAAACATAACTTTGTCATAGAGAGAAAATTAGCTTTACAGTTGCCTCTTTTTATTCAAAAATAGTGAAAAAATTTAGTTTTGATAGAATAATAATATAGGCAATAACAATAGTAAATCATTTAATTGCTATTCTTAATTATATTGGCTTTTTTTTTTTGGTGAGAAAGATTTGCCCTGAGCTAATAACTGTTGCCAATCTTCTTTTTGCTTGAGGAAGACTGTCTCAGAGCTAACATCTGTGCAATCTCCCTCTACTTTATATGTGGGATGCTGCATAGCATGAGTTGATGAGCAGTGTGCAAATCTGTGCCCAGGATACAAACCCAGGAACCCCAGGCCGCTGAAGTGGATTGTGTGAACTTAACCACTATGCCACTGGGCTGGCCACTTGAAATTTTTATCTAAGCTAAAGTCCTTGAGGCTGATTTCTAGCATCTTTCTGCTTAATATACCCTCTGTAGCAAGGTTTTTGATTACTAGGGTCCTCAAGCTGAAAGTTATGCAGTTAACCCTTGACCTGTCAGAATAAAATTTGCCTTTGCCTGTGGAGTAAGACCCTATAAGATTCAGTAGACAGTCCAAGGCCAAATATCTATGGAGAATAAAATGTAAAGCTGTTTACTTCTTTCTCAATCTTTGACATTCAAAGTCTACCACACAGTTGGAAGCAGGGAGACTACACAATCCATGCTTATTACAGTGTCATCAAATCACAAAGCCTTGTGTTGTGGCCACTAAGATTTACTCATTCCACATGTATTCTGTTTTCCCAAGTTCTACTCTTTACCTCTTCTTGAAAGTCTCAGCACAATCCCCAAATATTGACATTTTGAAGGAGTGCCAATGAGCCAAGTTTTAAACCAACTGAGAATGACATGAACTCAATGAACATACATGTGGGAGGTTCATTTTAAATTATGTGGTGGTCATAAAATTTAAAAATAATGTTTCTTTTTAGTAATATAAATAAAACAATGGTAATTAATGGCATAGCATGGAGTATAACAAAATGGGAGTGAAATAAATATCAATGTTGTGAGAAAATAGCAACAGGAGTAGAAGTAAAATGAAACTCATATTTAACAGGAGTGGAAAGAAATAAGAGTTAACAATTTTTGTTAAGATAGATGTGGTCAATTCAGTTGAAAACATATTAATTTGAGAGATTTCTCTCTGTTAGTGGCTGATTCATGCACTACATTCATCAAGAGTTTATTGATGACCTACTGTGGTCCAAATACTGTAATAGACACATTGCGGAAAAATTAAATCAGACACATTTTTTTCTTGAAGGTGCTTATAGAAAAAAAAGAAAATTAATAAGACAAGGAGAATGAATAAGAGATTATCACTATAGAATAATAATTGTTATATTAGAGAGTTAGTATGGAAATATACAAGGACAGTTTGCATAGACTAAAGGATGAGAAAAGTCTTTTGGGTGAGATTTTGCCTAAGGCCTTAAAGGGAGAGTGCCCTCATGTGAGAGAGAAACAGCTGATTCCTATTCATTATTTACTCTCCACATAGTCTACAGTAAGCACATATTCTGTCATCTTGCTTCCTCATCCCTCCACCTGCATGTTCTTTTGTTATGAACACATTGAGGGCTTATTGTTGTTGTGTTGTTTATTTGTTTGTATGCTTTTCCATCATAGTTAGTGTTTTATTGCTTAGAGTTACTTAAATGTAAGCGTTGTTAAATTGAACCATTATTCTCTGATTGGCAAGTATTAACAGTCTCTTTAATATGAGATATCATTTGTTAACAATTTCTTTAAAAGAACTAAAAATACTTTTACGCTTTTCATAGCCTCCAGAATACCTTAATTCAATACAAACTGGGACCTGTCCACCTGATGACCTCCTCTTTATCCAATCCCGTTTTCTATTAGATTGTTGCTGACAGAACACCTGGAGGAAAGTTAGAGTTAATATTCAGTGTGGGGGAGTCAAACTTCACTCAAGCTGTAGAATTATAGATTATGTTCCACATTCAGTTCCTTTCTTTTAACTGTTTGTTTTTTTAATATACCCACCTACTTAAATTTTTATATTTCTTACGGATTATGTTAAAATATTTTCTATTTTTTATTCTTTTAGTACTTTTGTTCTACACAAAATTCACTTTTTTACTATACGATTATTTATTGCTAGTTATTTCTCTTATGTTCTATGCACTACCTAAACTTTATGTTTAATAGTAGTAATTTTGAAATCAATTTTAATATCTAATTTTCATTACATTTCCATATTTCGTGGTTTTTCTAATGGGCTTAGCAAATCTTTACCCTCTTTCTATTCTTGTTATATTATTTTGCCCAGTTTGCCAGACTGTTTTAAAATACATTGAAGAAAATGCAACTTTTAGAGAAAAATCATTGGTATATTTGTGCCTTAATCAAGGAAGAGTTTTAATATTACTTAATGGTTAGTCATGAATTAGCCTTCATATTGTGTGTCACCCACACTTCAAAAAGGATAACATTATAAACTCAAAGATCCCTCTATTGAAGAATTTTCTTAAAAATCAGTTGTTTCACAGGCAAAAAGTTTTTCTAGTTATCAAATATACTCTAGTGGCAATCAGATAAATAGCTAAGATGTTACCTCCTGGCAATTCAAATTATTTAGTCCCTATATTAGAAGGTTCATGAACAAAATCTCATGGTCTCTACTCTATCCAAACAGTATTCCATAGATAATTGATTAAATAAATGCATTCATAATAACATTTGTATAGGAGCAGCGATTTCTTTTGTGGGGAATAACAGAGAAAAGTACAATATAATTTTTCAAACAATTTTAACTTAAAACAAAAAATTTCATGATAAAATCCTAAAGATTACTGACCTATCTATAAAAACTTAGTGGGGCGTTGGCCCAATGGCGCAGCGGTGAAGTTCACACGCTCCGCTTCTCAGCAGCCCGGGGTTCGCCAGTTTGGATCCCGGGTGTGGACATGGCGCCGCTTGGCACGCCATGCTGTGGTAGGAGTCCCACTTATAAAGTGGAGGAAGATGGGCACCGATGTTAGCTCAGGGCCAGGCTTCCTCAGCAAAAGGAGGAGGACTGCCAGTAGTTAGCTCAGGGCTAATCTTCCTCAAAAATAAACAAACAAATAAATAAATAAATAAAAATAAAAAATAAAAACTTAGTGGAAGTTATAACAAAGAATTTATTACCAAACTACTGGAATTCTTGTCATAGCCTGAATTGAATCCAGCTTCCTTGTTACTGTCTCTTCATAATTTTCAGGAGGAGTTTTTTGCATCTTTTGTTCTCACTAATGAGAGCTAAGAGGAAGTTGCTTAGACCTGAATTTATTCTCATGGAACTTTAAAGTTTTATTCTCAGATGTTGCATAAAATTCTTTACTTCTAAACAGAAAGCTACCATCACTCACAACCACAAACAGAACTATCATTAATAAGCCCAAACATGTTAAAAAATAAAGAATTCTCACAAGAAAAGGAAACCTGCGTTGTTTCTCAACTACACATCTCTGTTAAGAGGAAATGTTTTCTATTGAGTATGTGTTTGCATAGAGACTTAAAAAGTTAGAAAGAAATCATTGCAAAGAGTACCTGGCCAACAAAGTAATAAGATGGTGTAGGATTCACAGGTAATATTGAAGACTCAATTCATTAGGGTAAAAGATTGCTCTGTTGTAGGGTTTTTTTCTTTTTTTAGCAGCAATCTCCAGCTTTGGTATAAGTGCATAACAAGGATTTATATTTATACAGAGTTGTTTTGTTTCAAGATTGTGGAAAATAAAAGAAATGGGATGTGGTAATTAGAAGATCTGAAAGAAAACAGTTAAAAAGATGGAGCCTGGACTTTAAGAAAGATAAACTATGACAGAGAACGGTACTGGTTAGGGAGAAAATAGGAACATCCCTGGATTAAATGGCCCAAGGAAATACAAGAGGAATAGAAAGTAGTAGAACTCACTTAAACAAGACTCAAAGAAGCAGGAATTTTAATAAAGGAAAAGCCATTTTCTGGAAGCTGCCTGGGGGTTGAGGGTGAGAGAATGTTGGGCTACAGGAAATGGATATTCTCAAAGGAGACCTACTGGCAGTTAAGGGCAGGAGGTAGAAAGTTTATCAATCATGGAATAATTGGAGTTTGAGAGGACACAATGCGAAAATTTGAAGGAGAGAGGAAAGTGTCAATTTAAGTCACTAGGGGAAGCTTATAAGATTATGTGTTTACAGATAATCAATCAAGGTATAGATAATGTTATCATTTTAGGCATGGAATAAGGGAAATGGAATAACCCTTATGGTGGACTTTATTGACTGATGAGTTTCTACATATTAAATCACACTGGTCCCGGGGCTGGCCCCGTGGCCGAGTGGTTAAGTTCGCGCGCCCGGCTGCAGGCGGCCCAGTGTTTCGTCGGTTCGAATCCTTGGTGCGGACATGGCACTGCTCGTCAGACCACGCTGAGGCAGCGTCCCACATGCCACAACTAGAGGAACCCACAACGAAGAATACACAACTATGTACCGGGGGGCTTTGGGGAGAAAAAGGAAAAAATAAAATCTTTAAAAAAAAAAAATCACACTGGTCCCCAGTGTCACACTGAAAGTTGAAAATTAAATAAATGCCTTCTCAATAGGTCTAATGGCTGTGGTATGGTCATGATAAGTTACATACCAGGTGGCTGAGAGCAAATAATATTGTTCATCTGGCGCTTATTCCTTTCCGATAAAGCCCCTGAGGTGGGCACAGTGATGGACAGAGAAGCACATGAGGATTTGCAACTTGTGTCAAATCTCATCACATTTTGCATATGGCTTTCTCTGCTTTGCACTGCTCTAGAACGGTTTTTTTTGGAATGAAATTTCCAGGGACCAAATTTCTTCTTCCAAAATGTATTAGGATGGTGATACATATTTAAAGTATTTCTGGCAGCTATATTCTCTACTTTCAAGAAATTTGGATTTGGAAAAAGAAAAACTTTATTTCTATGGTTTTTTACTTGTCATATTATAAGGAGGGAAAAAAGGAAAGAAAGTGAATAGGGGCAACATTGACCTCTTTTATGTGGTTAAGCAACAGAACTCATGTAATAAATACATATTTCCTTAACTTGATTTAATTTTCAATAATGCTAATATATTATGCCATAGTGTTTCTATCTTTCTACAAGATGCATGCAGTTTATTTATATATCCAGACCAAATTTAACAACATTATGACCTCTGCCTTTTGTAGGTGCCCAATTATTGACAGAATTATTTCTGAAAATTTAAACAGTAGAACTAGAGAAGGCGTTGTAAATCTAAATGGACAAAGATTATTTCACCATTTGCCAATGTGTTAAAGATAGTTATATAAGGAGGACTTCTAGGGAATTTCTCTTGTAACTATAACCTAAAATTAATGTTCCCAAGGCACAATTCTAGGAAACTTTATTAATAGCAGCAATTTGATTATTTAATTGACAACCTCTCAGTGACTATTGCCAATCCTAAAGTGATTCCTTCAGATTATCTGGGAATTGACTTCTTAATTTCCATGCTCACCACAAATTTTTCCTAAACCTGTTTTTAAGTGATGAGATCCAGAACTTAAAAAGGCTAACCTAAATGTATATAGCCTTTGCTCTTTTAGTAATATTTAGCTGTGTACACAACCTTAAATGATTGTTCTTTTTCCACTAGACCACATTATTAATAGACTAAACCAGGTTCACCTCTCCTATGCTTAGGCTAAAGTGAGACTCACCCAAGTTATTGATTTAAAAAAATCTATCAAGGGGCTGGCCCCATGGCCAAGTAGTTAAGTTCGCACACTCCGCTGCAGGTGGCCCAGTGTTTCATCAGTTCGAAACCTGGGCACAGACATGGCACTGCTCATCAAACCACGCTGAGGTGGTGTCCCACATGCCACAACTAGAAGGACCCACAACTAAGAATATACAACTATGTACTGGGGGCCTTTGGGGAGAAAAAGGAAAAAAATAAAATCTTTAAAAAAAAATCTAGCGGCTGGCCCCGTGGCCGAGTGGTTAAGTTCGCGCGCTCCGCTGCAGGCGGCCCAGTGTTTCGTTGGTTCGAATCCTGGGCGCGGACATGTCACTGCTCATCAGACCACGCTGAGGCAGCGTCTCACATGCCACAACTAGAAGGACCCACAACGAAGAATATACAACTATGTACCAGGGGGCTTTGGGGAGAAAAAGGAAAAAATAAAATCTTAAAAAAAAAAATCTATCAAGAAGCCATTAAAAAAAGATATGGGAGAAAACACACACGCAGTGTCTCTTCTTCTGGCTGTATTTCTCACTTCATTCACCTTTCCACTATAACATAAAATTTGCTTATTTGCTCCTAAAAATTCCTATGCTTAGGATTGCCCGGCTATCACTAATTACTAACACTATTACTTCTACGGTGGTGTTTTGGAAACTAAGTCAATGGATTAGAGGATCATGACCCATTAGTGGGGTTGTGAAATCAATTTAGAGGTCAGAATTAAATAGAACAGAATTGAAAACATGAGTGCATCAAATACAACAAGGATAAGTATTATTTAATGAAACTTTAGTTTCAGTAACTATTATGAGCATGTGTTCGTGTGTTCATATGTGTATGTCTTTGTGTGTTTGCTCATTTGCCGTAAACTGTACTTGTGACTATGGTTCATATTCAAAAGCATTTGAAAACAATGTCCTAGAGAACACATACTCATCTGTCAAGACCTGATTTTTACAAAACCGTGACTATGAAGCTTCAGGTGCTACCATTCACCTCGGCTGGAAAGAATTGATTACACTATTTTGCACCACATTGTAGCCTATAATGCCATGGTGCCATTATTTATTTATATGCCCACATTTCTTTGATTGAACAGACTGATTTGTTAATTCATCTTCATAACCACCCATTTGATCTGTCTTGTTTTTAGGAGAGACTTAGTACATGTTTTTGAATAACTGTTTAAACCAATGTATAATTAATTAAAGCATGTTCAATTTTGAATAAATTAGTACTTCAAGGAGATATAGTTCATAACAAAATCAAATAACATTTTATTGTTATAACCTAGGCTTTGTTTACCTTTGGACATAGAAAGCACATTCGCTGGTGCTACCCTACCAAGTGACATTCCTAAAATGAATTCATGTTATTATTCAATTTAAAAAAAGCAAGTTAGGTGAAACAATATTAATTGTAATCACCTGGAAACTTTCCAGCTCCAATTAAACTACAGAATGAAGAAACGGCTCATTTGAAATGCAGATGTAACATATCTGTGCCACAGTGTCTACAAACAAGATTTAGCTACCCTGAAGAAGCCTTCATAATATCATTGCTAATATTTGCTCATGTCAGGGATCTGCTGTGTTTTCTCAAGAGGTCAGATGCTAACACTAGCAAAGCTGGTTGCCTAGGTACAACCATGCTCATTCAGCCCTCTTTAGGCCAACCACCGGTTAGAACTGGGAACAGAGAAAGAATGACTTTTCTTCTGACATTCCTAAAACTACTTTTATTTGAACTGCTTCATGGATGCTTTCTTTACTTTTATGCCATTAAATAATAATTAAAATTTTCATTAAATAAATACAAAAACAGAAGATGAATACATCTTGAAAATCCCTGCAGTGCATTGGATTAATTTACTGGTATTGTTTTGACTATCTCTTTATAACATGCCCAAACTCACATAGTGAAATTACTCTCTAATGATTACTGATGGATTTAGTAAATTTTATATAATATATTATATAAATTCTATATATCTATAATAGAAAATATAGCACTGTAAAATAATAAAATCACTTTTATCGTGAACAAATATATATATACTTAAAAATATTAAAAAATCAAGAAATAATTTCTCCTCTTTAGTATTAAATACTATTTTTTATTATTAAATATTAAAGGCTATTTTTCATAGAATGTCAAGAAGAAATTATATTCATTGTTTTGTAATTACTTATATGTAATTTCTAGCCTTACAATTAAAGAAAGAATTGAGCAAAAGTAATTACATTTTCCAAAATCGTCATTGAAGTAAATTTCACAGGAAAAAAATACTAAGTTCATTATTTAATTGCCTCTAAAGCTAATAAACCTTTATGGATTTACATATATTACTCATAATTTAAGATTGTTGGTCATATTTCTTATTACTAACATGTTATTGACAGTGAAAAGTGAATACCCCTTCACTAAAACAATTTCACAGGTATAACCAAGAAGCCATAATCAGGGAAAAAATTATTCTGATTTAATCTGGTTAGAAAATGGCTTAACACAATTAAAATTTATAGTCACAGTATTGTCTGGATAATTGAAAATAATCCTTTCCCAAGAGAAGATAGCATTTTGATGCGAAGTTGAGTTTTTTTTTAGAGCCTGTTTGTCTCTTTCTAAAACTAAAACATGGCTTTAATTGTTTTTATCCCTAGAAATATAAAATAGCATTTATTCATATATTTTCAGAACCAATGAAAATTTTAAAAATTCATCCTAAAGACAAAACAGAGATGTCCATCTCTCAGTCTTAGCTTTCAGCATACATAGAAAACAACAAACCAAGCATGTATGTAAACAATTGTTAATCTTCAAGAGTTAGTGAATAAATATTACAAAATTTAGCTAATAATATTTTTTATTTTAACTTGGCAACCAAAATTCTATTTATGCAAATATTTTATGATAGTTTCTATTAATCAATTCTAAAATAATCTGGTGAATCGTTTTGTGTTATTGTCAATAAATTCAAGTGGAATTTAGTTGAATTTGAGTTCAACTGAACTCAAAGAATTTCAGCAGCAAAGTGCAGCCAGATTGCTTTGTTATGTCAAGAATGACCAAACTTACCAACTAATACCATTCTTATCTTGATCATGTCCATGGCAAATGGTTAATGCTAAAGATCGGTTCTGCCACAATGTTTGGCCAAATCAACAGATGATGAATGAAATCATCTGAAGTAGTTCATTAAGCATAATCTAGCTTTACTTCTGAGATTAGAAAGTAATCATTTGCAAGTTACAAAAGGATAGCAACTCAATTTCTTACTGCCAGTTTTATTCTTAAAAATTCAGTTGTACTGTATCTAATTATTAGTTTTCTAATTCTTCCTTCTAACCAAGGAAGAAACTAACCAAATTGTAGAAGATTTTATTCTTGGCAAGTTTGATTGTAAAAAAGTGCAATCACTTCCCAAATGATAAATATTTCCGGAATTATCTTTTCTAGGAGGAGTCTTCTAAAAATTATGAAAACAAAAGAAGATGAAGATGTAATTATATAATCTCAGGATATGAAGCCAATAATGGAAACACAAATAATTAGATATATTTTAGAATCTGTGATCAAGCCATAGAGTACTTGACCTATCTCATGTATTTGTAAAGCCACTTTTGAGAAGATTTTCTAATATTTGCAAAAGTAAAAATAAAAATTTCTGTTGCTAAAGTTGCTAGTAAGAATCAATTAGTGCATAAATGTAATAATCATTAGTGATTTTTGTAAAATATCTCCACTATTCACCATTGTAGACATCATTAAGATCCATCCTCCAGAATTCTCCTTTTCCTCCGGTCATGTTTGAGATGGCTGCTGCTTCATCTCAGCCTGAGTCCCTGACTGATCAAAATTACTAGAAATCCCTTGCCTAGTTGCAATGAAGAGATAACATGAACAAGAAAGGACCATTTTAAAATAATATTTTGGAGGCTTTACAGCACCAGAATTTTGCATTTCCTGCTTGATACAATAACAGAAATGAAATCTACGAAATTAGCATTTTACTTGTAAAGCTTTCTCTTTCTTCACTATTCCATCCTACCATTGAGTGTGTGTAGTAGTCCTTAGTAGGCCATTAAATCTAGCATTTTTTTAAAAGAAATGAAAGTAATAGAAAAACAGCACACCTAAATGATAAAGGAATCAGGATGATATATATATATATATATATATATATATATATATATATGTACAGGGAGAAAGAGAGGGAGGGCAAGAGAGAGAGAGAGAGGTTCATTTCATGTATGTATGTATAGGTACAAGGTAAAGTGTAGACCACAGCCAAACGTATGATTTAAGTCATAAGATATTTGAGATAAAGGAAAGTAAAACTAATAAAATGTCATAATTTGTGTATTGCAAGTAAAGCAGTGCTTAGAGGGAAATTTATAGCATTGATCATTTATATCAGAAAATAGAAAATGTCTTATATGGAAACCTAGATAATTGATTTATGTGAAGAAAATCAATAAAATGTCTTTAGCCATCAGGAAATCGCAAACTGAAGCCACAGAGATACCATTGCACAATCCAAGAATATCTAAAATTAAGAGAAAACAAACCAAAAACTTTCCAGTGCCAAATGTTGTCAAGAAGCTTAAGGGAAATTAGCTTTATCAATTCACAAAGAACCATAGTGCACAGGATTTCTAAGACTCCATTGAGAACATTTGGATGAGAAATGTGTTTTTCTCCCCATAAATATACAATAAAATAATTTTAGCACAACATTTTAAAGAAAGAAATAGAAGTATTAAAACTACCAAGGCCAGTTGATATCGTTCTCACTAATGCCTATCTATATAATCCTGGCTAAATCGATTGTTCTACCAAATTATGGCCTTTTATTCCACTTCAATCATTTTGTTTGATTCAACAGTTTTTCCTCTGATGTCTCCATCACTTGGGTGGTTCTACATTTTGGCAAGTGGCTGGTGTCCACATGCTTTTACACCCTCTAAACTATGCAGACCTGCTGCTAATTTAGAGCAAATGAAAAAGACAGGAATTAGTTTGTAAATACAACCTTCTTTTCCCTGAAACGTTAAGGAAGAAAATAAATGCACTATCCCTGGTAGTATCTTATCTTTGTGACTTTGGAGCAAATCAAAAGCTATGGAGAAGCAGGATGATGCTTTTTATACAATTCTCCCTATTTTTTCCCTACAGATAATTTAACATCTAGTCTAAGCTTCCTCTTCTCTTTTGCGATCCATGCTTCAGCAGCAGAAAGTAAGAAATATGATTTTTATTAATGGCTATCAGTCACCAATTATAACCACTATTTTTGATAACTATTCTCAATCAGACTTCTGAAAATTACCATATTATATCCTCACATATAAGAAAAGGTGACATGACATTTTGTCATGCATTTAAAGATTGTACAATTTTAAGCAACTTCCATAGCCCATATGAGAACTTAGTTTCCTCATCTGGAAAAAGAGAAGTAGCACAAATACTGCTCTTGTGTGGTTATTGTGAACATTATATGAGATAATGCACAGAAAGTATTTACAACATTAGTGCCTGGAAATAAAAAGGTTTTTTTTTTTTTCTTTTTTTAAAAGATTGGCACCTAAGCTAGCATTTGTCGCCAATCTTCTCTTTTTTTTCCTTTCTTCTCCCCAAAGACCCCAGTACATAGTTGTATATTTTAGTTGTAGGTCCTCTGGCTGTGCTATGTGGGACACCACCTCAGCATGGCCTGATGAGCGGCGCCATGTCTGTGCCCAGGATGCAAACTGGCGAAACCCTGTGCCACCCAAGCAGAGCATGCGAACTTAACCACTTGGCTCCGGGGTGGCCCATAAAAAGTTTTTATGTGGTTTTTGTACTCATTCATATAATGAAAGATTAAAACATATACGTCAATGACTAACAAAATGTAACCAACAGGAAAAGAGCAGAAGTCTCAGTATCACGACTTTACTTGTAACAACTGAAGATAATGTAAAACCTTGTAGGCAAAATGGAAAACCAGTTATACATAAGTAACAACTGTTTATATATTCTGTAAAAAAAGAGACTGAATACATAATTTAAATATATATATTCCAGAATATCCTACAGTTCCAGCTCCTCGAACTTAGTTTCAGTATATATTTAGACAGATTCTTTTCACAGATATATTCCATATTTTCATATTATGTGTTTCCATTTTTAGATGTACATACAATTTGGTGATAAAATTTGTACTGGAAAGCTTTATGATCAAATATACATTATATATAATTAGATCTATACTTAAATAATGTATTAAATATAATATTTGTAGCTCTTTAATTATATTAATTTTTCTTTAACATTAGCAATGAAGCATCATGATATACCACTCTCACTCCTATATAGATTGAGAGCAGAAAATGTTAGTAGTATGATTTTGGCATGTAAATGAAAGGAAGTACTTTTTCTAGATTTAATGAAATAAATGTAAAAGAAATTCTTATTGAGCCATGAAAATAAATTGTTAGATCAAAAGTGATTCAAATAATGATGAGATTTTTTCTGAGCATTCACAAAGTGATACTTTTGCATTTTCAAAGTATTGTTTCAGAGGAATAAGTTTAATGTCATAAACTATTAAAAATTATTAATTATAAAAAATCATAAAGTACTAATCAAGATATGCTTTGTGATTTAATATATGTAAATAAACCACCTTTTGGTTTGTTAAAATGTTAGATAAGTAAACATGAATTTCATGTCTATGTTTTCCTGACGTATGTGTATGCATGTGTATGCAATTATATTTGTGAATATGTGTATATTTCTATGTGTATATATATTAGTATTTGAAAAAATCATCATAATTTTGGCATCAGTAAAGGTTTAGAACACAAACTGAGAATTACTTTTCTAAATATCAATTTCTACAAATTTTTCAGATAAATTTTTCAAGCTCTTGACCAGCAAGTAATATATAGATGCTTTTTTTAAGAAAAACTTTGGAATATCTTTACATCTGGCCTATCATTTATAATCATCTAAACACTCTTACTTAAACTCAAGTCCATGTAACTAAAACGCGTACCTACGTCCAAAGGGGGATAAATTCTCCCTGATTTTCTGAGTTTCCTGGGCTTAACTTTGACTATTGCATTTTACTTTTCCAAGAAGCTGTCAAATTCTACATGTTTTGTACCACATTGATATCTACCTCCCTTGCCTAAAGGAGACAGATGGCAAATTTGATCAGTCACCTCAATATCGTCAGTATAAATTTCCATCATTTTGTCTTTCATAAGCTTGCCTTCACAGAGTAACCAGGCAAAAGGTGCAATGTACAGGGCATGACAACATGTGGACAATGACTTGGGCATATTTTCTCCCTTTGTCCTCTTCCTCTGGGAATGAGGGAGTTGGACTCAATGCAAAGGATAAAATACTGTATCTCCTCCTTTGCACATTAAATCATTTATATAGATACGACTTTTAGCTACTCATAAAACTCTATGGTTGTAATTCTGAACAGATGAACTGAACGTTCTCAAAAGGGCTCCTAACAAGGAGTCATCATATGTAAATTATAAACAAGGCTTTGCCACATTTCAACTTCGAAATTGGACATTCATTGTAACATCTCTGTGTCCCAGCCATATTGTCTGTCAGTGTTTACACCAACAAAAATGCTTTATTTTATAGAACCCATTATGTTATTGTAAGGATTAGGTAAAATGATACAGTGTATATTTAAACTGCCTTGTAAAGTATAATGCATTACAAAATCTTTGAGAAAACATTTAATGATTTATTCAAGTTAACAGATCTTAAATACCCTCAAAAATCTGAAGCAAAATTTTTACTCTTTCTGGTTTGATAAGAGAGGTTTTTCTTAATGATAAATGGATGATGAGTATTATCAAATATGTACGTTTTCATTGATTAACAGTATTATATAATTGTCTTCCTGTTAATATGGTGAATTTCATTAATCACTTTTCTAATTAAATCTGCCTTTTATTCCTGGAGTCTCTGGGATAAAATCAAAACAATAGGTTATCTTATTAGTACTTTTCTAAATTTAGATTATCAGCATTTCTTTTAGGGTTTTGACATGTATGGTTATAAATGTGATTAGATTGAAGTTTACTTTTCTTGTCTGATTACTACCAAATTTCTGTAACAGTGATCCTAGTCTTATAAATGAGTTGGAAAATGATCCTTTTGTTCTGTTTGCTGAAAGTCTTTTGATTGATTCTAATTTTCTATTTCTTAAAGGCTTGTGGAAATGACTTTTGAGCAGGATTTTTGTTTTGAGGGGATAGGATTTTTAATTAATAAGTAACTTTTTAAAATGTTTATGAGATGTTCACTGTTCAGTTTCTACTTAAAACTCAGATAGACATGGTTTTTCTTGTCATTTTTTTTCTTCTTTTTATATAGGTTTTATTTTTCAGAGCACTTTTAGGTTCACAGCAAAATTGTGCGGAAAGTACAGAGAATTCTCATATATTCCTTTCTCCCTGTCAACAGTCCCCCACATTATCAACATCTCACACCAGTATATTTGTGATAATTGATGAACCTACATTGACACATCATTATTAACTAAAGTCCGTGGTTTACATTAAGCTTCATTCTAGATGTTGTACATTCTAAGTGTTTTCAAAATGTGTCAGGACAAATATCCACTATTACAGATTCATAGAGACCTCATAGACTATTCATAAAGAATTGCTTTACTGTCCTAGCTCTGTTCTCCACTTACTTATCCCTGTTTCCACTGATCTTTTTACTGTCTCCATAGTTTTGCCATTTCCTGAATGTGATACAGTTGCAATCACAAGGTATGTAGACTTTTCAGATTATCTTCTTTCACTTAGTAATATGAATTTAATTTCTTCCCTGTATTTTCATGGATTCGTGGCTTATTTCTTTTTGGAGCTGAATAATATTCCACTGTCTGAATGTACCACAGTTTATTTATCCACTCACCTACCAAAGGACATCTTGGTAGCTTCAAAGTTTTGGCAATTATGAATAAAGCTGCTATAAACATTGTGTGTAGGTTTTTGCGTGGACATAGTTTTCAACTCATTTAAGGAAACACCAAGGAGTGCAACTGCTGGATCATATGGTCAGAGTATGTTTAGTTTTGTAAGAAATTGACAAACTGTCTTCCATAGTGGCTGTACCATTTTTCGTTCCCGCCAGGAATGAATGAGAGTTCCCGTTGCTCCACATTCTCACCACCATTTGTTGTTCCCAGTGTTCTGGGTTTGCACTACAGCCAAGTGCTGCTTAATGATGGGGATATGTTCTGAGAAATGCATCATTTGGTGATTTTATTGTTTTGCAAACATCATAAGGTGTACTTACACAAAACTAGATGGTATAGCCTACTACTCACCTAGGCTATATGGTACTAATCTATAAGACCACTGTCATATATACAATTTGTCGTTGACTGAAACATCAGTATTCGACACATGACTGTATTCTAATAGGTGTGTAGTGGTGTATCATTGTTGTTTTAATCTGCATTTGCCCAATGATGTATGATGTGGAGCATCTTTTCATATGCTTATTTGCCATGTGTATCTCTTATTCGGTGAGGTGTCTGTGCAGGTCTTTTGCCCATTATTTGATCAAGTTGTTTATTTTCTTATTGCTGAGTTTTAAGAGATCTTTGTATTGAATACAACACATATTGTAAATATTGGATAACAGTCCTTTATCAGATAGGTCTTTTGCAAATAATTTCTCCCAGTCTGTGGCTTGTATTCTATCTCTTAATGCTGTCTTTCCCAGAGCAGAAGTTTTTACTTTTAGTGAAGTCCATACTATCAATTATTTCTTTCATAGATCATGCTTTGGTCTTGTCTAGAATGTCATCACCATACTCAACGGTGATTTTCTCCTATCTTATCTTCCGAGAGTTTTATGATTTTGCATTTCATTTAGGTCTATGACCTATTTTGAGTTAATTTTTATGAAAGGTGTAAAGTCTGTGTCTAGATTCATTTCTTTTGCATATGGATGTCCAGCTATTCCAGCACCATTTGTTGAAAATACTATCTTTGTTCCATTATATGATATTTACTAAGTCTTGAAGTAGAGTAGTGTCAGTCCTCTCACTTTATACTTCTCCTTCAATATCATGTTGGCTACTCTGGGTCTTTTTCTTGGCTATATAAAATTTAGGATTAGTTTGTTGCTATCCACAAAATAATTTGCCAGAATTTTGATTAAAAATATATTGAATCTATAGATCAAGTTGGGAAGAACTGAAATCTTGATGCTATTGAGTCTTCCTATCCATGAACATGGATTCTCTCTCCATTTATTTAGTTCTACTTAGAATTCATTCATCAGTTTTGTAGTTTTTCTCATACAGATCTTGTACATATTTTGGTAGTTTTGTACCTAAGTATTTCTTTTTTGAGGGTGCTAATATAAATGGTATTGTGTTTTTAATTTTGGATTCCCTTTTTTCATTGTTTCTTTGACTTTTGTGTGTTAACCTTGTATCTTGGAACCTTCCTATAATTGCTTATTTGTTCAGGATATTTTTTTGTTGATTCTTTTGGATTTGCTACATAAACAATCATGTTGTCTTTAAACAAAGATAGTTTTACTTCCTCCTTCAATCTGTATACAGACATATCTCTAAGATATTATGGGTTCAGTTCCAGACCACCACAACAAAGTGCCTATCACAATAAAGTGAGTCACACAAATTTTTTTGGTTTCCTAGAGCATACAAAAGTTATGATCTCACTATATTGTAGTTTATTGTGTGCAATAGCATTATGTCTAAAAAGCACAACGTTCTTACCTTAGTGAAAAAATACTTTATTGTTATAAAATGCTAACCATTATCTGAACCTTCAGCAACTCATAATCTTCTTGGTGGTAGGGAGATTCTTGGAAAAGCCACATGTGGGCAAAGCACAATAAAGTGAAGCACAATAAAACAAGCTATGCCTAGGCCTTTTTTTTCTTGTTTATTGCATTAGAACTTATTGTACTAGATGGCCAGTATGATGTTGAAAAGGAGCAGTGAAAGGGGACATCCTTGCCTTGTGCCTGATCTTAGCTGGAAATCTTCTAGCTTCTCACCATTAAATATGATCTGAGCTGTAGGTTTTATGCAAATACTCTATATCAATTTGACGAAGTTCCCCTCTACTCCAGTGTGTTGGAGTTTTTTTTAAATCATAAGTGGGTGTTGAATTTTGTCAAATACTTTTTCTGCATTTATTAATATGATCATGTGCTTTTTATTTTTTAGTTTGTTGAGGTAACGAATTACACTAATTGATTTCTGAATGTTGAGCCAGTCTTGTATGTCTTGGGAATCTCACTTGGTTGAGGTGTGTAATTTATTTTTATACATTATAGCATTTAATTTGCTAATATTTTGTTGAGGAATTTTGCATTAATATTCATGAGAGATGTTGGTTTGTAGGTTTTTTATTTTTTTGTCTTTATCTGTTTGTTTTACTTTTGCATATATATTTTTAATTATTATTTTAATATTTAAAAATACACAAAATTTTAAAAATATGTATTTATTTATACATTTTTTGCTTCATATAAATGAAAACATTCTATTCATATCTTCATATCTTACATTTTTCTCACAACAATATGGACACACATCCACATTAGCATCTATAAACTGCCCTAATCCTTTTAAACCACTTTATTGTCAATTATTGTTTAGACTGAATATCTTTTCCCATGAATAATGGTCTGAATTTCTTTCTTTTGCTCATTGTTTCCTCTTTTTTTCTGTTTAAGTTGATTTCTACCTCTTGTCACTGAAAGTGTTTTGCCTAACACAATTTGAAATAATTCTTTAATATATTCAGAATATTACCCTTTTGTCTGTCATAAATGTTGCAAACAGTTTTCCCAATTTTTTTCTCTTTTAACAGTGTTATGTTGGCCTTTGATATAAAAAAGACACATTTGGGGGGTGTGTGTGTGCTTGTGTTAATAATAATTCAAATTATTTCTTTCAATTTTTTCCTAGCCTTTTTTTTTCAATTTTTATTTTTTTCGGATGTACATCATATTTCAAATTCTGTATACATTATATCATGTTCACCACCCGAACACTAATTGTAGTCCATCCCCTCACATGTGACCCTAATCACCCCTTTTGCCCTCCCCCCACCCCCTTCCCCAAAGGAAACCACCAGTCCAATCTCCAATGCTATGTGATTTTTTTTGTTGTTGTTTTTATCTTCTACTTATTAGTGAGATCATATGGTATTTGACTTTCTCCCTCTGACTTATTTCACTCAGCACAATACCCTCAAGGTCCATCCATGTTGTCACAAATGGCCGGATTTCGTCATTTCTTATGGCTGAGTAGTAGTCTATCATGTATAAATACCACATCTTCTTTATCCATTCGTCCCTTGATGGGCACCTAGGTTGCTTCCAAGTCTTGGCTATTGTGTATAATGCCGCAATGAACATAGGGATGCAAGTATCTTTATGCCTTTGTATTTTCAAGTTCTTTGGATAAATACCCAGCAGTGGAATAGCTGGATCATATGGTAGATCTATCCTTAATTTTCTGAGGATACTCCATATTGCTTTCCATAGTGGCTGCACCAGTTTGCACTGCCACGAGCAATGAACAAGGGTTACCTTCTCTCCACACCCTCCCCAACATTCGTCGTTTCCTGTCTTGTTAATTATAGCCATTCTTACCACAGTGAGGTGATACCTCATTGTAGTTTTGATTTGCATTTCCCTGATAGCTAATGATGTTGAGCATCATTTCATGTGCCTGTTGGCCATCTGTATATCTTCTTTGGAGAAATCTCTGCTCAGATCTTTTGCCCATTTTCTAATTGGATTGTCGGTTTTTTTGTTGTTGAGCTGTATGAGTTCTTTGCATATTGTGGATATTAACCCCTTATCTGATATATGGTTTGCAAATATCTTCTCTCAATTGTTAGGTTGTCTTTTCGTTTTGTTGATGGTTTCCTTTGCTGTGCAGAAGATTTTTAGTTTGATGTAGTCCCATTTGTTCATTTTTTCTTTTGTTTCCCTTGCCCGGTCAGACATGGGACTTGAAAATATGCTGCTCAGACCAATGTCATAGAGTGTACTGGCTATGTTTTCTTCTAGAAGTCTCATGGTTTCGGATCTTACATTCAAGTCTTTAATCCATTTTGAGTTGATTTTTGTGCATGGTGTAAGGGAATGGTCTACTTTCATTCTTTTGCATGTTCCTGTCTAGTTTTCCTAACACCATTTATTGAAGAGACTCCTTTCTCCACCGTATCCTCTTGGCTCCCTTGTCAAATGCTAGCTGCCCCTAAACGTGTGGGTTTACTTCTGGGCTCTCAATTTTGTTCCATTGATCTGTGTGTCTGTTTTTGTGCCAGTACCATGCTGTTTTGGTTACTATGGCTTTGTAGTATAATTTGAAATTGGGGAGTGTGATACCTCCAGCTTTGTTCTTTTTTCTCAGGAATCCTTTGGCTATTCAGGGTCTTGTGTTGTTCCATATAAATTTTAGGATTCTTTGTTCTATTTCTGTAACAAATGTTGGAACTTTGATAGGGATTGCGTTGAATCTATAGATTGCTTTAGGAAGTATGGACATTTTAACAATGTTAATTCTTCCAGTCCAAGAGCGCGGAATATCTTTCCATTTCTTTGTGTCTTCTTCGATTTCTTTCAACAATGTTTTATAGTTTTCGGTGTACAGATCTTTCACCTCTTTCGTTAAGTTTATTCCTGGGTATTTTATTCTTTTTGTTGCAATTGCAATTGGGATTGTATTCTTAATTTCTCTTTCTGCTACTTCATTGTTAGTGTGTAGAAATGCAACCGATTTTTGTACATTGATTTTGTATCCCGCAACTTGACTGCCTTCCTTTATTATTTCTAAAAGTTTTTTAGTGGACTCTTTAGGGTTTTCTAGATATAAAATCATGTCGTCTGCAAAGAATGACAGTTTCACTTCTTCCTCTCCAATGTGGATCCCTTTTATTTCTTTTTCTTGCCTGATTGCTCTGGCTAGGACTTCCAAGACTATGTTAAATAAGAGTGGTGACAGTGGGCATCCTTGTCTGGTTCCTGTTCTTAGAGGGAAAGCTTTCAGTTTTTGTCCATTGAGAATAATATTTGATGCAGGTTTGTCATATATGGCCTTTATTATGTTGAGGTATTTTCCTTCTATACCCATTTTATTTAGAGTTTTTATCATAAATGGATGCTGTATCTTGTCAAATGCTTTCTCTGCATCTATTGAGATGATCACGTGATTTTTATTCTTCATTTTGTTAATGTGGTGTATCACATTGATAGATTTGCGGATGTTGAACCATCCCTGCATCCTCGGAATGAAACCCACTTGATCACGATGTATGATCTTTTCAATGTATTGTTGTATTCGATTTGCTAGTAATTTGTTGAGGATTTTTGCATTGACGTTCGTCAGTGATATTGGCCTGTAACTTTCTTTTTTTGTGTTGTCCTTGTCTGGTTTTGGTATCAGGATAATGTTTGCTTTGTAGAAGGAGTTAGGAAGCCTCTCCTCCTCTTCAATTTTTTGGAAGAGTTCGAGAAGGATAGGTATTAAGTCTTCTTTGAATGTTTGGTAGAATTCACCAGGGAATCCACCTGGTCCTGGACTTTTATTTTTTGGGAGGTTTTGGGTTGCTGTTTCGATCTCCTTACTGGTGATCGGTCTATTCAAATTTTCTACATCTTCTTGGTCCAGTTTTGGAAGGTTGTATGTTTCTAAGAATTTATCCATTTCTTCTAGATTATCCAATTTGTTGGCATATAGCTTTTCCTAGTATTCTCTTATTATCTTTTGCATTTCTGAGGTGTCCGTTGTAATCTCTCCTCTTTCATTTCTGATTTTATTTATTTGAGCATTCTCTCTTTTTTTCTTGGTGAGTCTAGCTGAGGGTTTGTCAATTTTGTTTATCTTTTCAAAGAACCAGCTCTTGGTTTCATTAATTTTTTCTATTGTTTTTTTAGTCTCTATTTCATTTATTTATGCTCTGAGTTTTATTATTTCCTTCCTTCTGCTGATTTTGGGCTTTGTTTGTTGTTCTTTTTCCAGTACCTTTAGGTGCGCTTTTAGATTGTCTATTTGGGATTTTTCTTCTTTGTTGAGGTAGGCCTGAATTGCTATAAACTTCCCCCTTAGAACCACTTTTGCTGTATCCCACAGATTTTGGCATGTCGTGTTTTCATTTTCATTTGTCTCCAGGAATATTTTTATTTCTTCTTTGATTTCTTCATTGACCCAATCATTGTCCAGTAGCATTTTGTTCAATCTCCACATTTTTGTGGTTTTTCTGGTTTTCTTTCTGTAGTTGATTTCCAGTTTCATACCTTTGTGGTCAGAAAAGATGCATGGTATCATTTCAATCTTCTTAAATTTATTGAGACTTGTTTTGTGGCCTAATATGTGATCAATCCTGCAGAATGTTCCATGGGCATGTGAAAAGAATGTTTATTCTGTGGTTTTTGGATGGAATGTTTTGTATATATCTACTAAGTCCATCTGGTCTCATGTGTCCTTTAAGGTGAGAGTTTCCTTATTGATCTTCTGTTTGGATGATCTATCCATTGGTTTAAGAGGAGTGTTAAAGTCCCTACTATTATTGTGTTACTGTCTATTTCTCCTCTTATGTCTGTTAATAATTGCTTTATATATTTAGGTGCTCCTATGTTGCGTGCATAGATATTTACAAGTGTTATATTTTCTTGTTGGATCGTTGCCTTTATCATTATGTAGTGCCTGTCTTTGTCTCTTATTACAGTTTTTGATTTAAAGTCTATATTGTCTGATATAAGTATTGCTACCCCTGCTTTCTTTTCTTTGCCATTGGCATGGAATATCTTTTTCCATCCTTTCACTTTCAGTTTGTGAGTGTCTGTAGGTCTGAAGTGTGTCTCTTGTATGCAGCACATACATGGATCTTGTTTTTTTATCCAGTTGGCCACCCTATGGCATTTGATTGGAGCATTTAGTCCATTGA
This sequence comes from Equus asinus, assembly GCF_041296235.1. NCBI lineage: Eukaryota > Metazoa > Chordata > Mammalia > Perissodactyla > Equidae > Equus > Equus asinus. The sequence goes on along the minus strand of NC_091793.1, from coordinate 47,124,479 downwards.
TATTTAAAGTAGCTATTGATAAATATGTATTTATTGCCATTTTGTCACTTTTTCTTTTTTGGGGGTGTTTTAGTAGCTCTTCTCAGTTCCTTTCTTTTTCTCTTGCTCTCTTCCCTTGTGGTTTGATGGCTATCTCTAGAAATATCTTTAATTTCTTTTGTCTTACTTTTTTTTCCTGCTTGTTATAGGTTTCTGGTTTGTGGTTACCATGAGAATCCTATTTAATATACTATGCATATAACGGTCTATATTGAGTAGATAGACTCTTTAGCTTGACCTCTTTCTAAAAGCCCTACTTTTTCATTTCCCTCGTCCCACATTATATGTTTTTCACATCATATATAGTCTTTTGTTTAGTGTGTGTCTATCCATTACCCTCATATCATTGAAATAGGTGATTTTAGTACATTTGTCTTTTAACCTTCATGTTATCTTCACAGGTAGTTGATCTACTGTGTTTACTATACTTTTACCTTACAAGTGATTTTATTGCCTGTTTTTGTTGTTGTTTCGGGGTTTTTTGATAAGTTTTTTATCTCTATTTGTGGTCATTTCTTTCCCACTTAAATAAGTCCCTTCATCATTTCTTGCAGAACTGGTTTATTGGTGTTAATCTCCTTTAATTTTTGCTTGTCTGGGAAGCTCTTTATCTCTCCTTCCATTCTGAATGACAACCATGATGTATAGAGTATTCTTGGTTGTAGGTTTTTTTCCTTTTAGCACTTTAAAGATGTCCTACCATTCTCTTCTCGCCTGTAGGGTCTTGGCTGAGAAGTCCGCTGATAGCCTGATGGGCTTACCTTTATATGTCACTTGTGGCCTTTCTCTTGCTGCTTTTAGGATTCTCTCTTTGTCTTTAATTTTAGACATTTTGATTATAATATATCTTGGTGTGGGCCTCTTTGGGCTTCTCTTGTTTGGAGCTCTCTGTGCTTCCTGAACTTGGATGTCTGTTTCCTTCCTCAGGTTAGGAAAATTTTTCTCTGTTATTTTGACAAATAAATTTTCTGCCCCTTTGTCTCTCGCTTCTCCTTCTGGGATCCCTATAATCCCAATGTTAGCACGCTTGATATTGTCCCAGAGTTCCCTTACACTGTTCTCATTCTGTCTAATTCTTTTTTCTCTTTTCTGTTCTGCTTGGGTGATTTCCTCTAGTCTTTTGTCTAGCTCGCTGATCCATTCTTCTGCTTCCTCTACTCTGCTATTGAGTCCCTCTAGTGAATTTCTCATTTCGAGTATTGTATTCTTCATTTCTGATTTTTTTTTATATCTTCCAGTTCTTTGCTGATGTGCTCACTGTGTTCATCCATTCTTCTCTGCATATTTTGTTTGAATTCTTTGTCCAGTAGGGCGCTAGTTTCTGTTTCACCTAGTTCTTTTTCTGGGGTTTTGTACTGTTCCCTTGCTTGGAATGTATTCCTTTGCCTCCTCATTATGGCTCTTTGTGCTATTTTCTTTGTACTAGGTGAGTCAGCTATGTCTCCTGATCTTGGAGAAGTGGCCTTATGTATGAGATGCCTTATGAGGCCCACCAGTGTGCTTCCCTCCATCACCAGTCCATAAGCACCAGGAGTGACCCCTTTGTGGGCTACTTGTGTTCTTCTGCTGTGGCAGGGTTGCTCCCACTACAAGTACCCAGGGAGTCTGATCTTTCCTTCCCTGGACAGCTGTTTGTAAATCCGGTCTGGGGTGGCCTCAGCCCTGTTGGCTACAAAGTCTATCAGTACACTCTTATTGCAATTGTCCTCTTAATTGGGTTGGTACCCAGTGTAGCTGGTTGCTAGGCTCAGGGGCTACAGTTGTGATAGGCCTGAAGCCAACAAGGCTGTTGTCAGTTCTCTTAGGAGTGCAGCTGAGTGGGGCTAGCCCTTGGCATGGGGGCACTCAATTGTTTCAGGCTTTGGAAGGTGGGACCAATCCTTTTGATGGCTATTTGTGAAGCACAAGTCTTCTGCTGCTGATAATCCTCACCCCCCCACCTGACCACATACACTGTCAACACAGTCCTGGTCCGTGCACACTTCTCAACCCCCTGGAGCATACCCCAATGCCAAACTGCAGAGGCCCCATCTTCTCCCCCACAGCCCCCCATAGTTCACCTGCTCCTCACATAGGCCCTGCCCCATAGAGGCAGACACCCTTGCCTGCCTGTAGAGGATCAAGGCACTCAGTCAATACAGGCTGAAAAGTAGCCTGAGGGCTTGCTCTTAGGTGGGGCCAGTCCCTAGGGTGGGTTGCCTGCCCTGGCTGAACTGGATTAAATCTGTGCTCTAGTGGGTGTGGCAGAACCCTGGGCTAACAGCCCAAGGAATGCACATCAATGGCCCCCACCTGTGTCCTTATCAGCATGCCTGGACCAGCTCAGAACAATGGCCCCCATCAATGTCTCAGTCTCTGGAGAGGACCCTCCTCTCATCAAGATGCCCCCAGAGCCCACGAGGTGAGTCTCATTTCACCAAAGGACAGTCAGCCTTCTCTCTGGTGATTTTAGGTTGCTGCAATGAGTGAGTTTGTGCATGGGCCCTTTAAGACCTGGATCTTTTAGGCTTTCGGCCAATAGCTTTTCTGGGGTGTCCTCGCTGCAGTTAATAGCCAGCAAAGCCAGACAGTGAGAACCCCAACTCAGTTAGGCTGAGTCCGAAGGATGGTTATAGGAGTATTGCCCCTACTCCAGACCTCACTCCTCCAGGGAGGGCTCGTACCTTAGGGTGGCTCCCGCCTGGCCAGCTGAGAAGCTCCGCTGGTCCCAAAGGTGGCTTTTTTCCTCTCTGGCCAGAGTTACTGCCTCTTCTGCCTTAGTCAGGACTGTCCCTTGTCGTGGGGGTTCTTTTTATGCAGTTTTCAGTTTTCAATCCAGTGTGATTCTTCTCAAAATTGTTGTAACCTAGTTGTGTTCATGGGAGGAGGCGAGTTCAACGTCTGCTCATGGCGCGATCTTGACAAGATCTCCTATCTGGTTTTGATATTAGTGTAATATTGACCTCATAAAATGAGTTAGCAAGTATTACCTATGCTTCTATCTTCTGGAAGACATTGTAGAGAGTTGGTATAGTTTCTTTCTTAAATATTTCATAACAATTCACCAGTGAACCTATCTGGGCCAGCTGCTTTCTGTATAGAAAGTTATAATTATTGATTTAATATCTTTAATAGATGTAGGCCTATTCAGACTGTCTATTTCTTATTGTTGGACTTTGGCAGGTTGTGTCTTTCAGGAATTGGTTGATTTCATCTTGTTTATCAAATTCGTGGGCATAGAGTGTTTGTGTTCATAGAATTTCGTTTTTTTCTTTCTTGTTTTGAGGGAGATTAGCCCTGAGCTAACTTCTGCTGCCAATCCTCCTATTTGCTGAGGAAGCCTGGCCCTGAGCTAACATCCATGCCCATCTTCCTCTATTTTATGTGGAATGCCTACCAAAGCATGGCTAGCCAAGAGGTGCCGTGTCCACACCTGGGTCCAAATCAGTGAACCCGGAGACACTGAAGCAGAATGTGTGCACTTAACCACTGCATCACTGGGCCAGCCCCTAGAATTTCTTTATTATCCTTTTTTCTTGCAGTCTTTCAGTTTTTGCCTCATGTATTTTGATGCTCTGTTGTTAAGTACATACACATTAAGGATTTGTGTGTTTTCTTGGACAGTTGACCCTACTTATCCTGATATAATGCCTCATTTTATCCCTGATAACTTTCGTCATTCTGAAGTTTGCTCTGTCAGAAATTAATATAGCTACTCCTGATTTATTTTGATAGTGTTAACATTGTATATCTTTCTCTATTCATTTACTATTAGTCTATATATATCTTTATATTTAAAGTGGATTTCTTATAGACAACATGGATTTGGATCCTTTTTTTTGATCCACTTGGAGAATCTTTGTCTTTTAATTGGTACATTTACACCATCTTCAAAGTGATATAGTTGGATAATATCTACTATACTTGTAACTGTTTTCTATTGTTGTCCTTGTTCTTCTTCTCTACATTTGTCTTCCACTCTTTTCTTTTGTGTTTTTAATCAAGTATTTTAAATGATTCCATTTTCTCTCCTTACTTAGCATATCAGCTACCTTTAATTTCTGTTACTCTTTTTAGTGATTGCCCTAGAGTTTGCAGTATACATTTATGACTAATCCAAGTCCACTTTCAATAACACTATACCACTTCACAGGTAATGACAGCACCTTATAATAACCAAATAATCCTAATTCCTTCTTCCTGTTCTTTTTATCATTTTTGTTTTTCTTTTCACTTGTACATAAGCATGCATAAGCATACATATATACATAAAATACATAATTTAATTCATTGTTGCAATTATTATTTTGAATAAATCATTACATTAGATCAATTGAAAATAGGAAAAATAAAAGGTTTTTTACCTCCACTTATTTCTTTTCTGATATTTTTTCTTTATTTATGTAGATCCAATTTTCTGATATATATCATTTTCCTCTCTATGAAGAACTTTTTTAACATTTCATGCAAGTCAGATCTACTGGCCACTGATTTACTCAATTTTCTTTGCTAACATAGTCTTTATTTCTGCTTCACTTTTGAAGGACAGTTTTGTAGGGTGCAGAATTCTATGTTGGTGAGTTTTTTCTCTCAATATTTTAAGTATTTCACTTTGCTCTTTTCTTGCTTGCATGGTTTCTGAAAAGTTGAATGTAGTTCTTATCTTTGCTCCTCCATACATAAAATTATTTTTTCCCCTTAGCTTCTTTTAAGTTTTTTTTTTTATCTTTGATTTTCTGCAGTTTGAATTTGATATGCTTAAGTGTCATTTATTTTTTGCATTTATCCTGCTTTGTGCTCTCTAGCTTCCTGGCTCTGTGGTTTGGTAATTTGGGGGAAATTCTCAGACATTATTGCTTCAAATATTGCTTTGTTCCTTTCTCTCTTTCTTCTCCTTCTGGTTTTCCCATTATGTGTATATTACAATTTTTGTAGTTGTCCCACAGTTCTTGGTTATTCTGTTCCATTTTTTTCAGTCATCTTCTCCCATTTACTTCAGTTTTGGAAATTTGTATTGAAATATCCTCAAGCTCAGAGATTCTTTCCTCAGTTGTCTCTAGTCTACTAATATACCCATCAAAGGCATTCTTCATTTCTTTTACATGTTTTTGATCCCTAGAGTTTCTTTTTGATTCTTTCTTAGAATATTCATGTCTCTGCTTATATTACCCATCTGTTCTTGCATGTTGTATGCCTTTTCCATTAGAGCCCTTGGCATATTAATCATAGTTGCTTTGAATTCCTGGTCTGATAATTCCTATATCTATCATATCTGATTTTGGTTCTGTTGCTTGTTCTCTCTCTTCAAAAGTATGTGTTTTTTTTTCCTTTTAATGTGCTTTATAATTTTTTTTTATTGAAAGCCAGGCATGATGTACCAGGCAAAAAGAACTCTGGTAAATAGGCCTTTAGTGATGTGGTGGTAAGGTTTGGGAAAGGTGTATATTGTATGGTCCTATAAAGTTTCAGTCTTTTAGTTGGCCTGTGTCCCTTCACTGTGAATTTCATAACTGCCTCTCATTTTTTTTCCGTTATCTTAGAAGGGGCATGATAGAGGTGGGGGCTGAGGGGTTGAAATTGAGCATTTCTCTTCCCTTACATGGAAGGCTAGAGGGTATTTCCCTTCCTCAAGGTTGGTTGGGCTCTCATATAATCCCAATAGGTTATACTCTTTTAAAATAGTTTTTCTTGAGGGCAAGACTTGCTAAGAAGAATAGAATGTTCTGGCTGTTTCTAAATGATTATTTTCCCCTCCCCCTGACAGATGCCTAAGAGAATTTTTCTCTAAATTTTTCTGTGGGAACCTTGTAGAGCTCCATGAAGTAAATCTCACAAAAGTGTTGGGCCGCCTTTTAACTCTCAGACTTGTCTACACTGAACCTGCAGCAATTTATCAGTTACTGCTCAGGTTTTCCTATTCTGGTACTGGTTCCCAGGGAGGGCTCTGCTTGTGGGTTTCTGCTGCTGTAAGTTGTGATTCTCTGCATCTATTTGTCTGTCTCTGTAATTTTGTGGGCAGTGGTTTAGAGGTAGCCCTGTGGCTTCACTTCTCTTATGGATCAAAGAAGAGTTGTTGATTTTCAGTTTCTTTAGCTTTTTATTTGTTGTTAGGGTGGATTGGCAACTTTCAAGCTTCTTATGTGCTAGACTGGACATAAGAAGTCTTAAGTCATTTTTGTTATGTCGAATTTTATGAGAGATTTACCCATTTCATCTCAGTTTTCAAGTAATTTTCCTGAAATTGACCATGTATTTAAAAAATTCTAATGATTTTGTATTCTAAAATGAATGCTTTTTCTTTTTCTGGTGAATGTTACCAAAAGTATGTTCATTTTGTTAGAACAAGAGACATAATATGAGGAGATGGGGATGGGGACAGAAAGATGTGCATGTGAAGTGGCGAGGGAGGATTGACTCATTTGCAGGCCATTAAAATGACTTTGACTTTTTACTCTGGAGTGAAACAGGGAGCCAGTGGAGGTTTAGAGAGGCATTATTAGGCTCACTCAAGCCATTCTCTTGTAGATTGGAGGGGATAGTAATGGTGAGAATAGGAATATTGTTAGGAGGATATAGCTGTTAATCATCATGAGCGATATCAGGTGCTGGAAACATATTGGCAGCAGTGAACGTGATAGGATAAAGTTGGATTCTAAATATAATTTAAAGACAGAGTCAAGTGTCACAGACAGATTGGACATGTGGTCTCAGGGAGAGTAGCTAAGGATTAGTCCAAAGTTTTTGGTCTGAGTAAAAAGAACGTGAAAATTAGCTGAGACAGCGACATTGCTGGGAGATGATGACATTCCGATTACTTACAGCAATTTCTATATATATATTCATACACCAGATTCATATCCTAATGAATGCATTCTGCAAAAATGCATTTTTTTTTCTTTTGGGAATGATTTTTGTCTCTCTGTCCACTTGAGCGTGCAATATTTTTCTTGGACATGAGTGTTTTATCATCTTCAAATTGTTTTTACACTTCGTGTTTTGACCCTCTGTTACTTTTTCCCTCCTTCAGTATATATTTGGTTTTTTTAGGAAGATTAGCCCTGAGCCAACTACTGCCAATCCTCCTCTTTTTGCTGAGGAACACTGGCCCTGAGCTAACATCCATGCCCATCTTCCTCTACTATATACGTGGGACGCCTGCCACAGCATAGTCTGCCAAGCGGTGCCATGTCCACACCTGGGATCCAAACCGACAAACACCAGGCCGCCGAGAAGGGGAACGTGCGAACTTAACCGTGCCACTGGGCCAGCCTCCCTCCTTAAGTATATTTTATCCAGAAGAGTTAGAGTCACATTTTGGTCTAAGCTGAAATGAATTTACCCCATCATTGAGAAACACAAATGTGTGATATTCCTTGTTTTATACCATTTAGTGAATCTCCTGACTATACTACTACTACTTTTTTTTTTTTACAGTTTAACCACATTTACCCAACTATCATCTCTCTCTTCTATCACATTTCTTAGCAAAATAAATATTTTTCATCTACCACTCATTCACACATCCTAATACTCTCTTTCAGTTTCCTGTGTTCCACTTGGTTCTAGGAGAGTAATATAAAACTGGGAGTAAGTTGATTAATTTTAGCATGTGATGGCAATTGCTTTAAACGTAGGATTAACTCTAGCCTCATACTCTTTTTCCTTACTCAATAAATACAGATTTCCTGACCATATAAGACATGAAAAATTTAGGTAGCGTTTATGTCTTATGTAGTTGGCATGGCTAAGTAAAATATTTTCATATATACCCTGTGGCATTTCTAAAACCACTTCCGCAATATACTAGTTGATTTTGATTCAGCTCGTTTCACATTAACTTCTTGCCAGCATACATAGCTGGCATTTTACTTAGCCCTCTCAGTGTGGATTCCGTCATCTCAATTTCCACCTCCATCATAGATGCAGAAATGCAATTACAAGGCACGGAAGCACCATTCTGCAGCCTCTGTTATTTCCCAAAAGGCCATATTTCACAACATATATTCCTGCTTTTCGATCCACTTTGCATCTAGTGTGTCTTCCTAAAATTATCTTCTCTTTTTTTCTAATATTTTCCAACAAACTACACATTCATTTTCTAGACTGGGGGAGTATTACATAAATAATCTCTCTATGGAAATCCTAAACCAAAATTCAATCCTATTGGGGACATTGAATTATTTCAATTGGATATCTGAATAAAATTACTCCTCAGATGATTCAAAAGTTTAATCTTATGGTTTCAAGCAGACCCAGTCTGAATGTCTGACAGTTTTAAGTAGAAATGGGAATAAAACTATTTTCCTGGATCATATCAGCCTCAAGTTAACCATGCCAACTTTCATTAATAAATGTTCTCAAAGTTTTTCTATCCAGGCTATTTTCGTTGTTTTTGTTTCCTTTTTCAGACAATATCCATTAAATAGATGAAATTTTGAAATATAAAGCCTATGAGAATTTAAAGATGTCTCGGGAGAATAAAGACTACAACATTATAAGAATGTCCACAAACTAATGTCCTTCAGTATTATATACATGCTTAAACAACTTTATAGATTCTCAATAAAACTTTTGATGAATCCTAATTTTAATGAGTTTAATATTATTAATATTGAAAATAAAGGTAGAAGACCTAACTCAGTTATTTGAAAGAAATTATGAACAGGTGCCCTATTACACAATTTTATTAAGTGTTTAATCAATGAATTATTAAAACAGTACAGTTTGTAATGCCACCTAGTGGATTTCTGAGTGAAAAATGCCCCTTGAGTATAACTGATGTATAATATGAAACATATGCAAAAATAATGTTAATCCACTCTTCCTATATGTTAACACTGGTCTCTCTTTCTCTCTCTCTCTATGTATACACTCAGTATTATACTTTGAGATATAAAGCATTAAACATTTAAAAGCTTTAAATTGGGACAGAAAGAGAAAATACATGTCTGAGAAGTTTCTCTTTAAGTTTTCCATAGTTGTAGAATGTTTGAATAGAATCACAGACACAGTAAGTAAATACTTGATATGATTAGTTATAAATAACTGCATATAATTATGGTTAAAATGACGAAATAGCAAATTATATACATAATTCTTGTTGTATACATTTTCTATATATAAACATAAAATAAATCATTATCAGTTAAACTTTTAATTTTTAACTCCATGTAAAATTGCTTGGAGCAGTATGAAGCTGTCATTTGTAAATCTGGCAGTGTATCAAAAACCTTCTGATTAAATGTCTCCAGAGACGAAGCCCAATAATATCTATCTCAACAAACCTCCACATTTATTATGATACACAACGACTGATAGTTGCTGCTGTGAAACATTATCTAGACTCAGAGACTAGTGTCCAGACTGCCTACCTGGACAAATGAAACTTCATACAGAAGATTGTCTTAGAATCGTTTATTTTGTGTTTGGATATATATGTAGCATGCCAGTATTAACTAGTTCCACTTTTGTGTCGGTTTTAAATACTATGATTGTTTGTCTCATCTTCTCTCCTCTCTTTACAATCTCCTTGGATCATATCATTCTTTTCTGTGGTTTCAAATACCAAATATATGCTGATACCTTCAAAATTTATGTAACAAACTCATATCTTTATTTTGAATCCCAAATCTATATACAACTGCCTCCTGGATATCCCCACAGCTTCATACCAATTTCAAAGTGTCCAAAGCTAGTCATACTAATTCATCTCTAACCCTCAATGAATTCATCAAAATTTTTACCTTCCCTATTTTAGGTAATGTAAGTAACCAGTATCCATCAAGATGAACAAAAAACAAAAGTTCAAATCTGATTCTTCCATTTACTAACCTCTCACAACTTAAAAGTTTTTAAACCTCATTAATTATACTTCTTAGCCTTAAATCTACTTTATTCTCTCTCTCCACACTGTGACAACCTCAGTTCAGGTCTTCCTAGTTTCTTTCTGTGATCTTGGACTCATTTTTCCACCAATCCGTCTCTTCCCATCGCTCTATGGAGTTATACCAAAGTGACCAGTCCAAAATATAATACTTTAACCTGTTATTGATATTCTTGAGAACTTTAAATGGCTTTTGAAATAAAGTTCTTACATTTTAACAGCAGTATTTCTAAGAGGCTCTTCACTGACCCAGTTGCCCTGGAATCACCAAGTTGTGGGCTTGTGAAAATAAAGATTCTAGGGTTTAATCCTAAATGAGGACATGCAGGGAATACTTTAAGGGATCATCCACTGCAGAATAATTAGGTACAAAAAGACTCACTTTTTGAGGCATTGCTGGTATAAGAATTGGGAAAGATCTTCAGAAACCCTCCTCCTAAAACTAAAAAATAAATGAAGTTGGTACCAGATCTAGAAACTCTTACAATTGCTGGGAGTATTCCAGAGATTGGTGAAGCAGGTGATCACTGAGATGGGGTTAGTGAGCTTGGGGCCAGTTTCTGAGCCCGACATTCTTGCATTGAGACAGGAAATTTGAGGAGAGCTGGAATGCTCCCCTATCAGATATTTCTCCTGGTGCCTAGTTGAAAAAGACATGAATCCTCTACTGGCAAAAATCATGCCAGTTTAGTCTCAGAGGGATTGGCCAGATGAAGAAGTGGCAATGACATTACAGTAAATATCAAGCACAAAAGTACATATGAGAGAAAATCAAGGGAAAGAGCAAAAAAGATATGACTTAGGAAAGAAGTAAAAACTAGAAGATGTATCCAAAGAATACACTCAGTAAAGAGTGACAAAGAGATAGAAAATACCAAAAAAAAAAAAACATGTTAAAAGAAACTGAAGAAATAATGAAAAGTTTTCATGTATATATAAGAAAATTCCCAGAAAAATGAAACAGAATGAAAAAATGGAAATTTCTAAGTGATAATTGCCAAACAATTTAAATGACTAAAGCTAAATTTGAATATGGTAATTCAGAAAGAGAAAACAAAAAAAGTTGAACAAAACAACGTATATCCATTCTCAAAGAGGTTATGATTCTATGTCAAGGGAAGGTGGCCTTGGCTGTGCCTTTACTCCAAATTACACCCTATCAGGTAAAAGTTATTCATTAATTTACTGAACATTGCATCATGAATTTGAAAATACAAGATAACAGATTCATAAACTATATGCCCTGAGTAAGTATATTAATTATGAATATAGACATTTGATATTAGATACTATAGGTAATCGAATGCCATTCAAGTTTAGTTATATCTGTCAGGAAGGCCAAGCTTATTCTGAAGTAACAAACAACTCCTAAATGTCAGTGGCTGCAAAAATCATAATTTATTTTTTGTTCATAATCAGCATCTATTTTGGGTTAGCTATGAGCTCTTACCTGATATCATCTTCATCATCATCATGGAAACCAGGCTGGTATTGCCATTATCTGGGCCATTGCTCATTGTCACAACAGAGAGAAAGGAGTATGGGAAGGCACTCACTGGCTCTTATTTTAAAATGTCTACCTAGGAGTGACACACGTCCCTTCCACTCATGTTTCATTGGCCAAAATAAATCACATGGTAACCTCCAAATGGGGGGATGGATCAACGTAACCAAGAGTGTCTGGAAGGAGAGACCCACTGGAATATTTGTGATCTCTCTAGTGTCTACCATCCATAATATGCTAATACTGCTCTTGGAAAAATAGAAAATTGGAGCAATTTAATTATAACTGTAATTACAACCAAAGAAATAAAAAGGCTTAGTATTTCTATATTCTCTCTCTCTCCCTTCCAATCTCTGTCTCTCTGTCTCTTTTATCTTTCTTTCTGTCATTCCTATTTTATATGTTAGTGCTTTGGGAATTGGTTTACCAGTCTATCTATCTCCTCCTGAAACTGGACACCAAGCCGCTTATTATAATATAAAAATGGAAGAAAGCACTTACATAAATACCACCCATTTTCTGTGTCCCTAGATAGATGGATCCTATTTATCAATTAGAGTGGAATAAAACAAAATTATATCATCAGTATTTAGTAAACCCCTAAGGAGAAAGAAAGGGATACAGAACAGACCTTCTAGAGAGCTAAGGAAATTAGAAAAGGGAGTTTAGATCCATAAGTTAGACTGGAACTAGACAATCTTTAAAATATTGAGAGCAGTTTTGAATCCGTCCCAATATAAATAAAGCTTCAGGGGAATTGTCTGAAGAGGATAAGAGTGATGTGTTCCTGTTTCCTTGCCCTACTCAGGGCAGAAATGCACAGCCAGAAAAAATATTGTCAATCCAAGCATTGTCACAACTAAATATAGCATAGGCTGACCTAAAATGCAAAACATAGAAACAATTGTCAGTATCTGTGCACAGTGAGCTTAACTTTATCCTGCCAACCTGTATTGTCCTCAATTTATAACTTCAAGCATATATTTAATCAGTTTCAGTAGTTTTTATTTTTATTTTTTTAAATTAAGAATGTATTAGCAATAAGTTTTCAATGCAACATAATTATCTGGGAAAAACAGGCCATATTTAACTGTAATTTTGACTTATTTTGAACAATATTTTATTTTTAAATAAGATATCCTTTCCAGAAATAATTTAGCTGGGAGAGAAGACGACAAATTAATCACAGAAATTTTTTTAAATTTATGTAAAGCGATTAAGTTTGCTTTGTTTCCTAATATAGATAGGTTTAATTTTATGGGACAATTTATATGTATATTCATTTAAGCGCATCTTTCAGTTCATTAAATGATAAAGAATAATTCAACACGTTTTTGTATTTGGCATTGGTAAAGATTACAAACAAATTAATGTTTGTGTGTAACTAAAAATAACAGAGAGGTATGATAATCCTTCAGATCATCAAATCTCTCAAAATAAGAAACTGACACAACTAATCAAAATTTGAAATTTGTAAATACCAATAATATGTCCTCTTTGCTTTTCCCACTTAAAATAAAATAATTGCAGTTTCACTTGGCATAGAATATGTTCCAGGATTAATAACAATTTGGAGTTAACTGCCCTTTGATTATTTTTAGGTGTCAGGAAATGTAGGACTATTAATATTCTCTGATTCTTATTCTTGAAGGTATTTAATAAATATTTTTGAAATGAATGAGTTATCCAAAGAGAGTGAATAAATGTCCCAGACAATAGGAATTTCCTATTGTTTATTTGACAGGACCTATTTACTACAAAATAAGTCAAAATAAACTTGATACAGCTCAGAGTAAAGGTAAGAGTTGTTGGAAAGATATTGGAATATTTTATGAAGCTTGGGAAGGACAGACGTGTTCTGAAACACTACCATGGATTGTCCTTCTCTCAGCCTTTTTATTCCTTGCCTGTGAACTCTGTACTTTCCACTCTTCTCTCCACAAGGAATATAGTCACCAATAGCTTCTAAAACTCATGTCAAGTTTACCACCAACAGAGAAGGACTCACCTGCTCTTTGTTAAATGTTGGAAAATCTAGTAAAGGTTTTTGAATGGCTTAATTTGATCCAGGTCCACAGCTCTAACTCACAAAGGTGGTCAGGGATGTGTGACTGACATGACTGGCTCAGCTGGGGCCAGATGATGCTACATGTTGAGCTAAGAAGCTGTGGTGTTGTTAGCACAGAAGAGCCGTGTGGAGCCCGATAACTTGTGTTGGGACCAATGGTAGAAAAGGAGTAATCCCTCTGAACTAGATACTATCTCAAGTTTCTCATTCTTGCAATAGGCAATTCCACATTTTCTCTATCTCCAAACATTCTTGGTGTTAGGAATCAAAAACAATGTACTATTGTTCTGAGGAAAGTGAATACTCCCTGACACACATTTGACAGTATAATTTAAAAATAACGGATGTTTTAACTCACTGTATTGCGGCAATCACCTCACAATGTATACATATATCAAATCATCACATTGTACACTTTAAATTTACACAATGTCTTATGTCAATTATATCTCAGTAAAGCTGGGAAAAAAGAGAACTCTTATAATCAATAATAAGATAAACAATCCAATATAAAAGTCTGGAAAGGATTTGAATAGAAACTTCACCAAGATATGTGAATAGCCAATAAACACAAAAGATGCTCAATAGCATTAGTCATCAGAGAATTGCAAATTAAAAATACAAAAACATATCCACTAATATGCATAAATTAAATCAAGTTTTAGCAAAAATGAGGAACAACTGGACTTGTATATTGCTAGTGGGAGTGTAAATATTACAACCACTCTGGAAAAGAGTTTGGTAATTCCTGATAAAGACAAATATATAATTATCATATGACTTGGCAATTCCACTTTTAGGTATTTACCTAAAGAAAATAACATATGTCCACAAAAGGATTTGTATACAAATGTTCTTAGCAACTAATTACTGATACACACAATAACATGGATGAATCTCACAAACATTATGCTGAGCCAAGAAAAGACAGATACAAAAGAGTACATAACATATAATTACTTATTGTATCTTTTTTTATTTATATGAAGTTCTAAAATTGTTAAGACTGTAAAAACAACCCACCAAAATAAGTTAGAATATTTTACAAATCTGATGTAGATGAGTTTATGAAATTCCAACGAGATCTTCTACTAAGGGTCTCAATCACGACTTGTACTCAAGCAATTCATTTAAGTTAGGGTATAGTGTCATTTTTATATAATAAATATGTCACCAATTTCAAGCAAAAGGAAGCCAAGAGAAAAATATTCTCTTACTTTTTTCAGGAAGTTTTTCTAACTTTCTAACTAAGTCAAAAGACGAACAAGAAAATAGATGAAGAAGGTTAGAAAAAAAAGGCCTGGAGAAAGTAAGAGAATAATTTTGGAGGTTTTCTTCTTATTTAACAATTCATTATTAGGAGGAAGAATGTGGAATCCTGCAAAAATAATTCTGGGTTTTGTTACCTCACTTATGTGATACATGTCATAAAGCCCTCAGTGAATAATGCACACTTGAAAGTCTAAATATTTTAACTGTGTATAATTAAGTGTGAAATGATGGATGCAAAAGAACTTCCAATCTGAATATATTCCCTATGCTCTTGTGAAAGAAGCTTCTTTTATTTGTAGCAGTTATCGCAAGTATTATGAAACATGAAACATTTTTTTAAAAACTAGAGAAAACTGTTCTTTCAGTGGAGAAGTAATCCGAGGTCTGCATATAATGATTGTGAATAAGAAATATGTCTGCCGGTGACACATTTGTTCCACAATATCATTCAGTTTTTTTTCCATGAGGTCCATTCAAAATTACACAGTCATTTCTAAAGTTAGAAACAAGAAGATGTTTGCCCAGCTTTTCTAATCTCAGCAGTTGCCATTCTGATAGAAATCTCAATCTATTAACTAATGAACACAAATTTGCATGACACCAACACAACATATAGGTATTTTAAATGATTAGTTCCCAGTTAACTGAGTAGTTATGTTGGTTCTTCAAAGAGGCAGGGTATGGTAATAGACATTGATTTTTTTCCCCAAAAATACTGATTCACTCTTTCTCAATACTGTAAGAACAGATATAGAAGTATCTGCTGATATGAGGTATGGAAGGTAAAATTAGACCTCTTTTTATTTCCTCATTTTAGAATCACTAGATTTTGGGGTCATCAATTTTGGGGGGAGTAATATTTTCATAGTAATTTGGAATTTTTACCACAGTATTTTTTAACCTAAGTTTAATTCATTGTCCAAGAGCCAAGCAAAGTTTGTTAAGCTTTAATTTCTAGAATTTACGCTTCAAAAATATATTCTTTACTGGGGCAAAGAGGTTGGAGGGTGGGCACAAGGGGTGAAGGGGCATACTTATATGGTGTATGACAAACAATAATGTACAAAAAATACAACTTTAATTTCTTAAATATGAATTCATTCTACAATATTTGCTGTAAGTTTTCGAAGTCCAGTGCCCCACTACCCATCCCCAGAAAATTTGCAAATGTTCCCTTAGAAGAGCAGTCTTTCCAGGTCATGACTCATGGGAAAAAGAACATGGACTTTGGAGTCTAGGTGAATAAGAACCTACCTTTAGCTCTACAGTTTACCAGTCCTATGGTAGTTTCTTTGTCCTAATCTTGGTAACTATTTTTCCTCTTAAATGAGGATAGTGTTTATCCTCTAGATTTGCTGATTACACTACTGTACCTGAATGTATCCAGGACAATAATGGGCATATAAGTCACTCAATAATAATCATTCAATATTTTTGAATTATTGCTGAAATGGCATCCTAGGATTATTTGATAAATATTTCTATTACGCATCAATAATTATTTTAACAAGTAAAACTATGACTACTAAAATAAAATTATTTATTCAGTGTAAACTCACAAGATTTTAAGAATAGTTGAGTTTTCAAGCATTCATTATACTTGATAAGCTATTATAAGAAATACTATACGCTCAACACCAGATCTGTTGACGTAGCAATAAAAACCATCCAGAATGTAATACATACAGAAAAGACCCAAGAAAATAAATAAAATAAGATCAGAGCACCAGGAATTGATGAAACAATTTCAAACAGCCTAATACAGGAAATGCGTGGAACACATGTAATTGTAGTCTTCAAAAGAAAGGGTGAGCATAGAAGTATTCGATGAAACTCTGGTCAAAAATTTCCAAAATTTGATGAAAATATAAACTGATAGATTCAAGAATCTCAATGAGCCCCTGACTTAGTAATATAGTGCCAAGCCAGAAGGATAAATAACTGCAAGGCAGATTTGCTTATTTTAATTTTTTTAATGAAGAGTTTTATTTGAGTCAGTGTCTCACATTGGGTTAACAATTGTCAGCATGTCAAAAATATTTTAAGTAATCAGGTTCGTATTTTGCAATTTCAAGGAAAGTGCCAATAAACATTATTGACCAACTACTAGTTTTGAGATGTGCAAGCTAAAGCACATAATCTGTACTAACAATTTAATATTTCTATAATAACATTGATTTTTATTTAATATTGTGCTATCAGAAGATGAAATTTAAACTTTGTTTATCTCTGGAAATCAACAAAGAGCCACAAAGTATCTTCATCTTAATTTAAATGTTCCAGGTGATTTTTTTCAAGGCACAAAATAGTAGTCACTCCATCAAAGCAGAGATGCGGTAGAAGTGGGTTTAACCAGCAAAACTAGATCTATAATTCTTCTCAAACAAGAAGACATACACTTGGCTAGAAAAACTTCCCTCTTTCTAGCTCTGCCTTAGCTAGACTCAGACTTCTCTGAGATTTTACTAGAGAAGACCATTATGGCAATGTAAGTCTAAAAAGTAATAACCAAATTGTATTTAAGTGCACTCTAAAACTAGAAGGGCAGGACATCCGAAGCATTAACTAAATTAGGAGAAGAAAGGATGAATTTTTTTCCATTTGTTTATTATTTTAAAGTAACATTTATGATTACCTCAACCAAATTTTATATCTAAGTTGCAATTCTAAAAAGGATAAAGGGAGGGAGAAACAGAATACCTGTTAGGCTCAAATATGCTTTTATAAGTCTAAAGATGATATCATTAACTGACTTGTTTAAACATACAGTTAAATCACTTTCTATGGGAGTGTGTGTGAACTGAAACATTCCCTTCATGAGGCAAAGTCTGCAAGAAGAAATATTTTCCAGCTCATGCTTTTATTCTTAAGTTCAACTTACACAACAGATCTTCAATTATTATGACTTAAACTCTGTTGTGGCCCATAATATTTTTTAATAGGTGCCAAAAAGCCCAGAATCTTGCACATTATAAGGATTATGTATACTATGTTATTCCATGCTGTATTTGGGAAGTGATCTGGTGAGGGTGAGGTAGCAACTCCAAGCTTCCCAAGATTTTTGCTTTGTTCTCAGAGTAAGGAGATTTGTGAAAAGGGGGTAGGGCTCAAATGTCCCCAGAGAGGGTCTGCCTTACAATCATTCAATTCAGAGTCAAGCTCCTCAGTAAACTGCTGTTTACGTTATAGCTCTTCATGTGTGCACGTGAAGGAATTCAAGCTTTTTCCCCGTTATCCATTTCTCTCTGTGGGAGGAGTGAGTTTTCTCATTAGAGATTTAACAAAAAGAAGCTGGACATGCTCACCTTAGCTCTTTCCTCTCTTAGAGTCAGAGGTCTCTTCACGCTATAAATTTTACAAGGGTAACCTCAATAGAGGAAGTTTGTGGTTTTTCAGCTATGTCTGTACCTGGGTGAATAAATGTAATTCTTCGATGCACTGTGAGCAAGCCATGTCTTCCAACCTAGCTTTTGTCATAAATAAAGATGATACATTAATCTCCATCTGTCTGACTCCTTCATCTAAGCCACACTTTCTCCTGTTGCACTCTTGTATATATTTATAAAGGCTGCTGTTTCATTCTATTGCATTTTAAATTTATCCATCTCTTTCACTAGGCTGTCATTTCTATTTTAGGCAGAGGATGTCAATTCCATTGCCTTATTTTAATTGCTTAAAAGATTTAAACATAGGAAATAGGCAATGAACGTTTGTGGCCTGAATGGATGAAAAATGCTGCAAGAATTCCATATGACAAAGTTTATCTTGGATGTGTATTACATAACAAGTCCTAAAATAAAGGTCCAGTAACCTTATTCAGTAGACTTGCTGCTGTTTACTCCATTACAGGACATAAAGGTGATAGATTCATTCTAACAGGGACCTTAACAGGCAACCAACCTCGATCCTTAGCCTGCTGAACTTTGTAGAATCAAGGGGACTTTTCCAGGCAATTACCCTCCAAACACATATGGCAAAGTTTTCTGTTTCTTCTGTTGGATAATTCATCTTTAACCTGTGGTTCTTTGTGTGATTCTTTCCACCTAGATCAAGTGAAAGAAATAGAAGTTTTACTGAGGGGGAAAGAGCCCATTGGCACAAGGACAGGAGAAAGCCTTTGAAAACGCATGTACTTCTCATTCTTCCAGCAGAACAGTCTTTCCGGTTCAGACCAGCTGTTTGATTCTCTAGAGTTCTATTACTTAGACTATCTCAACTTTGAAAGCATTGTGCCATAATTTTAAAATATCTATATTCCAATACTGATTTAGAACTATTCTTTAAGACTAAAACAAAATCCAAGATGCAGACATTTAGGATAATCAATGTAGGTAAAAAAAATGCGTTACTTGGCGTAGAGAATGTAAAAAAAAGTATTAATGTTATTTGCTGAAATATCAGCTTGTGAAATAAAGAATAGCCAGGATTTTATATGTATTAAATAAAAAGTAAAACTCTTCCAGGCCATGCTATAATGCCTCAGAAATCAAGCAGGAATTTTTCCATTTCCTTTCTTTTCCAAGAGGAAAATAATCGTAATAACTATGATATTGAACCTCCTCTGGGATTTAGTAAAACATTATAAAAAGTCCAACCTGAGCATTTTTGGTTTTCATGACCTGAACTGAACATGACCTTATTCCATATATTCAACTTCCTTTCCAAAATTGAGAAATTAGTGATTTATAACATCATGTCATTTTTGGCTGCAGTAACATATCATAAATGATGTTGCACGTTGTTACAACATACAGAGTGTTGAACAAACATTTCTCTTTCCTTACCTCTTTCTGTGTTGTTTATTCACTTGTAATTCCTAGGAGATGCCAACTCAACACAAAACTTTCTGGCATAGAAATCTTTAAATGAGTGGAAATAACCAACTACATTTTTGGGTTAGGACTTGTGTTCGCTGTTGAATCCCTCAAGCCTACAGGAAGAAGCTATTAAAATAGATTCCCTGCATGTTCGTTTCAAATAGGTCAGAAGGTTACGTAACAATATAAAACAGCACACGAGAGCTTTAAAAGTGATTTATGCTTTGTTACATTTATTAATACTAATAACTCTGAACATTTAATATAGGGAAAAAAACTTTACTCTTCAAAAATATCATGTCCATCTGCGGACATATGGTGTTTGTAAAATGTCTTTATTCACAGCTTAATATCCTCATTTTTAATTTTCTATAATGTTTCGTTTTGTCTCAAATTTAGACTTTTATTCTTTGTCCTATAAAAAAGTGACTCTTGATATTAGTAAAAAAAATAAAAAGTTATATTTTACATGCAGGCATAATCTAATATCAAGAAAATGTATGCAATTAGCTTAAACAAATAATTTAAAAGAAAAAAGAATAAAAATGTTTTATAATTCCTATTTATTTGTACAAAAGGTTTTACTCATTTATTTTATTTAAGAAAATTTTCATGCCATTTAATTGGTGCCAAGCATTATTGTGAATTCTTGTCATATATTAACTCAAATAATTCCCTTAGTGCCCCTACGAGGTGCCTACTATTGGCATCTCTGCTTCATAGGTGAGAAAATTGAGCCATGCCCTGCTTGAAGAATGGCTCAGGTAACTCAGCTAATGCAATGAAACTTGCTCCAGAATGTGGGCTCTCACTTCTTATGCAGCCACTGAAACTCCAGAATATTGAAGAAAAAAAATTACTCCAAAGTGCTACAACATATTCCTACTTATTTACTTTTGTCCATATGCCTATGCCTGGAAGGTGAATTTATGGTTGCATTTATATCTACTACTACGTTTTGCATTTATAACTACTATAGTTACACCCATGATGGCTACAGAAAATTTTACCTCAAGTTTAACCTATAATTTTATCAGAAATTTTGGTCTGTTATTACGTAGCGAATTTAACTATCAATTTGAAAGGTGAATAAAATTTAATAAATAAATAAATAAAATAATATTTTATCTTCCAGATATGAATATGAATGCTATTAATTATGGTTAATATTTAGAGAATGTAGCTAAGCCTTTCCACAATACTCAGAACAGCCTTATAAGCAGGTACAATTATTCCTATTTTCATGAGGAAGAAACTAAGCACAGGATAATCAAATAAACAATTGGATGTCACACAACTCTCTGGACTAATACAGGATGTGAATAAGCTGTTTACTAGAATCTCTGCTTTTATATACCACATACACTCCCACTGAATAGACCATTGTACATAGGGAGTTCTCCAGGGTCACAGGGTGAGAGAATTTTCAAGACTATAGATGTATTTAGCCAATTTGAAACAGTTGTATTATTTCCTTATTCAATTTGACTGAAGATGCTGCCCAACCTCTCCCAGCATTGGAAGCTCTCTCTCCCTCTGGATCCATATATCTTTATATCTCTATACATACATAGAAATATGTGTAGAAATACATTTGCTTTGTTATTTTAAAAGGAAAAATAATTTTTAAGTATGCAGTTATTTTATTTAATAATCAATGTTGAAAATTTCACATATATGTGTACAACATTAATTTCCTTTTTTGCATATTTTTTCAATAATTTTGTCATTTTTCATTAGTTTGAATGCATTGGATATGTTAATACAATAAAATATTACCCTTTTTCTACCTTACTTATCTATTTTCTCATTTTTAAAGAGGTTTCTCTAGCTATGTCAACACAATGGCTAAAGAATTTTACATATAATAACTTTACAATTTTAACCCAGCAGAAAAGGAGCGATGCCTACCCATTAATTTCAACCCGGTGCCAAAACTGAGACTAGCTTTGATTGGCCCAACCTGAGCCAGGAATCCATCTTCAGAAATAGTCCCTGTGGCAGGTTAATGAGACGTATTTGTGCGCCCAGTCCAAGCTCAAAAACTCCACTTTTAAATCAGGAATTGGAGCTGTTCATGAGAAAAGCATGGACTGAGAGTTAGTGAGATGTGACTCCCCAAATGAAGATCAGGAACAGTTAATGTAAATAGGTAGGAAGAAATGCTGACTGGCCGAAATCAATAACTGTAGCCTGTATCAGTGAACAAATTTAAACTTTTCTTCTTTCTCCTGGAAAAAGGTGATTCAGATAATCACTGGTCTCTTGGAGTTTATATTCTTGTGGATGAGGACAATAAGTAAATGACTAAAACAGGTGAAGGTAAGAGTTGATATATCATAAATGAATTTGTAATGTAATACAATGTTTGGCAACTATGATATCAGATTGTGCTTACTTTTTAAACTTTCTAACTTTTCTATGAGCTAGAGCATTTCATAAAATTTAGAACTATCTTTTAGTTAATCAAAAAGTCTTGATATCGAGAAATGATCTTCATGACATATACAGTCCAATAGGAAAGATGAGATACCTAAGTACATTTATTTTTAAATATTTTTCTGCTTACACCATTTTAAAGTTGGAATGATAAATTATAATCGCAATTAAGGCATAAAATGTTTAGGTCCCAATTGTTCAAGAAGACTCCCTGTGAGATAAGGCATACGAATACATAGTATAGATTTTCAATAAGAATATGATATACCTCTCTAGGACAGACTAAACAACCCAGTGAAGAATTTTGGTCAATTTGATATAAACGTAAGAGAATGATGACAACTTAATCCCGTGCTTATATAAACAATGCATATCTGGAGAAGGTATTTGACAATGTGCAGTGGAATAGTTGTAACATTTCAATAACTGTTAATGTATGTCTCACTTTAAACACCTGTGATAGGAATTACCTAATCATTTTAATTTTTATTTATATTTGAACAAAAATTCTTGGCTTTGAAAAAGTTATTTCTTTGTAGAGAGTCTCCATTTTATGTAACATTGAGAAACAGCTATGTACAAGTGATATGATGTTTTTACTTAACTTTGTAATGAAACTCTTCTTTACATAATGGAAGTAAAACAATTATAACAATTTCAGAGGTTACAAATAGCATCACATTTTTTTTTTTTGAGGAAGATCAACCCTGAGCTAACATCTGCTGCCAATCCTCCTCTTTTTGCTGAGAAAGACTGGCCCTGAGCCAACATACGTGCCCATCTTCCTCTACTTTATATGTGGGATGCTTACCACAGCACAGCTTGACAAGCGGTGCCATGTCCGCACCTGGGATCTGAACCAGTGAACCCCGGGCCGCCAAAGCAGAGCGTGTGCACTTAACTGCTGGGCCACGGGGCCAGCCCCTAGCATCACGTTTTAAAAGGAAGATCATCTTCATTGGTTATAGGAACGCTTATTTGACATAAATGACATGAACACGTTCTCACTTCAATGAACACTTTTTGTTATTTATTGATTTATGAAATTCACGACCAATCTGCATAATTTTCCTTGTTCTCAAGCTTTTTAACTTTTGTACCCTTATCTCCATTCAGAGCCACATGTTCTCTCTCAGGAATTTAAAAGCTCCAAGTTCTTTGTTTACTATATTGGTGGAAAGCAGAGAGTACCTGGACTTCCCTTTCCATTAACACGCCAAGACAGATGTGCTGAGAAAATTCCAAATATAAAATGCCTATCAATACTGGAAAAGTGTAGCAAACATTTGTTATTGAAACACGGTGCTTGCAAAATAATGAAATTCCCCATCGACCAAAAAAATAAAATCTGAACAAAAAATTGCAAGTTAACTCTCAAACTATAGTCATTTACTAGTTGTGGTAATTAAGAGCACTGGGTTTTAATGCTGGATCCTAGGACATCCAGAGCCTCCATGAAAATGTTGACAAAAATCCCCTTGTCTAGGAAGGGTAGCTGAAAAGTAAAATTGTTTATTTTGACATTTCCAACATGGTCAAGGAAGTTCATACTGTCAAAACAATATTGAATAGGTGCAAGTTTTGTAGCAGCCAGGAGCAACTGACAAAAGTAACTGCAAAAGACTCCCATAGCTAAAGTTAGAGAAAGTCTCGCTAGATTAAAACCCTACTAAAAATGATTAAAAATTCAAAATTATAAAACACCCAAGGAAACAAAAAACCACGAGTGATGTTGTCCAGAATTGAGCACCGTGAAGCTTCATATGATGCAAAGACTGGGTGAAATACACAGTCTAGCTGAATCAGGAAGCAATACGTTTTCACATATCAAATTGGAAAAATATATCTATGGCCTTGAAAATTCTCTTGCCCTTTGACCCTGGAGAGCTCTCTATGCACGGTGGTCTATTCAAAGTGAGGAAATGTAATGTACACAAGAGCGGAGATTCTAGTCACACTCCTGATTCATATCTTGCATTTGTCTATAAAGCTATGTAGCATCCAATTAGTTATTTGACCTTATGGTGCCTAATTTCCTCCTCATTAAAATAGGAGAACTTGTACTTGCTCTTAAGGCTACTATGAGTGTAAAGTGAGATTATAAATGGAAAAGCTCAGCCACATTCTCTAAATATTAACCATGATTAATAATACTATTCATATCTATAACAGAAATGTTATTGGCTTTCTAATAATCCTAAAAATAGTAACCTGCTGACTTTTATTCTTCTGAGCCAATTTCAGAATGCTAAAGCAAGGATCAAAGAGAGGACAATAAAATTGTGTTATTCTAGTCTTTGTGGCAACCTTGTGATTTAAACACAATTTTTGATATGCTGGTGTTATGAGTTGAATTGTGTCCTCCCTCAACCTCCTATGTTGAAGTCCTAACTCCCAGTATCACAGAATGCAATCCTCTTTGGAACAGGGTCTTTACAAAAGTAAAATGAGGTTATTAACATGTGCTCCAAACCAATATGACTGGTAAATCCAATCCAATATTCCTTATAAAAAGGGGGAATTTTAACAAAGAGACATATCTAGAAGAAAGAGAGTGTGAAGAGACAGAGGGAGATGATGGCAGTCTAAGAGAAAGGCCCAGAACAGCCCTCAGAAGGAACCAACTCTGCATATATCTTGATTTTGGATTTCTAGCCTCCAGGACTGTGAGATAGTAAATTTCTATTGTTTAAGCCACCCAGTCTGGTACCTTATTATGGCAGCCCTAGCAAACTAATACACTTGGTATAGAGAATAACATGATTAATTTGGTTTGAAAAGAGAGGAGATTTGAATTAATAATAAGCCTCAGTTAAAGTAAGTTTAAATTTTTTACAAACATACAAGAAAGTGGAAAGATCTTAAAGTAAATTTTTCTTTTATGTTTCAAGACGGCTAACAATCCATGGATTAGCCTGTTTTGTCTCACATGCTTCATATAGCAATGGAATGAAAACTCCTAGAGCCGAAATGTTGATATCTAACATTACTTTTCACTTTAATAAACAAGGCTTCATCTTATTGTTGTTTTGAATATTTTTAAGAAACACACATTATTTTGAAAGGCACCAGAAGTTGGTTAAAATGAATCAAAATAAAGAGACTCCTTTTTGCCAAATTGTGACACTTGAGCTTATTTTTTTTATGTAAAGATAACAGTGAATTGAAAATGTTAGCTTGTTCTAAGGCACAAATCCATGAAGGTACTTAATCAACATAAAGTTTATGGGTTACAAGGCTCTTCTGAAAGTCAATTGATTTGTGTCTAATTTTTCACCTAAAGAATGGAAAGTAATTCAACTGATAAAGGAAGTGTAATAAACAAGTTAGTTTTATGAATGCAATATCATCTCCCAATCAAATGATTCAAAGAATTGTTGGAGTAATAGTGATAGGTATATGTTTTGTTTTATTTCCCTGAAAAACAACAATAGGTGGTAAAAGAAACAATTTTAAAAGCACAGATAATTTAATAATAATTTATAATATATAATATATATAATCAATAATATACAATTTATAATAGATAACTTCTCTACTAACTTGATAATGTGAGTGTATCTTAGTTCAGGGGTGGATTTCAGAGCTCCACTTCAGGCTGTGCTCAGGTTTTTCCTAGTAGGGGATAATACGCTTAGAAAATTGATCTGTGAAATAATGAGACATCCAGGGAACATTGGGGAATGTTTTGGGGTTGGTTGGTACCAGGCTCCTGCACCAACTAAACTGGCCAGCACATAACGAATGCCTACGAGCAGTCAGAGAGAGTGAAGGGGGCAAAACAAGTCAAAATAGAGTCATCCTTGTTACCTGTATTTCTCTTAAATTCATAGATTAGAAGATTTTAAAGACTATAAAGTGTTTCTGATGACGTTTTTAAAAGATGCCACAATATTCCTCCAGTAAAAGTAGTAAGAATCCATCAGTTTCTTGACAACTGGATTAGTCTAACTATCAGGGTATATGACATGTAATTCTATCTATTATGGCGTTGCCTCACCCTAGTCTATTTAGGGGCAGTGTCCAGCCAGCCTCCTCTTTTGAGGCCTCTGTAGTCTGAGCAATTCTTCATTCAAGTCAGTCAAACTACCCTCCCCTCATCTGCCAGGTCCAAGGGAGCACAGAAAGTTTGTTTGTTTGCTTGATTTTTAAATCAAGTCACTTTTAATTAACTCCTCTCAAGGCATTTGCCCAAATTCCAATCAGTTTTTATTGAGGGCTATTTGGAATTTTGGAGTGGGAGTGAACAACTCCTACTTCTTGGCTCAGAAACAATGAGTTTTAGCCAAAATCCTACAGGACCTAAGATGGCATCCTGGCACTCTATTTTCTTAGACATAGGGCCATATATCAGTACAGAGTGAGTGCTATTTTCTGCCACTTATTTTCACTTTATGCCAGTGCAGGGAGGCAAACTTTCCTACACAAAATTGTGAAAATTGGTTTATTCAAAATTGGATATTTAACACTATAATTGCCTTGAGCTTAAGGAGTTCAATTCAGTTTTATTAGGGATCATGGATCATCTTCAAATTATGAAACTTATGTTTCAATTTCTCAGACACAGGCTATTCTGGTTGACCAGATACCATGTACACACTTATCCAACTTTAAAGCAGAACTACCAAAATAAAAATCTTTTGTACACCTTCACCAATGAAAGATTTATGGTTCAATAAAGAACAAGAAGCTTTTTTATTTGAGGGGCAGGTATTCTGAAGAGAATCTCTTTTAGGCCCACTTCTCTCAGAAATATGTTTGATACCTCTGAACATCATTACAAAATTTTAAAACACAATTAATGTTCAGATATCACAGAATTCACAAATTACTTTTTTCTTTTCATTTATTATTTGTTTTTAATTTTCAAAAAGAGATGCCTTTTGAAAGAATAGTTTATTCTTTTAGATAGTACAGCACAATCATAATGAAAACTCACTCTAAGAATTTTTTTCTTACTTGTCATCAATCTCCCACCTTTTATCCCTTCAAATAAAATTCTGATTCAACGTATGTCTCAGTTATGATTTTTTTAAGGGAAAAGTTTATTGCTTTGTTAAGAAGATTGTGGTAAAATACATATAAACATAAAATTTATCATTTTTCAGTGTACACTTCACTAGGATTAAGGACATTCACATTGTTGTGCAACCATCAGCACCGTGAACCATCACAATATCCATGAACATGGGGTATGTTTCCATTTACTTATAGCTTCTTTAATTTCTTTCAGCAATATTTTGTAGTTTTCATTGTATGAGTCTTTCACCTCCTTGGTTAAATTAATTCCTGAGAATTTTATTGTTTTTGATGGTATTGTGGGATTTTTTTGATGGTATTGTGAATGGTATTGTTTTTGTAATTTCGCTTTCAGATTATTCATTGTTCATGTATGGAAATGCAACTCATTTTTGTATATTGAATTTGTATCCTGCTATTTTGAAGACATCATTTAGTAATTCTAACAGTTTTTTGTGCGTATGTCTGGAATCTTTAGGGTTTTCTTCACATAAGATCATATCATCTGCAAACAGAGGTAATTTTATTTCTTCCTTTCCAATTTTAGTTTCTTTATTTCTTTTTCTTGCTTAATTGCTCTGGATAGAACTTCCAGTGGTATGTTTAATAGACATGATGAATGTGAGTATTTTTGCCTTGTTCCTGATCTTAGAGAGAATGATTTTATTCCTTTACCATTGTGTATGCTATTCACTGTTTACTGTTTTCCCTTGGTATTGAATTATGTCAAATGCTTTTTTATGCATCAATTGAGATGATCATGTGATTTTTCCCTTCATTCTGTTGATGTGGCATACTGCATTCTTCTGTTTTAATATATTGAACTATCCTTGCATTCAGGAATAAATCTCACTTTGTCATGGTGTAAAATCCTTTTAATACACTGCTGAGTTCTGTTCCTAGTATTTTATTTAAGATTTTTGCATAAATGTTCATAAGGGACATTGGTCTGTAGCTTTCTTTTCTTGTAATATCTTTGTCTGGCTTTGGTATCAGAATAATTCTGACATTATAGAATAAGTTTCTCGTAGAGAAACTTCCTCTTCAGGTTTTTGGAAATGTTTGAGGAGGCTTGTATATTAGTTCTTAAATTCACTGTAGAAGTCACCAGTGAAGTCATCTATTCTTGGACTTTTGTTTGTTGGCAGGTTTTTTATTACTGATTTAATCTCTTTATTAGCTATGTGTCTATTCATATTTTCTCTTTCTTCATGATTTAGCCTTGGTAGATTTTGTATTTCTAGGAATTTGTTAATTTTATTTAGGTTATCCAGTTTGTCAGTACACAACTGTTTATACTATGATATTCATGTTAGTTTCTGTGGAATTGGTAATGTCCTCACTTTCATTTCAGATTTTGGTAATTTGAGACTTCACTCTTTTTTCTTAGTCCATCTAACTAAAAGTTTGTCAATTTTGTTGATCTTTTTGAAGAAACAACTTTGATTTTGTTGAATCTCTTTATTGCTTTTCTATTCTCTGTTTCATTTATCTCTGCTGTGATCTTTATTATTTCTTTCCTTTTGCCAGCTTTTGGTTTAATTTGTTCTTCTTTTTCTAATTCCTTAAGTTGTAAAGTTAGGTTGTTGATTTGAGATCATTCTTGTTTCTATTTTGTTCACATACCATTTTCTTGACTTTCTCTATGTCTTCCTTTAGTTCTTTGAGCATCTTTAAGATACTTTTCTATGCTTTTTAAGTCTTTGTCCAGTATATCTGTCATTAGGTTTATTTCATGGACAGTTTCTGTTGATGTATTTGTTTCCCTTTGGATGGGCTATATTATCAGTTTCTTTGTATGCTTTGTGATTATTTTGTTGAATACTGGACATTTAAATCTAATAATGTAGTAACTCTAAAAAGTCTGATTGCTCCCTTTCCCCATGGTTTGCTGTTTTTTGTTATCATTGTTTTTGTTTGTTGTGGGCTGTCTCTGTGCTTAAGATGAGCCTGAAGTGTAAACTAAGGTATTCTTGAGTCATTCTTGAGCCTTTCTGTGAGTGTACATGGTCACTTTTGAATTTTCCCTGTATATGCAGTTGTTTTGAATATCCTAGCCTTTAATATCTGCCTCCTGAAAGGGGAAAAAGTGAAAAGTAAAGGGTAAGGTACTGGCCCAAATCCCCTGCAAGTCACTTCAGTCAGACGGGTAGGGTCTTGCAGCAGTGGAGGAAGGTGCAACATCCATGTCTGGCTGCCTCTTTGTCTTCACTTATGTGATCAGAAGCAGCAATCAAAGATCAGAGCACAGCTTCCTGATATTTGGAGGACAGTGTTATTTCTTTCACCCTGGCTTCTGCAAGCTATGTGCAAGCTTCTCCAGGGAAGTGTCCATGGTTGCCTGGCATGTGGCTTGGTTTGAGGGATGGGTAGCCACTACTGTTCTAAGAGCTGAAATTAACCACAATTAACCCTCTATGTCTTCCACTGGAAGTTGCAAGCCTTTAGTAGACTCTGGAGTTCCAAAATAGTTAAAATCAGATAGATTCTGCCTGTGCCCTTGTCGTCTAGATGTGGAGACAGATTCCTAGTGTTTCTTACTCTGCCATCTTTCTGCCTGTAAAGAAGTCAGCTTCCAATCTAGCAGAAGATCCTGAGTACTTTCCAAAACACAAGTGTTACCATTTTACTACCTTGTTTGTGATTTCAGTCTTGGAGATGAGTGAGAGCTGTCAAGTTATACAGCTAAAGAGCACAGTTTTTTAAGATTAAAGTATGTGCAAGCATGTATTATGAAGTCCGAGACACTGTATTATCTTTCCCATTGTACAGGCTTTTATAGTTTCTCTTCTTCTCTGTAAAGATATAACAGCGACCAATGTCACTACTACACAAAGTGAGAATTCTACAAGGCTGGAAAAGCTTCAATTTGTCATTCTATGGGTGGTTAGACATTTATGTTCCTGCACTAGACTGTCCAAAAGGCTCCATTTATATACCTAATCAGTTGACATTATCCTATGTAAGTTTTAAATTATCAATCTTGCATGTATGAGGAGTTTGGAAGGGAGTGGCATAGAGGAGAAATTAAAGAGAGTGTTACGCTTATTTCCTCTGTGCTGGTATATGCCATTGGTGATGTAAGTGGTCTGGAGAACAAATGTTTCATGGTTCATGGTTAGGAACTCTCAGACACTGGAGTAGAATTGCCTAGGTTCAAATCTTGGCTATATTTCTCATGATCTATGTAATAATAAGAAATGTGCATAAACTCTCTGGGCATCATTTTTATCATCTATAACTTGGGAAAATAATGCTACTTCATATGATTGTAGTGGTTATTAAATTAAAAAGATATATATATATACACACACACACAGACACACACACACACATATACAATGATTGACATAGGAAGCACTCAATAAATTTGTAAATATTTATCTATCTCCAGATATGTGTGTGTATGTATGAGTGTGCATATGTGTGTGTGTGTTGTAGTAGTATTATAGAAGCCACAGTGGAAGGAAATTAATGGATTTTAGATATACTTCACAGTTAAAATTGACAAGAATTTTTGAATGATCAAATAAATGGCATAAGGTAAAGGAAGGACCCACAAATATACCCTAGATTTCTAGCTTGTATGACTAACGGTGTTATTACTTAAGACGGGAAAGCATGGAGAAGGTACAACGATGGGATCAAGCAAGGAAAAGCAAATTGAAGCCATGTGTGTCTTTCTCCAAAGCCCATCCTTTTAGCAATTTTTGCTACCCTTCTTTTCTATTTGCTATGGAAAGAGCTCACTCTTCAACTCACCCCTACCTCTAGGACACATCAAGTAAACATAAAATACAATTGAAATAAGATTGTTAATTATGCAAACATAGCGTCAAAATAAATTCCCTACCTCCCTCTTCAAAACACATAGCTGTCCCTTAGCATTTCTTAGATACAAAACTTGCATTCATCGATCTTGTAAAACTGACAGATTCGCAAAGAAAATTCACTGGAGTAAGACCAACAGGCTATGCAGAGAAGGCAATGTCTTTAGGGTCCATTAAGAATTCTATTTGGTTAATCATATGAAATTGCCTTTATTTGATCCTTTCCGACCTACAGGAAAAGCAGTCTTATACAGTTTAGCCAAATAGCAAGTCTGGCAGAAGCTCAGGTGATGCTTCTAAGAACTCCAGTGGCTGTCATCTTATAAACAATTTTTGTTTTCTACATCCTGCCATCAATACTTCTCAAAAAATCTTTGATTGTAGCTTTTTTACATATGTTTTGTCTGTTGTTTCCTTTATCAACTGATGAAGTCTCAACTTATGTTTTTATGAAATTTTCCAAAAAAAAGAGAATCTGTTTATCTATTTACTATTGCCCCTTTATAGGCACAGATTTCTCACCAGAAATAAAATTTTTGTTGAAATTCAAAACATATTAAGCTATAGTTAGAGTTTATAATTGATATTGTATTTCAACTCAATACTTTATAGATATCAAACTCAGACAATTTTTTCATTTTAGTCTAATTACAGACAATAAACTTTGTATTTATGCATAGCATTTTTCTTACAATTTCACATTTTCAATTTTTTCCACCAACAATATCATCCAATAACTATGCTGTAATTAATTAATCAGCTATTCATTAGTGCAATAGAAACAAGACCCTGATTGCAAAATCAAAATTTACTAAAACATTAGATGATTTATCAGTGAAACTAATGAAGCTTTATTAAACACAACAATACATATTTTGCATTGAAACTTACATTAAATATGTCCTTGGGTCATTGACTTCTATGTTTTCATCATTAATATATTACAATATGATGATTGCTTTTTATTTTACTATAGGTTACTTCAAGTGATACTTTGCCACTATGTACATCAGAATCTTCTCTTCTTTTTGAGATTGTGTGAATAGAGAGCAGGTGAGTGCTGGAAGAGGTTTACTGACTTGGCTTTTTATATTGCTCTCCTGTGTGATGTTACACCCTGCTCAATATGCAATAATAAAATAAAAGTTCAAAAATGAAATTGCAAGATGAATAAGCCAGTGCAATCGAGCATGGTGCAGGGGAAGTAAAGTGCTCCAAGAGTCCTGGGAGCTAGGCTGACGTCCCTGAGAACCCCAGGAACCTGGAGCATCTGTCTCCTGAACTGTAAAACAGAGATATGGATTCTTATCATATCTAAATCATTGAGTTGTAATAAAAATGAGATAATGATAGTGAAAGAACACCACCAATAAATTGTTATGAAAATATACATAAATATCTATTATTAAGAGATGAGGAAACAGATTTAGAAAGACTAAATGACTAATTAATTATCAACCATCTTTAAAAAGTCTACGCACTTCTTTCTTTGAAATTCTGTAGAGTATGATATAAACTTGAGGACAATGGTTAGAGTGACATCTGCATTTTCTAATTTCTAGCCTAAATCATTCCCGTTGCAATGTAGTTCTATTCTTTGATCCTGCTGTGGTGCAAGGGAGGAACAGTTGTTCAACTACATCTATAGCAGATAATTCACATCCTTGCAGACCATGCTATTATTGGATCATTGTTAGCTGTGTTTCATCCAAGTCATGCAAACGTAATTCTTTAGGTTTCACACATTATCCTGATTTTCTAGCCACGTAATCACCTCTTTTCCTATCCATTGTAGCTTCTCCAATTTTTTTATTTATAATAAGTCTGAGGCACTGAATTTGGAAACGTTATGCAAATAGTGACTAGACCAATGATAATTGTGATTTCCCTACATTTCCTGACTAATATTCATTTTGACTATTTGAGACTCATGCTTGATAGTAACTTTAATTAGCAATCATTTATAGTTTCAAATAAATTATGGTCATCTGCCACATCCCATTCCCTCAAAGTGGGAAAATGTATATAAGCCTCATATTGATGTAACTACATAGTATCATTTTTCTATATTGCTTCACTATGTAAATGTCTTATTATTTTGCTCTCAACTTAGTTTCCTTTTGAGGTTGGAATGATTGGCTAGTAATATTGTAAAAAGATCTCACGTTCATTCTTCACTTATGATACATAAAATATATAAAATACAGACTGAAATAGAATCATATTTGTTTTAATGAGAATAATAAAGTTTTTGATAAAAAATTAACACCAAGATTCTTGGTTTTAGCAAAATCCAAATATTTTAGCTCAGTTCTAGGGAGATAAATGGTCAGAGGAGCCTTCATATTTTCCTTGCCGGTGATCATTATTATATTTGAGTCCTCCTTGGACCTTTCTTCTTTGGCTACAAAGTTATTCACACAACTTGCCAGCATGTAGAAAATAAGTTAAGGGGCCAGCCCGGTGGTATAGTGGTTAAGTTCACATACTCTGCTTCAGCAGCCCAGTGTTTTTGAGTTCCAATCCTCAGCACGAACCTACTCTCTACTCATCGAGGCATGCTGAGACGGCATCCCATGTACAAAATAGAGGAAGACTGGCATAGATGTTAGCTCAGTGACAGTCTTTCTCAAGCAAAAAGAGAAGGATTGTCAACAGATGTTAGCTCAGGGCCAATCTTCCTAACCAAAAAAGAACAAAAAAGAGAGAGAGAGAAGGAAAATGAGTTAAATAGGCAAGAGGTAAATTCCAATATATAACCTATTCCATAAAGAAGCCAAACATTTTTTTTAAGTGATGAAAAGCAATGGTAAAAACAGCATATTCAATGTATTTGTAATATATTACACAAGAATAATCAAATAAGTAGCCTTAGCCAATTCATACAGGCCTGTTTTTCACTTTATAGCTTTATAATTACATTGTGTGTTCTTGAAAAATAAATTAAATACCAAACTTTTTCAGTAATACTTTAAAGAACTTTCACTCCAATAATATAATTCCTATAAAATTATCTGGAAATATTTTTATAGTTTTGCTTCTATAAAGTTTAGCAGAATAGTAAAGATGTCTGCATAAATGATTGTTTTCTAGAGAATAAAGTGAAATTCTTATAACTGATATGACTATAAAATATTTATATGAACCACGATAAGGACAAATTTCCAGGAAATAAAGAGGAAAGTGCCAAAGAATAAAAATAAGTAACATATGTGCTATGGAAATACTTTCATTGTCCTAAGTGTGTCTTCTGTGGTATTGGGTCTAATATTTATTTTTAGGCCTTCCAGGTTTAAGCAGCACAATTAAGAAAAAAATGTCCTACTTTCTCCTCTCGATAGTTTTAATAATATTAAGAGACATCTATAAACACAAACCAAAATACATAAAGAAAATTGGATAAATGCAATAAAGGTTAGGTGGAGGTATGGAAAATCCCTTAAGAGGTGATAATGTTTAACTTCACCTAAGCCCTGAAAACAGCAACCTGTAATAAATCCCTCTCACAATTTTGTGTCCTAGAAAATGGCTTACCGCAAAGAACCATCCTTCCCCATATTATTTACTTAGACTTGCTGTCCACTTTTTCATGAGTCCCGCAAGACTCATGGATGACACTCTTGCTTACCTATGACAAGGATAAACACAGATCTTTAGCCTTTTGCCTGAACCTAACAAAGACAGACACAAACACTCCAACTTCCCATTCTTTGTCTCATGAATGGTTATCTGAACTGTTCATCCCTCTAAACTAGCTACACACAGAGATAAATATGTCCCTTTTTGCTGACTGACTGAGACATCCCCTGATGGCAAAATCAATCTCCACACCAAATCATTCCAACTCTAACTTGTCTACTGATCTTTATAAAGTATACAGCAGTATCATCCTGCCAAGACACTCTCATCTTCAGATCCAGGGTGCTCTCCCTACTTCAGTGCTTGAATAAAATCTATTTCCTTGTTCTGTTTCTGTCACTGAAAGAGGGAATATTCAAGGATGTGCATCTTATAAAAAGAAGGCAGAGGACATTTCTCTGCATGGTATTCAACAACATAGGCTCTCCAGCCATTACATCTGGATTACAAATCCCATCTCTAACACTTACAAGCTTTTGAACTTCAGCAAATGCTCTTAAAATTTTTATCTCAATAGCCTCAATTTAAAATGAGCATCATTGTATTACCTATGTCATAGTGTCATTGAGAAAATTAAATAAGTCACTGTATATCTGTGTATATACACATATATCACTTAAAACTTTGCAAGTCACATAGTAAGGATTACTAGAATGCCATATATTATTGCTATTACTATTATTGATTTCAAATATTAGTTATTCTTGTTATTATTAATAAAAATGTCATTTTTTTCCTCCCAAGTAAGTGGCATAACCTGAGGGAATAAAGCAATACTCAGTTTGGAAAAATGAGACAAAACGAGTAGGCTGGAAGTGGGAGCATCCCTTGATGCAGCTTGGAATGAATGTGGGGGTCTAAACTAGGATCATTCAGAAAATCAGTTAATGCTAGACGAAGAGAGTAATCAAGATAGACTAGAAGGAAAGCCCTTTGAATTGTCAATCTAGATCTCACTTATAAGGACTAGGAATTAGCTTACATATATACACAACATATGCATATTATTATAAAAACAATCTCTGCTTCCTTTGAAGAAGATCTTGGCCCACCTTTGTATGAACCTCATGGAAATAGATCCTCCAAGAAGAATTAATCTCATAAAAACATGAGTGATAGCCAAATAAAGATATATGCACTACTCACTTATTTATCTTTTTATTATTTCAACCAATGTTTTATGAGAACTCACTATTACCAGGCATTTTTTTTGATACATCAGTAAATAAAGAGACAAAAGTGCCTGTCCTCAAGGAATTTTTATTTCACTGGGAGAAATGGATAATAAACAGCTAATATTCAGGTAATAAATAATAACCTTTCCAAACATGTAAATTGTATGTTATGTTAGATAGTTATTAAGAACAGAAAAGAGAAAAAATGAAACAAGGTGAAGGAAATAAGAAATGCTAGGTAGTAGAAATGGGAGTTACTTGGAGTGTAATATTCAATTGGATGGTCAGGGTAACCTTTGAAAAGATGAGATTTAGACAGACTTGCAGGATATGAGGCAAATAGCCAAATGGCTATGTGGGAAAAGAACATACTAGGCAGAGGAAACAGTTGCAACAAAAACTCTAAAATAAAAATGTGCCTGGTGGACTTGAGGAAGAATAAAGAGGCTGGAGTGACTGAAGCAAAACAAGAAATAGAGTAGTAGAAAAAAAGATCTGTGAAAGCATGAGGCCACATCATATAGGGTGTGGAAGAGTCTGGTGAGGAATTTTCTTTTACTCTGAAAGAAATTAGAAGACGTTAGAGAGTTTTGAGCAAAGAAGTGATATAATCTAACTTGTGTTTTAACAAGATTAGGATTGCTGCCTTTTTTTTTTTAAAGATTTTATTTTTCCTTTCTCTCCCCAAAGCCCCCTGGTACATAGTTGTATATTCTTCGTTGTGGGTCCTTCTAGTTGTGGCATGTGGGATGCTGCCTCAGCGTGGTCTGACGAGCAGTGCCATGTCCGCGCCCAGGATTTGAACCAACGAAACACTGGGCCGCCTGCAGCGGAGCGCACGAACTTAACCACTCGGCCACGGGGCCAGCCCCGATTTCTGCCTTTTTTAACATAAACTAAAACTAAAATAAACTACAGGGATGATAGAAAAGGGTTAATAGGCTATTAAAGTGAAAGATGATGATGGCTCAGTCCAGGGTAATGGCAATGCGTTGGTGAGAAGTGTTCAGATTCTGGATGCATTTTAAAAGTAAAGAGAAGAGGGTTTCTTGATAGATTGGATATTTTGTATAAGAGAAAGAGAGGCATTCAAGGATAACTCCAAGATTGTTGACCTGAGAAACTAGAAGAGTGTAGTTACTATTGATTTAGGGTAAATTTTGGAAGAAAAAACAGAAGTTCAATTTGGACATGTTGAGATTTAGATATTTAGAAGTTGTCCAAGAGGAGTTTGTGTGGGAATTTTCATAATTAAATCTAGACTTTTGGGAGAGATCTTTACATTTATAAAGATATAAATGTAAAAGTTCTATGTAAATTGTGTTTAAGAAATGGAATTGATTGTAACAGCCAAGGAATGTAAAAAGAACAGAAAGTTAAAATGTGCAACATTTCCATCCTGAAAATGAAACAAAAAGAAAAATTTTAATAGAACTTAAACAAATATAGATATATACT
The DNA here is from genome assembly GCF_041296235.1 of Equus asinus. Taxonomy (NCBI): domain Eukaryota; kingdom Metazoa; phylum Chordata; class Mammalia; order Perissodactyla; family Equidae; genus Equus; species Equus asinus. Next base: position 47,087,357 of record NC_091793.1, on the reverse strand, counting down.
ATGTTAGTAGATTAGAAGACTCAATATTGTTATAACATTGACTCCTCCCAAATTGAAATATAGATTAACTCTAATCCCGAATGAAATCACAGCAGGCATTTTAAGGAAATTGGTAAGCTGGTTTCAAAATTGATATGTCAATACAAAGAACCTAGAAGAGTCAAACAATCTTGAAAAAGAAAGACAAGTTATAACACTTTCACTACCTGACGTCACAACTTACTCTACAGATATAGTAATTGTGACTATATGATACTGGTGTAAAGATAAACAAATAGATCAATGCAAGAGAACAGCAAGTTCATAAATATCCTACATGGTTAATTGGTTTTCAAAAATCATTGCCAAAGCATTCAATGGAAAATTAAAAAGTTTTCTCAAAAACATAGGGAGGACAAACAAATAATAACCACATGGATAGTCAAACCCCCAAATTAATTTGAGATGAACCATACTCATAATATTAAAACCTTGAGAAAACATAGAAAAATGTTTTCATGATCTATGGGTAAGCAGATAGCCCACATAAAGCAATAACCATAAGAGAAAAACATTGAGTAAAATGTCGTCAAAAAGTAAACGCACACTCATCACATATGGAATCAAAAAGGAAGTGGATAGGCTATTCACACACCGGGAGCAAATATTTCAATATATGTATCTGGCAAATGACTTTATCCAAAACATAAAGAATTCTTATAACTCAATAATGAAAAGAGAAATAAGTAAAACGGACAAAGAAGTTGAACAGATACGTCAGATAAGAAGATATTCAAATAAGCAAACACATGCAAAAGTGCTCAAAAGCAATAATAATCAGGAAAATGCCAATTACTACCAAGAGACACCATTTTAGACTCACAAAAATGACTAAAATTGAAAAGACTAACATCAACTGTTGGTGAGGATGTGGTGCAGCTGATGCTTTTACATATTGCTGTGTGATCATAAAATGGTACAACTATATTGGAAAACCAAATGGGAAGTTTCTTATAAAGTTGATTATACATCTACTCTAAGACACAGCAATTCTACTCTTATGTGTTTACCCAAGATATGAAATTAAATGTCCACAAAAACTCTTGCATAAATATGTTCAGAGCAGTTTCATTCATATAGTTTCAAAGTGGAAACAACCCAACTGTCTATTGTGAGGAGAATGGTTAAAAACTAAAATTCTTTGAAATTAAAAATACTATTACTAAAATGTAGTGTATTGGTGGTTGGAAAAATTGGGGAATTACTGAAGAGCTTAAAAGCAAAAGTCAAATAGAAAGAAAATAAGAGAATCGTTTTGTAAAATCATTCCCTGACTTCCCTGTTTCACCACAATAAAATTCAATGCCTTGATTATCTATCACCAGGCTCTTCATCATCAAAACTCTCTCATCTGTCCAATCTAATGTGTACTTTCAGCAATATTCAAGCCTTACAGCTTCTTGAATGTGCCATACTGTCATCCACTTCTAGCACTATTCATATACCTCTTCTTGCACGTGTCATTCTTTCTTCTATGTAGATATATTTCAGTTTTAACTTCTCAGCTAAATCTTATTCATTGGTATTTGTTCATTGAGATATTCATTCACCATACAGTGACTGTTCCTATTTATCAGGCACTACATTTGACTCTCTGAATACAGTAATAAAACAGAGAAAGACCTTGCCCTCATGGAGCTTATAATTGAGTGGATGGAGACACACCTATGTCCACACTTACATATAACACATGCAGGCATGTATCATCAAATGTATTGGGGATGAGAGTTGTGATAAAAATGAAGCAACAGGTTATAAGCAGTGTGGATTTACTGGAGTGAAACAAGGCTACAAATGGGAGGAAATGAAGTCACAGGGAAAGAGCATTTAATGTACCACTCAGTATGACACACTGAAAAATTTAGATTTTATTTTAAGAAGTCTTTGGAGGGTTTGGAGCAGGAGGGTAGTATAATCTGATTGGCATTTTAAAAATATTCTGAGGTTTGCTGAATGAAGAAAATTTTACACAATAGCAAGGAAGGAATAAAGAGATCAAGTGCTCAAGGTGAGAGAAGTTACTGACATTTATTAATGTCGTAGTAGTGGAACCTGGGTCAAAAGGTTGTTAATAAAATATTTTGAAGAGAAATTAACTATGACTTCATGATTAGATTTGGATTTGAGAGACAGACGTGCAAGGTTGATATCTAAGTACGTTGGTGGCTGTTACTTCCATTTACTAAGAAGAGATGGCAGAGGAGGAGACTTGAGATAAAATCAAAATTCTTTTTTATCACGTTACATTTGAGATTTCTGGTAGTTTTACAAATGAAAATATCATTTAGCGAGTGGAGTTCCGAAGGAAAAATTCCACAGAAGTTGTCAATAAATAGGTTGGCATTTAAAACCATAGGGTCAAGGATTGTATAAAGAAGAGAAAGGGGTGGGAGACTGAACCCGGAGTAGCTCAATTTGTTAGCAAAAAAAGAGGAAGAGCATATAAAGGAAACATACAAGGAGTGACAAAAAAGTATCAGGGAAACCAGGAGAATGAGTTATCGCGTAAGTGGAAGGAAGAATTTTTTATTAGTTAGGGTACATGCCAGGATACTATAAAATAAAGATCTGAGCACATATTGGATTAAATAGAAATCTATTTTTTTTAATATTGTGTTAGTCCAGGGGTTCACAGTCCAGGCTTGTAGGCCACGTTGTCATTCTCAATGAGGCTTCCATCTCTGGGTCCATGTGTCGGCTCTGTTCAAAGCATCTCCTAGGTGGGAAAAGCAGAAAAATGGCAAAGAGAATTTACTCTTATTTCTTTTAAGGTCACAACCCAGAAGAAAGACACATCACTTCTGCACATATCCTAATGGCGAGTACCTAGGTTCATGGCCCTACCTAGCTGCTGCAGAAGTTGGCATTACAGCTGGCAATGTGTCCAGCTAAAACTTTATTACTACAGAAGAAGGAAAGAACAGATAGGGTAATGATTAGGAGTTTCTTCCACACAACTATATTAAAGAGGGCAGTGATTGACTTTGTAGAATGTTGCTGTGAGGTCAAGTAATTTTGGGACAAGGAAGTAATTGTTGGATTTGTCAAAATAGAGCTCACTAGGGACACTAACTGAATAAGTTTCAGTGGAGTATTACAAACAGGAGTCTGATTGCTATGGTTTCATAAGGAGGTTTGGGAGTAGAGACAGCTAATATGGAGCAACAGTAGTCTTATTAACTTTTAAGAAAAAGACGACAGTGGCACTGATTTCCAGTCAAATTCACCCTTCTTAGAGTAAAATAAGCAAAGAAAACACAAGGTCACACAATACAAAATGAAAAACTTGATATATATTTGGGAACATAAAACATTACTTTAAATTTCGTGTCCTAATTTGTTCCAGAATGGTTTTCAGTAAAGTTGGAAAGATTATAAACCAAACCAAAGAAAAGGAAAAGAGACTTAGAGAACCATTAAATAACCTCAATATATTCACATCCCCAGGACTCAATGATGCACAAAGGTACTCAAACAGTTGCCTGCTTTTACTATATCATTTAGCCAATTATTTTGATGGAAATTCAAAGAATAGGAGAACCTTGAAAATTAAAATGACAAAAGGAGCTTTCTTGAATAATGAATAACTCTGATAATTACAGAACACCTAGCTTAACTTGACTCCTAGAATGCATAGTCAGATAAGGAATAAGGTAACAAATAGTGCACAGATGAATTCAGAAATTATTTAAAGACAAATATTAAAAATATATTTTATTTTTTCCTTTAAAACTTTTGAAAAGGCATTGTTTCAATTCATACTACTAAATACTTATAAAAAGCAATTTTTATCTCAAGTTTTCAGGCATGTTTAGGACCATTTCATTTAAAAGCAATCAGGTACTGAGAGTTTGAGAACTGATATTCTCATAAAATAAAATTTTTAAAAAGCAGATTTGTTTTACTTCAAAATCACTTCTTGTTTCATTGCATCCCACTGCTTTCGAATGCATGTGCGATTCCCATTCTGTGAAAATATAATTAACAGTTACTATAAAACAGGATGTAGAGTATCAACACAATTATCCATTGGTAACAGACCAAACATACCAAACATGCTGAAATTAAGAAGGAACAATTTCCTTTGTAATTGGTCCTTTATTAATAAATACTTTTCAACTAACATCGCGGAGCAGATCCATCTGAATTTCTCAAAAAACTCCTGCTTCTGAGAATAGACTAATTGATGTAAAAGTAGAAGATACCCAGCTGGCTATTTGACATCTTTGACCAAAAAAGTGTTTTTTAAAAAAAATTTTACCTTTCAGCTCATAGCTTTTTATTGCAGAATAAGATAGCTTATGTCAAATTAAAAATGAGATGCTTATAAATACCAGAATAGCAGAATCTAAGCATGCAGAAAACATTTCACTTGCTCCAGAAACACTGTGTGTTGTGGTTGTTGCAATATATCTGTATTCACAAAATTTATTTTCTTTCTAATAGCAATTGTAAATTCCTTCTAGTAACAATCATAGCCTGCTTGATTCTGCCTTTCATCCAGAAAGATTATTTTTATGTATATTTGATGGGTACTATGAAATAAGCTAACCTCTGCTCCCACCTGAACCCTTGATGTTACTTGTGAAAGCTCCACATACATCTAGGTGTTCCTGACAACTCCCAGCTTTCAAGTGTCTGGATGAAAAGTCACAGGACACTTGTAGTCTTGAGGTTGAAGCAAGTTCAGTCAAAACATGTTGGAGCAATGCTGAGTGTAAATGTGAAGAACAGCAGGGCATATCCATTACAGTGTGGACAATTTTAACACAGGGATTCCCTTCTCTTTTTCTTTTTGGAATGAACACATGTAAACTATAAGAAGGAACTAATCCAAACCATAAGAAAGGACTAATTAATATCCATACACACACACACAAATGCACACCGACTTACACTTTTGAAAGAAAAATAGCAAAGGTAAGACCTTTATTTTCAAATTTGTCAGAAAATCCCCTTAACTGAGCACATCTGCTGACAATGTTTATATTCTAACTGCATTCTGTTGATTGCATTACTCTCCAAAGTTATACACTTTTAAGTTCCAAAACAGTTCAACTAATACTTGTGAATCACTAATAATTTATAAAATGATCCTTTCACAAAATTTCTCGTTCAATGTCAAACTAATAGGCAAATACTATTAGCATCTCCTTTTTACAGTTAAGGGAAAATGTTCAGATGGATTAAGGTCACCCAATTGTTAAGTGGCTGTTACCAAATTCTGGAATTAATAACATCAAGTTTATTTCTAATTGCATAGTAATGTTAGAAAATGTCTTCTGGAGATTTTTTTAATATTACTAAAAATCATAGCTTATTATCTGTTCCCTGATGGCATAGCTTTCCGTGAATAGGGACTAGCTCTTTGAAAGGAAGACCAAGATAAGTTACCTATTTTATCAATATGAACATTATTGTGAAAATTGATTTTGAATATCAATGATAAAAGGAATAAATAAAAAAAGCACTGGTATATTCCTGTAGCAACAATTGGTAGAAGCTCATAGCATGGAGGCAAATAGTGTATATTTCTTAAGGCAGAATTTCCCAAATATCTTAAATGAAAATAATTTCTATAGGACTTATAAAAATGATGAATTGCAGTGCAGATCTAGTTAATCAGGATTTTCTAAAAATGGACCTGGGAATCCATATTTTTAGGAAATAAGCTAAGTGATTCCTATAATTATAAAAGTTTAGGAGAAACAGTTTTAATATACTTCACAAACTTGTAAGGGAGTAAAGGAATAAAATTAATCGTATGAATTTTTTCATTCTAAATAAAAATAAGTGTTGTGTGTTTTCGATAAGTTTTGAGAAATGCATGTACCTGTGTAACCCATGGTGCTCCTGAGATGTAGACTGTTACCATCACCCCAGGACTGTTTCTAATGCCCTTTACAACTATCTCCTGCCCCATATGCAGGGAAGCAATGGCTATTTGGAATTTTTTCCAAAACAGATAAGATTTTCCTGTTCTATAATGTCATAAACATGGAATCAAACAGTATTACTCTTTTGTTTAAGGCTTCTTTCACTCAGCATAGGATTTTGGAGATTAACCCATGGTGTTGCGTGAACCAGTAGTTTATTTCTATGTAGCACTCCATTTTATTAATATACCAAGACATATTTATCTATTCTCCTATTGATAGGCCTGTGGAATATTTCCAGTTAGGGGCCATTATGAATAAAGATGTTAGGAGCATTCTTGTACAAATATTTTATGGACAGATGTTTTCATTTTTCTTGGGTAAATACTTACAATTGGAATGGCAGGGTCATAGGGTATGTATAGTTTTAATTTTATAAGAAATTTCCAGACATTTTTCCAAAGTGGTTGTAGCATTTATACTGACACCCATAATATGAGTTCCAGTTACTCCACAATCTGTCCATCATTTGATATGTTTTCAGACATTTTATTATGGGTTTGATTTGTATTTCCTTGATGAATAATGATGGGAACATTTTCATGTGCTTAGTGATCTTCAGAGATCTTTTCTAGTGAATTGTCTATTCAAGAGTGTGCCATATTTTATTGGCTTGTTCCCTTTTTGGTAAACTCTGGCCTACTGTACTTTGGGGCACAGATTGTGTACTTGTGAAGACTATGTAGTTATGAATAATATGTGTTTACATAGGAAAAAATGCAGAATAGCTGTGTTGTCTGTTTCTTCAAGCATTCAATAAGGTTCCAAACACAAAGACTTATTTAATATAATGGCAACCTCACTAAAAACAGAAAGGTAAGGTAGTAACTCTGCTCAAAGAGGCTTTCTTCCTCTGGCCTACAATCCAAGTTGGCTATGAGAATACAACGTTCCCTTCGCCCAAATTAGGAAAGCTGAAGCTTCAAACTGAAGTCAGGGTAAAGAAACGTCGGAAAGCAGGACATTGTCAGCCACACGGTAGATCCTGGAGCTATAAAAGACAATAGATAAGGGAGATCTCTCCAGCAATTGCTTTTTCAAATATTTTTCTGTAACCTTCCTTCTGGGTCTGCAAATATCTTCCTCAGAGTGTTTGCTGTAGTCCCAGAGATCACTGAGTCCTGCGCATTATTTTGTCAGTGTTTTATTTCTCTAAGCTTCAGTTTTGATAATTTATATTGCCGTATGTTAAAGGTCACTGATCTTTTCTTATGCCCTTTCTAAATTCCTGTTAATTCATCTTGTTAAGTTATATAGACTGCATTTTCTGCTTTTTCCATCTATAGCAAAATTTCAGTTTATAGTGAACATTGATTTTTCTGTGGCTGGTACATAAGTAACTTATGAGTCAACTTGACTTTTTGCGTTTAAGTTTGTGTTGGAGCTTGTTATGGAGGTCTATTGGGGCCTCGATTCTATTGTTAGTTTATCGCTACCACTAAAGCCTGAATTTTCTGGGGTATATATTGAGTTACAGATAGTCAACAAGGTTTCTGCATAGGGGATGGTTGGAACTTAGCATTATAAAATAAATTTTGAAATTCTGTCTTGTTTTATGGCTTACTACAATTTAAATAATATTGAACTTATATCATTTTTAAAAGTTAGGTAAAATTCTGCCATTATCCAACTAGAGCTAATTCACTTTTCAATATATATTAATTAACCTTCCTAATCTGGGTTTTTTTTTTTTTTTTGGATGAGGAAGATTGGCCCTGAGCTAACAGCTTTTGCCAATCTTCCTCTTTTTTGCTTGAAGAAGATTGTCGCTGACCTAACATCTGTGCCATTCTTCCTCTATTTTGTATGTGGGCTGCTGCCACAGCATGGCTTGATGAGCAGTGTGTAGGCCCATGCTTGGAATTCAAACCCACAAACCCTGAGCCGCCGAAGCACTCGAACTTAACCACGTTGCCACTGGGTAGGCCCCCTTTTCTAATATTTTTTAATACAATTAGTTTAATCAAACTTTTCATCTCTTTTGGGATCACTTTTGATGATTTGCATGTCTCCAGGCAATCATACACTTGTTTTATGAAGTCACATGTATTTTCTTTAAAATAGCTTGTTTTACTGATATTACTTACATATTTATTTCTCTGTTTTCCTGAAGTTGCTGACAGCTTATAAATGTTATTAGTTATTAAAACACTGATTAAGAACTTTTTTATTTTTATATATTTGTTAGTTGTAATTTCAAAATAGAATTCTTTGCAACTTTTCTTCTTTAATTAATTATACATAGCTATAAACTTTCCATCCTAAAGCATTTACTCCATTTCATATGTATTCTTTTAAGGTGTATTTCTTTTCATTTGCTTTCTAGATAGTTTAAAATTTCATTATTTTAATTTTCTTATTTGATTCTAGAGTCACCTAGGTATGTTTTTCCAAATTTCCAAGAAGTTAAGATGTTTCTTGATACCCTTTTCATTGCTCATATCTAACTTTCTTAGATTATAATAAAAGGAAAAAGCCTATACAATTGTAATATTCTGTTTTCCTTGTAGTAGCAACTTGAGAGATTTTACCAATAGCTTATGCTAGTAGATATTTATATAGTATATTATATTGTCTATTTGAGAAAGTTAATTTTCTCATTGTCTTCTCTTCTTTTTGTAATCCTTTCTTCCTCCTCTCCTGACTTCTCTTTTTCTTCTTCTATTTCTCTATGATAATATTAACTTATTTTTTTATGGAATCAATCAATGTCATGTTTATGATGACTGTATCTTCTTAATAATGACCCTCCATTGTGTCTTTAATCTCAAATTTCAATATCTCTAATACAAATATTCCTATGTTTGTGCTCATTTTGTTTTCATTTGCCTGTATTTCTATTACAAAATGTTATTTTCAACCTTACTTTATCACTTGGTCTAATCATTTCATCATTTTGGAAACAGTATTTAGTTAATTTTTTTTGTATTAACCTAATCTGAGGCTGCATTATAGAAAAAGAATTAAATCTATGCACATTTTATATGTTAAATATCAACTATTATTTGAATTGTCTATTTTATCTATGCCTACCTTTACATTCATTTATTTTCAACTGTTTGTTTTTCTCTTTTCTTATTTCTCATGTTACTCTTTTTTAACTTTCATTTCTGTTCTTTGTCTTCTTAATTGAGATGTTTTAGTTTACTTTAAATTTCATTGATGTGAGTTTCATTCTCTTCCCATGCTGTTTTCTGCTGCACTTCCTACTCCAGTAAGCTGAACTTTTAATACTTTTACTTCCCTTCTCTTTTCTCCTGTGTACCTCTCCCCTTTTCTTCACAATCTTTGATGAGATTTTGAAAATCTTACCCCACCTCCCCACAAACCTTGGTTTTTGCTAAAATTTTTCATTCATTTTAGATTCTCTATTATTACAATGTCCCTCACAATACAACTCTTATTTTTCAAGACATTTTATTCAGCATGTTCTTAGTACAGTTATCCACTAATTCTTTTTATTATGTTCCCATATTTGAGGGACTCTGTTCTGCCTCAAGTATATTTGATTAAAATTATTCTTTGAGCGTTTTCCTCAGATATGTTTCTTGTGTAATCTCTCCTAATGCTTGCATCTCTTCATAGATTTTTCTTTCCTTGACCTTAGGTAGCTTTGTGGGATTTGGGTAATTTGGTTACAGTCCTTTCCTCTCAGTCATTTGTGAATATTATTTAATAATTGTCAAACTTCTAATGCCAGGCTAATATCATACACTTTACAAGTTATTGATAATGATTTGTTATGCCTGAAAGCATGTTTTTCATAGATATTTTCTTCTTTAGGATTAGACTTCAGTAATTTTACCAGAATATGCTAGGGATGCTGTTTTGTTTGTTTGCTTGTTTGTCTGTTTTTCTTTCTTGTCAATTCATCCTGAATTTTCTGAGCTCTTTCAATCATAGATTTAGTCTTTTCAACTCAGGGAAACTTTCTTCAATAGTTTTTAACTACTGCTCTTGTTTAATTTTTCTTTTATCTTCTCCTGGAATTCTAGATACATTAGGTGTTCTAAATACACTCTCTTTTCTGTCAACATTTTCTTCCCACTTGACAAAAGTGCCTAGGCCCTTGTACCACTGGCTAGTTGGACACTACCCTAAGAAGCTAATAGAATTAGCTCAAAATCTAAGGTAGGAGTTTACAGGTGGAAGTTGTCAGCTAATTACATTCCTCATATCTAGACAGCCCATCCTTTCTTCAGGGGGGAGCTGAGCAGCACATCTCAGTGCCTGCCATGAAATGGTAGTGAAAAACATCTTTATCTTTATCCTGTTTGTTTAAAGAAGCTAAAAAGAAAATATCACCAATAAAATAAGATAACATTGTTTAAATATAGGAGATAAGGAAAAATTAAAAGCAAGATTGTGAGATAAAAAGAAGTCAGAAATGCAGGTATGAATGACATTGTGCATGAAAGGTAATTGTTTTTTTAATCTAAGCTTTGTAACACCTAACAGAAAACAAGAAATTGGATCATTTAGAAAATTAACTATATCCTTAGATTAAGTCTTTGTAATTACTTACAAGAATCACAACTTCCCTTGGTGCTATGATCAGACAAAATTTCTTCCCCAGTATATTTTTTATGGTAGTAGGCTTATGGGGGAAAAAGATATTACAGACTTTGTAATATCACTGAACCAGTGGTGAGATTGCCATTATTATTATTATTATTTTTGCCTTAGGTATTATTCAGCCTAGACTCAATGACAGCCCCAAACCCAGAAGTGGGCAGAAAGAAAAAGCTCCACATGAAGTGCTCATTTTCTGAGCCAATAAGCAGGAAATGGGAACTTTTAATGGTTCAAGACAGTGGGGAGAATTCAATTTTTCTTTCTTTTCTTCTCTCTCGCTCTAGCCACAAGTAACTGTGATGGTGGTGGCAACAGTGGAGCAGAAATAGCAGTGGTGGTCAGGCAGTTGCCTTAAACTTGGAGAGAAGGGGACCTTTCTCTCTGACCACAGGAGTTATAGTCCCAAGAGCATGAGGTGAAGCTCCGCTGCTTATTTTCTCTCTCTTTATCCTGCTACTTGGCTCTAGATATGGACGTAGTTACAGAAAGTGTGCTGGAGAGCAGGAAAGATAGCGAAGTGAAGCCCTGGGGAAGCAGAAAGAGTTAGAGTGATTGCAGAGAAGAATGAGTTCAAGAAAGAAATTCCTTAAAATTGTTCGTGATTTCCTGGGTTCACTCCCAAGCTGCACATGTACAGATATGTCCCAAAACAGAATACCAAATATTTTGAAAACTGAACTACAGAAAAAAAAAAAACACCATGCAGGTCACAGCCTCCTCACAGGGTGACACATCTATGGGGCAGTTCCAGATAGCACTAAAAAGACTTTAAACAGTGACAAAGTTACAGTTATACAAGATGAACAAATCCTTGAGATCTACTGTACACCATAGTGCCTCTAGCTAACAATGCTGTATTGGACACTTAAAAATTTTCTAAGAGGGTAGAACATGTGTTAAGTGTTCTTATTGCACAAAAAATAATAATAAAGAGGGCAGGAAGAAACTTTTGGAAGTGATGACATGTTTATGGTATAGCTTGTGGTGATAGTTTCACAGGTGTATACTTATTTCCAAACTTATAAAGTTGTATATTTTAAATTTATATAGCTTTTTGTATGTCAATCATACCTTAGTAAAGTGGTATATGCATATAAAAGAAAAAATGAAGTTTATATTGGCATTTAGTCCTCAGAGAAGCCTGAACCCAACAAGGTGGATTATCTACATAAAACATACAAACAAATAAAGGTTAGCATTCTTTTTAGGATTCAAACAAGAGCAAGAGACTCACGGAAAATATTCAAAATGTTCAGGATACAATACAAAATTACCCAGCAGATGAAGAATCAGAAAAGTCTCAACTTGCAAAATAAGAAAAAATCTACAGCCTTCAAATCCAAGATAACCGACATGTTGGGGATATAGAGAAGAACTTTATAGCAGCTATTATAGCCATTCTCCAAGAAGAAAGGACAGTGAAAATAGAACGCCTAAGCAATAAAGTAAAAGGAACAAATATAAACCAAATAAAATATTAAAGCTGCAAAATACTATACCCACAACAAAAAACTCAGTGGGCGAGCTCAACAGCATAATGGATATGAGGAAAAATGTCAGTGAACTTGAAGATAGATCAATCTGAACAAAAGAGAGTAAAAAAAGAACGAAAACATGTAACAGAGTCTCAGAAACCAGTGGGAAAATACAAAAAGTTTAATATTTGTAGGATAAGGCTTCTGAGAGGAAAAGAGAACAAGTGTGGAGTAGAAATAAAATGGAATAAATAATAGTTGAAAGCTTCTAAATACGGGGAAAGATATAAACTTACAAATTGAAGAAGCTGAGAAAACCCCAAGCAGATAAAACTCAAGGAAATCCAGATCCGACCCCACGATAATCAAACTTTTGGAAATTAAAGACAAAGAGAATGCTTGACAGCAGCTAGAGAAAAACCACCCATCACCTATAGGGCAACAATGACTTAATGACTGAATATTTCTTATTGAAAACCATGCAGGCCAGGAAGAAGTGAGGAAATTTTTTTTTTTAATTTATAAAGAGCTAAAGAAAGATTGCTAATTCAGAGTTCTAGTTCCAATGAAAATATACTTCAGGAATAAAAGTGACAAAGACGATCTCTGATGAAGAAAAATTAAGAGAATACATAGCCAGCAGACTTGATCTAAAAGAAATACAAAAGCATATTATTAAAACAAAAGAGAGTTGAGGCCAAAGGGAACCAGACAACATGAGAAATGAAGGTAGAGCAAAAGACATGATTAAGATCTGAGTAAATATAACTGATTGTTCTTTTCATCTTAAATTCTTTAACACGTGTTTGACAGTCTAATTAAAGTTATACTATTGGCCATATAAATTGGAAGGAGTAAAACTGTCTCTATTTGTAGATCATAAGATTGCCTACTTAGAAAACCCCAAGTTACCTACAAAGAACCTCCCAGAACTAAGTGATTATAATAAGGTCACAAGATACAAAGGCAACTCACAAAGTTCCATTATAATTCTATATAGTATCCTATAGATCCTTTAAAGATTTTATTTTTCCTTTTTCTCCCCAAAGCCCCCCGGAACATAGTTGTATATTCTTCGTTGTGGGTCCTTCTAGTTGTGGTATGTGGAATGCTGCCTCAGCATGGTTTGATGAGCAGTGCCATGTCGGCGCCCAGGATTCGAACCAACGAAACACTGGGCCGCCTGCAGCGGAGCACAAGAACTTAACCACTCAGCCATGGGGCCAGCCCCCCTATAGAGCCTTTCAACCAACGGGGTTAGAACAAAGCATATTCCATAGGGGAAAAAAAAAAAAAGAAAAAAATAGTACCTCAAACTAAACCCCACAACTTATACTACAATTAACTCCAAATGAATTATAGGAATAATTTTAAAATATAAAATTTTAACTTTAAAACTTTAAATGTAAAACACAATCTTTTAGAGAAAAATATGAGAGAAATATTTGTGACATAAGGTTATGTAAAGGATTCTTAGATATGACACAAAAATCACAATCCATAAAGAAAAAATAAACTTAACTTTTGCTCCATTAATGACAGTTTTAAAAGAATGAGGCATATACTCAAGAAAATATTCTCCAGTCATGTATCTAACAAAGAACATGTATCCAGAACACAGAAAGAACTCTCAAAGCTCCATAGTAAGAAAACAATACAATTCATAAATGGTAAAAGACTTGAAGAGATGCTTCATCAAAGAGAAAATAAGGATTTCATATAAGCTCCTGAAAAATGTTCAACATCACTATCCATTAGGGGGTTGTACATTAAAATCATGATGACATACTAAAACATACCCATTAAAATTACTAAAATAAAACAATAGCAATAAAATAATAATGAAACTGATAATGCTAAGGGCTGACAAGGACATAGAACAAATAGATCTCTCATAGATTTTTAGTGGGAATGGAAAATGGTACAGCACCTCCACAAAACAGCGTGGCAGTGTCTTAGAAACTTAAATATCCACTTATTCTATGACCCAGCAATAGTATTCCTCGGCATTTACCCAAAGGATGTGAAAACTCATGTTCACACACAAACCTGTATACAAGAGTTAATTTCAGCTCTATCCATAATAGGAAAACAATGGAAATAACTTAAATGTCCTTTCTCAAGTGAATCAATAAATAAAACTGCTGTACACCCATACAATGGAATAAAAGCAAAAAAAACCCCAAAAGAAACCCCAAGCTATTGATTAATGCAAATATGTGGATGAATCATAAATGCATTTGCTAAATGAAAGAAGCCAGTCTCAATGCCTCTAGAGTTCAGGATTCAGTTTATATGACATGCTGGAAAAGACACAATGGCAGGGGTTGAGAATGGTCAGTGGTTGCCAAGACTGGAAGAGAACACGTGACTACAAATGAATAGATAGCAGAAGGGAGATTTTTTCATGGGGTGGTAACTATTACATATCCCGATTATGGTGTTGTTTGCACAAATCTATATGTCTGTTAAATCTCATAGAACCTCACACCAACGAGGGAGTCAATTTTACTGTATGTTAACTTAAAAAAAATTAAAAATGAGCTCCATAAAGAGCATGGGAGAAGACCCTCAGTGCTATTCTTAAGTACCTCTGCCTTTGCTCAGTTTCTTATAAATAATCCACTCACAGCTGTGGTCTGAGCTTTCTAACCAAGACCAAAATCCAGTCCACGAGGCTGTGATTACTATGTCATACTGCTTGCCTCCCACCTTCCACTCAACCCCTCTTCTCTCTTCTCTTCAGTCCCTCTGCAATATCTCCCTGTTTCTTCTTTCAATACCTCTCTCTCTTTCTCTCTTTTAAATGATATATCTAATCATTATTTGTGCATTTTAAGGGAGAATTGTTTAAAGAATGACAGAAATAATGTGTTAGTCTACAGTTGCTTATTAAATATTCCCAATTTGATAGATATTTTATTGACCAGATGCAAAAACTGGGATTGAAGGTGAATAGGCTCTGGAACTGAGATTTTAACTCAGGCATTCTCTAACTATAAAAGAACTATACCATACTATGGAATTGGTCTATTTTCCTAGTACATACTTGGCTCTGTAGTTTCTAATTGAAATTTGATGAGCATTATTTAATTTAAAATTGTGCTTTTCATTCAAATATAATTAACATCCTTTTCTTGATTAATGTTTGAACTTTTATTGAGCGTCTTTTAGAATGAAAGAAATATGAGTGATGCCTCTAGATTTTTTGTTAAAATTATTATAAAATTAAATCTAAATTTATTTAGCAGTAGTTTGTAATTTTCACTCCACCTCAGAGGGAGATCTTTTATAGCAACCTTAGTTTTTAAATATACTTTTTCTATACAGAAATTCTGCCAACTATTACTGTCACAATGTTCATAAAAACATAATTATATACAACTGTGAGCAGCAGTTCATGTTTAATGTACCAAACACTTGTGTTTTTAATTCAAATCAGCATCTGGCTTTGCTCTTGTTTTACCACTAAAGAAGCCAAGGTTGATTGACTAAAGAAAGAGCAATTAACAGATGATGGTTGAATTAGATGTTACCATTCATATATAATAATATGTCTTCTTCATTCAAAGTACCCAATTATATTACTACTTTCCATTTATATTTGTTAATAGTACTGCTCTTAAATTTATGGTTATAATTTTGTTTAAAATGTTTACTATTTAAAAGATTTTAATAGTGTTTCTCTACTTGCTGTTATGCTAAAGTGTTTAGTGAATGAAACAATAAACAGTGGATGGTGAGATATCTTCTTATGTTTGCTATTTTAACTATTATTTACATTAAAATTGGTTATTAAAACTGCTTCAGGGTTTTACTTCACTTAACATTTTAAAATTGTCTTATTTGACATCAATATGAACTCATTTTTAGCTTAATATATATATGGATGGATAGATATAGAAAGAATTATAGATATGTTCTTATACATGGGTTAATACATATACTTACATTGTTATCTCTGTCCACTGAGAAGACTAACAGCACCCCAGTAGCAATAAGCACATCAAGTTGTAAGACCTACCTAAGCTTCTAAGTATCACTCCCTGATAAAGGGAACTAAAGTTCCTTGGAGAAATGGTTGATTCAAGGATTGGGTAGGGAAAATACAAGACAATCCTGGAACATTTTGCATTACCAAAGAGTAAGAAAGGCTGAAAATGGAAAATAAGGATGAGAGCACGTGACAGGGACGTAGGAGTCAACTGAAAGAGTCCCCAATGACCACAGCTGGAACAATTTGAATAACAAAATAAATAATGATAATATTGGGTTTTAAACCAAAGAATAAAATAAATACATAAGACTATATTGATATAAATGAAAGATTAAATAAATTTAAAAACAGAGGAGATGGGACATATTTTTTTACAAGATAATTCCAAATAATAAAGGTAGAGGAATGAAAATACAAATAGAAGATCATTATTAGAAAACTACAGTAATAATCATTGCATGCAAAAATCTACTGATGAATGCTAAAATTAGTGAATGAAACTCTAAGAAGAATCAATATTTTTAAAGCCTCAAAGGATCATTATTAATCAATGCGGTGGTTTTAACTTATGTCCTCAAATACCTTGATATTCCTCTCTCCAGGAAGTAGAGCTTAATTCCTTTCCCTGTAAGTGTGGACTAGACTTAGTGATTTGCTTTTGAAAAATATATTATAGAAAGTGAAAGATATTTACTTTGCAGTAGAAAAGGCTGGCACATGGCAACTTAGAATGATTTAAGCTAACATTACCAGAAAGAATTCGTGTTGATATTACATCAGAAAGACACTTCACCTCTGTTCTATTCTTCCCACAAATCTATAATTCTAGGCTAATCATGAGAAAATATTAGACAAACCTTACTTGAAGGAATTCTACAAAATAGCATACCAGAATTCTTCATAAGTGTAAAAGTCATTAAAAAAAGTAAAAAAGGAAAGAGTGAGAAACTGTCACAGACCGGAGTAGACTTGATGACTAAAAGCAATGTGTATCCTGGACTTGTTCCTGGGATAGAAAAATGAGATCAGTAAAAAAAAATTGTTAAAATCCAAATAAAGTCCATAATTTGTTAGTATTGCACCAATATGAATTTCTTGTTTTTCACTTTTTCCTGTAGCTATTTAGAATGTTAACAGTTAGGAGAAACAGGGTAAAGGTTATCTGAGAACTATGCACTATCTTCACAACTGCTCTGTAATTCTTAAATTATTTCAAAATAAAAAAGGTGAAATCCAAATTATCAATTAACAGAAAATGACAATCAGACTTACTAGTAATCAGGAAAATTTAATGAAATTCTGCAACACGCACACAACAGATTGGCATGAAACTAAAGAGGCTGGGGCTAATAAATATCTGCTAAATATTGAAGCAAGAAGTTCTCCAAAATACTCCTGGTAAAAGTGTAAATAAGTACAACTTCTTGGAGATCTATTTGGCTTTATGTAGTCAAGCTGAGGATATGCATGTCCATGACCTAACAATTCCACTCTGAGGTGGATACTCTAAGGAAACTCATACACATGTGCAGCAGAAAAAATGTTAAGAATATCTATAGTAGCATTTTAGTACTACCCCAAATCTCAAAACAATTGAAACAGCCGTTGGTCGTAGAATGGATAAACTGTTATATAGCTATACAACAAATTAACAAGCATACAATTAAATTTACTGAACCTCAGTCACATGTAACTATTTACGCATATTATAAAAACAACATTGAGTGAAAGATACAAACAAAATAAAATATGTAATATGATTACATTTATAAAAAGGTAAAAAATACAATATTATTTCTTTTTAGGGACATGTGCACTGGTAGAGTCTTAGACCATTTGGGCTGTTATAACAAAAATACCATAGACTGGGTGACTTAAACAACAGACACTTATTTCTCACAGCCCTGGAGGCGGGGAAGGCCATGATTAAGGCCCTGGCAGTTTCCGTGTCTGGTGAGAACCCCCTGCCTGGTACATAGACTGCATATTCTCACTGTGTCCTTGCTGTGGAAGAAGGATCAAGGAAGCTCTCTGGGGCCTTTTTAATGAGAGCACTAATCACATTCATGAAGACTCTCTCCTCACAACTTTATCACCCACCAAAAGCTTCACCTGCTAGAACCATCACACTATGGGTTAGGATTTCAACATATGAATTTGGTCCAGGGGGAGACAAAAACGTTCAGTCTACAGCAGGTAGTAAAAACATGAATAAAAACAAAGAAGTAACTGCCATCAAAGTTAAGTATATGTGTTACTTGTAAGATACTTTTGGGATACATACTAAGTGGTAAAATTATAAAGAAAACTCCAAAGCTAATTACCATAAAATTTAGCATAGTAGTTACTCTGGAGGGTGATGGGTGTAATCAAGCAAGAACACACGAGGGATTTCTGGGCAGGCAGCAAGGTTCTTCCCAATCTAGATGGTAGTCACATAGTCACATGATCATTTACAGTTATTTGATATGCTGTATGATACAATTTTGTGCACCATTGTTACATATGTTATTTTTCCTATTTTTAAGAAGGAAAATGTACAGATAGATTTGTTTTAAGAACCCCAGAATCCAAACTAAGACTTCAAAATCTACAATACTCCAAAAACAACATTTATATAATTAATGACTAGAAGAAACTTTGGTTAAGCAAAAGCTAACAAAGTGCTTACTAAAAGTGTCATTTCACTCTAAATTTGAAAATTAGGTATGAAGTAGCGTCTCCATGAATGTAAAACACATTTTCCCTTATATTTTGTAATGTAGAATCTTAAATTTATGTGAAACTAGGAATAGCGGTTTGGCTCACCATCCAGTCTAAATATTCAAAATTCCTGCCAGCCTGAGAGATTCAATATAATATATTCAAACTAAGCTGATACACTAAAGAAGTGAACACCAATTATAGGGACACAATAAAATCATAGGGGAGGTAGTACAAGTAACACGATATTATAAGTTTCACTTTTGCATCACTTCCAATAGTTTATTATTCAGGCAAATCACAGTCCCAGAAAGACTATACCCTCTCTGTGGCTAACTTCAACAGTCCAAGTAAAATATTTTAGTCCTTCGTGGACTAGGTTATATGGCTAAAAAGAAGGCTAGTCACTAAATAGATCTCTTTAAATCCCTAGGCAGACTTAACCCCTTCACTTGACCATTGTGGAGTTTTATTATTATTTTCTATTTTTTATAATATCTGCTGCCATTCCCATTTGCCCAATTGTTCACTGACTATAGGGTTTAAAGAAACCCAGACCACAAGAAGTTATCCCGAATCCTTCTTTTGGTGTTGTGAGATTTTCTCACAGTCTTTTTTGACACCGTAGCTTCAATTTCACAGATTTTTTTTTTCTTTTCACTGAATTTTTCTGTCACTACCAATCTTTCTTCATTGTGTATACTTTTCCAGTTATGGCATAAAGGGATGCAAGGACCTCCCAATACACATACTTGTATCCTGACAGCTCTTTCCACACCATTTATGGTATCTGAAACAAAGAATGTATGCTTCATAGACATTCCTTTCTCCACTCCTGGATTTTGATCTCACTTTGGTGGATTCATGCCAAGTAACTCATCTCTCCACTGGACATTTGTTTCAATTTGTAGCCTGTTCTATGGGGACATATAGTCACTCTAATTTTACTTAGAAAACTCTCTTCTAATACCTCCTTTTCAATATAGGACATTGCATGTTTTCCCCGCATTATAAGAACAACGTTCAAGCACATGAGGAATTTATCTTTTCACAGATTCAGTGCATAGTTCCAGAATCCCAAGTGCGTATGCAGATTACTCAAAGCTATTTTGTCACTACTTCCCCATGGCCTAGGTGATAATATTTCTAGACCAGTGGTCATATTAGTTTGATTTCACTCAAAGGTCTAAAGACCAATTTAGTTGAAGTTGACGTCCTAACTGCTTAACTGTCTATTTTAGACATAAGCCTAGTCAAGGGACAGCCAGACAGTTGAGTGGAAATGACAGCCCATAGACATGTGGTTGGTATTGAGAAGTGTCAGAAACATAGTTTTTCTGAAATATGGGTGGTATGCTTTTTTATAGTCATATAAGTAAATATTTGCTACTAAAAGCAAAATCTAAACGTTTAAAAATCTTTCGAAAGATCTCTCCTATAAAATTTAAATTGCCTTATTTTAAATACTAATATTGAGTAATATTATTCCTTCTAGGCTATTAATTGGTAAATATTATTTCACCAAAAACTAAATGAAATTTTGTAACATAAATAGAAAAGAGTAATATATAGGGCACAAGACATGAGACTACATGAGAAAACATATTTTGATTGTTAATTTCCAGCTACCACAAAATTCAATTTTGAATTTGAAAACAAAGTTTTGTGCTAAAGAATAAGTAGTCAGTTTTCACAGCAATCATTTGTTTCTAGATTTTCTGTTTTGCCCTTTCCTCATTTAAAATAAAATTTTGTATAATATTCTGAGAGAGATAAATCAATGATTCTGCAATATGTTGTTGTCTGTGGCTTCTAAGGAAAATTAATAACATCTGTAATTGGGAACTTTGTTGAAACCAAATCTCCAATGAATGGCACCATGAATGCTATTATTGACTCAGAAAATTGCTATTTAAATAAAAATGAAAATCCATGTTTCAGGCCATTATTATGTTCTTGCCACAAATTAATTTTCTCTACACCACCTTTCCCACTGATGACAGCCACTAGAGTTTTGACTAACCACAGCATATTACTATTCAGATGTCACAAATAGCATGAAACTTACCCGCACTGGAAAAACTCTGAAGATAGCTCTGTTCTCATTCCAGGCTAAAAATATTTTTTCAGGATGATAAACAGATAAGACAGTTGACCCCAGTGACATTCTTGTACTCATAAATACAACATTTTAGTGTGAATATCTATAGCCATATTTGTCCTATTTAGCACTTAGGTCTTATTTACATGTCCAATAAATATTGTGAAGAGAATATGTTTGTAAAATAGTAATTGTGTGGAAAACTAGCAATAATATTACAGAAGAAGTCATGCTGAAATCATGCTGAGTGTGCTGAGAAATCAAATTTCTTAGCTAGTAAGCCAAGAGCCAGACTAGTCTCTGGGCTCTTACAAATCCATGAAGGAACACACCACCTCATCAGGTTTCTTGGCCTCTTTCTTGGACAGTTGGTGGTAGTCTAGCTGCAAACATCCACATTTTTCAGATAAAGAACCTAAAACTTTTAGAAGCTAAGCAACATTTTTAGCAGTAAACAACTCATGGAAGAGCCAAGATTCCAGATCTGGTCTACTTGAATCCAAGGTCTGTAATTTTTTCAATCATTTGTCCTTTTTCTTCTCCCCTGTTCTCATTAATAGCCTACAAACACATAATCCTCATTCCTTAAAGTTATTAAGACTACATTCGTGTGGTCCTGGAGGATGCAATGAAGCAGTGAGAAGGTGCAGGTATGGAAATCAGATGGAAGGCATTGTAATAATTGGGCAAGAGGCAATGGGACATCTAGAACAGAGAAATTTCATAAATATGAGAAGACGGGAAGAGATCTAAGTAATGTATATAAAATATATAGCACATTACAACTCTTTTAATGTAAAGTAGGGAGAAGAAGGAGGCTGCTTCTCTCCCTATGACTGTTGAAGTCCTCATAAAAATATGAGCTAAGGAAATTAGATTTATCTTTTAGAAACTTGGAATTTAGAAACTATGATACAGAGCCAGTTGCTAATGAGCACTTGAGATGAAAAATACAAAAATTTCAGACTCCCATAAAAGAGCAGAGATGTAATGACTGAGAGAAGTTCTGGCCCATGATACGTAGAAACTTGAATTCCTGATGGCTTTCAAATTCCCAGTTGCACTCCAAAGAGGCTGGATGTATTTTGGTCTGCCTGTGGGTTTCTGTGAGACTACAGCATGTACCCATACACAACTACTTGCCTGAGTTGGTTCAAGTGAATCTGTTCTTTGCACAAAAAAAAACAAAAAGAAAGAAAGAAAGACAGAACAAAAATAAAGCTCTCTTTAACTGAGAAAGAACATAAATTGTTCGGGAGGGTCTGTATTAATGGTGATGGAAGCATAAAGGGATTAAAAATACGAGGAGCAAGAAATCAGCGACAGAAACTGTGGACAAGAGGGTGATATAGGCATAGATGCATAATTACTTTCCAGAAATCCACGAAGATGGTCCTAACCAAATCATGAAATAGGAGATCGTGTATCCACGTGGCAGAAATCTTAAGGAAATTTGTCTGTAGGTCAAGTTCAGTTTGAACCTAATTGAAGGAAAGGCTGGTCGTAAATCATAAAGTGATTAAAAAAATTATTTTACCCAGGATACTTTTGTTTATAGTACAAGGATTTATGCTTAACATCATTTCACGTTTCATTTTTATTTTTTTAATTTTATTAATAAAATTAAATGTTAAAACTGAGGCTACCTGTTAAAAAAAAGAAATGAGAATTTTATAAATTAATAATTATATAAAGTTATACTAAATACTATAAAAATCTAGTGGCAATAAATAGCATTGTTATTAGAAATAAATTGCAGAGGCTTCCCAGTGGCATGCTGGTTAAAGTTCACATGCTCTGCTTCGGTGACCGGGGGTTCACAGGTTCGGATCTCAGGAACAGACCTAGCACCGCTCATCAAGCCATGCTGTGGTGGCGTCCCACATAAAATAGAGAAAGATTGGCACAGATGGTAAGACAATCTTCCTCAAGCAAAAAGAGGAAGAGAGTAATCTATCCATCTATTTACTAAATACAGTATATATGTAAACGTTTTGTATATATGTATATATACATTATATATGACTTTAACTTAATTTAAAAAAATTCTTTGAAATGTAAACAACATATCCACATAATTAGGGCCAATCTTTTGGGTCAAAACCTTCATTATGTAAAAAGGCAAATTCTATGTTAATTTAGCGATAGGCAAAGGTCTACAGTATATCATATTATTGCTCATTTTGAAGTAGGAGGTAAAGATTCTGTAAATATAAACTAACAACTTTTTGGTTTTATATCATTAACATTTTTAATGCTGTCTTAACCTGAGTCATATTCATCCAATTATATATGACTCCTTTGTCAGGTATTCCCTAACCAAAACATCCTGTGGTCCTTCATTTTGAAGTTCTGATTTACCCAACATATACTCAGAACACTTGGGAAGAACATCTATAGAAAGATTAGGCAGGAGATTTAAAGAGTTATGAGGAAGGCAGGTGGGGAGAAGAAAAGGAAATAAATTATCGTGTTCTATTGTGTGCCAAGCTCTGTGATGGTTATTTTTAATCCTCATAATCCAATGCAGTAATTATTCTCCTTTGACAGATCAAAGAATAGAATCAGAGAGAGTTAGACTGCACCCCACAATGCTTCTCCCATACTCTAGAGCATGTTATCACTCTTAATATTAAAACAGTGTATTCAAATTCAAAGTGAAAATCTCAGTTACGTTAATGAAGGGCATTAGAGGATAGTGGTTAAGAATACAGACTCTAAACTAGATTGCCTGGGTTCCAATTCAAATCTGGGATATAAGTTTGTGACCTTAGGCAAATTCTATAAACTATCTGTGCTTTAGTTACTTCATTTTTAACAAAGGGAAGATACTAAATCCTGCTTTGTAATGTGTTATAATGACTCAGTCAGTTAATATATATAAAACACGTAGGGGAGTGCTTGGTACATAGTAAGAGCTTTATAGGTTTGCTAATAATAATATTGCACAAAATTAAACTTGGTGGGGAAAAATGAGAAGAATTTTCTACTCTACAGACCTAAGCATATATCCTGTTCACTGTTGTATACCTTCTACAAACAAGACACTGTGAATTCCTAGAGATTCCTTTTTTTCTTAATCCTTCACACAATCTTTTAACTATCCCAAGTAAAGTGAAACCTCCTGCAGTTTTCTTTTTGAGTATTAATATCCTCCTTTAACTTAAAGCAGTTGACTGTGTGATGGTTAATTTTACGTATCACTTGTTAGTGGCCACACTGCCCAGATATTTATTCCATGAGGGTGTTTTTGCATGAGATTTGCATTTAAGTTGGTGAATTTTTGATAAAACAGTTTACCGTCCATAATGTGGGTGAGTCTCATCTGATCAGTTGAAGGCCTAAATAGAAGAAAAGGCTTCACTTCCCCGGAGGAAGAAGAAATTCTCCAAGCAGACTGTCTTCAGGCTTCCTCTGCAACGTCAGCTCTTCCTGAATTCTACAGCGTTTGAACCTTTGAACTTGAAATGCAACATCGACTCGTTCCTGTGTCTTCTGCTTGCTAGCCAACCCTGCAGATGAGCTTTCTCAGCCACCATAATCTCAGGGCCAATTCCTTAAAACAAATATCTTTCTGTGTATATATACACACACACACACACACATCCTATTGATTCTGTTTCCTTGTTTTGACTAATATACCCCAATTTCCCATTGCTGACTCAATTGTTTCTAAAATTTTCCCTGTGCTCTTTGGTAATTTGGGAGTCCATCCCAAAAGCAAGGAGAAAAGGGCCACTGGCTCTTTCCTGCCAACTTGGATGGGCACATTATAAAATTCACAAAATAAAAGATACATTACCCTGTAGCAGCACCCTGTTGCTTTAAATGGGGAGGAGAAAAGGACACATATGTTGATTTTTACGTTCCTATTCTTTTCAAAGTAAACTAGCAAGTTTCTAAGTTGATGATTTTCCTTTTTAATTTTGAGAAATTTTCTAGTAAATATAGTCATCAGTCCAAGCACTATTCTAAAGTATTTTCCTTGTTTGGAAGTCCCATTGGCATGAAATGAGTCTGAAGAAAGGTGACTACCATGGACAGTCTCCTACGGGGGCAAACAGGAGCCCCCCCATTGTCACCACCCATTTAATCTCCAGGAACTCTTTGCGAAGATACACTCTTGCCCACAAAGTTTCCAGAATACATACCCATTAAATCATAAAGTTTTACAGTTTTTTGCTATTGACGTTAACTGCAAGGAACATCTAGAAAAAAATAAATGCTAGAAAATATCATCATGCTATCAGAAAATGAAAAAAATAAAATGCTTTGTTGGTGAATAACAAACTGAGGTCATACAGAGACAGTCAGGTCACTGTAGTGGAATGTTAAGAGCGTAGGACCTAGAGACAAGTAGTATTTACTTCAACTCTCCTATTTACTTCAACTTTTCTTCTTCTTATTATTAAATTTTTGATGGTTAAATAATTGTAAGATCACATGCAGTTGTAAGAAATAATACAGACAGATTCTATGTACTGTGTACTCAGTTTTCCCCAATGGTAGTACCTTGCAAAACCATAGTACAATATCACATCCAGGATATTGACAGGATATTGACAGTAACCAGAATACTGTCAAGGTCACAAGAAACCTTCATGCTACCCTAGCATACCCATTCTCTCCCACATTCGTAACTTTTCCCCCACCATCCCGAGCAACTGGCAAGCACAAATATGCACTCCATTGTATAATTTTGTCATGTCAAGATCAATATATATGTGAAATAATACAGTATGTACCTTTTGGGATTGGCTTTCTTCACTCAGCATAATTATCTGGAAATTCATCCAGGAAGTTGCATGTACAATAGATGGCTTTCCTTTTCATTGCTGAGTACCATTCCGTGGTATGGGTGTACTACAGTTTGTTTAATCAGTCACCAGTTGAACAAACAACTAGGTTATTTCCAGTTTGGGGTTTTTACAAATAAAGCTGCTATAAATATTTGTGTACAGATTTTTGTGTGAATACAAGTTTTCATTTCTTTGGGAAAATGCCCAGGAGTATAAATGCTCGGTTGTATAATAGTCTTATGTGTAGGTTTTTTTAAGAAACTGCCAATTCATCCTCTAGAACTGTCATTTTCCATTCGCATTGACAATGCATAGGTGATCCAGTTTCTCCACATTGCACCAACATTTGGTGTTGTTACTATTTTGCACCCTTTTGCTAGGTTTAGAGCTATCTCGTTGTGGTTTTAATTTGCATTTCACAAATGGCAAATGATGGTGAACAACTTTTCATATGCTTGCTTGCCATCTGTATACCTTCTTCAGTAAAATGTCTGTTCTCATTTTCTAACTCAATTGTTTGTTTTTCTGTTGAGTTTAGAGTTCTTTATATATTCTAAATACTAGGTCTTTGTCAGATATATGTGGTTTGAAAATATTTTACCCTATGATGTAGTTTCTCTTTTCATCCTTTAAACAAGGTGTTTTCCAGAGCAAAAAATTTTAATTTGATGAAGTCTGACTCATTAATTTTCCCTGTAATGGATTATTCTTTTGGTATCAAATCAAAGAGCTCCGTGTCTATCCCTAGATCTCACAGATTTTCTCCTATGTTACTTTCTAAAAATTTCCTGATTTTATGATTTACGTTTAAGTCCAGGATCCATTCTGAGTTCGATGTGTTCTTACAGTCCTGAAAGGGTGAAATTCTCGGCTCACCACCACACCTTTGCTGACAATTGTGCGGTTGGGTCCACATTTTTTTTCTGTGGTGTTTGAATGGAGTACAGCTGTTACTGACAATAAGTTTCCTGGCCCTTTGGTTAGAGGGATAAGACTTTTGGGAAGGTTTTTTTTGGTCTGTGTTTTTTGGTACTTCTGGATTGCTGACAACTTCAGCTCGACATCTGGTACATATGAGGCAAAAAGACAACCCAGCGAACTTAGCACCATGTCCTTCATCAGATCCCACAGTCCCTGATCAGTCTGCCGCATTCTTTTCACCTTTAGAGTCTTCTTATGTTTCTTTATATATAATGGCCATGAGTTTTAGTCATACTAAATGGTATAAATAGGGAAAATTGTATCTACCACCTCTTCTGAGAAGTGGGAAGTCATCACTTAAATTGAATTTGCATCTATTTCTTCATCTATAAAAGAATATAAAAATACAACCTTGGACATGAGTTCTTTGTGAGAATTAAATGAGTTAATATATTTAAGGTATCTATAAAAGTGTGTGACATATAATAAGCACTTAATATATGGTATATATAATTAATATATAATTGTTTCTCTTTTCTAACTAATGAATCCCATATAGCTAAATAGAATCTCATATTTTAGCTCTGTATATTATTTAATTCATACACATACATATATAAACACAAATTGAACTATAATAGATTCAAAATTAATAATTGAAAGTTGTCTTGGAGATCACAAAAGCTGCTCTTTTTTTTTCAATATGCTTCTTTCATCTTTCACTATAAGTTCTACAAGTGAAGGAAGCAATTAAATTCTGCTAGGCCTATTACATAGGAAGTCATCAATACACGTGTGTTAGATAAATGATTGCATAGATGTTTCAGAATTTAGTTTAGGCTGTTAGTGCAAATCTCCTATTTTCTAAAACGTTATTTAAAAAGGAACTCTCTCTTCCTTTTCCCTTCCTTTTTCCTTTATTTCCCTCTATTTTGTTTCTCTTCTTTTTCTTCCTCAAATAATTTAGATCTAGTCTTCAGCAGGGCTAAGTATTATATGCATCTGGGTTTAAGCGAGTCACAGTAGCCCAGAGTGTTAATTCAGAGCCAGACTCAAATGAGAAAGTCCAAACTGGGGGATTGCCTAGCAGGCATGTCAGAGCCCAAATGAGATGAAGAGACTGTCTCAGGGAGAGGCAGAGTGACATGCAGTTTCAGAGCTGCAGTGGCCTGAAGCAGTGTATGAGAGCCTGCCCAGCCCACAGTGGAGGATGAAGATCAGAGATAAGGAGGGGACTCACATATGAGGCAGCAGCCTGGTGCAGAGTGTCAGAACCTAATCAGACAGAAGGATGTGTATGTAATAGGGCAGTGATAAGAATGTGTTTGTGCAGGGGAACCATTCAAATAGTAAACGGATTGTATACAATGGGAGCCAGGTTTCTCACTGTCTGAGAAGGGAGTTATGAATAAAACAAAGACAGAGAAGGCTAGTAAGTCCTGTGGTTTTGGATTGATATTGGTCATATCGGTGTGAACTCACCATTTTCAATATAAATGTAAATAAGTAGACAAATAAATATGGATGTATATATTTATTCACCAGCTTTATCCACTGAGATCACTCAAGATTAATGAACACGCCTCAGAACCTGGCTTTATACACTAATCTCTATTAAAAAAAAGAAACTAGGATTCCTTTGGAGAAATGATTAATTCCAAAGCTGGGTCAGGAGACTTGCAAAAGGAGCCTAGATACACTTAGTTTTTTCCTAAAATGACAAAGTGCTCAAAGAATAATTCAGCCATGTCAAAAGAACCTAGAAATAGCTCAAAAGTTCTTCCACTGGCCAAGCAGAGACACTCTGAGCATCAAAAAAATATATAATTATACTAACAGATTACAAATTGTTAAATAAAATAACGATCTATAAACTTGTACTATATATGTGTATATATGTATATGTGTACTGACATTAATTAATTAAGTTAGACTATTATGAGGAATGAGATATTTATGTAGCCTCAAACTACCTTATGACAAAGTATTGCAATATATGTATTGATGATTTGTCCCATTTCAGGTGGTGTTACCATTGATCACTGATTAAGATGGGATCTTCCAGGTTTCCAAAAAGTAAATATATTCTTTTTTCTTTTTGTAGATAGTAAGTATTTTGTCAGGAGGTTCTTAGAGGAAACTAGAAGAATTTAGGACCAAAGTGTATAGGATTTGGATTGTTAATATATTATGTTTTCTTGAATTTTATATTATTCGTCTGTGAATTTATGAAATACTAATAAGAATTACTCTGCAATTTTGTGCACATAAGATTTAGTCTCAGATGTTTCTGATATCAAATAGGTAATATTGAGATACAGGTATTTATAAAGTAACTTATTCCCTAACCCTCACTTTTTTGGAAACAGAACTAAAACTATAAGGGTAACTTTTACTTATGAACCAATTTTTTCTTCAGTATGTGTCCTCTGTATGGATAATACAAGTTAATTTATTCAAGAAAGAGGAAGAAACGCTTCATATAATATATAATTACTATATGTCACATTGTGCTGAGCAATTTACATGTTATCTTACGCATTTTTCACCTCAATCCTTTTTGCATTTTATAAATAATAAGTGGAGTTCACTAACGCAGCTATTTTGTATTAGAGCTGGGATTTAAAACTACTCCTGCAAGATTATAAAACCCCTTTTTACCAACAACACTGCCAGGTAGCAATTATGTGTTGTCTGGCAATTATTTGTCAGACACTAAGGAATGATAACGAAACTGAAATTTCAAATAGCCCTTGAATATTGGACCTTGTTTGCTGCTACACTCACAAGTAAATAGTCTATTCTGCCCCCAATCCTGGGCAAATCTCTTCTCCCTAACATAGATTTTTAAATGATTTTGTGCCATAGCACATTCAACTTACAAGTTTTACTGTACTCCTTCCACACTCAACACTTTCTCTTTCCGCTTTTCATTTCTTCCTAAACTACTTACTTTCACACTTGATCTTAGCCAAAAGGCCGAGAAGCGATAAACTACTTATTTTCGTGTCTTGGTTTTCCTTATCAAATTAAAGGATCCTTTAAGAATCCACATGAGTGCTTTGCATAGAGCAGCAGGCCATCAGTAAATAATGATTTAACAATTTAATGGTAAAGTCAACTTATTTCCTCTTGAAAAATGTATCCCAATATTTATATATATTGCCAGAAATATAAAATTAAAAGATCTAAGAGAAACTGTAGCTGAAATTTTGCTAAAATAATTTTAGAAGGTTAATTAGCAATAGAAATTTTCTGTAGAAAAAGGGTAAAATTCAAATGAGTAAGTACTGCTGTTTTTCACTTCTGACTAGAGACTACAGTGAGAAAATACTGTCTTGTGGTGAGAAGAAACATATTTGAGGTTTTATTTTCGCAGGTCCAAGAAATGTTTTTCATTTTCCTTTTGAGTGGAGAATAGGGAAAAATAAAAAGAAATCTTCCTTTTTGTTATCTCTTCAATAAAATAGATGGAGATAAATGAGAGCTTAGGAAAGAAAGTTCTTGTTCAATCCAATAGATGGAGGGTTTTTGGCATTAAGAACTGGAAAAAATTGGAGGAAAAGGAGGAGCCTTTGATATAAAACAATTGGAAAGATACAAAGCTTCCTTTGAAGCCAGTTATACGTACTAAAAAGAGAAGATCCAGAAAAAAGACCATCACAAATTGCTGATGATCAAAATTACAGAATTGTGATGAATCTTAATTTCGTTTTGTTTCATTTTGCATTTTCAAATGGAAAGTGCAAAAATCTCTTAACAATATTCTGATGTAAAGAAAATGTGAGCAAATTATAAATCTAAAGAACCTAAATATGCTTCTGGAAAAAATGCAATAACTGGTGCCAGACTAATTATTCTGCTGTAAACAATTTTAAACTGGATAATATATATAATGAAATTATTTTCAGGTTAACAGGCAAAGTAACGCTACAACTTGAGAAAAGAGTGAACTTGAGCATAAATGCCCCATTTGCTGCCCAGGGTCAATTTCCTGATCACATTACAGAAAGCTGGAATCTGAATAGAGCACAGTGGTTGCATTGAGCTGATGAGGCAATGATCAGGCCGGTGAGCTGGAACATCAGAGAGAGGAGGAGTTACAGAGAGAGAGACCTCAGAAGTATGTCCAGGGGCTCGTTGCAATGTCATGACTGAGAGCTAGTCTATACATGCAGAGAGTAAGATGAGGCTTGAGGCTTTCCAGAAAGTAGCAAAAATTGGGTTAAAAACAGGATAGAGATACTGCATTGCATTGGCCGTATCTCATTGGTAAGGACAGAAAATGGGAAGATTTAGTTCTGGCCCACCCAGAATTGTCATAACTTATTAACATTTGTCAAAATCCAGAAATAAAATTAAAACCACCGAATTAACAAGTAGTATTTTGTAAGAGTTTATTGTGCATATAAGAACAGTTTGTGAACTGCATGCTTTCACATTTAGAACTGATATTATGCTCAGGGGCATGATATTACAGATTGGCTTATAAAGTGGAAAGAAGGAAGTTGTTTAACCTCCACAATGATTGGTTATTACCAGTCATTGGCTATTACCAATGGGGATTTCCAGATGGCAGGGGATTGGTTAAAAGTGGTTACCTAATACCATTTTTAGGAAGATGACAAGTTTCTTTCACAATTATCAAAGGCATTTACAGGAAAGAACCTAAGTTAAGTTTCATGTATGTTCATGAAATAAGCTAGATTTAGTTTTTCTTATGTATCTTAAATGGTATTGTTTGCTCAGGGAATTTTCAAGTCTGGTCTCCACTTTGTATTTAATTTTAACACATTAAAGGCATCTAGCTCAGATGGCAGAGAGACCACCACATATAAAGAGTAAGAACCATGTCCTAGAGGTGTAGTTTGAAACAGGAGAGGGGGAATATGGAGTGGGTTTGTCAATGAGTGGACATTTGGTAATGTCTAGAGACATTTTTTTTTTTGAGGAAGATTAGCCCTGACCTAACATCCACCGCCAATCCTCCCCTTTTTGCTGAGGAAGACTGGCCCTGAACTAACATCCATGCCCATCTTCCTCTACTTCAGATGTCGGATGCCTGCCATAGCCTGTCTTGATAAGCAGTGTGGAGTCTGCAGACGGGTTCCGAACAGGCGAACCCGGGGCCGCCAAAACGGAGCATGGGAACTTAACTACTACGCCACTAGGCTGGCCCCTGTACAGACATTTTTGATTGTGACAAATGACAAAGTGCTACTGTCATCTTGTGGGTAGAGGCCAAGGATGGTGCTAACCATCTTCTCTTGCACACAACAAAAAATTATCTGGTCCAAAATGTCAGTAATGCCAAGATTGAGAAACATTGCCCTAGAATCAGATCTACTCTCTATCTATCCCCCCAAAATGTCTAAAACTAAGCCTCAATAAGATTCATAGGAGAGAAAGATATGTTATGTATGGAACAACAGAAAGAATAAATTCTATTGAATTTTTATCAGAAGTAGTGGAGACCAAAGGTCAATGGAGTGACCTTTTTAAGTGCTGAAAGTTAAAGAAAAAAACAAAAAGAAAGAGAGAAAATTGTTCACAGGAATTTTATCCACAGTGAAAATATCCTTGAAAGGCAAGGTTTAAATGACATTTTTAGAAAAATGAAAGCTGAGAGAGTCTGTCTCCACAAGAAATGACAAAGTGTCTTTCAGTCTGAGAGGAAATAATGCTGGGTAGAGAAACTCAATGTAACAAAAGGATTCAGATCACTGGAAATGGAAGTTTGTGAAGAGGTTGGTCTCCGGGGTTGGTTGAGTTACTTTCTCAACATGGCCTAGAAGATCTCAGATTTTTGCTATCTTCCAAATTGACACGATTGGGAAATATCATAGGGATCGTAGCAATATGTCTGCTGCTGTTTTAAGCATCACTTTCTGACACAATAACTATCAGAGTAAGTAGAGGGGTGATCTCTTTGAGGTTTTATGAAGTCAAGAAACTTTCCCAAAGACTTTATAGCATGTCTCTTTGGCCAAAATTGAGTTACAAGACTATTATCGAGCCAATCACAGGCAGGGAGTTTGAATGACTAGCATTGGTACAGAACAGTCACCTGATGTCCAGCAAATTCCAAGGAGTCACCCTCAAAGTCCTCCAGCACAAGAAAGTGGAAGCTCCAATAGTCACATTCAGTCCAAATACTTTTGTGCTCACGTACCTTCCACAAAATCACATCATTTATTTCTTACTGGTAACCCAACATCTAGATGTTTGAAATGGAATTATTTCAGTCTCCTGTGTAGGTTTGTGTTTAGCTACTGGGTTTCTGGGAATATGTAATAATAAGCTCCATATTCAGTCAAGGGTCACAACTCTTTTGCGAAATCTATAAACTGTAATTTCTTTAGTTCTCAGGATGAAGGGCAGATTGGGGGAAGAGAGAAGATAGAAGCGGACATCTTGAATTGCATTGTTTATGCAACAAAACTAACACTATGGAACAAGGTCAGGAAATGACTCCCCAGGGAATATGAGTGCACTCCCTTGTAACTGTGGAGCAGCAGGAACAGCATCTTTGGGCTTTCCAATGCAAAATACCCCTCAGTTCTAACTGATACTGTTGGACCACTGGGTAACAGAGCACTGGGGCTACTCATTCTACGTCCAGAGTTAGCCTTGTCCACAGTAAATATTTCAGGGAACCCCTGGGTTGGTTCTTGAAGCTTTCTTGATTTCTCACCCCTGTGCACTTACTATAGGAACTATCTCTTGGATCTTGAAGTTTCTAAGGCCAGATTTTAGCTCCTCTACTTCCCAACTTGACACAATTAGGGCTGTCTTTGCCAAGGGCCATCACTATGAGGAAGAACAAACTCTCTTAGCATACACCTCCCTCGCTCTACACCTCTCTGCTCCCTACAACACCCCTCACTACATGTTGCTGTCATTCCCAAGTTCTGCCATCTTCAGCTGCCAAATCCTGTCATCCTGGCTGATCTACTCTATATCATCTGCTCCAGCGAGACATCCTTGATCCAACAGGCACCATCAATTATTTCTAGAATACCTTGAATTTTTGCTATGGCTTCTGCCACTACTGCCTGAAAAAATTAAGAGAAAAAAATCCCCATACCGAGGTGGAAGACCAGGAATAGATGCTTCTGACCTGGCAAAGATATGGACCTGCCCTGGGACTTTGGCAAGATGAGGAGGAAACAGCCAAACTTTTCATACCCATGTAGGCTTCTGTGATGGTACAGAATTTTAAAAGTCCCAGTTGCAAATGCAATCTTCCTGATCTGAAAATTCTCCACCACGTAAGAGTAAGCGGTGCTAGGGCAGGGCTGGGAAGAAGAGGGAGATCTTAGTCTCCTAATTCCTGGATCAAAGAAATTTGCTAAAGGGAGGGGCCTGACCTAACTCTTCCAATATTTGAAACTAGAAGTGATCTGAATGTCCTGAAGTGCCAACTCTTAAATTTGTTAGTACATAACCCGATGCAGTAAATTTGGGGTGATTGCCTTATGCAGGCCATCTTCACAAACTGTGGGCAATTAAAAATAACTTTTAATTTAATTTAAATTTTTTAAATTTAATTTAAATTTTGACTTATCCAGATCCCGCCCAAATTCTAGTAGGAAGCCCAAGACTGGTCATCAATTTTTAATTTTGTAAAAGAACTCTTCCATATCTTTTGGGATCTAATCCACAAGTCACTCTGATTTGTTTTTCATCTAGATGCAGCTACAGCTAAATGAAAAATTAGGGGTAAATCTTTTTCATTAAAACAATAATTTTTTTCCTGGAACTTTATATTGTTTTCTTCTACTTTCATGTTTTTAGAAATATTGAAGTTCTATAGCATATAAAAGGACTAATACGTCATGAATAAATTGAGTTTATCTGAAGACTACCAGGGTAGTTTACATTAGAAATTTGACATATTAAATTTAAGCATTTTAAGAGTTTAGAAGAAAATAAAGAATATGATCTTCTCAAATTATACAGAAAAGTGTTATGTTAAAATGCAAAACACTTCTTAATTAAAATTTGTTAGCAAACTAGGAAATGAAAAAAACTTCTTTAACCTCACAAAGTTCATCTATAAAAAAGAAAGACAAAACACTACAGCCTATATTATCCTTGACAAAGAAAACTTTGGAGCATTTTCTTTGAAATCAAGAACATGACAATTACACCTACTGTCTGTTCTATCTCTATTGAATATTGCACTAGAGATTTTAGACAGAACGTTCTGCAAAACAACTGGCATAGATTTTTAAAAATGTTAATGTCATTATAGATACAGCCCTGTATCATAAGAGAAAAATTTACACAGTGGGGAAAATTTTGATATGAGTTCTATGTTAGGTAATATAGTTGTATCAATGTTAATTTCCATGAATATGATAATGACGTTTTGTTTATTTATGTTAGGAGATATATGCTGAAGCATGTAAGTAAGGGTAAGGTCGCATTATATCTGCAATTTACTTTTAAATGATACATCAACAATATGCATAAATATGCGTGTGAATGTCTCTGCATATGTGAATTCGCAGAGAGGAAGAAAGCAAATGTTATGAAATAATAACTGGTGAGTCTATCTGTAAGATATATATGGCTGTTCATTGCACTCATTTCAAATTTTCAGTAGGCTTACTATTTTTCTAAATAAAATGTTTTAAAATTCAGTGAAGAATAAGATGGACTCTTTGGTGAACTGAATCAGGAAACAAAACATACACACTGAAAAAAGACAAACAAAATTGGATCTATACTCAAAAATCACTTCCATGTAAATTAAAATCTTATTTGGGAAATAAAACTGTTAAAGACTTACAATGTAGGAGAATATCTTTATGTATATGTATATTACAAACCATAAAATAAATGAATGGTAAATTTGAATGCATTAAAATTAGAGAAAACAAAATGGAAATGAAAGTCACACAGTTTTGGTTCTCCTACTGCATGTAACTGTCAACAAAGTAGCATCCAGAATATGTGAGGAATGTTTACAGTAATTAAAAGGCAAAAATTCACAATACGAAATTAGATGAAAGATATGCATATACAATTCACAATAAAGAAACCAAAAATAACCAATAAACACATGAATATGTTTTTAGATGAACAAGTTTTTAGGGAAATTTTAACTGAAACTAGAAAAAAGCATTACTTCATGTTATTTAGACTGGTAAAAACATAGATACTGACAATATCAAGTACCTGCCAATTATTTCGAGCCATAGAAGAAGTTTCATACATGGCTGGTGGGACTATAAATTAGCACAGTCACCGTGGAACACGAACTAGCACTAACAGAGGCAAACAATAACATTCTCTTCTGCCTATCAAATCCACTTTAGGTGTATATTCCCAGAAAAACTTTCACACATGCACAAGGTAGAATGTTGAAGAATGCTTGAGGCAGCGTTATATGCAATAGTTAAATCTTGGAAACAGACTAAATGCCCACTAAGAGCACAACGAAAGTGTTCTTATGTTTTCTTTCTGAAGTGGAATATAATACAAAAATGGATAAATTTCAAAAACCTAATATTAATGGAAAAAGAACATTTTAGAAGAATTTTTGTAGTATGATATTAATAAAACATGCAAATAGGTTAAATATTGCTTGGAGATGTATGCATATGTAGAGATAAATAATTTTCACAAAGGAAGAAAATAATGAAGCCATGGAACACAAATAATTAAGTGGAGGATAGAAGAGAATGAGCTTGAAAATGGCTTAAGACTTTATAAATTCACTTGTAGTCTACTTTGAGATAGCAAGGTGCACCTTCTGTAAGATTTTACCATAACAAAAAGCTATCCATAGAAATGTAGTTCAATTCTATCAAACTAAGACCTAATTCCTTTGCTGTGGGGCATCCCTGTTGTCTCCAATCTCAGATATTTGTAAGAATGCCTTTCTTAAGCTCACCTACATTTGAATTCAATATTTTTTTTGCTATTGATCTAGTTTCCACTGATCATTTAAGTGTCTGTTTTTTTTAATGTACACTCAAACTAAGTTTTGCCATCCCTCAACATTCTTTCCAGAAGTTAAGCTTCTCCTGTGTGCTAGATTATTCTATTGTTAACTTGGTTTTTCCAAGAACTGTTTCCTATAATTGTTTTTCCTTTCAAGGGCCAGCACAGAGTTGAACAAAAGTAAATTTACACAAAATTAGAAAGGCAAAAGTGAAGTACAGTCATTATTCTCTGAAGATCATTAGTGGTTAGAGATGATAAGAGGCAGGTGCAGAGCCAACAGTGAGTTCCAGTTTGTCCTCAGCCCTCCCCACTTCTCATGTAACTCTCCTTCCCAACTGCCATCATTCTTAAAACAAGCCCACCACCAGATACTTTCCTCCAATCTTACAGAGGCAGTGGTCATGAAGAGTCATTGACCTTTCATAGACTTCCACATTAGTTCCTTTCTTTAGTTCCAATCAAGCAACGGGATATGGATATGGATATATCCGCTTTCCAGGCTTTCTTTCCTTCTTTTTTTCTGTTCTCAGAGGAAGATTAGCCCTGAGCTAACTGCTGCCAATTCTCCTCTTTTTGCTGAGGAAGACTGGCCCTGAGCTAACATCCATGTCCACCTTCCTCTGCTTTATATGCGGGACGCCTACCACAGCACGGCGTGCCAAGCAGTGCCATGTCTGCACCCAGGATCCCAACCGGTGAACCCTGGGCCGCCGAAGTGGAATGTGCACACTTAACTGCTGCACCACCAGGCCGGTGCCATCCAGGCTTTCTTGGAAGCTTCAGCTCTTTCTCCTGTGCCAGGGTTGATAAGTATTTCTTTCTTGATCTATCAATTCCTTTTTCAGGTATTTCTTCCCCATCTCTTCCCACAATTGGGTCAACTTTAATTCTTATAATAAAATTTCTATTCCTAATCCTCATAGTGATTGTGCTTTCCTAATTGAACACTGACTGATACAATGAGCGTCCCCAAACCTAAGGATATCTTCCCCTTCTCCAGACTTCAGCTTCTTATTGAACCAAAATATAACAATCTTTTCATGAATCAAGCACATTTACTAGGAAAAAATTAATTGATTAGCTGTAACTTTCCCTGTTCTATCAATTAAATTGTACTTCATGTGTAGAAAATAGGATAATCATACCAATCATCACAATGTTGCAGAGCAGTAAGACCGCCAGAATAACCTTTCACTTTTTTGGATTCACTGAACACTTTTTGTCATTTTTCAGTAAATCTGATGAGGAGCTAACTGCATTTTTGTGTTTAGAATGGAGCTTGTTTCAAGTATGATGAAGAGGTCCATTTTTCATCCATGACAAATGTCTTCTCAGCGCTGGTAGAATGCTGATAAGCTAGAGCGTTGTTAACTCCCGGATCGTGTTCTTCAATAATAATGTCTTTTCTTGAAAGAACTGGATCCACTTCTCATAAACACACAGGATTGCCCTGCTGATTCACTGTAAGCATTAAATTTAGAAAGTTTTCTTGATTCAATTTTAGTAAAAGTTACCTGAACTTTCTGGATATGTAGCAGCCATCTTGGCAAACAAGGGCAATATAGCCTCTTTTGTGCTCCCAGTAAGCAATACTTAGCATGTGAAACTTTGATCCAGAGCAAGCAAAAACTCGTGGAAACTGTTGCTGTACTTGCCAGATTTATAAATATGCGTATATATGTTCAGTTAACCTTGTATAATTGGCAGTTCAGCCATATAAAAATAATTGCTTTAACAAGGAACTAGGATTCTTGAATGATGAGAACAAGGAAGGGATTACGTGCTATATTAACAAGGAAAAATATAGCTCTGTCAACTCTAGATCCCCTTTACTTTTACCTATCCCATAGCTGTATCTTGCCCTTTAGGTGTCAATCAAACTACTGTTTTTTAACAACTACTATATTTCCATTCACAATCATCATCAAATTCATTATATATATTAGAATAACTTGAATTTCTGTAAAAAAGTTATCTACCAATATAAAATCCAGAGAAAGTTTGTATAGGATCTTGGCTTCTGCATTTAGACAAATCAGGAATTGAATGCTAGCTTCTCACTTATTAATCATGAGACCTCAATCACGTTACTTAAGAGATCTGAGCCTCAGTTTTCTAAACGGTGAAATGGGAATAAAAAGACCACTCACCTTATAGGGTTGTTGTGAAGATTATAACACAGTATGTACATTAAATTCTTAGTACGGGTTTTAGCACATTCTTACTTATGTATAAATAGTTTTTATTATTTATTTTTTACTAGTATAATTTACATACATGGAAATACTCTGATCTTAAGTGTATTCTTCAATCAGTTTTGAAACATCAAGACACAAAACATTTCCAACACCCCAGTGAGTTTCCTTGTGTCTCTTCCCAGTCAATTCCCTATCCCAGGAGCAACTGCTGATCTGATATCAATCACCAAAGGTTAGTGCGGTAGGTAGAATTTAAAGATAAGACTCAATAACCAATGTTCTTTTATAATCCTATCCTCCATCAATGTGGGAGGGACCTACAACCTATTATACATTTTCA
Organism: Equus asinus; assembly: GCF_041296235.1. NCBI lineage: Eukaryota > Metazoa > Chordata > Mammalia > Perissodactyla > Equidae > Equus > Equus asinus. Next base: position 47,048,316 of record NC_091793.1, on the reverse strand, counting down.
GATATAAAGGAATCATAGGATGTGTTCTTTTCAATATTCGCTTCTGTCACTCAGCTTGGTATTTTTAAGATCTATACATGTTGTTATATGTATCAGTAGTTTGTTCCTTTTAATTACATGTTGTATTCCATTGTATGAATATTTGATACTTTGTATTTTCCTGTTTATGGAAATCTGGACTGTTTCTGAGTTTCAGCTATTATGAGTAAGGCTACAACGAAGATTCATATACAAATTGTTTTCTGGACATATGTTCTCATTTATCTTGATTAAATATATAACCAAGGCCTGGAATTCCTGGGTCATAGTATAGAAGGATGTTTACTTACGTTGAATAAATTAGCAAATTGTTTTCCAAAGTGGTTGTATTATTTTAGAACACAGAAAAAATGTATCAGAGTTCCAGTTACCCCTGCATCCTCTCCAACATTTGGTGGTGTTAATGTTTTTTTTAATTATGAGTAATATCTTAGTATAGTTTTCATTTGTATGTCCCTAATAATGTTCAGTACTTTTCTTCTGCTCAAGTCTTCTCCAATTTTTAAAAATTGGCAAATTTGTCTTATTATCAAGTTACAGGTATTTTTAATAAAAGTCCTTTTTAAGATATAACTATTTCAAATATTTTCTCCCAGTGTATAAATAACTTGTTTATTTTCTTCTTGATATTTCCTTTCTTCTTTTCTTTATGAGGCCCAAATTTTAATCTTGATAAAGCCTAACAACAACAAAAAAACGGAAGTTTGCTTTTTTGTGTCCCCTAAGAAATGTTTGCCTAACCCAAGGTCTCAAAGATTTTATCCAATGTTGTGTTCTATAAGTTTTATTTTTCTTACTCTTATGTTTAGCTTCATAATTCATCTTACACTGATTTGTCTCACATATGGTGTAGGTGCGTGGGGAGGCGGGGGGTCATTTTCTTGATTTCTGTAGGAACATCCTATGGTTCTAGCATCATTTGTTGAAGAGATTTTTCCTTTTCCCATCAAATTGCTTTGACTCTCTTGTTGTTGTTATTATTGTTATTGTTTTTTGTTGTTTTATTTACAGTTGAGATTTGATTTCCTATTTTTGAGCTCCACCACCAAATTCTGGAAGTAAGAGTAAAGGATCAAGTGAAAAAACATAATTTAATGCTTCACTAAACTATTGGTAATTCATTGGGATTCAGGAAGTCCTCATTGCTCCTATACCCAAAATGTATCCTCTGTACTTGCTTGGGGGTGAGAAAGACTCACATAGTGGTTATTTAAGATGTTGATTTCAGTTATGAGGATTAAAATGTAAGGGAGAGAAGTCTTCAGTCCGAAGGGAGTTGTCACAGCTGTTTATCTCAATTCTTCCTTTCTTCTTTAATATCTTAATTCATATATCATGCAACGTGTATTTATTTATTTATTGGTGAGGAAGATTGTCCCTGAGCTAACATCTATGCCAATCTTCCTCTACTTTGCAAATGGAATGCCACTACAGTGTGGCTTGATGAGCAGTGTTTAGGTCCCAGGATCCAAACCCACAAACCCTGGGTTTCCAAAGGGGAGCACACGAACTCAACCACCACACCACTGGGCCAGCCCCAGTAATGTATATTTGTTAAAGCCCTACAATGTGGAAGTAACTGTGTGGTCCTGGATTATGAAAGTGATGAAAGAACAATCCCTGCCCACATGATAGTGATTATATTAACTAAGCTTCTTGATTTTCTTCTCTAAAATTTTCTTAGTAAACAACTTTTTATATGACTTTTCTATTTCAGACTCAGTTCTAACACCTAAGAAGAATCCACCTCAATATGTAGACAGAACTAATTCAGAGGAAAAAATGGATAAATTACAAGAGAGTATCCTAAAAAGAGAATTATATTTCTATTCTCCAAGGATGCAACATTTTTCAAGTAGCAGTGATAATCAACAGAAGAAAATGCACAACCCAATCAGATAGAAAGAAAACAACAAAATCAAAAAACCACTATGGACATAGTGGGATAGTGGTAGGAAAACTCAATGATATTATTATAAGGATTCTGGCATTTGCTGTGTAGGACAGGGTCCAGAAGCATGACAACTACTGTTTACATAATCTTTGTTCCAGCAGCATTCCAGTGTGTTTCCACGTTAGCCGCTCATTTGATATTTGGAAGATATTAGTCTTTCTCCAGAAGCAGAAGACAAGCACATGAGCATGAAATCTTTGCAACATTCCCTAAGAAAAGCCTAACTTTGTCCTTTAATAGCAGGAAAATCTTTTGCCTAAGGAGCTGTGATGTCCTTCTGATTCCCTAAAAACTTTCATTAAAGCTGAGAGTTAACAGTACTTCTTTGACTTTTCCTCCTCTCACCCTCCCAACAGTTTATAAGCAAAGACTTATCTCCATTAAATAACTTTCCACTTAAAATATCTAGGGTATTTATTGTTTTCTTGACCAAACCATGTCTACAACAGGAAGAAAAAGAAACTTTTTATAATTGTAGAAAGTAAATGTAGAAAATCCTTCTAACAAGAGTAAATGAATACATGTGTCAACATAAAAATTTAATACCCTTTAATGGAAGGCAACATAATCTAAATAACCCACAACTTAACATACACAATGTCAAGCAGACAGTAAAAAATTACTAGACATGCAGAGAAGGAGGAAAATATAATAATGAAGAAAAATTAGTGAACATACACTGACATCAAGATGACTCGGATGTATAAAGAGCCAATAAGAATTTTCAATCAGCAATTGAAAGTATGTACAAAACTTAAAGGTCAAGATGAATATAATAAGAAAACATTTGGAGAATCTCAGCAGAGAAAAGAAAACTAAAACAAACAAAAAATCATGGAAAGTTCTGAAACTGAAAGGTACAATAGCTGATAGGAAAAAAAAACCTTCTGATAGATTTAACAGAAGAAGGGAGATAAGAGAAAAAGTGCTGGTGATTTTGAAGACAGATAGTTTGAGGAACAGATAGAAATAAAAAGATTGAAGGAAATTAACTATACCTCAATGATTTTAGGGACAAGAACTAGGAAGACTATCACCAGAACAGAATTTGCCAGACAGAACCTTGATCATGGACTTCGAGCCTCCAGAACTGTGAGAAAATAAATGTCCCTTGTTTAAGCAACCTAGCCTGTGGTATTCTGTTAGGGCAGGCCAAGCAGACTAATACTCCTTATGAAATACACATTTAAAAAGTATTTTATAAAACTAAAATAACTACATGCTAATAATTATGTGAACGGAAATATGTGCAAAGCTATATTCTTTTTCTATATTCTATTTTTTTGGTAAAAAACCATATTACGTGAAATCTACTTTCTCATCAAGTTTTTAAGTGTACAGTACTGTATTGTTAACTATCTGCACAAAACTTCCAGAACTTTTCCATTTTGCTTGGTGAAAACTCTATACCCATTGAACAACAACTCTCTATTTCCTCCACTCACCCCAAGCCTCTAACGACCACCATTCTACTTTCTGCTTATGAGCTTGACAACTTTAGATACCTCATGTAAGTGGAATCGTGCAGTATCTGTCCTGGCTTATTTGATTGCTTTATTTAACTTAGCATAATGTTCTCAAGTTTCTCCATGTTGTAGTATATGACAGGACTTTCTTCTTTTTTAAGGCTGGATAATATTCCGTTGTCCATATAGATGACATTTTCTTTATCCACTCATACATTGATGGATATTTAGGTTGACATACAAATGGCCAACAGGTATATAAAAGATGCTTAACATCACTAATCATCAGGGAAATGCAAATCAAAACTACAATGAGATATCCCCTCACACCTGTTAGGATAGCTATTATCAAAAAAAAAAAAAAAAAACACAGAAAATAACAAATAGTAGTGAGAATGTGGAGAAATTATAAACCATGTGCGTTGTTGGTAAGAATGTAAAATGGTGCAGACACTATGGAAAAAAACATGGAGATTCCTAAAAAAGTTAAAAATAGAACTACCATGTGATCCAGCAATTCCACTTATGGTATTTATCCAAAAGAAATGAAAACAGGATATCAAAGAGATATATGCACTCTTATGTTCACTTCAGCATTATTCATAATAGCCAAAAGATGAAAAAACTCTATGTTCTTTTTTTTTCTTTGAGGAAGATTAGCCCTGAGCTAACATCTGCTGCCAATCCTCCTCCTCTTTTTGTTGAGGAAGACTGGCCCTGAGCTAACATCCGTGCCCATCTTCCTCTACTTTATACGTGGGACGCCTACCACAGCATGGCTTGCCAAGTGGTGCCATGTCCACATCCGGGATCCGAACCGGTGAACCCCAGGCTGCGGAGAAGCGGAACGTGTGCAGTTAACCGCTGCGCCACCAGGCCGGCCTCATCTATATTCTTAACTGTAAATTCTTTGAAACCATAATGTGCAAATCCTCTGTAGATATTATTTTATACGTCGTATTTGCCTCCTTTCAAGGTAAATATGTGTATAAGAAATGACGTCATTTTGTGTCAGATCTTTCTCAGTATGAGCATTTTAAATATGAAATACATAATCAAAAGATGACTTTTAAATCCATGAAAAGAGAGAGTAAAATAAAAGCAAACATTTTGGCTATCTTTATGTACCACATGCCATAAGTTCTAAGTTTATTTCTATTTTTCCCCAAAATATACATAGTTCCATATGTCTTGTAACTGCCACCCTACATAGTTAAGAATTATCATTTATGCAAAGAATTGAGCTTTAGATTTAAAGAGTGATGTATATATAAACTGATATTAAAAACAAACTGATGTACTGATATCTAACTTTGTACATTCATATATATACCATAGAAGTGATTGATTACATTTGTGGACTGCACTAATATTTCCCATTATTTTACCTTAGTTTTGGTGTATGTAAGTTCTGTCAGTCTTACTGTCGTGGAAACACTGATTCCACACTGTAATCATCGCTGGTGTAGAACACAGCTGCCTGACATATGTACAGTGCACCGGGCTCTTTTAGCATCTGTTAAATCTCAGCAGAGTGTATAACTGCTCTTTTTTGAGTGCATCGATCATGGCAGAGTGAGACAGAATTAGAGTTTAGCCCTGCTTGGCTCCCTTTGTATCTAATTTAGGCAAATACAACCCATTGCATTCACTGTTGTGCTTACAACAGCTGTTTCTTATTATTAAGAAAAGCAGCTTTGCGTGCAGAACATAAAACAATAAACACTAGCCATGTGATAGAGTACATTTGCTTCTAAAGGTTATAAATATACACTTAATAAAAAAGTAGGGTGACGCTAACCATATTTCACAGAGAACAAATGGTACAACTTCAGGCAATAAAGTCTAACACCTCTTGATCGACAAAACCAAACCAAACCAAAACAAAATACTGAATCCAACAATCCCTATCACTGAAAAGAATTTTGTAATTAATAAAGTTATAATTAACACAAAGAAAGGATTGAGTGCTTAAGAATGATGGCAGAGAAAAAGCATCTTTAGGGTTTTTCCTAAAATGCCACCGAATTTAACCTCTAGAGACCATTGAGAAGTATAGAAATTACAAAAATGTTAAATGAATACAAGAATTTATGCTGTAGACCATGAACCTAATTTTACTTGTATGTGTATATATTTATTGAAAAGTTTTGGAAACGTTTTCTTAAACACCTCTTGCTTTTTCCAGTTTGTAATGTGAAACTCTATTACTTTAATAATTGTGGCAAATAAGTATTAACAAATATGTTGACAATTAATCTTATCCTTTTAAAATTGACTACAAGTTGAAAGTTCATAAAGAAAAAATCTTTGAGGCATTTTAAGTACTTTATTAATTAGGAAACTTACCAATCAGTAGAGGTCAAAAGTATAACTTAAATTTTTAAAATAGTGAGTGTTTTCTGCATTATACTATTTTCTTTCATCTCTTTTCAACCTAAAGGTCAATATGTTTCTCTGTGGTCTTCACTGATTCTTATTGGTGAGGTGCCTATATAAGAAAATGATTCATTTTCCTTTCTAGTAAGAATTCTGGCAGCTACAAGAAGTTCAATAAGCCAATAATTCATTTTCTTTCTTTTTTGATACAAATGATAATATTCTACAGTAGTCTTTCATTTGAGTTCTTTTTAAAATTTTGCTTCTTCAAAGTACTTCTCCACACCCTTTTATGATAATAGTTCATCTTTTAAATTTTCCAGTAGAGCCTTATTTATCACATTTTCTTTTTTCACTTGCTTTCTCTAAACATTCTTAAAGGAAGATATAAAGAATATTTAAGGGCTTTGCTGAAATCTGCATATTTTTGTCTTCAAAAACTCTACAAAAATCTGATAGATAAATTAGTCTGTGAACTCCTTGAAACTAGGAGCTGTGTAACCCTGGGTCATACTGTCCTGGAAATAAAAATGGAATCATATGGTGATAAGAAAAATCTCTCTTTTCCCATTTGCTATTACAAATACTATCCCTCTCAAAGTCTTCTTTATCCTTTTGGAGCCCAAAAGCTTTGTTTAATGAGTGCTTTGAGAGAAATACTTGAAGTTCTCATCTTTTTCTGAGGGTCAGGATGCCTGTTATCTAGACAGACATATGGCTTCTGCCCACGCACCTGCCAAGGCCCTCTGGACCTGAGCCTGCATTGGGCTGAAGCGAGGATGCTGCCTCCACCATCTCCAATCTTGATACTACCCTCTCTTACGTTGTTCCACAAATAATGATACTTTCTGATTCCAACGTCTCACAGGAGTTTGTCTGAAAACAGTTGCATCATTTTTAACTTGTTGCACCTGTCTTTCTCTTACCAGGATTCAGATATGAGTTCATGGTATTGGACTAACGACAAATTTAAATGAGAAACACCAAGCTTTATCCCTTCTGAAGAAAGGAAGCTGAGCCCTGAGGGAGCTTTATTAAGAATTCTTTCCTTCTGACCACTGTGGCTCTGTTTTTCACTAAGCATGTGTGGTTGATGGTTTCTTACTTAATGCCAGTTCCACTACCCCATCCCCTCCCACAAGAAGCGTCTACATTCTTTATACAAATCAAATTCTGGTGGTTCACCATGATCTTCTAAACATGCATTATAACTTCACATTACTGTCTGCTGCAGATTAAATTAACCTTTGCTGTTCCCACACACCAACCCAATACCTATGCTTAATATATGGATAACTAAATAAAAGTGTGTATATCAAATCAAATTGCTTTAAAGAATAAGGCAGTTATTTATACTGAATCATGAGTTGATTCATTCCTGTATTTTAAAAATCTATACTGATACCCTCAATATGTGCTATACATCATACTAGGCTCTGAGGAAATGATGATAAATACAGGATTCTGGAAGGAGAATGGAATTCCCAACCTGTTGGAAGAAACAAACGCTAAATAAGTGAACAAATACAATAGTAAATATTGACAATTGTTTTAAAGTTCCCTGAAGGAATAATGCTACTCTAATGAGAGATAATAAAGCAATTGAGAATATGATGTGGTCAGGAATATACAATTTGTCCATCAAAAGTGATTTAAAAAAAGTCATGAAAAGAACTGGAGGGAAATCCTTTAAGATAGAGTCAAAAAGCACATAAGCTCCAATACAGGAAAGAGCTTGATATGTTCTACCATGTGACAGAAGATGGTGTGCATACAACAAAGAAAGTAGGAGTGTGGGAAGTGTTAGTCCAGGCAGAGCCTTGCAGGAGCTGGTGAGAAGTTTGGATTTGTTTTTTGAATTTGGAATGGGAAGACATGATATGTTTTAAGTGAAAAGATATAGAGGATATTATTTTAATATTTTGCATTTGTTATATAACAAAATGTATTAAGCAATCATATATCATGATATGCATATGTGAAAAGTGATACTGATCTTTGTCCATAAAACTTAAAACATATACCCATAATTTGCAAAAGGGATAGTGACTTGCAATTTTAACAATTTCCAAGTGAGCTTGTATCACTATGCCTTAATATTTTAAACAACAGCTTGTTATGAATGCTCATAAATAAATAGGAAATTTCAAATACGAAGTTCCAGAATGCTTATTTTTAAATTCACTTCTGTAAAATGATTTATGTCCATGGATGTCTTCTATAAAATATGCACTGAATTTTCAGTGAAATGAAGTTCCCAGTTTACTGAGTAGAATTATTTTAGAAAGAAAAGCTTTCCCTTTGCTCCTCTCTCAGTTTTTAATTTTAATTTTTAATTTTGTTTTAGTATAAGTGTGGACCTGTATGTTCTTTCTCTGAAATCAGTATTTCAGAATCCACTTATGCCATTATTCATTATGAAGGTCATATTTGGCCTGTGGGAGCTGTTTAATCTGGCTCCTGCGTGTTTTTGCCAGATCTCCGTTAGTCTGGGAACATTTTTTTTACTTTATTGGACAATTAGATATTCCAGCTTACTTTGAAATTGCACTGTTCCAGACCTGAAACCAGTCATTTCTACAAGAAGCAATAGTTCTTTTTCAGTTGGGAATAGTATCTAGAGTGGTCATAAAATATGGTCATTGTTAATGAGGAGTCAGCTTCCACGTCTTTTAATAATGAGTTGACCCCAATACCTTTAACTCCATTTCAACATCATAATTCAACATCATTTTTCTTCTCCTCTCCTTTCCTCATTCTATATTTATATCTCTCTTCACCTAGAGTAAGAACAACTGTTCCTAAGAATATAAATATATTTACTCATTTACTTATTACTCCAATAAACAAATTTAACTTAATGTTTTGATGTGTGAAATAATAATATAGTTTAAATTCAAAACTGTGGGAAAAGGTATAGTCACAAAAGCTAAATCCACTTTTAAAGTGATAAACTTTCATCCCACCTCTTGTAATTACTTTCCTTAGTTTTAAAAGTTTATTATTCTTATATAAAAAGTCTTCAAAAAATGGCTTTATTCTCATTTCTTACATAAAAAGTAACCTATTATACATACTGTTACACCATATTTTTTGATTTAACAATATAGCCTAGGAAACATTCCATTATAAGTTCACAGATATTTTTCTTATATTTTTTACAGCTGCATAGTATTCTAATGAATAGCTGTACCTCTTATTTCCAATCAATAACCTATGTATGCTGTTAGATTATTCCCAGCATATTACTATTAAAATTGCATTTGGGAATACATTAGTGCATGTGTTTTTGATGTTGATATTATGTCATTGTTCATTTATTTTCATATTAGTGATGGTATTTTTTCAGGGTAAATTCCTAGAAGTGAGATTGCTGGGCAAAGAGCCAAAACAAATGTGTTTCATAAGATTTTTACAAATTCTCTTCATAGAGATTGTACCATTGTTTGCTTGCCATATATGAAAATGTTTTTATCCCCATAGTTTTGTCACTCTTGTCTTGTTTAATCAAACTTTTAGAATTTTTCTCAGGTAAAAGGTAAAAAATATTTATCTCAAAGTAGTTTTATTTTCCATTTATCTTAGGACGAGTGAAGTTGAACAACTTTGCATCTAATTCTATGAATATTTTAGAGGTAATTATGGCTGTTTATTTGTTAAAGTCCAATGTGTCACGTTTGTTTCTTTTTTAGTGCTTTTGTCTCAAAAATATTTTCCTAACACAAGGATATCAAAATATTCTTCTGAATTTTCTTTGTAAAGCTTTATAATTTTAGCATTTTTTATTAAGTCTATGATTAATCTTAAATGAATTTTTGGAAGTTGAGTCAAGATTCTTTTTTTCCCTATGTTTCTATAGCTGTTCAAGAGTAATTTTTTCTAAGTAATTTTCTTTGCCAATTGAGTTTCTTTGGAGTTTTTGAAGAAAATAAAATGACTATATATGCATGGGTCTATTTCCAGCATGTATTTTGTTCTATTGCTCTATCTCTATATTCTTATACCAATATCACACTTCCTTTATTACTATAGATTTTTACTAAGTCTTGAAACCAGAAAATGCAATTTTACCAACTCTTGCTTTTAATATTTCCTTGTCTATTTTGTCTTTACAATACCTTAGGAATTTTACAATCAGTCTGTCAATTTCTTTAAAAAATATAAAGGTTTTGATTAAGGCAGCATTTAATCAGTAGATCAATTTGGAGAAGGTTGGTATATTAATAATGAGCTTTCCAATTCATGACCATGGTATATTTCCTCATTTATTTATATCTTCTTTAGGTCTTTCTTGTAGTTTTCAATGCAGAGGTTTTGTATACTTGTTAAATTTATTCCTAAAGATTACATTTTTGATTATACATTTAACATTTGTTCTTTAGTTTTCTACCTTCCAATTGTTTGTTGCTCATATAGAAATGTAATTGGCATGCTGACCATGCAATGCTGATCAATACATTTACTAGTTTGACATATGTGTATATTTCTTAGAATTTTCTACTTAAAGAATTTGGTCTTCTGCAAATAAAAATATCCCAGAGCAAGAACAACGTAGATAACCTGCTACTGAAACAATATACTTCGTTCTCTTGGGTTTCCTAAATACATGACCGCATTCTGCTCATAAAATACCCTCACTCTCTACTCATGGCATTTTAGTTCCTTCCACAAAATTATTTCTGCTTCTAATTTTTCTTTTTGTCTGATTGCACTGACTAGAATTTTCAGTTTAATATTGAATGGTAAAACATCTTTGTTATATTCATATGTTAATTTTGATGCTTCCAATGTTTTATCGTAAAGTATACTGTTTCTGTGAGTATCCCATGTATTTCTTTGAAAATTTCAACAAGTTCATTTATTCCTAGTTACATAATATTTTTATATGAATGTGGATTGAATTTCATTAAATTATTTTGGAAATGTATTTGGTTGTCACATTACGATATCTACTGTGTTCACCTGTTAATGGTGGTCTTGGGTTCAAAGTGACAATATAACTCACCAGAAAAAATAGGTTTCACACAATAACAATCATATTTTCCATTTTTTTAAAAAAAAACAGCTTTGTTGAGACCAGCTAACCTGATAGAAGGAAAATTCTCAACTCCAGCCCACTCTAGACATCCTCTCCCACTAAACAGGGAAAAAAATTTATAAACACTGGTGAAGTTTACAGTCCAGAGGTCTAGGCTCACTGAAAGTCTGAAACCTAGTCAAAGGACCACAGAAAGCTTCCCTTCTCTCCATTCTTCTACACCTCATTACTAAAGGGCTATTTACAGCAGTTTCTTTACCTGGTGTCTTGTCCAGCTATAAAGAAAAATTACAAGACATACTAAAAAGTAAGCAACACAATTTGAAGAGACAGAACAAGCATCAAAACCAGACATAAGAGGGGTGTTGGAATTATCAGACTGGGGATTTAAAACAACTATGATTAAGATGCTAAGGGCTCTGATGGCTAAAGTAGATAGCATGCAAAAACAGATGGGCAATATAAGCAGAGAAATAAAAATACTAAGAAAGAACTAAAAATCTAGAGATCAAAGACAGTAACGGAAATGAAGAATAAGTTTATTAGTAGACTGGACATAGCTGAGGAAAGAACCTCTGAGCTTGAGGATATCTCAATAAAAACCTCCAAAACCAAAAGGCAGAGAGAAAAAGACTGAAAAAAACCCGGCAGAATATTCAAGGACTACACAACAACCGCAAAATATGTAACACACATGATAGGAATAACAGAAGGAGAAGAAAGAAAGAAAGGAACAGAAGAAATATTTGAAACAATAAGGATGAGATTTCCTCAAATTAACACTAGACAACAAATCACATTTCCAGGAAGGTCAGAGAATAACAAGTAGGATAAATGCCCCAAAAAAGTATGCCTAGGCATATTGTTTTTCAAACTACAGAAAATGAAAGATAAAGGAAAAATCCTGTGGGAATTCAGAAGAAAAAAAATACCTTATCTATAGAGGAACAAGAATTACTTTCAACTTCTCGAAAATCACACAAGAAAGAAGAGAGTGATCTGAAATAATGTATTGAGAGGACAAAATCCACCAACCCAGAAATCTGTACCCTGCATAATTATCCTTCAAAAGCAAAGGAGAAATGAGGGACCTTGAGGGTATCATGTTAAGCAAAATAAGCCAGACAAAGACAAACACCACATGATTTCATTCATATGTGGAAGATAAACAAACACATGGACAAAGAGAAGAGATTAGTGGTTACCAGAGGGAAAGGGAGTTGGGGGGTGGGCATAAGGAGTAAAGGGGCACCTATATGTGGTGACTGGCAAATAATAATGTACTCTTGAAATTTCACAATGTTATACACTATTATGACCTCAATAAAATAGTGTTTTTAAAAAGTGAAGGAGGAATAAAGACTTTCTCAGATAAACATAAATTAAAGGTAGACCAGCCATGCAAGCAATGTTAAAAGAAGTTATTTAAAGAGAAAGAAAATAATAGAGATCAGAAACTTGGATCTACATAAAGAAAGGAAGAGCAGGCCTGGCACTGTGGTGTGTGGTTGGGTTCAGCATGCTCCATTTCAACAGCCTGGGTCCATGTGTTCAGATCCCAGGCACAGACCTAGACCACTTGTCAGCCATCCTGTGGAGGCAATCCATATATAAAGTGGAGGAAGACTGGCACAGACATTAGCTCAGGGCTAATCTTTCTCAAGCAGAAAAAGAGGAAGATTGACAACAGATGTTAGGTCAGGGCTAATCTTCCTCAGCAAAAACAAAAGAAAGGAAGGAAGAGCATTGAAGAAGGAACAAGTGAATATGAGATAAAAACTTTGAATTTTCTTATTCTTAATCTAACAGATAACAGTCTGCTCAAATAATAATTATAACAATGTATTTGATTATGTATGCTTATGAATATGTCATATATATGTGTATCTATATATACACACCATTAGAATGGCCAATATTCAGAACACTGATGACACCCAATGCTGATAAGGATGTGAAGCAACAGGAACTCACATTCAGTGATGATGAGAATGCAAAAGGGTACAACCACTTTGAAAGACAGTTTGACATTTTCTTTCAAAACTAAACATACTCCTACCATATGATCCAGCAATTATGCTCCTTGGTATTTACTGAAAGGAGTTGAAAACATGTCCACACAAAAACCAGCCTATGGTGTTTATAGCAGCTTTATTCATAATTGCCAAAACTTAGAAGAAACCAACATTCCCTTTACAAGGTGATTGGGTAAATAAACTGTGATAAATCCACACAATGGAATATGATTCAGTGCTAAAAGGAAATGATCTATCAAGCCATGAAAAGACATGGAGGAACCTTAAATGTATATTACTATGTGAAAGAAGCCAATCTGACAAGGCTACATGCTATATGATTTTAACTATATGATATTCTGGAAAATGCAAAACTACAGAGACAGCAAAAAGATCAGTAGTGTCAAAGGATTGGAGACAGGGGA